>NC_058518.1:144207032-145575246 GCF_904849725.1 Hordeum vulgare subsp. vulgare | reverse complement strand
CCATGTTCCACAATATATGAGAGATCGTTGTCAATAGCTTGTAGATGCATCTGCATCTTGGTCTTCCAGAAGGGAAAGTCCTTTCCTTTGAAAGTAGGACATGCTGCAGTAACCTTGATCATGCCTGCAGTCGACATAACTAAAACTCCAGGTGGTTAAACCAAAATCACACAGAACAAGCGAGTACCTTGCTCTGATACCAA
The DNA here is from genome assembly GCF_904849725.1 of Hordeum vulgare subsp. vulgare. Lineage (NCBI taxonomy): Eukaryota > Viridiplantae > Streptophyta > Magnoliopsida > Poales > Poaceae > Hordeum > Hordeum vulgare. Next base: position 145,575,043 of record NC_058518.1, on the reverse strand, counting down.
AATGAAACAGCAAAAGGATCACGAGTGCAAAGTATCACTACAGCAGTTTTTTAGGGTCAGGAATATGAAAAACAGTTTGCACAGTACGCAGGCACGGAGAAAAGCAGATGAGGATTAACTCGTGTGAAGAATTTGGGGTTGAGGAATTTCAGAGAAAGTCTTCAGCAAATTCTTCAAACAGTGACACTGAAAATCATCAACACACAAGCTGAGGAATGTAAAGAGTTGAAGAAATAGAACCCGTTTCACAGTGAAGACAGTGGTTGATAACCCAGTTCCAACTGTTGTGACAGTTGTACATCTGGTTTGGAGCGGCTTGGTATTGAAACCAAAATACACACAGTCCCGGGACACACAGTCCCTACCGTATTCTCCATGGGCTAAGAACACACAGTCCTCGCCCAACACTCATGATAAGTCTTGAGGGCAGACTTCCAAACCCTCACAAACTTGGTCACCTGGCGATCCACAATTGACCGCTGGATTGCTCTAGACCATGACGCCTAACCGTCTGGAGGATGCACAGTCCTCAAAGGTAAAAGGCTTCAGTCCCACACAGGAACAACTTCTTGAGTGATGCTCAATCACTTGGTTTTCGGTTTGGGGTTTGGTGTTTGGGGTATTTCCTCACTGATGAATTAGTCTCGAAGACTCTGAGGAATTTGGGTTGCTCTTATGACAAGTCTCAGTTTCTAACGGAGCAGCCAACCAGCTAATGGTTGTGGGGGCGACTATTTATAGCTTGGGAGCATCTCGACATGATTTGACATTAATGCCCTTAAATAATATGACCGTTGGAGTGGATAAGACCAATGATGTGGCGTGACTTGCGGTAACGGTTGGGACCCTCAGCTGTGAGAGTCCTCATGTCTCTCATATTCCTCACTTGAGGATTTTGGTAGTATTAGGCTTGGGTTGAGCATCATGAGGAAATTCATTCCGAAGTGTTACCTCGACCCCCTTTAACAGTACGGTGTTCCTATTACTCAAGTGTGAAGAAAATAAAATAGAAAGGATAAATCTTCATGCTTCAAAGTCTTCAAATTGATTTTCTTCAGGATGAACCGAACTCCTAATTTTCAATATCTTCATGAGGAATATCAATTCCATCGCAATTTCTTCACGATTCAGTTCTTCAGCTTGAGACCAATTTCTTCAGCCGAAGATATACATTTTTTGGGGTCGATATTCATCGAATATTTGAAACTCCTCAGCGACTTATAGTTCCTGTGTGCACTCATGAACACATTAGATACTTAACCTATAAGTCTTCAAACCACCAAAATCACTAAGGGGCACTACATGCAGTTACAGCTCCCCAGCTATAAATAGTCGCCCCCATAACCATTACCTGGTTGGCTGCTCCACAAGAGAAACTATCACTTGTCATTTGAGAGCGACCCATTCCTCAAAGACTTTGAGAGAAATTCATTAGTGAGGAAAAAATCCAAACACCCAAACCAAAACCCAAAAATCCCAAAGTGATTGAGCATCACTGAAGAGTGTGTTCTTGTGTGGAACCGACACTTGTTACCTTTGAGTATTATGCATCCTCCAGACGGTTAGGCGTCATGGTCTAGAGCATCCAGTAGTGAATTGTAGATCGTTGGGTGACCAAGTTTGTGAGGGTTTGGAAGTCTGCCATGAAGACTTACCACGAGTGTTGGGCGAGGATTGTGTGTCCTTAGCTCAAGGAGAATACGGTAAGGACTATGTGTCCTCGGACTGTGTGTCCTTCGGTTTAAATACCAAGCCGCTCCAAACCAAACGTACGATCGTCACAACAGTTGGAACTGGGTCAGCAAACCATTGTCTTCATTGAGCACCTGGATCTAATTCCTCAACCATTTCATTTCCTCAGTTGTATGTTGATGACTTTGATCTTTACTGTTTGAAGAATTTGACTGAAGACTTCCACAATTTCCTCACCTCAAATTCTTCACCTTATTTACTCTTCACGTGCATATCCTAAACACGCTACTTATGCACACAGAATGTTTCATTTCACTCTGACGACTATGTTATTGTTGTTTCGCTTGTTTACCTGAGTACTTATTTTGCTGCACGCTGTCCGTGACAGAGGACTTTCCTCACAAGGAATTTCCTCAGTGACAAATTTATAAAAAATGCATATTCACCTCCCTCTAGTCGACATAACGCACTTTAAAATTCTACCAATGAAGATTATACGTTCAATTCAACTTTGGCTCGGGCGGCTTGTTCGAGCTCAGATTCTTCTTTCAAGTCGGTCACATTTGACTCGGCTGCTCTTACAGCCTCCTGCATAATGAGGAATACAATGTTCGGGATTATTTTAAGTTGACAGCTTGGTGCTGATTATTACTTGAGGAGATGTGACAAGTATAAATTCCGAAAGTCCTAACAGATTGCAAGCAATATACTCGGCACTAGGGGGCTAATGCACATCTGTTTTTTTATTACGTATGGTGCGAAAAGACCTGGCCCATTTCAGAAAAATGAGTCGGCCCTTCGGGGCTATATGTTAGTGTAATGCCCAAGATGCGATCCTATCCCTATTTTGGCGCGAGGGCCTCGACAGGGATAGAAACGCGTCTCGTCGTTTCGCAAGAATGGATATCGTTACAAGTACGTGTACTGAAAAGATGAGTATAAGGAGTTTACTTACACTTGCCACAAGCTACATCAATATCATATCAATACAAGAATATATAGTCATCATGAAGAAGAGCAGGGTCCGACTACGGACGAAAAGAAATGATAAACGAAATGTCGTCCATCCTTGCTATCTGAGGTTGCTGGCCTGGAGCCCATCCTAGATCGATGAAGAAGAAGAAGAAACTCCAAAAGCACAATCATCGCGCTCATGTCATAATACCACTTCACTTGTACCTGCAACTGGTGTTCTAGTAATCCGTGAGCCACAAGGACTCAGCAATCTCATTTCCAAAGGTATCAAGACTAGCAAAGCTTAATGGATGAGGTATGGTTAAGTGGTGAGGCTGCAACACAAGACTAAGCATTTATTTGAGGTGGCTAACTTACGAGTACAAGAATAAGAGGGGGATGATCTACACATAATCAGACGTGAACTACTGATGAACAAATTAATGATCCTGAACACCTACTTACATCAGACATAACCCCACCGTGTCCTCGATCGGAGAAGGAGCTCACAAAAGATACAGTCACGGTTACACACTCAGTTGGCAAGTTTTAATTAAGTTTACTTCAGGTCGTCTCGAACCGGATGTTAAACAAAGTTTCCACATTCCCACATAATCGCGGGCACGGCTTTCCGAAAGATTTAACCCTATAGGGGTGCTAGAACTATTCCATCACAAATTACCACACGCCGCATAGAAAAACTCAATCACAAAACTCGTGATCTCCTCGGATTCCTTAGTGGAAAACCTCAACTCTGAGAAGACCCAAAGTCTCATCGGAATTTCGATGCACAAGTTATTTCGTAAAAGGTAAAACTAATCTAGCAAGGCCGCCCGGCGTGCTGATGATCCACAAGTGTAGGGGATCTATCATAGTCCTTTTGATAAGTAAGAGTTTCAAACCCAACGAGGAGCAGAAGGAAATGTCAAGTGGTTTTCAGCAAGGTATTCTCTGCAGGCACTGAAATTATCGGTAACAGATAGTTGTGTGATAAGATAATTCGTAACGGGTAGCAAGTAACAATAGTAACAAAGGTGCAGCAAGATGGCCCAATCCCTTTTGTACCAAGGGACAAGCCTGGACTAACTCTTATATAAGATAAAGCGCTCCCGAGGACACATGGGAATTTCTGTCAAGCTAATTTTCATCATGTTCGTATGATTCACGTTCGCTACTTTGATAGTTTGATATGTGGGTGGACCGGTGCTTGGGTGTTGCCCTTACTTGGACAAACATCCCACTTATGATTAACCCCTCCCGCAAGCATCCGCAACTATGAAAGAAGAATTAAGACAAAGTCCAACCATAGCATTAAACTGGGGGATCCAAATCAGCCCCTTGTGAAGGAATGCATAAACTAGGGTTTAAGCTTCTGTCACTCTAGCAACCCACCATCTACTTATTACTTCCCAATGCCTTCCTCTAGGCCCAAATAATGGTGAAGTGTCATGTAGTCGACATTCACATAACACCACTAGAGGAAAGACAACATACAACGCATCAAAATATCGAATGAATACCAAATTCACATGACTACTTATAGCAAGACTTATCCCATGTCCTCGGGAACAAACGTAACTACTCACAAAGCATAATTATGTTCATGATCAGAGAGGTGTTAAATAGCATTAAGGATCTGAACATATGATCTTCCACCGAGTAAACCAACTAGCATCAACTACAAGGAGTAATTAACACTACTAGCAACCTTACAAGTACAAACCGGAGTCGCGAGACGGAGATTGGGTACAAGAGATGAACTAGGGTTTGGAGATGAGATGGTGCTGATGAAGATGTTGATGGAGATGAGCCCCCTCCGATGAGAGGAGGTTGGTGATGACGATGGCAACGATTTCCCCCTCCAGGAGGGAAGTTATCCCGGCAGGACGGCCCTGCCGGAGCTCTAGATTGGTTATGCTCAAGTTCCACCTTGTGGCGGTGGCGTTTCTTCCCGAAAGCTCTCTCTTGATTTTACAGAATGATTTGACCATTGAACTTTAAGAAACTTGAGGTTTCGATGTCGAGTGGTACGCTCAGCTTGATTAAGAATACGAACAGTGTATTCTCGGTATGAAAGGTTATCTTGGAGATCAAGCGTTTCGTGGTCCACTTCACGGATAGGATCCGAGAAGCAACGCCTGAGTTGCGAGACATGGAAAACATCATGAACCTTGGAAAGATGCGGAGGAAGTTCCAACTGGTAGGCAACTTCTCCTCGTTTGGCAAGAATGCGAAAAGGACCAATGTAACGAGGAGCTAATTTGCCTTTGATACCGAAGCGATGGGTACCCTTCAAAGGTGCAACCCGAAGGTAAGCCTTCTTGTCAACTTCAAAGGTCACAGCCTTATGATGACGATCATATTGGCTCTTTTCACGAGACTGGGATGTTTTCAACATTTCACGAATAATGTGAACTTGCTCTTCTCCTTCCTGGATCATATCCGGACCAAAGAGTTGCCTCTTTCCGGTTTCTGACCAATTAAGAGGTGTTCGACATCTTCATTCATAGAGAACTTCAAAAGGGGCTTTGCCCAAGCTTGATTGATAACTATTGTTATAAGCAAATTCGACGAATGGAAGGCACTTCTCGCAATTCATACCAAATGATATAACACAAGCTCGGAGCATATCCTCTAGGATTTGATTCACCCTTTCTACTAGACCACTTGATTGAGGATGGAAAGCAGTGCTAAAAGATAGGTGAGTCCCCATGGCATTCTGAAAACTTTCCCAGAAATGAGAAGTAAAAATACTTCCACGATCTAAGTTAATCTCCAGCAGGACACCATGAAGAGACACTATTTGAGAGATATATAAATCTGCTAGCTGGCTAGCTGTTATACTCTCACGAACTGGAAGAGAATGAGCTACTTTGGAAAGACGGTCAATGACCACAAAGATAGCATTATTTCCTTTCTTAGTCCTGGGGAATCCAGTGATGAAATCCATACTAACCTTATCCCATTTCCATTCAGGAATAGCTAAAGGTTGAAGGGTGCCAGCAGGCCTTTGATGTTCTGCCTTAACTCGGCGACAAACATCGTAGTTAGCAATGAACTCAGCAATTTCTCTCTTCATCCTAGTCCACCAGAACCTCTGGCGTAGGTCCTGGTACATCTTAGTACTACCAGGATGAATGGTGAGAGGAGAATCATGAGCCTCCTTAAGGATCAACTGACTCAGATGTGGATTCTTAGGAACCACTAGACGGTTCTGGAAAAACACAACATCTTGATTATTCATGGAGAATTCCTAGGCGTTTCCGCTAATAATATTCTCCTTGCTCCGTGATATACCTTTATCACGCTTTTGGCCAGCTATGATTTGATCCCTAAGAGTAGGTTTCTCCACCAGGTTAGAAAGGAATCCTTGAGGAACAATGTGAAGGTTTAACTTCCGAAATTCCTCATAGAGACTTGGTTGACCTCGTTATAGCATCAGATTGTTACAATAAGACTTACGACTTAGTGCATCACGCATAACATTGGCCTTCCCCGAGGTGTAAGTTATCCCTAAGTCGTAATCTGAGATCAACTCGACCGACCGTCTTTTCCTGAGATTCAACTCCGGCTGGGTGAAGATATATTTCAGACTTTGGTGATCAGTGAATATTTTGCAACGATTACCAAGAAGGTAATGTCGCCAGGTTTTTAGTGCATGGACTACAGCTGCAAGCTCAAGATCATGTGTGGGATAATTATCCTCATGTGGACGCAACTATCGAGATGCGTATGCAATCACACGATCCCGCATGAGAATGCAACCTAATCCTTGTCATGAGGCGTCGCAATAGATAACAAAGTCCGTAGAGAAATCTGGTGGTAGCAACACAGGTGTGGAAGTCACGCGTGTTTTCAGTTCCTAAAAGCTATTCTCACACTATGGTGTCCACTCAAACTTTTTATCTTTCTTGAGGAGTTCAATTAACGGCTTTGCAACCTTGGATAAGTTCTCGACAATAGCTCGCTAGACCAAGAAAACTCCTAACTTGCTTAACCGATTCAGGTTGAGTCCAATCAAGGACGGCTTGAACTCTCTCGGGATTGACAGCAATACCCTTACCAGAGATTACATGGCCTAGATAGGTCACTTCTGGTAACCAAAATTCACATTTTGAAAACTTGGCATAAAGGCGATGCTCTCGAAGTTTCATCAATACCAGCCTTAGATGCTCGGCATGTTCTTGTTCGTTCTTCGAGTAGATGAGAATATCGTCGAGGTATACCATGACGAATTTATCCAAATACTGCATGAAGATTGAATTCATCAAGCGAGAGAAGGTGGCTGGGGCATTGGTTAAACCGAAGGACATGACGGTGTACTCGTATAGGCCATAACGAGTGACAAAGGCCGTTTTTGGAATGTCCCCATTCTTGATCTTGATTTGATGGTAAGCCAACCTCAAATCCATTTTGGAGAAGACTGATGATCCAGCGAGCTGATCATACAGATCGTTGATCCTGGGGAGCGGATACTTGTTCTTTATGGTGACCAGGTTAACTGGTCGATAATCTACAACCATCTGATCCGTTCCATCCTTCTTCTTAACGAAGAGGATGGGACAAGCCCAAGGAGAAGAGCTAGGTCGAATGAAACCTTTATTCAAGGCCTCATCTAGTTGTTTCTTAAGTTCGGCTAGCTCTAAGGGTGCCATATTATAGGGTCTTCTAGCTATTGGGACAGTTCCTGGAACAAGATCTATCACAAACTCTACATCCCTGTCAGGTGGAATTCCTGGCAGTTCTTCTGGAAAAACATCCGGAAAGTCACGCACTACCGGAATGTCTTCAAGTTCTGGGAGAGGACTGGCATTGAGGGTATAGAGTTGGCATTTGGCAACTCGAGTTGAGACATTAACTATCTCACCTGAGGGATGGGTAAGCTGAACATTCCTAGAATGGGTATCAGTCTTGGCGTAATGAGCTGACATCCAGTCCATACCCAAGATAATATTGATATCTGAGGACTTTAGGGCTATCAATGGTGCTAGAAAAACTAGCCTCACTACTAGGATTTCATTGTCATAGCTTATCCTAGAAGTTTTCCATTTACTACCAGGGGTTTGGACAACTAGTGGGATTGGCATATCACAAAAAGACATGTTATGCAACTGTGCATAACTTTCAAAAATGAAGGAATGAGATGACCCAGTGTCAAAAAGAACAGACGCTGGATGATGATTGACAAGGAGCATACCCAAAATGACATCGGGATCCTCTGCAGCTTCTTCTCCTGAAACATAATTCACGCGGCCACGCGCAGGAGTTGGCTTCACATAATATGCTTTGCCCGACTTCCCTTGCCCAACACACTTCTGAGGTTGCTTGGAGCTATATTCTGAGGACACTCACGTGAATAGTGTCCTGGCCCTCCACACTTGTAACAGGTCACCTGATTGGCACGTGGTGCAGCATTGCTAGCTGGACCACCATAGGTCTTTGATACGTCTCCAATGTATCTATAATTTTTGATGGTTCCATGCTATTATCTTGTCAAACTTTGGATGTTTTGTATGCCTTTTATATCTTTTTTGGGACTAACTTATTAACTCAGTGCCAAGTGCCAGTTCCTATTTTTTCCGTGTTTTTGACCCTTTTCAGAGGAGGGTTTTAAACGATGTCCAAACGGAATAGAAATTCCAAAAAGATTTTTTTTCGGAACAGAACATACGCACGGGACGTGAGAACCAAGGCAGAGGCCACAAGGGGAGGCCACAAGCACCCTAGGCGCGGCCAGGGGGGCCGTGCCTAGCAGGCTTGTGGGCCCCCTGTGGCTCGTCTGCCCTACGTCTTCCTCCTATAAATGCTTGAAAAATCCAAAACTGCGAGAGAGATCCACGAAAATACTTTTCCGCCGCAGCAAGCTTCAGTCTCCGCAAGATCCCATCTAGCGCATGTTCTGGTGCCCTGCCGGAGGGGGGATTCGGATACGGAGGGCTTCTTCATCAACACCATGGCCTCTCTGATGATGCGTGAGTAGTTCACCATAGACCTTCGGGTCCATAGCTAGTAGCTAGATGGCTTCTTCTCTCTCTTGGATCTTCAATACAAAGTTCTCCATGATCTTCATGGAGATCTATCCGATGTAATCTTCTTTTGCGGTGTGTTTGTCGAGATCCGATGAATTGTGGATTTATGATCAGATTATCTATGAATCCTATTTGAGTTTCTTCTGATCTCTTATATGCATTATTTCATATCCTTGTAATTCTCTTCGAGTTGTGGGTTTTGTTTGGCCAACTTGATCTATGATTCTTGCAATCGGAGAAGTGCTTGGTTTTGGGTTCATACCATGCGGTGACCTCACCCAATGACAGAAGGAGTAGCGAGGCACGCATCATGTTGTTGCCATCAAGGGTAAAAAGATGGGGTTTACATCATTGGTTTGCGTTTATCCCTCTACATCATGTCATCTTGCTTAAGGCGTTACTCTGTTCGTCATGAACTCAATACACTAGATGCATGATGGATAGCGGTCGATCTGTGGAGTAATAGTAGTAGATGCAGAAAGTATCGGTCTACTTGTCTAGGACGTGATGCCTATATGTATGATCATTGCCTTATATATCGTCATGACTTTGGGCGGTTCTATCAATTTCTCGATAGTAATTTGTCCACCCACCATAATACTTGCTATTTTGAGAGAAGCCTCTAGTGAACACTATGGCCCCCGGGTCTACTTCACACCATATTTTCAGCCTTACACTTTTACTTCTTTGCACTTTCCGCCTTCAGATCTCACTTTCCAATCAATCTTGAAGGGATTGACAACCCCTTTATAGCGTTGGGTGCAAGCTCGTTTGTGTTTGTGCAGGTACTCTGGACACTTGGCTCGATTCTCCTACTGGATTGATACCTTGGTTCTCAAACTGAAGGAAATACTTACTGCTCCTGTGCTGCATCACCCTTTGCTCTTCAAGGGAAAAACCAACCCCAAGCTCAAGAGGCAACAGAAGGATTTCTGGCGCCGTTGCCGGGGAGGATCAAGTCAAGAACTCATCCAAGTAAGTGTCGCAAACTCATCTCTTGCATTTAATTTATTGCCTCTCGTTTTCCTCTCCCCCACTTCTGAAAAACAAAATTTACAAAAATATTTGCCTTTTTCGTTCGCCCTTTTCTCTCGCTTGCTTTCTGTTCGCTTGTGTGCTTGTTTGCTTGCTGAAATCACCATGACTAAAAACACAAAACTTTGTGACTTCATGAATACTAATAATAATGATTTTATTAGTACTCCGATTGCTCCACCACTCGTGCGGAATCGTACAAAATCAATGCTGCTTTGTTGAATCTTGTTATGAAAGAGCAATTCTCCGGCCTTCCTAGTGAAGATGTCGCATCCCATCTTAATACCTTCATTGAGCTTTGCAATATGCAAAAGAAGAAATATGTGGATAATGATGTGATTAAATTGAAGCTTTTTCGTTCTCGTTCCAAGATCGAGCAAAAACTTGGTTTTTGTCTTTTCCCAAGAATAGTATTGATTCTTGGAACAAGTGCAAAGATGCTTATATATCCAAGTATTTTCCGCTGGCTAAGATTATCTCTCTCTGTAACGATATCATGAATTTTAAGCAACTTGACCATGAACATGTTGCACAATCTTGGGAGCGAATGAAATTGATGATTAGAAATTGTCCCGCTCATGGCTTGAGTCTTTGGATGATTATACAAATCTTCTACGCTGGTTTGAATTTCGCTTCTAGAAATATCTTGGACTCCGCCTCAGGTGGAACATTCCTGGAAATCACATTAGGAGAAGCCACAAAAGTCTTAGACAATATCATGACAAACTACTCTCAGTGGCACACTGAAAGGTCACCTACTAGTAAGAAGGTACACGCTATAGAAGAAATTAACTCATTGAGTGCTAAGATGGATGAGTAAATGAATTTGGTTGCTAGTAGAAGTGCTCCTTTAGATCCTAATGACATGCCCTTGTCTTCCTTGATTGAGAGTAGTAATGCGAGCTTGGACGTTAATTTTGTTGGTAGGAATAAATTTGGAAACAACAACGCTTTTAGAGGAAACTATGTCCCTAGGCCTTTTCCTAGTAATCCCTCTAATAACTTTGGCAACTCCTACAACAATAGTCATGGAAATTACAATAAATTACCCTCTGATCTAGAGAGTAATATGAAAGAGTTTATCAACTCGCAAAAGATTTTCAATGCGTCCATAGAGTAAAAACTACTCAAAATTGACGATTTGGCTAGGAGCGTTGATAGAATGTCTAGTGATATTGATGCTTTGAAAGTTAGAAGTGCTCCTCCCAAGATTAATATGGATGAAACTTTGAAAGCTATGCATGTTTCCATGAGTGAGAGCAAAGAAGGAACCGCCCAAATTCGTGTTAGACAGGAATGGCTTAAAAAGGCGTGTTCTCGTGATAAGAATCACGAAGATCTTAAAGTGCTTGGTGTGACTCCCATTGAATCTTTGTTCTATAGTGTCAAACCTAATGATGATGGGGCTGGATATGAATCCACTTTGGTTGAAAAATGCCCCAATGATTCGGAGTCCATCTATCTTGATGCTAAAATCATTGAAAGTGGAGTAGAGGATATCAAAACTTTGAGTAGTAATGAAACTACTACTTTGGATTTCAAGGAATTCAATTATTACAGTTGCTCCTTGATTTAATGCATTTCCTTGATGCAATCCATGCTAAACTCTCCACACGCTTATAGCCAAAACAAGGCCTTTACCGATCATATCGTCGAAGCTATGATAAAATCTCTTGAAGAGAAACTTGAGTTGGAAGTTTCTATCCCTAGAAAGCTTCATGATGAGTGGGAACCTGCTATCAAAATCAAAATCAAAAACTATGAATGCAATGCTTTGTGTGATTTGGGTGCTAGTGTTTCCGCGACTCCAAAGTCTTTATGTGATGTTCTAGGCTTTAATGATATTGAGGAGTGTTCTCTTAATTTGCATCTTGCGGATTGTACTGTCAAGAAACCCATGGGAAGGATAAATCATGTTCTTATTATTGCAAATAGGAACTATGTACCCGTGGATTTCATTGTGCTTGACATTGATTGCAATCCTACATGCCCTATCATTCTTGGTAGACCTTTCCTAAGGACTATCGGTGCTATCATCGATATGAAGGAAGGGAATATTAGATTTCAATTTCCTTTAAAGAAGGGCATGGAGCATTTTCCAAGAAAGAAAATAAGATTGCCTTATAAATCCATTATGAGGGCTACTTATGGTTTGAGCACCAAAGACGACTATACGTGATTCTATCGCCTTATGCCTAGCTAAGGGCGTTAAACAATAACGCTTGTTGGGAGGCAACCCAATGAATTTATCCTTTTCTTTCTGTTTTGTTGCGTCCACACCATCATAATTCTATTATGATTGTGTTTCTTGTGTTTCTTTTTGTGTTTGAGCCAAGCAAAACCTTTATGACTAGTTTTGGTGATGGTTGTTTGATCCTGCTGGAAAAAGATAGAAACTTTTCGCTCATGAAATTATTGTTCATTTTTATCCAGAAAGATCTTTTGAGTTGATTATTTTTGCTGCTGGTTGATATGCCTTTTGCGCAGGTTGTCGTAATTTTTCAGAATTTTTACGGTAACAGAAGTATACAGATTGCTACAGATTGCTTTGTTTTTGACAGATTCTGTTTTTGTTGAGTTGGTTGCTTGTTTTGATGAAACTATGGATAGTATCGGGGGGTACTTGACATGGAGAAGTGAGAATACATTAATCTAACACCAATATAAATATGAATCAAGATTGCTACAGTACCTCAAGAGGTGGTAGTTTGTTTTCTTGTGCAAATAATATCATGAGTTTCTGTTTAAGTTTTGTGTTGTGAAGTGTTCAGGTTTTGGGTGATGTTCTCATGGACAAAGGGATAAAGAGTAGAAATATCTCAAGCTTGGAGATGCCCAAGGCATCCCAAGCCAAATTCAAGGACACCAAAAAGCCTAAGCTTGGGGATTCCCCGGGAAGGCATCCCCTCTTTCATCTTCAATCCATCGGTAACATTGCTTGGAGCTATATTTTTATTCACCACATGATATGTGTTTTGCTTAGAGCGTCTTGTATCGTAGGATTCTTTTATTTTTGTTGTGTCACAATCATCCTTGCTGCACACCTTTTGAGAGAGACATGCACTCATCGTGAATTTGCTAGAATACTCATTGTGCTTCACTTATATCTTTTGAGCTAGACCATTTTGCTCTATGTGCTTCACTTGGATCTTTTAGAGCACGGCGGTGCGTAACTTGGTAGTTGGCTTGTGCTATGAAAGTAGTCCCAAAGGTGATAGGTACCCAAAGAGGATACAATAAAACTTCCATCTTCATGTGCATTGAGTAGAAAGAGAAGTTTGATTCCTCTCAATTAGTTTTGAGGCGTGGATTTGGTAATATTAAGAGTTACGTTAGTAGGGTGTTGTGAATCTAGAAATACTTGTGTTGAAGTTAGTGATTCCCGTAACATGCACGTATGGTGAACCGCTATGTTAGGAAGTCGGAGCATAATTGATCTATTGATTTTCATCCTTTGTGTTGCGGTCGGGATCGCGCGATGGTTTACACCTACCAACCCTTCCCCTAGGAGTATGCGTTTAGCACTCTGTTTCGATTACTTATAAAACTTTCGCAATAAGTATGTGAGTTCTTCATGACTAATGTGAGTCCATGGTATAGATGCACTTTCACCTTCCACCATTGCTAGCCTCTCTAGTACCGCGCAATTTTCACCGGCGCACAAACCCACCATATTCCTTCCTCAAAACAACCACCATACCTACCTACTAAGGCATTTTCATAGCCATTCCGAGATATATTGCCATACAACTCCCACCGTTCCGTCTCATGACTTGTGCCGTCACTCTCATATTGCCATTACATGATCGTAAGATACCTAGCGATATGTTTCAACGGCATACGCCAAGCTAGATCGTTGCACATCCCGGTACACTGCCAGAGGCATTTTCTATAGAGTCATCATCGTTCTAAGCTTTGAGCTGTGAGTAAATAAAAGTGTGATGATCATCATTATTAGAGAATTGTCGCATGTGAGGAAATAAAAAAGAAGAGACCAAAGTTGCCCACACAAAAAAACAGATATGGAAAGAGGACAAAGAGCCCAAACAAAAAAAGAGAGAAAAAGAGAGAAGGGACAATGCTACTATCTTTTCCACACTTGTGCTTCATAATAGCACCATGTTCTTCATGATTGAGAGCCTCTCGTTTTGTCACCACCATATACTAGTGGGAATCTTTATTTTATAACTTGGCTTGTATATTCCAATGATGGGCTTCCTCAAAATTTCCCTAGGTCTTCGTGAGCAAGCAAGTTGGATGCACACCCACTAGTTCTCCTTTTGAGCTTTCACATACTTATAGCTCTAGTGCATCCTTTCTATGGCAATCCCTACTCATTCACATTGATATCTATTAATGGGCATCTCCATAGACCTTTAATACACCGAGTCGATGTGACCATCTCCTCCTTTTTGTCTGACAACCACCACCACACTCTATTCCACCATAGTGCTATATCCATGGCTCACGCTAATGTATTGCGTGAGAGTTGAAAAAGGTTTGAGAAAGTAAGAGTGCAAAAACAATTACTTGGCCAATACCAGGGTTGTGCATGATTTAAATTCGTTGTGTGGGGATGATGGAGCATAGCCAGACTATATGATTTTGTAGGGATAACTTTCTTTGGACTTGTTATTTCGAAAGTTCATGATTACCTTGCTAGTTTGCTTGAAGTATTATTGTTTTCATGACAATAGCAAACTATTGTTTTGAATCTTACGAATCTGAACATTCCTGTCACATGAAAGAAGTTACAAAGGACAACTATGCTAGGTTGCATTCCACATCAAAAATTCAGTCTTTATCACATCCCTACTCGAGGACGAGCAGGAGTTAAGCTTGGGTATGCTCGATACGTCTCCAACGTATCTGTAATTTTTTATGGTTCCATGCTATTATCTTGTCAAACTTTTGATGTTTTGTATGCCTTTTATATCTTTTTTGCGACTAACTTATTAACTCAGTGCCAAGTGCCAGTTCCTGTTTTTCCGTGTTTTTGACCCTTTTGAGAGGAGGATTTTAAATGGTGTCCAAATGGAATATAACTTCTGAAAAGATTTTTTCCGGAACAGAAGATACGCACGGGACGTGAGAATCATGGCGGAGGCCACCAGGGGAGGCCACAAGCCCCCTAGGCGTGGCCAGGGGGGCCGCGCCTAGCAGGCTTGTGGGGCCCCTGTGGCTCGTCTCCCTACCTCTTCCGCCTATAAATTCCTGAAAAATCCAAAATTGCGAGAGAGATCCATGAAAATACTTTTCCGCTGCCGCAAGCTTCTATCTCCGCAAGTTCCCATCTGGGGCACGTACTGGTGCCCTGCCGGAGGGGGATTCGGAGGGCTTCTTCATCAACACTATGGCCTCTCCGATGATGCGTGAGTAGTTCACCATAGACCTTCGGGTCCATAGCTAGTAGCTAGATGGCTTCTTCTCTCTCTTGGATCTTCAATACAAAGTTCTCCATGATCTTCATGGAGATCTATCCGATGTAATCTTCTTTTGCGGTGTGTTTGTCGAGATCCAATGAATTGTGGATTTCTGACTAGATTATCTATGAATCTTATTTGAGTTTGCTCTGATCTCTTATATGCATGATTTCATATCCTTGTAATTCTCTTCGAGTTGTGGGTTTTGATTGGCCAACTTGATCTATGATTCTTGCAATGGGAGAAGTGCTTGGTTTTGGGTTCATACCGTGTGGTGACCTCACCCAGTGACACAAGGGGTAGCGAGGCACGCATCGTGTTGTTGCCATCAAGGGTACAAAGATGGGTTTTACATCATTGGTTTGAGTTTATACCTCTACATCATGTCATCTTGCTTAAGGTGTTACTCTGTTCGTAATGAACTCAATACACTAGATGCATGCTGGATAGCGGTCGATGTGTGGAGTAATAGTAGTAGATGCAGAAAGTATCGGTCTACTTGTCTCGGACATGATGCCTATATGTATGATCATTGCCTTAGATATCTTCATGACTTTGCGCGGTTCTATCAATTGCTCGACAGTAATTTGTTCACCCATCGTAATATTTGCTATTTTGAGAGAAGCCTCTAGTGAACACTGTGGCCCCCGGGTCTACTTCACACCATATTTTCACCCTTACACTTTTACTTCGTTGCACTTTCCGCCTTCAGATCTCACTTTGCAATCAATCTTGAAGGGATTGACAACCCCTTTATAGCGTTGGGTGCAAGCTCGTTTGCGTTTGCTCACGTACTCTGGATACTTTTCTCGATTCTCCTACTGGATTGATACCTTGGTTCTCAAACTGAGGGAAATACTTACTGCTCTTGTGCTGCATCACCCTTTCCTCTTTAAGGGAAAAATCAACGCAAGCTCAAGAGGCGGCAATCTTTGCTGGGGGGTTGGTTCTGTTCGCCTGTGGCGCCACAAAGGATGGCCTCGGGGTATATCTTGGCGGCAGGGAGCTATTCGGGACCCACAACCGGCGCTTCGGAAACGCGGAACCGGATGAGGAACCAGAATCGCGAGAGTACTTCTTTGTGGCTTCATAATCGGTATGACCAGTCTCAGCACTGATCGCCTTGTTGATAAGAGCTTGGAAACTTGTACATTCATGAAGGCGCAGGTCACTACGAAGTTTGGGGCTCAGACCCTTGCGGAATCTTGCTTGCTTCTTGGCGTCAGTTGACACCTCCTGAGTTGCGTAGCGAGCGAGATTACCGAACTCGCGGCTATAAGCATCCACGGTCAACTTTCCCTGGGTGAAGGCACAAAATTCCTCTCTCTTACGGTCCATCACACTCTCTGGGATGTGGTGCAGACGGAAGGTTGCACTGAAATCTGCCCATGTGGCTGTTGGCCCGGCAGGATGCATAGCATCAAAATTCTCCCACCACAGATTGGCGGGGCCTTACAGAAAGTACGCAGCAAAGGTCACCTTGTCAGCCTCAGAAACACTGGCAGAGCGTATCTTGCGTGATATACTACACAATCAGTCATCAGCGTCGATAGGATCGACGGAGTGATGGAACTTCGGGGGATTCAGCTTCACAAAGTCATTGACGGACATTGCGTCATTTCGCGGCTGACGAGCCGTGTTTTTCTCAATACGTTCTAGCAGACGGTTGGTCTCCCGCTTGTTTCTTTCTGCCTCGAGCATAACCTCCGCCAGAGAAGGCCGGTGAGGTAGTTCCTCCTGTGCTACCTGACTACCTTCTCCCTGCTCATTGCTAGGGGCACGGTTCTGCCTGGTAAACACCATCCTGGCAAACAAACTCACAGCTTAGACTAGATCAACATCAATACTAACTATGGAGTAAGAATGCACTGAACACATGGAATGCGGAAATGAATATCCGAACAACATGGTAACAAGAAAACTGTTATATACACACCATTACATAGTTCAGTACAACCTCAAACTGAAGGGCAAACTACTAGAAAGATGATACTACTCATCAGAGGCTTTCCAAGCTTCCTATACATTATTTATCTATGCATCCGGAACTCATCTCACAACATAGTCATACCCCACAAGACACACAGGACTGTGGAAGTACAACTACAACCATACTACTCTTCCACTTATGGGTTCAAGCATCCGCATAAAACATCTCATAAAGGTTTCCTCCATGGCCTGGGAGCTCAACCTGCGGATCGGGAAATACTCGAGCCTGAGACCCCTGGGAACCATAAGGACACGGGTGTGGCCTTGGTCCCCTGACTGGTGGTAGTAGAGATCCCCGAAGAGGGCTGACACCTCCTATAGCAGGCCAGTCAACATGAACTAGAAGATGAGTCCTAACGGGGTTCAACATCTCCATATCTCCATACCCTGTCTGGACTACAGGTGCCAGCTATGTTAAGGCTATCCACAAACGGGCACGAGTAGCATAGAGCTCCATACGAAGGGCACGAGCATCTCTGTCTCTATTCTCTAACATCTCAGTGGTAGACTGCAGCAGCGGATCCTCCAAAGAGGAATCAAAGTAGACCCCACTTAGATATCCTTGTTCTCCTGGCTGAGAAGCGGGAACATAATACAACTCTAAATTCTGCAACAGTGCATGTCTGGCTCTCATGATGGTCAACATTGAATAGGCGGCATGTCAACAGTAACCCCCAATCCATGTCAACGGTAACCCCCAATCCATAAGACCAATGGATTGGCTCCTCGACTCCAGGGTAATCTGGGAATACCAAAACAGTGCACATGTACTGACTCTGGTTGAAATCCCGGTACTGCTCATCCACTGTATACTCTGGATACCAGCGGTAACCGGCTACTGACATCATCCTGACCAGCATGGCCGTGTGACCCGGCACATCAATGCACCTAGTCAGACGGACCACCTGGCGAGAAGGAAGGCCAGGCATCTGAAATAGAGAGTAATGCAAAAGGCATTAGAGCTCTAGAGATAAAATTGGGCAGCATAACGGCTGTAAAGGCTCAAAATCAATTTTGAGACGACCCACAAAAGATAGGATAGCATAACCACTCAACTAGCAAGTTCAATTCCATGGTCATCAAAACTTATTTACTTTTCCTTGGAACAAAAGAAAACTCGGATTAACTCTCGAACCATTTTTCTACAATCTATCGATTAGTAACACGCGATCGTGAGAGATAGATAAGTAACCTAGTTCTTAATCCCCATAGAAAAGACGAGGATGACGAGAATAGAATGACTTGAGAAGAGAAGCAAGAGCCTTATGTTCCCTTCCACAAACAATTCCCTTATATATAACTAAAGCATTTCTAGACTCAAATTCGACAAGTTTGGCTTGGTAATCTTATAGTCAGTTAGGCTCTGATACCAACACTGTCGGGACCCTGATCCTAAGCCATAGGAATCCAGCCTGTAACACATCGCATCCCTTTGCGGTCTCACGGTTAACCCCACGGCTGCCACCTTACCTTAGCCGGGACCGTTTGCGCCTTTTGACTCATGTATGCATTTGTGTTGCTAGCATTCCAATGTCAAAGAACCCGGGTCGACATAACTAGTCATAAACTCAAGTGGATCAAGTGTAAAGAGACAGGCATACATAACCGAGCAAAGCAGGTGTCGGTCATCAACGAGTGTAGACTAGTCGTAGCAAGCTACAAGGACTCCATTGCACCGTGTGACATTTCCCCGTAGGGACAGATACAGCAGCTAAGAAGGATACATGCCGGTCAACCAATGTGTCCGGAGCAGTAACGAACTACCAAGGCTCCTTGGAAGCACAAAGGGGCATTTCTCTGTATAGAGAGCTACTAAGAGCATACAACTAGGTGTCGAATCCCATACATATCACAGTGCATCACACGTACGCATAACATACTCGATATGCATAGATACAACAATGGCATCACAACATAACAATACAACAACACAACATTTATTTAGAAGACTCGGAAGACTCTTGCATAATATGTTCATACAGGTATGGGTCACATGACCCGACACTCATGTCACACAAGCAGAGTCATACAAACCAAGCAGAAGCATTAAAGTTGTCTGAGTACAGACAGTTGAAAGGAAAAGGCATAAAGCCAAACTGTCTATAGATCCCTTCTGAAAGGGGACAGATCGTAGCTGGGACACCAGCTACTCGTCATCATCGAGGTCTAGATAGAACCCACCTGTTGGCTCGTGGGTATCCTCTGCAACATTTATTAAGCAAACATGAGTACAAAAGTACTCAGCAAGACATTTAGAACAGCTCTATCTACTCATGCACATGTGTTAATAAAGGGGGTGTGGGGTTTCATGCAGCAAGCCAGCTTTGACTCTTGGCTAGACTAAACTACAATTTTAAATAGTTCTAAACAACTTTGATAAGTCCTACACGAGTCCACTACCACCACAACAATACACTATCTTGGACTCCTTTCCGTCTCCCTACGGAAATGCCATACATGATACTCACGCTTATCTTGATACTTTTATGAGTAGCCATTAAAGTTATCTATGAACAACATATGTTTCCAAGTAGTCCATATCCGCGGACGCGGCTATTCGAATAGATCATAACCCTGCAGGGGTGTACTTCTTCACACACGCTCTCGCCACTTATCGCCATGTGCACGTAATGCACCTCGGCAACCTTCAAACGGAAGCCTAGCGAGGGAGTCGGCCACGACTGTTAACCACGCTAATACCTAGTCTAGGTTTATCGCCTAGTTGAGAGTGAACCCGCACGGAAGTCCGGCCGAGGTTTCCGCCATGGCCCCAAACGATGTGTGCAGGGTTCCCAAGCCCACCATCCGAGTGCCACTTGGTACACCGTGCCACTGCCTACCGCATCATAGACCACCTCTAAGGTCAGCACTATGCACGGCCTCCAGCATGACTATAAACACGAGAAACTAGTTGCAACTCCTGGACCAAGTACTAGGCAATTAATAAGTCGAGCGGGGTCATATTTTAGGGCCCGGCATGTGGTAGTAACTAGTCTTGGATTAAATACACGGAACTTAGTTCCTAAGGACGGTTCCAATGAAACAACTCGCCATGTACTCCTACATAGCCTTTCATCGGTACCTTTACCAAATCAGGTTCCACACTTATTCTTTGTCACTAGAACACATTCATCCATTCTTGTTCATCACCCAGATGAAACAGACCTGACACAACTCTAGGCATAGCAAGCAAAGCAGGATAAGGCACATCATGGCTCAAGCAACTACCAGGTATGCTAGGTTGCAAGGTTTGGCTATTTACTGTGACAATGACAGGTCATGTAGAGGAATAGGTTCAGCTACCGAAGTACAACATTTGCAATATTTTGTCCTAATGCAATAAGTGGGAGCAGGAGCACGAACATGGGATTATATCGGGATGATCAAAAGGGTGCTTGCCTTGTTGCTCAGCAGAAGGATTAAATCCGCCAGTCAGATATTCTGACGTATCCGGATGGGCAGAGCCTACCAAAATAATAACGACAATCAATAACATTCATATGCAACAATATGATGCATGATCATGGCATGAAATGAAATGTAGCATGAGCTAGTGTGGCTATAAACCTTTGGGTTGATGCTGATATGAATTCAAATGCAAATACTATTTAATATGGAACATTTATTAAATTCATTTAATTGATTTGACCTTATGTTGTTTCATAACTTTGTTTATAATGCATGAAAGTAGCACCATTGTGTTCATTGAATTTTTTGATCAATTTGCATATATTATTTTTCAAATTTCGAGTTATATTTAATTTTCTATAAATTTCCAAAGTTTTGCACTTATTCTGGAATTATTATAAAACAGAAATAGTATTACTCCATCAGCATGACATCAGCAGGTCAATCTGGCCGTTGAAAGTCAAACCTGACCACTCGGACCCACTAGTTAGTGACTCTGGCTAGATTTTAATTAAACTTTAAGTTAATTAGCTAGTTAACAGAGACTGGCCCACATGTCAGTGACTGATTAGGGTTTTAATTAATTAATTATTTTCATTAACTTAAACTTAACTACTCAGGGGCTGGCCCCACCTGTCATAGGCCTAGGAGGGTCAAACCCACTGGGGGCGAGCCTCCGGTGACTCCAGGGACGGCGGAGGCATCGAAAATGCTGCTCCAGCGACCAAATGAGCGGCAGAAGGCACTGGAAGAACGGCCACTCATCCGTGAGTCCATTTTTGCTAGTCTCACGGGGTGAAACGGCCGGAGATGACGCCGACGAGCTCGGCGGCTGCCGGAGCTCGGGCAACGTCGAGATCATCGAAACAGAGGGCAAAATGGTAAGGGTTTGGCTCCTACAGCATCTACATGACATGTTGAAGCTGATGGTGGTCTCAGATGGACCAACCCATCATCAGAACATCACCGGCGACGAGCTCCCGTGGCGGATCTCATCGGGCTCCGGTGGAATCGGGCGCTAGGGCACGGAATCGATGGGGAAAAGAGGGGGGAAACCATCTTGAGCTCACAGGGGTTGTAGAGACATAGACAGCGGGCTCGGGGATGGCCTGGAGAGGGAGAACGACGGCAGAGAGCGTCGGTGATCCGAGGAAGAAGGCGACGGCGTTGAGGCGTTGCAGGGCTCGGGGGCTTGCTTATTTTGGCGAGGACGACGTTCTTGACGAGGTGGAGAGAACGACGTGCTCGGGAAGGCTTGAGGTGGCCAGAGACGACGGCGAGCTCGAGATCAAACTCGGCTCTAATCGCGGCCGACACAGAGGGGAGTAGGAGAGTGAATGAGGAGGGGGAGAGAGCTGGATTGGGTTGCGGGGGCTTATCCCTTCACGACGAGCGCGTCGGGGAGGCTAGGCAGGCACCCAGGTGCGTGCCGTCGCCAGAGAGAGCGGCGGCCAGCTCCTGCTGCTCGCCGGCAAAGAGGAAGACGACAGGGAGATGCTGGGCTAGGCCAAGGTAAGCGTTCGATAACACTTTTCCATTTTCTTTCTTTTCTAATTTCTGTTAAATCATTTGTGACATTTGTTTGATTTTATTTTGGCTCCAAACTATTTCTATAAAGAGTGAATAAAACTCTGGGGTGTTATTTGGAATATTTCCAAACACAAATAAATAATTCAACATTTTATGAAATTCTAAAATATATGAAATCACATATATGGTTGATCTTAGTGGCTTTTGTGTTTTAAATAAAATGCCAAAAGTATTTTTTTAAAGAAATCCACCCCTGAATCATTGTTTCCAATATTTATCAAAAATGATGGACTTTATGAAGGCCATTTTGGGTTCATTGATTTATCACAAGTTTTGAATTGGTTGAATATGGAAGTGATAGGATTTTTCTTTGATTCCTATTTTCACTCTTAAATGCAAGAATAAAACATGAGCACAATCTTGCTAGACTTCAAATAGAAACTAGGGATGTGACCCACGTGTGCCTCAAAGTGGTACCTTGTTCTTCATATAGAGAGTCTCATGTTATATCATTCATATGATAGTGGGAATCACTTTTTCATAAACATGGCTTGTATATTATGATGCGGGCTTCCTCAAATGCCCGAGGTCTTCATGAGCAAGCACGTTGGATGCACACCCCACTTAGCTTCAGTGGAGCTTTCATACACTTATAGCTCTTGTGCATCATTTGCATGGCAGTCCCTACTCCTCGCATCGATATCTATTGACGTGCATCTCCATAGCTCGTTGGTACGCCTAATTGATGTGAGACTATATTCTCCACTTTTACCCGTTTGAAACCTACCACCATATTCTATTCCACCTTTATGCTATGTCCAAAGGTTCACGCTCATGCAATGTGTGAAGAATAAAAGGTCGATTCATATGGAAAAAGTATGATCCAATTGCCTGACTTGAACATCGTGGTGCTTGACATTTGTATTAATATGGTAAATATAGATCCATGCTTTGCTAATATAATAAAGATGGATGGGGGTAAAACAATCTTTGAGGATCGTATACTTTGAAGTTTAATGATTTGCTTCTTATACCTATAAGTATTGCTATGTTAATGTTTGTCAATTCATCGTTTCTCAATGAGCATACATGCATAAGGTTACATCATGGATAGCATGTCACACCAAAAATTCTATTTTTGTGATTTACGTACTCGAGGACGAGTAAGAATTAAGCTTGGGGATGCTTGATACGTCTTCGACGTATCTATAATTTTGTATTGTTCCATGCTGATATATTATCATCCTAGAATACTTCTCGGGTATTTATTTACCATTTTATATTATTTTTGAGCACTAACCTATTGACCGAGTGCCCAGTGCCAGTTGTATTTTTCTACGTTTTTTCATTTTTTAGGTTTTCCATACCAAATGAAGTTGAATTGCCGTGAAAATTTTTGGTGATTTTTTTGGACCAAAAGAAGACCAACGAGCATCAGAAGAAGGTTGGAGGCCTCATGAGGGACCCACAAGAAAACACGGAGTGACCTGGGGGGTAGCGCCCTGATAGCTTGTGCCTCTCTCGTGGCCCTGCCGACTCCGTCCTTTGGCTTATAAATTCTCAGCTACCCTAAAAACATCACAGGGAGTCCCGAAACACTTTTTATGCCATCGTAAGTGTCTGTTTTGACGGGAGGCCATCTCGAGCTCCATTCTGGCACCCTGTCGGAGGGGGGTCGATCACGGAGGGCCTCTTCATCAACCTTTATGCCCTCATGATGATGTGTGAGTAGTTCAGCAAAGACCTACGGGTCCATTGTTAGTACATGACAATCTCTCTCTCTCTCTTTGATCTGCAATACAATGATCATCGCATCTTCGCTTTGTTCCATATGATGTAATTCCGTAGTGTGGTGAGTTTGTTGGGATCCGATGAATTCTGGGTTTATGTTCAAATTATTCATGGTAAATATTCGAGTCTCCTCTGAATACTTATATGATTCTTATGTGCCTGATTACGACAGCTTCCTAATTCTCTCCGATCTATTGAAATAGTTTGGCCAACTAGATCGATATTTTTTCGGTGAGAGAGGTGTGTTGTGGTAGGTTCAACCTAGATAATTTATATATCCCAGTGACAGAAGGGTACAAGATGCATCTTTGTGTTACTGCTACTAAGGATAAAACGATGGGGTTTATTCATATTGCTTGAGTTTACTTTGTCTACATCATGTCATTGTTCTCCATGCATTACTCTGTTTTACTTAATACTCTAGATGCTTGCTGGATAGCACTCGATGAGTGGAGTAATAGTAATAGGTGCAGAGAGGAGTCGGCCTAATTTTTTATGCACGTGATGCCTATATACACATGATCATTGCCTTGGATATCGCATAACTATCCGCTTTTCTGTCAATTGTCCAATAGTAATTTGTTTACCCATCGTATGCTATTTTTCATGAGAGATGCCCTTAGGGAAAGCTATGACCCCAGGTCTATTCACAACATATTGATAAAACCTTCATTACCTTGCTGCCATTTACTTGTTTTTATTTTATCTTGGTATCTACAATTATCTACACACCTCACTTGCTTGCAGATAACAAGACAAGAGGATTGACAACCCTCTTGCCCGCGTTGGGTGAAGTTGTTTGTTCTTTTGTGTGCAACCACTGAACATAGTTATGGTTGATATTCCTATTGGTTCGATAAACCTTGGTTCCATAAATGAGGGAAATACTTACCCGCATTGTGCTGCAATAACCCGTTCCTCTTCACGGAAAACCCAACGCAGATCACAACTATTAGTGGCCATTTTGTTGGGGAACGTTGCATGGGAAACAAAAAATATCCTACTAACACCCAAGATCTATTATGGAGATGCATAACAAAGAGAGGGGAGATTGTATCTACATACCCTCATAGACCGCTAAACGGAACAATATATAACGTGGTTGATGTAGTCGTACTCTTCATGATCCAATCGCGATCCAAACCGATCCAACGCCGAATGGACGACACCTCCGCGTTCAGCACTCGTGCGGCTCAATGACGTCTCCACCTCCTCAATCCAGAGAATGAGGGCGAAGCAGTAGATAGGATCTCAACCAACACAACGACATGACGGAGATGGTGGTGGAGCAGTGTGAGCAGGGCTTCACCAAGCACCTCCGAAACTACAAACAAGGAAGAAGAGGAGAGAGGGGAGGTCGTAGGGCGTGGGGATTTTGTGTCCAGCCCTTGTGCCTCCTCCCATTATATATAGGGGTGTCGGAGGGCTCGGGGTGCATCCCTAGCCCCTCATCTAAGGAGGGGATGTGGCCAAAGGGGTAGGAGTGCCTTCCAAGCCAAGTGGAGAGCCCTCCCCCTTAGGTTTCCCTTCCCCTAGGTGCATGGGCCTTAGGGGGGATGGTGCGTGTGGCCCAATAAGGTAAGGGCACCCCTAGATCCCATGCACTCCCTATGTGCAGGAGGGACCCTTCTGGACTCCTCTAGAACCCTCTCGAACCTTCAGGAAGCTTCCTAGTACAATACCAGCAAAACTCAAAACTTTTCCGGTAGCCAAAATATGACTTCCCATATATATACATCTTTACCTCGAGACCATTTCGCAGCACCTCGTGACATATGGTATCTCATCCAAGACATCGAACAACATTCGGTAACCAATGTACATATCCAAAAACTACTCTAGAGTCATCAAAGTTTAAGCCCGTGGACCCTACGAGTTCGAGAATCACGTAGACATGACTGAGACACGTCTCTGGTTAATAACCAATAGTGGGACCTCGATGCCCATGTTTGTTCCAACATATTCCACAAAGATGTTCATCGGTCGAACAATGATGTCAAGGATTCAGTCAACTCCGTATACAGTTCCCTTTGTCCAGCGGTATGTTACTTGCATGAGATTCGATCGTCGGTATCTCCATACCTAGTTCAATCTAATTACCGACAAGTCTCTTTACTCGTTCCATAATACAATATCCTATGACTAACTACTTAGTCACATTGCTTGCAAGCTTCTTGTGATGTTGTATTACCGAGAGGGCCAAGAGATATCTCTCTGTCATACGAAGTGAAAAATCCCCGTCTCAATCCATGCCAACCCAAAAGACACCTTAAGAGATACCTCTAGAGTACCTTTATGATGACCGAGTTACAAAGTGGTGTTTGATACACAAGGCATTCCTACGGTGTGAGAGAGTTGCATGATCTCATGGTCTTAGGAACAGATACTTGACATGAAGAAAGGAGTAGCAATAAACTAAGTGATACGATCAAATGCTATGCTTACGGTTGGGTTTTGTCCATCACGTCATTCTCCTAATGATGTGATCCCTTTATGAAATGACAACTCATGTTTATGGTTAGAAAAACTTAACCATCTTTGATCAATGAGCTAGTCTAGTAGAGGCTTACTAGGGACACAGTGTTGTTTATATATCAACACATGTATTTAAATTTCCGGTCAGTACAATTCTAGCATGGAAAGAGGGTCGGCCCTGCTGTATGGCGGGAGGAGCGGTGGCCTAGGGCCCAGGCTGGGGGAGGGCCCATAATGTTGTATACATATATAGTATAGCCCAATAAAAATAGGTAAAATAGGTAAAATATTAGAAAAGAAGACTAGAAGAGTAACTAGGCATCACGCGGCCCAGCAGATAGCTAGCGATCTACTAAGCCTCACGCGGCGTGACTCACGCGTGCCCGTATGAGAGGCACGGTTTCTCATTTTCCTTTGTCGGTTCATCTAACCATTTTCTTCCTCCCGTCCCATTAACCGTTGGCCTGCCTGTGGCTTCTCACTCGGGGCCTCGATGCCACGACCGCTACTGGTTGCATCGCTGCGCGCGCGGCAAGGCCATCCGGCATGTGGCAAGGCGGCAATACGTATACGTATGTGAGTGCACTATAGTAGTAAGTACGTATCAATATCAATCCATGTTCGGATGTTTCCGATCCATCCCCTCAAACTCCCCAATTTCAATATTTTATTATAATATTCTTTATTTAGTATGTACATATTCAACTATTCATCCATGATTCATCCTTCAATTCCAGTACAAACAAAGATTTAAAATTCGGATGTATAATTTTCTAAATAATTTTTTTACAGTATTCAATCATCCTATTTTTTTGTCATTTTGTGTACATGTCTAAGTTCCAATCATGTGATGTATAAATTTCTATTTCCTTTGTTTCTTAATATTTGTTGTTGAAAAGAACTAGACAAGTTCTCTCTAACAACAAGTATTATGGTACACTGGGAGTAATTTTTTATATCCCTTTTCCTTTATAATTTAGGACATACATATAAGTTACTCTTAATAAATTTATGTATCACTTATCACATATGCAAATATATATATTATCTTACGATACAGGGGCACATGTCCTAGAGTTCACCTGGGGCCTATCAAAACATAGGGCCGGTCCTGCATGGATAATAAACGATTATCATCAACAAGGAAATATGATAATAACTACTTTATTATTGCCGCTAGGACATATTTCCAACATATTTTACTTTCAATAACATAAAGCCTTTTCATAACATGTTCCAAGGTAAAAAAAAGTTTCATTAATAATAACAGGTGATGACCCAACTAAATTTTCCAAGGCTTTAAAAGCATCTGAAGTGTGACTCATTAAGATATTATCATAGGTAATAGTATCAAGTACAAATCTATACCAAGTAGTAATACCAACATACAAATCATGAAGCAAGATGTTGGGGGATTGCTTATGAGATGATTTATTTTGAGCATTGCAAATCCTAAACCAAGCATCTTTTAAACTTTCTCCTCCCCTTTATTTAGAATTAAGCACCTAATTATCGGTAGTAAAGGAAACAAAGGAAGAACTAGCCATAGCAACAAGCAAACAAGTAAACTAGCAAGGTAATTTTTTTATATTTTATTTTTATTTTTATAGCAAGCAAAATATAAGAACAAATAAAAAGTAGAGCAAGTGAATGATAATTTGTGAGAAGGTACTTGGTACTAAGTTGGTGATACTTCCCGGCAATGGCGCCACAAATCCTTCCTGATACTGGTGATCTGCGTTGGGTTTTCCCCGAAGAGGAGGGGATGTTGCAGCACATTATGGATAAGTATTTCCCTGAGTGAGAACCAAGGTTACCGAACAATTAGGAGGATCACACAACTCTTGTCTTCGGCACCTACGCACAAAAGAGAACAGTTGCACCCAACATGGGCAAGAGGGTTGTCAATCCCCTTAAACTTGTTACTTGCAAGCAAATGAGTAGTGTAGATAATAGTTGGATAAATATAGAGTGGAAATAAAAAAATAATGATAGCAAGTAAATAGTAGCATTCGTAACTATATATGTGAATAGACTCAGGGGCTATAGTATTCTCTAGTGGCTTCTCTCTCGAAGAAGGCATACGGTGAGTAAAAAAATTACTGCAATTGATAGAAAAGCGCATAGTTATGCAATATTTATTCATGACAATGATCATGTGTATATATCCATCACATCCATAAGCAAGTAGATGGACACCTGCCTACATCTACTACTATTACTCCACTCATCGACCGCTATCCAGCATGCATCTAGAGTATTAAGTAAAACAGACTAATGCTTGAAGAACAATGACATGATGTAGACAAAGTAATCTCAATTAATATGAATGAACCGTATCGTTCTATCCTTAGTGACAACAATACAAATACTTGTCTTGTCCCATACTTTGTCACTGGGATATAGAGCACTGCAAGACTGAACCCACTACAATGCACCCCTCTCACTGAAGATAGATCAATCTAGTTGGCCAATCCAAATGAATTGATCGAAGAGATTTATGAAGCTATAATAATAATGAAAATAAGAATCAAATAATACTTCGGAGAAGACTCAAATATTTTTCACGAGTAATGTGAACATAAACCCACAATTCATCGGATCCCAACAAATGCACCACCTAAAGTGATTACATCGAATAGATCATCGGCAAGATGCGATGAACTTTGTATTAAAGAACATATAGATAGAGAGCCATCTAGGTACTAGCTATGGACCTGTAGGTTTGTGGTAGACTACTCACACATCTCGATGGGAGCAACAATATTAATGTAGAGGCCCTCCGTGGTCGATCCCCCCTTCAACAGGGCACCGTAACATGGCTCCAGATGGGCACACGGTGCAACAGAAGCTTGCAGCAGCGAAAAAAGTGTTTCGGAATCTCCTCTAGGGTTTTGGAATATATGAGAATTAATAAGAGAGAATGAGGTTAGGAGAGCCGGGGGCACAAGCTAACAAGGCACGACCACACCCCTGGGAGCGCCCTGTTAGCTTGTGGGGCCCTCGTACGGCCCCCGGCCTTCTCTCGAAGCTTCGAGGACTTCTTTTGGCCTAGAAAAAAATATCAAAAAGTTTCATGGTATTTGGACTCCGTTTGGTAGTGTAAACCTGAAAAGTCAAAAATATGCAGAAAATAACAAGTGGCACTTGGCATTGGGTTAACAGGTTAGTGCTAAAAAATAATATGAATCAACAAATAAATGCCCCAAAAGTATCCTTAAATGATAATATTGTAGCATCGAACAATCATAAATATAGATATGCTAGATATGTATCATCAGCCAATCGCACCCCTTCACCATGCACCCACCCTTCCCTTAAAGAAATACCCGAACCCACCCGCTCAGAGCGTAGAGAGATACAATCGGCATTGAGAACCTCAACGTATGCGTCGCGATGACCGACGCTCCTCGCGAGGCGATAACCAATGCTCCACCTAACCCCATTAATGGCGATCTCGGTGCCATTAAGGGGCGCACATCCATTTCGCCTCCCGCTCCTCGCCTCCTTTGTGCCTCCTACATAGGTGTCGCACTCTCACACCCTACTCTATCTCGCCGCTTAGATCGAGGTGGTGGGGGGATCGCGACGTAGGGCGAGGTCGAGGTGGGGGCGGCCATCACATGTGGTGGCGCCGCCGCCAGCCCCTCGGCATCTGGACCCGGAGGCCCCATTGCCGGTGCCATTGCCGGCACCGCTATGGTCGTTTCCAGTGGCGGAGATGTTGTGGGTAGAATCGTCGACTCCAAAGGCCAATGCGGAGATGTTCCTGTGTGGGCGAGATTCCCCGACCGCTCAAGGTGGTCGGATATTGATACACCTCAAACGTATTTCTAATTTTTGATGGTTTCATGTTGTTATCTTGTCAACTTTGGATGTTTTATGTACCTTTTACATCTTTTTGGGACTAACTTATTAATTCAGTGCCAAGTGCCATTTCCTGTTTTTCTGTGTTTTTGACTCTTTTCAGATCTGATTTTGGAACGGAGTCCAAACGGAATAAAATCCCCGAAATAATTTTTTCCAGAACAGAAGAAGATCGGGGGACTTGAGGGCCAAGGTAGGGGCACCATAGGGGGCCCACAAGCCCTGTAGCCGCCACCAGGGGGCGGCGGCTACCTGGCTTGTGGCCCCCCTGGAGCTCCCTTACTCTAGCTCTTTCGCCTATATATTCCCTAAAATCCAGAACAAAATCAGGGCATCCACGAAAACACTTTTCCGCCGCCGCAAGCTTCCGTTTCCGCGAGATCTCATCTGGACACCCTTCCCGGTGCCCTGCCGGAGGGGACTTTGGAGTTGGAGGGCTTCTACATCAACATCATCGCCTCTCCAATGACTCGTGAGTACTCCACTTCAGACCTACGGGTCCGTAGTTAGTAGCTAGATGGCTTCTTATCTCTCTTGGATCTTCAATACAAAGTTCTCCATGATCTTCATGGAGATCTATCCGATCTAATCCTCTTTGGCGGTGTGTTTGTCGAGATCCAATGAATTCTGGATTTGTGATCGGATTATCTATGAATTATATTTGTGTCTTTGTTGATTTCTTATATGCATGATTTGATATCCTTGTAAGTCTCTCCGAGTCTTGGGTTTTGTTTGGCCAACTAGATCTATGATTCTTGCAATGGGAGAAGTGCTTGGTTTTGGGTTCATACCGTGTGGTGACCTTTCCCAGTGACAGAAGGGGCATCAAGGCAAGCATCGTGTTGTTACCATCAAGGGTAACAAGATGGGCTTTTATCGTAGATATGAGATTGTCCATCTACAGTATGTCATATTGCTTAAGGCGTTACTCTGTTCTTATGAACTTAATACACTAGATGCATGCTAGATAGCGGTCGACGTGTGGAGTAATAGTAGTAGATGCAGAAAGTATCGGTCTACTTGTTTTGGACGTGATGCCTATAGATATAATCATTGCCTTAGATAACGTCACGACTTTGCGCGGTTCTATCAATTGCTCGACAGTAATTCGTTCACCCACCGTCTACTTGCTTTCATGAGAGAAGCCACTAGTGAACACTACAGCCCCCGGGTCTTTTCACAACTATCGTCTCCACTTTTTCTTTTACTTTGCTTTGTTTACTTTTTGCTTTCAGTTCTCACTTTGCAAACAATCTATATGGGATTGACAACCCCTGCATAGCGTTGGGTGCAAGCTCCTTGTGTTTGTGCAGGTACTTGTGACTCGACACGCGCCTCCCACTGGATCGATACCTTGGTTCTCAAACTGAGGGAAATACTTACCGCCGCTGTGCTACATCACCCTTTCCTCTTCAAGGGAACACCAACGCAAGGCTCCAAGGCCGTAGGGAAATCCTTTCCATATTTGCCAAGGAAGTCCCTAAAGGCGTAGCCCGTAGCAGCAGGATTCCTGGCACCGTTGTCAGGGAAGGTCTGTTGTCGCAGTAGAAGAAGGGTTTCTGGCGCCGTTGCCAGGGAGGAGGATCGCTTGCCGAGGAGATCAAGACAAGAATAATCTCCCATCAACACGCCTATTTCTGGCGCGGGGAAGGGAGATCAAGTCAAGATCTATCCAGGTAGGTGTCACAAACTCATCTCTTGCATTTACTTTTTTGCCAGTTGCCTCTCGTTTTCCTCTCCCCCACTCCACATTTGCCGTTTTCATTTGCCTTTCTCCTTTGCCGTTTTCTTTTGTCTTTCGCCCGATTTCCTCGCCTGCTCTTGGGCTTGTTCGTGAGAGACCTTTCCTCATGGCCAAACCAAACTATTTCAGAAAGTTGGAAGAGATTGAAACTAGTGTCAAAGGTTTCATGTCTTCTCAGTTTGACCAAAATAGTTACTTCCGTAGGGAATTAAAAGAGCAAAATTCTTTTATGGCCTGTTTGAATAAAGAAGTTGTTGATATGGCCAAAGAATTCCTTGCACTAAATTCTCAGCTTGCTCACCTTGAAAAACTGGTCGGCCAAATTTCTAACAAGCAGGCCATCTTAGTCAATAACATGGCAGCTAAACCTGAAAGTTGTGATGAAAATCACGAAGATCTTAAAGTGCTTGGTGTGACTCTTGAATCTTTGTTTTCGCGTGTCAAACCTATTGATGAAGGGGCTGGATATGAATCCACTTTGGTTGAAAAACGCCCCAATGATTCGGAGTCCACCTATCTTGATGATAAAGGTGTGGAGAGTGGAGTAGAAGAAATCAAAATATTGGGTAGTAATGAAACTCCCACTTTGGATTTCAAGGAATTCAATTATGATAGTTGCTCCTTGTTTGAACGCATTTCTTTGATGCAATCCATTGCAAACTCTCCACATGCTTATAGCCAAAGCAAAGCCTTTACCACTCATATCGTAGATGCTATGATGAAATCTCTTGAAGAGAAGCTCAAATTAGAAGTCTCTACACATACAAAACTTCATGATGAGTTGGAACCTACTATCAAAATCAAAATCAAAAACTATGAATGCAATGCTTTGTGTGATTTGGGTGCTAGTGTTTCCGCGATTCCAAAGTCTTTACGTGATATTCTTTGTTTTCATGAGATTGAAGAGTGTTCTCTTAATTTGCATCTTGCGGATTCTACTTTCAAGAAACCCATGGGAAGGATCGATGATGTTCTTATTGTTGCAAATAAGAACTATGTACCCGTGGATTTCATTGTACTTGACATAGATTGCAATCCTTCATGTTCCATTATTGTTGGTAGACCTTTCCTAAGGACTATTGGTGCTATCATCGATATGAAGGAAGGGAATATTAGATTTCAATTTCCTCTAAAGAAGGGCATGGAGCATTTTCCTAGAAAGAAAATAAGATTGCCTTATGAATATATGATGAGGGCTACTTATGGTTTGAGCACCGAAGATGACTATACGTGATTCCGTCACCTTTTGCCTAGCTAAGGGCGTTAAACAATAGTTCTTGTTGGGAGATAACCTAACGAATCTATCCTTTTTATTTCTGTTTTGTGTTTTCCACACTTTCAAAATTCTGTTATGATTGTGTTTTGTGTTTCTTTTGCGATTGTGCCAAGTAAAACCGTTATGATTAGTCTTGGGGATGATCGTTTGGTCATGCTGGAAAAGACAGAAACTTTCTGCTCACGAAAAGAATTTTCATTGTTTTTTTGTAAGAGATTTTGAGTTGATTCTTTTTGCTTCTGATTGCTAGGCAAATTCTTCAGGCTTTCGTAATTTGTCAAAAAAATTTAAGTACTAGAAGAATAGGAAGTATACAGATGGCTACAGACTGGTCTGCTGTTAGCAGATTCTGTCTTTGTTGAGTTGGTTGCTTATTTTCATGAAACTATGGATAGTATTGGGGGGTATTAGCCATGGAAGATTGAAAATACAGTAACCCAACATCAACATAAGTAGAATTTAAGTTTGCTACAGTGCCTAAGGAAGTGGTGGTTTGCTTTCTTATACTAATGATATCACGAGTTTCTGTTTAAGTTTGGTGTTGTGAAGTTTTCAAGTTTTGGGTGAAGTTCTTATGGACAAAGAGATAAAGAGTGGCAAGGGATCAAGATTGGGGATTCCCAAGGCACCCCAAGTTGATTCAAGGATGTCGTAAAAGCCTAAGCTTGGGGATACCCCAGGAAGGCATCCCCTCTTTCGTCTTCAATCCATCGGTAACGTTACTTGGGGCTATATTTTTATTCACCACATGTTATGTGTTTTGCTTGGAGCGTCTTGTATCGTAGGAGTCTTTTATTTTTGTTGTGTCACAATCTTCCTTGCTGCACACCTAGAGAGATATACATGCACTCACCGTGATTTTGTCGAGCTTCACTTGTATCCTTTGGTTGGACAATTCAGCTCACATGTGCTTCACTTATATCTTTTGAGCTAGTTGATTTTGCTCTATGTGCTTCACTTATATCTTTTAGAGCACGGAACTGCGTGGCTTGGTAGTTGATCTATGCTATGAAAGTAGTCTCAAAAGGGGTAGTTATCCAAAGGGATGTGAAAACTTCCACCTTCATGTGCATTGAATAGTTAGAGAAGTTTGATTCATCTCAATTAGTTTTGAGTTGTGGTTGTGGTAATATTTAAGTTATGTTAGTATGGTGTTGTGGATCTAGAAATACTTGTGTTGAAGTTAGTAATTCCCGTAGCATGCACGTATGGTGAACCTCTATGTGATGAAGTATGAGCATGATTAGTCTATTGATTGTCATCCTTTGTGTGGCGGTCGGGATCGCGCGATGGTTTATACCTACCAACCCTTCCCCTAGGAGTATGCGTTGAATGCTTTGTTTTGATTACTACTAAAACTTTTGCAACAAGTATATGAGTTCTTCATGACTAATGTTGAGTCCATGGTTTAGATGCACTTTCACCTTCCACCATCACTATCTTCTTTAGTGCCATGCAACTTTCGCCGGTGCACAAAACCCACCATATAGCCTCCCTCAAAGCAGCCACCATACCTACCTACTATGGCTTTTTCAAAGCCATTCTGAGATATATTGCCATGCAACTACCTCCATGATATGTGCCACCACTTCTACATTGCCATTGCATGATCGTAAGATAGCTAGCATGATGTTCCCATTAATGTCTATGCCATGCTAGATCATTGTCACGGTACACTACCGAAGACATTTCATATAGAGTCATTATTGCTCTAAGTTTTGAGTTGTAAGTGTGATGATCATCATTGATGGAGCATTGTCCCATGTGAGGAAATAAAAGAGGCCAGCGAAGCCCATTTACAAAAAGAGGCCAAAGATGCCCACCAAAAAAAGGCCAAAGAGCCCACCAAAAAAATAATGAGAGAAAAAGAGAGAAGGAACAATGCTACTATCCTTCCACACTTGTGCTTATTAAGCACCATGATCTTCATGATTGAGAGTCTCTCGTTTTGTCACCACCGTATAGCTAGTGGGAAATTTTCATTATATAACTTGGCTTGTATATTCCAATGATAGGCTTCCTCAAATTTGCCTTAGGTCTTCGTGAGCAAGCAAGTTGGATGCACACCCACTAGTTTTCTTTAAGAGCTTTCACATACTCTTAGCTCTAGTGCATCATTTGTATGGCAATCCCTACTCATTCACATTGATATCTATTGATGAGCATCTCCACAACTCATTGATATGCCTAGTTAATGTGACCATCTTCTCCTTGTTTGTCTTGCAACCTCCACCACACTCCATTCCACTTATAGTGCTAAAACCATGGCTCACGCTCATGTATTGCGTGAGAGTTGAAAAGGTTTGAGAAAGTAAAGGTGTGAAACAATTACTTGGCCAATACCGGGGTTGAGCATGATTTACATTCGTTGTGCAAGGATGATAGAGCATACCCAGACTATATGATTTTGTAGGGATAACTTTCTTTTGGCCTTGTTATTTTGAAAGTTCATGATTACCTTGCTAGTTTGCTTGAATTATTATTGTCTCCACATCAATAGCAAACTATTGTTTTGAATCTAATGGATCTGAACGTTCACGTCACATAAGAGGAATTACGAAGGACATCTATGCTAGGTAACATGAAAGCATCAAAAATTCATTCTTTATCACTTCACTACTCAAGGATGAGCAGGAGTTAAGCTTGGGGATGCTTGATATGTCTCAAATGTATCTATAATTTTTGACGGTTTCATGTTGTTATCTTGTCAACTTTGGATGTTTTATGTACCTTTTATATCTTTTTGGGGACTAACTTATTAATTCAGTGGCAAGTGCCAGTTCCTGTTTTTTTTGTGTTTTTGACTCTTTTCAGATCTGATTTTGGAACACAAGAAGATCGGGGGACACAAGAATAAAATCCCCGAAATAAATTTTTCCAGAACACAAGAAGATCGGGGGACTTGAGGGCCAAGGCAGGAGTGCCACAGGGGGCCCACAAGCCCTGTAGCCGCCACTAGGGGGGTCGGCGGCTACCAGGCTTGTGGCCCCCCTAGAGCTCCCCTTCCCTAGCTCTTTCGCCTATATATTCCCTAAAATCCAGAAAAATTATCAGGGCATCCACGAAAACACTTTTCCACCGCCGCAAGCTTCTGTTTCCGCGAGATCTCATCTGGAGACCCTTCACGGTGCCCTGCCGGAGGGGACTTTGGAGTTGGAGGGCTTCTACATCAACATAATCACCTCTCCAATGACTCGTGCGTAGTCCACTTCAGACCTACGGGTCCGTAGTTAGTAGCTAGATGGCTTCTTCTCTCTCTTGGATCTTCAATACAAAGTTCTCCATGATCTTCATGGAGATCTATCTGATGTAATCCTCTTTGGCGGTGTGTTTGTCGAGACCCGATGAAATGTGGATTTGTGATCATATTATCTATGAATTATATTTGAGTCTTTGTTGATTTCTTATATGCATGAGGTCATTCATGAGGTTAAGAAATATGGATCACAGGGTCTAGTTCTGAAACTTGATTATGAGAAAGCATATGATAGGGTGAGTTGGGAATTTCTGTTTGAAATGCTACATTCGAGAGGTTTTTGGGCTACTTGGATTTATTGGAAGTATTTTGATGAACAACACTTTTAGTGTGAAGATTAATGATTCGATTGGTCCTCATTTTGTTGGGGTTAAGGGACTCAAACAGGGGGAACCATCCCCCCCATGCTCTTTAACTTGGTTGTTGATGTTTTTTCCAAAATGCTTCAAAAAGTTGCTAATCAGGAGTTGATTGTGGGGCTTCTGCCTCATATCATTCTAGGATGTGTGGTGAGTTTGCAATATGCAGATGATACCATTCTCTTTCTGGAGAACTCTGTACATATAGCTAGACACTTAAAATGGCTATTAGCCTGTTTTGAAAATCTATCTGGCCTGAAAATCAACTTCCACAAGAGTGACCTTATGACCATTAATGTGGAATAGGATCTGGCTATGGAGTTTGCACAGATGTTCTGTTGTAAACTAGGTGTTTTTCCTATAAAATACCTAGGTGTACCTCTTCATTATGATAATCTTAGACGAGAAGACATTCAACCAATTATAGATAGAATCATTAAGAATATTTCCCGCTAGATGGGGAGGTGCCTAACCTACAAAGGGAAGATTGTACTACTTTGTGCATGCATTATCAGTATTCCTGCTTACCTCATGTCTATGATTAGGTTTCCTAAGTGGGCTATTAATTCTATCAATTCCCAAATGGCTCACTTTTGGGGGGGGGGGGCTTGGATGACAAACATAAGTACCACTTGGCCATGTGGGGACAGATTTCTAGGAAGAAAGAATTTGGAGGGTTGGGGATCCCTAACATAAAGGAGTTTAACATGGCTTTGTTGGCTTCATGCATGGGAGAAGCGCTTTATGGACTATTCGGTTAGAGATTGGAAAAATATTATCAGTCACAAGTATAATGTGAACTCTCCAAATATACTTTGGAGCGGTGGTGGGAATGGCTCAACCTTTTGGAAGAGCATCACCTGGGCTCTATCTGGAGCGAAAGTATTTTAGAAATGCAAACTGGGATGGGGAATCGATTAACTTCTTGCGTGATGTTTGGGCTGGGGACTGTTCCCTTCAAATTTAATTCTAGAAATTATTCGAAATTTGTAATCAGACAAAATGCACAGTGGCTCAAGTTTGGGACGGGGTGGTCCTAAGATTGACATTCCAGAGATGTGTGGATCACACAAGTTTAGCACTTTGGGATCAACTTATTGAGGTGGTGAAACAAACGCCTCTCTCAAGAGAACCTGATTCTCCTATCTGGAATCTGGAGTCAAATGGCACTTACTCGGTTAAATCTTCCTATGAGCAAATTAATTTTGGGGGAGTGGTATGTACCATTGGTGATAGTATTTGGAAGGTGATTTGTCCACAAAAAATACATGTTTTGTATGGTTATGTGTTTATAACAAAGTGTTAACTAGAGATAACCTTGAAAAACATAGACGGGTCAAAGATCCTACTTGTCTATTATGTTGGTGTAAGGAATCAGTGCAACACATGTTCTTTGACTGTGTGGTTGCTAAACAGCTTTGGGGATTTATCTCTGAGGTGTTTAACATACCAGAAATTTCAAGCTTTGATGATGTTACATTGTTGTGGGTTAGTGCTAAGACTAATGTTGTTCTAAACATGATGGTTGTTGCCTCCTTGTGGAGCATTCGGAAGCTAAGGAATGAATTTTTCTTTCACGGTCGATCTTGGAGAAGTGTAAAATGCATTGTTACCAAGATTGACGTTTATATGAATCAATGGAAAATATTGTTCACCGATGCTCACGCAGTTCTTCTTCGGGAATATATCAGGTTGCTGAACACGAGGCGTGGGGAGCTGCTTCGGATTGCATGGAGATGACGTTGGGAGGCCACCAGGGAGCCGAGTAGTCTTTCTCTGGTTCCCTTCTTTGGTTTGTAATAAAAAGCATTCTAGGTGTTTCCTATGTGCGAGTGCTGATATTCTCTTCCCAGCTTGTGGATGCTGGTTAAAAAACTTCAAGTATTGGGCTTTAGCCTAGCCTTTGTTGTGCTTACTGCTTTCTGTAGTGGCTATGGAGGTTATGTAAGTCAATGTTGCTTCATTTTAATAAAACGGGGCAGGAGAAAACCCCTTTCATTCGAAAACTAAATGATACAAAGGCTCGCATGGGACCAACAGATATGAGACGCACCGGTCATTGAGAAAAGCAAGCAAAATGAACGGCCCTATGGAAAACCAGCGCCCACGACCCGGCGCAGACCCCGCGTCTCATGCCGCACGAAGTTGATTGCCTAAACCTCCTTACAACCCATCCAACGAGATGACGAGACGTGCATCTTGTGTAGCTGATGGGCGGGACCAGGAGCACTGCTAGCCCACCTGTCATTATGACACACCAAAGGTGGGTGCACATGCACCGGCCGGCCCCTCTGCAGTTGTTTCCCACAATGCACGACGCAGGCAGTGCGTCCGCCAAGAGCGGTTGATCCTAGAAAACACTAGCCTACACCCTACACCGCGGAACGGGCACCCAATGCAACCGACGAGCGGGACCAAGGGTAGCACTGGCCCACACTCATCGGTACAACACACACACGTGCATAGAAATCGGGTGCATAAGTGTTGACCACCCCTTCGCGGTTCGCCCACCCCGCACGACGCGGAGGACTCGGCACACGCGACGTGGTGCATGTGGAGAGGCGCGCGGACACCCAGAAAACTTTGACCCAGCCTATCGGCATAGGCCATGAGCCCACAGGTCATTTGCATTTTGACTAGATAGTGAAAACAAGACACGACACTATGAGTGAAGATCGAACGCGAGGCAACACACCGAAGACCCAACTGA
Source organism: Hordeum vulgare subsp. vulgare (assembly GCF_904849725.1). Lineage (NCBI taxonomy): Eukaryota > Viridiplantae > Streptophyta > Magnoliopsida > Poales > Poaceae > Hordeum > Hordeum vulgare. The sequence continues at coordinate 145,535,505 of NC_058518.1, read as the reverse complement.
CCAGAATCAAACGACCAGTGAGCGATGACCCACGGGAGATCTATCATAGTCCTTTCAATAAGTAAGAGTGTCGAACCCAACGAGGAGCAAAAGGAAATGACAATCGGTTTTAAGTAAGTATTCTCTGCAAGCACTAAAATTATCGGTGATAGATAGTTTTGTGGTAAGGTAATTTGTAACGAGTAACAAGTAACAATTGTAATTAAGGTGCAGCAAGGTGGACCAATCCTTTTTGTAGCAAATGACAAGCCTGTACAAACTCTTATATAAGGAAAAGCGCTCCCGAGGACACATGAGAACTTATGTCAAGCTAGTTTTCATCATGCTCATATGATTCGCGTTCGTTACTTTGATAATTTGATATGTGGGTGGACCGGTGCTTGGGTGCTGCCCTTACTTGGACAAACCTCCCACTTATGATTAACCTCTCTCGCAAGCATCCGTAACTACGAAATAGGAATTAAGATAAATCTAATCATAGCATTAAACATATGGATCCAAATAAGCCCCTTACGAAGCAACGCATAACATAGGGTTTAAGCATGTGTCACTCTAGCAACCCATCATCTACCTATTACTTCCCAATGCCTTACTCTAGGCCCAAATAATGGTGAAGTGTCATGTAGTATACGTTCACATGACACCACTAAAGGAGAGACAACATATAACTTATCAAAATATCGAACAAATATACCAAATTCACATGATTACTTATAACAAGACTTATCCCATGTCCTCAGGAACAAACATAACTACTCACAAAGCTTATTCATATTCATGATCAGAGGAGTATTAATAATCATTAAGGAACTGAACATATAATCTTCCACAAAATAAATCAACTAGCATCAACTACAAGGAGTAATTAACACTACTAGCAACCCACAGGTACCAATCTGAGGTTTTGAGACAAAGATCAGATACAAGAGATGAACTAGGGTTTGGAGAGGAGATGGTGATGATGAAGATGTTGATGGAGATTGACCCCCCCTCGGTGAGAGGATCGTCGGTGATAACGATGGCTTTGATTTCCCCCTTCGGGAGGGAAGTTTCCCCGACGGAGTCGCTCCGTCAGAGCTCTGGATTGGTTTTCTCGAAGTTCGGCCTCAAGACGGCGGCGTCGCGTCCTGAAAGGTCTGATATGATTTTTTCCAGGTCAAAACCGTTCATATAGGAGAAGATGGGCGCCGGAAGCCTGCTAGGGGGCCCACAAGCCTACAGGGAACGGCCAGGGGGGGTATGTCGCGCCCCTCGGGCTTATGGCTTCCTGGTGGGTCCCCTCCGGTACTTCTCTTGCCCAATATTTTTTATATTTTCCAAAACAATTCTCCTTAACTTTTCAGGACTTTTGGAGCTGTGCAGAATAGGTCTCTTAGATTTGCTCCTTTTCCAGTCCAGAATTCGAGTTGTCGGCATTCTCCCTCTTCATGTAAATCTTGTAAAATAAAAGAGAAAAGGCATAAGTATTGTACCATAATGTGTAATAACATCCATAATAAAATAAATATAGATATATAAGCATGATGCAAAATGGATGTATCAACTCCCCCAAGCTTAGACCTTGCTTGTCCTCAAGCGAAAGCTCAGTTCAATAAATATGCCTACACGTTTAGAGATAGAGGTGTCGATAAAATAAAATACGAACATGAGGACATCATGATTATCTTTAGAACAGCAATACACATTGATATAGCGTATATTATACTGAAGTAACAATTCATTCAGAAGAAAAAATATGCATGAGGAACTCTATTGAGAACTAACTGTTGGTGAACTTGCATGGGAAACAAAAAAATTCCTACGCACACGAAGACCTATCATGGTGATGTCCATCTACGAGAGGAGATTAGATTCACATACCCTTGTAGATTGCTAAGCGGGAAGCGTTAAGAATCGCGGTTGATGTAGTGGTACAGCTTCGTGATTCAAAGCATCGTCGTCCCACAATCCGTTCTGATCAAGCGTCGAACGGACGGCACCTCCGCGTTCAGCACACGTACAACTCGATGACGATCTCGTCCTTCTTGATCCAGCAAGAGAGACAGAGAAATAGATGAGTTCTACGGCAGCGTGATGGCGCTCCGGTGGTGGTGATGATCTACTCGTGCAGGGATACGCCCGAGCTCCGCAGAAATCCAATCTAGAGGAAGAACTACGTGGTATAGGTTTGAGTTGCACGTGGCAAAGTTGTATCTCAAAAAGCCCTAAACCACCAATATATATAGGAGGAGGGGAGGGGCTAGTATTGGGGCTCAAAGGAGCCCCAAGGGCGCCGGCCGAGTGGGAGGAGGTGGACTCCCACCCCAATTCGGTTTGGGGGAAGGAGTCCCCTCCTTCCTTCCCACCTCCCTCTTTCCTTGTGTTTTCTTTTCTTTTGGTTTTTTCCACCTGTGACACCATGGCCCTATTGGGCAAGCCTCACCAACCCACCAAGGGTTGTTGCCCCACCCTAGCGTCACTGGGCTCAATCCCGGGTGGGTGGGCCCCTCCCGATGAATACCCGGAACCTATTCGTCACTCCGTGTACACTGCCACTAATGCCTGAAACTTTTCGGTGACCAAATGAAACCATCCTATATATCAATCTTCATTTCCGGACCATTCCGGAAACCCCTCATGACGTCTGTGATCTCATACGGGACTCCGAACAACCTTCGGTAACCACACATATAACTCAACTATACTAAAACACCATCGAACCTTAAGTGTGTAGACCCTGCGGGTCCGAGAACTATGTAGACATGACCCGAGACACTCCTCGGTCAATATCCAATAACGGGACCTGGATGTCCATATTGTATCCTACATATTCTACGAAGATCTTATCGGTTGAACCACTGTGCCAAGGATTCATATAATCCCGTATGTCATTCCCTTTGTCCTTCGGTATGTTACTTGCCCGACATTCGATCCTCGGTATTCGTATACCTATTTCAATCTCGTTACCGGCAAGTCTCTTTACTCGTTCCGTATTACAAGATCCCGTGACTTACACTTGAGTCACATTGCTTGCAAGGCTTGTTTGTGATGTTGTATTACCGAGTGGGCCCCGATATAACTCTCCGTCACACGGAGTGACAGATCCCAGTCTTGATCCATACTAACTCAACGGACACCTACGGAGATACCTGTAGAGCACCTTTATAGACACCCAGTTACGTTGTGACGTTTGATACACACAAGGTATTCCTCCGGTGTTAGTGAGTTATATGATCTCATGGTCACAGAAATGAATACTTGACACGCAGAAAACAATAGCAATAAAATGACACGATCACATGCTATGTTCATAGTTTGGGTCTAGTCCATCACATGATTCTTCTAATGATGTGATCCAGTTATCAAGTGACAACACTTGGATATGATCAGAAAACCTTAACCATCCTTGATCAACTGGCTAGCCAACTACAGGCTTGCTAGGGACATTGTTTTGTCTATATATCCACACATGTATCTATGCTTTCATTCAATACAATTATAGCATGAATAATAAATGATTATGTTGAAACAAAAAATATAATAATAACTATTTTATCATTGCCTCTAGGGCATATTTCCAACACTAACAAACTATGATTTTAGTCATTGAAGCAATTCCAATTTATTGCAACATAGGAAAGAGTCAATATAAGAGCTTGTAAAGCAAATCCACGTACTCAATCATCTTATAGTCTTTCATAATTGCTAACACTCATGTGGTACCTATGAGGTCAAAGCTTCAATCGGACACAGAGAAAGATAGGGGCTTTTAATTTTGCTTCCCAACTATTTACCTCAAGGGTAATGTCAACAATAATAACTCATGATCACCCACATCCGAGTGGATATATTTGTCTAGATCATTCCCCAACACATGACGCTTGCCAAAAGATAAAGGCGCAATAAAGGAAATGTTGAAGATCACCATGACACTTACATAAAGGTAAGTACTTAGAAAGTAAAAGTAAAAGATAGGACCTTCGCAGAGGGAATCATAGGTTGCCATGCGCTTATATAGTGGGATGCACAATCTCTTAATGCCAAAGAACGTCACTTTATATTGCCCCTTGTGATAAAGAACTTTATTATGCAGTTCGTCGCTTTTATTTCTTCTATATCACAAGTTCGTATAAAGTTTATTTTCCTCACACTAATAAACCACACATATTTAAGGAGAAATTTGTATTACTTGGACCAATAACAACTTACTTGAAGGATCTTACTCAATCCAAAGGTAGGTATGGTGGACTCTCAAGGAAAAACTGGGTTAAAGGTTTTTGGATGCACAAGTAGTATCTCTACTTGGTGCAGGAGTTTCTGGCTAATATGAGGTGGAAGCAAGTGACACATGTTGAAGGATCTACAACCATATAACTTCTATTCGGAAATAAGCAAACATAACTAATTATGTTGTCTTCCTTGTCCAACATCAACCTTTTAGTATATAATATTTTAATGAGTGCTCACAATCATAAAAGATGTCTAAGATAATATATTTATATGTGAAGTTCTCTTTATTTATTACTTACTTTTAATTGCAACAATGACCAATAGCTTTGTTTTTCAAATCACAACAAATTTCAATCAACATACTTTTTATATGTGAAGTCATCAATCCCCTTAAGATCATTATGTATGCTCTATTGCTTTTATTCTATACTTCTTTCTATTTCTTTTTCTCATGATCATAGCAAGCAATCAAAGCCCTCAACTTAGAACTACTCTTTATTATATAACTCTTGGACTTGCTTACATAGGGGGAACAAAAAGAAAAACTCAAAACTAGATCACTCTACAACTTTATTCTGCTAGATCAAGATATAACCAAAAGGATTGAACGAAGAAAAACAAAGAGAAGGTAAAAAGGTGTGATGGTGATACGATACCGGCGCACCTCCCCCAAGCTTGGCACAAGCCAAAGGGAGTGCCCATATCCATGTGTTCAGTTGTCTTTCTTCGGAGGTGGTGATGTTGGAGTTGTTGGTGACGTTGAAAGCTTATCGAGTTTCCACTTAAGCATGAATTTTGTTCCCTTAGGTCATCTACTTCCAGCTCAAGCCTCAATATCCTTTGACATAATTCACCCTTGCTCCCCTGCAGAAAACGAGAAGGGATAAATGGCACCTTGGGTTTTCTCCTTGTATTTGGGAAACTCGACTTCTTGAACTCCACATGCATATCTTCGGATCGAGGCACGGGAATCTCCTATTCGTCCAAGCTTTCTTCTGCACACTTGCATATCTCCCGTTCCTCCTCCAAGCACAATCCATAGGGATCTACGTCCCCGTAGATCTTGGGATTGGCAAGATAATGTGATGCATAGCTCTCCCCATCGGAATCTTGGGACGACATCTTACTCTAAATCTGCTCCAGAAACAGCTCAAAATGAAAACAAGAGATATTGTCGAGATACACAGGTCAAAACCTTCGGTAGATTATATAATGAATTTTTGCCGACCCGAAGGAGTATTCCACAAGAAAACGGAGTCCGGAGGGTGCACGGGGTGGCCACAAGCCTGTAGGGCGCGGTCGGGGGGGTAGGTCGCTCCCCCCGGGCTTGTTGCCTCCTCGTGCACGCTTTGGACTGATTTAAATTTTCCTAATTTTTTAAATATTCCAAAACTGGTAAAAATTGCCATTGAAAACGTTTTGCAGTCGATTTGCTTACCATAACACGTACCTATTCCTTTTCGGGGTCCAAGACATTGTAATAGGTCTCCCTAATGTACTCTTCCGGAGTTATGGTATTGATAATATTAGTTTCAACATTTATGTGAGTACCTGAGATATAATGTTTGATTCTTTGCCCATTTACCACATTCGGATTTGTGCCTTCAGCGTTGTTGATCTTGATGGCACCGGAACGATATACTTCATCGATAATGTAAGGTCGTTCCCATTTAGGGAGAAGTTTTCCTGGAAAAAAATCTTAAACGAGAGTTGTATAGCAGGACATGTTCACCTACATTGAATTCACGCTTTTGTATCCTTCTAGCATGCCATCTCTTAACCTTTTTTTTAAACAACTTAGCATTCTCATAGGCTTGGGTTCTCCATTCATCAAGTGAGCTAATGTCAAATAACCTCTTTTCACCAGCAAGTTTGAAATCATAGTTAAGTTCTTCAATTGCCCAATAAGTTTTATGTTCTAGCTTGATACGTCCATTTTGCATCATGTTTTCATGTTGATATTTATCGCTTCTTGGGCTATTATTTCACTTCACGGTACAATACTTATGTCTTTTCTCTCTTATTTTGCAAGGTTTACATGAAGAGGGAGAATGCCCGCAGGGAATTCTGGCCTGAAAGTGGAGCAAGTTTGAGATACCTATTCTACGCAACTCCAAACGCCGTAAAAATCCACAAGGATTTTTTTTTCCGGATTTATAAAAAATACTGGGCCGAAGAAGTGCCAGAGGGGCGCCAGCAGGTGGCCACAAGCCTGCTGGGTGCGGCCACTCCCCTGGCCGCGCCTAGGGGGCTTGTGGGCACCCTGCTGGCCCACTGGCCCCGTCTTCTGCTATATGAAGGGTTTCGTCCAGGAAAAAATAAGGAGGAGGTTTTTTCGTGGATTCTCCGCCGCCACGAGGCGGAACTTGAGCAGAACCAAACTAGAGCTCCGGCAGGACGATCCTGCCGAGGAAACTTCTCTCCTGGAGGGGGAAATCGTCGCCATCGTCATCACCAACACTCCTCTCATCGGAGGGGACTCATCACCATCAACATCTTCATCAGCACCATCTCATCTCCAAACCATAGTTCATCTCTTGTAACCAATCTCCGTCTCGCGACTCCGATTGGTACTTGTAAGGTTGCTAGTAGTGTTAATTACTCTTTGTAGTTGATGCTAGTTGGATTACTTGGTGGAAGATTTTATGTTCAGATCCTTGATGCTACTCATTACCTCTCTGGTCATGAATATGATTATGCTTTGTGAGTAGTTACTTTTGCTCCTGAGGACATGGGATAAGTCAAGCTAATAGCAGTCATGTGAATTTCGTATTCGTTCAGTAATTTGATGTGTTGTATGTTGTTTTTCCTCTAGTGGTGTTATGTGAATGTCACTTCACCATTATTTGGGCCTAGAGGAAGGCGTTGGGAAGTAGTAAGTAGATGATGGGTTGCTAGAGTGATAGAAGCTTAAACCCTAGTTTATGCGTTGCTTCGTAAGGGGTTGATTTGGATCCACTAGTTTAATGCTATGGTTAGACTTTGTCTTAATTCTTCTTTCATAGTTGCGGATGCTTGCGAGAGGGGTTAATCATAAGTGGAATGCTTGTCCAAGTAAGGGCAGTACCCAAGCGCTGGTCCACCCACATATCAAACTATCAAAGTAACGAACACGAATCATATGAACATGATTAAAACAAGCATGACAGAAATTTCCGTGTGTCCTCGGGAGCATTTTTCCTCCTATAAGACTTTGTCCGGGCTTGTCCCTTGCTACAAAAGGGATTGGGCCACTTTTATGCACCGTTGCTACTTTTGTTACTTGTTGCTTGCTACTAATCATCTCACCACACAATCACTTGTTACCGACAATTTCAGTACTTGCAGATTTTACCTTGCTGAGAACCACTTGTCAGATCCTTCTGCTCCTCGTTGGGTTTGACACTCTTACTTATCGAATGGACTATGATTGATACCCTATACTTGTGGCTCATCAAGACTCTTTTCTCGCGCCGTTGCCGGGGAGTGAAGCGCCTTTGGTAAGTGGAACTTAGTAAGGAAACATTCATATAGTGTGCTGAAATTTATTGTCACTTGTCACTATGGATACTAATCCTTTGAGGGGCTTGTTCAGTGTGTCTTCACCTCGAACGGAAGCACAAAGAGTTGCTCCTCAACTTGCTGCACCTACCGAAAATATTTGCTTCGAATTTCCTTCGAGTATGCTTGAGAAACTGCTGGCCAATCCTTTTACAGGAGATGGAACATCACATCCAGACTTGCATCTAATCTATGTAGATGAAGTTTGTGGTTTATTTAAGCTTGCAGGTTTGCCTGAGGATGAGGTCAAGAAGAAGGTCTTTCCTTTATCTCTGAAGGATAAGGCGTTGACATGGTATAGGCTATGTGATGATACTGGATCATGGGACTACAATCGGTTGAAATTGGAATTTCATCAAAAGTTTTATCCTATGCATTTAGTACATCGTGATCGAAATTATATTTATAATTTTTGGCCTCGTGACAGAGAAAGCATTGCTCAAGCTTGGGGAGGCTTAAATCAATGTTATATTCATGCCCCAATCATGAGCTCTCGAGATAAATTATCATTCAGAACTTCTATGCTCGGCTTCTCATGATGATCGCAGCATGCTTGACACTTCTTGTACCGGTTCTTTTATGAAGAGAGATATTGACTTCAAATTGAATTTATTGGAGAGAATTAAACGCAACTCTGAAGATTGGGAGCTTGAAGAAGGTAAGGAGTCAGGTATGAATTTCAAGTTTGATTGCGTTAAATCCTTTGTTGAAACAAATACTTTTTGTGACTTTAGCGCTAAGTATGGACTTGACTCTGAGATGATAGCTTCATTGTGCGAACCATTTGCTGCTCATATTGATCTCCCCAAAGAGAAGTGGTTTAAATACCATCCTCCTTTAGAAGTCAATGTAGTTAAACCCAATCCAGTTGAAGAGAAAGTCATTGCCTATAATGATCCTATTGTTCTGAGTGCTTACATTGAGAAACCACCTTTCCCTGTTAGGATGAAGGATTATTCTAAAGCTTCACCTGTGATACGTAGAGGCTACATTAGAACACCTACACCCCGTGAGCAAATTAGAGTTGAACCTAGAATTGCTATTATCAAAGATCTTCTGTCCGATGATGTTGAGGGACATAATATTCACTTCTGTGAAGATGCTGCTAGAATTGCTAAACCTCACGCTAGAGACAAACATAGGCCAGTTGTTGGCACGCCTGTTGTTTCTGTTAAGATAGGAGATCATTGTTATGACGGTTTATGTGACGTGGGTGCTAGTGTTAGTGCAATACCTCAATCCATATATGATGAAATCAAAGACGAGATTGCACCTGTTTAGATAGAACCTATAAATGTCACAATTCAGCTTGCCAATAGAGATACTATCTGCCCTGTGGGAATTGTTAGGGATGTTGAAGTCTTGTGTGGTAAAACGAAGTATCCTGCTAATTCCGTCGTTCTTGCTACTGCACAAGATAGCTTTTGTCCCATCATATTTGACAGACCCTTCCTCAATACCGTCAATGCTCATATTGACTGTGGGAAAGCAAACTGTCACTGTTGGCTTTGAAGGTGTGTCACACGAGTTCAATTTCTCCAAGTTTGGTAGACAACCTCATGAAAAGGAGTTTCCTAGTAAGGATGAAACTATTGCCTTATCTTCTATTGCCGTGCCTCCTACTGATCCCTTAGAGCAATACTTGCTTGAGCATGAAAATGATATGCATTTGGATGAAAGGGATGAGATAGATAGAGTTATCTTAGAACAATATCCTATCCTTAAGAATAACTTGTCTGTTGAACTACTTGGGGATGCACCCCCACCAAAGGGTGATCTTGTGTTCGAGCTTAAACAGTTGCCAGATACTCTTAAGTATCCTTATCTAGATGAAAAAGAGATATATCCTGTTATTATTAGTGCTAGCCTCTCAGAGCATGAAGAAAAGAAGTTACTAAAAATCTGAGGAAGCACCGTGCTGCTATTGGATATACTCTTGATGATCTTAAGGGCATTAGTCCCACTCTATGCCAGCACAAGATTAAAACTGATCCCAATTCCAAACCAGTTGTTGATCATCAAAGGAGATTAAATCCTAAGGTGAAAGAAGTAGTAAGAAAAGAAATACTAAAGCTCCTGGAAGCAGGTATTATCTATCATTTTGCTCATAGCGATTGGGTGAGCCTCGTGCATTGCGTCCCTAAGAAGGGAGGTATTACCGTTGTCCCTAATGATAAGGATGAATTGATCCCACAGAGGATTATTACTGGCTATAGGATGGTGATCGATTTTAGGAAATTGAATAAAGCCACTAAGAAAGATCATTACCCTTTACCTTTTATCGGCCAAATGCTAGAAAGACTGTCTAAACACACACACTTCTGCTTTCTAGATGGTTATTCTGGTTTCTCTCAGATACCAGTTGCACAAGCTGATTAGGAGAAAACCACTTTCACCTGCCCTTTCGGTACCTCTGCTTATAGACATATGCCTTTTGGCTTATGTAATGCACCTGCCACCTTTCAAAGATGTATGATGGCTATATTCTCTGACTTTTGTGAAAAGATTGTCGAGGTTTTCATGGATGACTTCTCCGTTTACGGGTCTTCCTTTGATGATTGCCTCAGCAACCTTGATCGAGTCTTGCAGAGATGTAAAGACACCAATCTTGTCTTGAATTGGGAGAAGTGCAACTTTATGGTTAATGAAGGCATCGTCTTAGGACATAAAATTTCCGAAAGAGGTATTGAAGTCGATAAGGCTAAGGTTGATGCAATCGAGAACATGCCATACCCCACAGATATCAAAGGTATATGAAGTTTCCTTGGTCATGTTGGTTTCTATAGAAAGTTCATTAAAGACTTCTCTAAGATTTCTAGGCCTCTTGTCAATCTCTTGCAAAAGTATATTCCTTTTGTTTTTGACGATGATTGTGAGGAAGCCTTCGAAATACTTAAGAGGGCTTTGATAACTGCACCTATTGTTCAACCACCTAATTGGAACCTACCTTTTGAGATCATGTGTGATGCTAGCGATTATGATGTTGGTGCTGTCTTAGGGCAAAGAGTTGACAAGTAGTTGAATGTTATTCACTATGCTAGTAAAACTCTAGACAGTGCCCAAAGAAACTATGCTACTACGAAGAAGGAACTTTTAGCAATCGTGTTTGCATGTGAAAAGTTCAGGTCTTACATAGTTGATTCCAAAATCACTATTCACACTGATCATGCTGCTATTAAGTACCTCATGGAGAAGAAAGACGCTAAACCTAGACTTATCCGATGGGTTCTCTTGCTACAAGAATTTGATTTGCACGTTGTTGACAGAAAGGGTGTTGATAACCCAGTAGCGGATAACTTGTCTAGGTTGGAGAACGTTCTTGATGACCCACAACCTATTGATGATAGCTTTCCCGATGAGCAATTTAACGTCATCAATGCTTAACGTAGTGCATCGTGGTATGCTGATTATGCAAACTATATTGTTGCCAAATATATACCACCTAGTTTCACATACCAGCAAAAGAAGAAATTCTTCTTTGACTTGAGACATTACTGCTGGGATGATCCTCACCTTTATAATGAAGGAGTAGATGGTGTTATTAGACGTTGTGTACCTGGACATGAACAAGGACAGATCCTACAGAAGTGTCACTCCGAGGCCTACGGAGGACACCATGCGGGAGATGGAACTGCACACAAGGTATTGCAATCAGGTTTCTATTGGCCCACTCTCTTCAAGGATGCCCATAAGTTTGTCTTGTCAAGTGAAGAATGTCAAAGAATAGGTAATATTAGAAAACGTCAGGAAATGCCTATGAACTATTCACTTGTCATTGAACCATTTGATGTTTGGGGCTTTGATTATATGGGACCTTTTCCAAAATCCAATGGGTATACTCATATCCTAGTTGTTGTTGATTACGTCACTAAGTGGGTAGAAGCTATCCCCACTAGTAGTGCTGATCACAACACTTCTATCAGGATGCTTAAATAAGTTATTTTCCCTAGATTTGGAGTCCCTAGATATCTAATGACCGACGGTGGTTCACATTTCATTCATGGTGCTTTTCGTAAAACGCTTGCTAAGTACGATGTCAACCATAGAACTGCGTCCCCCTATCACTCTTAGTCTAGTGGTCAAGTAGAGCTAAGCAATAGAGAGATTAAACTAATTCTGCAAAAGACTGTCAACAGGTCTAGAAAGAATTGGTCTAAGAAGCTCGATGATGCACTCTGGGCTTATAGAACTGCCTATAAGAATCCCATGGGCATGTCTCCGTACAAAATGGTGTACGGTAAAGCATGTCATTTACCTCTTGAGCTAGAGCATAAAGCTTATTGGGCAATCAAAGAGCTCAACTTTGATTTCAAACTTGCTAGTGAGAAGAGGTTATTTGATATTAGCTCACTTGATGAATGGAGAACTCAGGCATATGAGAATGCCAAGTTGTTCAAAGAGAAGGTTAAGAGGTGGCATGATAAGAGGATACAAAAGCGTGAGTTCAATATAGGTGATTATGTCTTGCTATATAATTCTCGTTTAAGATTCTTTGCAGGCAAGCTTCTCTCTAAATGGGAAGGTCCCTATATTGTTGAGGAAGTATATCGTTCCGGTGCTATCAAGATCAACAACACGGAAGGTAATTGTCTGAGAGTGGTAAATGGGCACAGAATCAAGCATTATATCTCAGGTACTCCCATAAATGTTGAAAGCAATATTATCAATACCATAACTCCGGAAGAATACCTAAGGGACATTTATCAGCCTATTTCAGACTCAGAAAACGAAGAGGTATGTGATTCGGTAAGAAAACAGACTCCAACACTTTTCCAGCAGGAATTTTTCTCCGTTTTGGAATATTTGAAAAAATAGAAAAATTGGAAGTAGTCCGGAAAGCGCGCGAGGAGGCGACAAGCCTACCAGGCACGGGCCCACCCCCTGGCCGCGCCTGGGGGGGCTTGTGGCCACCTCGTGTGCCTCCCGGACTCCGTTTTCGTGCGGAGTACTCCTTTTGGTCTGGAAAAAATCATTATATATTCTCCCGTGAGGTCTGACCCCTGTATCACGCACATTTCCTGTGTTTTTCGTTTCGATCCTGTTTTCTGTCGCACATTTAGAGCAAGATGTCGTCTCAGGAATCTGTGGGGGAGAACAATCTCCCTCAAGTCTATGGAGAAGTAGATGCAGATCTGAAAAGAATGGAGGCCATGGAGGCCAAGGAAAGGCTACCTAACGAAACCAAGGGCAAAGCTAAGGGGAAGAATTAGGCATGGGACGAAGTGCAATCTGTGCTCAACAAGGAATAAGTTGAAGAAGTGGATTTCCTCCAACCCTACCTCCACCTACTGTCACCATCCTTGATTGAACTCTTGAGGTTTTGTGAAACAACTCGTGCTCGCAATACTTATCTCACTCGTGAAGTTGTTTTGCTGGAGAAACATATCACAGATCTCCAAGGTATAAATCAAAGATTGATGGCCCTCTTGGAATCAAAGATTGCAACAACTCCACCACCATCACCTCCGAAGGAAGACAACTAAACATGGGTATGGGCAATCCCCTTGGCTTGTGCCAAGCTTGGGGGAGTTTCCCCGGTATCGTATCACCATCACATCTTTTGTCATTACCTTTGTTTTAGTTTGTTCCTTTTCAGTTTTCTCTTTCTGTAGTAGATTAAAAGTCTTAGTGTTTTAGTCTTGAGTTTTGCTTTGTGTCACCGCTGATGTATTCGAGCTCGTGATCCATATAATAAAGAGTGTCTTAGTTGAAGGGCTTTGTCTCTTGCCATGATCAATAGATTGAGAATAGAACAAAAGCATGAAAGATCATGTAATGATCTTATGGGAAGTGATGGCTTCACATTTAAAAAGAATGTTGGTTGAAACTTGTTGAGGGTAAACAAACGTAGACCTTGGTCATTGTTGCAATTAATAGGAAGTGATAAAGAAGGAGAGGTTCACACATAAATATATCATCTTTGACACCATATATGATTGTGAACACTCACTAAACTATTGCATGCCTAGAAGTAGATGTTGGACAAGGAAGACAACATAATGAATTGTGTTTGCTTGGTTCCGAACAATGTTATATGATTAGAGATCCCTTAGCATGTGACGATTGCTTCCACCTCATATTAGCCAAAACTCCCGCACCAAGTAGAGATACTACTTGTGCATCCACAAACCTTCAACCCAGTTGTGCCATGAGAGTCCACCATACCTACCTATGGATTGAATAAGATCCCTCAAGTAAGTTGTCATTGGTGCAAGCAATAAAAATTGCTCCCTAATATGTATGATCTATTAGTGTGTGGAAAATAAGCTTTGTACGAACCTGTGATGAGGAAGACATAAAAGCGACAGACTGCATAATAAAGTTATTTATCATAGGAGGCAATAAAAAGTGACGTTCCTCCGCACTAAGAGGACACGCATCCAAACCTCAAAAGCGCATGACAACCTCTGCTTCCCTCTGCAAAGGGCCTATCTTGTACCTTTACTTTTTGCCCTTGAAAGAGTCATGGTGATCCTCACAAATTCCTCATCTCGCCTTTATCTTGGCTAACGTCATATGCTTGGGAAAGATCTATATTCATATGTCAACTTGGAAGTAAGTATTCATGAATTATTATTGTTGACATTACCCTTGAGGTAAGTGGTTGGGAGGCAAAACTATAAGCCCCTATGTGTCCAGATGAAACTGTGATCTCATGAGTACCACGTGAGTTGTAGCAATTGTAGAGAACGAAAGGATGATTGAGTATGTGGGTTTGCTTTACAAGCTCTTATTTGACTCTTTCTGATGTTGTGATAAATTGTAATTGCTTCAATGACTAAAGGCTATCAGTTGTTACTTCTCGGTAAGGTTCTTGATCCATGCTTTATTTTGTGAAGGAATTATCACTTTAGCATGAGAGATTATATGTTGGTATTGTTTTTCTGATCATGATCATGATGCATGCATGTTCGTATCTTGTTTTGTCGACACCTCTCTCCCTAAACATGTGGACATATTTATTGAGCTAGGCTTTCGCTTGAGGACAAGCGAGGTCTAAGCTTGGGGGAGTTGATACGTCCATTTTGCATCATGTTTTCATGTTGATATTTATCGCTTCTTGGGCTGTTATTTCACTTCACGGTACAATACTTATGCCTTTTCTCTCTTATTTTGCAAGGTTTACTTGAAGAGGGAGAATGCCGGTAGCTGGAATTCTGGCCTGAAAGTGGAGCAAGTTTGAGATACCTATTCTGCGCAACTCCAAACGCCGTAAAAATACACGAGGATTTTTTCCGGATTTATAAAAAATACTGGGCCGAAGAAGTGCCAGAGGGGCGCCAGCAGGTGGCCACAAGCCTGATAGGCGCAGCCACCCCCCTGGCCGCGCCTAGGGGGCTTGTGGGCACCCTGCTGGCCCACTGACCCCCCTCTTCTGCTATATGAAGGGTTTCATCCAGGAAAAAATAAGGAGGAGGATTTTTTGTGGATTCTCCACCGCCACGAGGCGGGACTTGAGCAGAACCAATCTAGAGCTCCCGCAGGACGATCCTCCCGGGGAAACTTCCCTCCCAGAGGGGGAAATCGTCGCCATCCTCATCACCAACACTCATCTCATCGGAGGGGACTCATCACCATGAACATCTTCATCAGCACCATCTCATCTCCAAACCCTAGTTCATCTCTTGTAACCAATCTCCGTCTCGCCACTCCGATTGGTACTTGTAAGGTTGCTGGTAGTGTTAATTACTTGTAAGATCATATGAACATGATGAAAACTAGCATGACAGAAATTCCCGTGTGCCCTGGGGATCATTTTTCGTCCTATAAGACTTTTTCTAGGCTTGTCCCTTGCTACAAAAGGGATTGGGCCACTTTGCTGTACCGTTTCTACTTTTGTTACTTGTTGCTTGCTACGAATCATCTCACCACACAATCACTTGTTACCGACAATTTCAGTGCTTGCAGATTTTACCTTCCTGAGAACCACTTATCGGATCCTTCTGCTCCTCGTTGGGTTCGACACTCTTACTTATCGAAAGGACTACGATTGATCCCCTATACTTGTGGGTCATCATAGCTCTAGAGGTTAGTGCCATGCTTTATCGTAAACCATTTTATACGGAGACATACCCATAGGGTTTTTGTAAGCGGTTCTATAAGCCCATAATGCATCGTCGAGTTTCTTAGACCAGTTCTTTCCAGATCTATTAATGGTCTTTTGCAAGATCAATTTAATTTCCTTGTTGCTCAATTCTACTTGCCCACTAGAATGAGGATGATAAGGAGATGCAACTCTATGATTAACATCATACCTAGCAAGCAATTTATAGAAAGCAGCATGAATAAAGTGTGAACCACCATCAGTCATTAAATATCTAGGGACTCCAAATCTAGGGAAAATAACTTCGTTCAGCATTTTAATAGAAGTGTTATGATCAACACTACTAGTTGGAATAGCTTCTACCCACTTAGTAAGATAATCAACAACAACTAGAATATGAGTATACCCGTTGGGTTTTGGAAAAGGTCCCGTATAATCAAAACCCCAAACATCAAATGGTTCTATAACAAGAGAGTAATTCATGGCATTTCTTGACGTCTACTAATATTAACAATTCTTTGACATTCATCACAAGGCAAGACAAACTTACGAGCATCCTTGAAGAGAGTAGCCCGATAAAAACCAGATGGTAATACCTTGTGTGCAGTTCTATCTCCAGCGTGGTGTCCTCCGTAGGCCTTGGAATGACACTTGTGAAGGATTTGTCCTTGTTCATGCTCAGGTACACAACGTCTAATAATGCCATCTACTCCTTCTTTATAAAGGCGTGGATCGTCCCAAAAGTAATGTCTTGAATCACAGAAGAACTTTTTCTTTTGTTGGTATGTGAAACTAGGCGGTATAAATTTAGCAAAAATGTAATTAGCATAATCAGCATACCAAGGAGCATTGCGTGAAGCATTTATGATAGCTAACTATTCATCAGGGAAGCTATCATCAATATGTAGTGGGTCATCAAGAACATTTTCTAATCTAGACAAGTTATCTGCTACGGGGTTATCAGCGCCCTTTCTATCAATAATATGCAAATCAAATTCTTGTAGCAGAAGAACCCATCTAATAAGTCCAGGTTTAACATCTTTCTTTTCCATAAGGTACTTAATAGCATCATGATAAGTGTGAACTGTTACTTTGGAATCAACAATATAAGGTCTAAACTTTTCACAAGCAAACAAAACTGATAAAAAATCCTTTTCAGTGGTAGCGTAATTTCTTTGAGCACCATCTAGAATTTTATTAGCACAATGGATGATTTTTAATTTCTTATCAACTCTTTGTCCTAGAATAGCACCAATGGCATAATCACTAGCATCACACATAATTTCAAACGGTAGGTTCCAATCAGGTGGTTGAACAACTGGTGCAATTATCAAGGCTTTCTTAAGAATTTCAAATGCTTCTACACAATCATCCTCAAAAATGAATGGAACATCCTTTTGCAAAATATTAGTGAGAGGCTTAGAAATTTTAGAGAAGTATTTAATAAATCTCCTATAAAAACTAGCATGACAAAGGAAACTTCTTATACCCTTAATATCTGTTGGACATGACATTTTTTAATAGCATCAACTATAGCTTTATCAACTTCAATACCTCTTTTGGAGATTTTGTGTCCCAAGACAATTCCCTCATTAACCATCAAGTGGCACTTCTCCCAATTCAGGACAAGATTAGTTTCTTCACATCTCTCCAAAACTCGATCAAGGTTGCTCAAGCAATCATCAAAAGAAGTTCCGTAAACGGAAAAATCATCCATGAAAACCTCAACAATCTTCTCATAAAAGTCAGAGAATATAGCCATCATACATCTTTGAAAGGTAGCAGGTGCATTGCATAAACCAAAAGTCATACATCTATAAGCAAAGGTACCGAAAGGGCAAGTAAAAGTGGTCTTCTCTTGAACCTCTTTTGATACATGTATTTGAGACAAAGCAGAGTAACCATCTAGAAAGCAAAAATGTGTATGTTTGGATAGTGTTTCTAGCATTTGATCTATAAAAGGTAGCGGGTGTGATCTTTACTAGTAGCTTTATTTAATTTCCTAAAATCAATTACCATTCTATATCCTGCAACAATTCTTTGTGGGATCAATTCATCTTTATCATTAGGAACAACAGTAATACCTCCCTTTTTAGGGACACAATGAACGGGACTAACCCATCTACTATCAGCAATAGGATAAGTTATACCTGCCTCCAGAAGCTTTAGTATTTCATTTCTTACCACTTCCTTCATTTTAGGATTTAATCTTCGTTGGTGATCAACAACTGGTTTAGCATTAGGCTCCATATTGATTTTGTGCTGACATATAGTGGGACTAATGCCCTTAAGATCATCAAGAGTATATCCAATAGCGGCACAGTGCTTCCTCAGAATTTTCAATAATCTCTTTTCTTCATGCTCTGAAAGGTTAGCACTAATAATAACATGATATAATTTTTTTTCATCAAGATAAGCATACTTTAGAGTATGAGGTAATTGTTTAAGCTCAAACATGGGATCACCCTTGGGTTTAGGAGGATCTTCAACAGGCAGGTTGTGTTTCAGAATAGGCTGTTGACCAAAGAAAATCTTATATATTTCATTCCTTTCATTCATATACTTATCATTTTCATGGTCTAGCAAATATTGTTCTAATGGATCGGTAGGAGGCACAGCAATAGAAGCGAGACCAATAATTTCAACTTTACTAGGCAATTCTTTGTCATGGGGTTGTCTACGAAATTTAGAGAAATTGAACTCATGAGATGCATCCCCAAAACTTGGAGTAACCGTTTCTTTTTCACAAGCGATCTTATCATTAACAGCATTCAGGAAAGGTCTAACGAATATAATGGGACAAAAATAATCTTGTGGGGAACCAAGAACAAGAAAATCAGTAGGATACTTTATTTTCCCACACAAGACTTCAACATCTCTAACAATCCCAATTGGTGAAATAGTATCTCTATTAGCAAGCTTCATGGTGACATCAATTTCCTCTAATTCGGCTGGTGCAATATCATTCATAATTTCTTGGTATAACGTAAAAGGAATTGCACTCACACTAGCACCCACATCACATAAGCCATGATAACAATGATCTCCTATTTTAACAGAAACAACAGGCACGCCAACAATAGTTCTATGTTTACCCTTAGTATTAGGTCTAACACTTCTAGCGGCTTCATCACAGAAGTGAATGACATGTCCATCAATATTATCAACCAAGAGATCTATAACCATAGCAATATTAGGTTCAACTTTAATTTGTTCAGGAGGTATAGGCGTTCTAGCACAACTCTTACGAACCACAATTGAAGCTTTAGCATGTTCCTTTATCCTAACAGGAAAGGGTGGTTTCTCAATATAAGCAGTAGGAATAACATGATCAACATTATAAATAGTAGTTTCTTCTTCAACTTTAATAGGTTATACTACTTTAACTTTAATGGGAGGATGATATTTAAACCAATTCTCCTTGGGGAGATCAACACGAGTAGCAAAATATTCACAAAATGAAGCTACTACCTCAGAGTCAAGTCCATCTTTAGTGTTAAAATCATGAAAAGCATCGGTGTCTATAAAGTATTAACACAATCAAACTTAAGGCTTATACCCGACTCATTACCTTTGTCGAGTTCCCAATCTTCAGAGTTGCGTTTAATTCTTTCCAATAAGTCCCATTTGAATTCAATATCTTTCTTCATAAAGGAAACAACACAAGAAGTGTCGAGCATGGATTGGTCATTACGAGAGAGTCGGGCATAAAAATTCTAAATGATAATTTCTCTTGGAAGCTCATGATTGGGGCATGAATATAACATTGACTTAAGCCTCTGCCAAGCTTGAGTGATTCTTTCTCCTTCACAAGGCCAAAAATTATAAATATAATTCTGATCACGATGAACCAAATGCATATGATAAAACTTCTAATGAAATTCCAATTTCAATCGGTTGTAGTTCCATGATCCAATATCATCACATAGCCTATACCATATCAACGCCTTTTCCTTCAAAGATAAGGGATAGACCTTCTTATTGACATCATCCTCGGGCAGGCCTACAAACTTAAATAATCCCAAACTTCATCCACATAGATTAGGTGCAAATCAGGATGTAGTGTTCCATCTCCTCCGTAAGGATTAGCTAGCAGTTTTTCTATCATACCCGAAGGAATTTCATAAAAATATTTTCAGTAGGTGCAGCAGGCTGAGGAGCATCTCCTTGTGCTTCTGGTCGGGGTGAATATACACCGAACAAGCTCCTCAAAGGATTATTTCCATAGTGACAAGTGACAGTACATTTCAGCATAGTATATAAATTTTTCCTTACCAAGTTCCACTTACCAAAGGCGCTTCATCCACGGCAACGGCGCCAGAAAAGAGTCTTGATTAACCACAAGTATAGGGGATCTATCGTAGTCCTTTCAATAAGTAAGAGTGTCGAACCCAACGAGGAGTAGGAGGAAATGACAAGCGGTTTTCAGTAAGGTATTCTCTGCAAGCACTAAAATTATCGGTGACAGATAGTTTTGTGATAAGGTAATTTGTAACGAGTAACTAGTAACAATTGTAACTAAGGTGCAGCAAGGTGGCCCAATCCTTTTTGTAGCAAAGGACAAGCCTGGATAAACTCTTATATAAGGAAAAGCGCTCCCGAGGACACATGGGAATTTATGTCAAGCTAGTTTTCATCATGCTCATATAATTCGCGTTTGCTACCTTCATAATTTCATATGTGGGTGTACCGGTGCTTGGGTGCTGACCTTACTTGTGAAAGCCTCCCACTTATGATTAACCTCTCTCGCAAGCATCCACAACTATGAAATGGGAATTAAGATAAATCTAACCATAGCATTAAACATATAGATCCAAATCAGCCCCTTACGAAGCAACGCATAAACTAGGGTTTAAGCTTGTGTCACTCTAGCAACCCATCATCTACTTATTAGTTCACAATGCCTTCCTCTAGGCCCAAATAACGGTGAAGTGTCATGTAGTCGATGGTCACATGACACCACTAGAGGATAGACAACATATAACTTATCAAAATATCGAACGAATACCAAATTCACATGATTACTTATAACAAGACTTATCCCATGTCCCCGGGAACAAACGTAACTACTTACAAAGCATATTCATATTCATGATCACAGGAGTATTAATAATCATTAAGGATTTGAATATATAATCTTCTGTCGGGACCCCGATCCTAAGCCATAGGAATCCAGCCTGTAACACACGTCATCACTTTGTGGTCTCACGCACGGTTAACCCCACGGCTGCCACCTTACCTTGGTCGGGACCGTTTGCGTATTTTGACTCACTTATGCAATATGTTGCTGGCATTCCAATGTCAAAGAACCCGGGTCAACAAAACTAGTTATAATCCCAAGTGGCACATCCGTACAGAGATAGGCATGCATAACCCAACAAAGTAGGCGTCAGTCATCAGCGTGTGTAGACGAGTCGTAGCAAGCTACAAGGACTCCATTACACCGTGTGACATTTCCCCGGAGGGACAGACACAGCAGCTAAGAAGGATACATGCCGGTCAACCAATGTGTCCGGAGCAGTAGCAAGCTACCAAGTCTTGGTGGAATCACAAAGTGGCATTTCTCTGTAAAGAGTACTGCTAAAGGTGCACAACTAGGTGTCGAACCCCATACATATCATAGCACATCACACGTACACATAACATACTCAATATGCATAGATACAACAATGGCATCACAACATAACCATACAACATCACAACATTTATCTAGAAGACTCAGAAGAGCCTTGCATAATAAGTTCATACAGGTAGGGGTCACATGACCCGACACTCAAGACATACAAACAAAGTCATACAAGCCATGCGAAGCATTAAAGATGTCTGAGTACAGATAGATGAAAGGAAAAGGCATAAAGCCTGACTATCTATAGATCCATTCTGAAAGGACCAGGTCGTAGCTGGGACACCAGCTACTCGTCATCATCGACGTCTAGGTAAAACCCACGAGATGGTTCGTGGGTGTCTTCTGCAACATTTATTAAGCAAACATGAGTACGGAAGTATTCATCAAGACTTTAAATCAGATCTATCTACTCATGCACAAGTATCAACAAAGAGGGTTGTGGGGTTTCATGCAGCAAGCCAGCTTTGACTCTTGGCTAATCTACACTACGACTTCAATTATTATTTTGATTAAGTTTTAATAAGTCGTACACGAGTCCACTACCACCACAACAATACACTATCATGGATTCTTTCTCATTTCCCTACGAGAATGCCATTCATGATACTCACACTTATCTTGATACTTTTATGAGTAGCCATTAAAGTTATCTATGAACAATATATGTCTCCAAGTAGTCCATATCCCCGGACGCGGCTATTCGAATAGATCATAACCCTGCAGGGGTGTACTTCTTCACACATGCTCTCGCCACTTATCGCCATGTGCACTTTACGCACCTCAGCAACCTTCAAGCGGAAGCTTAGCGAGGGAGTCGGCCACGACTGTTAACCACGCTAATACCTAGTCCAAGTTTATCGCCTATTTAAGACTGAACCCGCACGGAAGTCCGGCCGAAGTTTCCGCTACGGCCCCAAACGATGTGCGCAGGGTTCCCAAGCCCACCATCCATGTGCTACTTGGTACACAGTGCCACTGTCTACCGTGTCACAGTCCACCTCTAAGGTCAGCACCGTGCACGGTCTCCAACATGACTACAAACACCAGAAACTACTTGCAACTCCTGGACCGAGTACTAGGCGATTAATAAGCCGAGCGGGGTCATATTTCAGGGCCCAGCATGTGGTAGTAGCTAGCCTTGGATTACATACATGGAACTTAGTTCCTACGAACGGTTTCAATGAGACAACCCGCCATGTACTCCTACACGGCCTCTCATTGGTACCTTTACCAAATCAGGTTCAACACTTAACCTTTGTCACCGGAACACATTTATTCACTCCAGTCCATCACCCAGATGAAGCAGGCCTGACACAACTCTAAGCATAGCAAGCATAGCACGTAAGCACATCTGGCTCAAGCATCTACCAGGTATGCTAGGTTGCAAGGTTTAGCTATTTACTATGACAAGGACAGGTCATGCAAAGGAAATGGGTTCAACTACCGAGGCAAAAGCATTTATCTCGATGTGTCCTAATGCAATGAATGAGAGCAGGAGCAAGAACATGGCATTTTATCAGAATGCTCAAAAGGGGTGCTTGCTTTGTGGATCAACGGAAGGATACACTCCTTGAGTCGGATACTCCTAAGTATCCTGTGGAGCGGAGCCTACTGAAACAAACAATCACTATCAATACACGGCAAGTGCAATAATATGATGCATGATCATCGTATGACATGGATATAATGGATGAGCTAATGCATCTTTAAATAAGTTGATTGAAGCTGATTTGAATCAAAGATTCAAATGCCACTTCAAATAAGGTATTTTCATATACCCTTTTAATTTGTTTTACCTTATGCTCACGCATAACTTGTTCTATCATGCATGAAAATAGAACCATTGGATTCATTGCATTTTTTGATAAATTTTCATATATAATTTCTTTTAATCTGAGTTACACATTAATTTCTATAAATTTTAGAAGTTTTGAACTATTTGTGGAATTGTTTTAATTACTGAAATATATATATATATATATATATATATATATTGCATCAGTATGACATCAGCAGGTCAATAGTGGTCATTGTTGCTCAAACGTGACCAGTGGGACCCACTGGTCAGTGTCTCATGCTTATTTCAAATTAGAAATTCAGTTAATTAGATAATTAACAGGGCTGGGTCCACTTTTTAGTGTCTGATTAGAATATTAATTAATCATAGGCTGGCCCCACCTATCATAGACTCAGGGGGGTCAAACCCACCAGTGGTGAGGTCAAACTCACCGGCGTTGAGCCTCCGACGACACCAAGGAAGGAGAAGGGGTTCAGAAACCCTCCTCCGACAACAAAGTGGACGGCAGAGGACACCATTAGAACAGCCGTTCGCCCGTGCATCAATTTTTGCAAGCCCGAGGGGCTGAGGAGGGCGGAGCCGACGCCGGCGAAGAGCTCGGCGGCTGTCGGAGCTCGGGCCTCATCAGGCTCATTGATCCAGTGTGCAAAACGGCCGAGGCTTGGCTCCTACGGCATCTACTCGACGATTTGGAGCTACTGGTGGCCTTAGAAAGACGAGCCGATCACCGGAGCCTCACCGACGATGAGCTCCCGCGACGGATCTCGTCGAGCTCCAGTGGAATCGGGGGCTAGAGCTCGGGAACGAAGGGGAAAATGAGGGGAATGGGTTCCTGAGCTCACGAGGGGTGCAGAGGCGTTGATAGCATGCTCGAGGACGGCCTGGAGACAACGAATCGACGATGGCGAGCTCTGTGGACGGAGGTTGAAGACGACGGTGTTCAGATGTTGTAGGGGCTCCCGGCGTCGCTTGAGTTGCTGGAGAGGATGAGGTCGTCGAGGCGTAGCTATTGTGCAGCTTAGGGGCGAGGTTGGATAGCCGGAGCAGGCTGTCAATGTTGAACTTGCACGGCGGCCATGGCGGCAGAGAGGGGGAGAAGAGGAGAGAGTGAATGGAGAGGTGAGAGCGACAAGGACGGCTTTGTGGAGTCTATCTCCTCGTTGCCAGCATGACGGAGGAGTCAAGCAAGCACGTAGTTGTGTCCTGCTGCCGTAGAGAGCGGCTACCACCTCCTCCTCTGCCTACCAGCAGAGGTGGAAGACGAGAGAGGAAGGGGAGTGGGCTGGGCGTGGCGACAGGTAAGCTTTTCCCCCCTTTTTCCTTTTCTACTCTTTCTATTTTATAAATTCTGACATTTGTTTTATTTGTTTTGGCTCCAAATTTATTCCTAAGATATTGAAAATATTTGTGGGGGTTTATTTGAATTATATCCAAGACCCACAAAAAGGTTCAGGATTTTATAATAACTAAATTATATATAGCTATTTGTTTTGGTAATTTCCAATGACTTCTGTGGATTAATTTAAATGCCAAAAATGTTTTTAAAATAATATTCATCCCTGTAATATTGTTGCCAACATTTAACAGAAAAGATGAACATTTTTAAGGCCATTTTGGGTTCATTGAATAAACACATCATTTTAATTGGTTTAGTTAGGGTGAGGTGCTAGGATTTAATCAATCCCCATTTCATTTTTAATGCAAAAATAAAATATGATGCACACTCTAATTAGGCACCAAGTAATGGAAATCGAGGATGTGACAACTCACCCCGACTCAAAAGAATGTTGTCCCGAGATTTATAAGTCGTCGGAAAGAGCGCGGGGTACTCTAGGCGGAGACGGTCCTCCCTTTCCCAAGTTGCTTCTTTTTCAGAATGATTTGACCACTGAACCTTGAGAAACTTGAGGTTTCAACGTCGAGTGGTACGCTCAGCTTGATCAAGAATACGAACAGGGTATTCTCGGTATGAAAGGTTATCCTGGAGATCAAGCGTTTCGTGGTCCGCTTCACGGATAGGATCCGAGAAGCAATGCCTAAGTTGTGAGACATAGAAAACATCATGAACCTTGGAATGATGCGGTGGAAGTTCCAATTGGTAGTCAACCTCTCCTTGTTTGGATAGAATGCGAAAAGGGCCAATGTAACGAGGAGCCAATTTGCCCTTGATACCGAATCGATAGGTACCCTTCAGAGGTGTAACCCGAAGGTAAGCCTTCTCATCAACTTCGAAGGTCACAGCCTTATGATGACGACCATATTGGCTCTTTTGACGAGATTGGGTTGTTTTCAACTTTTCACGAGTAATGCGAACTTGCTCTTCTGCCTCCTGGAACATATCCGGACCAAAGAGTTGTCTCTCCCCAGTTTTTGACCAGTTAAGAGGTGTTCGACACCTTCGTCCATAGAGAACTTCAAAAAGGAGCTTTGCCCAAGCTTGATTGATAACTATTGTTATAAGCAAATTCGGCGAATGGAAGACATTTCTCCCAATTTATGCCGAAAAATATAACACAACCTCGAAGCATATCTTCTAGGATTTGATTGACTCGTTCTACTTGACCACTTGACTGAGGATGGAAAGCAGTGCTAAAGGAAAGATGAGTCCCCATGGCATTTTGAAAACTTTCCCAGAAACGAGAAGTAAACGTACTCCCACGATCCGAGTTAATTTCTAAAGGAACTCCATGAAGAGACACTATTTGAGAAATATATAACTCCGCTAGCTGACTAGCAGTTATACTCTCTTGAACACGAAGAAAATGAGCCACTTTGGAAAGACGATCAATGGCCACAAAGATAGCATTATTCCCTCTCTTGGTCCTGGGAAATCCGGTGATGAAATCCATACTGACTTTATCACATTTCCACTCAGGAATAGCTAAATGTTGAAGGGTGCCAGCAGGCCTTTCATGTTCTGCTTTAACTCGACAACAAACGTCAGAATTTGCAACAAACTGAGCAATTACATCCAAGCCCCACAAAAAAGATTCAATATTTTATAATAACTAAATTATTTATTGCTATTTGTTTTGGTAATTTCCGGTGACTTCTGTGGATTAATTTAAATGCCAAAATTGTTTTAAAAATAATATTCATCCATGTAATATTGTTGCCAACATTTGACATAAAATATGAACATTTTTAAGGCCATTTTGGGTTCATTGAATAAACACATCATTTGAATTGGTTTAGTTGGGGTGAGGTTCTAGGGTTTAATCAATCCCCATTTCGTTTTTAATGCAAACAAAAATATGATGCACACTCTAACTAGGCACCAAGTAATGGAAATCAGGGATGTGACATCTTCCACCAAATAAACCAACTAGCATCAACTATAAGGAGTAATTAACACTGCTAGCAACCCACGCGTACCAATCTAAGGTTTTGAGACAAAGATCGGATACAAGAGATGAACTAGGGTTTGGAGAGAAGATGGTGATGATGAAGATGTTGATGGAGATTGACCCCATCTCGATGAGAGGATCTTTGGTGATGACGATGGCTTCGATTTCCCCCTCCGGGAGGGAAGTTTCCCCGGCGGAATCGCTTCGCCGGGACTCTAGATTGGTTCCGTTGAAGTTCCGCCTCGAGACGGCGGCATCGCGTCCCGAAAGGTCTGATATGTTTCAAGTCAAAACCCTTCATATAGGAGAAGGTGGGCGCCGAAGGCCTGCCAGGGGGCCCACAAGCCTGCAGGGCGCGGCTAGGGCGGTAGGTCGCGCCCCCGGGCTTGTGGCTTCATGGTGGGTCCCCTCTGGTACTTCTCTCCCCATTATTTTTTATGTATTCCAAAACAATTATGTGTAAATTTTCAGGACTTTTGGAGCTGTGCAGAATAGGTATCTCAGATTTGCTCCTTCTCTAGTCCAGAATTCCAACTGTCGGCATTCTCCCTCTTCATGTAAATCTTGTAAAATAAGAGAGAAAAGGCATAAGTATTGTACCATAATGTGTAATAACAGCCCGTGATGCAATAAATATAGTAAAAGCATGATGCAAAATGGATGTATCAACGAGCAACACGATTGAGGGATGTTGAGCACTCGTCCGCCGTCATCGGTACAACACATATATGGACAGAGAAATCGGGTGCATAAGCATTGGCCACCCCTCCGCGGTCGCCCATGGTGCACGACACAGAGGGCACGACGCATGTGGAGAGGCGCGCACACACCCAGAAAAGTTTGACCAGGCTATCGACACTAGCCACGAGTCCACAGGTCATTCACCCATGCATTTTGACGAGACAGTGAAAACATGACGCGACGGAGCCAATGAAGATCGAATGCGAGGCAGAACACCGAAGACCGAGGTGACCAACACCGAACGGCCAACAAGCATTTTAAAATCTTTGAGATGCTTTGCAAGCCCGAGTTAGCTAGTGACCTTATAGTTTTTTTAGGAAGTGACCTTACATATGGGACCTCCTATTTGCCGCTAATTGCGGCAAGGAGTCGCGCCCCACAACACTCGCGCCCCGACTGGGCCAGCCCATCTTCCAAAGCGACGAGCTGCACCACACAAGGGCTCGCCCCAACTCGTTTAGCCCAGCTTATTTTTTGTTTCAAAAAAATTCAATAATTATCTTTCTATTTTTTTATGCAAATTCCGGAACATTTTTTCAAATTCTGGAACATTTTTCGAAAAATCTGAAACATTTTTATAAAAATTCTGCAATATTTTTTCAAATTCTGAAACATCTTTTCAAATTCGAGAACATTTTTCCAAATTCCAGAAGATTTTCTCAAATTTTGGAACATTTACTCAAATTATCGAACATTTTTTCAAATTCTGTAACTTTTTTTCAAAATTTGGAACATTTTTTCAAAATTCCAGAACATTTTTTAAATAGAAACAGAAAAAATGAATAAAGAAAAGAATAAAGAAAAAACGGTTCACGGAACGTTCTAGAAAGTTCCCAAAACCGGAAAAAAACCGGCTGAGTAAGTCTAGAAGGTTCTCAAAACCGGGATCCCCGCAAGTGTAATGGGCCGACCCAGATCACGTCGCTCGCTCTTCGTCCATGTGCGAAGCCCCAACATCTTGACGCAAAGAGCAGCAAATAACATTTTCCCTTATATATGTTTACTAGTAGAGTGTTCGTGCGTTGCTACGGGCTACAATGCATATAAATGAATGAAATCAATGGTTCCCATAGATCCAACCATATATGAGGAAGAAATGTGCTTGTACGGACTCCATGTTATCTCCCACACATGCTCCTTACACAAAAACTCCACCTCACGATGCACCCTTCCCTTTTCATGCAGGATCCTACCCTTCCCACAGTAGCGATACATTTCTTGCCGGAGCCCATGTCGTATATAAAGTGGTATGTTAATATGTAGGTCTATAAAAATAAAGAACAAACTCACTTTGTTTGTTTCGCACATATAGAAAAAAAATATAGAAGGAACGACTATGCCACTCATCTTGTTTGATCTTTAAATGTATGAAGGGTTAACCAACACATTTATTATTCTTTCAGAATTTGAATGCTCGTGCATTACCACAACCTTTTAGCTTTGTTTGTCATTGTGTATATAAAACATAATGCACACCAAATTTCATGTTTATAGAAAAGATAGTCATTACCACTATATTTGTGTCAAAAGTAGAAGTATCATATTTTCTTATGGAGCCCAACTCTAGCTAGATAATAAGGGGATTAGGTTTTGGCAGGATGCTGTTGGGGAACGTTGCATGGGAAACAAAAAAATTCCTACGCACACGAAGACCTATCATGGTGATGATCATCTATGAGAGGGAGATTAGATCCACATATTGATACATCTCCAACGTATCTATAAGTTTTGATGGTTCCATGCTATTATCTTGTCAAACTTTGGATGTTTTGTATGCATTTTATATCTTTTTTGGGACTAACTTATTAACTCAGTGCCAAGTGCCAGTTCCTGTTTTTTCCGTGTTTTTGACCTTTTTCAGAGGAGAATATCAAACGGAGTCCAAACGGAATAAAACCTCCGAAAAGATTTTTTCGGAACAGAAGATACGTAGGGAGCTTGAGAACCAAGGCAAAGGGCACCAGGTAAGGCCATAAGCCCCCTAGCCACGGCCTAGGGGGCCGCACCTAGCAGACTTGTGGGCCCCCCATGGCTCCTTTGCCCTACTTCTTCCGCCTATAAATACCCAAAAAATCTGAAACCATGGGAGAGAGCCACGAAAATACTTTTCCGCCGCTGCAAGCTTCTGTCTCCTCAAGATCCCATCTGGGGCACGTTCTAGTGCCCTGTCGGAGGGGGGATTCGGACACGGAGGGCTTGTTCATCAACACCATTACCTCTCTGATGATGCGTGAGTAGTTCACCATACACCTTCGGGTCCATAGCTAGTAGCTAGATGGCTTCTTCTCTCTCCTGGATCTTCAATACAAAGTTCTCCATGATCTTCATGGAGATCTATCCCATGTAATCTTCTTTTGCGGTGTGTTTGTCGAGATCCGATGAATTGTGGATTTATGATCAGATTATCTATGAATCTTATTTGAGTTTCTTCTGATCTCTTATATGCATGATTTCATATCCTTGTAATTCTCTTCGAGTTGTGGGTTTTGTTTGGCCAACTTGATCTACAATTCTTGCAATGGGAGAAGTGCTTGGTTTTGGGTTCATACCATGCGGTGACCTCACCCAGTGACAGAAGGGGTAGAGAGGCATGCATCGTGTTGTTGCCATCAAGGGTAAAAAGATGGGGTTTATATCTATTGCATGAATTTATCCCTCTACATCATGTCCTCTTGCTTAAGGCGTTATTCTGTTTGTTATGAACTCGATACACTACATGCATGTTGGATAGCGGTCGATGTGTGGAGTAATAGTAGTAGAGGCAGACAGTATCGGTCTACTTGTCTCGGACGTGATGCCTATATGTATGATCATTGCCTTAGATATCGGCATGACTTTGCGCGGTTCTATCAATTGCTCGACAGTAATTCATTCACCCACCTTAATATTTGCTATCATGAGAGAAGCCTCTAGTGAACACTATGGCCCCCGGGTCTACTTCACATCATATTTTAAGCCTTACACTTTTACTTCGTTGCACTTTCCGCCTTTAGATCTCACCTTGCAATCAATCGTGAAGGGATTGACAACCCCTTTTTAGCGTTGGGTGCAAGTTTCTGTTTTTGCACAGGTACTTTGGAGACTTGGCTTGACACTCCTACTGGATTGATACCTTGGTTCTCAAACTAAGGGAAATACTTACTGCTACTGTGCTGCATCACCCTTTCCTCTTCAAGGGAAAAACCAACGCAAGCTCAAGAGGTAGCAAGAAGAATTTCTGGCACCGTTGCCGGGGAGCATCAAGTCAAGAATAGTCTTCCTCCAACGTGTCAAATTCTACCACCGGGGACTATTATAAGTGAAGCTTATCCAAGTAACTGTCACAAACTCATCTCTTGCATTTACTTTTTTTTGCCTCTCTTTTTCCTCTCTCCCACTCCTGAAAAACAAAAAATTACAAAAATATTTTCCTTTTTCGTTCGCCCTTTTCTTTCGCTTGCTTTCTGTTTGCTTGTGTGCTTGTCTTGCTTGCTGAAGTCACCTTGACTGAAAACACCAAACTTTGTGACTTCTCGAATACTAATAATAATGATTTTATTAGTACTCCCATGGCTCCCGCCACTAGTGCGGAATCATATGAAATCAATGCTGTTTTGCTGAATCTTGTTATGAAAGAGCAATTCTCCGGCCTTCCTAGTGAAGATGCCGCATCCCATCTTAATACCTTCATTGAGTTATGCGATATGCAAAAGAAGAAAGGTGTGGATAATGATGTGATTACATTGAAGCTATTTCCGTTCTCATTGCGAGATCGAGCAAAAACTTGGTTTTCATCTTTGCCCAAAAATAGTATTGATTCTTGGAACAAGTGCAAAGATGCTTATATATCCAAGTATTTTCCACCGGCTAAGATTATCTCTCTCCGTAATAATATCATGCATTTTGAGCAACTAGATCATGAACATGTTGAACAATCTTGGGAGAGAATGAAATTGATGATTAGAAATTGTCCCGCTCATGGCTTGAGTCTTTGGATGATTATACAAATCTTCTATGCTGGTTTGAATTTTGCTTCTAGAAATATCCTTGATTCCGCCTCCGGTGGAACTTTCATGGAAATCACATTAGGAGAAGCCACAAAACTCCTAGACAATATCATGACAAACTATTCTCAATGGCACACTGAAAGGTCGCCTACCAGTAAAAAAGTGCACGCTATAGAAGAAATTAACTCGTTGAGCGCTAAGATGGATGAGTTAAGGAAACTGTTTGCTAGTAAAGGTGCTCCTTTAGATCCAAATGATATGTCTTTGTGTGACAGCCCGAGACTGACGTTCCAGAAGATTCCCCCTTTATTCCGTTTTTGTCGTGTGACTTATTTTATTTGTCACATCATGCGCATCATCTGCATTGCATCGGCATCCCGTTGCCACCAGTTTTCAAAATTGCATCCGTTATTTAGTTGCCGGTTCTCTCCGTTATCATCGTTGCCTCTTTTGAGCCAGACCACACTCGCACGCGCCCGCGCCATCGTCAAAACCTTGTTTTTAAAAGTGTGTGTAAAACTTTCTCTGATTGGGTTGAAACTTGGCGAGCGGTCTTATTTAGATATAGGTAGGCCGCCCGCCAAATTTTGTCGCAATCGGAGTCCGTCTGGTACCCGAATGGTCAACCATAGCGGCACCGTATCCGGTCTATCGTCGGACGTTTTTCGGTATTTTAAATCGCGTTGCCGGGTGCCCGTTTTCCCTCTCATCTCCGGCTAACCTACTCTACACGGCCACTTAGCCCGTCCTGCGTTCGAGATCGTTCGATTCCAATCGCACGGTTGAAACCGGGGCAAAATTCTACTAAACCTAGCCCCCCATTGTCTATAAATAGACAACCTCCCCTTCCATTTTTAGTCTCCCCTAACCCTGCCTGGAAAACCGCGCCCCTAAAACTCTAGCCGCGCAACCTCTCTCCTCCCTCCAGCCGCCAGGCCCGCGAAGCCCATCTAGGGCCCGCCCAAGCCCGGATCAAGCGCGCCCCCAGCCGGCTCCCTCCTCCTCCCGATCTGCACCTCCGGTGCCTCCCATGGCCGTCGTGCCCTCCGGTCGCCGCCTCCTGCCGCCGCCCTTGGCCGAGTCATGCTGCCGGAGCCACGACAGCCAGCGACCAGCCCGGCACCACCTTGCCGCCCCGCAGCCCGAGCTCAGCCATCTCGCCATGGACGCCTCCGCCGGCCGAGCACTCCACGCCTCCTCTCAGATCCGGCACCCCGAGGCCAGATCCGGCCGCATGCGCCCTCGCCTCGTCGGCTCTGCTCCCTTCACCGGCGCTCGCCTCAGCTGTCTCCGCCGTTCCTGCCTATCTCGGGAGGAAGACGAGCAGGGAACGCCCGCAGCCAGGTGGGCGGGCCTCCCGCTCGGCCCAGGAGTGCCCGAGGCCCAGTCGCCCGGCCTCCTTCAGGCCACCTTCACGTGAGGCCCAGCGTCCCCAAGCCCAAGGTGAGGAGCACCCCGAGCCCCTCTATTTTTCACACAGGGCGCATTTTAGTTAAATCGCGCCATGCCTCCGTTTCGGGCCTGGTTGCAAATCGGCCCGTAGATGTTTTTTTTAAAGGCTTGGATTTAATTATTATTATTTTCACAGAAATAGCTGATTTTAAAACGCGTGTAGATTTTAAACCGTGCGTCGGATCACAGCGAGTAATATATGAAACTTGCGTAGTATTCCACGTAGATTAATAATTCACAACTTGCATATTTATTTGACATAGTTTAACGTGCCAAACGCCTAGTTTAGCGTGCTGTCCTAATAGGGGATTGTCCCGTATTTATTTTTCGCGTGTGTCCGGGTTGCTGGTATGCCTTAGATAAAATGCCCATGTTTTAGGAACCATTTTTCCATGCATTTTAGAGCGGTCATTTGTATTTTTGCGTGTAGGGATTTGCCGCTAGATTATTTTCCGTGTTTAGGTCTTTATCTCGCATTTATGTGTGACAATATTTTTGTTGTGTAACCCCACATATTTTATATGTTTTCGGGGTACAAAAATCCATGGGATTTTTCTGTGCAGTTAGTTTTAGCTTTTGAGCAAATTAGTTCGCGCGATATTTTGCCGTGATCCCCTTTTGTTTAATTCGTAGGATTTATTCCGTGCTTCGTTTGAAAGAGTTGTCAACTAGGGAGTTGTTCTTGGGTGTTTATTCTAGCCCTGGTATTTTTGGTTGCAATAGAAATGCATGTTTAGGTGTTGTTTGATTGCTCTCAAGTTGCTAGAAGTAGTGCTGATTTGGAGGAGCTGAAATATTTCTCAGTCTGGAATCTGGTATTATTTAGTTGTTGTCTTGTCTTGCTTCTATCTTTTGTTCTGTAGCTCTTTTGAGGTAGGTGCAATGGAGTTAGTGGTAACCCTCGTGATTCTCTAGCATGCTGTGAATTTTCATGCCATTTGGAGACCTGTAGCTTATGATTTTACTGCTGTCAATATGGCTTCAGATCGAAAACTGCACTTTCATGAGGTGTAATATTCACTAAGTCTGAAATAGTGTGTGAGATGCCATTTTGTGTCTTCTTTCCCTAGTGATCCATGATGCCATGCTAGTTGTTGTTAGTTGTTTGTAGTAGTGCTTCTTGCCCCCTTTCGTGTCATGCCTTGCTTGAGTTTATTTGAATTGAGTAGCTCGTCGTTGTGGGGCGTAGAAAATGCTATGTGGCTGATTTTGGCAGACTGTAGAGATTTCTTGTTTTGCTCGTAGTTTGTGAACCGTAGCTCCGTTTTGATCGAGTCCTATATGAAACTTGCTTAGAATCTTGTGTAGTTTAATTTTATCTTGCTGGTTGTATGTTTTAAAGTGCTCATGACCATCATTGCACACATATTGCATTCATCCCATCATATCTTGCGGTGCTTGTATCTTTTGAACCGTAGCTCCGTTGGAGATATTCTCCATATGTAGATTGCTTGAAATGACGCGTAGAATCACGTGAACCTATTTGTTTTGCTGTTTAACGTCTAATTAAATGTGTTAGATCAGATCTGGACAGAATTGTAAATTAACATGTGAGGTCGTCTCAGAGATGCTATATGTCATTTCCCACCTCATTTAAAATGCCTAGATAGGTAGTTTAATTGCGCTTCACCTCTTGCCATGTTTAATCACAT
Organism: Hordeum vulgare subsp. vulgare; assembly: GCF_904849725.1. Lineage (NCBI taxonomy): Eukaryota > Viridiplantae > Streptophyta > Magnoliopsida > Poales > Poaceae > Hordeum > Hordeum vulgare. Next base: position 145,501,110 of record NC_058518.1, on the reverse strand, counting down.
TTAATATGTCCGTGTACCTAATCGGGATAGAACAAAATAATTAACGTGGAGTTTCGTCAATATGCAACTCGTTGCATATTGAACTTCACTTAATGTGTAGTGTCTGTTTGTGTGAATTGTCATGTCGTGACTTGCATGTTTTCAGCTGCTCATGCATCATTTGTGTTGTGCATCATGTGGAGAATTCCATGTGTTGATTTGTGTTTCTGGTTTGCTTCGTCTCGATAGAGTTCCGCAGCGTGCCGGATTGTGAGGACCCATTCGACTACGTCGGTTCGTCTGCTTCACGAAGGCATTCTTCTTCCAAGCGGGATCTCAGGCAAGATGACCATTTCCCCAGATACCATTACTATCATTGCCATGCTAGTTTTACCGTTGCTACCATTTACGTCTTGTTGCCTACCACATGTTAAATATCAGCCTCTCAACAATGCCATGAAAACCTTCAACCTGTTCAACCTAGCAAACCACTGATTGGCTATGTTACCACTTGCTTAACCCTGTGTTAGCGTTGCTAGTTGCAGGTGCAGTTGCTTCCATGTGGAAACATGGGTTCCTTGTTATATCACCATATTTAAATGCTATTTAATTTAATGCACCTATATACTTGGTAAAAGGTGGAAGGCTGGGCCTTTCTAGCCTAGTGTTTTGTTCCACCTTTGCCCCCCCCCCTAGTTTCTGGCTACGGGTGTGATGTTCCATAAATGAGCGCCCTAACACGATCGGGGTTGTTATGGGGACCCCCTTGATAATTCGTTTTAGATTAAAGCTGGTCTGGCAAGGCCCAACTTTGGTACTATATTTGCCTAATCACCTAATAAAATTGCATAAGGACTTTCCGGACCCCGAGGATAATTTAATCAACCCCCGGGCCGGTGCTCCTCATGAATGTTTGCCCCACCTGAGGGATGTCTGGCGCCCCTCTGGTCACCCGGAGGTTTAGCGATCCCGACGTCTAGCTCATTCGTCGTGTCCTGAGAACGAGGTATGCGACTCCTATCGGGGTCGTCGACACGTCGGGCGGCCTTGCTGGATTAGTTTTACCTTTGACGGAATATCTTGTGCATCGGGATTCCGATGATGCTTTGGGTAATCTCAGAGTTGAGGTTTTCCACTAAGGAATCCGACGAGATCGCGAGCTTCGTGATTGAGGATTTCTATGCGGCTTGTGGTAATTTGTGATGGACTAGTTGGAGCACCCCTGCAGGGTTAAATTTTTTCGGAAAGTCGTGCCCACGGTTATGTGGCAACGTGGAAGTTTTGTTTAACACTGGTTCTAGATAACTTGAAGTTAACTTAATTAAAATATGCCAACTATGTGCGTAACCGTGATTGTCTCTTTCGTGAGTTCCTTCTCCGATCGAGGACACGGTGGGGTTATGTCTGACGTAGGTAGGTGTTTAGGTTCATTCGTTTGATCATCAGTAGTCACGTCCGCTATGCGTAGATCTTCCCCCTCTTATTTCTTGTACTCGTAAGCTAGCCACCAAATATATGCTTAGCCGTTGCTGCAACCTCACCACTTAACCATGCCTCACTCATTAAGCTTTGCTAGTCTTGATACCTTTGGAAATGAGATTGCTGAGTCCCCTGTGGCTCACAGATTACTACAACACCAGTTGCAGGTACAGGTAAAGGTTACTTGACGCGAGAGCGTTGATTGTACATTTGGAGTTGCTTCTTCTTCTTCTTCTTCATCGATCTAGGTTGGGTTCCAGGCCGGCAGCCTGGGATAGCAAGGATGGACGTCGTTTCATTTTCTCGTTTGTTTTCGTCCGTAGTCGGACCCTACTCTTACTCTTGATGATTATGTAATGTATTGATCTGACTCTGATGTAGCTTGTAGCGAGTGTAAGCCAAACTCTATATATATATCTCTTCTTTTCAGTACATGTACTTGTACGATATCCATTCTTGCGACACGACGAGATGCGCTTCTATCCCTGACGAGGCCCTCGTGCCAAATTGAGGATAGTGTCGCATCTTGGGCGTGACAAGTTGGTATTAGAGCAGTACCGACCTAGGAGCCCCCTTGATTGATCGAACTTGGCCTTCGAGTCTAGTTATATATTGGAGAGTAGGATTCTTTTTTTCTTCTCTTCTATGCTGTGGTGAGGAATCTTTACGTGATATTTTAATTCTACTCCTCTTCTCACTCAAAAACAAATTTAGGATCACGCGGATATTTTTGGAATCTATATGATGCCGATGTGACGGAGTTCTATCTTGATGCCTCCTATTTGCTTTGAGTTTCACGGGAGTTGAGCTCCACGGGATTGTTGAGCACATCGTTATCATTCAGATTTCTTAGTATCTCAGGACGAAGGATGTTCGTAATTGCTTCAATACTAGTAGTGGCGAGATAACCCCGATGTCCCCAGTACTGGTGCAGATTGTTCGGGAGTACTGCCATACTTTGTATCGTTGTGATCACGAGGGTCTGTTGTAGAAGAAGTTCCGAGATTCTGGTTGTGTGTTAATGGATGTGATACAGGTGACGGGTTAGTATAGGAGTTGTGTGAATATTACTCCTTGTATCCGTGTACCAGATTGCATGACCAGATATTTCGGGAATTCATAGGTGGGAATTCAAGTTGTTACTTATAGGAAATTCTTCCAACAAATGCTTGATGTTAGGTTGGGGTTCGACATCTAGTGGATTCCTGTCCACGAAAATATCGGACGAAATCTTTCTCATGAGTTTGTTCTGGCTTGTTTCATAAGCCTCGTCCTTTGTGTTGTTGAATTTGGTAATTCAAGTTGCTTCGATGTCAAGTGGTGATTTCAGATCTTTTCTAAGAGGCGTTCTCATATTTTTATGAGAGTATTAATTCTTTTGCTCTATCAATTGTCTTATAAATTCCTTTCAACCGGAGTCATCGTATCAATTCCATTCAACCGGTGTGCTTCTCTACAACTGAATTCAATCTTATCTAATTTTGCAAGATCATTCTCTCTTTTATGCCGGAGTTCATCTCATGTGTTCCAAGTCGTCTTTGTTTTTCCCCGCCCTCCCACCCTTTTCTTCAGTGATTGGATTTTCATCCAAGAGTTTTCTTTTCATGGTTCTTCCGCTGTCTGTTCTTTTCTCTCTTACCCGGTGATTCATTGTGAAGATTCTCAGCAGATTCGTGTCTTATGTGTTCATTTTTTTTGTCATCTTTTCCGGTGAATTTAATTCAGATATCCGTGTTCATCATATCCTTTTTATCCTTGTAATTCTTTCCTATGTTGGAATTTTTTTATCAGCCTTTCTTGTTTTCATTTCTCTCTATTCTACCCGGAGAGTTGAAGTAATCCCAGAAGTTTCTTGTTCTCAATTCTGTAATTATTTCGAGGTTCTCAACCTCATCTAGTTCTCTTCATACCGGTGCAATATCAATCTTTCTACCAATTTTTTTTTAACGGTGGTTTCTTTGAGTGGGCCCATAACCCATAGGTTTTTCCGAGGATCTGTTATAGCTCTTGTAATCCTCCGGAGATCTTTAATTCTTTTCAACTATGATGTAAGTATGAATTTCATCAGTCATATTCTTTCTCCAAGTTCTATTTGAGTCAATTCTCATATTGGCTCAACCTTTCATTCTTCTTTATTCCGGAGTGTCTCATTATTCTTGGTGTTGTTCCTCGTCATCATTCTCAGCTTGCAAATTCGAAGGAGTGTTTCTCTCAAATCTTGCTCCATTCTTGTGAAGATTGTCATCTCAGCTTCGTGTTATCCTCTCAATTGTTTCTATCGTGAGTAATCCCCTTCTTGCTATCCGCTGCATTTCTGAGTTGTTTTTATTCTCGATCCTCCGAAGGCCATCATTTCAGAAGATTCTTCGTTCTCAGCTTTCAGCTTTCATCCTCAATTCTTGTCCATTGTTTTCTCTTCGTTCGTCTCTCGATTATCCGGTGCCTTGTTCAAGTTTTCTCTCAGGTGGCTCATGAGCTCTTCATTTTCATGTTTCTCCATTAATTCGTGGTGTTCCCATTCAATTGTGAATTCTTACCGGTGCTTCCTTCGTTTATGCTTCATGTGGTGCATATCTATCTCTCTCTTCAAGATTCTTTCAAGAAGAATAAGGGGTATGCTATATCCATTGCTTGTCATCAATTTAACTTGATGAAGGGTAAGCATAACATAATTCTTATTCTTGTTCATAGTGTTTTGAATTCTTCTTCCGGAGCGGCTCATGATATCAATTCATTCTCAAGTGTTCTTCAAGATTCCTGTTGGAGAACCTCAAGTATCCTTTCTCTTGCATTTATATGTGCAGTTGTTCTTCCTTTATCCTTTGAGGTGGTATTATAGCATTCTTGTTAGTGTAGGAGCCTCAAAGAGATTTCGTTTCAAGTATGAGATAATTAAAACCACCAATTCTATGATCATGAGACATTTTCCAACCCATGATTTTTCATTGAGCTATCTTGGTTTGGATTCACCTAAAGTTTTTCCTATGGATTGTAGCTATCATGGTGCTTGTCATTAATCCAAGTTCTCAATGTATCCTCTTGGTGTAAGAAATTTTTCATATCTTGTTTCTCCCAATTTATCCTTGTTTCTCTTAGTGGTTGGTTGTCACCTCATATTTGTGGAGATGATTTTCATAAGCCCACTTCTATCTTTTTCTTTTCGTTGTAGGTTTTCCAACTACTACATCAATTCTCTGTCTGGAGGCTCTTCAATTCTATTGTGATGATAGTTGTCATTCGTTTCTTCATTCTCTTCTTCCGCTTGAGCTAGTTAATATTCTCTTGTTCCGGGGGCATTGTGATGTTGCTCTTTTGGGTCTATTATGTTGTTCTATCAAGATCATGGTGTTCCCTTGTTCTATTTACCTGTTTGTTGTGAATATTGTCTATTTCTTCCATCTTATCGGAAAAAAATTGTCCCATTTTCCTACCGAAGTGCTGCCGAAATTTTCCGTGAATTCTTGCTTCTTTCTCTTATCATTCCTCATCTCTTTGCAACCTTCAAGGATCGTTGGTTTCACTCGTTTGTCAAAGAAGCGACTAAGTTTTACCTCTTGCCTTCTCATCCTCTCCACCTTCCGTTCTTGGATCTCGGGGCGAGATCCTCTTGTAGTGTAGGAGAGTTGTGACAGCCCGAGACCGACGTTCCAGAAGATTCCCCCTTTATTCCGTTTTTGTCGTGTGACTTATTTTATTTGTCGCATTATGCGCATCATCTGCATTGCATCGGCATCCCGTTGCCGCCAGTTTTCAAACTTGCATCCGTTATTTAGTTGTCGGTTCTCTCCATTATCGTCGTTGCCTCTTTTGAGCCAGACCACACTCGCACGCGTCCGCGGCATCGTCAAAACCTTGTTTCTAAAAGTGCGTGTAAAACTTTCTCTGATTGGGTTGAAACTTGGCGTGCGGTCTTATTTAGATATAGGTAGGCCGCCTGCCAAATTTCGTCGCAATCGGAGTCCGTCTGGTACCCGAATGGTCGACCATAGCGGCACCGTATCCGGTCTATCGTTGGACATTTTTGGGTATTTTAAATCGCGTTGTCGGGTGCCCATTTTCCCTCTCTTCTCCGGCTAACCTACTCTACATGGACACTTAGCCCGTCCCGCGTTCGAGATCATTCGATTCCAATCGCACGGTTGACACCGGGGCGAAATTCTACTACACCTAGCCCCCCATTGTCTATAAATAGACAACCTCCCCTTCCATTTTTAGTCTCCCCTAACCCTGCCTCAAAAACCGCGCCCCTAAAACCCTAGCCGCGCAGCCTCTCTCCTCCCTCCGGCCGCCGGGCCGGCGAAGCCCATCTAGGGCCCGCCCAAGCCCGGATAAAGCGCACCCCCAGCCGGCTCCCTCCTCCTCCCGATCTGCACCTCCCGCGCCTCCCATGGCCGACGTGCCCTCCGGTCGCCGCCTCCTGCCGCCGCCCTTGGCCGAGCCGTGCTGCCGAAGCCGCGACAGTGAGCGACCAGCCCCGCACCACCTTGCCGCCCCGCAGCCCGAGCTCAGCCATCTCGCCATGGACGCCGCCGCCGGCCGACCTCTCCACGCCTACTCTCAGATCCGGCACCCCGAGGCCAGATCCGGCCGCATGCGCCCTCGCCCCATCGGCTCTGCTCCCTTCGCCGGCGCTCGCCTCAGCTGCCACCGCCGTTCTTGCGTGCCTCAGGAGGAAGATGAGCAGGGAACGCCCGCAGCCAGGTGGGTCGGCCTCCCGCTCGGCCCAGGAACGCCCGAGGCCCAGTCGCCCGGCCTCCTTTAGGCCACCTTCACACGAGGCTCAGCGTCCCCAAGCCCAAGGTGAGGAGCACCCCGAGCCCCTCTATTTTTCACACAGGGCGCAGTTTAGTTAAATCGCGCCATGCCTCCATTTCGGGCCTGGTTGCAAATCGGCTCGTAGATGTTTTTTTTTAAAGGCTTAGATTTAATTATTATTATTTTCAGAGAAATAGCTGATTTTAAAACGCGTGTAGATTTTAAACCGTGCGTCGGATCACAGCGAGTAATATATGAAACTTGCGTAGTTTTCCATGTAGATTAATAATTCACAACTTGCATATTTATTTGACGTAGTTTAACGTGCCAAACGCCTAGTTTAGCATGTTGTCCTAATAGGGGATTGTCCCGTATTCATTTTTCGCGTCTGTCCGGGTTGCTCGTATGCCTTAGATAAAATGCCCATGTTTTAGGAACCATTTTTCCATGCATTTTAGAGCGGTCATTTGTATTTTTGCGTGTAGGGATTTGCCGCTAGATTATTTTCCGTGTTTAGGTCTTTATCTCGCATTTATGTGTGACAATATTTTTGTTGTGTAACCCCACATATTTTATATGTTTTCGAGGTACAAAAATCCATGGGATTTTTCTGTGCAATTAGTTTTAGCTTTTGAGCAAATTAGTTCGCGCGATATTTTGCCGTGATGCCCTTTTGTTTAATTCGTAGGATTTATTCCGTGCTTCGTTTGAAGGAGTTGTCAACTAGGGAGTTGTTCTTGGGTGTTTACTCTAGCCCTGGTATTTTTGGTTGCAATAGAAATGCATGTTTAGGTGTGGTTTGATTGCTCTCAAGTTGTTAGAAATACTGTTGATTTGGAGGAGCTGAAATATTTCTAAGTCTGGAATCTGGTATTATTTTGTTGTTGTCTTGTCTTGCTTCTATCTTTTGTTTTGTAGCTCTTTTGAGGTAGGTGCAATGGAGTTAGTGGTAACCCTTGTGATTCTCTAGCATGCTGTGAATTTTCATGCCATTTGGAGACCTGTAGTTTACGATTTTGCTGCTATCAATATGGCTTCAGATCGAAAACTGCACTTTCATGAGGTGTAATTTTCACAAAGTCTGAAATAGTGTGTGAGATGCCATTTTGTGTCTTCTTTCCCTAGTGATCCATGATGTCATGCTAGTTGTTGTTAGTTGTTTGTAGTAGTGCTTCTTGCCCTCTTTCGAGGCATGCCTTGCTTGAGTTTATTTGAGTTGAGTACCTCGTAGTTGTGGGGCGTAGAAAATGCTATGTGGCTGATTTTGGCAGATTGTAGAGATTTCTTGTTTTGCTCGTAGTTTGTGAACCGTAGCTCCATTTTGATTGAGTCCTATATGAAACTTGCTTATAATCTTGTGTAGTTTCATTTTCTCTTGCTTGTTGTATGTTTTGAAGTGCTCGTGACCATCGTTGCACACATATTGCATTCATGCCATCATATCTTGCGGCGCTTGTATCTTTTCAACCGTAGCTCCGTTGGAGATGTTCTCTATGTGTAGATTGCTTGAAATGTCGCGTAAAATCACGTGAACCTATTTGTTTTGCTGTTTAACGTCTAATTAAATGTGTTAGATCAGATCTGGACAGAATTGTAAATTAACATGTGAGGTCGTCTCGGAGATGCTATATGTCATTTCCGACCTCATTTAAAATGCCTAGATAGGTAGTTTAACTACGCTTCACCTCTTGCCATGTTTAATCACATTTAATATGGCCGTGTACCTAATCGGGATAGAACTAAATAATTAACGTGAAGTTTCGTCAATATGCAACTCGTTGCATATTGAACTTCACTTAATGTGTAGTGTCTGTTTGTGTGAATTATCATGCCGTGACTTGCATGTTTTCAGCTGCTCATGCATCATTTGTGTTGTGCATCGTGTGGAGAATTTCGTCTGTTGATTTGTGTTTCTGGTTTGCTTCGTCTCGATAGAGTTCCGCAGCGTGCTGGATTGTGAGGACCCGTTCGACTACGTCGGTTCGTCTGCTTCACGGAGGCATTCTTCTTCCAAGCGGGATCTCAGGCAAGATGACCATTTCCCCAGATACCATTACTATCATTGCCATGCTAGTTTTAACGTTGCTACCGTTTACGTCTCGTTGCCTACCACATGTTAAATATCAGCCTCTCAACAATGCCATAAAAACCTTCAACCTGTTCAACTTAGCAAACCACTGATTGGCTATGTTACCGCTTGCTTAACCCTGTGTTAGCGTTGCTAGTTGCAGGTGCAGTTGCTTCCATGTGGAAACATGGGTTCCTTGTTATATCACCATATTTAAATGATATTTAATTTAATGCACCTATATACTTGGTAAAAGGTGGAAGGCTCGGCCTTTCTAGCCTGGTGTTTTGTTCCACCTTTACCCCCCTAGTTTCCGGCTACCGGTGTTATGTTCCATAAATGAGCGCTCCTAACACGATCGGGGTTGTTATGGGGACCCCCTTGATAATTCGTTTTAGATTAAAGCTGGTCTGGCAAGGCCCAACTTTGGTACTACATTTGCCTAATCACCTAATAAAATTGCATAGGGACTTTCTGGACCCCGAGGATAATTTAATCAACCCCCGGGCCAGTGCTCCTCATGAGTGTTGGCCCCACCAGAGCGATGTCCGGCGCCCCTCTGGTCACCCGGAGGTTTAGCGATCCCGACGCCTAGCTCATCCGTCGTGTCCTGAGAACGAGGTACGCGACTCCTATCGGGATCGTCGACACGTCGGGCGGCCTTGCTGGATTAGTTTTACCTTTGACGGAATATCTTGTGCATCGGGATTCCGGTGATGCTTTGGGTAATCTCAGAGTTGAGGTTTTCCACTAAGGAATCGGACGAGATCGCGAGCTTCGTGATTGAGGATTTCTATGTGGCTTGTGGTAATTTGTGATGGAACAGTTGGAGCACCCCTGCAGGGTTAAATCTTTTCGGAAAGTCTGTCCCGCGGTTATGTGGCAACGTGGAAGTTTTGTTTAACACTGGTTCTAGATAACTTGAAGTTAACTTAATTAAAATATGCCAACTGTGTGCCTAACCGTGATTGTCTCTTTCGTGAGGACATGGTGGGGTTATGTCTGACGTAGGTAGGTGTTTAGCATCATTCATTTGATCATCAATAGTCACGTCCGCTATGCGTAGATCTTCCCCCTCTTATTTCTTGTACTCGTAAGCTATCCACCAAATATATGCTTACCGCTGCTGCAACCTCACCACTTGACCATGCCTCACCCATTAAGCATTGCTAGTCTTGATACCTTTGGAAATGAGATTGCTGAGTCCCCTGTGGCTCACAGATTACTACAACACCAGTTGCAGGTACAGGTAAAGGTTACTTGATGCGAGCGCGTTGATTGTAAATTTGGAGTTGCTTATTCTTCTTCTTCTTCATCGATCTAGGTTGGGTTCCAGGCCGGCAGCCTGGGATAGCAAGGATGGACGTCGTTTCATTTTCTCGTTTGTTTTCGTCCATAGTCGGACCCTGCTCTTACTCTTGATGATTATGTAATGTACTGATGTGACTCTGATGTAGCTTGTGGCGAGTGTAAGCCAAACTCTATATATATCTCTTCTTTTCAGTACATGTACTTGTAACGATATCCATTCTTGCGACACGACGAGATGCACTTCTATCCCTGACAAGGCCCTCGTGCCAAATTGAGGATAGGGTCGCATCTTGGGCGTGACACCTTGTCTTCCTTGATTGAGAGTATCAATGAGAGCTTGGACGTTAATTTTGTTGGTAGGAATAATTTTGGCCACAACAATGCTTTTAGAGGAAACTATATTCCTAGGCCTTTTCCTAGTAATCCCTCTAATAACTTTGGCAATTCCTACAACAATGCTCATGGAAATTACAATAAATTACCCTCTGATCTAGAGAGTAATATTAAAGAGTTTATCAACTCGTAAAAGATTTTCAATGCGTCCATAGAAGAAAAACTACTCAAAATAGATGACTTGGCTAGGACCGTTGATAGAATGTCTCTTGATATTGATGCTTTGAAAGTGAGATGTGCTCCTCCCAAGATCAATATGGATGAAACTTTGAAAGCTATGCGTGTTTCCATGAATGAGAGTAAAGAAAGAACCGCCCAAATTCGTGCTAGACATGAATGGCTTAAAAAAGGCGTGTTCTCGTGATGAGAATCACGAAGATCTTAAAGTGCTTGGTGTGACTCCCATTGAATCCTTGTTTTCTAATGTCAAACCTAATGATGATGGGGCTGGATATGAATCCACTTTGGTTGAGAAACGCCCCAATGATTCGGAGTCTATCTATCTTGATGCTAAAAGCATTGAAAGTGGAGTGGAGGATATCAAAACTTTGAGTAGTAATGAAACTACTACTTTGGATTTCAAGGAATTCAATTATGATAGTTGCTCTTTGATTCAATGTATTTCCTTGATACAATCCATGCTAAACTCTGCACACGCTTATAGCCAAAATAAGGCCTTTACCGATCATATCGTCGATGCTATGATGAAATCTCTTGAAGAGAAACTTCAGTTGGAAGTTTCTATCTTCAGCCTTACACTTTTACTTTGTTGCACTTTCCGCCTTCAGATCTCACCTTGCAATCAATCGTGAAGGGATTGACAACCCATTTGTAGCATTGGGTGCAAGTTTGTTGTTTTTGCGCAGGTACTTTGGAGACTTGGCTTAATACTCCTACTGGATTGATACCTTGGTTCTCAAACTGAGGGAAATACTTACTGCTACTGTGTTGCATCACCCTTTCCTCTTCAAGGGAAAAACCAACGCAAGCTCAAGAGGTAGCACATACCCTTGTAGATCGCTAAGCGGGAAGTGTTAGGAAACGCGGTTGATGTAGTGGAATGTCTTTGCGATCCAAATCGCCACCGTCCCACGATCTGTCTCGATCTAGCGCCGAACGGACAGCACCTCCGCGTTCAGTACACGTACAGCTCGATAACGATCTCCGCCTTCTTGATCCAGCAAGAGAGACGAAGAGGTAGTTGAATTCTCCGGCAACACGACGGTGTGGCGGAGATGATGGTGGAGCTACTCCGTCAGGGCTTTGTCGTGTCGTACCGAACTAGCTACGGGGTGTCACGAAGTAGTGGAGGGATAGAGGGCTGCACAAAGGCTTGGGGTGCAAAAACCCTCTCAAACCTCCACTATATATAGAGGAACAAGAGGGAGGGTGGCTTGCCTCCTACTCCAAGTAGGAGGATTCAGCCGAGCCAAGAGGGAGGAGTCCTCCTCCAATTCCATTTGGTGGAGGACTCCTTCCCATCTTGTCCACCTCCTTCCTTTTTCTTCTATTCTTTTTCCTTTATTTTACTTTCAGCCGAAATAGACTTATTGGGCTGGCCTCACCAGCCCACTAAGGGCTGCTGCGCCACCCATGGGCCTATTAGGTCCTCTTCTGGGTGGGTGGCCCCTCGCAGTGAAACACCGGAACCCATTCGTCAATCCATATACTTTACTGGTAATACCCGAAATTTTCCGGAAGCCAAATACACCAAACATATATATCAATCTTTGCTTTCGGACCATTCCGGGGACCCCCGTAATGTCCTCGATCTCATCCGAGACTCCGAACAACATTCGGTTACCAACATCAATAATTCAACTATACCAAAAATGTCACCGAACCTTAAGTGTGCACACCCTGCGGGTTCGAGAACTATGTAGACATGACCGAGACACCCTTCGATCAATATCCAATAGCGAGACCTGGACATCCATATTGGATCCTACATATTCTATGAAGATCTTATCGGTTGAACCTCTGTGTCAAGAATTCACACAATCCTGTATATCATTCCCTTTGTCCTTCGGTATGTTACTTGCCCGAGATTTGATCGTCGGTATCGACATACCTATTTCAATCTCGTTACTGGCAAGTCTCTTCACTCGTTCCGTAATACAAGATCCCATGGCTAACTCTTTAGTCACATTTCTTGCAATTCTTATTTGTGATGTTGTATTACCGAGTGGGCCCCGAGATACCTCTCCGTCACACGGAGTGACAAATCCTAGTCTTGATCCATGCTAACTCAATGGACACCTTCAGAGATACCTGTAGAGCACCTTTATTGTCACCCAGTAATGTTGTGACGTTTGATACACACAAGGTATTCCTCCGGTGTCAGTGGGTTACATGATCTCATGGTCATAGGAATGTATACTTGACATGCAAAAAACAATAGCAACAAAATGACACGATCACATGCTATGTTTATAGTTTGGGTCTTGTCCATCACATCATTCTCCGAATGATGTGATCCCGTCATCAAGTGACAACACTTGTCTATGGCCAGGAAACCTTAACCATCCTTGATCAACGAGCTAGTCAACTAGAGGATCACTAGGGACATTGTTTTGTCTATATATCCACACATGTATTTATGTTTCCATTCAATACAATTATAGCATGGATAATAAATGATTGTCTTGAAACAGGAAATATAATAATAACTATTTTATTATTGCCTCTAGGGCATATTTCCAACAGATGCAAGGTGTTGACTCATTAAGCATGAGAGTCATAATATAAATCCACTTCACTTGAAGTGTATTTCAAGAAATATAGTAATTTGATGGCATCTGCATAGAGAGCAATGATACAACTAACATCTACTTGATGCGACGCGAATTTTGAATAATCCTAATCAAGTGTTAATGTTAAATAATCATATGCAGGTGTTAGTATAATGAAATATTTGCTAACAACCCTTAACAATTCCAGAACACTCATGGGTGTCCAAGAAAAGAAAATTTTCAAAATTAACAACAAAAATAGTGTAGAGGAAGTATGATTAAATCTGAACAGAACTTGACAAAATTCAAAATCAGAACCTTTATCTTGTTGTCAACCGAACCTCTTGTACATAATATTTTCACCCTCAACCTGTACATATGCTACGACAGTACATCCATTTCTACTTTGCTATATAATTGAGTGCCATTTGTGTGCCCAAATCTGATCTTAGAATTAGTTTGTTTCAATTTTTTTCTCTTATCTATATGTACACCTAAATTATGAAAGCATTCAGCCTTGACATACCGTTGCAGGGAAACACCTTAACAATTCTAAACTCCCATGACTGAAGTCTTTTTTAGGGATGTCGCAGTTTATTTTCAGGGACGTGCCTGCATTTCTATTGTGAAGTAATTTCTTGCAGGGTACACCTGTGTAGCAAACATATATTCTGATATAACATTATTATCATCTAATACTAACTTCTACTCCCTCCGTCCCCAAAATAAGTGACTCAAAAACGACCCAACTTTGTACTTAGTACAAAGTTGGGTCGTTTTTGAGTCACTTATTTTGGGACGGAGGGGGTACAATTTTCTTTGAATCTCTCCTTGGAAAATTACAATACCGTCTCACTATGAATATCACAACCAAACAATCTTTCCCCAGCTCCATGGCCGGTGTCACAGGAGCCATAGCTTGATGGCTGACGTCACAAGAGCAATAAATCGATGCTTGCATCACAAGATCCATATAGACCAATATTTGGGTAAGAGAGCACAAGGAAGGGGGGAGAGAAGGAAACCAAGAGAAAAAAAAAGGAGCATACACATGCTTTTTCATATACTAACTACTAACCACTACTATAACATAACTCGAGGGTGATGAGGACATAAACACCATTGTTACACCCACAACCTCAGCTGCTATACATACTGGACCAGTTACTAGAGTTCGTGCATGCCAAATGAATTACCAGGTACTTTCGTTTCTCCGGAATATTTCTAATGTTCATGAACATATGATGTTGCCTAAGTTAGATACTTTTGTTGTGCTCATGAATAAAGGACCTAGCATGGACAAGAAGGATATTCGTTGGAGCGGGATCAAGCATGGAGAAGAAGGTGCACGCGCGGGAGAGAACAATGGAGCTTCCGCTGGTGATTTTCGCACTTTAAAGCCACCATAAGGAGAGCATGAAGGCTTTGGACGAAATATTCAAGACGTCACTTTATAAATTTCATCCATAGGCTATTATAGGTGTTGCGCCACCTTATTTTTGGGCCAAGCCCATGTAATTTCGAAATACCATAATATAGGCTATTTTTAGAGTCTGTATGTGTGGGGAAACCGAGTTTAGGGCTGTTTTCGGACCCCTCCTCCAAGGGTCACAAAATTGCCTCTCTATTCCCTCATATATACAACCCTTAGGGCACCGTTTAGACTTGGGTTTTGTTTAGATTACAAGTTCGCCATAGCTGCAACTTCGCGTTCTTCGTTTGTGTTCTATGACCAGACAAAGGCGTCACAGAACCCCACCTTCATCAATAAAGCTTTCCTATTATATTCGCAATATCTTGATTGCATCTTAGTTTCTTTATTGTTCTTCGTTTGCGTGCAGGAAATAGACCTTTGTGGTCAGGTTGATCGTGCTCCGGCGTGGTCAATAACCTCTTGGAGTTGGTTTAACAATTGCTAAGGCGCGACGTCCTAACACGTTCTTAGTCGAATCGTCAAAGTCGACTCTACCAAAACGATACCCACGATCTCATCGAAAGACAGGGACAACTTCCCCTCTATCAAGTGGTATCAAATTCCCACGTTGCTCGGTGAGATTTTACCAGTTTTTCGTAGTTAGATCGCATTTGTTCTTCATAACTATCGTCCACGAAAAAGCCATAAAAAATTAGGGTTAGATCATCATATCCGAACCAATCTGAGCCTTTGCATAGTATTTTCAGTAGTTTGCTTAGTTAAATTTGCGGTTACATTGTCGTGTCGAGTTGCTGGTCTTAGTGTCTAGTCCTTTAGAGTTTCGAGTTATGTTCACAGGTTGTCACACCACCGCTGCACCGTCTTTCATCGCTGTCATATATCACCTCCACGCTACCATCATCAGTGCTGCCATATACCACCTCCAGGCTACCATTATCCTTGTTGTCATATACCACCCCCATATACCCACCACAATCCTAGTATGCATCCTTTTCGTCTTAGGTTAATTTTGAGATCTGTTTGAATTCGGTTTCGCGTTTCCTTACCTGAGTAGGTTTCGAAAAAAAGAAAAGTCTGGCATGCTTTCCAGAGCACTTTTTAGGCCAAAATTTCAAGGGGTGAATTTTTTTCCTATCGTTTTGTTAGGCTTTTTAGAGAGTTTTGAGACATTCGCCATCATAGTGATTTTTGGCGCAATTTTTGGTCGTCGCAGCCCCGAATTGCTCCAGAAATTTCAAAAAATTTGTCAATTTTTTTTCGTGCCTATCCTGTTTTTTGTGCTTGGGAAGAGTTTTGAGACACTCGCCATTATAGTGATTTCCTGGGAAAAAAAGCACAGAAAAAAAGAGCGCAAAAAAATCAGAGTGGCTCTTCCCTTGATTAGTATTTGTCGTTGTGACTTTGTTGGTGTTGTAGGCTCGCGTCTCTTGTACGGTCTAGCCTAGGACCAGCATGGTACCGTCATTGAGCGTATTTTCAATTTTGCATCTCTGAACTGATTATTGTCGACCCTTCTTGCTACCATACTATAAGCCTTCCCAGCTCCACATACATCTACATCGTGTGTTTGACACCACCTGGAAATCGCTCTATCCAAGCTTTGAGGGTTTGACTACACCGGTTGCCGATCGCCACCTACTGCTAGGTAAGAATTGGTAAGAAACTGAGATTTGCTTGACGGGTTTGTGACACACCACCACCACCACCACCACTTCCTAGTAGTCTGTAGGTTCATATTCTTCTGTGTTCCCATTGCTGCTAACCATGCCAGGATCACACGACGAGGAGATCAACTGGGAGAACCTGACCAACCGGGAGCTCCATGATAAATTTTAGCAAATGATGTCTGACTAGGTACAGGATTTCGTGACCACCTTTGGAGAGGCCATGGACAGGCTCGAAGGTATGGAGAATAAATTCAACACCAAGATGAACGCCAAGTTCAATGAGGTGCTGGCCCGATTACCACCACCAGTTGCAGCTGTTGTCCCTCTTCAACCACAACAACGGCTACGAGCGTGACGCGTGCCTGTCGGCCAAGTGCAGAATTTTGGTGGTGTTGCTCCTACTTCTGCGGCTGGTCCTGCTGCTGCTCCTCCTGCTGCTACCACCGAGGTTTCTGTGGCTGAGCAGAATGAGGAGTATGATGATGATTATGATGGTGATTACGATGATGAGGGAGAGGTTGCTCCAGGTCAGCACCAGGATCAACAACCACCACGACAAGCTGCCAGACGTCCACACGGATACAATCGCAACGGTAGGTATGCACCACACCCTCAGGTACGGGATCATGACCATCTCCCTAAACTTAAATTGAATATTCCTACTTTTGATGGTCGATATGTTCCTGATATATATCTTACTTGGGAGTTAGAAACAGAGCAACGTTTTACATGCTTGCAATTTCCTAAAGATAGACGTGTTGCTGCTGTTGTTTGTTCTTTCACTAGTTTTGCTTGTGTTTGGTGGTCTGAATATTGTAGAATACATCATGCTAATATTCCAACTACTTGGCCTGCTTTGAAAACTGCTATGCGTACTCGTTGGTTTCCACCATATTATCAACGTGAATTACTTCAAAACTTGCCGCTTTTAAGACAAGGAAAAAGTCTGTAGAAGAATATTATCAGGAATTACAAACTAGCATGATTAGATGTGGTATTGTTGAGGACGATGAAGTTATGCTTGCATGTTTTATGGGTGAATTAAATAGAGATATTCAGACTATTGTAGAATATAAGGATTATAACAATATCACTCGTTTATTCCATGTTGCTTGCAAAGCTGAACGTGAAGTGAAGGATCGACAGGCATTGGCGAGAACTAATTACTCTGCAAGTCACACTTCCTCATGAACGCCACGAACCACATCTACTTCCACACGTCCTCCTGCATCAGCACAGCCTCCTTCAGCCGCCAATTCAACCAGAGATACCAGGAATCAAGCCCCTGCACCACACTTCACCAAGAGCACACCTTCCGGGACCGCACAGAGCTCTTCTTCATCCATGGCATCCACAGGTCAAACACATGAGGTTATTTGTCGTCGTTGCAAGGGTGGAGGTCATTATGCGAGAGACTGCCCATCCAAGCACGTGATGGTTGTTACTGAGGATGGTGGATATGACTCCACCAATGATTATGACGAGGAGACCCTAGCTCTTATTGCAAGTGAAGAATGGGGTGTTGATGATACGGAACAAGAGACACAATACACGACTGTTGACTACGCTGACAGGTATGAAAGCTTAGTTGCTCAACGTGTTTTAAGTGTGCAGGTAACACAGGCTGAGCAAAATCAGAGGCACAACTTGTTCCATGCTAAGGGACTGTAAAGGAACGTTCTGTTCGCGTAATCATTGATGGAGGGAGTTCCAAAAACTTAGCTAGCATGGAGATGGTGGAGAAGTTGTCTCTCACCACCAGACCACATCCTCATCCTTATTATATCCAGTGGTTCAACAATAGTGGCAAGGTTAAGGTAACACGTACTATTCGTGTGCATTTTAGCATTGCTACATATTCTGATTTTGTTGATTGTGATGTGGTGCCCATGCAAGCATGCTCCATTCTACTGGGTAGACCATGGCAATTTGACAAAAATTCTATACACCATGGTAGAACAAATCAGTATACTCTTGTTCATAAGGATCAAATATTACTTTGCTTCCTATGTCTCATGAACATATTATGAAAGATGACATTGCTAGAGCTAGTAAAGCAAAACAAGACCTACATAAGAGTGAAAATCAGATTGTAGCAAAGGAATTTGAGCAACACAATAAGCCAACTAAATCATCATCTAGTGTTGCCTCTAAAATAAAACTAAAGAGTGGTTGTTTACTTGCCACTAAATCTGATATTACTGATTTGGATATTACTACATCTGTTTGCTATGCTTTCGTATGCAAAGAGGTATTATTTTCATTCGAGGACATGCCACCCTCTTTGCCTCCTGCTGTCATTAACATTTTGCAGGAGTTCGCTGACGTCTTTCCACAAGACGTGCCATCGAGATTACCACATATTAGAGGGATTGAGCATCAGATTGACTTAGTTCCCGGTGCATCGCTACCCAACCGTGCACCATACCGTACCAATCAAGAGGAGACGAAGGAGATTATGCATCAAGTACAAGAGCTGCTCGACAAAGGTTATATACATGAATCTCTTAGTCCTTTTGTTGTTCCTATTATTGTAGTGCCAAAAAAGGATGGTACATCGCATATGTGTGTTGATTGTAGAGGCATTAATAATATTACTATTCGTTATCGTCATCCTATTCCTAGGCTAGATGATATGCTTGATGAATTAAGTGGCTCTATAATTTTCTCCAAAGTTGATTTGCGTAGTGGATACCATCAAATTCGCATGAAATTGGGAGATGAATGGAAAACGACATTTAAAACTAAGTTTGGCTTATATGAGTGGTTAGTTATGCCTTTTGGATTGACTAATGCACCTAGCACTTTCATGATATTAATGAATGAGGTTTTGCGTGCTTTCATTGGACGATTTGTGGTAGTCTACTTTGATGATATACTGATTTATTATAGATCTTTGGAGGAACACTTGGATCATTTGCGTGATGTTTTTACTACTCTACATGATGCACGTTTGTTTGGTAACCTTGGGAAGTGCACCTTTTGCACAGACCGAGTATCTTTTCTTGGCTATGTTGTTACTCCAGAGGGAATTGAAGTTGATAAAGCCAAGATTGAAGCTATTGAGAGTTGGCCGCAGCCCAAAACGGTCACACAAGTGAGGAGTTTCCTTGGACTCGACGGGTTTTATAGGCGTTCTGTGAGAGATTTCAACACCATTGCAGCACCTCTCAATGAGCTTACAAAGAAGGATGTGCCTTATTCTTGGGGTACCGCACAAGAAGAAGCCTTCACGGTTTTGAAAGATAAGTTAACACATGCTCCTTTACTCCAACTTCCTGATTTTAATAAGACTTTCGAGCTTGAATGTGATGCTAGTGGAATTGGATTAGGAGGTGTGTTATTACAAGATGGTAAACCTGTTGCATACTTTTCTGAAAAATTAAGTGGGCCTAGTCTAAATTATTCTACTTATGATAAGGAATTATATGCTCTTGTTTGGACTTTGGAAACATGGCAATGTTATTTATGGCCCAAAGAGTTTGTCATACATTCTGATCATGAATCTTTGAAACATATTAAAAGTCAAGAAAAATTGAACCGTAGACATGCTAAATGGGTTGAATTCATTGAGACTTTCCCGTACGTCATTAAACATAAGAACAGTAAAGAAAATGTTATTGCTAATGCTTTGTCTCATCGTTATACTATGCTTTCACAACTTGACTTTAAAATATTTGGTTTACAGACCATCAAAGATCAATATGTGCATGATGCTGATTTCAAAGATATGTTGGAGATTTGTAAAGAAGGGAGAACATGGAACAAGTTCATCATTAATAATGGATTTTTGTTTCGTGCTAACAAGCTATGCATTCCAGCTAGCTCCGTTCGTCTTTTGTTGTTAGAGGAGGCGCATGGAGGAGGATTGATGGGACACTTTCGTGTAAAGAAGACGGAGGACGTACTTGCTACACATTTCTTTTGGCCAAGGATGCGATGGGATGTTGAGCATTTTGTTGCTCGCTGCACGACATGTCCAAAAGCTAAATCACGACTCAATCCTCATGGTTTATATATGCCTTTGCATGTACCTAGTGTTCCTTGGGAGGATATATCAAAATAACTCAGAGAAGGTTAATTTTGATGCTAAAGAACGTGTTGATTTGATATTAAAGATGCATGAGTTAACTAAGGAAAACATTGAGCGCATGAATGCTAAATATGAACTTGATAGAGATAAGGGTAGAAAACATATTGTCTTTGCACCTGGAGATCTTGTTTGGTTGCATTTGCGTAAGGATAGGTTTCCTGATTTGTGCAAGTCAAAGCTAATGTCGCGTGCTGATGGTCCTTTCAAAGTGTTAGAGAAAATAAATGATGATGCATATAGACTTGAGCTGCCTGCAGATTTTGGGGTTAGTCCCACTTTTAACATTGCAGATTTGAAGCCATATTGGGGTGAGGAAGATGAGCTTCCGTCGAGGACGACTTCAGTTCAAGAAGGGGAGGATGATGATGTAATGCCCCAGATGTAACCCTTGCCATATTAGGAACCTTTCCTATTTGGAACCTTGATGTCAATGCTATGGAGTTATCATTTCATGTGGTCACCTTTGCATCATGCCATTCATTGCATTCATGTTATTTTTTTTCCTTTGTGTTGTTGTTGTTGCTTGATCTTCATGAGTCTCTTGTGTGATGAATGCTTGTGGTGGTGTGTGATGAGGTGGTGAATCCCAAGCTTGATTCAAACTATGTTTGTTTTCAAATTAGGTTTCAAACCCCTTCTTCTTTATTTATTTGAGCTGATGTTTAACTTGCTCAAAACCTGTTTTAAAAATGTTGTTCATTTTGTAGTTTTACCTTGTGTTTGAGGGGTACTGTTTTGGGGGTTTTAAAACTTAAATGAATGGGAGTTCAAATACAAAAACAACATAGGTATTCTGTTTTTGCATTTAAATTAGTTGCTCCAAAAATCAGTGTTTTACTTTACTTAAATAGGGCATGATTCCCTCATGCCCCAGGTGTTATTAATTTTATTTTCAAAACCCTGTGGTGCTCGGGGTATTATGATTTGCTGTGGTGTTTATTTTAATAGGGAAAACCTTTTCTTTTATTTGATTTAGCCGGGCTCCAGAGAAGCCCAAGTGGGTCGGCCTCCTCCTCCTCCACCTGGGCCTCACCTCCTTCTTTCCCCGCACGCAGCCCACTCCTCTTTCGTTCTTCTTCCCCTGACGCCGTCTCTCCCCATCTCTGCTTTCTGTCACATCTCGAGAGAGAGAGAGGGATCGGGCACGCCGTCTGCTCCTTCCCTCTTCCCCCTATTTAACCTCGGCGTCCGTGCCGCTAGGGTTCCCCCCTCTTTCCCCATCGCGCCGCCACCACCTCTTCTTCCTCCTCCTCCATCTCTCCCTCCCAGGTAGGTCTGTGCAGGTTCAAAGAGTTGTCCCGAGAGAGAGCTTCGAGGTTGCCGCCGTTCCCTTCCGCGCTGCCGTCGTCTCCGGCGTCAGCGGGCATGTCCGGGGCCTCGGGGTGGCTCCCAGTGTTCCATTCCTGGCGCTAGGGGCTCCGGAGGGCCACCACAGCGACAACCTCTTCTTCCCCTTCCTCGCCGTCGTGCTGCTTCGTCGTGAACGTCCTCAGATTGACATCGAGCGCCTCCCCAGCCTCTTCTTCCCCTGAGCTGCTTCGGTGACCCGAAGTGAGCCTGCGTCTCCTTCCCCTTCCCCTGTCTCCCGCGCATAGCCACGTCCTATGAAGATCGCCGGAGTTTAGCCGGAGTAGACTCCCTGTGTCGGCTTGTGTGTGTGTGTGTGTGTGTGTGTGTGTGTGTGCGCGCGCGGTAGAACACAGGGGCTGCTCAAAAGAGCATGCTTCCCCTCTCTGGTAAGATCCCTTACCATAGCACAGTGCAACCATGTCGCGCGTCATCCTGCGTGTTGTGGGTTCGAGTCCCCTCGCGGGCGCCTTTTCTTTTTCGTTGTTTTAATCAGTAGCAGGGAAGCGCCAGAGAGGGCTTAGCCTGCATATTTCCCCATCTCTGGCAGGCACGATGCAGTAGCCCAGTGGTGTGTAGGTGTTGATGTTCCAGCCTCCAGGGAGGTTGTAGGATCGACTACCACTCCCACCCCCTTTTATTTTTGCTGCCTTGTATTTTATTTTTCCCTATTCCTTTCTTGGGTAGCAAGTATGCCTTGGGTTTCTAGCAAAAACCAGTGTTATGTGTTACTTCTAGTGTTGTAGTATGTGTGAGTGCATGTGTATGCACTCGTGTGTATAGGTGGATGGTGCTCATGAGTGTGTGTATGTGTGTGATGGTGTGTGTGTGCACATGAGTGTCTTGATGCACCTCTTGTAGTGTGTGTGTGTGTGTGAGCACATATATTTGTGTGTATGTGTTCATGCATGTGTGTATGTGGGCATGAATGCACATATGCACTTGTGCATGAGGGCTAACCCCTCATGCTTGCCAATATGATGATGTGGTGGTGTATGGGCCTTGTGTATGTGCATATGTAGGAGTAGTGAACACTACAAGTGCTAAGTTACATGTGATTATGCTCCTATATGATCATATTGGATTCTAGGTTGTTTTTCAAGCTAGCTTTGTGCCTACATGTTACATGCAAGTACTCATGTATTATATATGCTTTTGGGGTAGAATCATCCCAGGAATCCACTGGTGAAATCACATTTCACTTTAGAGCAACTTCATAAACTGTCATTTTTTTGTCTTGATGCCATGTTTAGAGCCTTTTATTATGTGGTGCTTTGACCCTATGAGGATGAATCCTTGATGTGGCAGTAGTGGGTGAACCCCTATACAACATGGGGTCTTTGTTTTGTTCATAGGAATTTGTATGCACCTTTTGTGCCTTGTCAAAGATGACACTTGGCTGAAACTGACAGCTTTGTGAAAATCTGTGATTTTCACTAAGTCTAAGAATCTGCTTTTATTTTCTTCCCTTGTTGATTTGGTTGCACAAGCTCATGTGTTGGGAATCAGCCCGTGCAACAAGCTAAGGTTTGTGAGCTTTTGTGTTTTTCTAGCTCCCTGTTAAATTTCATGCTTATACACTTCCTGTAGATATCATTTTGGAGGCTGCCAAAATGCTTCAGAGCATAAGCAGCTGGTGAAAATCTGAGATTTTCACCAAGTCCCAGAATCTGTAATGTTTTGTCCATTTTGGTGCCTGTAGATCTGCTCATGTGTGACCCCTATGTATAAACTTCTTGCATAGGCTTATAGAGATTTTGAATGGTTTTTGCCTCATATCTTGTTTGGCTCATTTGGGTGGTTGTAGGTACTTTAAATGTTGTGGACAAACTGCTATGATGCTGTTAAAAAGAGATTGCATGTTTTAGTTGTTTTGAAGCTTGTGTGGGAATTGTTGTTGGTGTGGTGTGTTTCCATGCACCACCCCACTTGTATTTGACTGTTTGATCATGTGGCAACCTGGTAACACCAGGAGAGTGCCGTTGGAGTGTGCTTGTGGTGGATTTGAACCGTAGGACTCCATATCTTGTTTTGTAGTTTCCGGTTGATCCGTAGCTCCGTTCTCTATGTTCTTTATATGTTTTTGCTTCGTTTTCTCATGATGCACATGTTCATGCCATCATCATGCATGTCAAGATAACTTAATATGAAGTTCTGTCCAAAAGTTTATTAACTCAATGCATATGAAAGTGATTAGAATAGTGACGCATGCTTCCTTCTTCACTCATGCATCATATTGGTTGTTGCATCATGTTGTGTTGGTGTTCATTGGCTGTTATTTTTATCTCGGGTAGCATCGGGATCGGAGAGCGAGTATGCGGATTCTGGAGAGTACGTGCAGGAAGATCACGAGCAGTTCCAAGCTGAAGACATCACACGCAAGATGATCGTGACCTTGATACCGTATCTAGCTTTGTTATGCTTAGAATCACGTTTCCTTCGATATATGCTCGCTGCCTACCACTTGATAAAAATGCCACATGTTATTGCCATGAAACCCAAACACCTTACCCTCCTAGCTAATGTTCTTTGGCTAAGTAGGCTTGCTCAACTTCTATTGGATAGCTTTGGTAGTTGCAGGTGCCAGCTGTCTCATGTGATAACATGACTATTTTTTATATCATTATGTTTAAACTGCTATTTAATTAAAGCACCTATATACTTGGTAAATGATGGAAGGCCTAGCCTTTTGCCGGGTGATTCGTTCCGTTATTGCCGCCTTAGTTTCAGTTACCGGTGTTTGATTCCATAACTGATCGCTCCTAACACATTCGGGGTTGTTATGGGGACCCCCTTGATAAATCGTGTAGTGTTAAGGCTTGTCCGATAGGACGCAACATTGGTTTTAATCTGCAAATCACCTAATAATAATTTGCATAGGGAATAGCTACCCCGAGGATTTAATCAACAACCCGGACCAGTGCTCCTCATGAGTGTTGGTCCCTCCTGAGCGATGTCCGGGGCCCCCTGGTCACCCAGTGGTTTAGCCAACCCGACGTCTAGCTCATCCATCGTGTCCTGAGACTGAGATACGCGGCTCTTATCGGTGTCGACAACACAACGGGAGGTCCTGCTAGATTTGTCTTACCTTAGCGATATATCTTGCGTATAGGAATCTCGGTGAAACTTTGGGTTTCCTCAAAGTTGAGGTTTTCCTCTAAGGAATCCGACGAGATCACGAGATTCGTGATAGAGCATTACTTTGCGGCCCGTGGCAGTTTTTGATGGACTAGTTGGAGCACCCTTGCAGGGTTTAATCTTTCGGAAAGCCGTGCCCGCGGTTATGTGGCAAACATGGATAATATGTTAACATACGGTTCTAGACAACTTAAAGTAACTCTAATAAAACTGCCAACTCTGTGCGTAACCATGACTGTCTCCTTCAAGACCTCTCTTCGATCAGGAACACGATGGGGTTATGTTTGACGTAAGTAGGTGTTCAGGATCATTTAGTGGTCACCTAGTCTTCGACCGCTCGTGTAGACCACCATATCAAATACTCTGATCGTCGTGAGTTAGCCACCATATATGCTTAGGTTGCTGCAAACCTATACACTAAACCTTCCTCACCTAATAATTTGACTAGATTCAATACCAAGGTCATCCGATTGCTGAGTCCCCGTGGCTCACAGTTTACTACAAAACCCCAACAGGTACAGGTACGCCCGACGCAGCAGATCCTGATGGCACCCAGCTGGCGTGGCAGTATGACGAGCACTGTGACCGACTGTACGTGAACTATCCGGAGGACTGAGGTCGTGGTCGTGATCGTGGGCCAGCATGCGGGATGTCATAGTTATTTTACTTGTTTCGTGTTGTCCGTAGCGGGACTAAACCTTGCTCTGAATAATTGTGTGGTTGTAAACCTTATGTTATACTATGTCAGATGGCAAGTGTATGCCCTACTTGTCATTCTTCAATTATGTAATGTTATGATTATCTCGCTTGTGAAACGTTTAGATGCGTCTCTTTCCCTTTTGGGGCATCGCCCTAAAATAGGAAAGGGTCGAATCTTAGTCGTTACAAGTTGGTAATGAGAGCCTTATGACCATAGGAGCCTTTGTGTGATCGAACTTGGCCGAGTCGAGTCTAGTAAAATGTTTTGAGTTTTAGTTATATCGGTTAGTAGGTTTCTTTTTTTCTCCTCTTCTATGCTCTGGTGAGGTTCTCGACTTAGGAAATCTTAATTCTACTCCTCTTCTCGCTCAAAAAAAAAATTAGGATCACGCGGGTATTTTGAAATCTATATGATATCGATGTGACGGAGTTCTGTCTTGGTGCCTCCTATCTGACTTGATTTCTTCCGGGGAGTTGAGCTCCACGGGATTCTTGTGCACATCGCCATCATTCAGATTTCTTAGTATCTCAGGACGGAGGATGTTCGTAATCGCTTCAATACTAGTTGTGACGAGGGGAGTCTGGCTTCCCCAGTACTGGTGCAGAAAGTTCCGGATGTATCGCCACACTTTGTATCGTTGTGATCACGAGGGTCTGTAGTAGATGAAGGTCCGAGATTCTGGTTATGTGTTGACGGATGTGATACACTGGATGGGTTAGTATAGGAGTTGTGTGACATATTACTCTTTGTATCCGTGTACCATATTGCATGACCAGATATTTCGGGAATTCATAGGTGGAATATCAAGTAGTGACTTATAGGACAATCTTCCGACAGATGCATGATGTGAGGTTGGGATTCGACATTCAGTGGGTATGTTTGTTCACGGTCGTTTTACAGTGGTTCTCGTTGTGTCTTAAAGAGTCCTTGTACCTTGCTACAACTCGGGGACGCTTCGTAAGTCGTGTGCACTGCCTTGCACAGGATGGCTACTGTAAATTCGAGCCCATGCGATCATATCCATGAAGATATCAGATGGAATCTCTATCATACGTTTGTTCCGAGCAGTTCTAGCTCATACTTGGTTTGCAAGTGGTCTTTAATCAGAATTTTGTCGACGGTCACTTTGAGGAAGCATTCTTACTATTTTGTTCAAGTGCAATTGCTAATGTTCTTGTTCAGATATTTCTGCCTTTTGATTCAGCTTTACCTTCAATTTTATTCTCTGGTCTAATGTGGTGTCCGTCTTCAAGATGGCTCCACCAACTCGTCAGAATCCGGGTCGTGAGCGTGTTGATGTTCCGCCACCACCCCCTCCGCCTCCTCATCCGTCGCCGCCTCCTCCTACAGAGGCTTGGCAAGCGGTGTTGGCTGCAACAAATGCTAACACCCAGATGTTAATCCAGCTGTTGCAAGAGAGGACAAATCAGCAGCAGGGCAATTTCAACCATGGTGGTAATCAGTTTGCATCTCTGAGACAATTCTTGGCAAACCAGCCGAAGACCTTCACGTCATGTGATCAGCCGTTTGACGCTGAGGACTGGATTCGGGACATGAACAAGCATTTTGAGTGCAGCAATGTCCGTCCAGAGGACTTCGTCAAGTTTGCAACGTTTCAGCTCAAGGGGCAGGCAACAGTTTGGTGGCAGCAGTTGAAGGACTCCAGGGGTGACAGATTGATCAGTTGGGATGAGTTCTGCAGAGATTTCA
This sequence comes from Hordeum vulgare subsp. vulgare, assembly GCF_904849725.1. Classification (NCBI taxonomy): domain Eukaryota; kingdom Viridiplantae; phylum Streptophyta; class Magnoliopsida; order Poales; family Poaceae; genus Hordeum; species Hordeum vulgare. The sequence goes on along the minus strand of NC_058518.1, from coordinate 145,474,303 downwards.
GGTCCCACTATATCCCGTCTAGCTTTGTGGAGGAGATGCATGAGAAGTTCAGACGCTTGAAGCAAGGTGGTTCCTCCGTGTACAAGTACAACGTCGAGTTCCACGAGCTGGCCTGATATGCCTTGCAGGACATTCCAGATCAGAAGAGCAAGATCTATCAGTTCAGAGGTGGTCTGAAAGAGGACTTGCAGCTGGCCCTCGCCTCGCACGACCTTGATGAGTTTGATAAGTTCTATAACTTGGATCTCAGGGCTGAGGCACCTTTGCTCAGGGTGGAGAATTCGAAGAAGCGTTTCAGAGAGTCCAGTTCGTCTTCCTCAACTCAGGTGGTTCTGAAGCAACAGAAATACTGGGTGTCTCCTCCTCCTCCTCGGCACACTCATCAGTTCAAGCAATCAGGTGGTTGTGGTTCTTCCCACCCACCCAACCCAGCTTTTCAGCACAGGTTTCAACAACAGAAGCAAGGGAATCCTCTGCAGTTCCGTTAGCCGGCAGATGTTACTTGTCACAAGTGTGGGCTGAAGGGTCACTATGCCAACAAGTGCACCTCTCAGCTGTGTCTTCCGCCTCCTCCTCCAGGCAAGCCTGCAAGCAATGCTATAGTGAAGTTCAACCCCAGGTCTGCGAGAGTCAATATGGTGAATGCAGCTGAAGCAGAGAACTACTCAAACGTGATTTTGGGTAATCTCTCGGTTAATGATATTCCTGCTAAGGTTTTTTTTGATTCTGGTGCTTCACATTCGTTCCTCTCCATTCCATTTGCATCCAAGCATAATTTTCATGTAGAGGAGCTTCCTAGACCATTGTCAGTAGTATCTCCGGGCAAGTTCATGCATGCTAGTACTCGAGCCCTAGATGTCTCTATCAAGATGGTTAATTATGCTTTTCTGGCTTCTCCTATTGTCCTTGGCAAGTCTGATATTGATTTGATCCTTGGGATGGATTGGTTGGCTATGAACAAGGCATCTATTGATTGTGAAGCTAAAGAAGTGAAGCTAACTCATTCTTCACAGGACGTGATTATCTTCGCAGCGTGTGATGACACGGTCCGCCTGTTTTCCTTGAATGAGAAGGGTGATATCTCTCCAATTTCGCAAGTCCCAGTGGTCTGCGAATATGAAGATGTTTTTCTGGAAGAACTGCCAGGAATGCCTCCACACCGAGCAGTTGAGTTCGTAATTGAGCTTGAACCGGGTACTGAGCCTGTGTGCAAACGGTCGTACAAACTGGGTCCAGAAGAGCTGAAGGAGCTGAAGAAACAACTTGATGAGCAAGAGCGTCTGGGCTTGATCAGACCAAGCTCATATCCGTGGGGCTGTAGAGTTCTTTTCGTCAAGAAGAAGGATGGTACGGAACAACTTTGTGTCGATTACCGCCCATTGAATAACAAGACGATTAAAAACAAGTATCCACTTCCTAACATCAATGAGTTGTTCGAGCAATTGAAAGGGGCTAAGATCTTCTCGAAGCTTGATCTCAGGATGGGTTATCACCAGATTTGCATTCGCGAAGAGGACATTCCAAAGACTGCTTTTAGGACAAGCTTTGGCTCGTATGAGTATACAGTGATGTCTTTTGGTCTGGCCAATGCTCCACCGACCTTCTGTCGGATGATGAATTATATCTTCTCCCCATTCAAGAATGAATTCGTCTTGTTGTATCTTGATGATATTCTGGTCTTTTCGGAAACTGAGGAAGAGCATGAAGAACATCTCAGGCTTGTGCTTGATAATCTAAGAGAGCATAAGTTCTATGCTAAGTTTTCCAAATGTGAGTTATGGTTGAAAGAAGTTGTCTACCTTGGGCACATCATCTCTTCCGAAGGCATCAAAGTTGATCCGACAAAGGTGCATGCCATTGTTGAGTGGGAGCCTCCGCAAAATGTGAAGCAGCTTCGAAGCTTTCTCGGGCTTGCAAGCTATTGTAGAATATTCGTTGAGAATTTCTCCAAGATTGCTAAGCCTCTCTCAAGTCTTCTTCAGAAGGGTGTGAAGTATGTCTGGTCTCCAGAGTGTCAGTTGGCTTTTGACACACTCCAAGAGAAGCTCACTTCTACTCCAGTCTTGGTTCCTCCTGATGACTCAAAACCTTATCAAGTGTTCTCCGACGCCTCTCTTCAAGGTCTTGGTGCAGTGTTGATGCAAGACAAGAAAGTGGTAGCTTATACCTCGAGGCAGTTGAAGCCAAGTGAGAAGAATTACCCCACTCATGATCTTGAGTTGGCGGCAGTGGTACATGTTGTGATGACTTGGAGACACCTCTTGTTGGAAAGAAAGGTTGAAGTGTTCACCGATCACAAGAGTCTCAAGTACATCTTCACCCAGCCTAACCTCAATCTTCGACAAACTCGTTGGGTGGAAATGATCCAAGATTTTAATCCGAGCGTTGAGTACACTCCAGGCAAAGCTAATGTCGTGGCAGATGCTTTGAGCAAGAAGGCTTACTGCAACAGTCTCATTCTGAAGCCTCTCCAGCCTGACCTTTGTGAATCTTTCAGAATGGTCAACCTTTAGTTAGTACCTCAGGGATTTCTTGCAAATCTTCATATTTCTCCTACCTTGGAAGACCAGGTCCGACAAGCTCAACTTCTTGATGCAATGGTGAAGCAAGTAAAGATTGGCTTGGCAAAGGGAGTTCCCAAATATAAGTGCTTCAGTGTTGATAACAGAGATACAATATTCTTTGAGGATCGTCTTGTCGTTCCGAAAGGAGATCTCAGAAAGGTTATCATGGAAGAAGCTCATAACTCTCTTCCTTCCATACATCCAGGAAGTTCCAAGATGTATCAAGATTTGAAACAGACCTTCTGGTGGACTCGCATGAAGCGTGAAATTGCTCAGTTCGTAAATGAATGTGATGTATGTCGAAGGGTGAAAGCAGAGCATCGACGTCCAGCAGGTCTTTTGCATCCATTGCCCATTCCCGAGTGGAAGTTCGACCATATTGAGATGGATTTCGTCACCAGGTTTCCGAAGTCCAAGAAGGGTAACGTTGCCATCTTCGTCGTCATCGACAAGTTGAGCAAAGTAGCTCATTTCCTTCCGGTCAAGGAGTCTATCTCGGCAACTCAGCTTGGAGAGTTGTACACTTCGAGGATAGTCTCTTTGCACGGCGTTCCAATGCTGATTTCTTCGGATCACGGAAGCATCTTTACTTCCAAGTTCTGGGACTCATTTCAGTCTACGATGGGTACTAAGATTCGATTCAGCACAACCTTTCATCCTCAGACTAGTGGGCAAGTTGAGAGAGTCAATCAGGTCCTCAAGGATACGTTAGGAGCCTGTGTCATTACCTTTGGCATGAAGTCGTAAGACTGCCTACCTTTTGCTGAGTTCTCTTATAACAACAGCTATCAGGCAAGTTCAGGCAAAGCTCTGTTTGAGATTCTCTATGGCAGGAAGTGTCGTACCCCGCTCAACTGGTCAGAGACTGGCGAGCGTCAGATTCTTGGGAATGACTTGATTGAAGAAGCTAAAGAGATGTGTCGTGTCATTCGGGATAATCTCAAAGCAGCGTAGTCCCGTCATAAGAGCTACTATGATAGCAAGCATCGTGACATGTCTTATGAGCTCGATGACTTCGTCAGCGTTTTGGCATCAAAGGCAAGCTTGCTCCTCGTTTGGTTGGGCCTTTCAGAATTGTTGGCAAGAGAGGTGACCTTGCTTATCAACTTGAGCTCTGATGACCCAAAACTGTAGGGGATCTATCATAGTCCTTTCGATAAGTAAGAGTGTCGAAGCCAACGAGGAGCAGAAGGATCTGACAAGTGGTTTTCAGCAAGGTATTCTCTGCAAGCACTGAAATTATCGGTAACAGATAGTTGTGTGGTAAGATGATTCGTAGAAAGTAGCAAGTAACAAAAGTAACAATGGTGCAGCAAAGTGGCCCAATCCCTTTTGTAGCAAGGGAAAAGCCTGGACAAACTCTTATAAGAGGTAAATCGCTCCCGAGGACACATGGGAATTTATGTCAAGCTAGTTTTCATGATGTTCATATGATTCGCGTTCTCTACTTTGATAGTTTGATATGTGGGTGGACCGGCGCTTGGGTACTACCCTTACTTGGACAAGCATCCCACTTATGATTAACCCCTCTCGCAAGCATCCGCAACTACGAAAGAAGAATTAAGACAAAGTCTAACCATAGCATTAAACTAGTGGATCCAAATCAGCCCTTACGAAGCAACGCATAAACTAGGGTTTAAGCTTCTATCACTCTGGCAACCCATCATCTACTTACTACTTCCCAATGCCTTCCTCTAGGCCCAAATAATGGTGAAGTGTTATGTAGTCGACGTTCACATAACACCACTAGAGGAAAAACAACATACAACACATCAAAATATCGAGCGAATACCAAATTCACATGACTACTTATAGCATGACTTATCCCATGCCCTCAGGAACAAAAGTGACTACTCACAAAGCATAATCATATTCATGACCAGAGAGGTAATGAGTAGCATCAAATATCTGAACATATAATCTTCCACCAAGTAATCCAACTAGCATCAACTACAAAGAGTAATTAACACTACTAGCTACCTTACAAGTATCAATCGGAGTCGCGAGACGGAGATTGGTTACAAGAGATGAACTAGGGTTTGGAGATGAGATGGTGCTGACGAAGATGTTGATGGTGATGAGTCCCCTCCGATGAGAGGAGTGTTAATGATGATGATGGCGACGATTTCCCCCTCCGGGAGGGAAGTTTCCCCGGCAGGACGACCCTGTCGGAGCTCTAGATTGGTTCTGCTGAAGTTCCGCCTCGTGGCGGCGGCGATTCCTCCAGAAAGCCTCCTCTTAATTTTTTCTGGAACGAAACACTTCTTGTAGCAAAAGAGGGGGGCCAGAGGGCGAGCTGGGAGCCCACAAGCCCCCTAGGCGCGGCCAGGGGGGAGGCCATGCCTAGTAGGCTTATGGCCTCGTGCTGGCTCCCCTCTTGTACTTCTTCGGCCCAGTATTTTTTTATAAATTCCAAAATAAATCCTCGTTGATTTTCACGGCTTTTGGAGTTGCGCAGAATAGGTATCTCAAACTTGCTCCTTTTTCACGCCAGAATTCCAGCTGCCGGCATTCTCCCTCTTCATGTAAACCTTGCAAAATAAGAGAGAAAAAGCATAAGTATTGTACCGTGAAGTGTAATAACAGCCCATAGAGCGATAAATATCAACATGAAAGCATGATGCAAAATGGACGTATCAAGCTCCCTTCAAACTTCGCAAATGTGCATGACGTGTTCCATGTCGCTCAGCTCCGGAGATGCTTCAAGACTCCCGAGCGCACAGTTGATCTTCAGGGTATCGACCTTCAACCCGACCTATCCTATCGTGAGCATCCAGTTGCAGTTCTTGAGAGGACTGAGCGCAAGACCCGCAATAATTCAATCAAGTTTCTCAAGGTGCAGTGATCACATCATTCCGATAAAGAGGCCACTTGGGAGCGCAAGGATCACCTCTGTTCTGAATTTCCAGAGTTCTTTCAGTCCTAGATCTCAGGTCGAGATCTTATTGTAGTGTGGGAGAGTTTGTAATGCCCCAGATGTAACCCTTGCCATATTTGGAACCTATTCTATTTGGAACCTTAATGTCAATGCTATGGAGTTATCATTTCATGTGGTCACCTTTGCATCATGCCATTCATTGCATTCATGTTATTTTTCCCTTTGTGTTGTTGTTGTTGCTTGATCTTCATGAGTCTCTTGTGTGATGAATGCTTGTGGTGGTGTGTGATGAGGTGGTGAATCCCAAGCTTCATTCAAACTATTTTTGTTTTCAAATTAGGTTTCAAACCCCTTCTTCTTTATTTATTTGAGCTGATGTTTAACTTGCTCAAAACCTGTTTTAAAAATGTTGTTCATTTTGTAGTTTTACCTTGTGTTTGAGGGGTACTGTTTTGGGGTTTTAAAAACTTAAATGAATGGGAGTTTAAATACAAAAACAGCATAGGTATTCTGTTTTTGCATTTAAATTAGTTGCTCCAAAAATCAGTGTTTTACTTTATTTAAATAGGGCATAATTCCCTCATGCCCCAGGTGTTACTAATTTTATTTTCAAAACCGTGTGGTGCTCTGGGTATTATGATTTGCTGTGGTGTTTATTTTAATAGGGAAAACCTTTTCTTTTATTTGATTTAGCCGGGCTCCAGAGAAGCCCAGGTGGGCCGGCCTCCTCCTCCTCCACCTGGTCCTCACCTCCTTCTTTCCCCGCGCGCAGCCCACTCCTCTTTCGTTCTTCTTCCCGTGTAATGTTTTGTCCATTTTGGTGCTTGTAGATCTGCTCATGTGTGACTCCTATGTATAAAATTCTTGCACAGGCTTGTAGAGATTTTGAATGTCTTTTGCCGCATATCTTGTTTGGCTCATTTGGGTGGCTGTAGGTATTTTAAATGTTGTGGACAAACTACTATGATGCTGTTAAAAACAGATTGCATGTTTTAGTTGTTTTGAAGCTTGTGTGGGCATTGTTGTTGGTGTGGTGTGTTTCCTTGCACCACCCCACTTGTATTTGATTGTTTGATCATGTGGCAACCTGGTAACACCAAAAGAGTGCCACTGGAGTGTGCTTGTGGTGGATTTGAACCGTAGGACTCCATATCTTGTTTTGTAGTTTACGGTTGATCCGTAGCTCCGTTCTCTACGTTCTTTATATGTTTTTTCTTCGTTTTCTCGTGATGCACATGTCCATGCCATCATCATGCATGTCAAGATAACTTAATATGAAGTTCTGTACAGAAGTTTATTAACTCAACTAATGCATATGAAAGTGACTAGAATAGTGATGCATGCTTCCTTCTTCACTCATGCAACATATTGGTTATTGCATCATGTTGTGTTGGTGTTCTTTGGCTGTTAGTTTTATCTTGGGTAGCATCGGGGTCGGAGAGCGAGTATGTGGATTCTGGAGAGTACGTGCAGGAAGATCACGAGCAGTTCCAAGCTGAAGACATCACAGGCAAGATGACCGTGACCTTGATACCGTATCTAGCTTTATTATGCTTAGAATCATGTTTCCTTCGATATAAGCTCGCTGCCTACCACTTGATAAAAATGCCACATGTTATTGCCATGAAACCCAAACACCTTACCCTCCTAGCTAATGTTGTTTGGCTAAGTAGGCTTGCTCAACTTCTGTTGGATAGCTTTGCTAGTTGCAAGTGCCAGCTATCTCATGTGATAACATGAGTATTTTTGATATCATTATGTTTCAACTGCTATTTAATTAATGCACCTAGATACTTTGTAAATGATGGAAGGCCTAGCCTTTTGCCGGGTGATTTGTTCCGTTATTGTCACCTTAGTTTCGGTTACCGGTGTTTGATTCCATAACTAATCGCTCCTAACACGTTCGGGGTTGTTATGGGGACCCCCTTGATAAATCGTGTAGTGTTAAGGCTTGTCCGGCAGGACCCAACATTGGTTTTAATCTACTAATCACCTAATAATAAATTGCATAGGGAATAGCTACCCCGAGGATTTAATCAACAACCTGGACCAGTGCTCCTCATGAGTGTTGGTCCCAGCTGAGCGATGTCCGGGCCCCCCCCTGGTCACCGAGTGGTTTAGCCAACCCGACGTCTAGCTCATCTGTCGTGTCCTGAGACTGAGATACACACCTCTTATCGAGGTCGTCGACACGACGGGAGGTCCTACTAGATTTGTCTTACCTTAGCGATATATCTTGCATATAGGAATCCCGGTGAAACTTTGGGTTTCCTCAAAGTTGAGGTTTTCCTCTAAGGAATCCGACGAGATCATGAGATTCGTGATAGAGGATTACTTTGCGGCCCGTGGCAGTTTGTGATGGACTAGTTGGAGCATCCCTGCAGGGTTTAATCTTTTTGAAAGCCATGCCCGCGGTTATGTGGCAAACATGGATAATTTGTTAACATCTGGTTCTAGACAACTTAAAGTAACTCTAATAAAACTGCCAACTGTGTGTGTAACCGTGACTGTCTCCTTCGAAGACCTCTCTTCGATCGGGAACATGGTGGGGTTATGTTTGACGTAAGTAGGTGTTCATGATCACTTAGTGGTCACCTAGTCTTCGACCGCTCGCGTAGACCACCATATAAAATACTCTAATCATCGTTAGTTAGCCACCATATATGCTTAGGTTGCTGCAAACCTATACACTAAACCTTCTTCACCTAATAACTTGACTAGATTTGATACCAAGGTCATCCGATTGCTGAGTCCCCATGGCTCACAGTTTACTACAAAGCCCCAACAGGTACAGGTACGCCCGACGCAGGAGATCCTGATGGCACCCAGCTGACATAGCAGTACGACGAGGAGTTTGACCGACTGTACGTGAACTATCCGGAGGACTGAGGCCGTGGTCGTGATCGTGGGCCAACATGCGGGATGTCATAGTTCTTTTACTTGTTTCATGTTGTCCGTAGTGGGACTAAACCTTGCTCTGAATAATCGTGTGGCTGTAAACCTTGTGTTATACTATGTCAGATGGCAAGTGTATGCCCTACTTGTCATTCTTCAATTATGTAATGTTATGATTATCTCGCTTGAGAAACGTTTAGATGCGCCTCTTTCCCTTTTGGGACATCGCCCCAAAATAGGAAAGGGCCGCATCTTACTCGTTACATATGAGGACATAAACACCATTGTTACACCCCACAGCCCCAGCTGCTATACACACTGGACCAGTTACTAGAGCTCGTGAACGCCAATTGAATTACGAGGTACTTTCGTTTCTTGGGAGTACTTCTAATGTTCATGAACATATGATGTTGCCTAAGTTAGATACTTTTGTTGTGCTCATGAATGAAGGAACTAGCATGGACAAGAAGGATATCCGTTGGAGCGGGATCAAGCATGGAGAAGAAGGTGCACGCGCGGGGAGAACAATGGAGCTTCCAGTGGTGATTTTCGCACTTTAAAGCCACCATAAGGAGAGCATGAAGGCTTTGGATGAAAAATTCAAGACGTCACTTTATAAATTTCGTCCATAGGCTATTATAGGTGTTGCGCCACCTTATTTTTGGGCCAGGACCATGTAATTTCGAAATACCATAATATATGCTATTTTTAGAGTCCGTGTGTGTGGGGAAACCAAGTTTAGGGCTGTTTTCGGACCCCTCCTCCAAGGGTCACAAAATTGCCTCTCTATTCCCTCATATATATAGCCCTTAGGGCACCATTTAAACTTGGGTTTTGTTTAGATTACAAGTTCACCATAGCTGCAACTTCGCATTCTTCGTTTGTGTTCTACGACCACACAAAGGCATCACAGAACCCCACCTTCATCAATAAAGCTTTCCTCTTATATTCCAATATCTTTATTGCATCTTAGTTTATTGCTTGTTCTTCGTTTGCGTGCAGGAAACAGACCTTCGTGGTCAGGTTGATCGTGCTCCGGCGTGGTCAATAACCTCTCAGAGTTGGTTTAGTGATTGCTAAGGCGCGACGTCCTCACACGTTCGTAGTCGGATCGTCAAAGTCGACTCTACCAAAACGATACCCACAATCTCATCGAAAGACGGGGACAACTTCACCTCTATCAGAGGGTGTGAGTTGCTAGGTGGTGTGGTAGTTATTTCTCTCCTTCAACTCATCAATATTGGTCGGCCTTTCAGCACAGTTAGTACCCGCGCTTCTGTACCAATGGATGAAAGGCAAGGATGGAAATATTGTACCAATGGGTGAAAGGCAAGGATGGAAATATCCTACCAACTATGTGCCAGGCAATGCAGTGGGTACAGTATTGCCCATTGACTCGCTAAGATTCAAAATGTCTATTTTTATTCATTCATTGTTAGCAATGATCATTTCTAATTTCCAAAAATTTAAAAACATTTGAAGTCACAAATGACTAAGAGGAACCCATGAATACAAATCCAACAGATATAACAAAAAAAAGTACGTACATATATAATAGGACAACGCTAGGGAGCAGTGCGGCGGCTCAGTTAATCACCGTTCAATGCAAAAATTAACACTCTATTAATCACTCACTACGTATCTCTCTCATGCATGCATGCATGCAATGATATCATCATGTATAATGAAAACTACTACATGCATGCAATGATGTCATCAAGATTCCTTTTGATGTTTGAAATTTAAAAAGTTTTATCTACAAAACTGTTAATTCAATCGATGATCCGCTTTCACCATTGATTTTCTCGCGACGAGTTCTTCGAAACTAGATCCCATGTCGACATGTTCCGTCAACTTTTTTTTATTCATATTTGCCACATTTTTTGACCCCACTTGCCATATTATTAACCACTTACTTGCGTGAAAAAATAACTTAATTGACACTTTTTAATGTTGTTTCGTACAAAACCTTGTAGCAGTTTTCATTATACATGATATAAAAGCATGTCATAGATTGTGTTTGCCAATTTAAATATGCAAACTTGTCATATTTACATACAACTTTGCCAAAAAAACTATTTTATGTGCTTATTAGTTTAACTACGCCGAGTTGTCATATTTATAAACAAGATCTTTTGTGGTCACCGGTTTTAAATATTTGAGTTGTCATATTTTTGCGCGTAATCGCCTAAAAAGGTTATTTCTACTTGCCATTTTGATTATGTCGAGATGTCATACTTATACGCAATTTTCAAAAAAATGGCGATTAAGTTATTTTTTATCAGACAAGTAAGTACTTACTAATATGACAAGTAAGTGCAACAAATGTGGTAAGTACGAGCAAACAAAAGTTGTCGAAACATGTCGACATGGGATCTAGTTTTGAAGATTTCATCGAAACAAAGTCAACGGCGAAAACGAATCGTCGATCGAAATAACGGTTTAAGAGATAAAAGTTTTTGAATTCCGATCATTTAGAACTAACCTGATGACATCATTGCATGCATGCATGAGAAAAGAACATGCAAGCCGCCGCACGGGATGTCCGCCATGTAGCGCTTCTAAATAAAATTTCCCTATATAATATCATATGATCCTGATAAGCATGTCCCATTCACCTCTTCGACACCTCATGACAACTACATATAAGAGTAAGGCTCCTGTAACATATATTCATTTCAGATTTATGAGGCTATTTGATGCACCATTTATATGCAAATATATTAGATGAAAGATGACCGAGTTCCCAATTAACGTTTGCACCCCATCATATGAAGCATTGTCGTACAATCTTGCACCAAATTATGAATTTCAAAGAAAGTTTGTGAAGATGAACCTCATTACCTCAAGGACCAAAAGATCGGCATGGGCGCTCCACTGATATGTGCACTTTGTCAGGTGGTGTGTGAAGTGAAGGTGTAACCCTCGAGCTGCTGAGGCGGGAGGCGGCGAAGTCCATCTGTGTCCACAACATCGGCCTTACTTCTACTCCAGCATGAGCTCCAGTATATTTGTTCATAAGTCGGCACGGGCAAGATGGTTGTATACATTCCTGACATAAAAACATCTCTCATAAAAGGGTACCGCGCGACCGTTGAACTCAATGTTATCGATGTCCACCCCTTCCCAGAGAAGCTCCTCAACCCCTACACACCGCTAACAATAGCTCTGTGTCGTGTCTTCTCTCGCATGATCAGAAGTGCACCCATCTGTAGCTCAACATTATATTAAAACGAGTTTCAAATATAGTAAAGTTTCAAACAATATGAGCATTGTCCTAACCAGCCCGAAGATACTTCACTGGTTTTAGAATTCTTTCCCTGGCATAAAAATATTTTGAATTTCCTTTGCCCATATTAATATATATGAATCAATGTCAAATAGAGAATGTGATTTTAGCCAGATAACCCACAACGTCGAAGTAGTTTTCAGAAAATAAACATCGTACCGGCCAAATTATATTTAAGTGTGAAATGTACAAGATTCACCTTATGCTTGGAAAGCGCCTTTCCAATCATCTTTATTGGTTACCAAACACCATCATAAATCTAGTATTTGAGTGCATATCAATCTTCGCCAATGACTATAATGCCACATGATGCTTGATGCTTGTTCTAAAAAAGCATAAAAGATTTATTAGTGGAATTGATTGAACGTGCAAAATATAATAGTAATAAGTATATATGAGTTTCATAATATACTTATTTATTACTACAGGGAGGTAGCGCTTCAGTGTTTATAAGATATGCACAAATTTAGGAGCTTAGAGTTGATTCAGTTAAACCAAGTTGCCATTTCCCAGTGCTCATCTGAACAACCTGAATTTTTTTAAACTTCACAATAGAGGCTATAGAACATACACATGCTGCATGTAATTCAAAGGAAGTGCTCAACAATGCAATACCAAAATTTAATCTAATAGGTGCGCTTATCTCTGAACCTGAAAAGTATAAACAAAGACGTCCAGGACATACATATATATACACATCAAACTTTCATTGCTTAGATAGATCTATAGAAAACAACAACCTCATACCAATAGGTTGTGGGCAATGTGAGTAAATATACTTCATATTTATACTGAAATCCAAATGGACAGTTTGGCTGGTGAGTTTACAGATCAGGTACGAGCTTCTGATAGAAAGTAGAAATCTAGGTTTTATATTCTTTTTTTCAATTTGCCAACGCAAACAATCTAAACAAAATTAACAAGCAAAAATGCAAAGAGGAAAAAGAGGGCACCTTCTGTGTGAAAATTTGAATGATTAATGGATCGTGTGCCTAGCCACAACCATCCACGTAGATGAGCCTCCTCAAAGTCTTCTAGACCCATACGATCTATGGTCATGCCATCACGATTAGAACATCAATGCATCCGAGGAAATGCCAACCGGTGAGCCTGCTACCCCCCGCCCGATCCGGCTGCATCAGGGTCGCGGTCGGATCAAGGAGCTGACGCGCCTGGTAGGAAAGGCCACGCAAATCCATGCTAGGGACGGTAGCACATGACGCCATCGAGATGAGAAGCGGGCGACCTACATCCAAGAGGGGCGCGAGGGCGGCAAGCTCTTGGTGGGAAGAGAGGGGTAAGGCGGGGTGTCGGTGCACTAAAGACTGGGGTCTCCTGTGCCCCGGACTTATATACGGACGCCGACAACCCCTTTGACGGTAGGGAACAACGAAGGCTGGAAGGAAGATTAATCCCCAAGCTCACCAAGGCCACATCCCTCCAAGGGTGTGAGGAACAAGTCTAAGCTACAAGGCCCCGACAAGCCTTTCTTGCCGGGAAGACATCCAAGGCCCCGACAAGCCTTCCTTGCCGGGAAGACAGACAAGGCCTCGGCAAGTCCTCCTTGCCGAGAAGATAGACAAGGCCTCGACAAGCTTTCCTTGCGGGGAAGGCAGACTAGGCCACTGGCGAGGGCACCGGCCCGACAAGCCCCCTTCGCCTGCCAGGTGTTTCCTCCTCCCATAGTGTCACCGACTACCATAACGCCATCGCATCCCTCATGCGCCAGCACAACACCGAGGTGCCGAAACACCTCGGTACATGTCGATAACATCCTGGGGCAGGTCAGGAGACTGATGAAGCATTTACTACCCCTGACACCATGATAGATGGATAACAGTGAACCATGTTCACTTTGCAGCTCGTGAACCCACTTGTTAGGGCATATTTTATGCCTAAGTAATTTTGGTGATTGATGACAGTACCGCAAAGGACTAATCGTGTGTGTTAAGATTTCAGATAACACATGTCAATGGCACAAGACAACTCGCCCCCTCTTTCCATGGAACAGAAGCACGGTGTACTCTACGATTCTCCTTCTTTGAGTCATAGGAACACCGTACTATTAAGAGGGGACCCGTAGTGGAAAGGTTTGGGTGGAATCAATTTTGCATGCACACACTTTATCTCCTTTCCCCTTACCTGCAACTTTGGAGTGGCTCCCGTCTCTGTTTCTATCTCATCTAAGCAAAAGGTCTCTCAGCGGTAGTACCACTGTGCCTAGCGGTAGTACCGCTAGCTCTAGCGGTGTACCGCTAGTGCTGGCGGTAGTACCGCCCCTGGTCAGCGGTAGTACCGCTCCAGGAACTTAGTACCGCCTTCCTAGCGGTTGTACTTCGTCGGACCTTTTTGCGAAGACTTTCTTGGCGGTGGTTGGCCCGGTAGTGTTTCTGCACTACCATGGGCCCAGCGGTAGTACCGCTGCAGCCAGCGGTAGTACCGTTGGAGTGCTAGCGGTAGTACCGCTGCAGCCAGCGGTAGTACCGCTAGGCTCGGGCTGTGAGTGGGAAAACAGTTGGATTCCCCCCCCCCCACTATATAAGGGGTTCTTCTTGTTGTAGAACCCTACCTTTTGACCCTCCTAAGCTCCATTGTTGCTCCCTAAGCTCAAAAGTGCCCGATCTCTCTCCCTAGCCAATCAAACTTGTTGCTTCTTTAGGGATTGGTTGAGAAGGCCTAGATCTACACTTCCACCAAGAGAAAAGTTGATTCCCCCACCAATCCCTTGCGGATCTTGTTACTCTTGGGTGTTTGAGCATCCTAGACGGTTGAGGTCACCTCGGAGCCACATTCCATTGTGGTGAAGCTTCGTGGTCTTGTTGGGAGCCTCCAAGCTTTGTGTGGAGTTTGCCCCAACCTTGTTTATAAAGGTTCGGTCGCCGCCTTCAAGGGCACCTATAGTGGAATCACGGTACCTTGCATCGTGTGAGGGCGTGAGGAGAATATGGTGGCCCTAGTGGCTTATTGGGGAGCATTGTGCCTCCACACCTCTCCAACGGAGACGTATGTCCTGTCAAAGGAAAGGAACTTCGGTAACACATCCTCATCTTCATTGGTTCCACTTGTGGTTATTTTTAACCTTTACTTCGTGTATGATTATGTTGTTGTCTATCTCTTACTTGTCTTAGTTGTTCTTGTTGTTAGCATCATATAGATTCACCTCGTTGTTGCTATTTTAGTGAACCCGTATGTTGCTTACCCTAACTTGTTAAGATTAATTAAAAAGTGGTCGTTGCCTATTCACCCCCCCCTCTAGTCAACCATATCGATCCTTTCAATTGGTATCAGAGCCACGTCTCTTTATTGAGGGTTTAACCACCCGAAGAGTATGGAAGATGATGAGGGAGTTCTCGTGCACAAACCGAGGGCATGGACTTGACTTCGATCACAAGGGACGACTTGAATACGGCTATGGCCGCACTCAAGACGTCCATGACGAACGAGGTCAAGACCATGCTTAAAGAGTTAATTGAGGGAATTAAAAACACTCCCGAACCGGCATTGGTGGTTAAACCCACCACCACGGATTCGGAGGCCAATTCCGTCAGGGAAACGACTAAAGGTATGCAACCTTCCCGTCCTCTCGAAAATGATGGGAATGGGATGTATGCATCTGTTCCACCACCCTTAGTCTATGGAGGACCGGTTCCCACACCGCGTCTTAATCCTGTTGGTCCTCCTCCTAAGCTTGTAAAAGGTGATTTTGCTAACTGGGTATTTTCTATTAAGTCTCATTTGAATCACAGCTCAACAAATTTGTAGAGAATCATCGAGCAAGGATATTATCCCCATGATCCAAGCAACCTCACTCCAAGAGAAGATGCGGACAATCAATATAATCACTCTGCTTTGTTTGTTCTCCAGTCCGCAGTGCCACCTGAAGATCTTCCTCACTTGCGTCCCTTCACTTTGGCCAAGGACTGTTGGGAGCACATTATGGTGTTGTACAAGGGAAGCTCAAGCATTCAACGGTCCAACTACGAAGTGGTACTTGATAAGGCCGATGAGTTTGTGATGAAGGAAGACGAGGACCCTCGTGATCTCTATCAGAGGGTGACTGCTATTGTTGTGGCACTCAAGGACCATGGGAGCAAGGATGTGGATGATACATGGGTCAAGCGCAAGTTTCGCAAAGCCATCATGCCTTTCAATAAAGCCATGTCATCTATCATTCGTCAGCGACCAGACTTCCACTCCTTGTCTTCCAGTGAGGTGTTGGATGAATTCATTGCAATGTCAATCATGAACGAGACAGCTGACAATGCACTTGCTCGTGTTCGCTCAAAGACAGCTTCACCCAACCTTGCGTTAAAGGCAAAAGCAACTTTTGAAGAAGAAGAAGAGGATGAGGAAGAGGAGAGTTGCCCTGAAGACATGAAGTATGCTTATCATGAGCACATGGCTCTTCCGTCAAGGCAATTCTGGGGCAACAAGAGGAACTCAAGACCCACCTTCACCAAGAACAACTCAAGTGGGTTCAAACCCAAGAAACGAGTGAGGACATGCTATAATTGTGGTAACGTGAGTCACTTCGTGGCCGAATGTCCCTATGAGAAAAGGGAAGACAACGGGGGCAAGCTCATTCGCAAAGACAAAACCAAGTCATTCCCAATCAAGAACAACTTTGTGAAGAAACCCCACCCAAAGGGCATGGTGGCCCTTGAAGAGTACCCTTCCGATGATGATGATGATGATGATGATGATGATATGGTGGCAACGGCAACTGTTGCTATTGCCACCCCCTCTCCCAAGAAGGTGTCTCTCTTCAACGCCCCCAAAGAGAACCACATCGCCAAGTGCCTCATGGCAAAAGGTATCAATCAGGTTACCCCCACCATTAAGACCAACATCGCTACTGCTCCTTCATTGTTAAATTGTGTTGATGATAGTGATGTTGGGGAACTTAATGAGCATGATCTTGACAAATTTCTGTGCACTATTAAGGGAGAATCCAAGAAGCACTTGGTTGCTCTCTTGGAACAACTGGGTGAGGCCAATGACCTCATCGAGTCTCATGAGGAGACCATCTCCGAGCTTCAGGGACATAGTCGTGACTATGCCGATGAAATTGCTGAATTATCTATTGCTCTAGAAAAGGAGCGCACTCTTCGTTTGGCTCTTGAGGAGTCATACAACAATGACTACGCTAAAATGCAAAAGAAACTAGATCATGATACTTTTCTTACTCATATGCTTAAGTCTGAAAAGTATGCTCTTGGGGTTGGCCATGACAGACTCAAAGTGGAGTTTGACACACTTGACAAGGCTCACAAGGTCTTGAAAGGTGTTCATTTCTCTCTGAAAGAGTCTCATGATCAACTCCAAGCAAAGCTTACCAAGGAGATCTCTACTTGTCCTCCCTTTTGTGTTAATTGATAATGCTTGTACAACTAATCCTTGTTGTGAGCATGTACATCTTGTGGAGGAAAATGCCAAGTTAAAGGATAAACTTGAGAAGGGCCTTGTGGCATGCATACAAGGTGAGAAGAGCCTGAACGACCTCTTGAGCAATCAAAAAGTTGTTGTAGGAAAGGAGAGACTTGGACTTACCTCCAAGTCAAAAGGAAAAAGGAGGAACAAGAACAAACGATCCCCTACCCTCATGGACATCTTTGTCAAAGAGGGCGAAGTGACTCAGGAGGTGAACAGGAACAAGGTGGACGATGGTAACGTCAAGAAGGGCAAACCATTCCTACTAACACAGCCGGCAAACTCAATCCTTCCTATGTCTTATGTCGTGCTGGTGATGGGCATGTTTATACTAGATTTGTTGGTTCTTACTATGAGTCCATTGAATGGGCTATCTGGGTTCCTAAGACCCTTGTCTCTAACATTAAAGGACCCATTAAAAAACGGGTACCTAAAACCAAGCCTTGATCTATTGCATGAGTTTGCTTCCGGTGGGGTGTCATGGTTGCTCGATAGTGGAGCAACAAATCATATGACCGGAAGCAAGTACTTAGTGGTGTATGTGCATCCTTCTCCATCTATGCCCACCCATGTCCAATTCGCCGATGCATCCTCGTCAAAGGTATTGGGATTTGGTAAGGTGGTCATCTCTCAAGAGTTATCTATTGAGAAGGTCATGCTTGTTGAGTCTCTTGCCTACAATTTACTTTCGGTTCGTCAACTTGCAATTATGGGTTTCTCCACTTTCTTTAATCTTGATATTGTGGTCCTCCTATGGAGCAAGACTCTTAAAGTAGCCTATGTTGGATATGTCGAAAATGGTCTTTATGTGGTGAACTTCTCAAAGCGACCCACTAAGACTGCGACGTGTTTAATGGCTAAAGTTGATGTGGGCTGGCTTTGGCATCGCCGACTAGCTCATGTCAATATGAGATCTTTGCAAAGTCTTCTCAAAGGGGACCATATTCGTGACTAACAAATGTGAGTTTTGCTAGAGATCGTGCTTGCAGTGCCTGCATTGAAGGAAAGATTCATGAAACCGCTCATCGTCCAACGACTCTCATTTACACTAAGAGGCCATTGGAGCTCCTCCATATGGATCTTTTCGGTCCTCCGTCATTTGATAGTCTTGGAGGCAGAAAGTACTGCTTGGTGATTGTTGATGACTACTCAAGATACACCTAGTTATATTTCTTCAAACGGAAGAGTGAGACTCAACAAACTGTCATTAACTTTGCTAATGAAGCTCAACGTCAACATGAAGCAAAGATCTTGATGATTAGAAGTGACAACGGCACCGAGTTCAAGAACTACACCTTGGATGAGTTTCTAGGTGATGAGGGAATAAAACATCAATATTCAGCACCATATACCCCTCAACAAAATGGCGTGGTAGAAAGGAAGAACCGGACTTTGATGGATGTTGCAAGAACAATGATGGCGGAATTCAAATCTCCATATAACTTTTGGGCTGAGGCCATCAACACAGCATGTCATGCGTCCAATCGGCTCTATATCCGCAAAGGCTTGAGCAAGACTCCATATGAGATTCTCACTGGAAACAAACCCAATCTCAAGTACTTTCGGGTATTCGGTTGTAAGTGTTTCATTCTCAAGAAAGGTGCACGTTTAGCTAAATTTGATTCTAGAGCACAAGAGGGCATCTTTGTTGGTTATGCTACAAACTCTCATGCTTACCGTGTCCTCAACAAGTCCAGCGGACTCATTGAGGAGACGCGTAACGTGGAGTTTGACGAAAATAATGGCTCCCAAGTGGAGCAAAGTGGTCTTTGTGATGTAGGTGATGAAATTCCTCCCCAAGCCATAAGAAGAA
This sequence comes from Hordeum vulgare subsp. vulgare, assembly GCF_904849725.1. Lineage (NCBI taxonomy): Eukaryota > Viridiplantae > Streptophyta > Magnoliopsida > Poales > Poaceae > Hordeum > Hordeum vulgare. The sequence goes on along the minus strand of NC_058518.1, from coordinate 145,455,434 downwards.
TGGGGATTGGTCAAATACTCCCCATTGAGGAACCCCTTGTGGCCGAAGGAGAAGGACAATGCTCTACTCAAGTGGTTCCATCACCTCCACAAGCCCCTACACGCTTCTGATGAACAAAGAGAAGACTCTCAACAAGATGAACAAGCTAAATGTCAAGATGAATTGCCCAACAATGGTGATGTGTCCCATGATATTCAAGCACTTACCCAAGGTTCCGAAACTGCTCATGATCAAGATCAAGTGCAACCACAAGATCCAGACCAAATAGAAGCACAAGATCAAGATCAAGAGAAACCACAAGTACAAGGACAAACAAGTGAACCTGCTCAAGTCAAACGTCAAGATGATCAGGATACTGTCTCGCAATTCCCTTCTGCAGCACTAACAGCCGGTGCCAAGGGAGGTTCAAGACGCAAGGGAAAGCAAAGTAAACAAGTTGATGCTCCCCAGTTATCCAATGAAGAACTCTTGGAGCGTCGAGCAGCCAAGATTGCGAACAAGCTGAGAGTCAAGTCACATCTTATGAAGAATGTACTTGGCAGTTTAAAAAAGGGAGTATCCACCCATCAACAGATTTGGAATTATTGTGAGCATCACGCGTTTGTTTCGTATTGTGAACCTCAACAGGTACAAGAAGCGCTCGATGATGAGTATTGGCTTATGGCCATGCATGGAGAACTTAACAACTTCGAGCGTAACCAAGTCTGGGAATTAGTGCCAAGACCAAAGGAGGAACATAATGTCATCGGGACCAAATTGATTTTCAAAAACAAGCAAGATGCCAATGGGATTGTGATTCGAAACAAGGCAAGATTGGTGGCTCAAGGCTACTCCCAAGTCGAGGGTATCGACTACGGTGAAACCTTTGCCCCTGTTGCTCGTCTAGAATCTATTCGCATGTTGCTTGCATTTGCTTCTCATCATAATTTCAAATTACAGCAAATGGATGTGAAAAGTGCCTTTCTTAATGGTCCTTTAAATGAGTTGGTCTATGTCAAACAACCCCCGGGATTCGAACATCCCAAGCTCCCCAATCATGTGTATAAACTTAATAAGGCACTTTATGGCCTTAAACAAGCCCCACGTGCGTGGTATGAGTATCTTATTGAGTTGTTACAAGATCGTGGGTTTGAAACTGGGAAGATAGATCCCACTCTTTTTACTAAGAGGGTTAAAGGGGATTTGTTCATATGACAACTATATGTTGATGATATCATTTTTGGTTCTCCTAACATTTCCTTCAATGAAGAATTTGCTGCACTAATGAGTGAGAAATTTGAGATGTCCATGATGGGAGAGTTGAAGTTCTTCCTCGGATTCGAGATTAAACAAGGCCTAGAAGGGACCTTCATCAAACAAGCCAAGTACACTCAAGACATGCTCAAACAGTTCGAGCTTGAAGATGTCAAGCCGGTCAAGTTCCCCATGCCAACAAGATGCAAGCTTGACAGTGATCCCAATGGTAAAGCAGTGGATCAAAAGGTATATCGCTCCATGATTGGATCCCTCCTTTACCTTTGTGCATCTAGACCAGATATTATGTTGAGTGTAGGGATATGTGCACGGTTTCAATTCACACCAAAATAAAGTCATTATATGGCTGTTAAGCGAATCTTTCGATATTTGGCTCATACCCCAAACTTTGGTCTATGGTATCCCAAAGGAGCAAACTTCAACCTAGTGGGCTATTCTGACTCAGATTGGGCAGGAGATTGTGTGGAGAGGAAGTCAACTTCTGGAGGATGCCAATTCCTTGGTCGCTCACTGTTAAGTTGGTCTTCAAAGAAGCAGAATTGTGCCTCACTATCATCCACCAAAGCTGAGTATGTGGCAGCTGCAAGTTGTTGTGCACAATTGTTATGGATGAGGCAAACTTTGAAGGATTACGGTGTCACTTGTGACAAAGTGCCTCTTCTATGTGACAATCAAAGTGCTATCAATATTTTCCTCAACCCAGTGCAACATAGCAAGACCAAGCATATTGATATTCGCTATCACTTCATTCGTGAACATATCAAGCTTGGTGATATTGAGGTTCACTTCATCCACACTGAAGAGCAACTTGCAGATATTTTCACTAAGCCCCTAGATGAAACAAGGTTCCGGGAGTTACGGCATGAGCTAAATATCATTGATTCAAGTAATGTGGATTGAAGCTAGGCACTTTGCACCTCACTATGCATTCGATCTTGTTCTAGATGAAGGCATGGACATATGGGGATTGTTGTTCTCTCAATGATCTTTTCCTCTCCCCATTATGCATAAATTGATCAAGTCTTTCATGTTAGCCATTACCAAATGGCACTTGTGCTTCAAAGACGAGCGTTGGTCATGAACCCAAGGATAATTCTTCATTGTGTCATACCTTTGTCTCAAATATAGGTGGCCTGGGCCACCGCCCCCACCTTTCTCTCATATGAAAGAAAGGATACAAAATGACGAGTCAGTATATCTTGCTGGTGCTATCTTCTTATTACACTGACTTGTTGTTTGCCCACGTCTTTATCATGCAATCCTATGTCTTGTTGTGTCATTGATTAGCGGTACTACCGCGAGGGGTAGCGGTACTACCGCCAGGACCCCAGCGGTACTACCGCTCGGGATAGCGGTACTACCGCCAGGACCCCAGTGGTACTTCCGCTCGGGATAGCGGTACTACCGCGAGGACCCCAGCCTACCACGACCTGACTAGGGCTTTTAGGGCTGTCTCAAGGGGGAGCGGTACTACCGTCAGGGGGAGCGGTACTACCGCCAGGACCCCAGCGGTACTACCGCTGCACGCAGCTGTACTACCGCCAGGGGTAGCGGTACTACCGCTGCAGGGAGCCGTAGTACCGCCAGGGGTAGCGCTACTACCGCCAGGACCCCAGCGGTACTACCACTGGCCCGTACCCCTTGAACTACATAAAGGAGGGGGAGCCCATTTTTTCCTGCCCTCTTTCTTCTTCCTCATGGCTCTCCCTTCCCCAGCCCCGAACTCCCCCGATTTGGATCTCTTTCTGTGGAGCCCCTTCTCTCCGTTGAGTTGGAGGGTTTTCTCCACTCCTCCTTCCTCCACCAAGTGCCATGGACTCCGGTAAAGCTCCCCCCTTTATTCTCTTGATTGGTATTTTCTTGTTCTAGGGGTAGGAGCATTGGTGATTTGGATCCATGACCATGGTTTTGTGCTTCGTTCTTGGATGGAACGAAGGAGATATTGTTGGAATTATGCCCTAGAGGCAATAATAAATATAGTTATTATTATAATTCCTGTATCAAGATAATCGTTTATTATCCATGCTATAATTGTATTGAATGAAGACTACATCAACCGCGTTCACTAACGCTTCTGTTGTACGGTCTACAAGGGTACGTAGATCACTCATCCCCTCTCGTAGATGGACATCACCATGATAGGTCTTCGTGCGCGTAGGAAATTTTTTGTTTCCCATGCGACGTTCCCCAACAGTGGCATCATGAGCTAGGTTCATGCGTAGATGTCTTCTCGAGTAGAACACAAAAGTTTTTGTGGGCGGTGATGTGCGTTTTGCTGCCCTCCTTAGTCTTTTCTTGATTCTGCGGTACTGTTGGATTGAAGCGGCTTGGACCGACATTACTCGTACGCTTACGAGAGACTGGTTTCATCGCTACGAGTAACCCCGTTGCTCAAAGATGACTGGCAAGTGTCGGTTTCTCCAACTTTAGTTGAATCGGATTTGACCGAGGAGGTCCTTGGATGAGGTTAAATAGCAACTCATATATCTCCGTTGTGGTGTTTGCGTAAGTAAGATGCGATCCTACTAGATACCCATGGTCACCACGTAAAACATGCAACAACAAAATTAGAGGACGTCTAACTTGTTTTTGCAGGGTATGCTTGTGATGTGATATGGCCAACGATGTGATGTGATATATTGGATGTATGAGATGATCATGTTGTAATAGATAATATCGACTTGCACGTCGATGGTACGGCAACCGGCAGGAGCCATAGGGTTGTCTTTATACTAACGTTTGTGCTTGCAGATGCGTTTACTATTTTGCTAGGATGTAGCTTTAGTAGTAATAGCATGAGTAGCACGACAACCCCGATGGCAACACGTTGATGGAGATCATGGTGTGGCGCCGGTGACAAGAAGATTGTGCCGGTGCTTTGGTGATGGAGATCAAGAAGCACGTGATGATGGCCATATCATGTCACTTATGAATTGCATGTGATGTTAATCCTTTTATGCACCTTATTTTGCTTAGAATGACGGTAGCATTATGAGGTGATCTCTCACTAAAATTTCAAGACGAAATTTTGTTCTCCCCGACTGTGCACCGTTATTAGCATAGGGATGCTTACCACTGAAACTATACTCAACTCACGTGATGGTCGGACTTGAGCTAGTGTAAGTGGATCATGAACCACTCAAATGACTAGAGAGATGTACTTTTTGAGTGGGAGTTTAGCAAATAATTTGATTAAGTTAAACTCTAATTATCTTGAACATAGTCTAAGTCCACTTTGAATATATTTGTGTTGTAGATCATGGCTCACGCGACAGTCACCCTGAATTTTAATACGTTCCTAGAGAAAGCTAAGTTGAAATATGATGGAAGCAACTTTGTAGACTGGGCTCGTAATCTTAAGCTAATCTTACAAGATGGGAAGAAGTATTATGTCCTTAATGCTGCGCTAGGAGATGAACCACCCGCTACGGCTAATCAGGATGTTAAGAACGCTTGGTTAGCACGTAAGGAGGACTACTGAGTAGTTCAATGTGCAGTATTGTATGGCTTAGAACCGGGACTTCAACGTCGCTTTGAGCGTCATGGAGCATTTGAGATGTTCCAGGAGTTGGAGTTCATCTTTCAGAAGAACGCCCGGATCGAGAGGTATGAGACCTCCGATAAATTCTATGCTTGCAAGATGGAGGAAAACTCGTCTGTCAGTGAACATGTGCTCAAAATGTCTGGGTACTCAAACCGTCTAGCTGAACTGGGGATTGAACTCCCGCAAGAAGCTATCACTGACAGAATCCTTCAATCACTGCCGCCAAGCTACAAAGGCTTTGTGTTGAACTACAACATGCAAGGGATGAACAAGTCTCCCGGCGAGTTGTTTGCGATGTTGAAAGTCGCAGAGTCTGAACTCCGTAAAGAGCATCAAGTGTTGATGGTGAATAAGACCACTAGTTTCAAGAGAAACGGCAAAGGCAAGAAGGGCAATTCGAAGAAGAGCGGCAAGCCTGTTGCCAATCCGCCGAAGAAACCCAAAGCTGGACCTAAGCCTGAAACGGAGTGTTTCTATTGCAAGGGTATGGGTCACTGGAAGCGCAATTGCCCCAAGTATCTGGCAGATAAGAAGGCGGGCAAAGAAAAATCAGGTATATTTGATATACATGTTATTGATGTGTACTTAACCGGCTCTCGTAGTAGTGCCTGGGTATTTGATACCGGTTCTGTTGCTCATATTTGCAACTCGAAGCAGGAACTGCGGAATAGACGAAGGCTGGCGAAAGACGAAGTGACGATGCGCGTAGGAAATGGTTCCAAGGTTGATGCAATCGTCGTCGGCACAGTGTCACTTCAGCTACCATCGGGATTAGTGATGAACTTAAATCATTGTTATTTAGTGCCTGTGTTGAGCATGAACATTATATCTGGATCTTGTTTATTGCGAGACGGTTACTCTTTAAGTCTGAGAATAATGGTTGTTCTATTTCTATGAGTAACATCTTTTATGGTCATGCACCGAATGTGAGAGGATTGTTCATATTGAATCTTGATAGCGATACGCATATACATAACATTGAGACCAAAAGAGTTAGAGTAAACAATGATAGCGCCATATTTTTGTGGCACTTCCGCTTGGGTCATATTGGTGTAAAGCGCATGAAGAAACTCCATGCTGATGGACTTTTGGAGTCACTTGACTTTGATTCACTTGACACGTGCGAACCATGCCTCATGGGCAAAATGACTAAGACTCCGTTCTCCGGAACAATGGAGCGTGCAAGTGACTTATTGGAAATCATACATACCGATGTGTGTGGTCCGATGAGCGTGGAGGCACGCGGAGGATATCGTTATTTTCTCACCTTCACTGACGATTTAAGTAGATATGGTTATGTCTACTTGATGAAGCACAAGTCTGAAACATTTGAAAAGTTCAAGCAATTTCAGAGTGAAGTGGAAAATCATCGTGACAAGAAGATCAAGTTCCTACGGTCTGATCGTGGGGGTGAATATCTGAGTTTCGAGTTTGGTGCTCACTTAAGACAATGTGGAATTGTTTCACAGTTAACACCGCCTGGAACACCACAGCGTAATGGTGTGTCCGAACGTCGTAATCGTACTTTGTTATAGATGGTGCGATCTATGATGTCTCTTACTGATTTGCCGTTATCATTTTGGGGTTATGCATTAGAAACAGCTGGATTCACTTTAAATAGGGCACCATCAAAATCCGTTGAGACGACACCATACGAACTGTGGTATGGCAAAAGGCCAAAGTTGTCGTTTCTTAAAGTTTGGGGATGTGATGCTTATGTCAAAAAGCTTCAGCCTGAAAAGTTGGAACCCAAAGCGGAAAAATGTGTCTTCATAGGTTACCCGAAAGAGACAGTTGGGTACACCTTCTATCTCAAATCCGAGGGCAAAGTGTTTGTTGCTAAGAACGGAACTTTTCTCGAGAAGGAGTTTCTCTCGAGAGAATTGAGTGGGAGGAAGATAGAACTTGACGAGGTTGTCGAACCTCTCATCCCTGTGGATGGTGGCGCAGGGCAAGGAGGAACCTCTGTCATTGCGACGCCGGTTGAGGAGGAAGTTAATGATGATGATCATGAAACTCCAGTTCAAGTTTCTGTTGAACCACGCAGGTCGACGAGATCACGCGCTGCTCTAGAGTGGTACGGTAATCCCGTCTTATCAATCATGTTGTTGGACAACAATGAACCTGCAAATTATGAAGAAGCAATGGTGGGCCCAGATTCCAACAAATGGCTAGAAGCCATGAAATCCGAGATAGAATCCATGTATGAGAACAAAGTGTGGACTTTGGAGATACTACCTGAGGGCCGCAAGGCTATTCAGAATAAATGGATCTTTAAGAAGAAGACGGATGCTGACGGCAATGTGACCGTTTATAAAGCTCGACTTGTGGCAAAGGGTTTTTCACAAGTTCCAGGAGTTGACTACGATGAGACTTTCTCACCCGTAGCGATGCTTAAGTCCGTCAGAATCATGTTAGCAATAGCTGCATTTTTCGATTATGAAATCTGGCAGATGGATGTCAAAACGGTGTTCCTTAACGGTTTTATTAAGGAAGAGTTGTATATGATGCAACCCGAAGGTTTTGTCGATCCTAAGAATGCTAACAAGGTGTGCAAGCTCCAGCGATCCATTTATGGACTGGTGCAAGCATCTCGGAGTTGGAACAAACGCTTTGATGAGGTGATCAAAGCATTTGGGTTTATACAAGTGGTTGGAGAATCTTGTATTTACAAGAAAGTGAGTGGGAGCTCTATGGCGTTTCTAATATTATATGTGGATGACATATTACTGATTGGAAACAACGTAGAGTTTTTGGAGAGCATAAAAGGTTACTTGAATAAAAGTTTCTCTATGAAAGACCTAGGAGAAGCTGCTTACATTCTAGGCATTAAGATCTATAGGGATAGATCAAAACGCCTGATAGGACTTTCACAAAGCACATACCTTGATAAAGTTTTGAAGAGGTTCAAAATGGAACAGTCCAAGAAAGGGTTCTTGCCAGTTTTACAAGGTACGAGATTGAGTAAGACTCAGTGCCCAGCAACTTATGAAGATAGAGAGCATATGCGCTCCGTCCCCTATGCTTCAGCCATAGGTTCTATCATGTATGCGATGCTGTGCACTAGACCGGATGTTAGCCTGGCCATAAGTATGGCAGGTAGGTTCCAGAGTAATCCAGGAGTGGATCACTGGACAGCGGTCAAGAATATCCTGAAGTACCTAAAAAGGACTAAGGAGATGTTTCTCGTATATGGAGGTGACGAAGAGCTCGTCGTAAAAGGTTACGTCGATGCAAGCTTTGACATAGACCCGGACGACTCTAAGTCGCAAACCGGATACGTATTTATTCTTAATGGGGGTGCAGTAAGCTGGTGCAGTTCCAAGCAAAGCGTCGTAGCAGATTCTACATGTGAAGCGGAGTACATGGCTGCCTCGGAGGCGGCTAAGGAGGGTGTCTGGATGAAGCAGTTCATGACGGATCTTGGAGTGGTGCCAAGTGCACTGGATCCAATAACCTTGTTCTGTGACAACACGGGTGCCATTGCCTTAGCAAAGGAACCACGGTTTCACAAGAAGACCAGACACATCAAACGACGCTTCAACCTCATCCGCGACTACGTCAAGGAAGAGGACGTAAATATATGCAAAGTGCACACGGATCTGAATGTAGCAGACCCGCTGACTAAACCTCTTCCATGGCCAAAACATGATCGACACCAGAATTGTATGGGTGTTAGATTTATTACAATGTAATTCACATGGTGATGTGAGGGCTGGATTATTGACTCTAGTGCAAGTGGGAGACTGTTGGAATTATGCCCTGGAGGCAATAATAAATATGGTTATTATTATAATTCCTGTATCAAGATAATAGATTATTATCCATGCTATAATTGTATTGAATGAAGACTCATTTACATGTATGGATACATAGACAAAACACCGTCCCTAGCATGCCTCTAGTTGGCTAGCCAGTTGGTCAATGATAGTCAGTGTCTTCTAATTATGAACAAGGTGTTGTTGCTTGATAACTGGATCAGGTCATTGGGAGAATCACGTGATGGACTAGACCCAAACTAATAGACGTAGCATGTTGATCGTGTCATTTTGTTGCTACTGTTTTCTGCGTGTCAAGTATTTATTCCTATGACCATGAGATCATATAACTCACTGACACCGGAGGAATGCTTTGTGTGTATCAAACGTCGCAACGTAACTGGGTGACTATAAAGATGCTCTACAGGTATCTCCGAAGGTGTTAGTTGAGTTAGTATGGATCAAGACTGGGATTTGTCACTCCGTGTGACGGAGAGGTATCTCGGGGCCCACTCGGTAATACAACATCACACACAAGCCTTGCAAGCAATGTAACTTAGTGTAAGTTGCGGGATCTTGTATTACGGAACGAGTAAAGAGACTTGCCGGTAAACGAGATTGAAATAGGTATGCGGATACTGACGATCGAATCTCGGGCAAGTAACATACCGAAGGACAAAGGGAATGACATACGGGATTATACGAATCCTTGGCACTAAGGTTCAAACGATAAGATCTTCGTAGAATATGTAGGATCCAATATGGGCATCCAGGTCCCACTATTGGATATTGACCGAGGAGTCTCTCGGGTCATGTCTACATAGTTCTCGAACCCGCAGGGTCTGCACACTTAAGGTTCGACGTTGTTTTATGCGTATTTGAGTTATATGGTTGGTTACCGAATGTTGTTCGGAGTCCCGGATGAGATCACGGACGTCACGAGGGTTTCCGGAATGGTCCGGAAACGAAGATTGATATATAGGATGACCTCATTTGATTACCGGAAGGTTTTCGGAGTTACCGGGAATGTACCGGGAATGACGAATGGGTTCCGGGAATTCACCGGGGGGGGCAACCCACCCCGGGGAAGCCCATAGGCCTTGGGGGAGACACACCAGCCCTTAGTGGGCTGGTGGGACAGCCCACAAGTGCTCTATGCGCCAAGAGAAGAAAAATCAAGAGGAAAAGAAAAAAAAAGGGAGGAGGTGGGAAGGGAGGAGGACTCCCTCCCACCAAACCTAGTCCAACTCGGTTTGGGGGGGGAGAGTCCTCCCCCTTGGCTCGGCCGACCCCCTTGAGGGTCCTTGGACCCCAAGGCAAGGCCCCCTCCCTCCCACCTATATATACGGAGGTTTTAGGGCTGATTTGAGACGACTTTTCCACGGCAGCCCGACCACATACCTCCACGGTTTTTCCTCTAGATCGCGTTTCTGCGGAGCTCGGGCGGAGCCCTACTGAGACAAGGTCATCACCAACCTCCGGAGCGCCGTCACGCTGCCGGAGAACTCTTCTACCTCTCCGTCTCTCTTGCTGGATCAAGAAGGCCGAGATCATCGTCGAGCTGTACGTGTGCTGAACGCGGAGGTGCCGTCCGTTCGGTACTAGATCGTGGGACTGATCGCGTGATTGTTCGCGGGGCGGATCGAGGGACGTGAGGACGTTCCACTACATCAACTGCGTTCTCTAACGCTTCTGCTGTACGGTCTACAAGGGTACGTAGATCACTCATCCCCTCTCGTAGATGGACATCACCATGATAGGTCTTCGTGCGCGTAGGAAATTTTTTGTTTCCCATGCGACGTTCCCCAACAGTTTTTCCTCTAGATCGCATTTCTGCGGAGCTCGGGCGGAGCCCTGCTGAGACAAGGTCATCACCAATCTCCGGAGCGCCGTCACGCTGCCAGAGAACTCTTCTACCTCTTCGTCTCTCTTGCTGGATCAAGAAGGCCGAGATCATCGTCGAGCTGTACGTGTGCTGAACGCGGAGGTGCCGTCCGTTCGGTACTAGATCGTGGGACTGATCGTGGGATTGTTCGCGGGGCGGATCGAGGGACGTGAGGACGTTCCACTACATCAACCGCGTTCACTAACGCTTCTGTTGTACGGTCTACAAGGGTACGTAGATCACTCATCCCCTCTCGTAGATGGACATCACCATGATAGGTCTTCGTGCGCGTAGGAAATTTTTTGTTTCCCATGCGACATTCCCCAACAGTGGCATCATGAGCTAGGTTCATGCGTAGATGTCTTCTCGAGTAGAACACAAAAGTTTTTGTGGGCGGTGATGTGCGTTTTGCTGCCCTCCTTAGTCTTTTCTTGATTCTGCGGTATTGTTGGATTGAAGCGGCTTGGACCGACATTACTCGTACGCTTACGAGAGACTGGTTTCATCGCTACGAGTAACCCCGTTGCTCAAAGATGACTGGCAAGTGTCGGTTTCTCCAACTTTAGTTGAATCGGATTTGACCGAAGAGGTCCTTGGATGAGGTTAAATAGCAACTCATATATCTCCGTTGTGGTGTTTGCGTAAGTAAGATGCGATCCTACTAGATACCCATGGTCACCACGTAAAACATGCAACAACAAAATTAGAGGACGTCTAACTTGTTTTTGCAGGGTATGCTTGTGATGTGATATGGCCAACGATGTGATGTGATATATTGGATGTATGAGATGATCATGTTGTAATAGATAATATCGACTTGCACGTCGATGGTACGGCAACCGGCAGGAGCCATAGGGTTGTCTTTATACTAACATTTGTGCTTGCAGATGCGTTTACTATTTTGCTAGGATGTAGCTTTAGTAGTAATAGCATGAGTAGCACGACAACCCCGATGGCAACACGTTGATGGAGATCATGGTGTGGCGCCGGTGACAAGAAGATCGTGCCGGTGCTTTGGTGATGGAGATCAAGAAGCACGTGATGATGGCCATATCATGTCACTTATGAATTGCATGTGATGTTAATCCTTTTATGCACCTTATTTTGCTTAGAATGAGGGTAGCATTATGAGGTGATCTCTCGCTAAAATTTCAAGACGAAATTGTGTTCTCCCCGACTGTGCACCGTTGCTACAGTTCGTCGTTTCGAGACACCACGTGATGATCGGTTGTGATAGACTCAACGTTCACATACAACGGGTGCAAAACAGTTGCGCACGCGGAACACTTGGGTTAAGCTTGACGAGCCTAGCATGTGCAGACATGACCTCGGAACACATGAGACCGAAAGGTCGATCATGAATCATATAGATGATATTATTAGCATAGGGATGCTTACCACTGAAACTATACTCAACTCACGTGATGATCGGACTTGAACTAGTGTAAGTGGATCATGAACCACTCAAATGACTAGAGAGATGTACTTTTTGAGTGGGAGTTTAGCAAATAATTTGATTAAGTTAAACTCTAATTATCTTGAACATAGTCTAAGTCCACTTTGAATATATTTGTGTTGTAGATCATGGCTCACGCGACAGTCACCCTGAATTTTAATACGTTCCTAGAGAAAGCTAAGTTGAAAGATGATGGAAGCAACTTTGTAGACTGGGCTCGTAATCTTAAGCTAATCTTACATGATGGGAAGAAGGATTATGTCCTTAATGCTGCGCTAGGAGATGAACCACCCGCTACGGCTGATCAGGATGTTAAGAACGCTTGGTGGGACAGTCCAAAAGGGCCCTATGCGCCTAGGAAAGAAAATCAAAGAGAAAAGAAAAAAAAGAGGAGGTGGGAAGGGAAGGAAGGACTCCCACCCACCAAACCAAGTCCAACTCCGTTTGGGGGGGAGCCTTCCCCCTTGGATTCGGCCGACCCCCTTGGGGCTCCTTGAGCCCCAAGGCAAGATCCCCTCCCTCCCACCTATATATACGGAGGTTTTAGGGCTGATTTGAGACGACTTTTCCACGGCAGCCCGACCACATACCTCCACGGTTTTTCCTCTAGATCGCGTTTCTGCGGAGCTCGGGCAGAGCCCTGCTGAGACAAGGTCATCACCAACCTCCGGAGCGCCGTCACGCTGCCAGAGAACTCTTCTACCTCTCCGTCTCTCTTGCTGGATCAAGAAGGCCTAGATCATCGTCGAGCTGTACGTGTGCTGAACGCGGAGGTGTCGTCCGTTCGGTACTAGATCGTGGGACTGATCGCGGGATTGTTCGCGGGGCGGATCGAGGGACGTGAGGACGTTCCACTACATCAACCGCGTTCACTAACGCTTCTGCTGTACGGTCTACAAGGGTACGTAGATCACTCATCCCCTCTCGTAGATGGACATCACCATGATAGGTCTTCGTGCGCGTAGGAATTTTTTTGTTTCCCATGAGACGTTCCCCAACAGGTATTCTAGGGGAGTGTAGGTCCTATGATTCATTGCGTTTATATTGACATGCTCAAGGTTCTTCATGCTTTAGATCAAGCACTTTGTCTCTTATTTTGGATTAGATCTAAAACTTGAATCCTCTTGACTAGGCATGTCTTTATCTAGATGATTCTCGAGATCCGAATGTGTTTAGGGCTATGGTGGTTTTTGTAGTGATTATATGCAGTACCCATGGCCCTCGTAAATCCAATCTAGCCGTTCCTATGTGTCTTTTTCTATTCAGATCTGAAAGTCAACCCCCTAGCGGTACTACCGCCAGGACCCGAGCGGTACTACCGCCAGGAGGATATTTTTCTTCTTTTCCATTTTCTTGGCAATGTGAGTTTACTTTTATGCCTCTTTTTGTTCATTGACTTGACTCCTCCTGTCGCTCTTTTTCGGTGTGTGTCTTGTGTGTCATAGGTGGTGCTCGCCGCTCGAATCCCCCACGGGACACCCAGTCGAAGCAGTATCGCACTCAAGATGCTCCAGAGGGCTCCGCCACTTTCGGTCCGCAACCCAAAAAGAAGTCTTTCAAGAAGACAACTCAGAAGGACAAGGGGATCAACGTTCGCACTATGCCCCCTAAGGATTTTCTATGGTTCCGCGCCCGCAATCACTATCTCGAAGAGAAGGCTCAGATCAAGGATGTCAAGCATGTTTGGTCACGGGATCACTGCAGGATCTATCGCGACATCATCAAGCACTTCAAGAAGATGTTTGTTCCAGTTCAGTGGATTGACTTGGCTCACCTTCAGCGGAACCCGGATTACTTTGGTGAGGCTCTCTCTTTGATTGACAAGCTTGGCATTAAGGAGATCATCACCTTCAAGCGCGACTTTGATCCAGATGTTGTCGCCCAATTCTATGTCACTGTTCACTTCTCGCGTGATGAAGAGCGCACCATGACTTGGATGACTGGTACTCAGAAGATGACAGGTTCCTGGTCAGAATTCATGAAGTTTCTCAAGGTTGACTTTCAGGGAGCTGACAATCCTCTTGGGTCGCGTCCTCATGCTCCAGCTTCAACTACTAGGCCCCCCGCCAAGGACAGGCCGCAACAACTTTATGTGAAGAAAGGTGTGCTCCCCAAGCATCTGGATATCATGCATCGGATCTTCCGCAACACTCTCTTTCCTCGCATTGGCAACTTTGACGAGGTGCATGGTTATCTAGCTGAGATGCTTCTGCTTTGTGAGGAGGCTATGACTAAGGAATCTGCCCCTCTCGATATTTCTGATGTGATGTTCAATGAGCTCTGGAACTGCATCATGAACTGCAAGGTTTCCATCTACGGGCCCTACTTGTTTGCCTATATTCGCCAGAGGTGGCACGACGTCTATTTGATTGAGGAGTTCCACCTTCAGGCTAATTACTTTGTGCACGATCCTATCAGGCTCCGCATCAAGGACAAATGGGCCAACCCATCCACTTCGTCTCAGCACATGGACACTGAAACAGAGACTGCTGCTGAAAGAGGCCCCGCTTGTCAGTCCCACTCTTCTGCTATGCCATCTTGGGCAGTGAAACTGAAGGATAAAATGAAGACTCTCTTCTGTATGCAGGCCAAGGGACAGTATCAGACTCATGTGGCCCAGAAGGAGAACCGTCAGAGGCACAAGCGTGTCCTGAGGACACTTGATGTTGATATCTCCAACGGCTCAGAGGACGACATCACTCCAGAGTCTGCTTGGATGCGGGCTCAAGGTTATCAGTGGTCTGATGCAGAGGAGGAGGCGTCTGAGGAGGACAATGAGGAGGAGCAGGACGATCCGGATGCCACGGACGAGTCTGGGGCTGATGAGGATGAGGAGCGATCACCTGTGTCATTAGGTGTGCCCCCTTTTGGTGTCTTGTGCCAAAGGGGGAGAGAGTCTAGGAGCTGGATTTGAGATTTGAGCTTTGCTTATCTTATCGTGTGTGCTTTGAACTTGGTTTGCTTTTATTTGCTATCTTTGCTTTGTGTGATGTGAGACTTGAACTAGTGTGAGATTTATTTATATCATATGTTGTAAGTCATATGCTCCTTAATTTTCTATACCACTATCTTTATGTTCACATGCTATTCACTCTGCAAATCCGGTATTGTCATCAATCCACCAAAAAGGGGGAGATTGTTAGGGCATATTTTATGCCTAAGTAATTTTGGTGATTGATGACAGTACCGTAAAGGACTAATCGTGTGTGTTAAGATTTCAGATAACACATGTCAACGGCACAAGATGACTCACCCCCTCTTTCCATGGAACAGAAGCACAGTGTACTCTACGATTCTCCTTCTTTGAGTCATAGGAATGCCGTACTATTAAGAGGGGACCCGTAGTGGAAAGGTTTGGGTGGAATCAATTTTGCACGCACACACTTTATCTCCTTTCCCCTTACCTGCAACTTTGGAGTGGCTCCCGCCTCTGTTTTTATCTCATCTAAGCAAAAGGTCTCTCAGCGGTAGTACCACTTTGCCTAGCGGTAGTACCGCTAGTGCCAGCGGTACTACCGCCCCTGGTCAGCGGTAGTACCGCTCCAGGAACTTAGTACCGCCTTCCTAGCGGCTGTACTTCGTCGGACCTTTTTGCGAAGACTTTCTTGACGGTGGTTGGCCCGGTAATGTTTCTGCACTACCATGGGCCCAGCGGTAGTACCGCTGGAATGCCAGCGCTAGTACCGCTTCAGCTAGCGGTAGTACCGCTGGAGTGCTAGCGGTAGTACCGCTGCAGCCAGCGGTAGTACCGCTAGGCTCGGGCTGTGAGTGGGAAAACGGTTGGATTCCCCCCACTATATAAGGGGTTCTTCTTGCTGTAGAATCCTACCTTTTGACCCTCCCAAGCTCCATTGTTGCTCCCTAAGCTCAAAAATGCCCGATCTCTCTCCCTAGCCAATCAAACTTGTTGATTCTTTAGGGATTGGTTGAGAAGGCCTAGATCTACACTTCCACCAAGAGAAAAGTTGATTCCCCCACCAATCCCTTGCGGATCTTGTTATTCTTGGGTGTTTGAGCATCCTAGACGGTTGAGGTCACCTCGGAGCCATATTCCATTGTGGTGAAGCTTCGTGGTCTTGTTGGGAGCCTCCAAGCTTTGTGTGGAGTTTGCCCCAACCTTGTTTGTAAAGGTTCGGTCGCCGCCTTTAAGGGCACCTATAGTGTAATCACGGTACCTTGCATCGTGTGAGGGCGTGAGGAGAATACGGTGGCCCTAGTAGCTTATTGGGGAGCATTGTGCCTCCACACCGCTCCAACGGAGACGTACTTCCTGTTAAAGGGAAGGAACTTCGGTAACACATCCTCGTCTTCATTGGTTCCACTTGTGGTTATTTCTAACATTTACTTCGTGCATGCTTATGTTGTTGTCTATCTCTTACTTGCCTTAGTTGTTCTTGTTGTTAGCATCATATAGGTTCACCTCGTTGTTGCTATTTTAGTGAACCCGTATGTTGCTTACCCTAACTTGTTAAGATTAATTAAAAAGTGGTCGTTGCCTATTCACCCCCTCCAGTCAACCATATCGATCCTTTCACCGCTGTTGAGCACTGTTTGTGACCCCTTTGCCTATAAAAGAAAGCTCAAGGCTCGGTTCTAAGGGGTTAGACACTTTGGACATTGGCCAGCAGGTAACCACTGTAATAAGTATTCTTACAACAAACACCTAATACAACAAACAAAGCAGGAGTAGGGTTTTACGCACTAAGTGGTCCGAACTTGAGTAAAAAAACGTTCCTAGTGCTGATCGCTAGCTCTGCTCTTGACGCCACCCCTCTCCACGCCGAAAGATCAAGGGATCCATGAAGGTTTCCATAGGTGTCCCCCGACACGGGGATGGTCAAGGAGCTCCGCGGCGACGACACAAGGAACCCTAGCAGGGAGAGGAGCTACTCGCACAGGGAGAGAGAATAGAGCGAAGCATTTTCTTTTACGGGGGAGATTATAGGCCCTGTTTGTTTCAGAAGTCCCGAGACTTTTTTTAGTCTCAATTAAAAAGTCTCTAGTCCCTACCCGTTTATTTTCATGGACTAAATAGAGACTAGAGGTCATTAAATGACATGCAAAAAGACCATGTTATCCCTAGTAATATAGTAGAAGTTATTAATATAGCAGGGGTAGTGTTGAAAAAAGTGTCAAAAAGTCCCAAAAAGACCCTCCCATAGGGAATTCTTCCTTTAGTCCCCAAAACCTCCCTTTAGTCCCTAAAAGTCCCTCGTATTTGTTTCACATGGACTAAAAGGAACTTTTTTTAGTCACTACACTAAAAAGTCCCCGGAAACAAACACCCCCCGGTAAAAAACAAATCAACAGGAAGGGAGAAAACGAGTGAGAGGTGGAAAACCAGGAGAGGCGAGGCAAAAATTGATTCGTACGTGCGTGTGTAAGGGGTGGGAACGAAAAAAAATCAGATAAAGGTGGGAAGGAAAGACAAAAATAACCGATGAACATGGACTAACACCACGATAAAGGTGGGAAGGAGTAGATAGCATTTTACAAGACCTTATGGGCCTCTATAGCATGGGCGGATACGCCGGGTTGTCTAATCTGGGCTAGTTTTATCCGCACTTCATACAGCACAACTCATTCTCTCCTCCCCGCCCACTCCGGAAAACCCTACCGCATCGCCGCCGCCGCCGCCATGGCTTCGTCGTCGCCTCCGGCGAGTAGCCGCCCGCCTGGCCCGTTTGCTCTAGGGTTGGAGTCCTCGGCTAACAAGATTGGCATCGGCGTCGTCTCCATCTCCGGGCAAATTCTCTCCAACCCGCGCCATACGTACATCACCCCGCCAGGCCACGGTTTCCTGCCCCGGGAGACCGCGCAACACCACCTCGTCCACCTACTCCCTCTACTCCGCGCTGCACTCGCCGAGGCCGATGCCTCTCCTGCCGACCTCGCCTGCATATGCTACACCATGGGCCCCGGCATTGGTGGACCACTCCAGGTCGCCGCCGCATCGGCCCGTGCTCTGTCGCTCCTATGGGGGAAACCGCTTGTCGCCGTAAATCACTGTGTCGCACACATTGAAATGGGCCGCGCGGTCACCGGAGCCGTGGACCCCGTTGTGCTCTACGTCTCAGGTGGCAACACGCAGGTCATCGCGTACAGTGAAGGGAGGTACAGGATCTTCGGTGAGACCATTGATATTGCCGTCGGGAACTGCCTTGACCGCTTTGCGAGGATCCTCGAGCTCTCGAATGACCCGAGCCCTGGGTATAACATCGAGCAGGTAACCTGTTCGTCAAATGCTATTTCTCTATATATGACTTCCAGTTTACTAATGTTATTTGTAGCTGTATATGCGCATATATGCTCGTTTCTAGTTTCAGTTGTGATTCAGGCCTAACTGCGTGAGTTGTTTAGTTGCTTCAAGCACTTCGATCTGTACATACATAGATTAATTATGATATATACAAACTAAACCGAGAATGTGGAAAATTGGAATTTTTATCTGGTTGATCTGTGAATTGATCTTCAATGTGCTGAGGTGGTGATTCTTGCTTGTATGAGATAATATTTGCGAGTGAGAGGACCATGTGTTATTGCATATAACCAATGTAGCCATGTAGCATGATTGGATAACACTGAATAAACGATTGGATTTGTGAGGCCATTTTGATATTCAAGTCCTTTGGACTGCCCTCCAGATTAGCTTATACAATATGTTGTTGTAATGAAAACAAATGGGTGATTAGGGGGTGTGGTTAGCAATATTGCCGCGATCGAGATTATCATGAATGTCATTAGTAAAGGGAGCTCAATAATTTTTTAATTGGGGGTGTGCACGATGGCCTTACAACGAATGCGGCCGTACACCGACAATATTGACACTTCATTTTTTTATTAGTCTCAATTGCCTCGACGGACTGTGATCTAGTCCTATGTTAGCAAAGCATCGAGGGAGGTTTGGTCGGAGGCCTCGAACATCGGTCCGAGTCGAACGAGGCTCCTCGGACATGGCCCTAGAGCTCCCCACACGAGGCTTGAAGCTCCAGGTGCCCTCCCCTTGATTCTCTTGAGAGTGATCGTGTTACATGCACATGGGGGCTTTATATAACCTATGAGTCCTTCACAAATGAACAAGACTACCCTTGCGATGTGGAGCGCTAGTGGAGCTAATCTTTGGTGCACGGCTCCATGGTGTACTAGGAGGAGACGTCCATAGCCTATGGTGGACCAATCCCTCTCACCCCTCCACCATGGTGGGATTCTTCACTTAGGCTTCTTTGCCTTCATTTGCCTCTTCGACTTGGTCTTATCGTTTTTCTTTCATTTTACTTGGTGGCAGTTGTTGGTTGCTTGACCTATATTGGCTTTGCTTCATGTGAATATCCAAAGTTGAAGCATAGGTTTATATGCACCCTATAGGGTTTGAATTCATGTGATTATCAAAGAAATTACCAAAAAATGCAGTGCTAGATTGTATACATGCACACGTTTGTGCAATAATATAATTCTTTGTGCATTGTACAAAATATGTAGAGATTTAGACATTAGAGATGCTCAAATGGGCCCATAACCAACATGTCTTAGGTCCGAGACCCGACTTTGATACAAATGCCGTCGGGCCCTGGGACCTGAATTATACAAATCTAGCTAAGGATGATGATGCATAAAGCTGAGATTCATGCTTAGACAACAACAACAATATTTGATGGTCTGTCAACTCCATATACTCTCGGAGAGCTGGGAACATTCAAGCCAATGCCCTCACTACTGGATCACCTCGTTTGAACGGGGCGGTCTCAAACATTCCTTCAATTGATGTAACCGAGCGGAAGCATCAAGACGACCCAATCACAACCAGTAAAATGGACACAGTAAAATGGACACACGGTTGGTGTAGCATGATATATATAGCATCACCCCTATTTGATCATCCGCTAGCACATGCATAACATAGATTCCAAGACCCTACACACAACATGCACTTTATATCAATATTTGCATCATGCATGTTGTGTGTGAAAACAAGTAACACAACTCTACCATTGAAAGCATATATAACAAAGTTCCATGAGAGCAAAGATAGCAGTTATATTAAAAGCAGAGGTCACACGACCTGACAATACATCAAGCATCAGCGGAAACGAAATATGTTTGGGTACAAAACATGTTTAACAAAAGCCTAAGAGGGATGGACAAAATACGGCGACCCTTCCAAAGGCATAGATTGCTGTTTGGGACTTCCAAACTACACGCCGACGTTGAGATTCACGTAGTAACCACCATCGGGGTTGCAAGCCTACTCTACAACAAGTTATTAATGAACAACAAGGGTGAGTACAAATGTGCTATGCAAGACTTACATCAGAAGTAGCTACATCTATCTTAGTCTCCACAGTAATAGACCACCTTGAACCCTCCCACAACTCGCCTGCAATGAAGCTATCACTTACCATGACAATTTTGAAGTAACCATTAAAGTTGTCTATGATCAAGCAACAATCTCCAAGTTGGCCTAACCGCATACATTACTATTCGAATAGATTTAACCTTGCAGGGGTGTACCAATTTACCTATACACGTGTCAATCGGCTCTTAGCGTCACATCACACCCGCCCATTGGGGTGCCGAGTCACATCACACCCGCCCATTGGGGTGCTGACAGAGGGCGATGGACCACAACACTCCCCCTACGCTGCATCTAGTCCAATTAGTCACCCATCTGAGTTTTACTTGAATCGTGTGTTCGGTCGAATCTTTGATACAACATCAATTGTTGTATGGACAACCCAAGCCTATCCCAAAATATAGTTTTATCCACTTAACAAGCCGTGCTACAATCTCACCATGTCATGCCTGTTAGGAAAGCAACTTATCTGTATTGAAGGCCCAAGGGGCATATATATATTACACATGACTTGAGGTGCAAGGAAAGTAAACATAGACTAATAAGGACTCCTAGACTAATACTAATAGACTAATAAGGACTCCTAGACTAATACTAATACTTCCTAATACCCCCCTCAAATGCAAAGCATATGCAATAGCATTGCATTTGAAGAAGTGTAATACTAAAGAAACAATGATAATCCAAATCCGCGTCTTGAGAGTGTCATCGTAGCATGAAGAGTCTTCAAAACTTGTCGAGTCGCCGAAGGAGAGAACGAAGAGATGGCACATCAGAGGTAGACACCGCATCACTTGAAGATACAAGATAAGTATCAAGAGAAGATGGGTTGTCAAAAGAAGATGACACATCAAGAGAATAAAGCATTGCGCGGAAAATCATAGTCCACGACAACCGTCGGCGAAAGAAGCTCGGCGGTTAAGGCACGATGAACATAGATTGACAATGCAAAAGAAGTCCAGAAAATCCTATAGAAAACAACAAGGGCAAATAGGCCACAAAAGTTGTATAGAAAGGATCAGGACTGGAGAAAGGCTGACGGAATAAGGTATGGTGGACTCGCATGGCATGAGAAAACACAAAATATCAACGGATTTGGTGGACGTAGTGGAAAATAAAATAAAAACTAGAAAGCACATAGTAGACTAGATGCAATGGCGGCAGAAGAGCACAAACACCGAAGAAAAGTGCATGTGCGAGACGAACTCGACAATACACCGTCAAGATCGAAAGGAACCGAGGCATCTGACACCATGTAGTAGCAAGTAGACGTAGCAGCAGCCGGTAGCAGCAGGTAGTAGCACGCCAGCAACACGTAGCAGCACACCGGCACCATGTAGCACATGTTTTTTTTTCTTTCTTTTGCTGAATCAATCTAGTCAACACAACTTTGACCGGATGGCTAGAACCACGTCCCAGCAAGCAGGCTGGCAGTCGTGCGTTTTGCCCCTGTTGGCTGAAGGCAGCAGGCACGTCTTGCGCCTCTTGGCGGAAGGCAACCGTCCAGCGGTACGTATTGGCGGTGGCCCGATCTTGTCCTGATCCTGAGCAACATGCAGGAAATCATCAGACCAAGCCGACGACGGCCTACCAACAACGACCAGGCAAGTAGCTTTGCATGGGCGACGGCTGGATCCCACGAACGAGCCTGCCTCGATCTGGAGTTGCGGCAGCAGGGAAGGAGCCTGCCGTAGTAAGATCCACAAGATTCGTCGGGGTCAGGGCAGAGGTTGATCTCCAGCTGAGGTAGATGAGATCCGGCCTGACGAGCTGAACCAGCGCGGATTGGGGGCGGTGACTTGCGAGACGGGAGCCGACGAGATCCGGCCTGACGAACTCTAGCAGCGGACGTCCAGTCGGTGGCCAGCAGCGGACGTGCAGCCGTCGGCCCGAGTCGCGGGAGACGGGGGCAGAACGGGTCGCGGAAGACGGGGGCAGGACGAGGCCACCCCTGCTCAGATCGAGCAGCAGAACGAGCCGCCCCTGCTGCGATCGAGAGGAGATCGAGCAGGACGAGGCGGCGGCGGAAGATTGGTTCTGCACGAGTTGAATCGATCTGAGCAACGACCTAGAGCAGCAGCGCGGCAAGAAGCACGCGGTGAGGGAGCACGACGGGGAGGACTGCGACGGGAGAGCAGCCAGATCCGACCACGCAAGAAAAGCAGCGGCGACGCGCGAGATTGGGTCGGGAGGGCGAGTTGCGGCGCTCGAAAAAAATAACCTAAGCTCTAATACCATGTTAGGAAAGCAACTTATCTGTATTGAAGGCTCAAGGGGCATATATATACTCCCTCCGTTCCTAAATATAAGTCTTTTAAGCGATTTTACTATGTGTCTACATACGGAGCAAAATGATTGAATGTACACTCTAAAGTATGTCTATATACATCCGTATATAGTCCACTAATGAAATCTCTATAAAGACTTATATTTAGGAACAGAGGGAGTATTACACATGACTTGAGGTGCAAGGAAAGTAAACATAGACTAATAAGGACTCCTAGACTAATACTAATAGACTAATAAGGACTCCTAGACTAATACTAATAGACTAATAAGGACTCCTAGACTAATACTAATACTTCCTAACAATGCCAATTATCTTTCTATGCATATACCAAACATAAACTCTGAACTATGTGACTCTTGGACTGGTTTGAGGTAAGATACCAGGCCAAGAGGTGACCCATATAACCCCCGTCTGGTTAGCACACTCAATCTTGGATCAGGATAATGAGAGGCCGGGTCCTAATAGCGGCATACGTCAGACAACCCACCTTGTGTGTTCTCCAACATGGCCCCTCACATCTACCTAATGTGGTTCATCTCCCGGATGGATCAAGACTCACACAACCCTAAGCATAGCTAAGCAAGACAAGAGTGTAGGCCGACATGATGATAAGACAAGCAACGATGGTTACATGCTTCACAAATAGAATCTTGTCTCTAGGAACCCTATAGCTTATTCAACGAATACTAAGCTGATCTTTATCTCTAATTTTATCTCTATTCCTAATTAAACTAGTACTCTATATTTACTTAGATACTCCTAATTCTATGTTTATGCACATATAATGTTAATTAGTTGGGGAAAGATTAGAGATGCTGCTCCATAATGATAATATATTAATTGAGGAACAAGTAAGCCATCTTTATATAAAATAAAGAGGGGCATGTATCTACTGCCAATCAAACAGTGGTAAAGTTCTTATCAATCTAATGTCTTCCTTCATTCATCCTCCCAAATCTATGTTATATTTAGTATTCTCCAATCCTCCATACCCTGCCAATTTGACCATTGTTATCCGACTATCCCTTAATGATTGAGCTATTTTCGATTATTTACATTGCATGGACCTGATGCCAGTTAGGTGATATACACTTCATTGAGTTAAGAATAGATTAGGCATGTGGACTTGACTTAATGTATAGGTACTCGTACCTATTTTTAAAGTTGTTGCAAAACTCTGGCCTACTCCAACTTGTTTGGGATTGGAAGGCTTTGTTGTTGTTGTTGTTGTTGTTCTTGTTCTTGCAAAACCTGTGGTAGATCAGACTTCATACAAGAGATCGGTGTTGATAAATTTGATGGAACTTTGAAGTTGTTGCTATATTGTTCTTTGTCAATTTTCTTCTTGCTTCTGTTGAAATTCATGATTATCACCTTACTTAGTCAGCTAATCTAGATTCAGTAGTAGCCATGACCTATAATATCGTTTTCAACCATGTAGTTGGTATGCTATATGGACTTGTTTAATTGTGCTGTCAAAGATATATTCGCCTTTTACCAAGATTCTTTGCACATCAGTAAACCACAGGACTCAGTTTTCTTAAATTGTTAAATGTGCTCAAATTATAAAGATTGGACGATTTTCATTGTTCTGCAGTGTTAAGGATCTTGACTAATATCATGGAAATTGTTTGAAAATCCAGCCATAGGCTCAAAGTAGGAAATCTTGATCAAGTTAAATTATGTATGATATGCAAAAATATTTAAGTGATGTTGGGTTTGAACTGTGGAAGCCTATTTCCTTTATTAGCACTTGGGTCCTCTTTGATTCGCGGGATTTCCAAAACGCACGAACATTAAAAACACAGGAATGGAGTCGTATGCCATCTTCAATCCTACAGGATTAGTATGGGCGTTTGGTTGAGCGCAGGAAAAACATAGGATTTTTCACATGAGGTTGGAGTGGATGGAAATTTTCCTACGAAAACTTAGTGCATATAATTCCTAAGGAATTTTTTCTATGGATTGTAATCTGTTGAATCGGGAGGGAAGAGAGGAGTACCTCCAGCCCGTGTGAATGTGTGTGGCGGCTCTGCTGGGAGCTGGATGGTTGGGTGCCTCCTTTCTAGGTCAGTCCCTCTACATGGGCTTGGGCCCAAAGGGAGAGGAGGCTGGGCTGGGTCCATACCATTTCAACACTCCCCCTCAAGATGCGTGGTAGATATCTATCATTCCCATCTTGTCACATGCCAAGTTACACTCATTTGTTTCAAGTCCCTTTGTCAAACAATCTGCAAACTGCTGCCCAGAGTTGACATGAGTAAGGCCGATGATCCCGGCATCAAGTTTCTCCTTAATGAAGAAGCGATCAATTTCCACATGCTTAGTCCTATCATGTTGAACTGGGTTATTAGCGATAGCTATAGCTGATTGATTGTCACACCACACCTTCAAGGGTCCCTTCCTCAGAAGTTTCAACTCGCTCAACAGGTACTTCACCCAGAGCATCTCACACAACCCTTGAGATAGTGCTCTATACCCAGTTTCTGTCGTTGATCTAGACACAACCGGCTGTTTCTTGCTTCTCCATGACACCAAATTTCCTCCCACAAACACGCATTAGCCAGAAGTTGATCTTCTATCATCTTGACAACTGGCCCAGTCAGAGTCACTATAGCCATCCACCTCAAAATGTCCACTCTTCCCAAACCACAAACCTTTACCCGAAGTCCCCTTCAAGTAACTCAGGATATTGTGCACAATATCAAGATGCCCACTCCTTGGTTTATGCATGTATATGCTCACCACCCTCATAGCATACGTAATGTCAGGCCTGGTATGACACAAGTACAACAACCTCCCAACCAATTTCTGATAATCTTCCTTATTCACTAGCTCTCCTAATTGTGCTGTCACTTGGTGATTTTGTTCAATCGGAGTAGGGGCAGTACGACATCCCATCATGCCCACGTCACTCAAGAGATCCAAGGTGTATTTTTGTTTACACAAAGAGATTCCCTTCTCTTTCAGAGCCACTTCAATGTCAAGAAAGTATTTTAGGTTACCCAAATCCTTTACCTCAAACTTCTTGCTCAAACAACCCTCCAATCTCTCTATTTCCTCCTTATCATCTCCAATGATGATAATGTCATCCACATAAACAACAAGAATGGTGATCTTCCGATCAGAGTGCTTGTAGAACATCGTGTGGTCATCGTTACACTGACCATACCCCATACCACGGACAACACGTTTGAACCTATCAAACCATGCCCTGTATACCTTCCCCGTAGTCTCAGAAGTACCAAAACCCGATGGTATCTCCATGTACACTTCTTCCCGCAACTCACCATGCAAGAATGCATTCTTGACATCTAATTGATGCAACTTCCACCCAAAGTTTGCAGCACAGGAGACCAATATCCTTCCTGTGTTCATCTTTGCCACAGGAGCAAACGCCTCATCATAGTCAATTCCATAAGTTTGACTATATCCTCCGGTGACCAATCCGGCCTTGTACCGTTCCACCTTCCCCAGGATTCTGCTTCACTGTATAGATTCACTTACAACTCATTGCTTTTTTTTCTGCCGGCAATGTGGTTAGCACCCATGTCTTGTTTTTCCTTAGTGCTTCCAACTCTTCTATCATCGCTTCACGCCACTTCGGATCTTGCTTTGCAGCCTTCCAATCCTTTGGAATTGACACAGTTTGAAGGGAGGCAACAAACGCCTTATATGAGGGTGACAAAGCCTTATAAGACACAAAATTGCCAATATCAAGATCATCACAAGCATCATCCTTCGGTAGAGCCTTCCTTGCTATTTCATCCTTTCTTGTTGCTTCACGTGTAGCCTTTCGCAATGCAATGGGCAGCTCCACTGTGTCAGATGAGCTTGTCTCACTGTCTTGCTGCTCCCCCTGCACTCTTGCCTCACTGCCTTGCTGCTCCCCCTGCATTCTTGCCTCACTGCCTTGCTGCTCCCCCTGCATTCTTGCCTCACTGCCTTGCTGCTCCCCCTGCATGCTTGCCTCACTGCCTTGCTGCTCCCCCTGCATGCTTGCCTCACTGCCTTGCTGCTCCCCCTGCATGCTTGCCTCACTGCCTTGCTGCTCCCCTTGCAAGTGTGGTTGTCGTCGAGAGTACACTAGGGTGTTCGTTTGCCATCGATCCCGAACAGGAAGCTGGAGATTACCAATCTGAATGGAACCCACTGTTGGATGAACCTGGACCTGCACATCACCATCAGTGAGAGTACCAACCGGGATTGTACCAACAATTGGCTGGACTTGAACATGTACATCCTCATCAGTGTTAGTGCCCACAGAATCATCCTGAGAATGAGATACAACCTTCTTCCCTTGTTGACCATCCTGCACAGAGTGTGCCTCACTGCCTTGCTGCTCCCCTTGCAAGTGTGGTTGTCGTCGAGAGTACACTAGGGTGTTCGTTTGCCATCGATCCCGAACAGGAAGCTGGAGATTACCAATCTGAATGGAACCCACTGTTGGATGAACCTGGACCTGCACATCACCATCAGTGAGAGTACCAACCGGGATTGTACCAACAATTGGCTGGACTTGAACATGTACATCCTCATCAGTGTTAGTGCCCACAGAATCATCCTGAGAATGAGATACAACCTTCTTCCCCTGTTGACCATCCTGCACAGAGTGTAAGTGGTCAAGCTCTGCAAAAAACAGACTTAGGTCTGTCGGTCCATCGTAGATTGGCTCAGACTCCCTGAAAGTGACATCCATATTGATAAATCGGCGTTTTTCAGAGGGACACCAACATTTGTACCCCTGCCGACTCGAAGCATAGCCCAGAAAAACACACTTCACTGCCCGCGGGTCTAGCTTCCCAACAGAAGGTCGGTGGTCACGAACAAAGCAGGTACTGCCAAACAACTTTGGGGAAACAACAAACTTATTTTCTCAAAACAGCAATTCACACGGTGATTTCATGCCGAGTATCCTTGAAGGTGTCCGGTTGATCAGGTATGTGGCTGTCGTAACTGCTTCACTCCACAAAAACTTAGCCACATTCATGGTAAACATCAACGACCGAGCAACCTCAATAATATGTCGATTCTTCCTTTCTGCCACTCCATTGTGAGGGGAGAGGGGTCTGGACAAGAAGTTTGATGAAGAATCCAAAGGTGTTGTTCACATACTCTGTGCCATTGTCAGTCCTGATCACCTGCACCTTAAACTGGTTCTTTACCAAGGCATGGAAATCCTGAAAACAGCCGAACACCTCATCCTTATAACGCATCAAATAAATTCAAGTCATACAAGTATAGCAGTCAATAAAGGTAACAAAGTACTTCATTCCATTCACTGACACAACTGGGCTCTTCCATACATCCGAATGAATGAGCATAAAAGGAGATATTCTCCTAAGCCCCTTACTCACATATGTAGCTCTTGTGTGTTTTGCCTATTCGCAAGCATCACATGTCAGCCTGCCCTTGCCTATTCTACACATAACATCCGGAAATATCCTACTCATTTTATCAAACGAGACATGTCCCATCCTATAGTGATGGATCATCGCCTGTTTCTCCTTGTCCTTCATGGTCGCATCCTTGTCCTTCATGGTCGCAGCACAAATCAAGTCTGGCTGCACCCCCTGGTCCATATACCAGAGCCCCCTACGTTTGGTGCCAGTCCCAACCGCCTGCTTCGTCTGTGGATCCTTAATCTCGCAACCGAATTTGTCAAGGATCACACGACAATCTATTTGATCAATGAGAGCACTGAAAGAGACCAAATTGACAGGAAAAGCTGGCACATGTAAAACTGAGGATAGGGAGATGGTCCGAGTGCACTTTACTGTACCAACTCCAATGACAGGCTGTTTTGTGTAATCAGCAGTTTGTATAGTGCTCGTGTGAGAAGGAGGATGCTTATTGTAAGATTCGAGTATGCAGGATTTGCCCGCAACATGCCTAGATGCTTCAGAGTCTAGAACCCATTCTAGACCATTCTCATTAGCAGCAAGAGATGCCTTTTTCGGACTATCTTCATCAGTGGAGGTCCAGTGAGCACAATCTCCATAGCGATTCAAGCGTGCAGTTTGGAGCCGTGATATGAAAGCATGAAGTTCCTCCAACTCAGCCCTCAACTTAATGGTCTGAGCATCCTTTTCACGGGTTGCCCCCCTTGCTGTTTCCTTGCCAGCCTGGATTTCCTCCACCTTCCTCTTCAGGCTTTCCAATTCCTCCCTGAGCCTCTCAACCTCTGCTACAGTCGTGTTGTACTCCTTCTCTGACCCTGCACTGGCCTTCTCTACACCGTCCTCACCATTCTTCTCTGGCTCCACATCACCCCTTCTCATGTCATCATTCCCTAGAGACTCCTTGACTGCATGGTGAGCACCAGCCCCAGCTATGGTATCACCCATCTCCTCCAGAACAACAGCATTATTGGTGCTGCCAGCAGCACCATCGGCCGCTGTGAAACGCGCCTCGATGGTCACAAGATGGCATCCCCTGCCGACCTCCTGCTCCATCAGGAAGAACCTCTCCTCTCCCACTCAAGCCCTTCTCCTCTACAATCAGCAGCAGCAGCTCCAACACACAACACCTTGTCCACTTTCAGCAGCAGCAAAAACCAGCAACTCAGATGCCCAGCAGCAGCTCCAGCAGCAACATCACACAGCACACAGCAGCACTCAAGTGCAAGCAGCAACAACAGCCTTCTCCTCCTTCCTCTGCAAACAGCAGCAGTGAGCACAACAGACCAGTACCAGCCACCACCACACCCTTCTCCAGCAGAACAACAGACCAGTACCAGCCACCACCACACCCTTCTCCAGCAGAACAACAGCAGTCCATCACCTCTCCTCCCTTTACCAATCTGCAGTAGTCAGCAACCGAGAGGAGAAGTAGCAGAGTCAGCAGCAGCAGCCCTCAGCAACCGCAGCCTCCTCTGCTTCCTCCCGCGCAGCAACAGCAGCTTGTCTGCTAACTCCCGCTCAGCAACCGCAGCTCGTCTGCTTCCTGTCATGCAGCAACAGCAGCTCGCGCAGCCGCACTGGTCTTCCCGCGCCAGCCGGGATTCCTCCTAGCCCTGCCATCGCCAGGCACCGCACAGCCAGAAGAGGGAGAGAGAAGGGGATAAGGGGAAGAGGGGGAGGAGCCCTCGCCGAGGTGAGCCCCCTTCGGCTCCTAGGTCTGTCGGCGCCTCCGCACTCCCGTCAGGCCCTGTCGTCCTCGCCTAGCTCTGACACCATGTTGAATCGGGAGGGAAGAGAGGAGTACCTCCAGCCCGTGTGAATGTGTGTGGCGGCTCTGCTGGGAGCTGGATGGCTGGGTGCCTCCTTTCTAGGTCAGTCCCTCTACATGGGCTTGGGCCCTAAGGGAGAGGAGGCTGGGCTGGGCCCATACCGTTTCAACATAATCCTACAACTCAAATAACGCACATAGGAAAAAATCCTAAGGATTTGAATCCTCCAAAATTCTGTAGTAAGAGGGTGCTTGGATCCAAGGGACTAAAACTAGTCTGACTAAAACTAGTCTCTTTAAGAGGCTAAAGTTCCAAGCACCCCTGACTAAAGAGAGGCTAAAACTAGTCTTGAGGCTAAAATCTTTTAGTCAGGGGTACCCCTACTAAAATGTGCATTAGTCCTCTGTCTCCTCGTTTAACTCCTCAGGCAAGTTCTGGATTGGAGGATTTGGAGGATAATAAATGCTCATTAACTTGATTTTAGTCTATTTAGTATTTGGATCCAAGCATGGGTGAGGCTAGCAAGTTTTAGTCTCATTACTTTTAGTCATGAGACTAAAACGTATCCAAGCACCCTCTAAGTAATCATTTGAATCAAAGAGGCTGTATTGAGCAAATGAAAAGCTGATTTGAAATGCGGGAGTAAATTAATGTTTGAAATAGAGTCAACGAATGAAGCAGATTCATTAGTAACTCAATGTATGGATAAAAAATGAAAACGAATATACAACGTAAATGGTTTCTACCACGATTATGAGAAAAGAATGTTAAAACACTAAGAGCAGTTGTGCAATGTAAGTGTGATATTGGTGTGTACTTTCCATCTCATGTTGGCCTTCCCTCCCATCCTTTTTGAAATAAAAGGTTATTCCCATTCCCATGACAGATGTATGGTTGTGTCATGTAGTCTTCATCTTTCCCAGTGGCATGTTTATTCAGTCTACTCTACATGTCTTCCCCTCTTCCAGCTTGCAAAGAAGGGAGAGAAGTTCATCGACCTCCCTTATGTTGTAAAGGGTATGGATGTGTCATTTAGTGGCATATTGAGCTTCATCGAAGCTGCAGCAATTGAGAAGCTTGAAAATAATGAGTGCACACCAGCAGACCTGTGCTACTCTTTGCAGGTATGATGTATTATTGAACTCCTTCAGTTTATCCTTGTACATGTAATGATTAAGCTTACTTTGATTGGAGATAAGTTGTATATGTTCTAATTAAGACAGTTGGTGGCCATATCCAGGAAACTCTCTTTGCTATGCTTGTTGAAATCACTGAACGTGCCATGGCACATTGTGATTCGAAGGATGTTCTTATTGTTGGTGGTGTTGGATGCAATGAACGTTTGCAAGAGATGATGAGGATTATGTGCTCAGAGAGAGGGGGTAGGCTGTTTGCAACTGATGATCGATATTGTATAGACAATGGTGCGATGATTGCATACACTGGTTTACTGGCATATGCACATGGTGTGATCACACCCCTGGAGGATTCGACATTTACTCAAAGGTTCCGAACTGATGAAGTTCATGCAATTTGGAGGGAGAAAGAGGTGCCAGTATTAAATAACATGGATTCTGATACAGTAGCTGAAGTATCCATAGATGGAGTCTCTGTGCCGACTCCAATTGCTGTAGATTCCTGAGGTACAATTGATCTTTCCAGTTTTATGCTGCTGCTGATTGCTTTCTTGCGACAGTTAATGTAATTTAGATACAGTTAGCTGTTTGAACCCTGTCCTGTAACTTTTGGACCAACTGCATGACATTAACATGTTCATTTTATACACATTTCCCTTGCATTGATTTCTAGTTGAATGATTCAGCGATAATTCAACGTCTGGGAAGTCCTAATTTTTATGTGTGCAATGGATTATTTTCCATTTTTGCTTTGTGCTGGTAATCCAACTGTATTACATATTTCCTGTTAATATTGAAGGACTTGAGAATATTGGCAGACACAAATCTGCAATGCATGCTTTGAACTGCAATGCTATTGTGCTTTTGGTTCCTATTTTATACTTCCCTAGGAGCAAAATCTGTTAAGTTATAATTTCAACTTGTGTCATTCTTCTTAATCTTTGATCCATCTACGGATTTGGTGGTGTATTGTTTGCTTTTGAATCAAGGAACTGTTTTAATCCTGACCAAATGATGATTGCCATTCTCCATTCTGTCACAGGTGCTCGTGCCTTTCGTTGATTATTTCGGAAAGATTGCGTTGCTACAAATATGAGGCTCTGCTTGATGATTTCTAGAAAGCCTTGAAGGCTAATGGCAGAGTGCCTTCTACTGTTTGTTCGTCACACAATGACTGACTGGAATCCCTCACCAGTTGCAGTGATCCACAGAAAGACATTGCTAACTACTCTCCCCGTTCCAAATTACTCCCTCCGTCTCAAAATTCTAGTCTTAGGTTTGTCTAAAAATAGAAAAGCGGGACCAGGTACATTCATATCTAGATAAATGTAAGACAAGAATTTTCAAAATTCTAGTCTTAGGTTTGTCTAAAAATAGAAAAGCGGGACCAGGTACATTCATATCTAGATAAATGTAAGACAAGAATTTTGGGATGGAGGGAGTATTTGAAGGTCTAGGTTTGCCCCAAGTTAAAACCCTGTCAAGTTTGACCAAGTCTATAAAAAAGTGAACCAACATCTACAACGCCAAATTTACTTTACTAGATTCATCATAAATTATATTTTCATACTATACATATTTGATGTTGTAGATATTGGTAAATTTTTCTATAAACTTTATCAAACTTGGAAGAGTTTGACTTACACAAAGCTAGAACTTTTGAGTAATTTGGGACAGATGGACTAACCTTCCACTCCTATGTGTGATACTAGTATTTGATGTAAACGTGAACTTAAAGGTTGAGAAAGTACTTTATGTTGGCAGCACCGTTCCCATTTTGAAAGATGCACCTTGCACTGCTATGTGTGTGATACTAGTGTTTGATGTAAAAGTGAACTCAAATTGAGAAATTATATTGGTAGCATTGATCCCATTTTAAAAGTTGTTTGTACTCTGTTCTTAGATATGTCTTTTTAGAGGTTCCATTATTAAACTATATAAAGATGTATATAGACATACTTTGTAGCATAGATTCACTCATTTTGTTCCGTATGTAAACGGAGCTGTGGCATCTACTGCATCATTTCCGTGCCGAATAGGCATATCCCTAAACAGACGCCTTCTTAGTGATCTCTCTTCAGTCTTCTCTTTGTATAAATAACATATCACATTTAATAAAGAAAGGGCCGACGGATCGGCCTGAAAGGCCGGTCATGCGTGAGCTGTCAGGTCGAACCATGTTAGACCGTTAGATCCCCTTCCCTTTCTTCCCCAACGTGTGTTGGATCCATGTGGATAGCAGGAGAGGCGCCGCCTAGCTTGCCAGCTCCCTCGGGCACCGCCGCCTCCCTTGTCGTTGCACCGTTGTCCATCTTGTCACCTCTTGTGTTCCTCACCGGCTCTGATGGCGGTGGTTGCAACTCCGATGACAACCCCCTTCATTCGCCTCGTCACCTCTTGTGTTCCTCACTGGCTCTGGTGGTAATGGTTGCAACTTCGATGGCGACGGTCGTCGGTCGCAACACCTGTTTGCAAGCTTGCAGTGTACCTCGCTTCTATTGCAGCACTTTGGTGTGTTGCCCTGCCCTCGTCGTTGATGCCCGCTATATGAGTTTCCGCAGACAAAAATGGCCGTGAGCCACATCATAAAACAGATGTAGCAAAAAAAACCCGTCGGTCGTAGCAAAAAGGAATGACGGTTGCAGGAAAAACGCCGTCGTCGTTGTGGGTCGCCACTCGCCATGAATGGATGTAGCAAAAACATTTGCCGCTTGTAGCAAAATGAAACACCAATTGTAGCAAAAGTCGCGACGTCATGTGCGATGTAGCAAAATGCGACACCGGTGGTAGTAAAATGCCATGCCGGTTGTAGCAAATTTTGATGTCGATTGAAGCATGTAGCAAATTACCTGAAAGTTGCAGCTCCGCTCGCCATGGAGAAGTTGAGACAGAGAGAAGGGATGCAACTCGCCATGCTGTCGGTTGTAGCAAAATGTGACACCGGTTGTAGCAAAATTCGATGTCGGTTGAACCATGTAGCATATTACGCCTATGGCCATGGACGCAACTTCCCGGACCATGCCATGGCGACGAGCGTTGGTTGCCGCTCGGTAGCGTTGATGGATGGGCGGCTGCTCATCGGAGCAGCGCGGGCAGGCGCTCGTCGGAGCAACACGGGCATGTGGATGGCGGCTGCTCGTCGGAGCAGCGCGGGAAGCGGTTGTAGCAAAATTCGATGCTGGTTGAAGCATGTAGCAAATTACGCCTATGGTCATGGACGCAACTTCGCCGACCATGCCATGGCGACGAGCGTTGGTTACCGTGGCAATGTTGGTGGGTGGGCGGATGTTTGTGGGATCAGCGCGGGCAGGTGCTCGTCGGAGCAGCACAGGCAAGTGGATGGTGACCGCTCGTCGGAGCAGCACGTGGAGGAGGACGAGGGAATAAAAAAAAACTGATGATGCAGAGGGGATAAGGGCAGAGCGTTTCGTGGGAAGAGGACAAGGGAGGCAAGAGGCGACCGGCTGTAAACGTTTACCTTAATAAAAGATATACAGTTTTTTTATTAGTTTCTCTCTTTTTCTTACTCCCGCAATGTGGTCTCTGGCGAAGCGATTTCATAACGGCTACTCTGCGGCAAGCTCGGTGTTGTTGGCGGAAGTGGGTGCCCACGCGAGAGACCTATGAAGCACACACGCGTGACCGTGGCTCCCGGCAGCGTGTCCACAAGAGCCACCAACGGCCAGCGCTTGGAGCTGCGACTCTGTCCTTCCCGGCGGTCAATGCAGAATGAGAAAGAACAAAGGCCATTAATCTTCATGAATTCAAGAATTAAAGGCCTCAATGACGAACACCAATGGATTTTACGTTGTACTCCCTCCGTCCGGAAATACTTTTTCTAGAAATGGATGAATCTAGACTTATTTTAGTTATAGATACATCCATTATATCTATTTTTAGGACAAATATTTCCGGACGAAGGGAGTAGATGGAGTGGGATTAGCCATCCCATCCCACTGAGATTGTTTATAATGGGCGTCCATGGGACAACGAGAAAATTAAGCGGGCTAGCCATATTCGCCCATTGAATCACAGTTAATCCACCAGCCTTGTTTCACTTAGTGCATGGACATATAGAAACGGATAGAGGAGGCGCCGTCGCGTTCCTTCTCTTCCGCCTTACACTGATCCGCTCTCAACCTACCTTGCCTTGTAGTTTCTACCTCGGCCGGCCCCGATGGCTAGATCACCGGCAGCCCCAACCCCGACCCGCATGTCGCCGACAGCCTCAAACCCAACCCCTAGGTCGTCGGCTGCGCAAACGCTGACTCCAAGACCACCGGATGCGTCAATCCCGACGCCCAGGTGGCGGCCACCCTCAACCCCAACCCAACTTGTCATTTACTCTGAAATTTTCCTGCCATTTGATCAACTTTTCGGTGGAATAAATTGCAATATTTTCAACTATACTTTTGCTCCATTGCTGGTGCTTTTATTGCTAGGATTACTAAATGGGATGTTAGTTGCTCTCTCAAAACCGAAAATGTGGCAGTTGTGACTGAATTTCCAGTCTAGTGGGTAGTAGTGGAATGCTAGTTTACTGAACATGCTTAGGCCCTGTTTGAAACCATTCAAATTATATATTTTAGTTTTTATAATCTATTATGTCTTCAAACATGACAGTTTATGGTGTACTCCCTCCGTTCCTAAATATAAGTCTTTTTAGACATTTTAATAGAGAACTACATACGGATCAAAATGAGTGAACCTATACTCTAAAATATGTCTATATACATCCGTATGTAGTTTTTCTATTGGAATGTCTAAAAAGAATTATATTTAGGAACGGAGGGAGTAGATTATAAAAACTAGATGGACAGATTATTAAAAACTCACAATTTACTCTACCCCAGCTAAAATCAGATTAGGGATTGCTAATGACCCATTACCCTTGTAAAGTTGGAGATAATTACATTCCTGCCACCGCCACCCTCATCTTTAAAAAAAATAGAAGGCATATGTAATGCCCCAAGTGTAACATTGCCATATTTGGAACCTTGCCATGTTTGGATCCATGATGTCATGGTTATGGAAGTATCATTTCATGTGTTATTTCATGTGGTCATACCTTGTCTTCCCCTTTGCATCATGCATCCATAGCATTCATTCCATTCTTGTGTTGTGTTGTGTTGATCCATTTGTGTGGTGTGATGAGTGTATGTGGTGTGTGAGGTGATGTGCAAAGCTTGGGTTACAACTTTGCTTTCTTCCAAAACTAGGTTTCAACAAAAACTTCTCCTTTATTTTCTTAAGATCAAGTTTACTTGCTCAAAACCTGCTTGTAAAATGTAGATCATTTAGAGTATTTTTCTGGTGGATGTGGTGCTATATCTAGGGGTTTTTCAACTTTGCTGTTATGGGGTTTTTAACTACAAAACAGATCACCTAATCCTGTTTTGTAATTATTTTTATTGCTCCAAAAATCCTCTTTTCATTTTATTTAAATAGGTCATAATTCCCTTATGACCAGGGTCATTTTTTATTTTATTTTTGGAGCCATAGAATTTCCTAGTAGTTTTATTTTGCTGGCATTTGTTTTAAGTGGAAAAACCCTGTGGGTTTTTCTTTCTCTTATCTGGCGCCAAGGATGGGTTCCCTTCCTCCTCGCAGGCCCAACTCTTCTTTTCCCTTGCGTGGCAGCCCACTTCCCCCGTCCCTCTCCTGTCTGACGCCGTCTCCTTCCTCCCTCTGCTTTCCATCAGTAACCAGAGAGACTTGCGGGAGAGAGGGGCGACACCGTGGCTTCACGGACGTCGAGGCGGCCCCCTCGACCCCTATTTATTCCCTCGGCGTGTGTGCCTTCCCTAGGGTTCCTTCCTCGCCGCTGCCACCTCTTCTTCTTCCCTTGTGAGCAGATTTGAGAGAGAGAGAGAGCAGGTAAGTCCAGGTTCAGTTCGTCAGAGAGATCATCACCGACCTCCCTACTCGTCGCCGACAGCGTCTGCGTGGCGGCCAAGGTGTTCTCGGGCATGGAGCTCCTTCCTCCTTCCCTTTCCCGGCGTTAGCAGAAAGGATCCTCCTCTCTGGCGCACCCTCCGCGGCGGCTCCGTCAAGCCGGAGAAGGTCGTCGTGCAGCCCCGCCTCTTCTTCCTGCTTCTTCATCGACGAGCGCTTCCCCGACGTTCCCTAGGTGAGCTAGCCCCGATCTCCTTCCCGATTTATGCGCGTAGGGCCCCTGCTGGAGTTGTAGCTTCGCCGCCGTCGCCTCCTGTGTTATCGTCGCCATCGCGTCGTCGAGCTGTAGTTGTGGTGCTTCGTTCGGTGAGCTTGGGCCAGGAATGAGTTCCTGGTGAACCCCTCTTCCTCCCAGCAAGAGCCCACTGCTCAATTTGAGCCTTAGCATCGTCGGAAGCCTTCCCCTCTTCCGACCGCCGTCGTTGGTAGGAATAGCAGTGGGGAATAACTAAGTAGGTTACCTCCCCCTCTCTAGTAAGCTTCGATCGAGTAGCAGAGTGGTAGTAGTATGTTTTGCGGCGCAGTTGGTCGCGGGTTCGAGTCCGAGAGCGCCCCCTTTTTATTTGTTTTGGATTTGTGGGCAGTAGCTCGACAGGAGCATCTTAGCCTGCTGTGGTTCCCTTCTCTGTCGAAGAAGGTGTACTAGCCCAGTAATGTGGAGTGTTGGTTGTGCATCAGCAGGTCTGGGGTTCGATCCCAAGCCTCCCCCTTTTTATTTTTTTATTTCCCTTTTGCTGTTTTAAGTGGTGTTTGCTTGTTTTGAACTTGGCTTGCTTGGGCAGCAAGTTGGTTGTGCTTAAGAATACAAACCAGTAGGTTCTCCTTTTATTTTAGCTTATGTGAGTATGTAGTGTGAATGTGAACATGTGTTGATAGTGTAGGTTTATGTGTGTGTGTATTG
Organism: Hordeum vulgare subsp. vulgare; assembly: GCF_904849725.1. Classification (NCBI taxonomy): domain Eukaryota; kingdom Viridiplantae; phylum Streptophyta; class Magnoliopsida; order Poales; family Poaceae; genus Hordeum; species Hordeum vulgare. The sequence goes on along the minus strand of NC_058518.1, from coordinate 145,417,734 downwards.
TGGTGCATGTGTGTGTGACACACACACATGAACAAGGTGTCTTGCTTGCCTTAGTGTCAATGGGGTGTCCTCTTGGACACCTAGGTGTGTGTGTGTGTAGATGAGATGTGAGTAGTTGATCTAGTGGAGTAGTGCATGTGTAGGTGTGTGTGCATGAGCACTAGTGATGCAAGCATGTGTGTGTGTGTGTGTGTGGTGGTGTGCTTAGGCACAAGTGCATGAGGGCTATCCCTCATGTTCACCATTGGGGTTGTGAGTGTGAGCATGTGCAAGTGTAGGTGATGAGATAGTGAACATCACATGTGATAATGCACTATTTGGCCTTATGGGTTTCTATGTACTTTTTCGATTTAACTTTGTGCCCACATGTTATATGCAAGTACCCAAGTATTTTATATGTTTTTGGGGTAGAAACTTCCCAAGAATCCATTGGAGGAATCATATTTCACTTTGGAGCACTTCCTGGAAATGCATATTTTTTTCTTCATGCCATGTTTAGGTCCTTATATCATGTGGTGTGTTGAGCCTATGAGGATGATTCCTTAATGTGGCAATAGAGGGTGAACCCCTCTACAACATGGTAGTTTTGTTTTGCTCATAGGAGTTTGTATGGGCTAGTTCTGCCTTGTCAAAGTTGGCATGTGGCTCAAATTGTCAGCTTTGTGAAAATCTGTGATTTTCACTAAGTCTGAGAATCTGCTGTTATTTTCTTCCCTTGTTGGTCTGGTTGCAAAAGCTCATGTGTTGGGAATCAGCCCAGGCAATCAACTAGAGAGTTGGAGCTTTTGTGTTTGTCAAGATCTCTGTTAAATTTCATGCACTTTCACTCACTTTACATATCATTTTGCAGGTTGCCAAAATGCTTCAGAGCATAAGCGGCTGGTGGAAATCTGAGATTTTCACTAAGTCCCAGAAATCTGTTATTTTTGTCCAAGTTAGTGCCTGTAGATCTTCTTGTGTGTGACTCCTTTGTATTATCTTGTTGCTCAGGCTTGTAGAGCTTTTGAATGGCTTTTACCACATATCTTGTTTGGCATATTTGGGTGGCTGTAGGTACTTTGCATGTTGCTTACTAACTGCTATGATGCTGTTTAGAACAGATTGCATGTTTTAGTTGTTTTGAAGCTTGTGTTAGTATTGTTGGTGGTGTGGTGAGTTTATTTACACCACCCCACCTATATTTGGTTGTTTGATCATGTGGCAACCTGGGAATACCAGAAGAGTGCTATTGGAGTGTGCTTGTGGTGGAATTGATCCGTAGGACTCCATATCTTGTTTCGTAGTTTCCGGTTGATCCGTAGCTCCGTTCTCTATGTTCCTTATATGTTTTTGCATCGTTTTCTCGTGATGCACCTGTTCATGCCATCTTCATGTATGTCAAGATAGATTAGTGTGAAGTTATGTCCAGAAGTTTATCTTCTCTTCTCATGCATATGCAAGTGACTAGAATAGAGATGCATGCTTCATTCTCATCTCATGCATCATGTTGTATGTTGCATCATGTTGTGTTGGCGTTCATTGGCTGTTATTTTTATCTTGGGTAGAACCAGGATCGGAGAGCGAGTACGTGGATTCTGGAGAGTACGTGCAGGACGAACAAGAGCAGTTCCAAGCTGAAGACATCACAGGCAAGATGACCGTGACCTTGATACCGTATCTAGCTTTGTTATGCTTAGAATCACGTTTCCTTCAATATATGCTCGCTGCCTACCACCTGATAAATGCCTCCTGTTTATGACATGAAACCCAAACACCATCCCCTCTTAGCTAATGTTGTTTGGCTAAGTAGGCTTGCTCAGCTTCTAATGATAGCTTTGCTAGTTGCAGGTGCCAGCTGTCTCATGTGGTAACATGAGTATTTGAGATCATTATGATTAAACTGCTATTTAATTAATGCACCTATATACTTGGTAAATGATGGAAGGCCTAGCCTTTTGCTGGGTGATTTGTTCCGTTATTGCTGCCTTAGTTTCGGCTACCGGTGTTTGATTCCATAATTGATCGCTCCTAACACGTTCAGGGTTGTTATGGGGACCCCCTTGATAAATCGTGTAGTGTTAAGACTTGTCCGACAGGACCCAACATTGGTTTTAATTTGCTAATCACCTAATAATAATTTGCATAGGGAATAGCTACCCCGAGGAATTAATCAACAACCCGGGCCAGTGCTCCTCATGAGTGTTGGTCCAAACTAGAGCAATGTGCGGGCCAACTCAGGGCAACTTGAGAGATTTCTATCAGGCCACTGTACGCGTCGCTCATCCGTCGTGTCCTGAGACTGAGATACGCGACTCTTATCGGGATCGTCGACACGATGGGAGGTCCTGTTAGTCTTGTCTTACCTTAGCGATATATCTTGTGGATAGGAATCTCGGTGAAACTTTGGGTCTCCTCAAAGTTGAGGTTTTCCTCTAAGGAATCCGACAAGATCATGAGATTAGTGATAGAGGATTACTTTGCGGCCCGTGACCATTTGTGATGGACTAGTTGGAGCACCCCTGCAGGGTTTAATCTTTCGGAAAGCCGTGCCCGCGGTTATGTGGCAACATGGATAATTTGTTAACATCCGGTTCTAGATAACTTGAACTAACTCTAATAAAACTGCCAACTGTGTGCGTAACCGTGACTGTCTCCTTCGAAGACCTCTCTTGATCGAGAACACGGTGGGGTTATGTTTGACGTAAGTAGGTGTTCAGGATCACTTAGTGATCACCTAGTCTTCGACCGCTCGCGTAGACCACCACATCTATAACTTGAATCTTTGTAAGTTAGCCACCATAAATGCTTAGGATGCTGCAACCTAAACACCGAACCTTCCTCACCTAATAACTTGACTAGTTTCGGTACCAAGGTCATCGATTTCTGAGTCCCCATGGCTCATAGTTTACTACAACACCCCAACAGGTACAGGTACACCCGACATAGGTGATCCAGATGGCATGCAGCTGGCGTGGCAGTACGATGAGGAGAACGACCGCCTATACGTGAACTATCCAGAAGACTGAGGTCGTGGTCGTGATCGTGGGCGAGCACGCGGGATATCATAGTCTTTTCCTTGTTTCATGTAGCCCGTAGCGGGACTACCTTGTCTGAATAACTGTGTGGATATAACTTTGATATTATCTATGTGAGATGACAAATGAATGCCATATTTGTCAATCTTAGTTTATGTATGTGCTATGATTATCTCACTTGCGAAACGCTTAGATGCGCCTCTTTCCTTTTTGGGGCATCGCCCCCTAAATAGGAAAGGGCCGCATCTTAGTCGTTACAAGTTGGTAACCAGATCCTTACGACCATAGGAGCCTTTGTGTGATCGAACTTGGCCGAGTCAAGTCTAGTAAAATGTTTTGAGTCTTAGTTATATCGGAGACTAGCTTTCGTTTTTCTCCTCTTCCATGCTTTGGTGAGGTTCTCGACTTAGGGAATCTTAATTCTACGCCTCTTCTCGCTCAAAACTTTTTTTAGGATCACGCGGGTATTTTGAAATCTATATGATATCGATGTGACGGAGTTCTATCTTGGTGCCTCCTGTCTGCCTTGATTTCTTCCAGGGAGTTGAGCTCCAGGGGATTCTTGTGCACATCGCCATCATTCAGATTTCTTAGTATCTCAGAACGAAGGATGTTCGTAATTGCTTCAATACTAGTAGTGGCGAGATAACCCCGATGTCCCCAGTACTGGTGCAGATTGTTCGGGAGTACTGCCATACTTTGTATCGTTGTAATCACGAGGGTTTGTAGTAGATGAAGGTCCAAGATTCTGGTTATGTGTTGACGGATGTGATACATTGGACGGGTTAGTATAGGAGTTGGGTGAAATATTACTCCTTGTATTCGTGTACCAGATTGCATGACCAGATATTTCAGGAATTCATAGGTGGGATATCAAGTAGTGGCTTATAGGACAATCTTCCTGCAGATGCATGATGTGAGGTTGGGACTCGACATTCAGTGGGTACGTTTGTTCACGGTCGTCTTACAGTGGTTCTCGTTGTGTCTTAAAGAGTCCTTGTAGCTTGCTACGACTCGGGGATGCTTCATAAGTCATGTGCACTACCTTGCACAGGATGGCTACTATAAATTCGAGCCGTGCGATCTTATCCACGAAGATATCGGATGAAATCTCGATCATATGTTTGTTCCGAGCAGTTCTAGCTCATACTTGGTTTGCAAGTGGTCTTAATCAGAATTTTGTCGACAGTCACTTTGAGGAAGCATTCTTACTATTTTGTTTGAGTGCAATTGCTAATATTCTTGTTTAGATATTCCTGCCTTTTTGATTCAGCTTTACCTTCAATATTATTCTGTGGGCTAATGTGTTGTTCGTCTTCAGGATGGCTCCACCAACTCGTCAGAATCCGGGTCGTGAGGGTGCTGAGATGCCGCCACCACCCCCTTCGCCACCTCCTCCGCCGCTGCGGCCTCCTCCTGCAGAGGCTTGGCAAGCGGTGATGGCTGCTACGAATGCTAACACTCAGATGCTGATCCAGCTGTTGCAAGAGAGGACTAATCAGCAGCAAGGCAACTTCAAGCATGGTGGTAATCAGTTTGCTACTCTGAGTCAATTCCTGGCAAATCAGCCGAAGACCTTCACGTCGTGTGACCAGCCGTTTAACGCTGAGGATTGGATTCGGGACATGAACAAACACTTTGAGTGCAACAATGTCCGTCCAGAGGATTTCTTCAAGTTTGCAACATTCCTGCTGAAGGGGCAAGCATCGATCTGGTGGCAGCAGTTGAAGGACTCCAGGGGTGCCAGAGTGATCACTTGGCATGAGTTCTGCAGAGACTTCAGGTCCCACTATATCCCATCTAGATTTGTGGAGGAGATGCGTGAGAAGTTCAGGCGCTTGAAGTAAGGTGGTAACTCCGTGTACAAGTACAACGTCGAGTTCCACGAGCTAGACCGATATGCCTTGCAGGACATTCCAGATCAGAAGAGCAAGATCTATCAGTTCAGAGGTGGTCTAAAAGAGGATTTGCAGCTAGTCCTCGCCTTGCACGATCTTGAGGAGTTCGATAAGTTCTACAACTTGGCTCTCAGGGCTGAGGCAACTTTGCTCAGGGTGGAGAATTCGAAGAAGCGTTTCAGAGATTCCAGCTCGTCTTCCTCAACTCAGGTGGTTCAGAAGCAACAGAAATATTGGGTGTCTCCTCCTCCTCCTCCTCGCACACGCAGCAGTTCAAGCAATCAGGTGGTCGTGGTTCTTCCCACCCACCCAACCTAGCTTTCCAATAGATGTTTCAGCAACAGAAGCAAGGGACTCCTTAGACTCAGTTCCATCAGCCAAGAGATGTTACTTGTCACAAGTGTGCGCAGAAGGGTCACTATGCCAACAAGTGCACCTCTAAGCTGCGTCTTCCGCCTCCTCCTCGAGGCAAACCTCCAAGCAATGCTATAGTGAAGTTCAACCCCAAGTCTGCTAGAGTCAATATGGTGAATGCAGCTGAAGCAGAAAACTCCTCACACGTGATTATGGGTAATCTCCTCGTTAATGATATTCCTGCTAAGGTTCTGTTTGATTCTGGTGCTTCTCATTTATTCATGTCTAGAATGTTCTTTGCCGAGCATGATTTTGATTCTGAGTATTTGAGCAAGGCGTTGCGTGTGGTGTCACCCGGTACTCTTATGAGCGCCAACAAAGTGGTTCTGGATGTTACTGTCAAGATGGGTGATTACGCTTTTCTGGCGTCTCCTATTTTCCTTGGCAATTCTGACATTCATTTGATCCTTGGTATGGACTAGTTGGCCATGAACAAGGCATCTATTGATTGTGAAGATAAAGAAGTGAAGCTAACTCACTCTTCGGAGGACGTGATTATCTTCGCAGCGCGCGATGACACAATCCGTCTACTTTCCTTGAATGAGAAGGGTGAGATCTCTCCAATTTCGCAAGTCCCAGTGGTCTGCGAATATGAAGATGTTTTTCCGGAAGAACTGCCAAGAATGCCTCCGCACCGAGAAGTTAAGTTCGTAATTGAACTTGAACCGGGTACTGAGCCTGTGTGCAAACGGCCGTACAAATTGGGTCCAGAAGAGCTGAAGGAGTTGAAGAGACAACTCGATGAGTAGGAGCGTCTGGGTCTGATCAGACCAAGCTCATCTCCTTGGGGCCGTGGAGTGCTTTTTGTCAAGAAGAAGGATGGCACAGACCGATTGTGTGTCGATTACCGTCCATTGAACAAGAAGACAATCAGAAACAAGTCTCCACTGTTGGAAATATGCCCTAGAGGCAATAATAAATTAGTTATTATTATATTTCTTTGTTCATGATAATCGTTTATTATCCATGCTATAATTGTATTGATTGGAAACACAATACTTGTGTGGATACATAGACAAAACACTGTCCCTAGTAAGCCTCTAGTTGGCTAGCTCGTTGATCAAAGATGGCCAAAGTTTTCTGGCCATAGGCAAGTGTTGTTACTTGATAACGGGATCACATCATTAGGAGAATCATGTGATGGACTAGACCCAAACTAATAGACGTAGCATGTTGATCGTGTCATTTTGTTGCTACTGTTTTCTGCGTGTCAAGTATTTGTTCCTATGACCATGAGATCATATAACTCACTAACACCGGAGGAATGCTTTGTGTGTATCAAACGTCGCAACGTAACTGGGTGACTATAAAGATGCTCTACAGGTATCTCCGAAGGTGTTCGTTGAGTTAGTATGGATCGAGACTGGGATTTGTCACTCCGTGTGACGGAGAGGTATCTCAGGGCCCACTCGGTAATACAACATCACACACAAGCCTTGCAAGCAATGTGACTTAGTGTAAGTTGCGGGATCTTGTATTACGGAACGAGTAAAGAGACTTGCCGGTAAATGAGATTGAAATAGGTATGCGGATACTGACGATCGAATCTCGGGCAAGTAACATACCGAAGGACAAAGGGAATGACATACGGGATTATATGAATCCTTGGCACTGAGGTTCAAACGATAAGATCTTCGTAGAATATGTAGGATCCAATATGGGCACCCAGGTCCCGCTACTGGATATTGACCGAGGAGTCTCTCGGGTCATGTCTACATAGTTCTCGAACCCGCACGGTCTGCACACTTAAGGTTCGTCGTTGTTTTATGCGTATTTGAGTTATATGGTTGGTTACCGAATGTTGTTCAGAGTCCCGGATGAGATCACAGACGTCACGAGGGTTTCCGGAATGGTCCGGAAATGAAGATTGATATATAGGATGACCTCATTTGATTACCGGAAGGTTTTTGGAGTTACCGGGAATGTACCGGGAATGACGAATGGGTTCCGGGTGTTCACCGGGGGGGGGGGGGGGAGGGGGCAACCCACCCCGGGGAAGCCCATAGGCCTTGGGGGTGGCGCACCAGCCCTTAGTGGGCTGGTGGGACAGCCCAAGAAGGCCCTATGCGCCATAGGAAGAAAATCAAAGAGAAAAGAAAAAAAAGGGAGGAGGTGGGAAAGGGAAGAAGGACTCCACCTTCCAAACCAAGTTGGATTCGGTTTGGAAGGGGAGACCTTCCCCCCTTTGGCTCGTCCGACCCCCTTGGGGCTCCTTGAGCCCCAAGGCAAGGCCCCCCCTCTCCCACCTATATATACGGAGGTTTTAGGGCTGATTTGAGACGACTTTTCCACGGCAGCCCGACCACATACCTCCATGGTTTTTCCTCTAGATCGCGTTCTTGCGGAGCTCGGGCGGAGCCCTACTGAGATAAGATCACCACCAACCTCCGGAGCGCCGTCACGCTGCCGGAGAACTCATCGACCTCTCCGTCTCTCTTGCTGGATCAAGAAGGCCGAGATCATCGTCGAGCTGTACGTGTGCTGAACGCGGAGGTGCCGTCCGTTCGGCACTAGATCGTGGGACTGATCGCGGGACGGTTCGCGGGGCGGATCGAGGGACGTGAGGACGTTCCACTACATCAACCGCGTTCACTAACGCTTCTGCTGTACGGTCTAGAAGGGTACGTAGATCACACATCCCCTCTCGTAGATGGACATCACCATGATAGGTCTTCGTGCGCGTAGGAAAATTTTTGTTTCCCATGCGACGTTCCCCAACAGTGGCATCATGAGCTAGGTTCATGCGTAGATGTCTTCTTGAGTAGAACACAAAAGTTTTTGTGGGTGGTGATGTGTGTTTTGCTGCCCTCCTTAGTCTTTTCTTGATTCCGCGGTATTGTTGGATCGAAGCGGCTCAGACCGACATTACTCGTACGCTTACGAGAGACTGGTTTCATCGCTACGAGTAACTCCGTTGCTCAAAGATGACTCGCGAGTGTCAGTTTCTCCAACTTTAGTTGAATCGGAATTGACCGAGGAGGTCCTTGGATGAGGTTAAATAGCAACTCATATATCTCCGTTGTGATGTTTGCGTAAGTAAGATGCGATCCTACTAGATACCCATGGTTACCACGTAAAACATGCAACAACAAAATTAGAGGACGTCTAACTTGTTTTTGCAGGGTATGCTTGTGATGTGATATGGCCAACGATGTGATGTGATATATTGGATGTATGAGATGATCATGTTGTAATAGTTAATATCGACTTGCACGTCGATGGTACGGCAACCGGTAGGAGCCATAGGGTTGTCTTTAAACTAACGTTTGTGCTTGCAGATGCGTTTACTATTTTGCTAGGATGTAGATTTAGTAGTAATAGCATGAGTAGCACGACAACCCCGATGGCGACACGTTGATGGAGATCAGGATGATGGAGATCATGGTGTGACGCCGGTGACAAGAAGATCGTGCCGGTGCTTTGGTGATGGAGATCAAGAAGCACATGATGATGGCCATATCATGTCACTTATGAATTGCATGTGATGTTAATCCTTTATGCACCTTATCTTGCTTAGAACGAAGGTAGCATTATGAGGTGATCTCTCACTAAAATTTCAAGACGAAATTGTGTTCTCCCCGACTGTGCACCGTTGCTACAGTTCGTCGTTTCGAGACACCACGTGATGATCAGGTGTGATAGACTCAACGTTCACATACAACGGGTGTAAAACAGTTGCGCACGCGGAACACTCGGGTTAAGCTTGACGAGCCTAGCATGTGCAGACATGGCCTCGGAACACATGAGACCGAAAGGTCGAGCATGAATTGTATAGTTGATATGATTAGCATAGAGATGCTTACCACTAAAACTATTCTCGACTCACGTGATGATCGGACTTGAGATAGTGGATTTGGATCATGTACCACTCAAATGACTAGAGAGATGTACTTTTTGAGTGGGAGTTCTTAAGTAATATGATTAATTGAACTAATTGTCATGAACATAGTCTAATGATCTTTGCGAATTACGATGTAGCTTGCGCTATAGCTCTACTGTTTTTATATGTTCCTAGAGAAAATTTAGTTGAAAGTTGGTAGTAGCAAACTTTGCAGACTAAGTCTGTAAAACCGAGGATTGTCCTCGTTGCTGCGTAGAAGGCTTATGTCCTTAATGCACCACTCGGTGTGCTGCACCTCGAGCATCGTCTGTGGATGCTGTGAACATCCGACATACACGTTTCTGATGACTACACGATAGTTCAGTGCAAAATACTTAATGGCTTAGAAGCAAGGCGCCGAAAACGTTTTAAAACGTCAAGGGACATAAGTGATGTTCTAAAGAGATGAAATTGTGATTTCATGCTTGTGCCCTTGTTAAGAGGTACGAGACCTCCAACAAGATTCTTTGTCCACAAAGTAAAGGAGAAAAGCTCAATCGTTGAGCGTGTGCTCAGATTGTGTGAGTACGACAATCACTTGAATCAAGTGGGAGTAAATCTTCCAGATGAGATAGTGATGGTTCTCCAAAGTCACTGCCACCAAGCTGTGAAAGCTTCGTGATGAACTATAACATATCAAGGATAGATACAATGATCCTTGAGCGATTCGCGATGTTTGACACTGCGAAAGTAGAAATCAAGAAGGAGCATCAATAGTTGATGGTTTGTAAAACCACTAAAGTTTGAAGAAAGGCAAGGGCTAGAAGGGATACTTCGTGAAACGGCAAAACAAGTGCTGCACTAATGAAGAAACCCAAGATTAAACCCAAACCCAAGACTAAGTGCTTCTGTAATGAGGGGAACAGTCACTGAGGCGGAGCAACTCTAGATACTTGGTAGATAAGAAGGCTAGCAAAAGTCGAGAGAAGTATATTTGATATACATGATGTTGATGTGTACTTTACTGGTACTCCTAGTAGCATGAGGGTATTGGATACCGGTTCGGTTGCTAAGTGATTAGTAACACGAAATGAAAGCTACGACATAAACGGAGACTAGCTAAAGGCGAGGTGACGATACGTGTTGGAAGTGTTTCCAAGGTTGATATGATCAAACGTCGCATGCTCCCTCTGCCATCGGGATTGGTGTTAAACCTAAATAATTGTTATTTGGTGCTTGCGTTAAGCATGAACATGATTGGATCATGTTTATTGCAATACGATTATTCATTTAAAAGAGAATAATGGTTACTCTATTTGCTTGAATAATCACCTTCAATGGTTTATTGAATCTCGATCGTAGTGTTACACATGTTCATGATATTGGTGCCAAAAGACACGGGGTAATGATGATAGTACCACTTACTTGTGGCACTGCCGCTTGAGTCATGTTAGTATAAATTGCATGAAGAGGCTCCATGCTGATGGATCTTTGTACTCACCTAATTTCGAATCACTAGTGACATGCAAATCATACCACATGAGCAAGGCCTTGTTTTCATTGAGATGAAATAAGATAGTAACTTGTTGGAAGTGATACATTTTGATGTATGCAGTCCAATGGGTGCTGAGGCACGCAGTGGATATCATTATGTTCTTACTTCACTGACGATTTGAGTAGATAGAGGAGTATTTACTTAATGAATCACAAGTCTGAAATGTTGAAAAGTTCAATTCCGTTTCAGAGTGAAGTTCGTCGTAACAAGAGGATAAACTATCTACGATATGATCATAGAAATGAATATCTGAGTTACGAGTTTTGGTACGCAGTTAAGACAATGTGGAAATTGTTTCGCAGTTCATGCCACCTGGAACATCATAGTGTGATGATGTGTCTGAACGTCATAGCCACGCACTATTAGGTATGGTGCATGCTATGATGTCTCTTATCAAATTACCACTATCGTTTATGGGTTATGCATTAGAGACAAACCGCACTCACTTTAAATAGGGCACCGCGTATTTCCGTTGAGATGACACAATATAGACTGAGGTTTAGAGAAATCTAAACTGTCGTTTCTTAAAAGTTTGGGGCTTCGATACTTATGTGAAAAGGTTTCAGTCTGATAAGCTCGAACCCAAAGCGGATAAATGCATCTTCATAGGATATCCAAAACAGTTGGGTACATCTCCTATCTCAGATCCGAAAGCAAAGTGTTTGTTTCTAGAAACGGATCCTTTCTCGAGGAAAGGTTTCTCTCGAAAGAATTGAGTGGGAGGGTAGTAGAACTTGATGAGGTTATTGAACCATCACTTCAACCAGTGTGTAGCAGGGCGCAGGAAGTTGTTCCTGTGGTGCCTACACCAATTGAAGTGGAAGCTGATGATGGTGATCATCAAGCATCGGATCAAGTTACTACAAGCCTCGTAGGTTGACTAGGTCGCGTACTACTACAGAGTGGTACAGTAACCCTGTCTTGGAGGTCATGTTGTTGAGCAACAGTGAACCTACGAGTTATGGAGAAAGCGATGGTGGGCCCAGATTCCGACAAATGGCTGGAAGCCATGAAATCCGAGAAAGGATCCATGTATGAAAACAAAGTGTAGACTTTGGAAAGAACTACTTGATGGTCATAAGACTATTGAGTAAAGATGGATCTTTAAAAGGAAGACAGACGATGATGGTGATAAGTCACTGTTAAGAAAAGCTCGACTTGTCGCAAAGATGTTTCCGACAAGATCAAACAGTTGACTATGATGAGATTTTCTCACTCGTAGCGATGCTAAAAGTCTGTTAGAATTATGTTAGTAGTTGCTGCATTATTTATGAAATATTGCACATAGGATGTCAAAACATTGTTTCCTCAACGGTTTCCTTGAGCAAACATTGTATGTGATACAACCAGAAGGTTTTGTCGATCCTAAAGATACTAGCAAGTATGCAAGCTCCAGTGATCCTTCAATGGACTGGTGCAAGCATCTCGGAGTTGGAATATACACTTTGATAAGATGATCAAAGATTTTAGGTTTGTACAAGGTTTATGAGAAACTTGTATTTCCAAAGAAGTGAGTGGGAGCACTATAGAATTTCTGATAAGTATATGTGGTTGACATATTGTGGATCAGAAGTAATGTAGAATTTCTGTAAAGCATACAAGGTTGTTTGAAATGAGTTTTCAAAGGAATACCTGGATTGAGCTACTTGAACGTTGAGCATCAAGATCTATGGAGATAGATCAAAAGCGCTTAATGAAAGTTTCAATAAGATGCATGCCTTGACAAGTTTTTGAAGGAGTTCAAATTAGATCAGCAAAGAAGGAGTTCTTGGTTGCGTTGTAAGGTGTAAATTTGAGTAAGACTCAAAACCCGACCACGGCAGAATAAAGAGAATAGACGAAGGTCGTCTTCTATGCCTTAGCCGTAGAATCTAAAGTATGCCATGCTGTGTACCGCACCTGATGTGTGCCTTGACTCAAAGTCTGTTGAGAGGTACAGAGAGTGATCCATGATTGAATCACTAGCAGCGGTCAAAATTTATCCTTAGTAACTAATGGACTAAGGAATTTTTCTCGATTATGGAGGTGGTTAAAGAGTTCGTCGTAAAGGGTTACGTCGATGTAAGCTTTGACACTAGTCCGAATAACTATGAGTAGTGAAACGGATTCGTATAGTAGAGTAGATATTTGGAGTATTTCCGAATAGCACATAGTAGCAGCATCTATAAGATGACATAAAGATTTGTAAATAACACACGGATCTGAAAATTTCAGAACCGTTGACTAAAACCTCTCTCACGAGCAAGACGTGATCAGACCCCATAACTATATGGGTGTTGGGTTCGTTGGAATCACATGGTGATGTGAACTAGATTATTGACTCTAGTGCAAGTGGGAGACTGTTGGAAATATGCCCTAGAGGCAATAATAAATTAGTTATTATTATATTTCTTTGTTCATGATAATCGTTTATTATCCATGCTATAATTGTATTGATTGGAAACACAATACTTGTGTGGATACATAGACAAAACACTGTCCCTGGTAAGCCTCTAGTTGGCTAGCTCGTTGATCAAAGATGGCCAAGGTTTCCTGGCCATAGACAAGTGTTGTTACTTGATAACGGGATCACATCATTAGGAGAATCATGTGATGGACTAGACCCAAACTAATAGACGTAGCATGTTGATCGTGTCATTTTGTTGCTACTGTTTTCTGCGTGTCAAGTATTTGTTCCTATGACCATGAGATCATATAACTCACTAACACCGGAGGAATGCTTTGTGTGTATCAAACATCGCAACGTAACTGGGTGACTATAAAGATGCTCTACAGGTATCTCCGAAGGTGTTCGTTGAGTTAGTATGGATCGAGACTGGGATTTGTCACTCCATGTGACGGAGAGGTATCTCGGGGCCCACTCGGTAATACAACATCACACACAAGCCTTGCAAGCAATGTGACTTAGTGTAAGTTGCGGGATCTTGTATTACGGAACGAGTAAAGAGACTTGCCGGTAAACGAGATTGAAATAGGTATGCGGATACTGACGATCGATTCTCGGGCAAGTAACATACCGAAGGACAAAGGGAATGACATACGTGATTATATGAATCCTTGGCACTGGGGTTGAAACGATAAGATCTTCGTAGAATATGTAGGATCCAATATGGGCATCCAGGTCCCGCTATTGGATATTGACCGAGGAGTCTCTCGGGTCATGTCTACATAGTTCTCGAACCCGCATGGTCTGCACACTTAAGGTTCGTCGTTGTTTTATGCGTATTTGAGTTATATGGTTGGTTACCGAATGTTGTTTGGAGTCCCGGATGAGATCACGGATGTCACGAGGGTTTTCGGAATGGTCCGGAAACGAAGATTGATATATAGGATGACCTCATTTGATTACCGGAAGGTTTTCGGAGTTACCAGGAATGTACCGGGAATGACGAATGGGTTCCGGGTGTTCACCGGGGGGGGGGGGGGCAACCCATCCCGGGGAAGCCCATAGGCCTTGGGGGTGGCGCACCAGCCCTTAGTGGGCTGGTGGGACAGCCCAAGAAGGCCCTATGCGCCATAGGAAGAAAATCAAAGAGAAAAGAAAAAAAAGGGAGGAGGTGGGAAAGGGAAGAAGGACACCACCTTCCAAACCAAGTTGGATTCGGTTTGGAAGGGGAGACCTTACCCCCTTTGGCTCAGCTGACCCCCTTGGGGCTCCTTGAGCCCCAAGGCAAGGCTCCCCTCTCCCACTTATATATACGGAGGTTTTAGGGCTGATTTGAGACGACTTTTCCACGGCAGCCCGACCACATACCTCCACGGTTTTTCCTCTAGATCGCGTTTCTGCGGAGCTCGGGCGGAGCCCTACTGAGATAAGATCACCACCAACCTCCGGAGCGCCGTCACGCTGCCGGAGAACTCATCTACCTCTCTGTCTCTCTTGCTGGATCAAGAAGGCCGAGATCATCGTCGAGCTGTATGTGTGCTGAACGCGGAGGTGCCGTCCGTTCTGCACTAGATCGTGGGACTGATCGCGGGACGGTTCGCGGGGCGGATCGAGGGACGTGAGGATGTTCCACTACATTAACCGCGTTCACTAACGCTTCTGCTGTACGATCTACAAGGGTACGTAGATCACACATCCCCTCTCGTAGATGGACATCACCATGATAGGCCTTCGTGCGCGTAGGATTTTTTTTGTTTCCCATGCGACGTTCCCCAACATCCACTTCCTAACATCAATGAGTTGTTCGAGCAATTGAAAGGGGCTAAGGTCTTCTCCAAGCTCGATCTCAGGATGGGCTATCATCAGATTGGTATTCGCGAAGAGGATATTCCAAAGACTGCTTTCAGGACAAGCTTTGACTCGTATGAGTATACAGTAATGTCTTTTGGTCTGGAAAATGCTTCACCGACCTTCTATCGAATGATGAATTATATCTTCTCCCCATTCAAGAATGAATTCGTCTTGCTGTTTCTTGATGATATTCTGGTCTTTTCGGAAACTGAAGAAGAGCATGAAGAACATCTCAGGCTGGTGCTTGATAAGCTGAGAGAACATAAGTTCTATGCTAAGTTCTCCAAATGTGAGTTCTGGTTGAAAGAAGTTGTCTACCTTGGGCACATCATCTCTACCGAGGGCATCAAAGTTGATCCGTCGAAGGTGCAGGCCATTGTTGAGTGGGAGCCTCCGCAAAATGTGAAGCAGCTTCGAAGCTTTCTCGGGCTTGCAAGCTATTGTAGAAGATTCGTTGAGAACTTCTCCAAGATTGCTAAGCCTCTCTCAAGTCTTCTTCAGAAGGGTGTGAAGTATGTCTGGTCTCCAGAGTGTCAGTTGGCTTTCGACACACTCAAAGAGAAGCTCACTTCTACTCCAGTCTTGGTTCCTCCTGATGACTCCAAACCTTACCAAGTGTTCTGCGACGCCTCTCTTCAAGGTCTTGGTGCTATGTTGATGCAAGACAAGAAAGTGGTAGCTTATACCTCGAGGCAGTTGAAGCCAAGTGAGAAGAATTACCCCACTCATGATCTTGAGTTGGCGGGAGTGGTACATGCTCTGATGACTTGTAGACACCTCTTGTTGGAACGTAAGGTTGAAGTGTTCACTAATCACAAGAGTCTCAAGTACATCTTCACCCAACCTAACCTCAATCTTCGGCAAACTCGTTGGGTGGAAATGCTCCAAGATTTTAATCCGAGCGTTGAGTACACTCCACGCAAATCTAATGACGTGGCACATGCTTTGAGCAGGAAGGCTTACTTCAACAGTCTCATTCTGAAGCCTCTCCAGCCTGACCTTTGTGAATCTTTCAGAAAGCTCAACCTTCAGTTAGTACCTCAGGGATTTCTTGCAAATCTTCAGATCTCTCCTACCTTGGAAGACCAGGTCCGAGCAGCGCAACTTCTTGATGCAATGGTGAAGAAAGTTAAGATTGGCTTGGCAAAGGGAGTTCCCAAATATAAGTGCTTCAGTGTTGATGCCAGAGATACATTATTCTTTAAGGATCGTCTTGTCGTTTCGAAAGGTGATCTCAGAAAGGTTATCATGGAAGAAGCTCATAACTCTCTTCTCTCAATACATCCAGGAAGTTCCAAGATGTATCAGGACTTGAAACCGACCTTCTGGTGGACTCGCAAGAAGCGTGAGATTGCTCAGTTCGTAAATGAATGTGATGTATGTCGAAGGGTGAAGGGAGAGCATCAACGTCCAACAGGTCTTTTGCATCCTTTGTCCATTCCCGAGTGGAAGTTCGACCATATTGAGATGGATTTCGTCACCGGGTTTCCGAATCCAAGAAGGGTAACGATGCCATGTTCGTCGTCATCGACAAGTTGAGCAAAGTAGCTCATTTCCTTCCAGTCAAGGAATCCATCTCGGCAGCTCAGCTTGCAGAGCTGTACACTTCGAGGATAGTGTCTTTGCATGGCGTGCCTATGATGATTTCTTCGGATCGCGGAAGTATCTTCACTTCCAAGTTCTACGACTCTTTTCAGTCTGCGATGGGTACGAAGATACATTCAACACAACCTTTCATCCTCAGACTAGTGGGCAAGTGGAGAGAGTCAATCAGGTCCTCGAGGATATGCTGAGAGCCTGTGTCATTTCTTTTGGCATGAAGTGGGAAGACTGCCTACCTTTCGCTGTGTTCTCGTATAACAACAGTTATCAAGCTAGTGCAGGTAAAGCTCCGTTTGAGATTCTCTATGGCAGGAAGTGCCGTACCCCACTCAACTGGTCCGAGACCGGCGAGCGTCAGATTCTTGGGAATGACTTGATCGAAGAAGCAGAAGAGATGTGTCGGGTCATTAGGGATAATCTCAGGGCAGCGCAGTCCCGTCAGAAGAGCTACTATGATAGCAAGCATCATGACATGTCCTATGAGCTCGATGACTTCATCTATCTCAAAGTGTCTCCTATGAAGGGCACTCAACGTTTTGGCATCAAAGGCAAGCTTGCTCGTCGTTTCGTTGGTCCTGTCAGAGTTGTTGGCAAGAGAGGCGACCTTGCTTATCAACTTGAGCTCCCTTCAAACTTCGCAAATGTGCATGACGTGTTCCATGTCTCCCAGCTCCGGAGATGCTTCAAGACTCCCGAGCGCACAATTGATCTTCAAGATATCGACCTTCAACCCGACCTATCCTATCGTGAGCATCTAGTTGCAGTTCTCGAGACGACGGAGTGCAAGACCCGCAACAAGTCAATCAAGTTTCTCAAGTTGCAGTTGTCACATCATTCCGATAAAGAGGCCACTTGGGAGCACGAGGATCACCTCCGTTCCGAATTCCCAGAGTTCTTTCAGTCCTAGATCTCGGGACGAGATCTTCTTGTAGTGTGGGAGAGTTTGTAATGCCCCGAGTGTAACATTGCCATATTTGGAACCTTGCCATGTTTGGATCCATGATGTCATGGTTATGTAAGTATCATTTCATGTGGTCATGCCTTGTCTTCCCCTTTGCATCATGCATCCATAGCATTCAGTCCATTCTTGTGTTGTGTTGTGTTTATCCATTTGTGTGGTGTGATGAGTGTATGTGGTGTGTGAAGTGATGTGCAAAGCTTGGGTTACAACTTTGCTTTCTTCCAAAACTAGGTTTCAACAAAAACCTCTCCTTCTTTATTTTCTTAAGATCAAGATTTACTTGCTCTAAACCTGTTTGTAAAATGTAGATCATTTAGAGTATTTTTATGGTGGATGTGGTGCTATGTATAGGGGTTTTTCAACTTTGCTGTTATGGGGTTTTTAACTACAAAACAGATCACCTAATCCTGTTTTGTAATTATTTTTATTGCTCCAAAAATCCTCTTTTCATTTTATTTAAATAGGTCATAATTCCCTTATGACCAGGGTCATTTTTTATTTTATTTTTGGAGCCATAGAATTTCCTAGGAGTTTTATTTTGCTGGCATTTGTTTTAAGTGGAAAAACCCTGTGGTTTTTTCTTTCTCTTATCTGGCGCCAAGGATGGGTTCCCTTCCTCCTCGCAGGCCCAACTCTTCTTTTCCCTTGCGTGGCAGCCCACTTCCCCCGTCCCTCTCCTGTCTGACGCCGTCTCCTTCCTCCCTCTGCTTTCCATCAGTAACCAGAGAGACTTGCGGGAGAGAGGGGCAACACCGTGGCTTCACGGACGTCGAGGCGGCCCCCTCGACCCCTATTTATTCCCTCGGCGTGTGTGCCTTCCCTAGGGTTCCTTCCTCGCCGCTGCCACCTCTTCTTCTTCCCTTGTGAGCAGATTTGAGAGAGAGAGAGCAGGTAAGTCCAGGTTCAGTTCGTCAGAGAGATCGTCTCCGGCCTCCCTCCTCGTCGCCGGCAGCGTCTCCGTGGCGGCCAAGGTGTACTCGAGCATGGAGCTCCTTCCTCCTTCCCATTCCCGGCGTTAGCAGAAAGGATCCTCCTCTCTAGCGCATCCTCTGCGGCGGCTCCATCAAGCCGGAGCAGGTCGTCATGCAGCCCCCCTCTTCTTCCTGCTTCTTCGTCGACGAGCGCTTCCCCGATGTTCCCTAGGTGAGCTATCCCCGATCTCCTTCCCGATTCCTGTGCGTAGGGCCCCTGCTAGAGCCGTAGCTTCGGCGCCGTCGCCTCGTGTGTTGTCGTCGCCGTCGTGTCGTTGAGCCGTAGTTGTGGTGCTCCGTCCGGTGAGCTTGGGCCAGGAATGAGTTCCTGGTGAACCCCTGTTCCTCCCAGCAAGAGCCCGCTGCTCAATTTGAGCCGTAGCATCGCCGGAAGCCTTCCCCTGTTCTAGCCGCCGTCGTTGGTAGGAATAGCAGTGGGGAATAACTAAGTAGGTTACCTCCCCCTCTCTAGTAAGCTTCGATCGAGTAGTAGAGTGGTAGTAGTGTGTTTTGCGGCGCAGTTGGTCGCGGGTACGAGTCCCAGAGCGCCCCCTTTTTATTTGTTTTGGATTTGTGGGCAGTAGCTCGACAGGAGCAGCTTATCCTGCTGTGGTTCCCTTCTTTGTCGAAGAAGGTGTACTAGCCCAGTGGTGTGGAGTGTTGGTTGTGCATCAGCAGGTCTTGGGTTCAATCCCAAGCCTTCCCCCTTTTTATTTTTTATTTCCCTTTTGCTGTTTTTAGTGGTGTTTGCTTATTTTGAACTTGGCTTGCTTGGGCATCAAGTTGGTTGTGCTTAAGAACATAAACCAGTAGGTTCTCCTTTTATTTTAGCTTATGTGAGTATGTAGTGTGAGTGTGCACATGTGTTGATAGTCTAGGTGTATGTATGTGTATTGTGGTGCATGTGTGTGTGTGTGACACACACACATGAACAAGGTGTCTTTCTTGCCATAGTGTCAATGGGGTGTCCTCTTGGACACCTAGGTGTGTGTGTGTGTATATATGAGATGTGAGTAGTTGATCTAGTGGAGTAGTGCATGTGTAGGTGTGTGTGCATGAGCACTAGTGATGCAAGCATGTGTGTGTGTGTGTGTGTGTGGTGTGCTTAGGCACAAGTGCATGAGGGCTACCCCTCATGTTCACCATTGGGGTTGTGAGTGTGAGAATGTGCAAGTGTAGGTGATGAGATAGTGAACATCACATGTGATAATGCACTATTTGGCCTTATGAGTTTCTATGTACTTTTTTGATTTAACTTTGTGCCCACATGTTATATGCAAGTACCCAAGTATTTTATATGTTTTTGGGGTAGAAACTTCCCAGGAATCCATTGGTGGAATCATATTTGACTTTGGAGCATGTCCTGGAAATGCATATTTTTGTCTTCATTCCATGTTTAGGTCCTTATATCATGTGGTGTGTTGAGCCTATGAGGATGATTCCTTGATGTGGCAATAGAGGGTGAACCCCTCTACAACATGGTAGTTTTGTTTTGCTCATAGGAGTTTGTATGTGCTAGTTGTGCCTTGTCATAGTTGGCATGTGGCTGAAATTGTCCGCTTTGTGAAAATATGTGATTTTCACTAAGTCTCAGAATCTGCTGTTATTTTCATCCCTTGTTGTTGTGGTTGCAAAAGCTCATGTGTTGGGAATCAGCCTAGGCAATCAACTAGAGAGTTGGAGCTTTTGTGTTTGTCTAGCTCTCTGTTAAATTTCATGCACTTTCACTCACTTTAGATATCATTTTGGAGGTTTCCAAAATGCTTCAGAGCATAAGCAGCTGGTGGAAATCTGAGATTTTCACTAAGTCCTAGAAATCTGTTATTTTTGTCCAAGTTAGTGCCGGTAGATCTTCTTGTGTGTGACTCCTTTGTATTATCTTCTTGCTCAGGCTTGTAGAGCTTTTGAATGGCTTTTTCCACATATCTTGTTTGGGACATTTGGGTGGCTGTAGGTACTTTGCATGTTGCTTACTAACTGCTATGTTGCTATTTAGAACAGATTGCATGTTATAGTTGTTTTGAAGCTTGTGTTAGTATTGTTTGTGGTGTGATGAGTTTATTTGCACCACCCCACCTATATTTGGTTGTTTGATCATGTGGCAACCTGGGAATACCAGAAGAGTGCCATTGGAGTGTGCTTGTGGTGGAATTGCTCCGTAGGACTCCATATCTTGTTTCATAGTTTCCGGTTGATCCGTAGCTCCGTTCTCTATGTTCATTATATGTTTTTGCATCATTTTATCGTGATGCACCTGTTCATGCCATCTTCATGCATGTCAAGATAGCTTAGTGTGAAGTTCTGTCCAGAAGTTTATCTTCTCTTTCATGCATATGCAAGTGACTAGAATAGAGATGCATGCTTCATTCTCATCTCATGCATCATGTTGGATGTTGCATCATGTTGTGTTGGTGTTCATTGGCTGTTATTTTTATCTTGGGTAGCACCGGGATCGGAGAGCGAGTACGTGGATTCTGGAGAGTACGTGCAGGACAAACAAAAGCAGTTCCAAGCTGAAGACATCACATGCAAGATGACCGTGACCTTGATACCGTATCTAGCTTTGTTATGCTTAGAATCACGTTGCCTTCGATATATGCTCGCTGCCTACCACCTGATAAAATGCCTCCTGTTTATGCCATGAAACCCAAACACCATCCCCTCCTAGCTAATGTTGTTTGGCTAAGTAGGCCTGCTCATCTTCTAATGATAGCTTTGCTAGTTGCACGTGTGCTACTGCAACAAAAGACCTTCGAACGGCACCAGAAACAAGCGTGCTTACAGGAGACTATTCTTGTCGTGATACTCCTCAGCAACGGCACCAGGAATCCTTCTGCTACGGCTACGCCTTTAGGGACTTCCTAAGGAAATATGCAAAGGATTTCCCCCGTGGCCTTGGAGCCTTGCGTTGGTGTTCCCTCGAAGTGGAAAGGGTGATGTAGCACAACAGCGGTAAGTATTTCCCTCAGTTTTGAGAACCAAGGTATCGATCCAATGAAGGAATATCACAAGTACCTACACAAACACAAAGAGCTTGCTCCCAACGCTATGAAGGGGTTGTCAATCCCTTATAGATTGTTTGCCAAGTGAGAACTGAAAGCAACAAAGCAAAGTAAAATCGAAAGTAGAAACGATAGGTGTGAATAGACCCGGGGGCCGTAGTGTTCACTAGTGGCTTCTCTCATGAAAGCAAGTAGACGGTCGGTGAACGAATTACTGTCGAGCAATTGATAGAACCGCACAAAGTCATGATGTTATCTATGGCAATGATTATATCTATATGCATCACGTCCAAAACAAGTAGACCGATACTTTCTGCATCTACTACTATTACTCCACACGTCGACCGCTATCCAGCATGCATCTAGTGTATTAAATCCAAAGAACAGAGTAACGGCTTAAGCAAGATGACATGATGTAGATGGACAATCTCATATCTACGATAAAACCCTATCTTGTTACCCTTGATGGCAACACCATGATGCGTGCCTTGCTGCCCCTTCTGTCACTGGGAAAGGTCACCACACGGTATGAACCCAAAACCAAGCACTTCTCCCATTGCAATAATCATAGATCTAGTTGGCCAAACAAAACCCAAGACTCGAAGAGACTTACAAGGATATCAAATCATGCATATAAGAAATCAGCAAAGACTCAAATATATATCATAGATAATCCGATCAAAAATCCACAATGCATCGGATCTCGACAAACACACCGCCAAAGAGGATTATATCGGATAGATCTCCATGAAGATCATGGAGAACTTTGTATTGAAGATCCAAGAGAGAGAAGAAGCCATCTAGCTACTAACTACAGACCCGTAGGTCTAAAGTGAACTACTCACGAGTCATTGGAGGGGCGATGATGTTGATGAAGAAGCCCTCCAACTCCAAAGTCCCCTCCGGCAGGGCACCGGGAAGGGTCTCCAGATGAGATCTCGCGGAAACGGAAGCTTGCGGCGGTGAAAAAGTGTTTTCGTGGATGCCCTCATGTTTTCTGGATTTTTAGGGAATTTATGGGCCAAAGACCTAGGGCAGGGGAGCGCCAGGGGGCCACAAGCTTGGTTGCCGCGGCCTCCCCCTTGGCCGCAGCAACAAGGCTTGTGGGCTCCCTGTGGGCCCACTTGCTTGGCCCTCAAGCCGCCCGATCTTCTTCCGTTCTGGAAAAAATCATTTTGGGGATTTTATTCCATTTGGACTATGTTCCAAAATCAAATATGAAAAGAGTCAAAAACACAGAAAAACAGGAACTGACACTTGGCACTGAGTTAATAAGTTAGTCCCAAAAAAGATATAAAAGGTGAACAAAACATCCAAAGTTGACAAGATAACAGCGTGAAACCATCAAAAATTATAGATACGTTTGAGACGTATCAAGCATCCCCAAGCTTAACTCCTGCTCGTCCTCGAGTAGGGAAGTGATAAAGAATGAATTTTTGATGCTTTCATGCTACCTAGCATAGATGTCCTTTGTAACTCCTCTTATGGGACGTGAATGTTCAGATCCATTAGATTCAAAACAATAGTTTGCTATTGACGTGGAAACAATAATACTTCAAGCAAACTAGCAAAGTAATCATGAACTTTCAAAATAACAAGGCCAAAAGAAAGTTATCCCTACAAAATCATATAGTCTGGCTATGCTCTATCATCATTGCACAACGAATTTAAATCATGCACAACCCCGGTATTGGCCAAGTAATTGTTTTCACACCTTTACTTTCTCAAACTTTTTCAACTCTCACGCAATACATGAGCGTGAGCCATGATTTTAGCACTATAAGTGGTGTGAAGTGTGGTGGAGGTTGCAAGACAAACAAGGAGAAGATGGTCACATTAACTAGGCATATCAATGAGCTGTGGAGATGCTCATCAATAGATATCAATGTGCATGAGTAGGGATTGCCATACAAATGATGCACTAGAGATAAGAGTATGTGAAAGCTCTTAAAGAAAACTAGTGGACGTGCATCCAACTTGCTTGCTCACGAAGACCTAAGGCAAATTTGAGAAGCCTATCATCGGAATATACAAGCCAAGTTATATAATGAAAATTTCCCACTAGCTATATGGTGGTGACAAAACGAGAGAGTCTCAATCATGAAGATCATGGTGCTTAATATGCACAAGTGTGGAAAGGTGGTAGCATTGTCCCTTCTCTCTTTTTCTCTCATATATATATATATATATATATATATATATATATATATATATATATATATATATATTTGGACGGGCTCTTTGGCCTCCTTTTTTTTGGTGGGCATCTTTGGCCTCTTTTATTTCCTCACATGGGACAATGCTCCATCAATGATGATCATCACACTTACAACTCAAAACTTAGAGCAATGATGACTCTATATGGAATGCCTTCGGTAGTGTACCGTGACAATGATCTAGCATGGCATGGACATTAATGGAAACATCATGCTAGCTATCTTACGATCATGCAATGGCAATGTAGACGTTGTGGCACATGTCATGGTGGTAGTTGCATGGCAATATATCTCGGAATGGCTTTGAAAAAGCCATAGTAGGTAGGTACGGTGGCTGTTTTGAGGGAGGCTAACGGTGGGTTTTGTGCACCGGCGAAAGTTGCACGACACTAAAGAAGATAGTGATGGTGGAAGGTGAAAGTGCATCTAAACCATGGACTCAACATTAGTCATGAAGAACTCATATACTTGTTGCAAAAGTTTTAGTAGTAATCGAAACAAAGCATTCAACGCATACTCCTAGGGGAAGGGTTGGTAGGTATAAACCATCGCGCGATCCCGACCGCCACACAAAGGATGACAATCAATAGACTAATCATGCTCAGACTTCATCACATAGAAGTTCACCATACGTGCATGCTACGGGAATCACTAACTTCAACACAAGTATTTCTAGATCCACAACACCTTACTAATATAACTTCAATATTACCATAACCACAACTCAAAACTAGTTGAGATGAATCAAACTTCTGTAACTATTCAATGCACATGAAGGTGGAAGTTTTCATATCCCTTTGGATAACTACCCCTTTTGAGATTACTTTCATAGCATAGGTCAACTACCAAGCCACGCACGCCGTGCTCTAAAAGATATAAGTGAAGCACATAGAGCAAAATCAACTAAGCTCAAAAGATATAAGTGAAGCACATGTGAGTTGAATTGTCTACCAAAGGATATAAGTGAAGCTCGACAAAATCACGGTGAGTGCATGTCTATCTCTCTAGGTGTGAAGCAAGGATGATTGTGACACAACAAAAATAAAAGACTCCTACGATACAAGACGCTCCAAGCAAAACACATAACATGTGGTGAATAAAAATATAGCCCCAAGCAATGTTACCGATGGATTGAAGACGAAAGATGGGATGCCTTCCCGGGGCATCCCCAAGCTTAGGCTTTTACGACATCCTTGAATCATCTTGGGGTGCCTTGGGCATCCCCAAGCTTGAGCTCTTGCCACCCTTTATCTTTTTCGTCCATAAGAACTTCACCCAAAACTTGAAAACTTCACAACACAAAACTTAAACAGAAACTCGTGATAACATTAGTATAAGAAAGCAAACCACCACTTCCTTAGGTACTGTAGCAAACTTGGATTCTACTTATGTTGATGTTGTGTTATTGTATTTTCAATCTTCCATGGCTAATACCCCCCGATACTATCCATAGTTTCATGAAAATAAGCAACCAACAAAACAAAAACAGAATCTGTTAACAGCAGACCTGTTTGTTGAAATCTGTATACTTCGTATACTTCTGGTACTTCAAAAATTCTGAAAAATTACGACAGTCTGAAGAATTTTCATAGCAATCAGAAGCAAAAATAATCAACTCAAAAGCTCTTACATAAATAGAATGAAACTTCTTTTCGTGAGCAGAAAGTTTCTGTCTTTTCCAGCATAAACAAACGATCATCCCCAAGACTAATCATAACGGTTTTGCTTGGCACAAACGCAAAAAGAAACACAAAAAACACAATCATAACAGAATTATGAAAGTGTGGAAAACATAAAACAGAAAGAAAAAGGATAGATTCGTTGGGTTGCCTCCCAACAAGCGCTATTGTTTAACGCCCTTAGCTAGGCATTGATAGTTCAATGATGCTCACACAAAAGACAAGAATTGAAGCACAAAGAGAGCATCATGAAGCATGTGAAAATCACATCTAAGTCTAACATACTTCCTATGCATAGGCATTTTATAGGAAAACAGATTGTCAAGACAACCAATAGTTACCATATGCAAGGAAGAAGAAAGAGACAATAGCAATCTCCACATAACGAGAGGTAAATTGGTAACATGAAAGTTTCAACCACAATATTTTCCTCTCTCATAGCAATTACATGTGGGATCATATTCGAGTTCAACAATGTAACTATCACATAGGATATTCTTTTCATGATCCACATGTGTGCAAAGTTGACGCTCTTAAAAAATAGTGGGATTATCATCAACTAAAGTCATGACTTCACCAAACCCACTTTCAATAATATTGCAAATATCATATTCATCATGAGGCTTAAACAAATTTTCAAGATCATAAGAAAAATCATCGCCCCACTCATGATCATTGCAACAAGTAGTGGACATAGCAAAACTAGCATCCCCAAGCTTAGGGTCTTGCATATTTTTAGCATGATTGTCACTAATAGAATTTATAGTGAAACCATTGCAATCATGCTTTTCATCCAAGGAGCCCTCGTGAATCACTTCATAAATTTCTTCCTAACAATTTTCAGATTCACGCATCTCAAGCAAAACTCCATAAAGATAGTCAAGTGCACTCAACTCACTAGCAATTGGATCAACATAATTCGATCTCTTAAAGAGATTAGCAAGTGGATGAGGATCCATATCACTAGATTTTCAGCAAGCGAAGATGCAAGCATATTGAAGGCACATAGCACACAAGCGAACAGAAAGCATGCGAGAAAAAGGGCGAACGAAAAAGTCAAATGAAAAAGGCAAACGAAAAAAGGCAAAGGAGAAAGGCAAATGAAAACGGCAAAGGAGAAAGGCAAATGAAAACGGCAAATGTGAAGCGGGGGAGAGGAAAACGAGAGGCAAATCGCAAAAAATTAAATGCAAGAGATGAGTTTGTGAGACCTACTTGGATAGATATCTCCTTCCCCGGCAACGGAGCCAGAAATACTTCAGCTACTCCAACAAAAGACCTTCCAACGGCGCCAGAAACAAGCATGCTGACGGGAGACTATTCTTGTCTTGACACTCCTCAGCAACGGCACCAGGAATCCTTCTGCTATGGCTACGCCTTTAGGGAATCCTAAGAAAATATGCAAAGGATTTCCCCCGTGGCCTTGGAGCCTTGCGTTGGTGTTACCTCGAAGTGGAAAGGGTGATGTAGCACAACAACGGTAAGTATTTCCCTCAGTTTTGAGAATCAAGGTATCGATCCAATGAAGGAATATCACAAGTACCTACACAAACACAAAGAGCTTGCTCCCAACGCTATGAAGGGGTTGTCAATCCCTTATAGATTGTTTGCCAAGTGAGAACTGAATGCAACAAAGAAACAAAGCAAAGTAAAATCGAAACTAGAAACGATGGGTGTGAATAGACCCGGGGGCCGTAGTGTTCACTAGTGGCTTCTCTCATGAAAGCAAGTAGACGGTGGGTGAACGAATTACTGTCGAGCAATTGATAGAACCACACAAAGTCATGATGTTATCTATGGCAATGATTATATCTATAGGCATCACGTCCAAAACAAGTAGACCGATACTTTCTGCATCTACTACTATTACTCCACACGTCGACCGCTATCCAGCATGCATCTAGTGTATTAAATCCAAAGAACAGAGTAACGGCTTAAGCAAGATGACATGATGTAGCTGGACAATCTCATATCTACGATAAAACCCCATCTTGTTACCCTTGATGGCAACACCATGATGCGTGCCTTGCTGCCCCTTCTGTCATTGGGAAAGGTCACCACATGGTATGAACCCAAAACCAAGCACTTCTCCCATTGCAATAATCATAGATCTAGTTGGCCAAACAAAACCCAAGACTCGGAGAGACTTACAAGGATATCAAATCATGCATATAAGAAATCAGCAAAGACTCAAATATATATCATAGATAATCTGATCACAAATCCACAATTCATCGGATCTCGACAAACACACCGCAAAAGAGGATTACATCGGATAGATCTCCATGAAGATCATGGAGAACTTTGTATTGAAGATCCAAGAGAGAGAAGAAGCCATCTAGCTACTAACTACGGACCCGTAGGTCTGAGGTGAACAACTCACGAGTCATTGGAGGGGTGATGATGTTGATGAAGAAGCCCTCCAACTCCAAAGTCTCCTCCGGCAGGGCACCGGGAAGGGTCTCCAGATGAGATCTCGCGGAAACGGAAGCTTGCGGCGGCGGAAAAGTGTTTTCGTGGACGCCCTCATTTTTTCTGGATTTTTAGGGAATTTATAGGCCAAAGACCTAGGGCACGGGAGCGCCAGGGGGGCCACAAGCTTGGTTGCCGCGGCCTCCCCCCTGGCCGCGGCAACAGGGCTTGTGGGATCCGTGTGGGCCCACTTGCTTGGCCCTCAAGCCTCCCGATCTTCTTCCGTTCTGGAAAAAATCATTTTGGGGATTTTATTCCGTTTGGACTCCGTTCCAAAATCAGATCCGAAAAGAGTCAAAAACAAAGAAAAAACAGGAACTGGCACTTGGCACTGAGTTAATAAGTTAGTCCCAAAAAAGATATAAAAGGGCAAACAAAACATCCAAAGTTGACAAGATAATAGCGTGAAACCATCAAAAATTATAGATACGTTTGAGACCAATCAACGTGCCAGCTGTCTCATGTGGTAACATGAGTATTTGATATCATTATGATTAAACTGCTATTTAATTAATGCACCTATATACTTGGTAAATGACGGAAGGCCTAGCCTTTTGCCTGGTGAGTTGTTCCGTTATTGCCGCCTTAGTTTCGGCTACCGGTGTTTGATTCCATAACTGATCGCTCCTAACACGTTCGGGGTTGTTATGGGGACCCCTTTGATAAATCGTGTAGTGTTAATACTTGTCCGGCAGGACCCAACATTGGTTTTAATTTGCTAATCATCTAATAATAATTTGCATAGGGAATAGCTACCCCGAGGAATTAATCAACAACCCAGGCTAGTGCTCCTCATGAGTGTTGGTCCAAACTAGAGTACTGTGCGGGGCCAACTCAGGGCAACTTGAGAGATTTCTACCAGGCCACTGTATGCGTCGCTCATCCTCGTGTCGTGAGACTGAGATACGCGGCTTTTATCGGGGTCGTTGGCACGATGGGAGGTCCTGCTAGTCTTGTCTTACCTTAGCGATATATATTGCGTATAGGAATCCCGATGAAACTTTGGGTCTCCTCAAAGTTCAGGCTTTCCTCTAAGGAATCCGACGAGATCATGAGATTCGTGATAGAGGATTACTTTGCAGCCCGTGACCGTTTGTGATGGACTAGTTGGAGCACCCCTGCAGGGTTTAATCTTTCGGAAAGCCGTGCCCGCGGTTATGTGGCAACATGGATAATTTGTTAACATCCGGTTCTAGATAACTTGAACTAACTCTAATAAAACTGCCAACTGTGTGCGTAACCGTGACTGTCTCCTTCGAAGACCTCTCTTCGATTGAGAACACGGTGGGGTTATGTTTGACGTAAGTAGGTGTTCACCATCACTTAGTGATCACCTAGTTTTCGACCGCTCGCGTAGACCACCACATCTATAACTTGAATCTTCGTAAGTTAGCCACCATAAATGCTTAGGATGCTGCAACCTAAACACTGAACCTTCCTCACCTAATAACTTGACTAGTTTCGGTACCAAGGTCATCGATTGCTGAGTCCCCGTGGCTCACAGTTTACTACAACACCCCAATAGGTACCGGTACACCCAACGCAGGTGATCGAGATGGCACGCAGCTAGCGTGGCAGTACGATGAGGAGAACGACCGCCTGTACGTGAACTATCTAGAAGACTGAGGCCGTGGTCGTGATCGTGGGCGAGCACGCGGGATATCATAGTCTTTTCCTTGTTTCATGTAGCCCGTAGCGGGACTACCTTGTGTGAATAACTATGTGGATGTAACTCTGATATTATCTATGTGAGATGGCAAATGAATGCCCTATTTGTCAATCTTAATTTTTGTATGTGCTATGATTATCTCACTTGCGAAACGCTTAGATGCGCCTCTTTCCCTTTTGGGGCATCACCCCCTAAATAGGAAAGGGCCGCATCTTAGTCGTTACAGCAGACATGTCATTATGCAATGTAAAACCTGGATTACAGTTTATGTAATCTGACCTCCAAACATGGCCACCTAGATTATTTTTATAAATCAAATTATATAATCTATCTTCATAATTCAGATTATCATAATCTATTGTGGTTCCAAACAGGGCTTTAGTAGTGGAATGCTAGTTTATTGAATTTCCAGTCTAGCTGGTGTCTAAAAATTGAATATGTCTCTCTTACTATGTACTTCGTACTTAATACTCTTCTTGTTTCTGCATGAATTGTATGTTGCACTTTCTTCTTCCTAAGAGTGCATGTGCATCTATGTAGATGCTTTACTGAATGTAGCTTGTATTGCATGATCATCAGTAGCATTTAGCTTGGTTGTGAAAAATTCATCTAACATTGTCATTAAAATTGAACATTGAACTATGTATACTTGCATACTTGATCGATCTCATTTGACATTGAACTATGTATACTTGCAGGGCTCCTCAAAATGCATGGCAAAGGATTCAACATCTTGGAGATATTCGAAAAGGGAAGAAAGAAATGGTGCATGTCGACCATGTTTAGAGCAATGTAGCCTTCTCATGTGTTCACACTTTTTTTTGCGAATACGTCTAGATAGTATATCTTTGCATTGATAGAAGGGGAGAAAGTTACACGGTGATGCCATGGACGCGTGCGCTTGAAGGCGCATTGATGGCGATCGAGTGAGCAAGGGGGAGAAGTGGGGTTGCTCAGCCCCTTACATGGTTTCATGTTACATGCGTAAGGCTAGCTAGTCCCTTGGCTCCGGCAAATGCCAGGGACCGGGCTTCGTCCTTGATCGAAGGGATCTCTACGGAGGTAGAGGGGGGGGGATCTTGTTGAAGGTGATCGTGTTGTGGTGGCGCCATAGAGCCCATGCAACCAGTGCAACAATGGTCGTGAGTCCTCGATGCTTGGCCACATATAGCGTTAGGTGCGTGCTGGTGAGCCATAGAGACCATGCAACCAGTGCAGCAATGGGTGTGCTAGGGGTGCACGAGGCCAGAATCTCATACCACACAACCCGCACGAAGACGAACCCGGTGAACATATGCTGGAGAGTTTACGGCTCCTGCAAGCAGAGGACGCAAGCTGGTTCGTGTGGCGGCCCTCGCCGGGCAAGTCTGTCGGCGGTCCAGCAATGGTTCAAGGAGGCGAGGTACAAGAAGAACCTGGCTGACAAGGGTGCACCAACTGCCAAACCAGCTGCGAGTGCTCAGATGTCGTGGAGTCGGTGAATAGGGCTGTATAGCAGGAGGAGGCCAAGTAGTCATCGCTCTCGATCCACCGCCATCAGATGGTGTCTGGATGAGGGGATAACTGCATGCGCTGAAGTTTGCACCAGATTCCACATAATCAAGCATGGCCGCCGGTCCCGGCGTGCCCGTGATATCCGAGATCCAAGTGTGGTCAAGCAGGGCTCCTGCAACCGTGTGGGTGCGACGCCTCTCGGCCGGAACGAGCGCAAGGAGGGATGGAGCCAAGAGGGATATAGAGCTACCATTGAGCTACGGGTCCACCCAGAAGCGGCAGGTAGTGCCATTGCCCACTAACCAAGTGGTGGAAGCCCGGAAAAACTGAGTAATCTCGGTGTCATGTGGTAACTGGAGGTGGGACCAGGGGCGCTTTGGTTCAGTTGCCTGAAGCCATAGCAAGCGAATCCGAAGGGAGACTCTAGTACGATGAAGGTCCCAGATACTAAGCCCTACCAACTCGATGGGGCGGCACACGCCTACCCAACTTATAAGGCAGGAGCCAGTCCTAGCGTCCTTGCGATCGTGCGAGAGGAAGTCCCGGATGATTCTGTTTGCTTTCTTTAAGATAGGAGGGGAGAGTGCCATGGCGAGGTGGATGTGGACGGGCATGGCTGTCAACACGTGGCGGACCAAGGCTAAGCGCTCGCCGTCCGTGAGGAGCGTTGCCTTCCAAGTGGCGAGCTTACGCAAGAGCTTGTCAACAAGTGTCATAAGGGATGCAGGTGTGACGCCCTCGATTTGATCGTACGCTAATCATACATGCAAATGCGTACGACCAAGCTCAAGGACTCACAGGAAGATATCACAACACAACTCTAGACACAAATAAAAACATACAAGCTTCGTATTACAAGCCAGGGCCCTCGAGGGCTAGAATACATAAGCTCGATAGACACAGGAGTCAGCGGAAGCAACAAAATTCTGAGTACAGACATGAAACATGAGGTGCCTTAGAGAAGGCTAGAACAAAAGTTACAACGATCGAACGAGGCGAGGCCTCCTGCTTGGGAACCTCCTAAACTACTCGCGGTCTTCAGCGGCCTCCACGTAGTAGTAGGCACCGTCGGGGTAGCAGTCATCATCGGCGGGATACACCATCTCCTGGGCTCCATCATCTGGTCGCAGCAACGGATCAAGGGGAAAAGGGGGAGCAAAGCAAAGATGAGTACTCATCCAAAGTACTTGCAAGACTAACATCAGAACTATGCTAAGTATGCATCTGTATCAAAGGAAGGGGGCAAAAGTGGATTGACTGCAGCAAATCAAGAACAGAGAGAGAAGGCCTAGTCCTATCGAAGACTAACATCTTCAGGGGTCTTGCAGCAGTAGATGAGAGTAGAGCAAGGTAACACAATTAATAGTCATATTGTTGCAGCAATAATAATTAAGGTCACACCCGGAGATCCTTCCTCAACTCCCTGCGAGGAAGCAATCCCGGAGCAAACATTCCAGTTAAGTAACAGTTGTAGTTGTATAAGATCGGGGCACAACTCCAAGTCGTCCCGTAACCGTGGACACGGCTACCCGAATAGTTAATTTTCTTCCCTGCATGGGTGCACCAAGTTTCCCGTCACGCTCGATAAACTCTGTCCGGACACACTTTGCTGGGTCATGCCCGGCCTCGGAACATCGACACGTCGCAGCCCCACCTAGACTCAACAGAGAGGCCAGCCCACCGATCTAAATCCTAAGCACGCAGGGGTCATGGGCCCATCACCCTTTGAGCTCCTACACGATGCGAGGGCGACCGATGTCAGTCCTGGCACCTCTTATACAAGGACGGTGATAATCCAGACCACTCGGGCGCGCGACGCTCCATTGCTGACGCGTGAAGAGCTTCGGCTGATACCACGATTCCGAGTACCCATAACTTCTCCCACGTAGACAGTTAGTGCGAAAAGGTCTCCGACCAACCCAGATCAAATACCCAAATCCTTAGCATTTTAATTAACTCATCATCACATCCACGCGGGAATCCACCCGTCAAACATTTATTCATCAATGTTCCTAGAAACACGGTCAAGTAACTGTGTGGTTGTATCATCAGGGGGATCCGAGGTATCACCCTGGATGGATTCCGAATGATGTTGCCGTCAAGGTGGCCAGGGAGGAATCACCCTCGATGGGCCACGCTTGATGGGTTGTATGACAGAGTAGTTATCGAAGGTGGTGAAGGAGAAATTACCCTCCAAGAATCACCGCCGGTCAACTACACTACAACGCTAACATCGGAGTACGTAACGAGGTGTCACTCTCGGTACTCGATAGTAGCTCTGCAACATCATACAACTAAGGGAGGTGTGAGTGCTGTGTCGGGTCTTGGCTCATCGATCAATTGATCGAGACTTGACGATAAAGCAGGGGCAATTGGACTAAGGGGGCGAAGGGGAAGACTGCTCCACCTATACTAAACAGTTTTAAGGTGCAGTAGAATAATGTAGCAGATTATGAAAAACAGGCTATTCA
Organism: Hordeum vulgare subsp. vulgare; assembly: GCF_904849725.1. NCBI lineage: Eukaryota > Viridiplantae > Streptophyta > Magnoliopsida > Poales > Poaceae > Hordeum > Hordeum vulgare. Next base: position 145,384,259 of record NC_058518.1, on the reverse strand, counting down.
TGAGATATAGGAGCTAACTACAACAGTAGCAAAATTCTAATGCAAGCATGACGAAGAAAGAATAGGCGATATAGGAATGATCAAGGGGATTTGCTTGCCTTGTTGCTCTGCGGCAAAGGGTTGGTCTTCAGGAGGGTAGTCGTACCTGGCAGCAGCTCAGTCTCGGGGTCTACCGGTAAGAAGAGGGGGGAGAAAGAATAAATATAAGCACAAATGCAACACTAAGCATGACATGACAATATATACGGCTAGGCATGCACTAACGCAATATCATCCGTCTTAGACGGATCGGGAAAATATTTCCCGGGTGTGTGGCTACTACGAGTTAGCGAAACACATGGAAAAGTTCCATGTTCGCTATGCTAGGGACGCGTGACAAACGAACACATAGTGTATCCGGGTTCGTCTTGTTTCTCTGATCAACTTTCATGTTCAAAACTTTTTCATCCGGATTACAGTTTATTTTATATTAATTTTTGAAGCTTTATTAATATTCAGAATTTAAAACAGATTATTTAAATCCAATAATTAGAATTATGACATTAGCATGATTTGAGCATGACATCAGCAATCAACAACTCAGTTGACTCGTCAATATGACGAGTGGGTCCCATAGGTCATAAGCACATTTATTATTAGGGTTAACTAAATACTAATGAGGTTAATTTAGGGGGAGGACCCACGTGCCATTCTATCTAAAACAATTAATTAATCAGATTAATTAACAGTTTCAATAACTAATTTATTTAATCTTAAACATTATATTAACTAATTTATCACCTAATTAATTAATTAATTAACTCTATTTTTTTTCTTCTAATTCCACCTTTTTTATAGCATTTTAGAGGGGGGTCCAAGTCCTATCTGTCATTCTCAAGAGAAGGGGGCATTTGCCCCAAATCAAATAATTACAGGGGGGTTAGTCCCCCTAGTTTACACGGAAAAGGCCGGGGCGAGGCCATGGCGAGGAAGTGGGGTGACGGCCCGTGGCCGTCGGCGGCTCGTCGGAGTGGAGCCTGGTGCGGCAGTGCATCGAGGTGGGGCGTGGGGCCGCGATGGAGCAGTCCGGGCGGGGGGGGGGGGGGGGGGTGGGGGCATGTAACGACCAAGATGCGGTCCTTTCCGATCTGGGGGTCGAGGGCCCCGAATAGGAAAGAAGCGCATCTAAGCGTTTCGCAAGCAAGTAACATAGCTCAAATAATAATAATAGTAGACAATTCGGGATTCAACTGCCTTCTCATTAATAAGTCAGAGTACATCACAGATACAATCAAGGTAGTTCCGCTACGGACTACAAAACATGAAAATGCTATGCTACCCTGCCTGCATGCCCACGATCATGACCACGCCTCAGTCCTCTGGGTAGTTCACGTAGAGGCGGTCTGTCTCCTCGTTGTACTGCCATGCCAGCTGGGTGCCGTCGGGATCATCTGTCTCTGGGGTACCTGTACCTGTTGGGAGTTATGGAGGAATCGGTGAGCCACGGGGACTCAACAATCTAAGACCTTGGTGCCAGAACTAGTCATGTTATTAGGTGGGTTAGGGTGAAGTGTATAAGGCTGCAGCGTTCTAAGCTTGTTTTAGTGGCTAACTTACGCAAAGTAATTGTGAAGGTGGTCTACACTAGCGGTCGGGATTACTTGATCACTAAGTGATCCTGAATACCTACCTACGGCATTCATAACCCCACCGTGTTCCCGATCAAAGAGAGATCTTCGAGGTGACAGTCACAGTTACGCACACAGTTGGCAATTTTATTAGCTTATGTTTAAGTTCTCTAATACCAGATGTTAACAAAATATTCCAAGTTGCCACATAACCGCGGGCATGGCTTTCCGAAAGATTAAACCCTGCAGGGGTGCTCCAACTAGTCCATCACAAACGTACACATGCCGCAAAGGCATCCTCTATCACGAATCTCGTGATCTCGTCGGATTCCTTAGAGGAAAACCTCAACTCTGGGGAAACCAAAGCTTCACTGGGATTCTTAGACGCAAGATATACCGCTAAGGTAAGACAAGGCTAGCAGGACCTCCCGTCGTGTCGACGACCCTGATAAGAGCCGCGTATCTTAGTCTCAGGACACGACGGATGAGCTAGACGTCGGGATGGCTAAACCTCTGGGTGACTAGTGGGGCCCCGGACACCGCTCAGGTGGGGCCAACACTCATGAGGAGCACTGGCCCGGGTTGTTGATTAAATTCCTCGGGGTAGCTATTCCCTATGCAGGTTATTATGTGATTAGAAGATTAAAACCAATGTTGGGTCCTACCGGACAAGCCTTAGCACTACGCGAGTTATCAAGGGGGTCCCCATAACAACCCGAAACATGTTAGGAGCGATCATTATGGAATCAAACACCGGTAACCGGTAACTAAGGCGGCAATAACGGAACAAAGCACCCGGCAAAAGGCTAGGCCTCCTGTCATTTACCAAGTATATATGTGCATTAATTAAATAACAGAATTTAAGATAATGATATCAAGCTCATGTTATTACATGAGTCAAAGCCCCTGCAACTAGCAATGCTAACATTAGTAGCTGAGCAAAGCCTACTTAGCCATACAAGTTTTGCTAGGAAGGGGAACGGTGTTTGGGCTTATGGCATGTGAAGAGGCAATTTAATTTCAGTGGTAGGCAGCGAGCAATATGAAATGGAAATGAAACCGGCATAACAAGTCTAGAGATGGAATCAAGGTCATATCATCTTGCCCGTGATATCCTCTGCTTGGAATGGTTCTGGTTCGTCCTGCACGTACTCTCCTGACTCCACGTATTCGTTCTCCGATCCCGGTGCTATCCAACATAAGAATAAAAGCTAATGAACAGCAGCACCACAAGATGCAACAATCACATGATGCATGAGATGAAAAATGTGCATGCACCACTATTTCTATCACTAGAACAAGCAAAAGAAACTACTACAAGTTTCTGGACAGAACTGTACACTAAGCTATTTTGACAAGCATGAGGATGGCATGAACAGATGCGTCTCGTGAAAACGATGCAAAACCATATAAAGAACATTGCAAACGGAGCTACGGTTCAACGGGAATCAACGAAACAAGATATGAAGCTCTACGTGGAAGAATCAACACCACACACTCAATTGGCACAAATCTGGTATTCCCAGGTTGCCAAGACATATAACAACCCAACATGAATGGATTGGAGCAAGGAAGAACACCACAACATCAACTAAGCACACACATTGATCAAAATGACTATACTACATAATCTGCCATAATCTGCATCTTAGCTCTTTGGGAGCTACATCCAACATAGCTACATACCTCCAAACATGACAAATAATATATGTGGATGTAACCAACCAAGAGCAATACCAACACCAGCAAGAATCACAGCAAAAGGAATTAAACTCTAGAAGATACAAGGCCACAAACTTCCCCAAAACCAACAGATCTCAGGGACTTGGTGAAAATTCCTGCACCTGACTTTCTGTCTTTGTTCTGAAGCTTTTTGACAGCAATCAAAACACAACCTACTGGACTCCAAATGATATGAAATTTGACAGGGAGCTTCAAAAACACATCAGGTCCAAACGCCTAGCACTGAACTCAGGCTAGTTCTCAACACCATGACCAGCACATCCTCATCTATAGGAGAAGAAAATGTTTCCAGAATTCCCAGACTTAGTGAAATTTCAGATTTCACTAAGCTGGACTTTTTCAGCCACATGCCCACTTTGTCTAGGCATAGTTTGCACACAAATAACACCAAGTGATAAATGACACCACTATGGTGTTGAGCAAGACTCCTACTACTATCACACAAAAACTCATGCCCTTGGGCTCCACCTATTCCATGGAAGCCAAGATCAAACTTGCAACAAATCTGAATATGTCCACTCCATAAAGTATCCCAATGGCAAAACTAACTTCACCACTGGATTCCTTGGGAGTTTCTACCCTTAAAACATATATAAAATGTGGGCATATACTTGGAACAAGTGACCACAAATTAAGGGAGAGGGAACTACTCCAAATCATGCCTAGGGAATGGGCATCATTTCATGTAGTTCCTACTAAAACAACAACTACACTGGTTGAGCTCATGTGCACAATGACAAAGTGACATGGGGGTTTGAACCCCATGTTTGTGTCATGCATATAAACTTCACAAACCCTACTACTAAGCTTCCCACACAAACAATATACCATGCCCTCTCACATATGGACATGTGGAGGTGCATGGCTTTGCTTGCCAAGGTGGATTGCTTCTCACACACACATCTACTCCACATCACCCACAAGCATATCTTGCTCAAGATCAAATCACATACCTACACATGCTAATCATAGATTGCATCACATGGCCACCATACACACGTCATAACCCCCATAAGATGCACTTACATATGAAACTATAGTTATCAAACACACTTCACAAGCACTTGAACCAAAGTATAACACGAAGGTAAAATCTACTAAACAAGTAAACTTGGAAACAACACATACATGCACTCCACTATGCTTGCAAGCACAAGATTATATTAGCACATGCATCTACTTATGCATCATCTCATGGTGCCAATCACTCACAAGGTGTACACACAACATGATACTTGCACACACATGCAAATCACCATGTGCACACATACACACACACATGCACATCACCATGTATGTGCACAACACACCACCTTCACACCACACATATATAACACACCTCTAATGCATTGCAGGAAGGAAAAATAATTGCACTCCTTTTAATGCCCATTATTTAGGCACAAGAAGTAGCAAAGAATAGCAAAGAAAACAAAATAAGAAAAGAAGAAAATAGCAAAAGGGGCTGGAAGGGATTCGAAATCTGTACCCCATAGTGCACCACACTGCCTCCTACCACTCTGCTGCTGGCATTGTTTTGACACAGAGAGGGGAACAGAGCAGAGTAACATGTCCCTGTCTGCTGCTGTGCATGAAAAAAAAATCAGAAATAAAAGATGTGCCGAGGGGGGATCGAACCCGCGCCCTCTCATCAGGCATTCAGCAAGCACTACCACTACGCTACGGGCAAGGTTACTGACAGAGAGAAGGATCTAAACAAGGTAACCTTCTTCGACGCCCTGCTCGACTCTGCACAACGAGCCGATGACAGAGAGGTCACCGGAGCAAGCCTACTACTGCTGCTGCGCTACAACGGGGTAAGTCACTGCTGCCGATGCTGCTACGCGCGGGGGGGGGGGGGAGGGAGCCTTGCTACTGCTACACACAAGTATGGCGCACTTGACACAGAAGAAACAAACTACAACACGAAGCTGCTGCTCTCTTCGACAGAGAGCAAGGTGGTAGGGAGGTCGCCGCATCCCGCTGCTACTGCATGCCGGAGGGGATCCACTACACATCTACACACCACTAAGAGGGGGGGGGGGGAAGAAGCCCTGCTTCTCGATCACCTAGCGCCCAAGCCATTGCACCACAACAACTACTGGCCTGACGAACTGCAACAGACGGGAGGCACGGCGAGCACACGACGGATCCGGCCGACCTAAGGATTAAGAGGCACAGGGGAGACGTGCAGCCTTACCTTGGGAAGGAAGGGGGCTGATCTGTGGAGAGAGAAGTGCCGGAGGGGAAGAAGGCCGTCGACGAAGAAGTTCCTGATCTGCAGAACCAATGCACGGGAAGGAGCACTGGGAACTCGCCGTAGACGTGGTCGGGTCCGTCGGAGCAGTCGGTCCCCGGGGCTCCTAGCGCCGGGAATGGATCGCGGGGATCCACCCCAAGCTCCCGGACATGGCGACGGCGGCGAACGGAGAGAGGAGCGCGGTGTACACCGGCGAGGAGGTGCTCTCTCTCGGTCTAACCCTACAGAGACTCACCTGCCGACGGGAGAAGAGAGAAGGGAAGGAAGAGAGGTGGCGGCGACGAACTGGGAAGAGGAGGAACCCTAGGAGGAGGGGGGAGGCACGGACGCCCAGGTTATAAGGGCCCCTCGACGTTGGCGCCCTCACGGCATCAACAAGCGCTCTCGTTGGTCTGACGGAAAAGGTGCAGGGGAAAGACACAGCGTCAGAGGAGGAAGGAGACGTCGTGGGACTGGGCTCCTACGCACGAGGGAGGGGGTAGATGGGCCACGCGTGCGCGGGAGCCAGCCCACGAGGGTGGCAGATAAGGAATAAACCATTCCCTTTGGTTTCCTATTTACAGAAATAATAAGGGAAGAAATAAATGCCCATGGATGTATACAAATGATAAAAAATATCACAAGCACATCCCAGGACTTGGAAAACCAAATCCTACTTAATAAAAATAAGAACAAGAATTTAGGAGTACGTAGATATTTTACAAAACAACATTAGTTTGATCTATTTTGTAATTTTATGCACCTTTATACACCCATTCAAAACCAGCAATACACATCTCTCATCCACCACAATTTTAGCTAAAACATGGGCATTTTAAAAGGGGAAAGGAAGAGGTGAAATTTTACATAAGGGAAAATAGAGAGGGAGTGAAGGTGGTTTGTTTTGAAAACTTAGCACTTGCTAACACATGCTTCACTCCACACAAGCCACACATCACATGCACAAAAACACAAGGACAAGACATGAAATCACAAGAACACAATGCAACAACAAGAACACATGGCATGTTATGGAATGCATGCATGCAAAGGATGAGAAAATAATAAGGTGACAACACATGAAATAATGAGCATGGGCTCTCTCATAGTATTCGAAAGGTGGACCCACATGAGATAGGTTCCAAATATGGAATGATTACATATGGGGCACTACAAACTCTCCCACACTACAAAGAAGATCTCGCCCTCGAGATCTAAGACTAAAATAAATCGGGAAACTCGGAACGGAGGTGATCCTCGCGTTCCCACGTAGCCAATTTATCGGAATGGTGAGACCACTGCACTTTGAGAAATTTGACAGTCTTGTTATGGGTCTTGCGCTCAGTTGCCTCGATAACCGCAACTGGATGCTCACGATAAGAAAGGTCAGGCTGAAGGTCGATATCTTGAAGATGCATAGTGCGCTTGGGGGTCTTGAAACACCTCCGAAGCTGAGAAACATGGAACACATCATGGACATTTGCAAAGGTTGACGGAAGCTCGAGCTAGTACGCAAGGTCGCCCCTCTTGCCAACCACTCTGAACGGACCAACGAAACGAGGCGCAAGCTTGCCTTTGATGCCAAAGCGCTGCATACCCTTCATATGCGACACCTTGAGATAGACCAAGTCATCAAGCTCATAGGACATGTCACGGTGCTTGCTATCGTAATAGCTCTTCTGACGGGACTGAGCTGCTCTGAGGTTGTCGCGAATGATCTGACACATCTCCTCAGCTTCTTCTATCATATCATTGCCAAGGATCTAACGCTCGCCTGTCTGGGACCAGTTGAGCGGAGTACGACACTTCGTGCCATAGAGAATTTCAAACGGAGCCTTGCCAGAACTATCTTGATAACTATTGTTATACGAGAACTCCGCGAAAGGCACACAATATTCCCACTTCAGGCCAAAAGAGATAACACAGGCTCTCAGCATATCCTCAAGAACTTGATTCACTCTCTCCACTTGACCACTAGTCTAAGGGTGGAATGCTGTGCTGAAGGGGATCTTCGTGCCCATAGCAGACTGAAAGGAGTCCGAGAACTTGGAAGTGAAGATACTTCCGCGATCTGAAGAGATCATCATCGGCACGCCGTGCAAAGAGACAATCCTGGAGGTGTACAACTCTGCCAACTGAGCTGCTGAAATGGACTCCTTGACTGGAAGGAAATGAGCCACTTTACTCAATTTGTTGATGACGACGAAGATAGCATCATTGCCCTTCTTGGACTTCGGAAACCCAGTGACGAAGTCCATCTCAATGTGATCAAACTTCCAGTCGGGAATCGGCAATGGCTGCAAGAGGCCTGCTGGTCTTTGATGTTCTGCTTTCACCCTTCGACATACATCACACTCGTTTACGAGCTGTGCAATTTCACGTTTCATACGAGTCCACCAGAAAGTCTGCTTCAAGTCATGGTACATTTTGGAACTTCCAGGATGAATAGAGAGCAGAGAGTTATGAGCTTCTTCCATGATCACCTTCCTGAGATCACCTTTCGGGACGACAAGGCGATCCTCGAAATACAACGTGTCCCTGGCATCAACAGTGAAACACTTATACTTGGGGAGACTCTTTCCCATGCCAATCTTGGCCTTCTTCACCATAGCGTCAAGTAGGTGAGCTGCTCTGACCTGATCTTCCAAGGTAGGAGAGATCTGGAGGTTCGCAAGAAAACCCTGATGAACTAGCTGAAGATTGAGCTTCCTGAAAGACTCAGAAAGACCCGGCTGGAGAGGTTGTAGAATCAGACTGTTGCAATATGCCTTCCTGCTCAATGCATCTGCCACAACATTTGCCTTGCCTGGCGTGTACTCAACACTCAGATTAAAATCCTGGAGCATTTCCACCCAACGTGTTTGCCGAAGATTCAAGTTTGGCCGAGTGAATATATACTTGAGACTCTTGTGATCGGTGAGAACTTCAACCTTACGTTCCAACAAGAGATGTCTCCAAGTCATCAAGGCGTGCACAACAGCTGCCAGCTCGAGATCGTGCACATGATAGTTCTTCTCCGCAGGCTTCAGCTGCCTGGAGGTATAAGCAACCACCTTCCTATCTTGCATCAAGACTGCATCGAGACCCTCGAGAGAAGCGTCGCAAAAGACCTGGTATGGCTTGGAATCATCCGGAGGGGCCAAGACCGGAGTGGAGATAAGCTTCTCTTTGAGTGTATCGAAAGCCAGTTGACACTCTGGAGACCAAACATACTTAACACCCTTCTGAAGAAGACTAGAGAGCGGCTTGGCGATTTTGGAGAAGTTCTCAACGAATCTTCTGCAATATCCGGCAAGCCCGAGAAAGCTTCGAAGCTGCTTCACATTCTGCGGAGGTTCCCATTCAACAATGGCTTGAACCTTGGACGGGTCAACCTTAATGCCCTCGGCATAGATAATATGCCCAAGATAAACCACTTCTTTCAGCCAGACCTCGCACTTGGAAAACTTGGCATACAGCTTGTACTCTCTCAGTTTATCAAGCACCAACCTGAGATGTCTTTCATGTTCTTCCTCATTCTCAGAAAAGACTAGAATGTCGTCGAGATAGAGCAAGACAAATTCATTCTTGTATGGTGAGAAAATATAGTTCATCAATCGACAAAATGTTGGAGGAGCATTAGCCAGACCAAAAGACATGACCGTATACTCATACGAGCCAAAACTAGTCCTGAATGCCATCTTCGGAATGTCTTCCTCGCGAATGCGAATCTGATGATAGCCCATTCTGAGATCAAGCTTGGAGAATACTTTAGCACCTATCAACTGTTCGAACAACTCAGTTATGTTCGACAATGGATATTTGTTCTTGATTGTCTTCTTGTTCAATGGGCGGTAATCGAGACACAGCCGGTCCGAACCATCCTTCTTCTTGACAAATAGAACACCACATCCCCACGGAGACGAGCTTGGTCTGATCAAACCCAAACGCTCCTGCTCATCGAGTTGCCTCTTGAGTTCCTTCAATTCTTCTGGACCCAGCTTGTACAGCCGTTTGCACACTGGCTCTGTGCCTGGCTCAAGATCAATGACGAACTCAACTTCATGGTGCGGAGGCATGCCTGGTAGCTCTTCAGGAAACACATCTTGATATTCGCAGACTACTAGAACTTGCTCAATAGGATTGATCTCACCCTTTTCATTCAAGGAGAACAAACGGATTGTATCATCGCGCACCGCGAATATAATCACATCCTCCGAAGAGTGGGTAAGCTTGACTTCTTTAGCTTCACAATCGATTGACGCCTTGTTCATGGCCAACCAGTCCATACCAAGAATCAAGTCGATGTCGGACTTGCCCAAGACATACGGAGAGGCCAGAAAAGAATAATTGCCCATCTTGATAGAAACATTGGGAGCACGAGTACTAGCATGCATGAACTTGCGTGGTGAAACTACTGAAAACGGACTAGGAAGCTCTTCAAGAGGAACATTATGCTTGGATGCAAATGGAATGGAGAGGAACGAATGCGAAGCACCAGAATCAAATAACACTTTAGCGGGAAAATCATTGACTAGGAGATTACCCATGATCACATTAGAGGAGTTGTCTGCTTCAACTGCATTCACCATGTTGACTCGAGCTGATCTGGGGTTGAATTTGACAAGAGCGTTGCTTGGAGGTTTGCCTAGAAGAGGAGGCGGCAGACGGAGCTGAGAAGTACATTTGTTGGCATAGTGACCCTTCTGCCCACATTTGTGACAAGTGACATCTACTGGCTGCCGGAACTGAGTCTGAGTAGGCCCTTGCTTTTGATGCTGGTATCTCTGCTGGAAGCCAGGGTTGGGTGGGTGGGAAGAACCACGTCCACCTAAGTGCTTCAGCTGCTGTGAGTGCCGAGGAGGCGGAGGAGAAACCCAAAACCTCTGTTGCTTCTGAACCACCTGAGTCGAGGAAGAGCTGGAATCTCTGAAGCGCTTCTTGGAGTTTTTCACCCTGAGCAAGGCTGCCTCTGCTCGGAGAGCTAAGTTGTAGAACTTGTCAAACTCCTCAGGATCGTGCAAAGCAAGCGCTAACTGCAAGTCTTCCTTCAAGCCACCCCTGAACTGGTAGATCTTGCTCTTCTGATCCGGGACATCCTGCAACGCGTAACGGACCAGCTCGTGGAACTCGACATTGTACTTGCACACAGAATTGCTGCCCTGCTTCAAACGCGTGAACTTCTCACGCATCTCCTCAACAAAACTGGAAGGGATGTAGTGGGACCTGAAGTCACGACAAAACTCGTCCCAAGACATCACCCTGTCGCCTCTGGAGTCCTTAAGCTGCTGCCACCAAATAGAAGCCTGTCCCTTCAACTGAAACGTTGCAAACTTGACATAGTCCTCCGGACACACATTGCTACACTCGAAATGCTTGTTCATATGACGGACCCAATCTTCCGCATCAAACGGCTGGTCGCAAGAAGTGAACATCTTAGGCTGGTTTGACAGGAACTGACTTAGATTGGCGAAGTGATTGTCACCCTGCTGGAAATTGCCCTGCTGATGATTGGCTCTCTCCTGGATCAACTGCAACATCATCTGAGTGTTTGCATTAGTAGCTGCCATCATCGCCTGCCAGGCGTCTGCAGGAGGAGGCGGCGGCGGAGGAGGAGGAGGATGTGGTGGAGGCATATCATCACGCGCTGGGGTCTGACGAGTCGGTGGAGCCATCCTGAAGACGGACAACATATTAGTCCACAGAATAATTGAAGATATTGCTGAATCAAAAGACAGAATATCTGAACAGAATTTAGCATTGCACTCGAACAACATAGCAAGAGTGCATCCTCAAAGTAACAGACGACAAAATTCCGATAAGGACCACTGCAAACAAGTGTGAGCTAGAACAGCTCGGAACAAACATATGACCGAGATCTCCCAAACCTCAATCACGAGTCTGTAGGAAGATAGTCCTATAAGATACTACTAGATATCCCACCTATGAATTCCCGAAATAACTGTTCATGCAATCAGGTACACGAATACAAGGAGTATTTCACACAACTCCTAAACTAACCCGTCACCTGTATCACATCCTTCAACACACAACCAGCATCTCGGACCTTCATCTACAACAGATCCTCGTGATCACAATGATACCAAGTGTGGTAATACCCCCAAACAATCTACAACAGTACTGGGGACATCGGGGTTATCTCACCACTACCAGTATTGAAGCAATAACGAACACCCTCCGTTCTTAGATACTTAGAAATCTAAATGATGGCGATGTGCGCGATAATCCCTGAAGCTCAACTCCCCTGATACTTAGAGCAGATAGGAGGCACCAGGACAGGATTCCGTCACATCAAAATCATATAGATTTCACAAATACCCATGTGATCCTAAATTTTTTTTGAGCGAGAAAAGGAGTAGAGTTAAAGATTTCCTAAGACGGGAACCTCACCAGAGCATAGAAGAGGAGAAAAAAGAATCCTACTCTCCGATATAACTAAGACTCAAAACATTTTCTAGACTCGACTCGGCCAAATACGATCACACAAAGGCTCCTATGGTCGTAAGGCTCTGATTACCAACTTGTAACGACCAAGATGCGGTCCTTTCCGATCTGGGGGTCGAGGGCCCCGAATAGGAAAGAAGCGCATCTAAGCGTTTCGCAAGCAAGTAACATAGCTCAAATAATAATAATAGTAGTAAATTCGGGATTCAACTGTCTTCTCATTGATAACTCAGAGTACATCATAGATACAATCAAGGTAGTTCCGCTATGGACTACAAAACATGAAAATGCTATGCTACCCTGCCTGCAGGCCCACGATCACGACCACGCCTCACTCCTCTGGATAGTTCACGTAGAGGCGGTCTGTCTCCTCGTCGTACTGCCATGCCAGCTGGGTGCCGTCGGGATCATCTGTCTCTGGGTACCTGTACATGTTGGGAGTTTCGGAGGAATCCGTGAGCCCCGGGGACTCAGCAATCTAAGACCTTGGTGCGAGAACTAGTCATGTTATTAGGTGGGTTAGGGTGAAGTGTATAAGGCTCCAGCGTCCTAAGCTTGTTTTAGTGGCTAACTTACGCAAAGTAATTGTGAAGGTGGTCTACACTAGCGGTCGGGATTACTTGAGCACTAAGTGATCCTAAACACCTACCTACGGCATTCATAACCCCACCGTGTTCCGGATCGAAGAGAGATCTTCGAGGGGACAGTCACGGTTACGCACACAGTTAGGAATTTTATTAGCTTACGTTTAAGTTCTCTAATACCGGATGTTAACAAAATATTCCAAGTTGCCACATAACCGCGGGCACGGCTTTCCGAAAGATTAAACCCTGCAGGGGTGCTCCAACTAGTCCATCACAAATGTACACAGGCCGCAAAGGCATCCTCTATCACGAATCTCGTGATCTCGTCGGATTCCTTAGAGGAAAACCTCAACTCTGGGGGAAACCAAAGCTTCACTCGAATTCCTATACACAAGATATACCGCTAAGGTAAGACAAGGCTAGCAGGACCTCCTGTCGTGTCGACGACCCTGGTAAGAGCCGCGTATCTCAGTCTCAGGACACGATAGATGAGCTAGACGTCGGGATGGCTAAACCTCTGGGTGACCAGTGGGGCCCCGGACATCGCTCAGGTGGGGCCAACACTCATGAGCAGCACTGGCCCGGGTTGTTGATTAAATTCCTCGGGGTAGCTATTCCCTATACAGGTTATTATGTGATTAGCAGATTAAAACCAATGTTGGGTCCTGCCGGACAAGCCTTAGCACTACGCAATTTATCAAGGGGGTCCCCATAACAACCCCGAATGTGTTAGGAGCGATCATTATGGAATCAAACACCGGTAACCGGTAAGTAAGGCGGCAATAACGGAACAAAGCACCCGGCAAAAGGCTAGGCCTCCCGTCATTTACCAAGTATATAGGTGCATTAATTAAATAACATAATTTAAGATAATGATATCAAGCTCATGTTATTACATGAGTCAAAGCCCCTGCAACTAGCAATGCTAACATTAGTAGCTGAGCAAAGCCTACTTAGCCATACAAGTTTTGCTAGGAAGGGGAACGGTGTTTGGGCTTATGGCATGTGAATAGGCAATTTAATTTCAGTGGTAGGAAGCAAGCAATATGATATGGAAACGAAATTGGCATAACAAGTCCAGAGATGGAATCAAGGTCATATCATCTTGCCTGTGATATCCTCAACTTGGAATGGTTCTGGTTCGTCCTGCACGTACTCTCCTGACTCCACGTATTCGTTCTCCGATCCCGGTGCTACCCAACATAAGAATAACAACTAATGAACAGCTGCACCACAAGATGCAACAATCACATGGTGCATGAGATGAAAAATGAGCATGCACCACTATTTCTATCACTAGAACAAGCAAAAGAAACTACTACAAGTTTCTGGACAGAACTGTACACTAAGCTATTTTGACATGCATTAGGATGGCATGAACAGATGCGGGTTGTTAAAACGATGCAAAACCATATAAAGAACATTGCAAACGGAGCTACGGTTCAACGGGAATCAACGAAACAAGATATGAAGCTCTACGTGGAAGAATCAACACCACACACTCAATTGGCACAAATCTGGTATTCCCAGGTTTCCAAGACATATAACAACCCAACATGAATGGATTGGAGCAAGGAAGAACACCACAACATCAACTAAGCACACACATTGATCAAAATGACTATACTACATAATCTGCCATAATCTGCATCTTAGCTCTTTGGGAGCTACATGCAATATAGCTACAGACCTCCAAACATGACAAATGATATATGTGGATGTAGCCAACCAAGAAAACTACCAACACCAGCAAGAATCACAGCAAAAGGAATTAAACTCTAGAAGATACAAGGCCACAAACTTTCCCAAAACCAACAGATCTCAGGGACTTTGTGAAAATTCCTGCACGTGACTTTCTGTCTTTGTTCTGAAGCTTTTTGACAGCAATCAAACCACAACCTACTGGACTCCAAATGAGATGAAATTTGAAAGGGAGCTTCACAAACACATAAGGTCCAAAATCCTAGCACTGAACTAAGGCTAGTTCTCAACACCATGACCAGCACATCCTCATCTATAGGAGAAGAAAATGTTTCCAGAATTCCCAGACTTAGTGAAATTTCAGATTTCACTAAGCTGGACTTTTTCAGCCACATGCCCACTTTGTCTAGGCATAGTTTGAACACAAATAACACCAAGTGATAAATGACACTACTATGGTGTTGAGCAAAACTCCTACTACTATCACACAAAAACTCATGCCCTTGGGCTCCACCTATTCCATGGAAACCAAGATCAAACTTGCAAAAAATCTGAATATGTCCACTCCATAAAGTATCCCAATGGCAAAACTAACTACACCACTGGATTCCTTGGGAGTTTCTACCCTTAAAACATATATAAAATGTGGGCATTTACTTGTAACAAGTGACCACAAATTAAGGGAGAGGGAACTACTCCAAATCATGCCTAGGGAATGGGCATCGTTTCATGTAGTTCCTACTAAAACAACAACTACAAAGGTTGAGCTCATGTGCACAATGACAAAGTGACATGGGGGTTTGAACCCCATGTTTGTGTCATGCACATCAACTTCACAAACCCTACTACTAAGCTTCCCACACAAACAATATACCATGCCCTCTCACATATGGACATGTGGAGGTGCATGGCTTTGCTTGCCAAGGTGGATTGCTTCTCACACACACATCTACTCCACATCACCCACAAGCATATCTTGCTCAAGATCAAATCACATACCTACACATGCTAATCATAGCTTGCATCACATGGCCACCATACACACGTCATAACCCCCATAAGATGCACTTACATATGAAACTCTAGTCATCACACACACTTCACAAGCACTTGAACCAAAGTATAACATGAAGGTAAAATCTACTAAACAAGTAAACTTGGAAACAACACATACATGCACTCCACTATGCTTGCAAGCACAAGATTATACTAGCACATGCATCTACTTATGCATCATCTCATGGTGCCAATCACTCACAAGGTGCACACACAACATGATACTTGCACACACATGCACATCACCATGTGCACACATACACACACACATGCACATCACCATGTATGTGCACAACACACCACCTTCACACCACACATATATAACACACCTCTAATGCATTGCAGGAAGGAAAAGTAATTGCACTCCTTTTAATGCCCATTATTTAGGCACAAGAAGTAGCAAAGAATAGCAAAGAAAACAAAATAAGAAAGAAAGAAGAAAATAGAAAAAGGGGCTGGAAGGGATTCGGATCCTGTACCCCATAGTGCACCACACTGCCTCCTACCACTCTTCTATTGGCATTGTTTTGACACAGAGAGGGGAACAGAGCAGAGTAACATGTCCCTGTCTGCTGCTGTGCATGAAAAAAAAATCAGAAATAAAAGATGTGCCGAGGGGGGATCGAACCCGCGCCCTCTCATCAGGCATTCAGCAAGCACTACCACTACGCTACGGGCAAGGTTACTGACAGAGAGAAGGATCTAAACAAGGTAACCTTCTTCGACGCCCTGCTCGACTCTGCACAGCGAGCCGACGACAGAGAGGTCGCCGGAGAAAGCCTACTACTGCTGCTGCGCTACAAGGGGGTAAGTCACTGCTGCCGATGCTGCTACGCGGGGAGGGGGGAGGGAGCCTTGCTACTGCTACACACAAGTATGGCGCACTTGACAGAGAAGAAACACAGTACAAGACGAAGCTGCTGCTCTCTTCGACAGAGAGCAAGGTGGCAGGGAGGTCGCCGCATCCCGCTGCTACTGCACGCCGGAGGGGATCCACTGCACATCTACACACCAGTATGAGGGGGGGAAGAAGCCCTGCTTCTCGATCACCTAGCGCCCAAGCTATTGCACCACAATAACTACTAGCCTGACGAACTGCAACAGACGGGAGGCACGGCGAGCACACGACGGATCCGGCCGACCTAAGGAGGAAGAGGCACATGGGAGACGTGCAGCCTCACCTCGGGAAGGAAGGGGGCCGATCTGTGGAGAGAGAAGTGCCGGAGGGGAAGAAGGCCGTTGACGAAGAAGTTCCTGATCTGCAGAACCGATGCAGGGGAAGGAGCACTGGGAACTCGCCGTAGACGTGGTCGGGTCCGTCGGAGCAGTCGGTCCCCGGGGCTCCTAGCGCCGGGAATGGATCGCGGGGATCCACCCCAAGCTCCCGGACATGGCGACGACGGCGAACGGAGAGAGGAGTGCGGCGTACGGCGGCGAGGAGCTGCTCTCTCTCGGTCTAACCCTACAGAGACTCACCTGCCGACGGGAGAAGAGAGAAGGGAAGGAAGAGAGGTGGTGGCGGCGAACTGGGAAGAGGAGGAACCCTAGGAGGAGGGGGGAGGCACGGACGCCCAGGTTATAAGGGCCCCTCGACGTTGGCGCCCTCACGGCATCAACAAGCGCTCTCGTTGGTCTGACGGAAAAGGTGCAGGGGAAAGACACGGCGTCAGAGGAGGAAGGAGACGTCGTGGGACTAGGCTTCTACGCGCGAGGGAGGGGGTAGATGGTCCACGCCTGCGCGGGAGCCAGCCCACCAGGGCGGTAGATAAGGAATAAACCATTCCCTTTGGTTTCCTATTTACAGAAATAATCACGGAAGAAATAAATGCCTATGGGTGTATACAAATGATAAAAAATATCACAAGCACATCCCTGGACTTGGAAAACCAAATCCTACTTAATAAAAATAAGAATAAGAATTTAGGAGCACGTAGATATTTTACAAAACAACATTAGTTTGATCTGTTTTGTAATTTTATGCACCTTTATACACCCATTCAAAACCAGCAATACACATCTCTCATCCACCACAATTTTAGCTAAAACATTTGCATTTTAAAAGGGGAAACGATGAGGTGAAATTTTACATAAGGGAAAATAGAGAGGGAGTGAAGGTGGTTTGTTTTGAAAACTTAGCACTTGCTAACACATGCTTCACTCCACACAAGCCACACATCACATGCACAACAACACAAGGACAAGACATGAAATCACAAGAACACAATGCAACAACAAGAACACATGGCATGTTATGGAATGCATGCATGCAAAGGATGAGAAAATAATAAGGTGACAACACATGAAATAATGAGCATGGGCTCTCTCATAGCATTGGCAAGGTGGACCCACATGAGATAGGTTCCAAATATGGAAGGATTACATATGGGGCACTACAAACTCTCCCACACTACAAACAAGATCTCGCCCTTGAGATCTAAGATTGAAAGAAATCGGGAAACTCGGAACGGAGGTGATCCTCGCATTCCCACGTAGCCTCTTTATCGGAATGGTGAGACCACTGCACTTTGAGAAATTTGACAGTCTTGTTACGGGTCTTGCGCTCAGTTGCCTCGAGAACCGCAACTGGATGCTCATGATAAGAAAGGTCAGGCTGAAGGTCGATATCTTGAAGATGCATAGTGCGCTCGGGGGTCTTGAAACACCTCCGAAGCTGAGAAACATGGAACACATCATGGACATTTGCAAAGGTTGACGGAAGCTCGAGCTGGTACGCAAGGTCGCCCCTCTTGCCAACCACTCTGAACGGACCAACGAAATGAGGCGCAAGCTTGCCTTTGATGCCAAAGCACTGCATACCCTTCATAGGCGACACCTTGAGATAGACCAAGTCATCAAGCTCATAGGACATGTCACGGTGCTTGCTATCGTAATAGCTCTTCTGACGGGACTGAGCTACTCTGAGGTTGTCGCGAATGATCCGACACATCTCCTCAGCTTCTTCTATCATATCATTGCCAATGATCTGACGCTCGCCTGTTTGGGACCAGTTGAGCAGAGTACGGCACTTCCTGCCATAGAGAATTTCAAACGGAGCCTTGCCAGAACTAGCTTGATAACTATTGTTATACGAGAACTCCGCGAAAGGTAGACAATGTTCCCACTTCATGCCAAAAGAGATAACACAGGCTCTCAGCATATCCTCAAGAACTTGATTCACTCTCTCCACTTGACCACTAGTCTGAGGGTGGAATGCTGTGCTGAAGAGGATCTTCGTGCCCATAGCAGACTGAAAGGAGTCCTAGAACTTGGAAGTGAAGATACTTCCGCGATCTGAAGAGATCATCATCGGCACGCCGTGCAAAGAGACAATCCTAGAGGTGTACAACTCTGCCAACTGAGCTGTTGAAATGGACTCCTTGACTGGAAGGAAATGAGCCACTTAACTCAATTTGTCGATGACGACGAAGATAGCATCATTGCCCTTCTTGGACTTCGGAAACCCGGTGATGAAGTCCATCTCAATGTGATCAAACTTCCACTCGGGAATCGGCAAAGGCTGCAAGAGGCCTGCTGGTCTTTGATGTTCTGCTTTCACTCTTCGACATACATCACACTCGTTTACGAGCTGTGCAATTTCACGTTTCATACGAGTCCACCAGAAAGTCTGCTTCAAGTCATGGTACATTTTGGAACTTCCAGGATGAATATAGAGCAGAGAGTTATGAGCTTCTTCCATGATCACCTTCCTGAGATCACCTTTCGGGACGACAAGGCGATCCTCGAAAAACAACGTGTCCCTGGCATCAACAGTGAGACACTTATACTTGGGTAGACTCTTTCCCACGCCAATCTTGACCTTCTTCACCATAGCGTCAAGTAGCTGAGCTGCTCTGACCTGATCTTCCAAGGTAGGAGAGATCTAAAGGTTCACAAGAAAACCCTGAGGAACTAGCTGAAGATTGAGCTTCCTGAAAGACTCAGAAAGGCCCGGCTGGAGAGGTTGCAGAATCAGACTGTTGCAATATGCCTTCCTGCTCAATGCATCCGCCACAACATTTGCCTTGCCTGGCGTGTACTCAACACTCGGATTAAAATCCTGGAGCATTTCCACCCAACGTGTTTGCCGAAGATTCAAGTTTGGCTGAGTGAAGATATACTTGAGACTCTTGTGATCGGTGAAAACTCCAACCTTACGTTCCAACAAGAGATGTCTCCAAGTCATCAAGGCATGTACAACAACTGCCATCTCGAGTTCTTCTCCGTAGGCTTCAGCTGGCTGGAGGTATAAGCAACCACCTTCCTATCTTGCATCAAGACTGCACCGAGACCCTCGAGAGAAGCGTCGCAAAAGACCTGGTACGGCTTGGAATCATCCGGAGGGGCCAAGACTGGAGTGGAGATAAGCTTCTCTTTGAGTGTATCGAAAGCCAATTGACACTCTGGAGACCAAACATACTTAACACCCTTCTGAAGAAGACTAGAGAGCGGCTTGGCAATTTCGGAGAAGTTCTCAACGAATCTTCTGCAATATCCGGCAAGCCCGAGAAAGCTTCGAAGCTGCTTCACATTCTGCGGAGGTTCCCATTCAACAATGGCTTGAACCTTGGACGGGTCAACCTTAATGCCCTCGGCATAGATAATATGCCCAAGATAAACCACTTCGTTCAGCCAGAACTTGCACTTGGAAAACTTGGCATACAACTTGTACTCTCTCTGTTTATCAAGCACCAACCTGAGATGTCTTTCATGTTCTTCCTCATTCTCAGAAAAGACTAGAATGTCGTCAAGATAGAGCAAGACAAATTCATTCTTGTATGGTGAGAAAATATAGTTCATCAATCGACAAAATGTTGGAGGAGCATTAGCCAGACCAAAAGACATGACCGTATACTCATACGAGCCAAAACTAGTCCTGAATGCCGTCTTCGGAATGTCTTCCTCGCGAATGCGAATCTGATGATAGCCCATTCTGAGATCAAGCTTGGAGAATAATTTAGCACCTTTCAACTGTTCGAACAACTCAGTTATGTTCGGAAGTGGATATTTGGTCTTGATTGTCTTCTTGTTCAATGGGCTTTAATCGACACACAGCCGGTCCGAACCATCCTTCTTCTTGACAAATAGAACACCACATCCCCACGGAGACGAGCTTGGTCTGATCAAACCCAAATGCTCCTGCTCAGCGAGTTGCCTCTTGAGTTCCTTCAATTCTTCTGGACCCAGCTTGGACGGCCGTTTGCACACTGGCTCTGTGCCTGGCTCAAGCTCAATAACGAACTCAACTTCACGGTGCGGAGGCATGCCTGGTAGCTCTTCAGGAAACACATCTTGATATTCGCAGACTACTAGAACTTGCTCAATAGGATTGATCTCACCCTTTTCATTCAAGGAGAACAAACGGATTGTATCATCGCACGCTGCGAATATTGACGCCTTGTTCATGGCCAACCAGTCCATACCAAGAATCATGTCGATGTCGGACTTGCCCAACACATACGGAGAGGCCAGAAAAGAATAATTGCCCATCTTGATAGAAACATCGGGAGCACGAGTAGTAGCATGCATGAACTTGCCTGGTGAAACTACTGACAACGGACTAGGAAGCTCTTCAATAGGAACATTATGCTTGGATGCAAATGGAATGGAGAGCAACGAATGCGAAGCACCATAATCAAATAACACTTTAGCAGGAAAATCATTGACTAGGAGCTTACCCATGATCACATCAGAGGAGTTGTCTACTTCAGCTGCATTCACCATGTTGACTCGAGCTGATCTAGGTTTGAATTTGACAAGAGCGTTGCTTGGAGGTTTGCCTGGAGGAGGAGGCGGCAGACGGAGCTGACAAGTACATTTGTTGGCATAGTGACCCTTCTGCCCAAATTTGTGACAAGTGACATCTACTGGCTGCCGGAACTGAGTCTGTGGAGGCCCTTGCTTCTGATGCTGGTATCTCTGCTGGAAGCCAGGGTTGGGTGGGTGGGAAGAACCACGTCCACCTGAGTGCTTCAGCTGCTGTGAGTGCCGAGGAGGAGGAGGAGAAACCCAAAACCTATGTTGCTTCTGAACCACCTGAGTCGAGGAAGAGCTGGAATCTCTGAAGCACTTCTTGGAGTTTTCCACCCTAAGCAAGGCTGCCTCTGCTCGGAGAGCGAAGTTGTAGAACTTGTCAAACTCCCCAGGATCGTGCAAAGCAAGCGCTAACTGCAAGTCTTCCTTCAAGCCACCCGTGAACTGGTAGATCTTGCTCTTCTGATCCGGGACATCCTACAGCGCGTAACGGGCCAGCTCGTGGAACTCGACATTGTACTTCTACACAAAATATCTACCCTGCTTCAAACGCCTAAACTTCTCACGTATCTCCTCAAAAAAACTGGAAGGGATGTAGTGGGGCCTGAAGTCACGACAAAACTCGTCCCAAGACATCACCCTGTCGCCTCTGGAGTCCTTAAGCTGCTGCCACCAAATAGAAGCCTGTCCCTTCAACTGAAACGTTGCAAACTTGACATAGTCCTCCGGACGCACATTGCTACACTCGAAATGCTTGTTCATATCACGGATCCAATCTTCCGCATCAAACGGCTGGTCGCAAGAAGTGAACGTCTTAGGCTGGTTTGACAGGAACTGACTCAGATTGGCGAAGTGATTGCCACCCTGCTGGAAATTGCCCTGCTGATGATTGGCTCTCTCCTGGATCAACTGCAACATCATCTAAGTGTTTGCATTAGTAGCTGCCATCATCGCCTGCCAGGCCTCTGCAGGAGGAGGCGGCGACGGCGGAGGAGGAGGTGGTGGAGGCATATCCTCACGCGCTGGGGTTTGACGAGTCGGTGGAGCCATCCTGAAGACGGACAACATATTAGTCCATAGAATAATTGAAGATATTGCTGAATCAAAAGACAGAATATCTGAATAGAATTTAGCATTGCACTCGAACAACATAGCAAGAGTGCATCCTCAAAGTAACAGACGACAAGATTCCGATATGGACCACTGCAAACAAGTGTGAGCTAGAACTCCTCGGAACAAACATATGACCGAGATTTCCCAAACCTCAATCAAGCGTCTGTAGGAAGATAGTCCTATAAGATACTACTAGATATCCCACCTATGAATTCCCGAAATAACTGTTCATGCAATCAGGTACACGGATACAAGGAGTATTTCACACAACTCCTAAACTAACCCGTCACCTGTATCACATCCTTCAACACACAACCAGCTTCTCGGACCTTCATCTACAACAGATCCTCGTGATCACAACGATACCAAGTGTGGTAATACCCCCGAACAATCTACACCAGTACTGGGGACATTGGGGTTATCTCACCACTACCAGTATTGAAGCAATAACGAACACCCTCCGTTCTTAGATACTCAGAAATCTGAATGATGGCGATGTGCGCGATAATCCCTGGAGCTCAACTCCCCTGATACTTAGAGAAGATAGGACGCACCAGGACAGGATTCCGTCACATCGAAATCATATAGATTTCACAAATACCCACGTGATCCTAAAAAATATTTGAGCGAGAAAAGGAGTAGAGTTAAAGATTTCCTAAGACGGGAACCTCACCAGAACATAGAAGAGGAGAAAAAACAATCCTACTCTCCGATATAACTAAGACTCAAAATTTTTTCTAGACTCGACTCGGCCAAATACGATCACACAAAGGCTCCTATGGTCGTAAGGCTCTGATTACCAACTTGTAACGACCAAGATGCGGTCCTTTCCGTTCTGGGGGTCGAGGGTCCCGAATAGGAAAGAAGCGCATCTAAGCGTTTCGCAAGCAAGTAACATAGCTCAAATAATAATAATAGTAGACAATTAGGGAGTCAACTGTCTTCTCATTAATAACTCAGAGTACATCACAGATACAATCAAGGTAGTTCCGCTACGGACTACAAAACATGAAAATGCTATGCTACCCTGCCTGCAGGCCCACGATCACGAGCATGCCTCAGTCCTGTGGATAGTTCACGTAGAGGCGGTGTGTCTCCTCGTCGTACTTCCACGCCAGCTGGGTGCCGTCGGGATCATCTGTCTCTGGGGTACCTGTATCTGTTGGGAGTTTCGGAGGAATCCGTGAGCCACGGGGACTTAGCAATCTAAGACCTTGGTGCCAGAACTAGTCATGTTATTAGGTGGGTTAGGGTGAAGTGTATAAGGCTGCAGCGTCCGAAGCTTGTTTTTGTGGCTAACTTACGCAAAGTAATTGTGAAGGTGGTCTACACTAGCGGTCGGGATTACTTGATCACCAAGTGATCCTGAACACCTACCTACGGCATTCATAACCCCACCGTGTTCCCGATCGAAGAGAGATCTTCGAGGGGACAGTCACGGTTACGCACACAGTTGGCAATTTTATTAGCTTATGTTTAAGTTCTCTAATACCGGATGTTAACAAAATATTCCAAGTTGCCACATAACCGCGGGCATGGCTTTCCGAAAGATTAAACCCTGCAGGGGTGCTCCAACTAGTCCATCACAAACGTACACAGGCCACAAAGGCATCCTCTATCACGAATCTCATGATCTCGTCGGATTCCTTAAAGGAAAACCTCAACTCTGATGGAAACCAAAGCTTCACTGGGATTCCTATAGGCAAGATATACCGCTAAGGTAAGACAAGGCTATCAGGACCTCCCGTCGTGTTGACGACCCTGATAAGAGCCGCGTATCTCAGTCTCAGGACACGACGGATGAGCTAGACGTCGGGATGGCCAAACCTCTGGGTGACCAGTGGGGCCCCGTACATCGCTCAGGTGGGGCCAACACTCATGAGGAGCACTGGCCCGGGTTGTTGATTAAATTCCTAAGGGTAGCTGATGGGGTTATAGTCCTAGGGTAGGGTCATAGGCCTGCCCTGTAGGTCCAACCCAAGGACTACCCCGCATAAGGGACAAGGCCCTTAGTCAGTTCCGACTGAACTAAGGAGTTCCTTTCATACAGTCGGTAACAGATCCTCGTCCGTCCAGTCGGAGATTAGCATTCGGAGTTTATCAAACTAACCGACTGGATTCCACTTTGTGCATCGTAACCCCCCTGGAGGGAAACGGTCATACGTTTCCATGTGCCTTTATTAGCATTTAAGACGTACGTTACCTGTAACGTAGGCATTTATTCGCCACTACTCCACCCCTGTGCACCGAACCGTTGTGGAGGGCAGCGCACTCTATATAAGCCACCCTCCCCCACTGGTGCAGGGGTTAGCAATTCATGGTATTCTATATTCCACTCGACAACAAGCTCCGAGAGCACTGAGACGTAGGGCTATTACCTCCACCGCACAGGGGCCTGAACTCATACAACCTCGCCGTAGCTAAGGCTCTGCCCATCCTTTCGTACCCTACACTTCTACTGTCAGGCTTATACCCAAGACAGTTGGCGCCCACCGTGGGGCAGGCGTCTAAGCGACTTCCGGTGAGTTTGCGACTACATCATTTCGTCATGTCGTCCGGTGGAGACTCGAGCATGGGTCACGAGATCTTCTTCGGCGCTCTCTCCTTCATCGTCGACGATTCGGCATGGCTTCGGGACGCCCCTCTCGACGTCGAGGCGCTTCCCCACCGTGGGGCTACGCACTTCCATGCCGGCGCCCGCGGCATTCTTCTTCTCCAGCAGTCGGCTCCGGTGCGACCTACACCGCCGTCACGCGCCGCAACAAGCGGTCCCGCCGTCCGCGACTCCAGCGTTGGGTGCAACACGCCCAGGCGCGCCAGAACGCATCTTCACAAGTGGCGGTTCTAGAGTCGGTTGTGGTTGCCCCGCCGTCCCAGCGCTCGGACTCGGTTCCGACTGAGTTTCCCTCCAAGTACGCGGGTCGCGGGCCTGCAGCAGAAGTACACATGGCCAACTCCCATGAAGATCCCCGTCAGGCTGGCCGGAACGAGCACGAGATCGGCGAAACGTCCGGCGTGCATCGTCCGCCTCGCCGTTCTGCAAGTCAGCACACTCGGCGGAGCAACATGGAGTTGTTCCGCACACCCCTCCTCAACTTGGCTGCGGCTGCCAAGATAGCCGATTTCCTTCAGCCGACTGATTCAGAAGCTGGCACGGGGATCGAGCAAATCCGCGCCCTGTTGCACACGGCGCAGCAGCAAAATTCGGCTGTCTCCCAGTCGCACAACAGGATCCACAATAGTTCTGTTCATGCGAATACGCATCGGTCAGTTCACAGCCCTGGTTCTCGTCAGCGACACAGGGGAGGCAGCCGTTCCATAAACCCCGAAGATCATCGCCGTTCACGCACCCCTCCGCGGGGTGGGCCCTACGGGCCCCGACATCATGATGATCGCCGTTCAGTCGGTGACACTTACAACCCAAGGCCCGACGCGAGAGGGCATATCGCCCAGCGGAGGGTCGACAGGGGCCGAGCCCACCGTGATGGCTATGATATTGACCATCCGAGTGGAAGCAGGACCATCGTTTCTGGTCCCGAGTGTTTTAGTCGAGCCATCCGATCGGCTGACATCCCTACCAACTTCCGATTGGCGACGGGAATTAGCAAGTTTACAGGAGAGTCCAAGCCAGAAACGTGGCTAGATGATTACCGAGTGGCAGTCCAGATCGGAGGAGGAGACGACCATGTCGCCATGAAGCACCTCCCTTTGATGCTCGATGGCTCGGCGCGAGCATGGCTGAACCAGTTGGCCCCCTCAAGCATCTACAGCTGGGCAGATCTGGCCCGAGTGTTCATCAGGACCTTCGAAGGGACGTGCAAGCGCCCTGCTGGCCTCGTGGAGCTCCAACACTGCGTCCAGAAGCAGAATGAGCCCCTGCGTGATTTCATTCAGCGTTGGACAACTCTCTACCAGACGGTGGAGAATGTCACAGAGCATCAAGCAGTCTGCGCCTTCAAGGCAGGCGTGCGGTACAGGGATCTGTACCTGAAGTTCGGCCGAACAGGTGACATCTCCATGAGCAAGATGATGGAGATAGCAGCACGCTATGAAAATGGCGAAGAAGAGGACCGCATCCGAAGCGGCAAGCACAAAACAGTCGCCGATGGAGATGGGAGTAACACTCGGAAGCAAAAGCAAAAAGCTCCGTCCACTCCGCAGGCAGAAGCTGCAGCCGTAACCAATGCCAAGTTCAAGGGCAAAGGGAAGGCTCTGTTCACCCCCAAGAAGAAGCAGTTCAATAATCCCATCCTAGACCAGCCATGTCCGGTTCATACGAAGACGGATGAAGAGGGCAACCCCATATATCCGAAGCATACCACTCGACAGTGTCGCCTCCTGATCCAGGGGTTCGACGAAGGGCAACCGAGTGAAATGGACAATGAACAGGATGAGGAAGATAAGAAGGATCCGTTCTCCCAAGTCCATGCAACACTGATGATTTTTGCTGACGTTGAGAGCAAGAGTCGATTGAAGCTGGTGAACAGGGAGGTGAACATGGCCACCCCTACCAACCCCAAGTTACTCAAATGGTCTCAGACTGCGATCACCTTTGACCAGTCGGATCATCTTGCGCACGTACCCACCCCAGGGAGACATGCTCTGGTCGTCGATCCAGTGGTGGAAGGAGTCCGACTGCGCAAAGTCCTCATGGACGGTGGCACTGGCTTGAACGTCATGTACGCCGACACTCTCAAGGGGATGGGCATTCCGATGTCCAAACTCAGCGAGAGCAGCATGCAGTTCCATGGAGTCGTCCCTGGACGGAAGGCCAAGTCACTCGGCCAGATCGCGTTGGACGTCGTTTTTGGCTCCGACAAGAACTTCCGCAAGGAAAAGCTGACGTTCGAAGTGGTGGACTTCCAGAGCGCTTACCACACAATTCTGGGCCGCCCAGCGTATGCGCGTTTCATGGCCCGTCCGTGTTACGTATACCTGAAGCTGAAGATGCCAGGCCCGAAAGGTGTGATCACCATCACGGGCAATCGACAACGGGCCGAAGAGTGTCTGCAGCAGGGATCAAGAATCGCCGACCAGCAGATGGCCGTCCTCGAGCTTGACGAGTACAAGAAAACAGTCGACCCCGCTGACTTGATGCGTTCGAAGAAGCCAGCTTCGGAGTCTGCATTCCAGTCGGCGGGAGAGACGAAGAAGGTCAGCATCCACCCGACGGACAACACTGCTGCCCCTACGAACATCTCCACAACCCTCGATCCTAAATAGGAAGCCGAGCTCACCCAATTCCTCCGTGAGAACTGGGACATCTTCGCATGGAAACCCTCTGACATGCGAGGTGTACCCAGGGAGTTGGCTGAGCACCGACTGCATGTGGATCCCACCGCTCGGCCTGTCCGAGAACGCCTGCGTCGGCCGCCGCGCATAAGAGGAAGGCAATCGGAGAAGAGGTAGCCAAGCTTTTGGCAGCCAACTTCATTCGCGAGGTTCACCACTCCGAGTGGCTCGCCAGTGTTGTCATGGTTCCCTAGAAGGACAAGTCGCTCCGAATGTGCATCGACTTCAAGCACCTCAATAAGGTCTGCCCGAAAGACCATTTTCCGCTCCCCCGCATCGATCAAATTGTCGATTCGACTGCGGGTTGCGAGCGTTTGTCATTTCTTGATGCCTACTCGGGCTATCATCAGATCCGTCTGTATGGCCCCGATGAATTAAAAACAGCCTTCATCACCCCATTCGGGTGCTTCTGCTACATCACTATGCCATTCGGTTTGAAGAATGCAGGAGCTACCTTTATGCACATGATCCAAAAATGCCTCCTCGACCAGATCGGTCGGAATGTGGAGGCGTATATGGATGATATCGTAGTCAAGTCACGCAAAGGTTCCGACCTGCTGACTGACTTGGCAGAAACATTCGCCAACCTTCGTAGGTACGATATCAAGCTCAACCCCGCCAAATGTTCATTCGGCGTTCCCAGCGGAAAGTTACTCGGTTTCTTCGTTTCCGAACGAGGGATCGATGCCAACCCCGAAAAGATCAGGACCATCGTCCGAATGGAGAGGCCTGTCAGAATACACGATGTTCAACGGCTCACAGGTTGCCTAGCGGCTTTGAGCAGGTTCATCAGTCGACTCGGCGAGAAAGCACTTCCTCTGTACCGACTCATGAAGAAATCAGATACTTTCGAGTGGACAGACGAAGCCCAAGTTGCATTCGACGACCTCAAAGTCCTACTTTCCACCCAGCCGGTTCTTACTGCTCCGCTCAGTAAAGAGCCCCTTCTTCTGTATATCGCGGCTACAAATCAAGTCGTCAGCACTGTTCTTACAGTCGAACGAGAAGAAGAAGGCAAAGCATACAAAGTTCAGCGGCTAGTGTATTACGTCTCCGAAGTCCTGACTCCTTCCAAGCAGAGGTATCCCCACTATCAAAAACTTATCTACGGGATTTACATGACTGCGAAGAAGGTAGCCCATTATTTCCAAGACCACTCGGTGTCTGTCGTTTCTGATGCTCCGTTGGCGGAAATCCAACACAATCGAGATGCATCAGACCGAGTGGCGAAGTGGGCAATGGAGATGTTGTACTGCGATATCAAGTTTGAGGCCAAGAAAGCTATAAAGTCTCATGCCCTGGCTGACTTCATAGCAGAATGGGTAGAACAACAGCAACCAACCCACATCTACTCGGCTCATTGGACAATGTTCTTCGATGGGTCCAAGATGTTGAATGGCTCCGGCGCTGGCGTTGTGATCGTATCGCCAAAGGGCGACAAACTCAAATATAAGCTGCAGATACACTTTGATTCCTCCAACAATGAGGCAGAGTATGAAGCGCTCCTTTATGGACTGCGTATGGCTATCGCACTCAGCGTCCGTCGCCTGATGGTCTATGGCGATTCAGATTTGGTGGTTAATCAAGTGATGAAAGAGTGGGACGTCAGGAACCCCACCATGACCACATACTGCAATGCAGTGAGGAAGCTCGAGAAGAAGTTTGAAGGTCTAGAACTCCACCATGTTCCGCGTCTGAAGAACCAAGAAGCTGATGAGTTGGCAAAACTCGGATCCACTCGGAGACCAGTCCCGAGTGACGTCTACCTCGAGCACCTCCACCTTCCCTCAGTCAAAGAAGATCCTTTCACAGAGGAACCAGTACAACCAAAGAGTTCGACAGATCCGACTGAAGTCGACGTACCAGCTGTGGTTGATCTGATCATGGAGATTCTTGCTGTCATCCCTGATTGGACTGTGCCGATCATTACATATATCCTGAGGCAGGAATTAGGAGAAGACGAAGTCCAGGCCAGGCAGATAGTCCGCTGGTCGAAGTCGTTCACTGTCATCGATGGCCAGTTGTACAAGGAAAGCGTTTTAGGCGTTCTTCAACGATGCATCTCCCTAGAGGAAGGACAGTTAATCCTGGAAGAAATTCACTCGGGAACCTGCGGTCATCACGCCTCTTCGAGAGCGATCGTCGTCAAAGCATTCAAAGCTGGTTTCTTCTGGCTGCAGGCAAACGAAATGGCTAAATATATGGTCGACCGATGTGAAGGCTGTCAGTTCTACTCCAACAAGTCCCACAAGCCAACATCTGCGTTGAAGACAATCCCTCTTGTATGGCCGTTTGCAGTATGGGGATTAGATATAGTCGGTCTATTCAGGACAGACCAAGGAGGATACACACATTTGTTGGTGGCAGTCGACAAGTTCACAAAATGGATTGAAGCCAAGCCCATCAAGAAGCTCGACGCCCTAACAACCATTAAGTTTGTCAAGGACATCATCTCCAGATTCGGTGTACCTCACAGCATAATCACGGACAACGGGACAAACTTTGACTCGGACAGATTCAAAGGTTTCTGTGCAAGCCAAGGTATCCGAGTGGATTTTGCATCCGTGGCGCATCCTCAATCCAATGGACAAGCAGAGCGGGCGAATGGACTTATTCTGCAAGGTTTGAAGCCCCGACTCCTGCGAGCGGTGGGACATGCCGCTGGCGCATGGGTCACCGAGCTACCTTCAGTGCTTTGGGGTCTTCGCACAACCCCGAACAGATTTACAGGGCGATCATCGTTCTTCCTCGTTTACAGAGCAGAAGCAGTCCTTCCGAGTGACTTGCTTCACAATGCTCCATGAGTCGAACTCTTCTCCGAAGCTGAAGCAGAACAAGCAAGGCAAGACAGAGTGGACCTTCTAGAGGAGGAGCGCGAGATGGCACTGGCTCGCTCAACCATTTATCAACAAGATCTACGGCGTTTTCACGCACGACACGTTAGGAGTCGCACGTTCCAAGCAGGCGACCTGGTGCTCCGAGTGGATCAGCAAAGACCTCACAAGTTGGCTCCTGCCCAGGAAGGACCCTTCATCATCTCCAAGGTGCTGAACAACGGAGCATACAGACTCTACAACATCGACAGGGAGACAGACGAGCCGCGAGCATGGAACGGAGATCTCCTGAAGCGCTTTTACACGTGACCGTCGACTGAAGCAATGTAAAGAACAAGTATTGGTGAAATAATATAAAGCAGATTGAGCTTTTGTAGATCCAAAATTCTTCCGCGGTCGCAGACTCCGGTCTCAAAAAAAAAACTTAGCTGTGATCCAGAATCGCCTAAGCACTAACTTTCTGCGAGTGTGCACTAAACGTCGCACTCGGGGACTTAGCTGCGATCAAGAATCGCCTAAGTAATAACTTTCTCTGAGTGTCCACTAAACGTCGCACTCGGAGACTTAGCTGCTATCAAGAATCGCCTAAGTACTAACTTTCTCCGAGTGTGCACTAAACGTCGCATTCGGGGACTTAGCTGCGATCAAGAATCGCCTAAGTACTAACTTTCTCCGAGTGTGCACTAAACGTCGCACTCGGGGACTTAGCTGCGATCATGAATCGCCTAAGTACTAACTTTCTCCGAGTGTGCACTAAACGTCGCACTCGGGGACTTAGCTGCGATCAAGAATCGCCTAAGTACTAACTTTCTCCGAGTGTGCACTAAGCGTCGCACTCGGGGACTTAGCTGCGATGAAGAATCACCTAAGTACTAACTTTCTCTGAGTGTGCACTAAACGTCGCACTCGGGGACTTAGCTGCGATCAAGAATTGCCTAAGCACTAACTTTCTCCGAGTGTGCACTAAACGTCGCACTCGGGGACTTAGCTGCGATCAAGAATCGCCTAAGTAATAAATTTCTCCGAGTGTGCACTAAACGTCGCACTCGGAGACTTAGCTGCGATCAAGAATCGCCTAAGTACTAACTTTCTCCGAGCGTGCACTACTCGTCACACTCGAAGACTTAACTGCGATCAAGAATCGCTGAAATGGGAAAGCTTCCCGCGACTGTATCCTACAGATACACTGGGGGACTCAGCAGACCCTCATTGAGGCTCATGTGGATGTCAAGACCACTGACAATTACATGAGTAGCAGACCCTCATTGAGGCTCATGTGGATGTCAAGACAACATACAATTACATGAGTAACAACTCGCTTCGAGTGCGGCATGATCGTCGCACTCAAAGACTTAGCCGCGATCATGAATCGCCTAAGTACGCTATTACCTCCGAGTGTATCCTACAGATCCACTCGAGGACTGAGCAGACCCTCATTGAGGCTCATGTGGATGTCAAGACCACTGACAATTACATGAGTAACAACTCGCTCCGAGTGCGGCATATCCGTCGCACTCGAAGACTTAGCCGCGATCATGAATCGCCTAAGTACTCTATTAGCCTCGAGTGTATCCTACAGATCCACTCGGCGACTTGGCAGACCCTCAGAGATGCTCACACAGATGTCAAGGAAACTGACAATTACATGCTCCGCATGTTTGCCATTGGCTTCAACAAGAAAAGGCAAACAAAAACTCGAGACAAAATGGTGTCAACAACTCTTTAGCAACAGAAGAGCAAAAGATTTGATGAAAATTCGAAGTTCACCTAAAGATAGTTGACTCGGTGAGGATCAAGCTTACCCGCACCGAACCAAGAATATGACAGCCAACAGAAGTGGCCAAGGTTTCTTACAACCAACACTCGGCATACCGAGGTAAAAGTTTTCTTAAGCATCGTCAGGATTGGCGCCAGGGCTGGAGGGCTCCACGAATGTGTCCAGGTCGATCCCGTCGGCGATGCGGGTGGCACTCTCAAGGAAGGTTTCCATGAAGTCTTTGAATCGAAGTTTCTTCGTGTTGGCGACCTTCAACGCTTTCAGCTTCTCTTCGCTCACCTCCTTGCAATGCACTCGGACCAGGGACAGCGCAACGTCTGCACCACAGCGAGCCGCAGATTTCTTCCATGACTGCACTCGGTTTGGGACCTCCTCCAGCCGAGTCATCAAGCCTTCCATCTCATGCCGAGACTCGTCTTCAGGCCAAAGCTCCTTGTCGATCCGGCCGACGACTTCTCTCAGTCGACCGATGAAAGGCCCAACTTTGCCCAGGAGAATGTGCGCTCGGAGCAGATCTCGATTGGCGTCCTCGCCGAGTGGAATGTTCTCGCGACTCGACCGCTCCATGTCAGCTGCTTCAGCTTCAGGTCCATGCAAAAATCTGCAAACACAGGACAAGCAAACAATAAGCGCAGAGTGTAACGCACATACCAAAAGCACTCGGAAAAACAGGACTTACCACCTAGACGCGTTATCATCTACCGGGCCCAGTCACTGACGTATTTTTCCTGCGCTATACACCGCTTGTTCAGCACATTCATTTGCCCCATCAGCTCAGACCTATGCGCTTTCATCTTCTCAACTTCAGCAGTCAGTGCCTTGTTTTCTTCACGGGCCTGCTCCAACGACTTCTCTCGTTCCACCAGAACATCCTTCATGCCAGCCATTGCAACCAGTGCCGCATCCAGCTCACCAGCAAACTGAACCTTTTCAGCCCTAAGAGTCTCGTACGCTGTCCCCATCTCGCAAGTTTTCTGCCAGCCAACACCAAGAGACGGTCAGACAAATCCAATAATAAAAAGTCTAAGTTCTTCAGACCCGTGCCGATGCAAGCAGTCGACAGCGGTCTCGGGGACTACACCCAGTGGGTTCACTGAGAGTGACCCCACTAGCTTGAAACTCAAACAGGTCCGCCCTATTGAGCTACATGACAACACCTACGCCTATGAGGCTAATACTACCCGACCTGAGTAAAATTACTCTCGGGGACTCTTGCAGTAGGTGCACTCCGAGTGCACCAACTGTTAACATTCGACCAGATTAATTATGGATCTGATCAAGTCAAAGACAGTGTGTATAAAGACAACTGCCGGTGCAAGCACTCGACAGAAGTCTCGGGGACTACACCCACTGGGTTCACTAAGAGTGAACCCATTGCAAACATCATACGATATCCGTGCACACCCAGTGGGTTACAAGAGAAAAGTAAATACTTACTAGCCCACTTACTCGGATATCGTCCCGCAGCTCCAAGCTTCGCTGGTACAGGGATGCGATGGAGTCGTACGCCTTCTTGGCTTCTCCCGCCATCAGCTCCGCCTGCACCATGGCCCCCTTGGCCGCTCCCACCTGATCCTCTGGGAGGCGCTGGACGTTGTACTCGACATTCGACGGGCCTAGCATCGTTGGAGGCTCCTTGGGCATCCCAAGACCCGCTCCAGTCGGTTCAGCAGCAACCAGCGCCGTTTCAGTCGACGGCATCGCCTCAGTCGACGGCACGTCCGTGGCGAGAGCAGTAACCGGCAGAACAGCCTGAAGGACAGGCACCGCCGCTTGCTCAGGTCTCCCCTGGTCACCCTCGTCCACATAAATCACCCTTGCCAGACCGAACGGCGTGAGATCTCAGAAAAAGAAAGGGGCAAGACCGAAGACAGAATTCGCGATGCGATAATGTAAAACTCTCAGAATCGCTACAACGCACCTGGCTAGGACGAGACGACATTGTCCGTGTCCATGGGTTCATCCCCCTGGCGTGCCGGAGAGGTGGCATAGGTAGCAACTCTGTCGAGTGAAATGCATTCGACCAATAAACAGGAGTCCAATCGAATATAAGAAGAAGTTAGAAGAACAATATACTTACGTCGAGGTGACGGGAACGGTGACCCTCATCCGCGGCAAAGCCTTCCGAGGTTTAGATCCGCTTGGTTTGGCCACCTTGGAAGGCTGACCCGCAAGTTCAGTAGCAGCGTCCCTGGTCCTCTTGGTGCTCCGGGTACTCGGACCCCCAGGAACAGTTGACGGGGCACTCGGAACCGTAGGAGCAGTTGGCGGAGCACTCGAGGATGCTGGAAGGGCCGAGAGAGCTGCAGGTTCATGTCGGCGCTTGGTTCAATGCTCTGGCGGCGGGGGTGGCGAGTCCTGCTCTTCGTCTTCCCCCTCCTCTTCACTAGACTCTTCCTCCGTTTCCCCACTGTCGGAGACGTACTCGACGCTCTCCACGCTGCCCTCCTGGCTGCCCTCCTCCTCCTCCTCCTCGGCCGGGTTCCCGTTTGAGACAGGGGAAAACCAGTTGGTCCACTTCTGCATAAAATACAGTCGGCGACATCAGGCGTCAGACAGAGATTCAACAAAGCGATAAAACTAAGACAGCTACGTGCACTCGACAAGTGGTACTCACCTCGTTCGGAGGAGGGTTGTCCGCGCAGAAAGCCCTCACTCGCCGGGAACCTCTGGGGTTCTCATAGGCGCCTATGATCTGGAGCACCTACGACGCCACCTTCTCCTCGGTCACACCCAAGACGTTGGTCCGAGTGGAGTCTTCGGGCCCCGTGTAGTGCCACATGGCGTGGTCGCGAGCCTGCAGTGGTTGGATGCGCCGACCGAGGAAAACCTCCAGCAAATCTATGCCGGTGACTCCCCTCCTGACGACATCTACGAGTGCGTCGACCAGAGGCTGGATGTCGATCTTCTCCGCCTTCGTGAGCGCAAGCTGCTTAGGCGGAGCGGGTCGATCTAAGCTAAAAGGAGGCAACCCTATCGTGGCATTCGGGAAAGCAACGTCTTGGCAGTAGAACCATGTCGACTGCCAGTTCCTAACCGACTCACTCAGCTGAAGAGCAGGATAACTACTTCTACTCTTCTCCTGGAAACCTAAGCCTCCGCAGAGCTGGAGAAGGTGTGTCTTATCATCCGACTGGTGACGTCGTTTGATAGTTTGGGATCTAGCAGAGAAAATATGTTTGAAAAGCCCCCAATGGGGAGGACAGCCGATGAAGCACTCGCACAAGACTATGAAAGCAGAGAGATGAGCTATAGCATTCGGGGGAAAGTGGTGAAGCTGCGCCCCAAAGTGGTTCATTATGCCTTTGAAGAAAGGATGCGGGGGCAGGGAGAAACCTCGATATACGTGGCTGAGCAGCAGGACGCGCTCCCCCTCCCGGGGCGCCGGCTCGATCTCACTCTCCACCGGCAACCTCCACGACTTGTGCACGAGCATCCCGTGCTCCACCAGCTCCAGCAGATCCCCCTCTGTCACCGTGGAGGGGAGGAAGTCCTCCTGGATCCACCCCGCCGGTAACGCTCGCTGCCCCCGCTGAGCAGGAGCCGCCTTCCCCTTCTTCTTCTTTGCCTCTAGCTTGCTAGTCTGTCCCTTGTTCATGGCGGAAGCTGCGGGTCCGCGGAGGAGAAGGAAAAGGAAGGAGCTTGGGTGCACAGGAGGAGGCGAGAGGAGCGGAGCAATCAAAGGCAAGAGATCCGGCGAGCGTAACGAGAAAACCCTCGCCGCTGAGGTTTAAGTAAGGTTCCGACTGCGTCACTCGCAAGTGGCCCCGAAACCTTATCCCCGACCAACCGCGGTGATATCAGTGGAGAAGATGAAGGTGCGGGAATCTAGGCGTCAGGCGCTACTCGAGCGCGATGTCGTCATCCCCGCTGAGCGCGCGGTAACCGAAATTTGAGGATCCCGGAAAATCCGCCGCTGTCAGTTGACTGGTCACGTCAGGAGACACCCTGGAAGCACTCGGTTTCCGACAGTTTGTTCCACAAATACTTCCACTCGGATCGTTGGTCAGAAAAGATAAAATGGATCGAGGCAAGCAACACCAAAGTCACATCCGTTCCAGTCGGATCCGAACTTCAAGCATCGCTTCGTCGTTCCAACCCCAATCCATTCGGATACTAATGATGGGGTTATAGTCCTAGGGTAGGGTCATAGGCCTGCCCTGTAGGTCCAACCCAAGGACTACCCCTCATAAGGTACAAGGCCCTTAGTCAGTTCTGACAGAACTAAGGAGTTCCTTTCATCCAGTCGGTAACAGATCCTCGTCCGTCCAGTCGGAGATTAGCATTCGGAGTTTATCAAACTAACCGACTGGATTCCACTCTGTGCATCGTAACCCCCCTGGAGGGAAACGGTCATACGTTTCCATGTGCCTTTATTAGCATTTAAGACGTACGTTACCTGTAATGTAGGCATTTACTCGCCACTACTCCACCCCTTTGCACCGAACCGTTGTGGAGGGCAGCGCACTCTATATAAGCCACCCTCCCCCACTGGTGCAGGGGTTAGCAATTCATGGTATTCTATATTCCACTCGACAACAAGCTCCCAGAGCACTGAGACATAGGGCTATTACCTCCACCGCAGAGGGGCCTGAACTCATACAACCTCGCCGTAGCTAAGGCTCTGCCCATCCTTTCGTACCCTACACTTCTACTGTCAGGCTTATACCCACGACAGTAGCTATTCCCTATGCAGTTATTATGTGATTAGCAGACTAAAACCAATGTTGGGTCCTGCCGGACAAGCCTTAGCACTAGGCGATTTATCAAGGGGGTCCCATAACAACCCCGAACGTGTTAGGAGCGATCATTATGGAATCAAACACCGGTAACCAGTAACTAAGGCGGCAATAACGGAACAAAGCACCCGACAAAAGGCTAGGCCTCCCGTCATTTACCAAGTATATAGGTGCATTAATTAAATAACAGAATTTAAGATAATGATATGAAGCTCATGTTATTACATGAGTCAAAGCTCCTGCAACTAGCAATGCTAACATTAGTAGCTGAGCAAAGCCTACTTAGCCATACAAGTTTTGCTAGGAAGGGGAACGGTGTTTGGGCCTATGGCATGTGAAGAGGCAATTTAATTTCAGTATTAGGCAGCGAGCAATATGACATGGAAACAAAACTGGCATAACAAGTCTAGAGATGGAATCAAGGTCATATCATCTTGCCTGTGATATCCTCAGCTTGGAATGGTTCTGGTTCGTCCTGCACGTACTCTCCTGACTCCACGTATTCGTTCTCCGATCCCGGTGCTACCCAACATAAGAATAACAACTAATGAACAGAAGCACCACAAGATGCAACAATCACATGATGCATGAGATGAAAAATGAGCATGCACCACTATTTCTATCACTAGAACAAGCAAAAGAAACTACTACAAGTTTCTGGACAGAACTGTACACTAAGCTATTTTGACATGCATGAGGATGGCATGAACAGATGCGGCTCGTGAAAACGATGCAAAACCATATAAAGAACATTGCAAACGGAGCTACGGTTCAATGGGAATCAACGAAACAAGATATGAAGCTCTACGTGGAAGAATCAACACCACACACTCAATTGGCACAAATCTGGTATTCCCAGGTTTCCAAGACATATAACAACCCAACATGAATGGATTGGAGGAAGGAAGAACACCACAACATCAACTAAGCACACACATTGATCAAAATGACTATACTACATAATCTGCCATAATCTGCATCTTAGCTCTTTGGGAGCTACATGCAACATAGCTAGAGACCTCCAAACATGACAAATAATATATGTGGATGTAGCCAACCAAGAACACTACCAACACCAGCAAGAATCACAGCAAAAGGAATTAAACTCTAGAAGATACAAGGCCACAAACTTTCCCAAAACCAACAGATCTCAGGGACTTGGTGAAAATTCCTGCACCTGACTTTCTGTCTTTGTTCTGAAGCTTTTTGACAGCAATCAAAACACAACCTACTGGACTCCAAATGATATGACATTTGACAGGGACCTTCACAAACACATCAGGTCCAAAATCCTAGAACTGAACTAAGTCTAGTTCTCAATACCATGACCAGCACATCCTCATCTATAGGAGAAGAAAATGTTTCCAGAATTCCCAGACTTAGTGAAATTTCAGATTTCACTAAGCTGGACTTTTTCAGCCACATGCCCACTTTGTCTAGGCATAGTTTGCACACAAATAACACCAAGTGATAAATGACACCACTATGGTATTGAGCAAAACTCCTACTACTATCACACAAAAACTCATGCCCTTGGGCTCCACCTATTCCATGGAAACCAAGATCAAACTTGCAACAAATCTGAATATGTCCACTCCATAAAGTATCCCAATGGCAAAACTAACTTCACCACTAAATTCCTTGGGAGTTTCTACCCTTAAAACATATATAAAATGTGGGCATCTACTTGGAACAAGTGACCACAAATTAAGGGAGAGGGAACTACTCCAAATCATGCCTAGGGAATGGGCATCATTTCATGTAGTTCCTACTAAAACAACAACTACAAAGGTTGAGCTCATGTGCACAATGACAAAGTGACATGGGGGTTTGAACCCCATGTTTGTGTCATGCACATCAACTTCACAAACCCTACTACTAAGCTTCCCACACAAACAATATACCATGCCCTCTCACATATGGACATGTGGAGGTGCATGGCTTGCTTGCCAAGGTGGATTGCTTCTCACACACACATCTACTCCACATCACCCACAAGCATATCTTGCTCAAGATCAAATCACATACCTACACATGCTAATCATAGCTTGCATCACATGGCCACCATACACACGTCATAACCCCCATAAGATGCACTTACATATGAAACTCTAGTCATCACACACACTTCACAAGCACTTGAACCAAAGTATAACATGAAGGTAAAATCTACTAAACAAGTAAACTTGGAAACAACACATACATGCACTCCACTATGCGTGCGAGCACAAGATTATACTAGCACATGCATCTACTTATGCATCATCTCATGGTGCCAATCGCTCACAAGGTGCACACACAACATGATACTTGCACACACATGCACATCACCATGTGCACACATAGACACACACATGCACATCACCATGTATGTGCACAACACACCACCTTCACACCACACATATATAACACACCTCTAATGCATTGCAGGAAGGAAAAATAATTGCACTCCTTTTAATGCCCATTATTTAGGCACAAGAAGTAGCAAAGAATAGCAAAGAAAACAAAATAAGAAAGAAAGAAGAAAATAGCAAAAGGGGCTGGAAGGGATTCGAACCCTGTACCCCATAGTGCACCACACTGCCTCCTACCACTCTGCTGCTGGCATTGTTTTGACAGAGAGAGGGGAACAAAGCAGAGTAACATGTCCCTGTCTGCTGTTGTGCATGAAAAAAATCTCAGAAATAAAAGATGTGCCGAGGGGGGATCGAACCCGCGCCCTCTCATCAGGCATTCAGCAAGCACTACCACGACGCTACGGGCAAGGTTACTCACAGAGAGGAGGATCTAAACAAGGTAACCTTCTTCGACGCCCTGCTCGACTCTGCACAGCGAGCCGACGATAGAGAGGTCGCCGGAGCAAGCCTGCTACTGCTGCTGCGCTACAACGGGGTAAGTCACTGCTGCCGAT
The DNA here is from genome assembly GCF_904849725.1 of Hordeum vulgare subsp. vulgare. Classification (NCBI taxonomy): domain Eukaryota; kingdom Viridiplantae; phylum Streptophyta; class Magnoliopsida; order Poales; family Poaceae; genus Hordeum; species Hordeum vulgare. The sequence continues at coordinate 145,344,471 of NC_058518.1, read as the reverse complement.
GCTGCTACGCGGGGGGAAGGGAGCCTTGCTACTGCTACACACAAGTATGGCGCACTTGATAGAGAAGAAACACACTACAACACGAAGCTGCTGCTCTCTTCGACAGAGAGCAAGGTGGCAGGGAGGTCGCCGCATCCCGCTGCTACTGCACGCCGGAGGGGATCCACTGCACATCTGCACACCACTACGAGGGGGGGAAGAAGCCCTACTTCTCGATCACCTAGCGCCCAAGCTATTGCACCACAACAACTACTAGCCTGACGAACTGCAACAGACGGGAGGCACGGCGAGCACACGACGGATCCGGCCGACCTAAGGAGGAAGAGGCACAGGGGAGACGTGCAGCCTCACCTTGGGAAGGAAGGGGGCCGATTTGTGGAGGGAGAAGCGCTGGAGGGGAAGAAGGCCGTCGACAAAGAAGTTCCTGATCTGCAGAACTGATGCAGGGGAAGGAGCACTGGTAACTCGCCGTAGACGTGGTCGGGTCCGTCGGGGCAGTCGGTCCCCGGGGCTCCTAGCGCCGGGAATGGATCGCGGGGATCCACCCCGAGCTCTCGGACATGGCGACGGCGGCGAACGGAGACGGGAGCGCGGCGTACGCCGGCGAGGAGCTGCTCTCTCTCAGTCTAACCCTACAGAGACTCACCTGCCGATGGGAGAAGAGAGAAGGGAAGGAAGAGAGGTGGCGGCGGTGAACTGGGAAGAGGAGGAACCCTAGGAGGAGGGGGGGGCACGGACGCTCAGGTTATAAGGGCCCCTCGACGTTGGCGCCCTCACGGCGTCAACAAGCGCTCTCCTTCGTCTGACGGAAAAGGTGCAGGGGAAAGACACGGCATCAGAGGAGGAAGGAGGCGTCGTGGGACTGGGCTCCTACGCGCAAGGGAGGGGGTAGATGGGCCACGCCTGCGCGGGAGCCAGCCCACCAGGGCGGCAGATAAGGAATAAACCATTCCCTTTGGTTTCCTATTTACAGAAATAATCAGGGATGAAATAAATGCCCATGGGTGTATACAAATGATAAAAAATATCACAAGCACATCCCTAGACTTGGAAAACCAAATCCTACTTAATAAAAATAAGAACAAGAATTTAGGAGCACGTAGATGTTTTACAAAACAACATTAGTTTGATCTGTTTTGTAATTTTATGCACCTTTATACACCCATTCAAAACCAGCAATACACATCTCTCATCCACCACAATTTTAGCTAAAACATGGGCATTTTAAAAGGGGAAACGAAGAGGTGAAATTTTACATAAGGGAAAATAGAGAGGGAGTGAAGGTGGTTTGTTTTGAAAACTTAGCACTTGCTAACACATGCTTCACTCCACACAAGCCACACATCACATGCACAACAACACAAGGACAAGACATGAAATCACAAGAACACAATGCAACAACAAGAACAAATGGCATGTTATGGAATGCATGCATGCAAAGGATGAGAAAATAATAAGGTGACAACACATGAAATAATGAGCATGGGCTCTCTCATAGCATTGGCAAGGTGGACCCACATGAGATAGGTTCCAAATATGGAAGGATTACATATGGGGCACTACAGGGCAGCGGGAGGCACGGGCGACAGCGGGGGGTTGGAAATATGTCCTAGAGGCAATAATAAAATATTTATTATTATATTTCTTTATTCATGATAATCGTTTATTATCCATGCTGGAATTGTATTGATTGGAAACTCAAATACATGTGTGGATACATAGACAACACACTGTCCCTAGTGAGCCTCTAGTTGACTAGCTCGTTGATCAAAGATGGTCAAGGTTTTCTCGCCATAGACAAGTGTTGTAACCTGATAACGGGATCACATCATTAGGAGAATGATGTGATGGACAAGACCCAAAATATAAACGTAGCATATGATCATGTCAATTTATTGCTAATGTTTTCTGCATGTCAAAGTATATGTTCCTATGACCATGAGATCATGCAACTCCCGGACACCGCAGCAATACCTTGTGTGTTATCAAATGTCGCAACGTAACTGGGTGACTATAAAGGTGCTCTACATGTGTCTCCAAAGGTGTCTGTTGGGTTGGCATGAATCAAGACTAGGATTTGTCACTCCGTGTGACAGAGAGGTATCTCGAGGCCTACTCGGTAATACAACATCACAATAAGCCTTCCAAGCAATGTGACTAATAAGTTAGTCACGAGATCTTGTATTATGGAACGAGTAAAGAGACTTGCTGGTAACGAGATTTAACTAGGTATAGAGATACCGACGATCGAATCTCAGGCGAGTAACATACCGAAGGACAAAGGGAACAACATACAGGATTAACTGAATCCTTGACATAGAGGTTCAATCGATAGAGATCTTCATAGAATATGTGGGAGCCAATATGGACATCCAGGACCCGCTATTGGTTATTGACCGGAGAGTGTCTCAGGTCATGTATGCATAGTTCTCGAACCCGCACGGTCTGCACACTTAAGGTTCGGTGACATTTTGGTATAGTTGAGTTATATGTGTTGGTGACCGAAGGTTGTTCGGAGTCCCGGATGAGATCCAGGACGTCACGAGAAGCTCCGGAATGGTCCGGAGGTAAAGATTGATATATAGGAAGTCCTGCTTTGGTCACTGGAAAAGTTTCAGACTCATCGATAGTGTACCGAGAGTGCCGTGAGGGGTGGCGGGGACCATCGGGAGGAGTGTCACGCCCCAAGGGGCCTCATGGGCTGTGGGAAGAGATAAACCAGCCCCTAGTGGGCTCGAATAAGGTCCCCTTAAGGCCCATAAGGTTTGAGAAGGAAAAAACACAAGGTGGAAAGAGTTTCCAAGTGGGAAGGAGGAATCCTACTCCAAATAGGATTGGAGGAGGACTCCTCCTCTCCTCCTTGCGCAAGGGAAGAAAGGGCTGCCCTAGGGCGCAACCCTCTCCCTCCTATCCTCCTATATATACTAAGGGTTTTAAGGGTTTTAGACATAATAGAAAATAACCACGTGTTGCCCTCTCTCTCTAGATCTGTTTCTCCTCTAGTTTCAACGGTGCTTAGGCGAAGCCCTGCTGGAATACCACCACCACCACCGCCGCCACGCCTCTGTGCTGGAGAACTCATCTACCTCTCCACCCCCTCTTGCTGGATCAAGAAGGTGGAGATCGTCATCGAGCTGTACGTGTGCTGAACGCGGAGGTGTCATCCGTTCGGCACTAGATCGGGAAGGATCGTGATGGGATCGCGGGACGGATCGTGATGAGATCATGGGACGGGCTGCAATTTGGATCGCGAAGATGCTCCACTACATCAACCGTGTTATATATGCTTCCGCTTAGCGATCTACAAGGGTATGTAGATTCACTCTCCCCTCTCGTAGATGATCATTACCATGGATAGATATTGCGTGTGCATAGGAAATTTTTGGTTTCCCATACTATATTCCCCAACAGTGGCATCATGAGCTAGGTTCATGCGTAGATGATACATCGAGTAGAACATAAAAGCGTTTGTGGGCGTTGATTTAAAATTTTCTGCCCTCCTTAGTCTTTTCTCGATTCGGCGGTAATGTTGGATTGAAGCGGCCCGGACCAACCTTAATCGTACGCTTACGAGAGACCGGTTTCATCGACTGACATGCAACTTGTTGCATAAAGATGACTGACGGGTGTCTGTTTTTCAACTTTAGTTGAATCTTATTTGACCGAGGCGGTCCTTGGAGAAGGTTAAATAGCACTTTGCATATCACCGTTGTGGATTTGCGTAAGTAAGATGCGATCATACTAGATACCCATAGCAGCCACGTAAAACATGCAACAACAAATTAGAGGACGTCTAACTTGTTTTTGCAGGATGTGCATTTGATGTGATATGACCAAAGACATGATATGGTATATTGGATGTATGGGATGATCATGTTGTAATAGTTAAATATCGACTTGCACGTCGATTCTACGACAACCGGCAGGAGCCACAGGGTTGTCTTTAAACTAACGTTTGTGCTTGCAGATGTGTTTACTATATTGCTAGGTAGTAGCTTTAGTAGTAGTAGCGTAGATAGCACGACAACCTCGATGGCGGCACAATGATGGGGATCAATATGATGGAGATCATGGTGTGGCGCCGGTGACGATGAAGATCATGCCGATGCTTTGGTGATGGAGACCAAGAAGCACAAGATCATGGCCATATTATGTCACTTATGATTTGCATGTGATGTTAATACAATTATGCACCTTATTTTGCTTAGAACAACGGTAGCATTATAAGGTGATCCCTCACTAAAATTTCAAGATAAAATTGTGTTCTCCCCGACTGTGCACCGTCGCGACAGTTCATCGTTTCGAGACACCACGTGATGACCGGGTGTGATAGACTCAACGTTCACATACAACGGGTGCAAAACAGTTGCACACGCAGAACACTCAGGTTAAACTTGACGAGCCTAGCATGTAGATACATGGCCTTAGAACACAAGAGACTGAATGGTCGAGCATGAATCATATAGTTGATATGATCAAAATGGAGATGTTCACCACTAAAACTATACTGAACTCACGTGATGATCGGACTTGAGTTAGTGGATTTGGATCATGCGTCACTCGAATAACTAGAGGGATGTCTATTTGAGTGGGAGGCATTAGTAATATGTTTAGCTAAACTCAATTATCAAGGACATAGTCAAAAGGTCTTTGCAAATTATGTTGTAGCTTGCGCTGTAGCTCTACTGTTTTCGATATGTTCCTAGAGAAAATTTAGTTGAAAGATGATAGTAGCAATTATGCGGACTGGATCCGTAAACTGAGGATTGTCCGCATTGCTGCGCATAAGGCTTATGTCCTGAATGCACCGCTCGGTGTGCTGAATCTCGAGCGTCGTCTGTGGATGTTGTGAACATCTAACATACACGTTTTTATGACTACGTGATAGTTCAGTGCATAATTCTTAACGACTTAGAATTAAGGCACTGAATATGTTTTGAACGTCACGAAACATATGAGATGTTCCAAGAGATGAAATTAGGATTTCATGCTCGTGCCCTTGTTGAGGGGTATGAGACCTCCGACAAGATTCTTTGTCTACAAAGTAAGGGAGAAAAGCTCAATCGTTGAGCATGTGTTCAGATTGTTTGAGTGGTACAATCGCTTGAATCGAGTCGGAGTTAATCTTCTAGATAAGATAGTGATGGTTCTCCAAAGTCACTTCCACCAAGCTACTAGAGCTTCATGATGAACTATAACATATCAAGGATTGATATGATGATCCTTAAGCTATCCATGATGTTTGACATCGCGAAAGTAGAAATCAAATAGGAGCATCAGTTGTTGATGGTTAGTAAAACCACTAGTTTCAAGAAGGGCAAGGGCAAGAAGAGATACTTCATGAAATGGCAAACCAGTTGCTTCTCTAGTGAAGAAACCCAAGGTTGAACCCAAACCCGAGACTAAGTGCTTCTGTTATGAGGGGAACAGTCACTCAGGCGGAACTACCGTAGATACTTGGTAGATGAGAAGGCTAACAAAGTCGACAAAAGTATATTGGATATACCTGATATTGATGTGTACCTTACTAGTACTCCTAGTAGCACCAGGGTATTAGATACTGGTTCAGTTGCTAAGTGTTAGTAAGTCGAAATTATAGCTACAGATTAAATGGATAGTAGAAAGGGTGAGGTGACGATGTGTGTTGGGAGTAATTCTAAGGTTGATGTGATCAAACATCGCACGCTCCCTCTACCATCGGTATTAGTGTTAAACCTAAATAATTGTTATTTGGTGTTTGCGTTGAGCATGAACATGATCAGATCGTGTTTATTGCAATGCGATTATTCATTAAAGAGAATAATGGTTATTCCATTTGCTTGAATAAATACCTTCAATGGTTTATTGAATCTCGATCGTAGTGTTACACATGTTCATAATATTGATGCCAAAAGATAGAAAGTAGTAATAATAGTACCACTTACTTGTGGCACTGCCGCTTGAGTCATGTTGGTATAAAATGCATGAAGATGCTCCATGTTGATGGATCTTTGTACTCACTCATTTTTGAAACGTTTGAGACATGCAAACCATACCTACTGGTATAAACGCATGAAGAAACTCCATGCATATGGATTGTTTGGACTCACTTGATTTTGAATCACTTGAGACATGCAAATCATACCACATGGGCAAGATAACTGAAGGCCTCGTTTTCCAGTGAGATGGAACTGGAAAGTAACTTATTGGAAGTAATACATTTGGATGTATGTAGTCCAATGAGTGCTGAGGCACGCAGTGGATATCGTTATGTTCTTACTTCACAGATGATTTGAATAGATACCAGTGTATTTGCTTGATGAAACACACATCTGAATTATTGAAAGGTTCAAGTAGTTTCAGAGTGAAGTTGAAGATCGTGGTGACAAGAGGGTAACATGTCTACGATATGATCATAGAGATGAATATCTGAGTTGCGAGTTTGGTACACAATTAAGACAAATGTGAAAATTGTTTCACATCTCATGCCACCTAGAACACCATAGTGTGATGGTGTGTCCGAACGTCGTAGCCGCGCCCTATTTGATATGGTGCATACTATGATGTCTCTTATCGAATTACCACTATCATTTATGGGATATGCATTAGAGACAACCGCATTCACTTTAAATAGGGCACCACGTATTTTCGTTGAGATGACACCATATGAACTATGGTTTGGAGAAACCTAAGATGACATTTCTTAAAAGTTTGGGGCTGTGATGCTTATGTGGAAAAGTTTCAGCATGATAAGATGGAAGCAAAAGAGAATAAATGCATCTTCATAGGACACCCAAAACAGTTGGGTATACCTCCTATCTTAGATCCGGAAGCAAAGTGTTTGTTTCTAGAAACGGGTCCTTTCTCAAGGAAAAGTTTCTCTCGAAAGAATTGAGTGGGAGGGTGGTGGAACTTGATGAGGTTATTGAACCGTCACTTCAACCAGTGTGTAGCAGGGCGCAGGAAGTTGTTCCTGTGACGCCTACGCCAATTGAAGTGGAAACTGATGATAGTGATCATTAAGCTTCGGATCAAGTTACTACAAACCTCGTAGGTCGACAAGGTCGCGTACTGCTACAGAGTGGTACGGTAACCCTGTCTTGGAGGTCATGTTGTTGAACAACAATGAACCTACGAGCTATGAAGAAGCGATGGTGGGCCCGGATTCCGGCAAATGGCTGGAGGCCATTTGTCACGCCCAAGATGCGACCGTATCCTCAATTTGGCACGAGGGCCTCGTCAGGGATAGAAGCGCATCTCGTCGTGTCGCAAGAATGGATATCGTTACAAGTACATGTACTGAAAAGAAGAGATATATAAAGAGTTGGCTTACACTCGCCACAAGCTACATCAGAGTCACATCAGTACATTACATAATCATCAAGAGTAAGAGCAGGGTCCGACTACGGACGAAAACAAACGACAAAAGAAGAACGACGTCCATCCTTGCTATCCCAGGCTGCCGTCCTGGAACCCATCCTAGATCGATGAAGAAGAAGAAGAAGAAGCAACTCCAAATGAACAATCAACGCGCTCGCGTCGGGTAACCTTTACCTGTACCTGCAACTGGTGTTGTAGTAATCTGTGAGCCACAGGGGACTCAGCAATCTCATTTCCAAAGGTATCAAGACTAGCAAAGCTTAATGGGTGAGGTATGGTTAAGTGGTGAGGTTGCAGCAGCGGCTAAACATATATTTGGTGGCTAACTTACGAGTACAAGAAATAAGAGGGGGAAGATCTACGCATAACGGACGTGAACTACTGATGATCAAATGAATGATCCTGAACACCTACCTACGTCAGACATAACCCCACCGTGTCCTCGATCGGAGAAAGAACTCACAAAAGAGACAGTCACGGTTACGCACACAGTTGGCATATTTTAGTTAAGTTAACTTCAAGTTATCTAGAACCAGTGTTGAATAAAGTTTCCACGTTGCCACATAACCGCGGGCACGGCTTTCCGAAATATTTAACCCTACAGGGGTGCTCCAACTAGTCCATCACAAATTACCACAAGCCGCATATAAATCCTCAATCACGAAGCTCGCGATCTCGTCGGATTCCCTAGTGGAAAACCTCAACTCTGAGATTACCCAAAGCATCACCGGAATCCCGATGCACAAGATATCTCGTCAAAGGTAAAACTAATCCAGCAAGGCCGCCCGACGTGTCGGCGATCCCGATAGGAGTCGCGTACCTCGTTCTCAGGACACGACGGATGAGCGATGGTTACCACGCCAAACGCCGAGTTGCCCCGGGTAGCATTAATAAGCTGCTCTGTTTTGGACCAACACTCATGAGGAGCACTGGCCCGGGGGTTGATTAAATTATCCTCGGGGCCCGGGAAGTCCCTATGCAATTTTATTAGGTGATTAGGCAAATGTAGTACCAAAGTTGGGCCTTGCTAGACCAGCTTTAATCTAAAACGAATTATCAAGGGGGTCCCCATAACAACCCCGATCGTGTTAGGAGCGCTCAATTATGGAACATAACACCGGTAGCCGGAAACTAAGGGGGCAAAGGTGGAACAAAACACCAGGCTAGAAAGGCCGAGCCTTCCACCTTTTACCAAGTATATAGGTGCATTAAATTAAATAGCATTTAAATATGGTGATAAGCCAAGGAACCCTTGTTTTCACAGGGAAGCAACTGCACCTGCAACTAGCAACGCTATCAACAGGTTAAGCAAGCAGTAACATAGCCAATCAGTGGTTTGCTAGGTCGAACAGGTTGAAGGTTTTCATGACATGGTTGAGAGGCTGATATTTAACATTTGATAGGCAACGAGACATAATCGATAGAAACGGTAAAACTAGCATGGCAATGATAGTAATGGTATCTGGGGAAATGGTCATCTTGCCTGAGATCCCGCTTGGAAGAGGAATGACTCCGTGAAGCAGACGAACCGACATGGTCGAACGGATCCTCACTTTCCGACACGCTTGCGGAACTCTAACGAGGCGAAGAAAACCGGAAACACAAATCAACACACGATATTCACCACATGATGCTTAACACATATGATGCATGAATGGTCTAATGCAAGGCATGACAATCACAACAATCAAACACTACACATTAAGTGACGCTCGATATGCAACGGGTTGCATATCGACGAAACTCCACATTTAATTGTTTAGTTCACTCCCATTAATTTACACAACAATATTTAAAATATTGTTAACATGGCAAGGGGGTGAAGCACAAATTAATCTATCTATCTAAGCATTTTAAATGAGACCGGAAACGACATATAGCATCTCCGAAATGACCCCATGTGTTAAATCTTAATTCTGTCCAGATTTGTCCTAATCACATTTTAGGTTTGTTAAACGGCAAAACAAAGTGGTTCACGTGTTTCTACTCGTCGTACTGGCCAATTTACATATATGGCACATCTCCAACAGAGATACGGTTAAATAGTTATGACCTAAACCGTTTATATTACGTCGACATGCAAACCGAAGCAAAACAACACACCTAACAGTTTTAAATATGCATGGGAGATGGTTATTGTGAAACTACAGAAAATTCTAAGCAACTTACATGTTGAAATCATTTTAATCCGGTGCACGGTTAAATTTATACGAATTTTACAAAAGGGCATTGAATCTGTCCAAAATAAAAAAATTGGAATTGCTAGGATTTGAACCCCAGATCCCTTGGATGAACATTAATATCCCTACCACCAGACTAATTAAGTGGTTGTGCCAAAATTGACAAAACAACACATCAACAAGTATGACAGAAGCTGTTGCGCTGGAGGCAAAATTCCTAAAAAAAATATATAATATGCACTCATGGGGATTTGATCCCTGGACCTCTCATTTGAAAATAAGGTTGCTAGCCACTGCACTAAACTCTACTACTAGCATGAAAGGAATTCGAATATATATCAACTAGCCAAGACGGGGAGCAAATATGAGCTGGTGCACAACAAAAGAAAAAGAAACATAAAATCTGGGGCGCAAGGGAGTCGAACTAGAGACCTCCATCACAGCAGTTGGCTGCGCTAGCCAACTCAGCTAGCCAACAACTCGTTGACAGAACCAGTGCCCACTACAGACAACATGTCCTTGCTAGAACGGATCTAGAGGAGACTGAATTCAGATCGGGAGGACTGCTCTCAACGGGGATGCAGAGGCCGACGACGCGATGCTCCGACAAAGATGGCGGACTCGGAGGCCGGGAATGGATAGGGGGGAACGGTCGGGTGCGGATCCGGCTGGGAGGGCTCCAACGGTGAGGTTCACGGCGACGAGACGGCCGCCATGGGCTCCTGCAGTTGCTGTTCAGAGAAACGGGAAAAAAATGGCAGAGTGAGAGAGCCAGGAAGAGGGAAGCGGTAGGAGGGAGGGAGAAGGGCAGAGGGATGACCCGGGAACCGACGCCTGGCAGCCCTCCGGTGGTTGGCCGGCGCGAGGCGGCGAGGAGGGGGAACAGCGGGGCGCTGCGGGTGCAGCTGCTCCTGCTGATGCGTCGGGGAGAGGTGGAGCTGGACGAGCGGCTGGGGGTCTTGGGGCTGCGGCGCGCAAGGCGGATGCTCGCTGGATGGGTCACCGGTGGCGCTCTGACCGACGTCTCCGGCGAGCATGAGGACGGAGGGGCGAAGGTCCCACAACAGGGCGCTCCGACGATGCCGTGACCGAACCTGAACCTCCTCCTCGTTCCCGCTCTCCTACAGAAAAGAGAGAGATGCAGAGCTTAGAGGGAGCAGAGGGAAAACACAGAGAGGATAAGAGAGGCAAGGGAGAGGCCAGGACCTGCTGCTCCTGATCCCTGGTAGCGGCGCCGGTCGTCGACAATGCGAGGAAGAGTACGGGAGACTCGGGAAGAGGTTGCGGGCATCAGGCGCTGATTGGATGGATGGATCGGCTGATTTGGGCATGTGGATTAGGGAAGATCCCAAGGGAGAAGAGAGGCCAGGAGTGGGTGGCGGCGGCTGAACACGGGAGGGTTTGATGGATGGGACAGGGTCCTAGGTTCTAGGGCTTTGTCTGCTTAAATAGCTAACATAATTTTTGAGCTTGATCCGGACCCTCCGATTCGATCGGACGGTCGAGAATAAATATGCTGAGGAGTCTGCTGGACAAACCGAAGACGGTTTGCGGTAAAACGGGGTTGATCCGGATCCAACGGTCACGACCGCCGGGTTCGGGTTCCGGGAGGTTTCGGACTGGGCTGCACGTAGAGACGAAGCACTCTGCAGAGGGGCTAGGCAGATATGAGAGGGGAAACGACACCCGACAACGAATTTAAAACACCGGGACACGTCCGACGATAGACCGAATACGGTGCCGCTACGGTCGACCGTTCGGGTACCAGACGAACTCCGATCGCGACGAAACTTGACACGCGGCCTAGCTATATTAAAATTAGACCGCACGTCAAATCTCAACCCGATCAGGGAAAGTTTCACGCACACTTTTAAAACAGGGTTTGACGATGCCGCGTGCGCGTGCGAGTGCGGTTCGACTCAGAACGGACAACGACGCGAACCGGCCACTACTAACGAATGCAAGTTTTGAAAACTGGCGGCAACGGAGATGTCGATGCAATGCTAATGATGCGCATGATGCAATGATGATGCGACCAATATAAATAGACACACGACGAAAACGGAAAGAGAGGGGAATCTTCTGGAACATCGGCATCGGGCTGTCACACCATGAAATCCGAGAGAGGATCCGTGTATAAAAACAAAGTGTAGACTTTGGAAGAAGTACTTGATGGTCGTAAGACTATTAAGTACAGATGGATCTTTAAAAGGAAGACATACTATGATGGTGAAAAGTCACCATTAAGAAAAGCTCGACTTGTCGCAAAGATGTTTCCGACAAGTTCAAACAGTTGACTATGATGAGACTTTCTCACTCGTAGCGATGCTAAAAGTCTATTGGAATTATGTTAGCAGTTGCTGCATTATTTATGAAATATTACACATAGGATGTCAACACATTGTTTCCTTGACGGTTTCCTTGAGGAAAGGTTGTATGTGATACAACCAGAAGCTTTTGTCGATCGTAAGGATGCTAACAAGTATGCAAGCTCCAACGATCCTTCTATGGACTGGTGCAAGCATCTCGGAGTTGGAATATATGCTTTGATGAGATGATCAAAGCTTTTGGGTTTATACAAGTTTTATGAGAAACTTGTATTTCCAAAGAAGTGAGTGGGAGCACTATAGAATTTCTGATAAGTATATGTGGTTGACATATTGTTGATCAGAAGTAATGTAGAATTTCTGGAAAGCATAACGGGTTGTTTGAAAGGAGTTTTTCAAAGGAAAACGTGGATAGAGCTACTTGAACAATGAGCATCAAGATCTATAGAGATAGATCAAAACGCTAAATAGAACTTTCAATGAAATGCATGCCTTGACAAGTTTTTGAAGGAGTTCAAAATAGATCAGCAAAGAAGGAGTTCTTGGCTGTGTTGTAAGGTGTGAATTTGAGTAAGACTCAAAGCCCGACCATGAAAGAAGAAAGAGAAAGGACGAAGGTCGTCCCCCATGCCTTAGCTGTAGGCTCTATAGTATGCTATGCTGTGTACCACACCTGATGGGTGTGTCGTGGGTACAAGTCTGACAGTAGATGTGTAGGGTACGAAAAGGATGGGCAGAGCCTTAGCTATGGCGAGATTGTATGAGTTCAGGCCCCTCTACGGTGGAGGTAATAGCCCTACGTCTCAGTGCTCTGGGAGCTTGTTGTCGAGTGGAATATGGAATACAAATGAGTTGCTAACCCCTGCACCAGTGGGGGAGGGTGGCTTATATAGAGTGCGCTGCCCTCCACAACGGTTCGGTGCACAGGGGTGGAGTAGTGGCGAATAAATGCCTACGTTACATATAACGTATGTCTTAAATGCTAATAAAGGCGTGTGGAAACGTATGACCATTTCCTCCCAGGGGGGTTACGATGCACAGAGTGGAATCCAGTCGGTTAGTTTGATATACTCCGAATGCTCGTCTCCGACTGGATGGTCGAAGATCTGTTACCGACTGGATGATGGGAACTTCTTAGTTCAGTCGGAACTAACTAAGGGCCTTGTCCCTTATGAAGGGTAGTCCTTGGGTAGGACCTACAGGGCAGGCCTATGACCCTACCCTAGGACTATAACCCCATCATTAGTCCCCGAATGGATTGGGGTTGGAACGATGAAGCGATGCTTGAAGTTTGGATCCGACTGGTACGGATGTGACTTTGATGTTGCTTGCCTCGATCCATTTTATCTTCTCTGACCAACGATCCGAGTGGAAGTATTTGTGGAACAAACTGTCGGAAACCGAGTGCTTCCAGGGTATCTCTTGACGTGACCAGTCAACTGACAGCGGCGGATTTTCCGGGATCCTCAAATTTCGGTTTCCGTGCCCTCAGCGGGGATGACGCCAGCGCGCTCGAGTAGCGCCTGATGCCTCGATTCTCGCGCCTTCATCCTCTCCACTGATATCACCGCGGTCGGTCGGGGGATAAGGTTTTGGGGCCACCTACCAGTGACCCATTCGGAACCTTACTTAAATCCCAGCGGCGAGGGTTTTTCGTTACGCTCGCTGGGTCTTTTGCCTTTGCTTGCTCCGTCCTTCTCGCCACCTCCAGCGCACCTAAACTCCTTACTCCTCCTTCCCCTCCACAGATCCACAGCTTCCGCCATGACCAAGGGTCAGACCAGCAAGATGGAGGCGAGGAAGAAGAAGGGGAAGGCGGCGGCTCCTGCTCAGCAGCGGCAGCGACCGTTGCCGGCGGGGTGGATCCAAGGCGACTTCCTCCCCTGCACGGTGACGGAGGGGGATCTGCTGCAGCTGGTGGAGCATGGGATGATCGTGCACAAGTCTTGGAGGCTGCCGGCGGAGAACGAGGTCGAGCCGGCGTCCCGGGAGGGGGAGCGCGTCTTGCTGCTCAGTCATGTATATCGAGGTTTCTCTCTGCCCCCGCATCCTTTCTTCAAAGGCATTATGAACCACTTCGGGGCGCAGCTTCACCACTTTCCCCCGAATGCTATAGCCCATCTCTCTGCTTTCATAGTTCTGTGCGAGTGCTTCATCGGATGTCCTCCCCATTGGGGGCTGTTCAAACATATATTCTCTGCTAGATCCCAAACTATCAAACGACTTAGCCAGTCGGATGATAAAACACACCTTCTCCAGCTCTGCGGAGGCTTAGGTTTCCAGAAGAAGAGTAGAAGTAGTTATCCTGCCCTTCAGCTGAGTGAGTCGGTCGGGAACTGGCAGTCGACGTGGTTCTACTGCCAGGACGTTGCCTGCCCGAATGCCACGACAGGGCTGCCTCCCTTTTGCTTAGATCGACCCGCTCCGCCTAAGCAGCTTGCGCTCACGAAGGCGGAGAAGAACGACATCCAGCCTCTGGTCGACGCACTCTTAGATGTCGTCAGAAGGGGGGTCACCGGCATAGACTTGCTGGAGGTTTTCCTCGGTCGGCGCATCCAACCCCTGCAGGCTCGCGACCATGCCATGTGGCATTATACGGGGCCCGAAGATTCCACTCGGACCATCGTTGTGGGCGTGACCGAGGAGAAGGTGGCGTCGTGGGTGCTCCAGATCACAGGCGCCTGCGAGAACCCCAGAGGATCCCGGCGAGCGAAGCCTTTCTGCGCGGACAATCCTCCTCCGAACCAGGTGAGTACCATTTGTCGATGGCACGTAACTGTCTTAGTTTTATTGCTTGCTTGAATCTCTGTGTGTCGTCTGATGTCGCCGACTGTATTTTATGCAGAAGTGGACCAACTGGTTTTCTCCTGTCTCGAACGGGAACCCGGCCGAGGAGGAGGAGGAGGGCAGCCAGGAGGGCAGCGTGGAGAGTGCCGAGTATGTCTCCGACAGCGGGGAGACGGAGGAAGAGACTAGTGAGGAAGAGGAGGAAGACGAAGAGCAGGACTCGCTGCCCCCGCCGCCAGAGCACCGAACCAAGCGCCGACATGAACCTGCAGTTCCCTCGGTCCCTCCAGCATCCTCGAGTGCTCCACCCACTGCTCCCGTGGTCCCGAGTGCTCGGAGCACCAAGAGGACCAGGGATGTTGCTACTGAGCCTGCGGGTCAGCCTTCCAAGGTGGCCAAACCGAGCGGATCTAAACCTCGGAAGTCTTTGCCGCGGATGAGGGTCACTGTTCCCGTCACTTCCACGTAAGTGTATTGATATCCTTCTTCTTCTGATATTCGATTGAACTTTTGTTTGACGGTCGAATGAATTTCACTCGACAGGGTTGCCACCTCTGCGACGTCTCCGGCGCGCCAGGAGGATGATCCCATGGATGCGGACAACGTCGTCTCGTCCCAGCCAGGTGTGTTGTAGCAATTCCGAGAGTTTTATATTATCGCATCGCGAATTCTGTCTTCGGTCTTGCCCCTTTCTTTTTCTGAGATCTCGCGCCGTTCGGTCTGTCAGGGGTGATTTGCGTGGATGAGGGTGACCAGGGGAGACCTGAGCTAGATGCGGAGCCTGTTCTCGAGGCTGTTTCGCCAGTTATTGCTCTCGCCACGGACGTGCCGCCGACTGAGGCGATGCCGCCGACTGAAATGGCGCTGGTAGTTGATGAACCGACTGGAGCGGGCCTTGGGATGCCCAAGGAGCTTCCAACGATGCCAGGCCCGTCGAATGTCGAGTTCAACGTCCAGCGCCTCCTGGAGGATCGGGTGGGAGCGGCCAAGGGGGCCATGGTGCAGGCGGAGCTGATGGCGGGAGAAGCCAAGAAAGCGTACAACTCCATCGCATCCCTGTACCAGCGGAGCTTGGAGCTGCAAGACGATATCCGAGTAAGTGGCCTAGTAAGTATTTACTTTTCTCTTGTAAGCCACTGGGTGTGCTCAGATACTGTATGATGTTTGCAATGGGTTCACTTTGAGTGAACCCAGTGGGTGTAGTCCCCGAGACTTCTGTCGAGTGCTTGCACCGGCAGTTGTCTTGATGCGTATTGTCTTTGACTTGGTCAGATCCGTAAACAATATGGTCGACTGCTAACAGTTGGGGCACTCGGAGTGCACCTACTGTAAGAGTCCCCGAGAGTAATTCTACTCAGGTCGGGTAGTATTAGCCTCGTAGGCGTAGGTGTTGTCATGTATCTCAATAGGGCGGACCTGTTTGAGTTTCATGCCAGTGGGGTCACTCCCAGTGAACCCACTGGGTGTAGTCCCTGAGACCGCTGTCGACTGCTTGCGTCGGCAGGGGTCTGAAGAACTTAGACTTTTTATTGTTGGATTGTCTGATCATCTCTTGGTGCTGGCTGGCAGAAAACTTGTGAAATGGGGACAACATACGAGACTCTCAGGGCTGAAAAGATTCAATTTGCTGGTGAGCTGGATGCGGCACTGCTTGCAATGGCTGGTATGAAGGACGTTCTGGCAGAACGAGAGAAGTCGTTGGAGCAGGCTCGTGAAGAGAACAAGGTACTGAATGCTGAAGTTGAGAAGATGGGGAAACAAAGGACCGCTCTGATGGGACAAATGGATGTGCTGAACAAACGGTGTATAGCGCAGGAGAAATACGTCAGTGACTGGGCTCGGCAGATGATGACTTGTCTGGCTGGTAAGTCCTGTTTTTGCGAGTGCTTGTGGTATGTGTGTTACACTCGGCGCTTATTGTTTGCTTGTCCTGTTGTTGCAGATTTTTGCATGGACGCTGAAGCTGAAGCAGCTGACGTGGAGCGGTCAATTCGCGAGAACGTTCCACTCGGCGAGGACGCCAATCGAGATCTGCTCCGAGCGCACATTCGCGTGCGCAAAGTTGGTACTTTCATCGGTCGAGTGAGAGAAGTCGTCGGCCGGATCGACAAGGAGCTTTGGCCTGAAGATGAGTCATGGCAGGAGATGGAAAACTTGATGACTCGACTGGAGGAGGTCCCAAACCGAGTGCAGTCATGGAAGAAATCTGCGGCTCGCTGTGGTGCAGCTGTTGCTCTGTCCCTGGTCCGAGTGCATTGCAAGGAGGTGCGCGAGGAGAAGCTGAAAGCACTGAAGGTCGCCAATACGAAGAAACTTCGATTCGAAGACTTCATGGAAACCTTCCTTGAGAGTGCCACCCGCATCGCCGACGGGATCGATCTGGACACATTCGTAGAGCCCTCCAGTCCTGGCGCTAATCCGGATGACGCTTAAGAAAACTTTATCCTCGGTATGCCGAGTGTTGATTTGTAAGGAACTTTGGCCACTGCTGTTGGCCGTCACATTCTTGGTTCGGTGCGGGTAAGCTTGATCCACACCGAGCCGACTATCTTTCGGTGAACTTCAAATTTCAATCAAACCGTTTGCTCTTCTGTTGCAATCTTGGCTCGAGTTTTTGTTTGGCGTTTCTTGGTGAAGCCAATGGCAAACATGCGGAGCATGTAAGTGTCAGTTGTCTTGACATCTGCATGAGCCTCTATGAGGGTCTTGCGGGGTCTCCGAGTGTATCTGTAGGGTACACACTCGAAGGCAATAGAGTACTTAGGCGATTCATGATCGCGGCTAAGTCGTCGAGTGCGTCGGACGGGCCTCACTCGAGGCGAGTTGGAACTCATGTAATTGTCAGTAGTCTTGACATCCACATGAGCCTCAATGAGGGTCTGGTGAGTCTCCGAGTGGATCTTTAGGGCACACTCGAAGGTCAAAAAATACTCGATACGGGATCGCAACTAGGTTTTCGAGTGTGACTATGAGGTCGCACTCGGGGCGATGTGTTAGTCATGTAGTTGTCAGTTGTTTTGACATCCACATGAGCCTCAATGAGAGTCTGCTACTCATGTAGTTGTCAGTTGTTTTGACATCCACATGAGCCTCAATGAGGGTCTATTACTCATGTACTTAGGCGGTTCTGGATCGCAGCTAAGCCCCGAGTGTGACGTTAAGTGCACACTCGGAGAAAGTTAATACTTAGGCGATTTTTGATCGCAACTAAGTCCCCGAGTGTGACGTTAAGTGCACACTCGAAGAAAGTTAATACTTAGGCAATTCTTAATCGCAGCTAAGTCCCCGAGTGTGACGTTTAGTGCACACTCGGAGAAAGTTAATACTTAGGCGATTCTTGATCGCAGCTAAGTCCCCGAGTGCGACGTTCAGTGCACACTCGGAGAAAGTTATTACTTAGGTGATTCTTGATCGCAGCTAAGTCCCCGAGTGCGACGTTTAGTGCGTACTCGGAGAAAGTTATTACTTAGGCTATTCTTGATCGCAGCTAAGTCTCCCAGTGCGACGTTTAGTGCACACTCGGAGAATGTTATTACTTAGGCGATTCTTGATCGCAGCTAAGTCCCCGAGTGCGACGTTTAGTGTGTACTCGGAGAAAGTTATTACTTAGGCGATTCTTGATCGCAGCTAAGTCTCCGAGTGCGACGTTTAGTGCACACTCGGAGAAAGTTAGTACTTAGGCGATTCTTGATCGCAGCTAAGTCCCCGAGTGCGAGGTTTAGTGCACACTCGGAGAAAGTTAGTACTTAGGCGATTCTTGATCGCAGCTAAGTCCCCGAGTGCGATGTTTAGTGCACACTCGGAGAAAGTTAGAACTTAGGCGGTTCTGGATCGCAGCTAAGTTTTTTTTTGAGACCGGAGTCTGTGATCGCGGAAGGATTCTGAATCTGCAAAAGCTCAATCTACTTTATATTATTTCATCAATACTTGTTCTTTACATTGCTTCAGTCGACGGTCATGTGTAGAAGCGCTTCAGGAGATCTCTGTTCCATGCTCGTGGCTCGTCTGTCTCCCTGTCGATGTTGTAGAGTCTGTATGCTCCGTTGTTCAGCACCTTGGAGATGATGAAGGGTCCTTCCCAGGCAGGAGCCAGCTTGTGAGGTCTTTGCTGATCCACTCGGAGCACCAGGTCGCCTGCTTGGAACGTGCGACTCCTGACGTGGCGTGCATGAAAGCGCCACAGATCTTGTTGATAAATGGTTGAGCGAGTCAGTGCCATCTCGCGCTCCTCCTCTAGAAGGTCCACTCCATCTTGCCTTGCGTGTTCTGCTTCAGCTTTGGAGAAGAGTTCGACTTGTGGAGCATTGTGAAGTAAGTCACTCGGAAGGACTGCTTCTGCTCCGTAAACGAGGAAGAACGGTGATCGCCCTGTAGGTCTGTTCGGGGTTGTGCGGAGACCCCAAAGCACTGAAGGTAGCTCGGTGACCCATGCGCCAGCGGCATGTCCCACCTCTCGCAGGAGTCGGGGCTTCAAACCTTGCAGAATAAGTCCATTCGCCCGCTCTGCTTGTCCATTGGATTGAGGATGCGCCACGGAAGCAAAATCCACTCGGATACCTTGGCTTGCACAGAAACCTTTGAATCTGTCCGAGTCAAAGTTTGTCCCGTTGTCCGTGATTATGCTGTGAGGTACACCGAATCTGGAGATGATGTCCCTGACAAACTTGATGGCTCTGGGACTTGTTGGAGTAGAACTGACAGCCCTCACATCGGTCGACCATATCTTTAGCCATTTCGTTTGCCTGCAGCCAGAAGAAACCAGCTCTGAATGCTTTGGTGACGATTGCTCTCGAAGAAGCGTGATGGCCACAGGTTCCCGAGTGAATTTCTTCCAGGATTAGCTGCCCCTCTTCTGGGGAGATGCATCGTTGAAGAACGCCTGAAACACTTTCCTTGTAAAATTGGCCATCAATGACAGTGAACGACTTCGACCTACGGACTATCTGCCTGGCCTGGACTTCGTCTTCTGGTAATTCTTGCCTCAGGATATATGCAATGATCAGCATAGTCCAATCGGGGATGACAGCTAGAATCTCCATGACCAGATCAACCACAGCAGGTACATCGACTTCAGTCGGATCTGCTGAACTCTTTGGTTGTACTGGTTCCTCTGTGAAAGGATCTTCTTTGACTGAGGGAAGGTGGAGGTGCTCGAGGCAGACGTCACTTGGGACTGGTCTCCGAGTGGATCCGAGTTTTGCCAACTCATCAGCTGCTTGGTTCTTTAGTCTCGGAACATGGTGGAGTTCTAGACCTTCAAACTTCTTCTCAAGCTTCCTCACTGCATTGCAGTATGTGGTCATGGTGGGGTTCCTGACGTCCCACTCTTTCATCACTTGATTGACCACCAAATCCGAATCGCCGTAGACCATCAGGCGACGGACGCCGAGTGAGATGGCCATGCGCAATCCGTAAAGGAGAGCTTCATACTCTGCCTCGTTGTTGGAGGAATCAAAGTGTATCTGCAGCACGGACTTGAGTTTGTCGCCCTTTGGTGATATGATCACAATGCCAGCGCCGGAGCCATTCAACATCTTGGACCCATCGAAGAACATTGTCCAATGAGCCGAGTAGATACGGGTCGGTTGCTGTTGTTCTACCCATTCTGCTATGAAGTCAGCTAGAGCTTGAGACTTAATAGCTTTCTTGGCCTCGAACTTGATATCGCAGTACAACATCTCCATTGCCCACTTCGGCACTCGGCCTGACGCGTCCCGGTTGTGGAGGATTTCCGACAATGGAGCATCAGAAATGACAGACACCGAGTGGTCTTGGAAATAATGGGCCACCTTCTTTGGAGTCATGCAAATCCCGTAGATAAGTTTTTGATAGTGGGGATACCTCTGCTTGGAAGGAGTCAGGACTTCAGAGAGGTAGTACACTGGCCGCTGAACTTTGTATGCTTTGCCTTCTTCTTCTCGTTCGACTGTAAGAACAGTGCTGACGACTTGATTTGTAGCCGCGATATACAGAAGAAGGGGCTCTTTATTGAGCGGAGCAGTAAGAACCGGCTGGGTGGAAAGTAGGACTTTGAGGTCGTCGAATGCGACTTGGGCTTCGTCTGTCCACTCGAAAGTATCTGATTTCTTCATGAGTCGGTACAGAGGAAGTGCTTTCTCGCCGAGTCAACTGATGAACCTGCTCAAAGCCGCTAGGCAACCTATGAGCCGTTGAACATCGTGTATTCTGACCGGCCTCTCCATTCGGACGATGGTCCCGATCTTTTCGGGGTTTGCGTCGATCCCTCGTTCGGAAATGAAGAAACCGAGTAACTTTCCGCTGGGAACGCCGAATGAACATTTGGCGGGGTTGAGCTTGATATCGTACCTATGAAGGTTGGCGAATGTTTCTGCCAAGTCAGTCAGCAGGTCGGAACCTTTGCGTGACTTGACTACGATATCATCCATATACGCCTCCACATTCCGACCGATCTGGTCGAGGAGGCATTTTTGGATCATGCGCATAAAGGTAGCTCCTGCATTCTTCAAACCGAATGGCATAGTGATGTAGCAGAAGCACCCGAATGGGGTGATGAAGGCTGTCTTTAATTCATCGGGACCATACAGACGGATCTGATGATAGCCCGCAGTCGAATCGACAATCTGATCGATGCGGGGGAGCGGAAAATGATCTTTTGGGCAGACCTTATTGAGATGCTTGAAGTCGATGCACATTCGGAGCGACTTATCCTTCTTGGGCACCATGACAACATTGGCGAGCCACTCGGAGTGGTGAACCTCGCGAATGAAGTTGGCTGCCAGCAGCTTGGCCACCTCTTCCCCGATTGCCTTCCTATTGTGTGCGGCGGACCATCGCAGGCGTTCTCGGACGGGCCGAGCGGTGGGATCCACATGCAGTCGGTGCTCAGCCAACTCCCTGGGTACACCTGGCATGTCAGAGGGTTTCCATGCGAAGATGTCCCAGTTCTCACGGAGGAATTGGGTGAGCTCGGCTTCCTATTTAGGATCGAGGGTGGTGGAGATGTTCGTCGGGGCAGCAGTGTCGTCCGTCGGGTGGATGCTGACCTTCTTTGTCTCTCCTGCCGACTGGAATGCAGACTCTGAAGCTCGCTTCTTCGAGCGCATCAGGTCAGCGGGGTCGACTGTTTTCTTGTACTCGTCGAGCTCGAGGACGGCCATCTGCTGGTCGGCGATTCTTGATCCCTGCTGCAGACACTCTTCGGCCCGCTGTCGATTGCCCGTGATGGTGATCACACCTTTCGGGCCTGGCATCTTCAGCTTTAGGTATATGTAACATGGACGGGGCATGAAACGCGCATACGCTGGGCGGCCCAGAATTGCGTGGTAAGCGCTCTGGAAGTCCACCACTTCGAACGTCAGCTTTTCCTTGCGGAAGTTCTTGTCGGAGCCGAAAACGACGTCCAACGCGATCTCGCCGAGTGACTTGGCCTTCCGTCCAGGTACGACTCCATGGAACTGCATGCTACTCTCGCTGAGTTTGGACATCGGAATGCCCATCCCCTTGAGAGTGTCGGCGTACATGATGTTCAAGCCGCTGCCGCCGTCCATGAGGACTTTGCGCAGTCGGACTCCTTCCACCACCGGGTCGACGACCAGAGCCTGTCTCCCTGGGGTGGGTACGTGTGCTGGATGATCCAACTGGTCAAAGGTGATCGCAGTCTGAGACCATTTGAGGAACTTGGGGTTGGTAGGGGTGGCCATGTTCACCTCCCTGTTCACCAGCTTCGGTCGACTCTTGCTCTCAACGTCAGCAAAAATCATCAGTGTCACATGGACTTGGGGGAACGGATCCTCCTTTTCTTCCTCATCCTGTTCATTGTCCTTTTCACTCGGTTGCCCTTCGCCGAACCCCTGGATCAGGAGGCGACACTGTCGAGTGGTATGCTTTGGGTGTATGGGGTTGCCCTCTTCGTCCATCTTCGTATGAACCGGACATGGCTGGTCCAGGATGGGATTATTGAACTGCTTCTTCTTGGGGGTAAACTGCGCCTTCCCTTTGCCCTTGAACTTGGCATTGGTCACGGCTGCAGCTTCTGCCTGCGGAGTGGACGGAGCTTTCTGCTTCTGCTTCCGAGTGTTACTCCCATCTCCATCGCCGACTGTCTTGTGCTTGCCACTTCGGATGCGGTCCTCTTCTTCGCCATTTGCATAGCCTGCTGCTATCTCCATCATCTTGCTCATGGAGATGTCACCTGTTCGGCTGAACTTTAGGTACAGATCCCTGTACCGCACGCCTGCCTTGAAGGCGTAGACTGCTTGATGCTCTGTGACGTTCTCCACCGTGTGGTAGAGAGTTGTCCAACGCTGAATGAAATCACGCAGGGGCTCATTCTGCTTCTGGACGCAATGCTGGAGCTCCACGAGGCCCACAGGGCGCTTGCATGTCCCTTCGAAGGTCTTGATAAACACTCGGGCCAGATCTGCCCAACTGTAGATGCTTGAGGGGGCCAACTGGTTCAGCCACGCTCGCGCCGAGCCGTCGAGCATCAGAGGGAGGTGCTTCATGGCGACATGGTCGTCCCCTCCTCCGATCTGGACTGCCACTCGGTAGTCATCCAGCCATGTTTCTGGCTTGGACTCTCTTGTAAACTTGCTGATTCCCGTCGCCAATCGGAAGTTGGGCGGGATGTCAGTCGAACGAATGGCTCGACTTAATCACTCGGGACCAGACATGATGGTTCTGCTTCCACTCGGACGGTCCATATTGTAACCATCGCGGTGGGCTCGGCCCCTGTCGACCCTTCGCTGGGCGATACACCCTCTTTTGTCGGGCCTTGGGTCGTAAGTGTCACCGACCGAACGCCGATCATCATGATGTCGGGGCCCGTAGGACCCACCCCGCAGAGGGGTGCGTGAACGGCGACGATCTTCATGATTTGTGGAACGGCTGCCTCCCCTGTGTCGCTGATGGGAACCAGGGCTGTGAACCGACCGATGCGTATTCGCATGAACAGAACTATTGTGGATCCTGTTGTGCGACTAGGAGACTGCCGAATTCTGCTGCTGCACCGTGTGCAACAGGGCGCGGATTTGCTCGATCCCTCTACCAGCCTCTGAATCAGTCAGCTGAAGGGAATCGGCTATCTTGGCAGCCGCAGCCAAGTTGAGGAGGGGTGTGCGGAACAACTCCAGGTTGCTCCGCCGAGTGTGCCGACTGGCAGAACGGCGAGGTGGACGATGCGCGCCGGACGTTTCGCCGATCTCGTGCGTTCCGGCCAGCTTGACGGGGATCTTCATGGGAGTTGGCCATGCGTACTTCTGCTGCAGGCCCACGACCCGCGTACTCGGAAGCAAACTCAGTCGGAACCGAGTCCGAGCGCTGGGATGGCGGGGCAACCACAACAGACTCTAGAACTACCACTTGTGAAGAAGCGTTCTGGCGCGCCTGGGCGTGTTGCACCCAACGCTGGAGCCGCGGACGGCGGGACCGCTTGTTGCGGCGCGTGACGGCGGTGAAGGTCGACACCGTAGCCGACTGCTGGAGAAGAAGAATGCCGCGGGCGCCGGCACGAAAGTGCGTAGCCCCGCGGCGGGGAAGTGCCTCGACGTCGAGAGGGGCGTCCCGAAGCCATGCCGAATCGTCGACGATGAAGGAGAGAGCGCCAAAGAAGATCTGGTGACCCATACTCGAATCTCCACCGGACGACATGACGAAAGGAAGTAGTTGCAAACTCGCCGGAAGTCGCTTAGACGCCTGCCCCACGGTGGGCGCCAACTGTCGTGGGTATAAGTCTGACAGTAGATGTGTAGGGTACGAAAAGGATGGGCAGAGCCTTAGCTATGGCGAGATTGTATGAGTTCAGGCCCCTCTGCGGTGGAGGTAATAGCCCTACGTGTCAGTGCTCTGGGAGCTTGTTGTCGAGTGGAATATGGAATACAAATGAGTTGCTAACCCCTGCACCAGTGGGGGAGGGTGGCTTATATAGAGTGCGCTGCCCTCCACAACAGTTCGGTGCACAGGGGTGGAGTAGTGGCGAATAAATGCCTACGTTACAGGTAACGTACATCTTAAATGCTAATAAAGGCGTGTGGAAACGTATGACCGTTTCCCCCCAGGGGGGTTACGATGCACACAGTGGAATCGAGTCGGTTAGTTTGATATACTCCGAATGCTCGTCTCCGAGTGGATGGTCGAAGTTCCGTTACCGACTGGATGATGGGAACTTCTTAGTTCAGTCGGAACTGACTAAGGGCCTTGTCCCTTATGAAGGGTAGTCCTTGGGTAGGACCTACAGGGCAGGCCTATGACCCTACCCTAGGACTATAACCCCATCAGGGTGCCTTGCCATGAATTTGTCAAGGGGTACGAAAGTGATCCACGAATGGATTACTGGACAGCGGTCAAAAGTTATCCTTAGTAAGTAATGAACTAAGGAAAGAAAATCTTGATTATGGAGGTGTTAAAAGAGTTCATCGTAAAGGGTTACGCCGATGCATGCTTTGACACTAATCCGAATAACAATGAGTAGTAATCCAGATTCATATAGTGGAGCAGTCATTTGGAATAGTTCCAAATGGTGCATGGTAGCAACATCTATAGGATGACATAGAGATTTTTAAAGCACACACGGATCTGAAAGGTTCAGACCCGTTGACTAAAACCTCTCTCACAAGCAAGATATGATCAAACCCCATAACTATATGGGTGTTAGGTTCATTGCAATCACATAAGTGATGTGAACTAGATTATTGACTCTAGTGCAAGTGGGAGACTGTTGGAAACATGCCCTAGACGCAATAACAAATTAGTTATTATTATATTTCTTTATTCATGATAATCGTTCATTATCCATGCTGGAATTGTATTGATTGGAAACTCAAATACATGTGTGGATACATAGACAACACACTGTCCCTAGTGATCCTCTAGTTGACTAGCTTGTTGATCAAAGATGGTCAAGGTTTTCTGGCCATAGACAAGTATTGTCACTTGATAACGGGATCACATCATTAGGAGAATGATGTGATGGACAAGACCCAAACTATAAACGTAGCATATGATCGTGTCAGTTTATTGATACTGTTTTGTGCATGTCAAAGTATATGTTCCTATAACCATGAGATCATGCAACTCCCGGACACCAGAGGAATACCTTGTGTGTTATCAAACGTCACAACGTAACTGGGTGACTATAAAGGTGCTCTACAGGTATCTCCAAAGGTGTCTGTTGGGTTGGCATGAATCAAGACTGGGATCTGTCACTCTGTGTGACACAGAGGTATCTCGAGGCCCACTCGGTAATACAACATCACAATAAGCCTTGCAAGCAATGTGACTAAGAAGTTAGTCACGAGATCTTGTATTACGGAACGAGTAAAGAGACTTGCCGGTAACGAGATTGAACTAGGTATAGAGATACCGACGATCGAATCTCGGGCAAGTAACATACCGAAGGACAAAGGGAACAACATAGAGGATTAACCGAATCCTTGACATAGAGGTTCAACCGATAGAGATCTTCCTAGAATATGTGGGAGCCAATATGGACATCTAGGTCCCTCTATTGGTTATTGACCGGAGAGTGTCTCAGGTCATGTCTGCATAGTTCTCGAACCCGCACGGTCAGCACACTTAAGGTTCGGTGACGTTTCGGTATAGTTGAGTTATATGTGTTGGTGACCGAAGGTTGTTCGGATTCCCGGATGAGATCCAGGACGTCATGAGAAGCTCCGGAATGGTCCGGAGGTAAATATTGATATATAGGAAGTCTTGTTTTGGTCACCGGAAAAGTTTCAGGCTCATCGGTAGGGTACCAGGAGTGCGGGGAGGGGTGCCGGGGACCATCGGGAGGGATGTCACGCCCCAAAGGGCCTCATGGGCCGTGGGAAGAGATAACCCAGCCCCTAGTGGGCTAGAATAAGTTCCCACTAAGGCCCATAAGGTTTGAGAAGGAAAAAACACAAGGTGGAAAGAGTTTCCAAGTGGGAAGGAGGAATCCTACTCCAAATAGGATGGGAGGAGGATTCATCCTCTCCTCCTTGCGCAAGGGAAGAAATGGCTGCTGTAGGGCGCAGCCCTCTCCCTCCTCTCCTCCTATATATACTAAGGGTTTTAACGGTTTTAGACACAAGAGAAAACAACCACGTGCTGCCCTCTCTCTAGATCTGTTTCTCCTCTAGTTCCAGCGGTGCTTAGGTGAATCCTTGCTGGAATAGCACCACCACCACCACCACCACGCCGCCGTGCTAGAGAACTCATCTATCTCTCTGCCCCCTCTTGCTGGATCAAGAAGGTGGAGATCGTCATCGAGCTATACATGTGCTGAACGCGGAGGTGTCGTCCGTCGGCACTAGATCGGGAAGGATCGTGATAGTATCGTGGGACGGTTCGTGATGTGATCGCGGGACGAGCTGCGATTTGGATCGCAAAGATGTTCCACTACATCAACCGTGTTATATACGCTTCCGCTTAGCGATCTACAAGGGTATGTAGATTCACTCTCTCCTCTCGTAGATGATCATCACCATGGATAGGTATTGCGTGTGCGTAGGAATTTTTTTGTTTCCCATGCTACATTCCCCAACAGCGGGGGTCGCCGGCGGCCGTGGTGGACGGGACGCAGCGAGGCAAGCCCGGGGTGCGGGGAGGGCCGAAGCAGCAGCATGCCGGTGAGGAGGCGAGGCACATAGGGGGTGATGCGGGGGCCGGGGCAGCCGCGGCGTGGTGGGGCGAGGACCGGCTGCAGGCAGACGGAGGCGCATCGAGGGGAGAGAATGGGGCCGCCGGAGCTCGTCGGAGTTGGGAGAAAGGGGAGGGGAGGGGCGGAGCCCGGGTGGCTCACCACCAGCGTCGTGGTAGCAGAGGCTCGAGGGAGGTCGATGCAGTCCGGCGAGGGACTTCGTGCGCAGTCCGGATACGTTCCCAAAGAGATGCAGGAGCTTGCTGACCGTAGTGAGCTCAGAAGCGTCGGGGTGGCAGAAGATAACCAAGTCGTCCGCAAACAGGGACACGTTGGAGGCGACGTGACGATTCGTAAGGCGGCGGATGATGCCAGATGCCACAGCGTGCCGCAGCAGCGAGTTCAGGGTGTCGATGACCAAGACGAAGAGCATCGGCGAAACCGGATCGCCCTCACGGAGGCCCTAACACATTTTCTTTCATTTGTGGTGTTTATTAATAAAGTGATGTTCTATCATTTGTGGTGTTTATTAATAAAGTGATGTTCAGTTCTGAAGAAAAATGGTGCTGCGGTCTGGTTGCATGTAGCCTGAACCAAAGCTATATTATTTATAGATGATTTCTATCTTGCAACTACGATTCATATATGCATGTTGTATACAACCACTGTTTATATCTACACATAGTCTGTGAACTATTTTCTCTAGTTTTTTAACTATAATTATTACGATACAGAAGGAACTTTGTATATCTGTACTGTATATGTTTATAACTGGATATGCCTAGAACACCTACTATGTTGTTCACGACTCACGGTAGCATCCTCTCGGAAGCGTGGGTTCCCACATCCCATTTAACTCACATAAGTTTAATTTGATTCTTTTCTTTTTTGGAAAAGGAGGTTCAAACCCCCGACCTCTGCATTAATCGATGCATACGGTCACTTTTATTAATTATTCAACATAGGTCTAACAAAAACATACACCAAACCATCTGAAGCCACCACTCACACCTACAAAACTCGATAATGTGGAGTGCTCTCATTCCTCATATCTAAAACCGGTGACGTCACCGATACATCCACATAACGTACCGGAACCCACAGCCGGTGCAGCAGACCTAAAGCATACACCACATGCACACGTTTTAGATGCCGTCATCATCATCAGGCCGCTAACCCATCTTCAGGAAAGAGATCTGTATCATCCTTTCCAGTCCGTTCATTCGAAGACGCCACCACGGCTCGTCAGTCCAGACGCGAAGATTCTAAAAGATCTATCGTGCGTAACACCTGCCGACCAGGCATGACACAGCGTAACACGTGTCGGCCAGGCATGACTTGACATCTCCAACGAAAGCTCCGTGCAAGATGATCGACGTCGCCACGGCGCCAAACAACGCCATCGTCCTGCACTCATTCGTCCAGACACGAAGACTGTGGAATAACATGTTGGTATTAAGTGGGATGTGGTAGATGTCCACTGTCAGTCCCATCAGCAGCGTGAAATGGATTCCCATCGATTCAGTGATGTAAAAATGAAAAATGTACCATGCGTTGTTCAATTCTTTTGTACTGGATCAAGCGACAACTGCCGTTGTTTTTCATCAGCATCGCCATCGGCGCCCACGTCCATGCACCTTGGCTAGAGCACACACAGACGTGGAAGTGCGGCGACGCGACTTTGCACACATACGGCTGTCCGACGATGCGTCGACTCCCAACGCGAGGCCGATGTGCCTCCTGGCCGACGGCGTGCGTCGAGGTGTCCCCGGCCTCTAACGCGGGGCACGACTCCGTGGCCTTACCTCTCAATGCGGAGGCGCTGCGCGGACCTCGACGGATGTATGGAGGCGTCTCCATCGCGAACCCCGATACGGGCTGCACAAAGCGGCAACAGCGGCCTCCGGCGCACCAGCCATGATGCGGCGACGCGGCCTCGGCGCAAGGCCGCCTAACGCATGACTACGGTCTCAAGTATAATTTCTTTTATAAAAGATTTTTATTACTTAAAAAATTTAAGCATTACATTTGACCTCTGCATAGTTAAGATGTACAAATATACAAAAATTAAAAACAGCAATATATGTAATAAATCATCCAGATGTAAATCGTCGTCGTCTACGGAGGCCCTATCCGAAGATCAAGCAGCCACCCATGTAGGATAAAAATATCTTTTACCATCTTTTTCAGATGCACACAAACTTTCATAAAAAGACCTCGGAAGTCCGCCCGTTGTAAGGTGGACCACGAACGGAGAATACATGTAGATCGGAAGAGAATGTGCAAACGAAGATTAATTTTTATCATTAAAAACCTTGTCATTTCTATTCAGCCAAAGCGACCATATAACGACAAACGCTCCTACTCTAAAATGGTTCTGAACTTATAATCTATTCCAGTTAACCAATTGCCGGATATAAGTTGAAAGCCATTTGGACAGCTGACCAAATAGAACGTGCGAACTTGTAATAAAAAAATAAGTGTTTTATTGTCTCTTGTTAAGGATAAACTACACACTTCATACTTTCATGCGAGTTGCGTTTGACAAGATTATCCTTAGTTAAAATGACACATTTATGACGAATATCTTTAATTTCAGTGGAACCTTCATCTGTCATATTTTTTTGTTATTATCGAGTGAGATATTAGACTGGACCATCGCCCTATACATGGAATCAACCGAGAATCTCCCATTCTCACATAGATTTCAATGAAACTCATGAGTACCTTGTGACAGCTGAATCGATGCGAGCCGACCCAACAAGGCATTTCAAGACTGAAGTCTCGGACCGATTAAATCTCGTCTGAACGTCATATCTGGTGATGAAACTTGCATAACAAAAGTAAGCGTAGCACCTTTGTGTCGCAGAATATTGTGTAGAGCCAGATACTGTTCTTGGAGGGTGGTATTACCTAACCATTTATCCTCCCAGAATCTTATCTCCGATCCATCTTTAATCCTAAATACGCCAAAGCGAAAGAAATGCTTCTTAGTCGTCATCAGGCCAATCCAAAAGTGTGAGTCCCCAGGTTTTCATATGGCCTGTGATAACACTTTTGTGCCAATGTATTTTGCTTAAGGAGTGTTTGCCATACACCGTCCTCCGTAAGTAACTTGAAAAGCCACTTACCCAAGAGGACTGAGTTCTTAACCTGTAGGTTGTGAATAGTCAGTCCTTCCTGGTCTTTTGGTCGGCGAACGACATTCTATTTAGCCAGCCGATATTTCTTTTTCTCAACATCCCCTTGCCAAAAAAATCTCGACCGTAAATAATCCAATCTTTATAAGACTCCTTTAGAGAGTTGGAAGAAAGATATCATATACAGTACCATATTAGTTAGTATTGAGTTTATGAGAACCAGTCTTCCGCCCACATATAACAATTTTCCTTTCCAACTTACCATTTTTTTGCACACGTTCTTCAATGTGCCTTCATTCTGCATTAGTTAATATTGTATAGTGTATTGGTATACCAAAGTACTTAATAGGAAATTTCCCTTGCTGACATCCAAATAACTCGGCATATTGAGCAGCTCCATCTCGAGCCACGCCAAAACAAAACAATTCATTTTTAAGAGTTAATTTTTAGCCCAGATAACTCCTCGAACACTGATAATATGAGTTTTAGATTCGTTGCTTTATCTAGGTCGTGTTTCATAAAAAGAATCATATCGTCCGTATATTGAAGGATTGATAAGCCTCCATCCACTAGGTCCGGGACCACCCCCTCAATTTTCCTCCCCATATTGAAGGATTGATAAGCCTCCATCCACTAGGTGTGGGACCACCCCCTCAATTTGACCATCTTGTTTAGCCTGTTCAATCATGATTGCTAACATATCCATCACTATATTGAATGGTACGGGAGATATAGAATCACCTTGTCTTAATCCCTTTTTTGTTTGGAAGTAACGACCTATGTCGTCATTGACTTTTATTGCGACGCTACCTCCAGAAACAAAGTTATGGATCAAGGCACACCACTCCTCTCAGAATCATTTCATTCTTAGAGTCTATTGGAGGAATGACCAATTAACTTTATCATAAGCTTTTTCAAACTATGTCTTGAAAATTACACCATTAAGTTTTTTAGTATGCATCTCATGTACGGTTTCGTATAAAACAACGACCCCATCAAGGATGTTCCTACCTTGCATAAAAGTAGTTTATGTAGGTTTAACCACATGACCAGCCACTGAATTTAACCTAATAATAACAACTTTCGCAAAGATTTTGAAACTAACATTAAGAAGGCATTTAGGTCTATACTCTTGTATCCTTTCCGCCTCCAAAATTTTAGGTAACAAAATGATTTCCCCAAAGTTTAGGCGAAACGAATCTATTTGTCTCGCATGCAACCATACGAATAGATCTAGAAGATCCGGCTTAATGACTTTCCAAAAGTGTTGGTAAAACTCAGCAGGCCAGCCTTCCGGACCCGGTTCCTTAATATGTTCCATTTGGAGGACCGCCTTTCTAATCTCCTCTCAAGTGAAGGGGGCAATTATAAAGATGTTCTCCTCAACGGATATTTGAGGAATATCATCTGTCCGGTACTCATCCATGGAAATATTTCCTTCCTTCATAGCCCCGAACTGACCTTTATAACACTTTGTAATATATGCCATGAGTTGCTCCTCACCTTTAATTCAGCCTTCCTCTTGATTAAGGGAATGAATACATTTTTCCTATGTATGCCATTGACGATGTTATGGAAATATCTCGTATTCAAGTCTCCATTCTAGTATGAATTGTGCCTTAGATCTCTGGTACCATTTGAGATCTTCCTCACGTAGCATACGTGCTGCTTATGCATTGGATAGGCATTTCACCTCAATCTCCTGCGATGATAGAACACGTAACTCTACCTGTTGGTCAAGCTCATCAATGATGGAACATAGGCACTCTTTTTATTTTTTAAGAATACCAGCTGTGTGTCTAGCCCAATCTCGAAGATATTTGCGCAAATTATGCATTTTATTATTCCATCTTCGAATAGGCGAACCACCACACACTGGCTTTGACCAAACCTTTTTAACTAGCTCATCAAACCCATCATGTACCAACCAACCCAACTCCAATTTGAAGGGAGGTTGTGTAGTTGGTTTCAATGTGCCAGTAGATAAAAGATGGGGGCATGATCTGATAATGCCTCAATACGTTCGAGAGCACGTACCGTTACCAACGGGATTTTATCTTCCCAATCAGTGGTCATTAGTACATGATCCAACTTTTCGTATGTCCGCTGAGGAAGGCTATTCGCCCAGGTGAACTGCCTTCCCGTTATGTGAACCTCTCGTAAATCCAAGCTATCGATGAAAACATTGAATACATAAGGCCAATGATTACCGAACGTTCCCCTACTTTTCTCATGTGGGAACCTTAGCATATTAAAATCACCACCTATTAGAATAGGATATGGCTTATTATTAGCGAGGTTAACCTATTCACGGAGAAAAGCAGCCTTATGAACTTCTTGAGCAACACCATACATACCAACCAAGCTCCATACGAAGTTATCAACTCTATTACAGATATGAAATTTAATATGAAAATCACCATACGAAAAAGTTAACACCTCCATAGAGTCTAATTTAATGCCAAGTAAGATGCCACCTGACCTACCGCACGGGGGAATAGAATGCCAAGTGAAGTCCATACCACCAGACCCGCGGTCTAGGACACTCACTGGGAAATCACGTCGCTCTGTTTTGGAAATAGCCACAAACTCCAGCTTATGATCCCGAACATGTTGTGCAACATTCAGATGTTTAGCCAAGTCACCAAGACCTCTGCTACTTGTGAACATGGCATTCATTGGGGAACAGTTGGGGATTTAGACAATTTTGCTTTTTTCGTGGTTTTTTACTTTTTTTTGCCTTTGGCGGATTTGGATTTCCAACTGAAAGCATACAGATCATATATAGATCCTATCCCGTCCTCATTCATCCCCACCTCCATCACCTTGTTGGGTAACGTAGCATAAATTCAAAAAATTTCCTACGCCATATTCAAATCTTCCTATGGAGAGACCAACAACGAGAGAGGGGTGAGTGCATCTTCATACCTTTGAAGATCGCTAAGCAGAAGCGTTGCTAGAACGCGGTTAATGGAGTCGTACTCACGGCGATTCAGATCGCGGTGTGATTCCGAGCTAGTGCCGAACCACGGCACCTCCACGTTCAACACACGTGCAGTCCGGTGACGTCTCCCGCACCTTGATCCAGTAAGGAGGAGGGAGAGGTTGGGGAAGATCTCCGGCAGCACGACGACGTGGTGTCGATGGAGAGACGAGGTCTCTCGGCAGGGCTTCGCCAAGCACCGTGGGAGAGGAGGAAGAAGGGGGGCAGGGCTGCGCCGAGGGAGATGGAAAACTGTGTGCAAAACAGCCCCAAAACCCCCACTATATATAGGAGGAGGGGAGGGGGGGTGCCACCCCTAGGGTTCCCACCCTAGGTGGTGCGACAGCCGCCCTAGATGGGAGGTGCGGCGGCCAGGGCAGGGGGAGGGGGTGGCGCACCCCTAGGTGGGCCTTAGGCCCACCAGCGCCTAGGGTTCCCCCCCTCTCCACCTCCTGCGCCTTGGGCCTCCTTGTGGGAGGCGCACCAGCCCACTTTGGGCTGGTTTCCCTCCCTCTTTTGGCCCATGCTATCTCTTGGGGCTGGTGGCCCCTCCCGATGGACCCCCAGGACCATTTCCGGTGGTCCCGGTGGTCCCGGTGCATTACCGGTGACGCCCGAAACATTTCCGGTGTCCAAAACCATCATTTCTATATATCAATCTTTACCTCCGGACCATTCCAGAGCTCCTCGTGATGTCCGGGATCTCATTCGGGACTCCGAACAACTTTCGGTAACCTCGTATAACAATTCCCTATAACCCTAGCGTCATCGAACCTTAAGTGTGTAGACCCTACTAGTTCGGGAGACAGGCAGACATGACCGAGACACCTCTCCGGCCAATAACCATCAGCGGGGTCTGGATACCCATGGTGGCTCCCACTTTCTCCACGATGATCTCATCGGATGAACCACGATGTCAAGGATTCAATCAATCCCGTACACAATTCCCTTTGTCTGTCGGTATAGAACTTGCCCGAGATTCGATCGTCGGTATACCTATACCTTGTTCAATCTCGTTACCGGTAAGTCTCTTTACTCATTCCGTAGCACGTCATTGTGTGACTAACTCCTTAGTCACATTGAGCTCATGATGATGTTCTACCGAGTGGGCCAAGAGATACCTCTCCGTCATGCGGAGTGACAAATCCCGATCTCGATTCGTACCAACCCAACAGACACTTTCAGAGATACCCGTAGTGCACCTTTATAGTCACCCAGTTATGTTGTGACGTTTGATACACCCAAAGCACTCCTACGGTATTCGGGAGTTGCACAATCTCACGGTCGAAGGAAAATACACTTGACATTAGAAGAGGTTTTGCATACGAACAATACGATCTAGTGCTATGCTTAGTATTGGGTCTTGTCCATCACATTATTCGCCTAATGATGTGATCCCATTATCAATGACATCTAATGCCCATGATCAGGAAACCATGATCACTTATTGATCAACGAGCTAGCCAACTAGAGGCTTGCTAGGGACACATTGTGATCTATTTATTCACACATGTATCACTGTTTCCTGTTAATACAATTAAAGCATGAACAATAGACGATTATCATGAACAAGGAAATATGATTATAACCATTTTATTATTGCCTCTAGGGCATATTTCCAACAGTTTCCCACTTGCACTAGAGTCAATAATCTAGTTACATTGTGATGTATCGAACACCCATAGCATTATGGTGTTGATCATGTTTTTCTCGTGGAAGAGGTTTAGTCAACGGGTGTGCAACATTCAGATCCGTATGTACTTTACAAATCTCTATTACTCCACTCTGGACATGGTCCTAGATGGAGTTGTAGCGGCGTTTGATGTGCTTCGTCTTCCGGTGAAATCTGGGCTCCTTGGCTATGGTAATGGCCCCAGTGTTATCACAGAAGAGTGTCATTGGACCCGACGCGCTTGGAACCACTCCAAGGTCGGTGATGAGATCCTTCATCCAAATTCCTTCATGAGCTGCTTCTGAAGCAGCTATGTACTCCGCTTCACATGTAGATGCTGCCACGACTTCTTGCTTGCTGCTGCACCAGCTCACTGCCCCACCATTCAAAACATATACGTATCTGGTCTGTGACTTAGAGTCATCCGGATCTGTGTCGTAGCTAGCGTCGACGTAACCCTTTACGACGAGCTCTTCGTCACCTCCATAAACGAGAAACATTTCCTTAGTCCTCTTCTGGTACTTAAGAATATTCTTGACCGCTGTCCAGTGTTCCATACCGGGATCACTTTGGTACCTCCCTACCAAACTTATGGCAAGGTTTATATCAGGTCTGGTACACAGCATGGCACACATTAGAGAGCCTTCGACTGAAGTGTAGGGGAGAGTACTCATCTTTTCTCTATCTGCTGCCGTGGTTGGTGACTGAGTCTTACTCAATCTCATACCTTGCAAAACTGGCAAGAACCCTTTCTTTGAGTTTTCCATATTGAACTTCTTCAATATCTTGTCAAGGTATGTACTTTTCGAAAGACCTATGAGGCGTCTCGATCTATCTCTATAGATCTTGATGCCTATTATGTATGCAGCTTCTCCAAGGTCCTTCATTAAAAAACTCTTGTTCAAATAGGCCTTTATGCTCTCCAACATCTCTATATTATTCCCCATCAATAATATGCCATCCACATATAGTATGAGGAAAGCTACAGAGCTCCCACTCACTTTCTTGTAGAGACAGGCTTCTCCGTAAACCTGTATGAACCCAAACGCTTTAATTACCTCTTTAAAGCGAATGTTCCAACTCCGAGATGCTTGCACCAGCCCATAGATGGAGCGCTGGAGCTTGCACACTTTGTTAGCACCCTTAGGGTCGACACAACCTTCTGGTTGCATCATATACAACTCTTCCTTAAGGTTCCCGTTCAGGAACGCTGTTTTGACATCCATTTGCCAAATTTCATAATCATAAAAGGCGGCAACTGCTAACATGATTCAGACTGATTTCAGCTTAGCTACGGGAGAGAAAGTCTCTTCGTAGTCAATTCCTTGAATTTGTCGAAAACCCTTTGCGACAAGTCGAGCTTTATAAACGGTTACATTACCGTTTGCATCAGTCTTCTTCTTGAAGATCCATTTATTTTCTATGGCTCGCCGGTCATCGGGCAAGTCTACCAAAGTCCATACTTTGTTCTCATACATGGATCCTATCTCGGATTTCATAGCTTCAAGCCATTTGTTGGAATCCGGGCCCGCCATTGCTTCTTCATAGTTCGAAGGTTCACCGTTGTCCAACAACATGATTTCCATCACAGGGTTGCCGTACCACTCTGGTGCGGAGCGTATCCTTGTGGACCTTCGCCGTTCAGTAGTAACTTGATCTGAAGCTTCATGATCATTATCATTAACTTCCTCTTCAGTTGGTGCAGGCGCCACACGAACAATTTCCCGCGCTGCGCTACTATCCTGTTCGAGAGGGGGTGTAATTACCTCATCAAGTTCTACTTTCCTCCCACTTACTTCTTTCGAGAGAAACTCTTTCTCTAGAAAGAATCCGTTCTTGGCAACAAAGGTTTTACCTTCGGATCTAAGATAGAAGGTATACCCAATAGTTTCCTTAGGGTATCCTATGAATACACATTTCTCCGCTTTGGGTTCGAGCTTTTCTGGTTGAAGTTTCTTCACATAAGCATCGCAACCCCAAACTTTAAGAAACGACAACTTAGGTTTCTTGCCAAACCATAGTTCATACGGTGTCGTCTCAACGGATTTAGTCGGTGTCCTGTTTAAAGTGAATGCTGCAGTTTCTAATGCGTATCCCCAAAATGACAGCGGTAAGTCGGTAAGAGACATCATAGATCGTACCATATCTAATAAAGTGCGATTACGACGTTCAAACACTCCATTGCATTGCGGTGTGCCACGCGGCGGCAGTTGTGAAACGATTCCACACTTCCTTAGGTGTGTGCCAAACTCGTGACTCAAATATTCTCCTCCACGATAAGATCATAGACACTTAATTTTTCTGTCACGTTGATTCTCAACCTCGCTCTGAAATTCCTTGAACTTTCAAACGTCTCAGATTTGTGCTTCATCAAGTAGATATACCCATACCTACTCAAATCATCGGTGAGAGTGAGAACATAACGGTAGCCACCGCGAGCTTCAATGTTCATTGGACCACACACATGAGTATGTATTATTTCCAATAAGTCAGTTGGTCTCTCCATTATTCCTGAGAATGGAGTCTTAGTCATCTTGCCCATGAGGCACGGTTCGCATGTCTCACATGATTCAAAGTCAAGAGACTCTAATAGTCCATCAGTATGGAGCTTCTTCATGCGCTTAACACCGATATGACCAAGGTGGCAGTGCCACAAGTATGTGGGACTATCATTATCAACTTTACATCTTTTGGTACTCACACTATGAATATGCGTAACATCACGATCGAGATTCATCAAGAATAAACCATTCACCAGCGGAGCATGACCATAAAACATATCACTCATATAAATAGAACAACCATTATTCTCTGACTTAAATGAGTAGCCATCTCGCATTAAGCAAGACCCTGATACAATATTCATGCTCAAAGCTGGTACTAAATAACAATTATTAAGGTTTAAAACTAATCCCGACGGTAGATGTAGAGGTAGCGTGCCGACGGCGATCACATCGACCTTGGAGCCATTCCCGACGCGCATCGTCACCTTGTCCTTGGCCAGTCTCCACTTATTCCGCAGTTCCTGCTTTGAGTTGCAAATGTGAGCAACAACACCGGTATCAAATACCCAGGAGCTACTACGAGCGCTGGTAAGGTACACATCAATAACATGTATATCACATATACCTTTAACATTGCCGGCCTTCTTGTCCGCTAAGTATTTGGGGCAGTTCCGCTTCCAGTGACCTTTTCCCTTGCAATAGAAGCACTCAGTCTCAGGCTTGGGTCCATTCCTTTTCTTCTTCCCGGCATCTGACTTACCGGGCGCGGCAACGGCTTTGCTGTCTTTCTTGAAGTTCTTCTTACCCTTGCCCTTCTTGAAACTAGTGGTCTTGTTGACCATCAACACTTGATGCTCTTTCTTGATTTCTACTTCTGCAGACTTGAGCATCGAGTACAACTCGGGAATGGCCTTCTCCATCCCTTGCATGTTGTAGTTCAGCACAAAACCTTTGTAGCTTGGTGGGAGAGACTGGATGATTCTATCAATTATAGCATCATCCGGAAGTTCGACTCCAAGTGAAGTTAGACGACCGTGTAACCCAGACATTTTGAGTATGTGCTCACTGACAGAACTGTTCTCCTCCATCTTACAGCTAAAGAACTTGTCGGAGACTTCATATCTCTCAACACGGGCATGAGCTTGAAAAACTAGTTTCAGCTCTTGGAACATCTCATATGCACCGTGTTGCTCAAAACGCCTTTGGAGCCCCATTTCCAAACTGTATAACATGCCACACCTAACCAGAGAGTAGTCATCACTCCGTGTTTGCCAGACGTTCAGAATGTCCTGGGCTGCTGCGGGAGCGGGAGGGTCACCTAGCGGCACATCAAGGACATAAGCCTTTTTAGTTGCTTCAAGGATGAGCTTCAAGTTGCGAACCCAGTCCGCATAGTTGCTACCATCATCTTTCATCTTGTTTTTCTCTAGGAATGCGTTGAAATTGAGGTTGACGTTGGCCATCTACAATATTTATGAAGACAACTTTTAGACTAAGTTCATGACAATTAAGTTCATTTAATCAAATTAAGTATGAACTCCCACTTAAATCGACATCCCTCTAGTCATCTAAGTGATACATGATCCATGTTGACTAACCCGTGTCTGATCATCACGTGAGACGGACTAGTCACCATGGTGAGCAACTTCATGCTGATCGTATTCAACCATACGACTCATGTTCGACCTTTCGGTCTCTTGTATTCGAGGTCATGTCTGTACATGCTAAGATCGTCGAGTCAACCTAGGTGTTTCGTGTGTGTAAATCTGGCTTACACCCGCTGTATGCTTGTATTCTCGAAATTGTAAGAGGGATCATCTTATTATGCTACCGTCGTTCTAAGCAATAAGATGAAAAACATGATAAACATCACAATGCAACCATATAGTGACATGATATGGCCATTATCATCTTTGCTCTTTCGATCTCCATCTTCAGGCATCGCATGATCATCATTGTCACCGGCGTTACACCATGATCTCCATCATCGTGTCTCCGTGAAGTCGTCACACCAACTACTACTACTATCACTACTACTATAGCTAACCGTTAGCAATGAAGTAAAAGTAGTAAGCACATGGCGTTGCATCTCATACAATAAATTAAGACAACTCCTATGGCTCCTGCCGGTTGTCATACTCATCGACATGCAAGTCGTGAAACCTATTACAAAAACATGATCATCTCACACATCATACATGCAACATCACAACTTTGGCCATATCACATCACATGTCAAAACCTGCAAAAACAAGTTAGACGTCCTCTAATTGTTGTTGCAAGTTTTACGTGGCTGATTTGGGTTTCTAGCAAGAACGCTTTCTTACCTACGTGACAGCCACAACGATGATATGCCAAAGCTATTTACCCTTCATAAGGAACGTTTTCATCAAATCCAATCCGACTAGAGTAGGAGAGAGAGACACGTGCTAGCCACCTTTATGCACGGTGTGCATGTCTCTCGGTGGAACCAGTCTCACGTAAGCGTACGTGTAATGTCGGTCCGGGCTGCTTCATCCCACAATACCGCCAGAAAGGAATAAGACTAGTAGTGGCAAGCAATTGACAAATCATCGCCCACAACC
This sequence comes from Hordeum vulgare subsp. vulgare, assembly GCF_904849725.1. Classification (NCBI taxonomy): domain Eukaryota; kingdom Viridiplantae; phylum Streptophyta; class Magnoliopsida; order Poales; family Poaceae; genus Hordeum; species Hordeum vulgare. Next base: position 145,304,333 of record NC_058518.1, on the reverse strand, counting down.
TTTTGTGTTCTACTCGTGCATAGAATCTACGCATAGAAAACCTCGCTCGGATGCCACTGTTGGGTAACGTAGCATAAATTCAAATTTTTTCCTACGCCATATTCAGATCTTCCTATGGAGAGACCAGCAACGAGAGAGGGGTGAGTGCATCTTCATACCTTTGAAGATCGCTAAGCGGAAGCGTTGCTAGAACGCGGTTGATGGAGTCGTACTCGCGGCGATTCACATTGCGGTGTGATTCCGATCTAGTGCCGAACCACGGCACCTCCGTGTTCAACACACGTGCAGCCCGGTGACGTCTCCCGCACCTTGACCCAGCAAGGAGGAGGGAGAGGTTGGGGAAGATCTCCGGCAGCACGACGGCGTGGTGTCGATGGAGAGACGAGGTCTCCCGGCAGGGCTTCGCCAAGCACCGTGGGAGAGGAGGAAGAAGGGGGCCAGGGCTCCGCCGAGGGAGATGGAAAACTGTGTGCAAAACAGGCCCAAAACCCCCACTATATATAGGAGGAGGGGAGGGGGTGCCACCCCTAGGGTTCATCCTAGGTGGTGCGGCAGCCCCCCCAGATGGGAGGTGCGGCGGCCAGGGCAGGGGGAGGGGGTGCCGCACCACTAGGTGGGCCTTAGGCCCACCAGCGCCTAGGGTTTCCCCCCTCTCCACCTCATGCGCCTTGGGCCTCCTTGTGGGAGGCGCACCAGCCCACTTGGGCTGGTTGCCCTCCCTCTTTTGGCCCATGCTACCTCTTGGGGCTGGTGGCCCCTCTCGGTGGACCCCCGGGACCATTTCCGGTGGTCCCGGTACATTACCGGTGACGCCCGAAACATTTCCGGTGTCCAAGACCATCCATCCTATATATCAATATTTACCTCCGCACCATTCTGGAGCTCCTCGTGATGTCCGAGATCTCATCCGGGACTCCGAACAACTTTCGGTAACCTCGTATAACAATTCCCTATAACCCTAGCATCATCGAACCTTAAGTGTGTAGACCCTACGGGTTCGGGAGACATGCAGACATGACCGAGACACCTCTCTGGCCAATAACCATCAGTGGGGTATGGATACCCATGGTGGCTCCCACTTGCTCCACGATGATCTCATCGGATAAACCACGATGTCAAGGATTCAATCAATCCCATATACAATTCCCTTTGTCTGTCGGTATAGAACTTGCGTGAGATTCGATCGTCGGTATACCCATACCTTGTTCAATCTCGTTACCGGTAAGTCTCTTTACTCGTTATGTAGCACGTCATCGTGTGACTAACTCCTTAGTCAGATTGAGCTCATGATGATGTTCTACCGAGTGGGCCCAGATATACCTCTCCGTCACGCGGAGTGACAAATCCCGATCTCGATTCGTACCAACCCAACAGACACTTCTAGAGATACCCGTAGTGCACCTTTATAGTCACCAAGTTACGTTGTGACGTTTGATACATCCAAAGCACTCCTACGGTATCCGGGAGTTGCACAATCTCACGGTCGAAGGAAAAGACACTTGACATTAGAAAAGCTTTAGCATACGAACAATACGATCTAGTGCTATGCTTAGGATTTGGTCTTGTCTATCACATTATTCCCCCAATGATGTGATCCCGTTATCAATGACATCTAATGCCCATGATCAGGAAACCATGATCATCTATTGATCAACGAGCTAGCCAACTAGAGGCTTGCTAGGGACACATTGTGATCTATTTATTCACACATGTATTACTGTTTCCTGTTAATACAATTATAGCATGAACAATAGACGATTATCATGAACAAGGAAATATGATAATAACCATTTTATTATTGCCTCTAGGGCATATTTCCAACACACCTCACCCATAAGATGTGATAAAAGATGTCCATCTACAGAGGCATTCGCTTCCTCATCATCTACGGGTGTGATAACCGGCCTACTCAAAACACATGGAGAAACCTTTAAGCGGTCATACTCCACATGCTTCAACACGTTAGCCAAGACAATAATTTCTTTCTCATTTCTTCCTAAACAAACTCCAACATTACCTAATCTAGATGATAACTTTGAAGCAGAATAAGAAAGAAATGATTTGTTAGCGGTAGACATACCCATAGGAGGAGGAGCGAACATCGCCGCCTTGCGACGCATAGCCTTAGCATGCGCGTCCTTGTCCCTGGCTGAAGCTCCATCGGTCGTGGTAGGGTGACGTGCACTGTGCCTCGGTGTCACCACTAGCTGCAAACGAGACCCCACCACCGATGACTCCGCGGAAGGAGGCGGCGATGATGTAGAAGCCCCCTCGACCATAGTATCCACCTTGCCACAACAACCTCCAACTGCCTCACTCGCGTATAACATGTCGGAATTGCACATCCGTCCACTGCCTCCACTAAAGGCCGCACATAGATAGGCCCCACACGACGACCTTCTTTCTCCACAGACCCAGCAGGCCGCGGAACAGGTGACCCACCAGCCATCCTCGTGCAGGCTGTACCCAGGTGTGCATCACATGGCGAGCTCGCGAGCTGGGTACCCTTGATGGCCACAGCGGTAGCAACAACTGCCAGTAGAGCCGATCCGCCAACCTCCATCGCGTCGGCGTCAGGTAGTTGCGCAATGCCTAGGCCGACCGGTATGCTCGTGGGCTAGGCGATGAACGTTGCAGGTTGCTGACTACCGCCCCATGTGGTCTCCTGAGGGTTGTGGAGAATATCCAAATCCGGTGAACCTAGGCCAAGCATAGTAGATTCATGCACAGCAGCATACATCAAAATATCACCATGTGTAGCCTCGATCCCATTCGTCAAGCACCACCCACCATACCTCCTCAGCTCACGAACTATCTCCATACCTCTAGGAGTTCCAGGACTCGGATTCAGAGGTGTAAGAGCAAAGCCACTCAACAGGTGAGCCACCAAAGAACGCTGAACCTGACCCATCACAGTGGATGGGCCGCGGTCAATGGCCATACTCATACCCCCGACATCTCCTTGCGTTGAAGCACCTCCATGTCCATCCTGACCCCTAGCATCCTCCTCCATGTTTCTATCAGCTGAACCATATTTTTTCTTGGTATCCCAAACAAGAGGTATAATGTCGGGTTCCGGCACAAATCCTACTGGTTCCGGACAAAAAGTAAACTCTTACCCCTTCAGCAATAAGATACCGTCCGTCTGAATATATGGCCCCAACTCATCTACCTTCTTGAAACAATCAGCAATAGCCATTCCCACAAGAATACACACAACTCCTTTGTGTCGGAGAGCCAAAAGACCGACATCAATCGTAGTGCCAATTAGAGTCCCAACAAGCCGAATGTCCAAAAAGTGCCACACAGAATGGGGCACCCCTGTAACGTGTACCCAAGTTTGGTGCAACTCCAACTTAGGAACAATCTACTTTGGCTTCCACTGACTGAAAGTGATCCTAGTATCTTGCACTAGAATACCAAGGTCAACACCATTAAATCTCGAGGGCACCTCCATCGATGGGAAACTGATTGTGAAAGTATTATCCCCATTTGGGATAGCCTCCCAGACCCAAGACGGTATCAGACACATGTTGGAGATATGCCCTAGAGGCAATCATGTATGATGATATTTCCTATGTGTTTAGGAATGAAGATAGTCCTTGGGCATTATCAGTGGTGTGTATTAACAAGTACATGACTTGTTTGTGAGACTATGCATTGTAAGATGACTGTCCTAAATGGTCCCTAGTCGAAAGAGTTGTGTGGACGCGCAACCAACTAGACTAGCATATGATATGGTGGATAGTCCGGTCTCACTGACCATGTAGCATTGGATGCTAGCCGGATAATATGGACTCAGAAAGATGTGGTTGGATTCGACATAGTCGAATCCGAGTCGGGATAAGGTCTGAGTTGGACAGACCCAACTATCAGACGCAACGATAGGTCATCTGTGAGTCTCTAGTACAACATACGTTCTATGTCCTAAGACCTGAGCCGACACATGTACTCGGGATGGTGACATACTTTCTTTGGGCCGACCAAACGCTACTCCGTGGCTGGGTAGTTACAAAGGTAGGTTTCATGCTTGTCCAGACCCATGATGCGAGACGTGGTCGAGCAAGATGGGATTTGCCCCTCCGATCACGAGAGATATACTCTGGGCCCCTCGGGCGATCTGACCTGGATATGCATGGACATGCGATGAGGATTATGAGATAACCCGAATGTTGGTGAGATTCACCGAAAAGAGAAAGAGGTCATGCGGCAACAAGGATGACCATGTCGCCTTGAGCACGACAGTGTATATCGTGTGACAAAGGGAACATAAGTATGAAGTATAGGTTCGCCTAACCAGCTTCATCATATACTTGGAGTCAGCACACCTTTCTGGAGGCTGCTACCGACTAGCCGAGTCGGACGTGGTCTAACTCGCGACCAAGTGAACGAGAACCTAAAGGGTCACGCGCTTAAGGGAAGGAACCCATGCGCTTTAGGGTTTGTGTGAGGCCCAAGAGTTGAGCCCGCGTCGAACACCTATGTATAGCGAAGGTGCGGCACACTTATTTGATTGATCGCTTTGGCGCCATAATTAGGGTTGTGCATGTGTTACACCTAGCCACCTCAACTCGCCGTCGCCAACTGTGTGATCCAGACCTAGTAGTCCGTCGCACGGTGTTCCTCCTGCACGAGCAGATACTGTTAGAGGTGGTGCACCTGTGCCACTCCGACGAACCTGTACGTGGGGTCAGCGACCGACTGTTCGAGGGAGATCGGACTAGGAGGAGACAGACCATGCGGACGCGCTGCCACATCACTTCCGCTGCACGACACGCGACGTCTAGTGGTAATGATCCGTGATCAATCTCCGTAGAATGCTCTTGGTTGTTCTTGATTGTTTTTTATTTTCTATCCTGGAACCTTCGTCGCGGGAGCAATTGTGCCAAAAGCAAAACCTGGCAGAGGGTTGAAACCAGTTGCCGTCGATGAAGACGATGCCTGCACCGACACCAGACTCGGGGGCACGGGCGCGAAGGTTGGAGGTCCACTTGTGGCACCGAAACCTACAACTGCACCACGCTCGAGTTGCGTACTTCCTTGAGATCCCAACGCTGGGGCAACCAACCTCAGTCCCGTTGACCCCATAGGCCATGACGGAGCCGCGATGGGGGTGGCAACGCGACCACATCGACGAAATACCTCTGTGCCCGTACATCCCTTGATCCGCGAGAACAGGACAACGACGGTGACGGACCAGATGGCGTGCATGAAGAGGGAGATGTGGAGTGAAGCGAAAACACCGGCCTTGTTGACAACAGAGATGAAGAACCAGATGCCGGTGGCTTAGCAGTCATACAGAACTAGGGCAAGTCTGCACTGAATGCCACAACCCGCCAAAACAAAGGCCCATATGAGCCCATGGCGATGAATACCCTGCATTCATCCCGGTCCAACTCGTCAGTGGATCCATGATTTGAATTGCATATCCACAGCCCACGCGCGGGACACGCAGATCTCCGATCGTCACCTCCTCCTGACCGTCGTCAACACCGCCGACATCCTTGCCCGCACCGACCAACACCTCCTTGAGGTCGTCCGGGAAGAAGTCACCTAGGCACGACGAAGGTGTGTGATACGTCCATTTTGCATCATGTTTTCATGTTGATATTTATCGCTTCTTGGGCTGTTATTTCACTTCACGGTACAATTCTTATGCCTTTTCTCTCTTATTTTGCAAGGTTTACATGAAGAGGGAGAATGCCGGCAACTGGAATTCTGGCCTGAAAGTGGAGCAAAGTTGAGATACCTATTCTGCGCAACTCCAAACGCCGTAAAAATCAACGAGGATTTTTTCCGGATTTATAAAAAATACTGGGCCGAAGAAGCGCTAGAGGGGCGCCAGAGGGTGGCCACAAGCCAGCACGGCACGGCCACCCCCCAAGCCGCGCCATGAGGGCTTGTGGGCATCCTGCTGGCCCACTTGCCCCTCTTCTGCTATATGAAGGGTTTCGTCTGGAAAAAAATGAGGGAGAAGCTTTTTCGTGGATTCGCCGCCACCACGAGGCGGAACTTGAGCAAAACCAATCTAGAGCTCCGGCAGGACGATCCTGCCGGAGAAACTTCCCTCCCGGAGGGGGAAATCGTCACCATCGTCATCACCAACACTCCTCTCATCGGAGGGGAATCGTCACCATCAACATCTTCATCAGCACCATCTCATCTCCAAACCCTAGTTCATCACTTGTAACCAATCTCCATCTCGCGACTCCGATTCGTACTTGTAAGGTTGCTAGTAGTGTTGATTACTCTTTATAGTTGATGCTAGATGGATTACTTGGTGGAAGAGTTTATGTTCAGATCCTTGATGCTACTCATTACCTATCTAGTCATGAATATGATTATGCTTTGTGAGTAGTTACTTTTGTTCCTGAGGACATGGGATAAGTCATGCTAATAGTAGTCATGTGAATTTGGTATTCGTTCGGTATTTTGATGTGTTGCATGTTGTTTTTCCTCTAGTGGTGTTATGTGAACGTCGACTACATAACACTTCACCATTATTTGGGCCTAGAGGAAGGCATTGGTAAGTAGTAAGTAGATGATGGGTTGCTAGAGTGACAGAAGCTTAAACCCTAGTTTATGCGTTACTTCGTAAGGGGCTGATTTGGATCCACTAGTTTAATGCTATGGTTAGACTTTGTCTTAATTCTTCTTTCATAGTTGCGGATGCTTGCGAGAGGGGTTAATCATACGTGGGATGCTTGTCCAAGTAAGGGAAGTACCCAAGCGCCGGTCCACCCACATATCAAACTATCAAAGTAACGAACGTGAATCATATGAACATGATGAAAACTAGCATGACAGAAATTCCCGTGTGTCCTCGGGAGCGTTTTTCCTCCTATAAGACTTTGTCCAGGCTTGTCCCTTGCTACCAAAGGGATTGGGCCACTTTGCTGCACCGTTGCTAATTTTGTTACTTGTTGCTTGCTATGAATCATCTCACCACACAATCACTAACTACCGACAATTTCAGTGCCTGCAGATTTTACCTTGCTGAAAACCACTTGTCAGATCCTTCTGCTCCTTGTTGGGTTCGACACTCTTACTTATCAAAAGGACTATGATTGATCCCCTATACTTGTGGGTCATCAAGACTCTTATCTGGCGCTATTGCCGGGGAGTGAAGCGCCTTTGGTGAGTGGAACTTGGTAAGGAAACATTCATATAGTGTGCTGAAATTTATTGTCACTTGTCACTATGGATACTAATCCTTTGAGGGGCTAGTTCGGGGTATCTTCACCTCGAATGGAAGCACAAAGAGTTGCTCCCCAACCTACTGCACCTACTGAAAATATTTGCTTTGAATTTCCTTCGGGTATGCTTGAGAAACTGTTGGCTAATCCTTTTACAGGAGATGGAACATCGCTCCCAGACTTGCATCTAATCTATGTAGATGAAGTTTGTGGTTTATTTAAGCTTGCAGGTTTGCTCGAGGATGAGGTCAAGAATAAGGTATTTCCTTTATCTTTGAAGGATAAGGCATTGAGATGGTATAGGCTATGTGATGATACTGGATCATGGGACTACAATCGGTTGAAATTGGAATTTCATCAAAAGTTTTATCCTATGCATTTAGTACATCGTGATTGGAATTATATTTATAATTTTTGGCCTCGTGACAAAGAGAGCATCGCTCAAGCTTGGGGAAGGCTTAAATCAATGCTATATTCATGCCCCAATCATGAGCTCTCGAGAGAAATTATCATTCAGAACTTCTATGCTCGGCTTTCTCATGATGATCGCACCATGCTTGACACTTCTTGTACCGGTTCTTTTATGAAGAGAGATATTGACTTCAAATGGAATTTATTGGAGAGAATTGAACGCAACTCTAAAGATCGGGATCTTGAAGAAGGTAAGGAGTCAGGTATGAATTTCAGTTTCGATTGCGTTAAATCTTTGTTAAGACAAACACTTTTTGTGACTTTAGCGCTAACTATGGACTTGGCTCTGAGATAGTAGCTTCATTGTGTGAATCCTTTGCTGCTGATATATATCTCCCCAAAGAGAAGTAGTTTAAATATCATCCTCCTTTAGAAGTCAATGTTGTTAAACCCACTCCAGTTGAAGAGAAAGTCATTGCCTATAATGACCCTGTGATTCCCAGTGCTTACATTGAGAAACCACCTTTCCCTGTTAGGATAAAGGGTCATTCTAAAGCTTCAACTGTGATATGTAGAGGCTACATTAGAACACCTACACCCCCTGAGCAAATTAGAGTTGAACCTAGCATTGCTATTATCAAAGATCTTCTGTCCGACGATGTTGAGGGACATGATATGTTGGAATTATGCCCTAGAGGCAATGATAAATAAGTTATTATTATAATTCCTGTATCAAGATAATTATTTATTATCCATGCTATAATTGTATTGAATGAATACTTAGATACATGTGTGGACACATAGACAAAACACTGTCCCTAGCAAGCCTCTAGTTGGCTAGCCAGTTGATCAAGGATAGTCAAGGTCTTCTGACTATGTACAAGTTGTTGTTGCTTGATAACTGGATCACATCATTAGGTGAATCATGTGATGGACTAGACCCAAACTAATAGACGTAGCATGTTGATCATGTCATTTTGTGCTACTGTTTTCTGCGTGTCAAGTATTTATTCCTAGGACCATGAGATCATATAAGTCACTGACACCGGAGGAATGCTTTGTGTGTATCAAACGTCGCAACGTAACTGGGTGACTATAAAGATGCTCTACAGGTATCTACGAAGGTGTCCGTCAAGTTAGTATGGATCGAGACTGGGATTTGTCACTCCGTGTGACGGAGAGGTATCTCGGGGCCTATTCGGTAATACAACATCACACACAAGCCTTGCAAGCAATGTGACTTAGTGTAAGTCACGAGATCTTGTATTATGTAATGAGTAGAGAGACTTGCCGGTAAAACGAGATTGAAATAGGTATGCGGATACTGACGATCGAATCTCGGGCAAGTAACATACCGAAGGACAAAGGGAATGACATACGGGATTATATGAATCCTTGGAACTGAGGTTCAAACGATAAGATCTTCGTAGAATATGTAGGATCCAATATGGGCATCTAGGTCCCACTGTTGGATGTTGACCGAGGAGTCCCTCGGGTCATGTCTACATAGTTCTCGAACCCACAGGGTCTGCACACTTAAGGTTCGACGTTGTTTTATGCGTATTTGAGTTATATGGTTGGTTACCGAATGTTGCTCGGAGTCCCGGATGAGATCACACACCTCACGAGGGTTTCCGGAATGGTCCGGAGACGAAGATTAATATATAGGATGACCTCATTTGATTACCGGAAAGTTTTCGGAATTACCGGGAATGTACCGGGAGTGACAAATGGGTTCCGGATGTTCACCGGGGGCGGGGGGGGGGCATCCCACCCCGGGGAAGCCCATAGGCCTTAGGGGTGCCGCACCAGCCCTTAGTGGGCTGGTGGGCAAGCCCAAGAAGGCCCGTGCGCAGGATAGGAAAAAATCAAAGAGAAAAAAGGGGAAGTGGGGAAAGAGAGAAGACTCCACTTTCCAATCCTAGTTGGACTAGGATTGGAGGAGGACTCCTCCTCCCCCCCTTCGGCCGAACCCCTTGGGGCTCCTTCAGCCTCAAGCCAAGGCCCCTCCCCTCCCTCCTATATATATTGAGGTATTAGGGCTGATTTGAGACAACATTTCCACGGCAGCCCGACCACATACCTCCACGGTTTTTCCTCTAGATCGCATTTCTGCGGAGCTTGGTTGGAGCCCTGCTGAGATTAGATCACCACCAACCTCTGGAGCGCCGTCACGCTGTTGGAGAACTCATCTACCTCTCCGTCTCTCTTGCTGGATCAAGAAGGCCGAGATCATCGTTGAGCTGTACGTGTGCTGAACGCGGAGGTGCCGTCCGTTCGGCACTAGATCAGAGCGGATCGTGGGACGGATCGCGGGACGGTTCGTGGGACGGTTCGCGGGGCGGATCAAGGGACGTGAGGACGTTCCAGTACATCAACCTTGTTTATTAACGCTACTGCTGTGCGATCTACAAGGGTACGTAGATCGGAGATCCCCTCTCGTAGATGGACATCACCATGATAGGTTTTCGTGCGCGTAGGAAATTTTTTGTTTCCCATGCGACGTTCCCCAACACTGGCATCATGAGCTAGGTTCATGCGTAGATGTCTTATTGAGCAGAACACAAAAGTTTTTGTGGGCGGTGATGTGCGATTTTCTACCCTCCTTAGTCTTTTCTTGATTCTGCGGTATTGTTGGATCGAAGCGACTCGGACTGACATTACTCGTACGCTTACGAGAGACTGGTTTCATCGCTATGAGCAACTCCGTTGCTCAAAGATGACTGGCAAGTGTCGGTTTCTCCAACTTTAGTTGAATCAGATTTGACCGAGGAGGTCCTTGGATGAGGTTAAATAGCAATTCATATATCTCCGTTGTGGTGTTTGCGTAAGTAAGATGCGATCCTACTAGATACCCATGGTCACCACGTAAAACATGCAACAACAATTAGAGGATGTCTAACTTGTTTTTGCAGGGTATGCTTCTGATGTGATATGGCCGACGATGTGATGTGATATATTGGATGTATGAGATGATCATGTTGTAATAGTTAATATCGACTTGCACATCGACGGTACGGCAACCGACAGGAGCCATAGGGTTGTCTTTAAACTAATGCTTGTGCTTGCAGATGCGTTTACTATATTGCTAGGATGTAGCTTTAGTAGTAATAGCATGAGTAGCATGACAACCCCGATGGCGACACGTTGATGGAGATCATGGTGTGGCGCCGGTGACAGGAAGATCGTGCCGGTGCTTTGGTGATGGAGATCAAGAAGCACGTGATGATGGCCATATCATGTCACTTACAAATTGCATATGATGTTAATCCTTTTATGCACCTTATTTTTCTTAGAACGACGGTAGCATTATGAGGTGATCTCTCACTAAAATTTCAAGACTGTGTTCTCCCCGACTGTGCACCGTTGCTACAGTTCGTCGTTTCGAGACACCACGTGATGATCGGGTGTGATAGACTCAACATTCACATACAACAGGTGCAAAACAGTTGCACACGCGGAACACTCGGGTTAAGCTTGACGAGCCTAGCATGTGCAGACATGGCCTCGGAACACATGAGACCGAAAGGTCGATCATGAATCATATAGTTAATATGATTAGCATAGGGATGCTTACCACTGAAACTATCCTCAACTCACGTGATGATCGGACTTGAGCTAGTGGAGTTGGATCAGGAACCACTCAAATGACTAGAGAGATGTACCTTTTGAGAGGGAGTTTAGCAAGCAATTTGATTAAGTTAAACTCTAATTATCTTGAACATAGTCTAAGTCCACTTTGAATATATTTGTGTTGTAGATCATGGCTCACGCGACAGTCACCCTGACTTTTAATACGTTCCTAGAGAAAGCTAAGTTGAAAGATGATGGAAGCAACTTTGTAGACTTGGCTCGTAATCTTAAGTTGCTCCTGCAAGCTGGGAAGAAGGATTACGTCCTTAATGCTGCGCTAGGAGATGAACCACCCGCTACGACTGACCAAGATGTTAAGAACGCTTGGTTAACACATAAGGAGGACTACTCAGTAGTTTAATGTGCAGTCTTGTATGGCTTAGAGCCAGGACTTCAACGTCGCTTTGAGCGTCATGGAACATATGAGATGTTCCAGGAGTTGAAGTTTATCTTTCAGAAGAACGCCCCGATCGAGAGGTATGAGACCTCCGATAAATTCTATGCTTGCAAGATGGAGGAGAATTCGTCTGTGAGTGAACATGTGCTCATAATGTGTGGGTACTCAAACCATCTAGCTGAGCTGGGGATTGAACTCCCGCAAGAGGCTATCACTGACAGAATTCTTCAATCACTGCCGCCAAGCTATAAGGGCTTTGTGTTGAACTACAACATGCAAGGGATGAAAAAGTCACCCGGCGAGTTGTTCGCGATGCTGAAAGTCGCAGAGTCAGAACTCCGTAAAGAGCATCAAGTGTTGATGGTGAATAAGACCACTATTTTCAAGAGAAACAACAAAGGAAAGAAGCGTAGTTCGAAGAAGAGTGACAAGCCTGTTGCCAATCCGACGAAGGAACCCAAAGCTGGACCTAAGCCTGAAACAGAGTGGTATTATTGCAAGGGTATGGGTCACTGGAAGCGCAAATGCCCCAAGTATCTGGCTGATAAGAAGGCGGCCAAAGAAAAATCAGGTATACTTGATATACATGTTATTGATGTGTACTTAACCAGCTCTTGTAGTAGTGCTTGGGTATTTGATACCGGTTCTGTTGCTCATATTTGCAACTCGAAACAGGAACTGAGGAATAAGCGAAGGCTGGCGAAGGATGAAGTGACGATGCGCGCGGGAAATGGTTCCAAGGATGATGCAATCGCCGTCAGCACAGTTTCACTTCAGTTACCATCAGGATTAGTTATGAACTTAAATAATTGTTATTTAGTGCCTGCGTTAAGCATGAACATTATATCTGGATCTTGTTTATTGCGAGACGGTTACTCGTTTAAGTTAGAGAATAATGGTTGTTCTATTTCTATGAGTAATATCTTTTATGGTCATGCACCCAATGTGAGAGGATTGTTGATATTGAATCTTGATAGTGATAATACACATATACATAACATTGAGACCAAAAGAGTTAGAGATAACAATGATAGCGCCATGTTTTTATGGCACTGCCGCTTAGGTCATATTGGTGTAAAGCGCATGAAGAAACTCCATTCCGATGGACTTTCGGAGTCACTTGACTTTGATTTACTTGACACGTACGAACCATGCCTCATGGGCAAGATGACTAAAACTCTGTTCTCTGGAATAATGGAGCGTGCAAGTGACTTGTTGGAAATCATACATACCGATGTGTGTGGTCCGATGAGTGTGGAGGCACGCGGCGGATATCTTTATTTTCTCACCTTCACTGACGATTTGAGTAGATATGGTTATGTCTACTTAATGAAGCACAAGTCTAAAACATTAGAAAAGTTCAAGCAATTGCAGAGTGAAGTTGAAAATCATCGTAACAAGAAGATCAAGTTCCTACGGTCTAATCGTGGGGGTGAATATATGAGTTTCGAGGTTGGTGCTCACTTAAGACAATGTGGAATTGTTTCACAGTTGACACCGCCTGGAACACCACAACGTAATGGTGTGTCCAAACATCGTAATCGTACTTTATTAGAGATGGTGTGATCTATGATGTCTCTTACCGATTTGACGTTATCGTTTTGGGGTTATGCATTAGAAACAGTTGCATTCACTTTAAATAGGGCACCATCAAAATCCGTTGAGACGACACCATACGAACTGTGGTATGGCAAAAGACCAAAGTTTTCGTTTCTTAAAGTTTAGGGATGTGATGCTTATGTCAAAAAGCTTCAGCCTCAAAAGCTGGAACCCAAAGCAGAAAAGTGCGTCTTCATAGATTACCCAAAAGAGACAGTTGGGTACACCTTCTATCTCAAATCCGAGGGCAAAGTGTTTGTTGCTAAGAACGGAGCTTTTCTCGAGAAGGAGTTTCTCTCGAGAGAATTGAGTGGGAGGAAGATAGAACTCGATGAGGTTGTCGAACCTCTCATCCCTCTTAATGGTGGCGTAGGGCAAGGGAAACCCCTGTCGTTGCGATGCCGGTTGAGGAGGAAGTTAATGATGATGATCATGAAACTCCGGATCAAGTTCCTGTCAAACCTCGCAGGTCGACGAGACCGCGTACTACTCCAGAGTGGTACGGTAATCCCGTCTTATCAATTATGTTGTTAGACAACAATGAGCCTGCGAATTATGAAGAAGCAATGGTGGGCCCGGATTCCAACAAATGGCTGGAAGCCATGAAGTCCGAGATAGGATCCATGTATGAAAACAAAGTGTGGAATTTGGAAGTATTACCTGAAGGCTGCAAGGCTATTCAGAAGAAATGGATCTTTAAGAAGAAGACGGACGCTGACGGTAATGTGACCGTTTATAAAGCTCGACTTGTGGGAAAGGGTTTTTCACAAGTTCAAGGGATTGACTACGATGAGACATTATCACCCGTAGCGATGCTTAAGTCCGTCCGAATCATGTTAGCAATAGCTGCATATTTCGATTATGAAATCTGGCAGATGGATGTCAAAACGGCGTTCCTTAACGGTTTTCTTAAGGAAGAGTTGTATATGATGCAACCCGAAGGTTTTGTCGATCCTAAAAATGCTAACAAACCATGCAAGCTCCAAAGATCCATTTATGGACTGGTGCAAGCATCTCAGAGTTGGAATAAACGCTTTGATGAGGTGATCAAAGCATTTGGGTTTATACAAGTGGTTGGAGAATCTTGTATTTAGAAGAAAGTGAGTGGGAGCTCTATGGCGTTTCTAATATTATATGTGGATGACATATTGCTGATTGGAAACAACATGGAGTTTTTGGAGAGCATAAAGGATTACTTGAATAAAAGTTTCTCTATGAAGGACCTAGGAGAAGTTGCTTACATTCTAGGCATTAAGATCTATAGGGATAGATCGAAACGCCTGATAGGACTTTCACAAAGTACATACCTTGATAAAGTTTTGAAGAGGTTCAAAATGGAACAGTCCAAGAAGGGGTTCTTGCCAGTTTTATAAGGTACGAGATTGAGTAAGACTCAGTGCCCAGCAACTGATAAAGATAGAGAGCATATGAGCACCGTCCCCTATGCTTCAGCCATAGGTTCTATCATGTATGCAATGCTGTGCACTAGACCGGACGTTAGCCTGGCCATAAGTATGGCAGGCAGGTTCCAGAGTAATCCAGGAGTGGATCACTGGACGTCGGTCAAGAATATCCTGAAGTACCTGAAAAGGACTAAGGAGAAGTTTCTCGTGTATGGAGGTGACGAAGAGCTCGCCATAAAAGGTTACGTCGATGCAAGCTTTGACACAGATCCGGACGACTCTAAAACGCAGACTGGATACGTATTTATTCTTAATGGGGGTGCGGTAAGCTGGTGCAGGTCCAAGCAAAGCGTCGTAGCCGATTCTACATGTGAAGCGGAGTACATGGCTGCCTCGGAGGCTGCTAAGGAGGGTGTCTGGATGAAGCAGTTCATGACGGATCTTGGAGTGGTGCGGAGCGCATTGAATCCAATAACCCTATTTTGTGACAACACGGGTGCCATTGCCTTAGCAAAGGAACCGCGGTTTCACAAGAAGACCAAACACATCAAACGACGCTTCAACCTCATCCGCGACTATGTCGAGGAGGAGGACGTGAATATATGCAAAGTGCACACGGATCTGAATGTAGCAGACCCGCTGACTAAACCTCTTCCACGGGCAAAGCACGATCAACACCAGAACTATATGGGTGTTAGATTAATTACAATGTAATTCGCATGGCGATGTGAGGGCTAGATTATTGACTCTAGTGCAAGTGGGAGACTGTTGGAATTATGCCCTAGAGGCAATGATAAATAAGTTGTTATTATAATTCCTGTATCAAGATAATCATTTATTATCCATGCTATAATTGTATTGAATGAATACTTAGATACATGTGTGGATGCATAGACAAAACACTGTCCCTAGCAAGCCTCTAGTTGGCTAGCCAGTTGATCAAGGATAGTCAGGGTCTTCTGACTATGTACAAGGTGTTGTTGCTTGATAACTGGATCACATCATTAGGTGAATCATGTGATGGACTAGACCCAAACTAATAGACGTAGCATGGTGATCGTGTCATTTTGTTGCTACTGTTTTCTACGTGTCAAGTATTTATTCCTATGACCATGCGATCATATAACTCACTGACACCGGTGGAATGCTTTGTGTGTATCAAACATCGCAACGTAACTGGGTGACTATAAAGATGCTCTACAGGTATCTCCGAAGGTGTTCGTTGAGTTAGTATGGATCGAGACTGGGATTTGTCACTCCATGTGACGAAGAGGTATCTCGGGGCCCGCTCGGTAATATAACATCACACACAAGACTTGCAAGCAATGTGACTTAGTGTAAGTCATGGGATCTTGTATTACGGAACGAGTAAAGAGACTTGCCGGTAAAACGAGATTGAAATAGGTATGTGGATACTGACGATCGAATCTCGGGCAAGTAACATACCGAAGGACAAAGGGAATGACATACGGGATTATATGAATCCTTGGCACTGAGGTTCAAACGATAAGATCTTCGTAGGATATGTAGGATCCAATATGGGCATCCAGGTCCCGCTATTGGATATTGACCGAGGAGTCCCTCGGGTCATGTCTACATAGTTCTCTAACCCGCAGGGTGTGCACACTTAAGGTTCGGCATTTTTTTATGCGTATTTGAGTTATATGGTTGGTTACCGAATGTTGTTCGGAGTCCCGGATGAGATCACAGACGTCACGAGGGTTTCCGGAATGGTCCGGAGACGAAGATTGATATATAGGATGACCTCATTTGATTACCGGAAAGTTTTCGAAATTAGGGAAGCCCATAGGACTTAGGGGTGCCACACCAGCCCTTAGTGGGCTGGTGGGCAAGCCCAAGAAGGCCCCTGCGCAGAATAAGAAAAAATCAAAGAGAAAAGAAAAAAAGGGGAAGTGGGGAAAGAGAGAAGGACTCCACCTTCCAATCCTAGTTGGACTAGGATTGGAGGACGACTCCTCCTCCCCCCTTCGGCCGAACCCCTTCGGGCTCCTTGAGCCTCAAGGGAAGGCCCCTCCCCTCCCTCATATATATATTGAGGTATTAGGGCTGATTTGAGACAACTTTTCCACGGCAGCCCAACCACATACCTCCATGGTTTTTCCTCTAGATTGCGTTTCTCCGGAGCTCGGGCGGAGCCCTGCTGAGATTAGATCACCACCAACCTCCGGAGTGCCGTCACGCTGCTGGAAAACGCATCTACCTCTCCATCTCTATTGCTGGATCAAGAAGGCCGAGTTCATCTCGAGTTGTACGTGTGCTGAACGCGGAGGTGCCGTCCGTTTGGCACTAGATCGGAGCGCATCGTGGGACGGATCGCGGGACGGTTCGTGGGATGGTTCGCGGGGTGGATCGAGGGACGTGAGGACGTTCCACTACATCAACCACGTTTATTAACGCTTCTGTTGTACAATCTACAAGGGTACATAGATCGGAGATCCCCTCTCGTAGATGGACATCACCATGATAGGTTTTCGTGCGCGTAGGAAATTTTTGTTTCCCATGCGACGTTCCCGAACATGATATTCACTTCTGTGAAGGTGCTGCTAGAATTGCTAAACCTCACGCTAGAGACAAACATAGGCCTGTTATTGGCACGCCTGTGGTTTCTGTTAAGATAGGAGATCATTGTTATCATGGTTTATGTGACGTGGGTGCTAGTGTTAGTGCAATACCTCAATCCTTATATGATGAAATCAAAGATGAGATTTCACATATTGGGATAGAGCCTATTGATGTCACTATTCAACTTGCCAATAGAGATACTATCTACCCTGTGGGAATTGTTAGGGATGTTGAAGTCTTATGTGGTAAAACGAAGTATCCTGCTGATTTCCTCGTTCTTGCTACAGCTCAAGATAGCTTTTGTCCCATCATATTTGGCAGACCTTTTCTTAATACCTTCAATGCTCATATTGACTGTGAGAAGAAAACTATCACTATTGGCTTTGAAGGTGTGTCACATGAGTTCAATTTCTCCAAGTTTGGTAGACAACCTCATGAAAATGAGTTGCCTAGTAGGGATGAAACTATTGCCTTAGCTTCTATTGCCATGCCTCCTACTGATCCTTAGAGCAATACTTGCTTGAGCATGAAATTGATATGCATATGGAGGAAAGGGATGAGATAGATAGAGTTGTCTTAGAATAATATCCTATCCTTAAGAATAAGTTTCCTGTTGAACTGCTGAATAATATCCTATCCAAAAGGTGAACCTGTGTTTGAGCTTAAACAGTTGCCTGATACTCTTAAGTATGCATATATTGATGAAAAAGAGATATATCATGTTATAATTAGTGCTAGCCTTTGAGAGCATGAAGAAAACAAGTTACTAAAAACTCCGAGGAAGCACCGAGATGCTATTGGATATACTCTTGATGATCTTAAGGGCATTAGTCCCACTCTATGCGAGCACAAGATCAAAAATGATCCTGATTTTAAGCCAGTTGCTGATCATCAACGGAGATTAAATCCTAAGATGAAAGAAGTAGTAAGAAAATAAATACTAAAGCTCCTGGAAGCGGGTATCCTGTTTCTCATAGCGATTGGGTGAGTCCGGTGCATTGCGTCCCTAAGAAGGGAGGCATTACCGTTGTCCCTAATGATAAGGATGAATTGATCCCACAGAGGATTATTACTGGCTATAGGATGGTGATCGATTTTAGGAAATTGAATAAGGTCACTAGGAAAGATCATTACCCTCTGCCTTTTATCGACCAAATGCTAGAAAGGCTGTCTAAACACCAACACTTCTGCTTTCTAGACGGTTATTCTGGTTTCTCCCAAATACCAGTTGTACAATCTGATGAGGAGAAAACCACTTTCACCTGCCCTTTCGGTACCTTTGCTTATAGATGTATTCCTTTTGGCTTGTGTAATGCATCTGCCACCTTTCAAAGATGTATGATGGCTATATTCTCTGACTTTTGTGAAAAGATTGTCGAGGTTTTCATGGATGACTTTTCCGTTTACGGGTCTTCTTTTGATGATTGCCTGAGCAACCATGATCGAGTCTTACAGAGATGTAAAGACACCAATCTTGTCTTGAATTGGGAGAAGTGCCACTTTATGGTTAATGAAGGCATCGTCTTAGGACATAAAATTTCTGAAAGAGGTATTAAAGTCGATAAGGCTAAGGTTGATGGAATCGAGAAAATGCTATACCCCACAGATATCAAAGGTATAAGAAGTTTCCTTGGTCATGCTGGTTTCTAGAGAAGGTTCATTAAAGGCTTCTCTAAGATTTCTAGGCCTCTTACCAATCTCTTGCAAAAGGATATTCCTTTTGTTTTGACGATGATTGTGACGAAGCCTTCGAAATACTTAAGAGGGCTTTGATAACTGCACCTATTATTCAACCACCTGATTGGAACTTACCTTTTGAAATCATGTGCGATGCTAGTGATTATACTGTTGGTGTTGTTCTAGGGCAAAGAGTTGATAAGAAGTTGAATGTTATTCACTATGCTAGTAAAACTCTAGACAGTGCCGAGAGAAACTATGCTACTACGGAGAAGGAATTTTTAGCAGTCGTGTTTGCATGTGAAAAGCTCAGGTCTTACATAGTTGATTCCAAAGTCACTATTCACACTGATCATGCTACTATTAAGTACCTCATGGAGAAGAAATACGCTAAACCTAGACTTATCAGATGTGCTCTCTTGCTACAAGAATTTGATTTGCACAGTGGACAGAAAGGGTGCTGACAACCCAGTAGCAGATAACTTGTCTAGGTTGGAGAACGATCTTGATGACCCACAACCTATTGATGCCAGCTTTCCCGGTGAGCAACTGAATGTCATCAATGCTTCACGTAGTGCACCGTGGTATGCCTATTATGCAAACTATATCGTTGCCAAAAACATACCACCAAGTTTCACGTACCAGCAAAAGAAGAAATTCTTCTTTGACTTGAGACATTACTTTTGGGACGATCCTCACCTTTATAAGGAAGGAGTAGATGGCGTTATTAGATCTTGTGTACCTGAACATGAGCAGGGACAGATCCTACAGAAGTGTCACTCCGAGGCCTACGGAGGACACCATGCGGGAGATAGAACTGCACACAAGGTATTGCAATCAGGTTTCTATTGGCCCACTCTCTTCAAGGATGCCCGTAAGTTTGTCTTGTCTTGTGACGAATGTCAAAGAATAGGTAATATGAGCAAACGTCAGGAAATGCCTATGAACTATTCACTTGTCATTGAACCATTTGTTGTCTGGGGCTTTGATTATATGGGACCTTTTCCGAAATCCAACGGGTATACTCATATCCTAGTTGCTGTTGATTACGTCACTAAGTGGGTAGAAGCTATCCCCACTAGTAGTGCTGATCACAACACCTATATCAGGATGCTGAAAGAAGTTATCTTCCCTAGATTTGGAGTCCCTAGATATCTAATGACCGACGGTGGTTCAGACTTCATGCATGGTGCTTTCCGTAAAACGCTTGCTAAGTATGATGTCAATCATAGAATTGCGTCTCCCTATCACCCTCAGTCCAGTGGTCATGTAGAGCTAAGCAATAGAGAGATTAAACTAATTCTACAAAAGACTGTCAACAGGTCTAGACAGAATTGGTCTAAGAAGCTCGATGATGCACTGTGGGCTTATAGAACTGCCTATAAGAGTCCCATGGGCATGTCTTCGTACAAAATGGTGTACGGTAAAGCATGTCATTTGCCTCTTGAGCTAGAGCATAAAGCTTATTGGGCAATCAAAGAGCTAAACTTTGATTTCAAACTTGCTTGCGAGAAGAGGTTATTTGACATTAGCTCGCTTGATGAATGGAGAACTCAGGCATATGAGAATGCCAAGTTGTTCAAAGAGAAGGTTAAGAGGTGGCATGATAAGAGGATACAAAAGCGTGAGTTCAATGTAGGTGATTATGTCTTGCTATATAACTCTCGTTTAAGATTCTTTGCAGGCAAGCTTCTCTCTAAATGGGAAGGTCCCTATGTTGTTGATGAAGTATATCATTCCGGTGCTATCAAGATCAACAACACGGAAGGTAATTGTCCGAGAGTTGTAAATGGGCAGAGAATCAAGCATTATATCTCAGGTACTCCCATAAATGTTGAAAGCAATATTATCAATACCATAACTCCGGAAGAATACCTAAGGGATATTTATCGGCCTGATTCAGACTCCGAAAACGAAGAGGTATGTGATTCGGTAAGAAACAGAGTCCAAAACTTTTCTAGTAGGAAATTTTCTCCGTTTTGGAATATTTGAAAAAATACAAAAATGGAAGTAGTCCGGAAAGTGCGCGAGGAGGCGACAAGCCTGCACGGCGCGGGCCCACCCCCTGGCCGCGCCGTGAGGGCTTGTGGCCACCTCGTGCGCCTCCCGAACTCTGTTTTCGTGCGGGGTACTCCTTCTGGTGTGGAAAAATCATTATATATACTCCCGGTTGGTCTGACCCCTGCATCACGCAGATATCCTTTGTTTTTCGTTTCGAGCCTGTTTCTGTTGCAGATCAAGATCACTATGACTTCCCCAAAAGCTCCGAAGGACAAGATCTTCGAGAAGGTCATCAATCCCTACCTCACGAGAGTGCTGCAACACCCTCAATCTATCGAGATGCATGAGGGGATGTTGTACATCCGTGATGTTGAAGGGCCCAAGAAGACCGGAAGCGTGGAGACGAGGCTCGAAGCAATGGAGCAACAAGTCTTCAAGTGCCAAGGGATGGTGGAGCGTGGACTCAACGCCAACCACATGATAATCATGGAGTTCACCAGCAAGCACAGGATTGATGCCAATGACATTGGAAAGCACCTCTCCTGGCTCTATGACAGGATTGATCAACTCCAGCCCAGATCTATGACCTGCAAAACCAAAACTGTGAGTATGAGTATAGATTTAAATCAATACGGTTAGCTGTAGATTTGAGGATTCCAGAGACTCGATCATCTTTCCATGATGGAGCACCTATGCCTTGGAAGACGGAGGATCAAACCCATGTTGCAAAAACTCCACCATCACCACCAAAGGAAGACAACTGAGCAGTGGTATAGGCAATCCGCTTGGCTTGTGCCAAGCTTGGGGGAGTTGCCCCGGTATCGTATCACCATCACATATTTTGCCTTTACCTTTGTTTTAGTTTTCCTTTCAGTTTTCTCTTTCTCCAGTAGATTAAATTTTTTAGTGTTTTAGTCTTGAGTTTTGCTTTGTGTCACCCCCGATGTATTCGAGCTCGTGAGCCATATAATAAAGAGTGTCTTAGTTGAATGACTTTGCCTCTTTCCATGATCAAAAGAGTGAGAATAGAACAAAAGCACGAAAGATCATGTAATGATCTTATGGGAAGTGCTGGCTTCACATATAAAAAGAATGAGGATTGAAATTTGTTGAGGATAGGAAAACGTAGACCTTGGTCATTGTTGCAATTAATAGGAAGTGATAAAGAAGGAGAGGTTCACATATAAATATATGATCTCTGACACCATCTATGATTGTGAACACTCACTAAACTATTGCATGCCTAGAAGTAGATGTTGGACAAGGAAGACAACATAATGAATTGTGTTTTCTTGGTTCTGAACAATGTTATATGACTAGAGATCCCTTAGCATGTGACGATTGCTTCCACCTCACATTAGCCAAACCTCCCGCACCAAGTAGAGATACTACTTGTGCATCCATAAACCATCTACCTCGTTTTGCCATGAGTGTCCACCATACCTACCTATGGATTGAATACGATCCCTCAAGTAAGTTGTCATCGGTGAAAGCAATAAAAATTGCTCTCTAATATGTATGATCTATTAGTGTGTGGAAAATAAGCTTTGTACGGACCTGTGATGAGGAAGGCATAAAAGCGACAGACTGCATAATAAAGTTCTTTATCACAGGGGGCAATATAAAGTGACGTTCCTCCGCACTAAGAGGACACACATCCAAACCTCAACAGTGTATGACAACCTCTGCTTCCCTCTGCGAAGGACCTATCTTGTACCTTTACTTTTTGCCCTTGAAAGAGTCATGGTGATCTTCACCAATTCCTTATTTCGCCTTTATCTTGGCTAACGTCATATGCTTGGGAAAGATCTATATTAATATGTCAACTTGGAAGTAAGTATTCATGAATTATTATGGTTGACATTACCCTTGAGGTAAGCAGTTGGGAGGCAAAACTGTAAGCCCCTATCTTTCTCTGTGTCCAGCTGAAACTTTGATCTCATGAGTACCACATGAGTTGTAGCAATTGTAGAGAACGAAAGAATGATTGAGTATGCGGATTTGCTTTATAAGCTCTTATTTGACTCTTTCTGATGTTGTGATAAATTGCAATTGCTTCAATGACTAAAGGCTATCGGTTGTTACTTCTCGGTAAGGTTCTTGATCCATGCTTTACTTTGTGAAGGAATTATCACTTTAGCATGAGATATTATATGTTGGTATGGCTGTTCTAATCATGATCATGATGCATGCATGTTCGTATCTTGTTTTGTCGACACCTCTCTCCCGAAACACGTGGACATATTTATTGAGCTAGGCTTTCGCTTGAGGACAAGTGTCGGGACCCTGATCCTAAGTCATAGGAATCCAGCCTGTAACACAACGCATCCCTTTGCGGTCTCACGCAGGGTTAACCCCACGGCTACAGCCTTACCTTAGCCGGGACCATTTGCGCCTTTTGACTCACGTATGCAATTGTGTCGCTAGCATTCCAATGTCAAAGAACCCGGATCGACAAGTCTAGTCGTAAACCAAAGTGGCAGTACCGCACAAGGACATGCATACATGACCCAACAAAGCAGGTGTCGGTCACCAGCGAATGTAGACGAGTCGTAGCAAGCTACAAGGACTCCATTAGATCGCGTGACATTTCCCCAAAGTGGACATACACAACAGCTAAGAAGGACACATGCCGGTCAACCAATGTGTCCGGAGCAGTAGCGAGCTACCATGGCATACCGATATGTATAGATACATCGATGGCATCACAACATAACCATAAACATACAAGCTTTATTTAAGAGGCGCAAAAGAGCCACACACATAATATTACACAGTAAGGGTCTCACGACCCATAATAGCAGTCATTCAGTTCCAAGCCAGCGGAAGAGATTAAAACTGTCTGAGTACAGACATGTGAAACTAGAGGGCACTTGGCCTGACTATATTACAGACCCAACCTAGGGCCAGATCGTAACTGGGACACCAGCTACTCGTCGTCGTTGATGTCTATGAAGAACCCTCCATTAGGGTCATTAGCAACCTCTGCAACATTTATTAAGCAAACATGAGTACGGAGGTACTCAGCAAGACTTTAGGATAACTATCTACTCATGCAATGTATTAATAAGGTATTGTGGGGTTTCATGTGGAAAGCCAGCATTTGACTCGTGGCTAGACAACTTGCATTTTTAAATAATTTTGACAACTTGATTCCTCGCACACGAGTCCACTAACACCACAACAATACTCCATCGTGGAATCATTGTGTCTCCATACGGAAATGCCGTCCATGACACTCACGATTATCTTGACAATTTTATGAGTAGCCATTGAAGTTATCTATGAACAACATATGTCTCCAAGTAGTCCATATCCGCGGACGCGGCTATTTAAATAGATCATAACCCTGCAGGGGTGTACTTCGTCACACACGCTCTCGCCACTTATCGCCATGTGCACGTCATGCACCTCGGCAACCTTCAAGCGGAAGCCCAGCGAGGGAGTCGGCCACGACCGTTAACCACATTAGTACCTAGTCCAGGTCTATCGCCTATCTGAGGGTAACCCACACGGAAGTCCGGCCGAGGTTTCCGCCACGGCCTCAAACGATGTGCGCAGGGTTCCCAAGCCCACCATCCGGGTGCCACTTGGTACACCGTGCCACTGCATACCGCATCACAGCCCACCTCTCAGGTCAGCGCTATGCACGGCCTCCAACATGACTATAAACACGAGAAACTACTTCAACTCCTGGACCGAGTACTAAGCGATTAATAAGTCGAGAGGGTCAATTAAGTATCCCAACGTGTGGTAGTATCTAGTCTTGGATTACATACACGGAACTCAGTTCCTAAGGACGGTTCCAATGAAACAACCCGCCATGTACTCCTACACAGCCTTTCACCGGTACCTTTACCAAATCAGGTTCAACACACAACCTTTGCTTACCGAACACATTCTCACAAGTATGTTCATCTCCCAGATGACAGACCATACACAACTCTAAGCATAGCATGCATAGTAGGATAAGGCACATCATGGCTCAAGCAACTACCAGGTATGCTAGGTTGCAAGGTTCAGCTATTTACTGTGACAAGGATTGGTCATGCAAAGGAAGTGGGTTCAACTAACGTGGCAAAAGCATTTGAAGCATTTGATCCTAATGCAATAAGTAAGTGCAGGAGCAAGAACATGGGATTTATCGGGATGATCAAAATGGTTGCTTGCCTTGTTACTCAGAGGAGTGACAATATACGTCAGACAAATATTCGGTGGAATCCGGGGGAGCGGAGCCTACCGAAAGGAATGACAACAATCAATATCAAACATATGCAATCAAGATGATGCATGAGCATGGCATGAGAGTGCAAGATGGTATACTATTATAGCTAACATGTATTAGGTTTGAAGTTGATTTGAATCAAATTCAAATATCACTTCAAACGAGGTATTCTCGGATACCATTTTAATTGATTCGACCTGATGCTCAGATCAACTTGCTTTTAACATGCATGGGATGACATGTTAGGTTGCTGGTTCGTAGTTAGGACAGTGTTTGATCATGTCATTTATAGTGAAATTTAAATATTTTCCAAATTCCATCTACAAGGTATTTATAAGAATTAACTTATTCATTAATCTACATGTTTGGGTTCTGTAACATTTTCAAATATGTTTGAAAATGGAATATTCATATTCCTTGAATTTTCTGATACTTTTTCGTATATAAATTATTTTCATTGGAGTTACAGATTAATTTCTATGAATTTTTGAAGTTTTAAAAATTTTTGGAATTATTTTTATAATAGCAAACCCCTTTATTGCGTCAACTTACCTGTTCAGGTCAAAACTGACAGGGGGGACCCACTGGTCAGCGTCTCAGGGGCTAATCCCGCGCTGACCAGCCACTAATTGGGTTTGACTTGGCCTTGGGCCCACTGTCAGCGAATGATTAGGCTTTAAACCTACCGGGTTAAGCTGGCCACGTCGGCCCCCACCGGAATATGGCCGACGGCGACCACGGGCGCAGCGGAGGGCTCACCGGAGAGAGCTAAACGGCGCTACAACCGTCGGTTTTGGGCGCAGATTAGTGCTACAGGCAGCTAGAGAAACGCCGCATCTAAAGGGAGTGGAGCTGGACCCAGTGGTCAGCGGAATCCACGCCGGCGATGAGGTCAGCGGCGGGTACGGCTCGGGCATTGACGGGGGTGCCGATGCGGTGGACTAGCGAGCTGGGAGAGGGGCCCTACGCCATCTACAGAGCTCCAGGAGCTCATTTGTGAGCTCGGCCTCGCGAGCGGAGTACCACAACGACGACAATGACATGGCCGGCGACGAGGTCCTTCGGGCTCCGGCGGCTAACGTGGTTAAAGGAGGGGAAAAACCTCGGGAAGAGGGGAACAGGAAGAGGAGCCCACGACGGATCTTGTGAGGCTGCCGGGAGGGTCGGGGAGGACCGGGAGACGGCGGATCGATGGCGACCGGAGCTTCGGGGAGAGACAGATCCGAGAGGGGAAGGGGATCGAGAGGCCTAGGGGAGAGGATAGAGCCGCGGGGAGGAGGATAAGAAGGCACAGGCGTCGCGCTGGCACTCCTGGAGGCCTCCAGCAACGAGCAGGCAGGCAGGAGGTGGCCGGGCTTGGCCGCCGTGCTCATCTTCTCCCCTGCCTACTTGCATGAGGAGGAAGATGACCGGGGAGCCCCTAGTGGGCTCGGCCGGCGAAGATAGAGGTAAGCCCTTCCTTTCTCTTATTTCTTTTCTGTTTTGTTTCTGTTTTGCTAACTATTGTTTTGCCATTTATTTCAGCTCCAAAATAGTTTGTAAAAACTAATTGGAACACCCCAGAATATTTGTTGGAATATTTCCAACCATTCCTAAAGTTTTCAGCATTTTTGAAAGTTTAAAGTTTCTGATTTCAAATTTAAAACTTGAAACCAATAGCTTTTTGCATTTAATTAAAATGCAAAGAGTAAATAAGAAATTGTTTCCTTCATTGCTTATTTGTTTCCAATAATTATCAGAAAGATTGAACTTTTCTTGAGGCCATTTTGGGTTCATTGATTTTAACTAGTTTGAAATTTCCTTTAATTTGAGAAGTGGCTAGGGTTTTTGAGTTTTCCTTCACCACTTACTTTATTCTTGTTGAAAATTTCCTAGATGCAATGCAAAGAAAACATGAGCACAAAGCTAACTTGATTAAGGTGTCAGGGATGTGACAACAAGCGAGGTCTAAGCTTGGGGGAGTTGCTACGTCCATTTTGCATCATTTTTTCATGTTAATATTTATCACTTCTTGGGTTGTTATTTCACTTCACGGTACAATTCTTATGCCTTTCTCTCTTATTTTGCAAGGTTTACATGAAGAGGGAGAATGCCGGCAACTGGAATTCTGGCCTGAAAGTGGAGCGAAGTTGAGATACCTATTCTGCGCAACTCCAAACGCCATAAAAATCAACGAGGATTTTTTTTTCCGGATTTATAAAAAATACTGGGCCGAAGAAGCGCCAGAGGGGCGCCAGGGGGTGGCCACAAGCCTGCACGGCGCGACCACCCCCCAGGCCACGCCATGAGGGCTTGTGGGCAACCTGCTGGCCCACTTGCCCCCCTCTTCTGCTATATGAAGGGTTTCGTCTGGAAAAAAGATGAGGGAGGAGCTTTTTCGTGGATTCGGCGCCGCCATGAGGCGGAACTTGAGCAGAACCAATCTAGAGCTCTAGCAGGACGATCCTGCCGGGGAAACTTCCCTCCCAGAGGGGGAAATCATCGCCATCGTCATCACCAACACTCCTCTCATCGGAGGGGACTCGTCACCATCAAAATCTTCATTAGCACCATCTCATCTCCAAACCCTAGTTCATCACTTGTAACCAATCTCCGTCTCACGACTTCGATTGGTACTTGTAAGGTTGCTAGTAGTGTTGATTACTCTTTGTAGTTGATGCTAGTTGGATTACTTGGTGGAAGAGTTTATGTTCAGATCCTTGATGCTACTCATTACCTCTCTGGTCATGAATATGATTATGCTTTGTGAGTAGTTACTTTTGTTCCTGAGGACATGGGATAAGTCATGCTAATAGTAGTCATGTGAATTTGGTAGTCGTTCGGTATTTTGATGTGTTGCATGTTGTTTTTCCTCTAGTGGTGTTATGTGAACGTCGACTACATAACACTTCACCATTATTTGAGCCTAGAGGAAGGCATTGGGATGTAGTAAGTAGATGATGGGTTGCTAGAGTGACATAAGCTTAAACCCTAGTTTATGAGTTACTTCGTAAGGGGCTGATTTGGATCCACTAGTTTAATGCTATGTTTAGACTTTGTCTTAATTTTTCTTTCGTAGTTGCGGATGCTTGCGAGAGGGGTTAATCATATGTGGGATGCTTGTCCAAGTAAGGGAAGTACCCAAGCGCTGGTCCACCCACATATCAAACTATCAAAGTAACGAACGCGAATCATATGAACATGATGACAACTAGCATGACAGAAATTCCCGTGTGTCCTCGGGAGCGTTTTTCCTCCTATAAAACTTTGTCCAGGCTTGTCCCTTGCTACCAAAGGGATTGGTCCACTTTGCTGCACCGTTGCTAATTTTGTTACTTGTTGCTTGCTACGAATCATCTCACCACACAATCACTTGTTACCGACAATTTTAGTGCCTACAGATTTTATCTTGCTGAAAACCACTTGTCAAATCCTTCTGCTCCTCGTTGGGTTCGACACTCTTACTTATCAAAAGGACTATGATTGATCCTGTATACTTGTGGGTCATCAAGACTCTTTTCTGGCGCTATTGCCGGGGAGTGAAGCGCCTTTGGTGAGTGGAACTTGGTAAGGAAACATTCATATAGTGTGCTGAAATTTATTGTCACTTGTCACTATGGATACTAATCCTTTGAGGGGCTTGTTTGGGGTATCTTCACCTCGAACGTAAGCATGAAGAGTTGCTCCTCAACCTACTGCACCTACTGAAAATATTTTCTTTGAATTTCCTTCGGGTATGCTTGAGAAACTGCTGGCTAATCCTTTTACAGGAGATGGAACATCGCTCCCAGACTTGCATCTAATCTATGTAGATGAAATTTGTGGTTTATTTGAGCTTGTAGGTTTGCCCGAGGATGAGGTCAAGAAGAAGGTCTTTCCTTTATCTTTGAAGGATATGGCATTGAGATGGTATAGGCTATTTGATGATACTGGATCATGGGACTACAATCGGTTGAAATTGGAATTTCATCAAAAGTTTTATCCTATGCATTTAGTACATCGTGATTGGAATTATATTTATAATTTCTGGCCTCGTGACAAAGAGAGCATTGCTCAAGCTTGGGGAAGTCTTAAATAAATGCTATATTCATGCCCCAATCATGAGCTCTCGAGAGAAATTATTATTCAGAACTTCTATGCTCGGCTTTCTCATGATGATCGCACCATGCTTGACACTTCTTGTACCGGTTCTTTTATGAAGAGAGATATTGACTTCAAATGGAATTTATTGGAGAGAATTAAACGCAACTCTGAAGATGGGGAGCTTGAAGAAGGTAAGGAGTCAGGTATGAATTTCACTTTCGATTGCGTTAAATCCTTTGTTGAGACAAACACTTTTTGTGACTTTAGCGCTAAGTATGGACTTGACTCTGAGATAGTAGCTTCATTGTGTCAATCCATTGCTGCTCATATAGATCTCCCCAAAGAGAAGTGGTTTAAATATCATCCTCCTTTAGAAGTCAATGTAGTTAAACCGACTCCAGTTGAAGAGAAAGGCATTGCCTATAATGATCCTGTGATTCCCAGTGCTTACATTGAGAAACCACCTTTCCCTGTTAGGATAAAGGATCATTCTAAAGCTTCAACTGTGATACGTAGAGGCTACATTAGAACACCTACACCCCCTGAGCAAATTAGAGTTGAACCTAGCATTGCTATTATCAAAGATCTTCTGTCCGACAATGTTGAGGGACATGATATGTTGGAATTATGCCCTAGAGGTAATGATAAATAAGTTATTATTATAATTCCTGTATCAAGATAATCGTTTATTATCCATGCTATAATTGTATTGAATGAAGACTTAGATACATTTGTGGATACATAGACAAAACACTGTCCCTAGCAAGCCTCTAGTTGGCTAGCCAGTTGATCAAGGATAGTCAAGGTCTTCTGACTATGTACAAGGTGTTGTTGCTTGATAACTAGATCACATCATTAGGTGAATCATGTGATGGACTAGACCCAAACTAATAGACGTAGCATGTTGATCATGTCATTTTGTTGCTACTGTTTTCTGCGTGTCAAGTATTTATTCCTATGACCATGAGATCATATAACTCACTGACACCGGAGGAATACTTTGTGTGTATCAAACGTCGCAACGTAACTGGGTGACTATAAAGATGTTCTACAGGTATCTCCGAAGGTGTTCGTTGAGTTAGTATGGATCGAAACTGGGATTTGTCACTCCGTGTGACACAGAGGTATCTCGGGGCCCACTTGGTAATACAACATCACACACAAGCCTTGCAAGCAATGTGACTTAGTGTAAGTCACGGGATCTTGTATTACGGAACGAGTAAAGAGATTTGCTGGTAAAACGAGATTAAAATAGGTATGCGGATACTGACGATCGAATCTCGGGAAAGTAACATACCGAAGGACAAAGGGAATGACATACGGGATTATATGAATCATTGGCACTGAGGTTCAAACGATAAGATCTTCGTAGAAAATGTAGAATCCAATATGGGCATCCAGGTCCCGCTATTGGATATTGACCGAGGAGTCCCTCGGGTCATGTCTACATAATTCTCGAACCCGCAGGGTGTGCACACTTAAGGTTCGGCGTTGTTTTATGCGTATTTGAGTTATATGGTTGGCTACTGAATGTTGTTCAGAGTCCCGGATGATATCACGGACGTCACGAGGGTTTCCGGAATGGTCCGGAGATGATGATTGATATATAGGATGACCTCATTTGATTACCGGAAGTTTTCGGAATTACCGGGAATCACCGGGGGGGGGGGGGGGGAAGCCCACCCCGGGGAAGCCCATAGGACTTAGGGGTGCCACACCAGCCCTTAGTGGGCTGGTGGGCAAGCCCAAGAAGGCCCCTGCGCAGGATAAGAAAAAATCAAAGAGAAAAAAAGGGGAAGTGGGGAAAGAGAGAAGGACTCCACCTTCCAATCCTAGTTGGACTAGGATTGGAGGACGACTCCTCCTCCCCCCTTGAGACGAACCCCTTGGGTCTCCTTGAGCCTCAAGGGAAGGCCCCTCCCCTCCCTCCTATATATATTGAGGTATTAGGGCTGATTTGAGACAACTTTTCCACGGCAGCCCAACCACATACCTCCACGGTTTTTCCTCTAGATTGCGTTTCTGCGGAGCTCGGGCGGAGCTCTGCTGAGATTAGATCACCACCAACCTCCGAAGCGCCGTGACGCTGCCGTAAAACTCATCTACCTCTCCGTCTCTCTTGCTGGATCAAGAAGGCCGAGATCATCGTCGAGTTGTACGTGTGCTGAACGCGGAGGTGCCATCCGTTCGACACTAGATCGGAGCGGATCGCGGGATGGTTCGTGGGACGGTTCGCGGGGCGGATCGAGGGACGTGAGGATGTTCCAGTACATCAACCACGTTTATTAACGCTTCTGCTGTGCAATCTACAAGGGTACATAGATCGGAGATCCCCTCTCGTAGATGGACATCACCATGATAGGTTTTCATGCGCGTAGGAAATTTTTTGTTTCCCATGCGACGTTCCCCAACTTGATATTCACTTCTGTGAAGATGCTGCTAGAATTGCTAAACCTCACGCTAGAGACAAACATAGGCCTGTTATTGGCATGCCTGTGGTTTCTGTTAAGATAGGAGCTCATTGTTATCATGGCTTATGTGACGTGGGTGCTAGTGTTAGTGCAATACCTCAATCCTTATATGATGAAATCAAAGATGAGATTTCACCTATTGAGATAGAGCCTCTTGATGTCACTATTCAGCTTGCCAATAGAGATACTATCTACCCTGTGGGAATTGTTAGGGATGTTGAAGTCTTGTGTGGTAAAACAAAGTATCCAGCTGATTTCCTCGTTCTTGCTACCGCTCAAGATAGCTTTTGTCCCATCATATTTGGCAGACCATTTCTCAATACCTTTAATGCTCATATTGACTATGAGAAGAAAACTATCACTATTGGCTTTGAAGGTGTGTCACATGAGTTCAATTTCTCCAAGTTTGGTAGAAAACCTCATGAAAAAGAGTTTCCTAGTAGGGATGAAACTATTGCCTTAGCTTCTATTGCCATGCCTCCTACTGATCCCTTAGAGCAATACTTGCTTGAGCATGAAAATGATATGCATATGGATGAAAGGGATGAGATAGATAGAGTTGTCTTAGAATAATATCCTATCCTTAAGAATAACTTTCCTGTTGAACTGCTTGGAGATCCACCCCCACCAAAAGGTGACCTGTGTTCGAGATTAAATAGTTGCCTGATACTCTTAAGTATGTATATCTTGATGAAAAAGAGATATATCCTGTTATAATTAGTGCTAGCATCTGAGAGCATGAAGAAAACAAGTTACTAAAAACTCCGAGGAAGCACCGGGCTGCTATTGGATATACTCTTGATGATCTTAAGGGCATTAGTCCCACTCTATGCGAGCACAAGATCAAAACAGATCCTGATTTTAAGCTAGTTGCTAATCATCAACGGAGATTAAATCCTAAGATGAAAGAAGTAGTAAGAAAAGAAATACTAAAGCTCCTGGAAGCGGGTATTATCTATCCTGTTTCTCATAGCGATTGGGTGAGTCCGGTGCATTGCGTCCCTAAGAAGGGAGGCATTACCGTTGTCCCTAATGATAAGGATGAATTGATCCCACAGAGGATTATTACTGGCTATAGGATGGTGATAGATTTTAGGAAATTGAATAAGGTCACTAGGAAAGATCATTACCCTCTGCCTTTTATCGACCAAATACTAGAAAGGGTGTCTAAACACACACACTTCTCCTTTCTAGACGGTTATTCTGGTTTCTCCGAAATACCAGTTGCACAATCTGATCAGGAGAAAACCACTTTCACCTGCCCTTTCGGTACCTTTGCTTATAGACATATGCCTTTTGGCTTGTGTAATGCACCTGCCACCTTTCAAAGATGTATGATGGCTATATTATCTGACTTTTGTGTAAAGATTATCGAGGTTTTCATGGATAACTTTTGATGATTGCCTGAGCAACCTTGATCGAGTCTTACAGAGATGTAAAGACACCAATCTTGTCTTGAATTGGGAGAAGTGCCACTTTATGGTTAATGAAGGCATCGTCTTAGGACATAAATTTTTTGAAAGAGGTATTGAAGTCGATAAGGCTAAGGTTGATGCAATCGAGAAAATGCTATACCCCACAGATATCAAAGGTATAAGAAGTTTCCTTGGTCATGCTGGTTTCTATAGAAGGTTCATTAATGACTTCTCTAAGATTTCTAGGCCTCTTACCAATCTCTTGCAAAAGGATATTCCTTTTGTTTTTGATGATGATTGTGAGGAAGCCTTCGAAATACTTAAGAGGGCTTTGATAACTACACCTATTGTTCAACCACCTGATTGGAACTTACCTTTTGAAATCATGTGTGATGCTAGTGATTATGCTGTTGGTGCTATTCTAGGGCAAAGAATTGATAAGAAGTTGAATGTTATTCATGACGCTAGTAAAACTCTAGACAGTGTCCACAGAAACTATGCTACTATGGAGAAGGAATTTTTAGCAGTCGTGTTTGCATGTGAAAAGCTCACGTCTTACATAGTTGATTCCAAAGTCACTATTCACACTGATCATGCTGCTATTAAGTACCTCATGGAGAAGAAATACACTAAACCTAGAGTTATCAGATGTGTTCTCTTGCTACAAGAATTTGATTTGCACGTTGTCGACAGAAAGGGTGCTGACAACCCAGTAGCAGATAACTTGTCTAGGTTGGAGAACGATCTTGATGACCCACAACCTATTGATGCCAACTTTCCTGATGAGCAACTGAATGTCATCAATTCTTCACGTAGTGCACCGTGGTATGCCTATTATGCAAACTATATCGTTGCCAAATACATACCACCTAGTTTCACGTACCAGCAAAAGAAGAAATTCTTCTTTGACTTGAGACATTACTTTTGGGATGATCCTCACCTTTATAAGGAAGGATTAGATGGTGTTATTAGATGTTCTGTACCTAAACATGAACAGGGACAGATCCTACAGAAGTGTCACTCCAAGGCCTACGGAGGACACCATGCGAGAGATAGAACTGCACATAAGGTATTGCAATCAGGTTTCTATTGGCCCACTCTCTTCAAGGATGCCCGTAAGTTTGTCTTGTCCTGTGACGAATGTCAAAGAATAGGTAATATTAGCAAACGTCAGGAAATGCCTATGAACTATTCACTTGTCATTGAACCATTAGATGTGTGGGGGCTTTGATTATATGGGACCTTTTCCGTAATCCAGCGGATATACTCATATCCTAGTTGCTGTTGATTACGTCACTAAGTGGGTAGAAGCTATCCCCACTAGTAGTGCTGATCACAACACCTATATCAGGATGTTGAAAGAAGTTATCTTCCCTAGATTTGGAGTCCCTAGATATCTAATGACCGATGGTGGTTCACACTTCATTCATGGTGCTTTCCGTAAAACGCTTGCTAAGTACAATGTCAATCATAGAATTGCGTCTCCCTATCACCCTCAGTCCAGTGGTCAAGTAGAGCTAAGCAATAGAGAGATTAAACTAATTATACAAAAGACTATCAACAGGTCTAGACAGAATTGGTCTAAGAAGCTCGATGATGCACTGTGGGCTTATAGAACTGCCTATAAGAGTCCCATGGGCATGTCTTCGTACAAAATGGTGTACGGTAAAGCATGTCATTTGCCTCTTGAGCTAGAGCATAAAGTTTATTGGGCAATCAAAGAGCTAAACTTTGATTTCAAACTTGCTGGTGAGAAGAGGTTATTTGACATTAGCTCGCTTGATGAATGGAGAACTCATGCATATGAGAATGCCAAGTTGTTCAAAGAGAAGGTTAAGAGGTGGCATGATAAGAGGATACAAAAGCGTGAGTTCAATGTAGGTGATTATGTCTTGCTATATAACTCTCGTTTAAGATTCTTTGTAGGCAAGCTTCTCTCTAAATGGGAAGGTCCCTATGTTGTTGAGGAAGTATATCATTCCGGTGCTATCAAGATCAACAACACGGAAGGTAATTGTCCGAGAGTTGTAAATGGGAAGAGAACCAAGCATTATATCTCAGGTACTCCCATAAATATTGAAAGCAATATTATCAATACCATAACTCCGGAAGAATACCTAAGGGATAGTTATCGGCCTGATTCAGACTCCGAAAACGAAGAGGTATGAGATTAGGTAAGAAAACAGAGTCCAAAACTTTTCCAGTAAGAAATTTTCTCCCTTTTGGAATATTTGAAAAAAATACAAAAAATGGAAGTAGTCCGGAAAGTGCGCGAGGAGGCGACAAGCCTGCACGGCGCGGGCCCACCCCCTGGCCGCGCCGTGAGCGCTTGTGGCCACCTCTTGCGCCTCCCGGACTTTGTTTTCGTGTGGGGCACTCATTCTGGTCTGGAAAAAATCACTATATATACTCTCGTTTGGTCTGACCCCTGCATCACGCAGATTTCCTCTGTTTTTCGTTTCGAGCCTGTTTCTGTTGCAGATCTAGATCGCTATGACTTCCCCAAAAGCTCCGAAGGACAAGATCTTCGAGAAGGTCATCAATCCCTACCTCATGAGAGTGCTGCAACACCCTCAATCTATCGAGATGCGTGAGGGGATGTTGCACATCCGTGATGTTGAAGGGCCCAAGAAGACCGGAAGCGTGGAGACGAGGCTCGAAGCAATGGAGCAACAAGTCTTCAAGTGCCAAGGGATGGTGGAGTGTGGAATCAACGCCAACCACATGATGATCACTAAGTTCACCAGCAAGAACAGGATTGATGCCAATGACATTGGAAAGCACCTCTCCTGGCTCTATGACAGGATTGATCAACTCCAGGCCCAGATCTATGACCTGCAGAACCAAAACTGTGAGTATGAGTATAGATTTAAATCAATACGGTTAGGTGCAGATTTGAGGATTCCGGAGACTCGTTCATCTTTCCATGATGGAGCACCTATGCCTTGGAAGACGGAGGATCAAACCCATGTTCCAACAACTCCACCATCACCACCAAAGGAAGACAACTGAGCATTGGTATGGGCAATCCCCTTGGCTTGTGCCAAGCTTGCGGGAGTTGCCCCGGTATCGTATCACCATCACATCTTTTGCCTTTACCTTTGTTTTAGTTTTCCTTTCAGTTTTCTCTTTCTCTAGTAGATTAAAAGTTTTAGTGTTTTAGTCTTGAGTTTTGCTTTGTGTCACCCCCGATGTATTCGAGCTCGTGAGCCATATAATACAGAGTGTCTTAGTTGAAGGGCTTTGCCTCTTGCCATGATCAAAAGAGTGAGAATAGAACAAAAGCATGAAAGATCATGTAATGATCTTATGGGAAGTGATGGCTTCACATATAAAAATAATGAGGATTGAAATTTGTTGAGGGTAGGCAAACGTAGACCTTGGTCATTGTTGCAATTAATAGGAAGTGATAAAGAAGGAGAGGTTCACATATAAATATATCATCTCTAACACCATCTATGATTGTGAACACTCACTAAACTATTGCATGCCTAGAAGTAGATGTTGGACAAGGAAGACAACATAATGAATTGTGTTTGCTTGGTTCCGAACAATGTTATATGATTAGAGATCCCTTAGCATGTGACGATTGCTTCCACCTCACATTAGCCAAACCTCCCGCACCAAGTAGAGATACTACTTGTGCATCCATCAACCATCAACCCCGTTTTGCCATGAGTGTCCACCATACCTACCTATGGATTGAATAAGATCCCTCAAGTAAGTTGTCATCAGTGAAAGCAATAAAAATTGCTCTCTAATATGTATGATCTATTAGTGTGTGGAAAATTAGCTTTGTACGAACCTGTGATGAGGAAGACATAAAAGCAACAGACTGCATAATAAAGTTCTTTATCACAGGGGGCAATATAAAGTGACGTTCCTCCACACTAAGAGGACACGCATCCAAACCTCAACAGCGCATGACAACCTCTGCTTCCCTCTGCGAAGGGCCTATCTTGTACCTTTACTTTTTGCCCTTGAAAGAGTGACGGTGATATTCACCAATTCCTTATTTCGCCTTTATCTTGGCTAACGTCATATGCTTGGGAAAGATCTATATTCATATGTCAACTTGGAAGTAAGTATTCATGAATTATTATTGTTGACATTACCCTTGAGGTAAGCAGTTGGGAGGCAAAACTGTAAGCCCCTATCTTTCTGTGTGTCCATCTGAAACTTTGATCTCATGAGTACCACGTGAGTTGTAGCAATTGTAGAGAACGAAAGAATGATTGAGTATGCGGATTTCCTTTATAAGCTCTTATTTGACTCTTTCTGATGTTGTGATAAATTGCAATTGCTTCAATGACTAAAGGCTATCAGTTGTTACTTCTCGGTAAGGTTCTTGATCCATGCTTTACTTTGTGAAGGAATTATCACTTTAGCATGAGAGATTATATGTTGGTATGGATGTTCTGATCATGATCACGATGCATGCATGTTCGTATCTTGTATTGTCGACACCTCTCTCCCAAAAGAGGTGGACATATTCATTGAGCTAGGCTTTCGCTTGAGGACAAGCGAGGTCTAAGCTTGGGGGAGTTGATACGTCCATTTTGCATCATTTTTTCATGTTGATATTTATCGCTTCTTGGGCTGCTATTTCACTTCACGGTACAATTCTTATGCCTTTTTTCTCTTATTTTGCAAGGTTTACATGAAGAGGGAGAATGCCGGCACCTGGAATTCTGGCCTGAAAGTGGAGCAAAGTTGAGATACCTATTCTGCGCAACTCCAAACGCCGTAAAAATCAACGAGGATTTTGTTTTCCGGATTTATCAAAAATACTGGGCCGAAGAAGCGCCAGAGGGGCGCCAGGGGGTGGCCACAAGCCTGCACGACGCGACCACCCCCCAGGCCACGCCATGAGGGCTTGTGGGCAACCTGCTAGCCCACTTTCCCCCTCTTCTTCTATATGAAGGGTTTCGTCTAGAAAAAATGAGGGAAGAGATTTTTCGTGGATTCGCCGCCGCGATGAGCAGAATCAATCTAGAGCTCCAGCAGGACGATCCTACCAGGGAAACTTCCCTCCCAGAGGGGGAAATCATCACCATCGTCATCACCAACACTCCTCTCATCGGAGGGGACTCGTCACCATCAACATCTTCATCAACACCATCTCATCTCCAAACCCTAGTTCATCACTTGTAACCAATCTCCATCTCGCGACTCCGATTGGTACTTGTAAGGTTGCTAGTAGTGTTGATTACTCTCTGTAGTTGATGCTAGTTGGATTACTTGGTGGAAGAGTTTATGTTCAGATCCTTGATGCTAATCATTACCTCTCTGGTCATGAATATGATTATGCTTTGTGAGTAGTTACTTTTGTTCCCGAGGACATGTGATAAGTCATGCTAATAGTAGTCATCTGAATTTGGTATTCGTTCGGTATTTTGATGCGTTGCATGTTGTTTTTCCTCTAGTGGTGTTATGTGAACGTCGACTACATAACACTTCACCATTATTTGGGCCTAGAGGAAGGCATTGGAAAGTAGTAAGTAGATGATGGGTTGCTAGAGTGACATAAGCTTAAACCCTAGTTTATGAGTTACTTCGTAAGGGGCTGATTTGGATCCACTAGTTTAATGCTATGGTTAGACTTTGTCTTAATTCTTCTTTCGTAGTTGTGGATGCTTGCGAGAGGGGTTAATCATAAGTGGGATGCTTGTCCAAGTAAGGGCAGTAACCAAGCGCCGGTCCACCCACATATCAAACTATCAAAGTAACGAATACGAATCATATGAACATGATGAAAACTAGCATGACAGAAATTCCCGTGTGTCCTCGGGAGCATTTCTCATCCTATAAGACTTTGTTCAGCCTTGTCCCTTGCTGTCAAAGGGATTGAGCCAGTTTGCTGCACTGTTGCTACTTTTGTTACTTGTTGCTTGCTACGAATCATCTCACCACACAATCATTTGTTACCGACAATTTTAGTGCGTGCAAATTTTACCTTGCTGAAAACCACTTGTCAGATCCTTCTGCTCCTCGTTGGGTTCGACACTCTTACTTATCGAAAGGACTATGATTGATCCCCTATACTTGTGGGTCATCAGTGTGATCCGAAGCTGTGGTAGAGGACCACACCAGCCAAGCCGTATCGTCGGCAACTTCAACCCACCCGACCGAGGCGAGTGCTTCTGATCTGGTGGCGGAGAGGCAGACTCATCCCCGTGCTCGGATGATGAAGGATACTCCCCCGACATTCTCTTCCTAATAGACCTGCAAGGTCAACCAAACAACATACCTTGATCTTCCTCGCGATCGGTCGATGAAGATCTTCGCTCCCAAAACCGAGACGCGGGTGTTGGATACCCGATCTCATTCCAGAGATCGTGAACAAGATGATCGCCGAACTTGGTCAGCAGTCAGGAAACGTCCTCGGAGACCAGGCGCTCTTCTAATAGCACCTCGGTCACCACCCTTACCGCTAGATCCTCCGCCTCTCGATCCGCCCCGACGTCCGATTGCCACTCAGATAGCAAAGAGAAGCGGGATCTCGAGTTCGACTTTGCTACGATCCCACTTGCCGCCAGTGACAAGGAGCGAGGTGCAAGGGTGAGACATTTCCTCCTCAGGCGTTGTAATCTGGAAAAGGGTAAGAGCGAATTATTGCACCGCTCCGCACCCTCATCGCTCGCGGCACCGGTGTCGCCCGTGTTGCCCGCCTGGCGGGATCCATCAGACCCACGGGAGGACGGTGACTGATCAACCATACAAGCACTCCCCCAGTCGCGCTTGCCATCAGACACCCAGGTCGAGCCGTCTGAACCCTCGGCCAAACCTACGGTGAAGGTTGGA
The DNA here is from genome assembly GCF_904849725.1 of Hordeum vulgare subsp. vulgare. Taxonomy (NCBI): domain Eukaryota; kingdom Viridiplantae; phylum Streptophyta; class Magnoliopsida; order Poales; family Poaceae; genus Hordeum; species Hordeum vulgare. The sequence continues at coordinate 145,264,456 of NC_058518.1, read as the reverse complement.
GTGGCACTGGTGCTAGTTCAGGTGGCGGGGGTGCGTGCGCCCGTGTCGCCCCGCCCATCGCCTCAGTCATCCTACTCACATGGGACCTACAACTCTCAAGTATGATTTATCCATACGAAATCATTGGATCATTATCCTGTCATTGATTTCAATCAAAATTGAACAAACAACGTTGCAAAATTCTCCTTGCGAAAGTGGCAGCTGCGTCCAAAGGTGGCTCGAGGAGTGCTCATGGTGAACGCGTGGTGGGCGGGTTGCGGTCGTCGTCAAAGTGGAAACTTCGGTCAATCTGGGAGATGGGGATGGCTGCGCGCGCTTGGGGGCTAGGAAGGCGTTATGGTGATGCTTTGCATGCTCGATGGCGGCTGCTCGCGGTGTCCGCATGCTCTCGAACGCGGCGGATCTGGTTGGGGCGTCTGGAGCAGTGCACACGGTCTCGAACTTGGTGCCGGGGAGGATCTGGTCCGCCTGCTTGCCAACGGTTGCTCGTGGCGTCCGTGTGCTCTCGTCCATTGCAGATTTGGCCGATGCACCTGGATTCGTGTGCGTGGTCTGCCACCTGATGCTGGCGGATCATGTGACGTACGGCCGACGCGTATGGAGTGGTGCACGGCTGTGTCCACGTGGCTGAGGCTGGGGCGTGCATGCGGGTGCTCGCTGAGGTTGATGCATGCTATGGTGCGGCGGCTCTTGGGGTGGTCTGCGGCTGCTCGGCCATGGGTTCACGTCCCCGTTTCAGCCGTCCATGGCTGGATACACGGGGGTCGAGCCCGGCGGTGGGCTGGCGGTGGCTGCAGGGAGATGGAGGTGGTGCGGTGGATGGTTCAAATTTCTAGTTTTGGCGGCTGGCTCTTGCTGCCGCGTGGGCGGGCGCTGGATCTGGACGTCCGATGCTCGATCACGACAAGAAGTTGGTTCCTACCTGTGGTGGCTCGCCGGTGGTTGGGCCATGGGCGGTGGGCTGCATCGACTAGGGTGGTGGTACCGACGCTGGCTTGACCTTCCTCGGTCAGCTTGATGTAGTGGTGTCGGACTAACGCTTGTCGGGCGGCGTGGTTGGGGCTCCGAGTCCGGTGCTGGCTAGTCCTGGCGACTTTGGCCCCGATGGTTTTCACAAATGGAGGTGACTCCGTCCAGTGGCGTGGTGACGACTCACTATTGGGTGCATGATGGTGCGTGGCTGGGAGGTGAAGTTCTGGGCATGTGCATGCCGCGTCGGGGCTGCCATGGCCCTTTGTTTCATGGTGATGTAGGTTTGTAATCCACTTCGAATAATCTGTTCATTGGTTGTGTGTACGTTCAACTCGTCGAAAGCCATTCTCTACTCACATCCGACGACGGTGACGCCCGTGGGCGCTAGTAACCTTCTTGGAGGCATCATTGAAATGTTGACTTCACCACCATTAGCTCGACTTCGGAGGAAACTCTACTTCTAGGTTTACCTGAAGCCGATGATGGTGGCGCAATCGTGCGTTGCAACCCTTCTTGAAGGCATCATCGAGAAGTTGGCCAGGTTATTTTTCTCGATGCTATAACCCATGGGGATACTAGTGGTGGTGGTGCAACTAGCTTGGGTCGACGATGGTATGTGTTGGGGTCTGACAACAACACTGCTACATGCTGTGAAGTTGCCATATCTACCCCGTTGTCTATATTTGGTGGTGTTCTAAGGGGGGCGGCGGCGGTGCCTTTGCATCGTCCCTATTGTTATGCAGGCTCAAGACACTCCCATGGTTGCTGTTGTGTTGCGGTGAGCTTCATGCTCTTGCTGTTATCTCGTTTCATATTTTCTCAATGAAGATGCAAGAAGCCTCCCAAACTTGCTAATCTTTCCGAATTCCACTAGCGGAGCTCTGAGTCAAGGTTCGTGCGTCGCACTCGTTGATTGCAGATACTCCTGTGTTGCGCCGTGGGTTTGGTATGCACACCGGTGCGATGTGTTAGGTTGCTCGCAAAGTTTTGGTATAGTGATCCTTAGACGACACCCCACATCTACGTGTGTCTTCATGGTGATGGTCCTTTTCGTTTTCTAGCTAGGTCTTGCCTTATGTTGGCGACCCTTTTCTTCTCATCCTCTTGTAACCTTATTACTTGTATGGTTTTCGGCCCGCTTTTCCTCGTAAATAGCGTGAACTTGTTTAGGTTTTCGATATAGTTTCCCTCATAAAATCGATCAGTCAAAGCTTCACGGGTGACTCTTGGCTTTGACATCTTTTTGAACAATATATTCTGACGGGGACCCTCTTCCCCCCCGGTGGCGCCGTTCAAAAATAATCCTCTCGCATATCTTCACTATGACCCTAGGATTAAAGTTTAGCATTCCGTCCTATATAGCAAAAGAGCCCATGCGTTGCAATGGAAGAGAAAATAACACATGCTCTAAACGCAATAACCATGACTCAAGACCCTAATAGATTCACCTCTGTAATTTTCACATGGCAGTTCTCACACAACAAAAACGCATTTGTATATGGTTAGCTCTAAGGCATCTCTCTTTCTTCCCCTCTCTCCCTCCCCGTTTCTCACTCCCCCCCCTCTCTCTCTAGCACGCACAAACACTTGCTCAGAATAAAATAAGAAGTATGTAGTTTTCCGTGTGAGTTTTTTTAAAGGTGTGCATGCGTGGTTATTGATATTTTCTTGCGTGCCAATCTGGTTTAAATGGGTTTTTACTTCTAATACTTACCATCACCGGAAAGAAATAAAAATGGACAATGCACTACAGATTAATTTTACACCAAAAAATATATTAGAAATGTTTAATAGCTAAAAACAACATCATGTTCAGATTCCACACATTTTTCTAATAAAATGTCATATATAACATGTTACAATTGGAATTACGGTTTGAAAGATATGGATAATTTTGTTTTAGATAAACTGTAGATTTATTAACTGAAAAGCCATTTCTCGTTAAAAGAGAAGAAAAAACGTTTTGGCTGACTTAAATTCGTGCGTCGGGTTGATTACCTGAAATGTCAAGTGGTTTACCGAAAAATGCAAAAAAGTTTCGGTCGTGACTTAAAGATGGATTGCGGATTAATTACTGAAAAAGGCAGGGGCCTTCCTACAAAAACACCGAAGATGCATGGCCAGAAGCAAACCGTGCTTTATTATTAGGTAGAGATGTCTAGGCTCGAAATGGTTTGCTAGACTCCTTTATCCAAAGAGTTAAGCTCATTGCATTATTTTTACTTTTGAATCGCTACTTATCAACTTTACGTTGGAGTCATGTAGTTTTACGCGCTCATGACCAAACTGCATAATATCATTTCCCTCTATCTTTTATACGCACAAATCTACCAAGTATTCCCCATTTGCAGTAATTTGGTTGCATACCGATATCAGCACCCCGTCGTACATCATTGACCCGTCAACATATACTTGGGATCTACTTGAGGAATAATTTTATTTTTGTCAATACATCAAGCCCCTCACATGGGGAGTTATTCAAGGCCAATATGTAAGCATTAGGGGGAGATTTCAAGTACCATGAAGAATGCTAAGTAATTATTGAAATGTTCAACACATTTTTGTCTCAAATTCGTGCACTCAAAGATCTGAATCATGCATTCACAAGATTTGTAACACATTGCAAATAATCTGACAGATTCATTTACTAACTCTAAGGGTGTTACATAATCCTAAAATCATGCAAATATACGTCTGTTATGACCGGTACTACGTACCAACGGAGGAGGCTGCTACTTCTCAAACAACAGTGCTAGAAATTGACACATTGACTGAGACTTGCTTGCGTTGGTTTTTCCCTTGAAGAGGAAAGGGTGATGCAGCACATAAGCAGTAAGTATTTCCCTCAGTTTGAGAACCAAGGTATCAATCCAGTAGGAGAATCTCGTCAAGTCCAGAGTACCTGCCCAAACACAAAAGAGCTTGCACCCAACAATATAAAGGGGTTGTCAATCCCTTCAAGCTTGATTGCAAAGTGATATCTGAAGGCGGAAAGTGCAACGAAGTAAAAGAGTAAGGCTGAAAATATGGTGTGAAGTAGACCCAGGGGCCATAGTGTTCACTAGAGGCTTCTCTCAAAATAGCAAATATTATGGTTGGTGAACAAATTACTGTCGAGCAATTGATAGAACCGCGCAAAGTCATGACGATATCTAAGGCAATGATCATACATATAGGCATCACGTCCGAGACAAGTAGACCGATACTTTCTTCATCTACTACTATTATTCCACACATCGACCGCTATCCAGCATTCATCTAGTGTATTGAGTTCATGACGAACAGAGTAACGCCTTAAGCAAGATGACATGATGTAGAGGGATAAACTCAAACCAATGATGAAAACCCCATCTTTTTACCCTTGATGGCAAAAACACAATGCGTGCCTCGCTACCCCTTCTATCACTGGGTGAGGTCACCACACGGTATGAACCCAAAACCAAGAACTTCTCCCATTGCAAGAATCATAGATCACGTTGGCCAAACAAAACCCACAACTCGAAGAGAATTACAAGGATATGAAATCATGCATATAAGAGATCAGAAGAAACTAAAATAAGATTCATATATAATCTGATCATAAATCCACAATTCTTATGATTTCGACAAGCACACCGCAAAAGAAGATTACATCGGATAGATCTCCATGAAAATCATGGAGAACTTTGTATTGAAGATCCAAGAGAGAGAAGAAGCCATCTAGCTACTAGCTAAGGACCCGTAGGTCTATGGTGAACTACTCACGCATCATCGGAGAGGTCATGGTGTTGATGAAGAAGCCCTCCGTATCCGAATCCCCCCTCCGGTAGGGCACCAGAACGTGCCCCAGATGGGATATTGCGGAGACAGAAGCTTGCGGCGCCGGAAAAATATTTTCATTGATCTCCTGATTTTTTCTGGGATTTCAGGGAATATATAGGCGAAAGACCTAGGACAGGGGAGGCCCAGGGAGCCCACATGCCTGGGAGGCACGGGTCCCCCTGGCCACACCATGAGGGCTTGTGGAGTCCCTGGTGACCCTCTGCCTTGGTTCTCAAGTCTCCCGGTCGTCTTGTGTTTCGGAAAAAATCTTTTCGGAAGTTTTATTCCATTTGGACTCCGTTCAAAATTCTCCTTAGAAAAGGGTCAAAAACATGGAAAAAACAGGAACTGGCACTTGGCACTGAGTTAATAAGTTATTCCCAAAAAAGATATAAAAGGCATACAAAACATCCAAAGTTTGACAAGATAATAGCATGAAACCATCAAAAATTATAGATACGTTGGAGACGTATCAGAGGCCCAGTGGGCAGGATTAGTTACGGGCTTAGCCTAAGTTATCTTAGTTATCTTAGTGTTCAAGTTATCTTAGAGTCCAAGTTATCTTAGTTATCTTAGAGTCCAAGTTATCGAGATTATATAAACCAATGTAAACAACTCTTTTGGGAATTAAGCAATATAGTCATAAGTCTATTGCCCGGCTCCCAGAGGAGCAGGAACCCTAGCTGCGCCGCCGCCTTTCACAACCGTCGCCTCCCTCTCACGCGCAACGGCGCCCCGCCGTTGGCCGCCGCGAGACAACCCTCGCCAACTCCGCTCCATCCCCTACAACCTCCGCCCTAGACCCGGTAGAACCCTAGTGGTTTCTACCAATTTGGTATCTAGAGACTCCAGGTCGAGCATGTCATCCTCGCCGGCCGCCACCACTCTCCCGCCCGCCACCACCACCCCGCTGTCGGCCATCTCCACTTTGCCGCCGGCTACCACTGCTGCCCCGGCCCCTGTCATCTACACCTCGTAGGAGGTCACGGGGGCCCTGCGCGACCTCGCCACCGCGGTCCAGGGGATCCGCCTTTATCTGGCCGACCCCTATAGTCCGCCACCGGCGGCGCTACCGGCCCCCGCCATTGGGCTGTAGTTGCTTCCCTCGCAGCAGCCTCCACCGCTAGGCCCCGTGATCGTCGGGTCGCTGCAGTTGCCGCCCCCACCAACCACCACTCCGATTTGGTCGTCGTGGCTGACTCAGGCACTTGCAGTGTCGGCCGCGTCGGCCGCCCCCTTGCCGCTGCAGCTATCGGGGCTGCCGAACTTCAGTTCCGGGCCACCGGCCAAAACACCAGCGGGCGTCCCGATCCAGCTGGTCCGGTTCCCTCCCTCACCGTCCCCACTTCCGGCCTGGTTGGCCGGGTACGTTCCGCCGTCGGTCTATAAGATGGCGTCATAGCAGCCGACGACCACTATGCAATAGGGGGGGGGGCTCCAGCTCCACAGGCCCCTACGCCAGCCACGAGGGGTTGTCTTTCCACGGGGGACCCCCGGTGGCCGCCGACCCAGCACCGTCACCCTTGCTCTACACCACCGAGCCGTATAGACACGACGGTCTTACTCAGACACCGCCACGCTTCGCCAAGGTTGACTTCGCTACCTATGACGGTACAGAGGACCCCCTCAACCATCTCAATCAGTGTGAGTTGTTCTTGTGGGGGCAACACAGACTCGCGTCGGACCGCACTTGGCTCACCTCATACCACCTCCGAGGCGCCGCACAGACGTGCTATTACGTTCTCGAGCAAGATGAGGGCGACATACCCTCATGGGAATGCTTCCGCGAGCTCTGCCTCCTTCTCTTCGGACCTCCGATACAAGGGAGCCGGCTGGCGGAGCTTGGCCGACTACCCTTCACCTCCATGGTAGAGGACTTTGTCGACCGGTTCCAGGCCCTGTCGTGCCACGCGCCATGCGTTACGGCTCAGCAGCGGGCCGAGCTCTTCGTCCATGGTCTGCCGGATCACATTTGCGTGAACGTGGAGCTTCGGGGGCCCAGGACCTCCGGGCGGCCATGTACTACACCCGCGCCTTCGAGCGTTACGCGCAGGCCTTGCAGCAGGCGATGCCGACGCGAAGTGGCCGAAAGCCGACCCGGTTTTCCCAGCCGCGACTGTGCTGGGCCGTCCACTCCCGGTCCCTCCTGCGACTACCACTTCGGCCTCGACATGGCCCTTCCGCCGGCTCACCCCGGCCGAGTAGCTCGAGCGCTGTCGCGAGGGGCTCTGCTTTAACTGCGACGAGCCCTACGTGCCAGGTCACGTCTGCCCGCGCCTCTTCTACTTGGAGGCGGCCGACTACGTCTAGGAGGACACACCCGCTGATGACCCACAAGTATAGGGGATCAATCGTAGTCCTTTCGATAAGTAAGAGTGTCGAACCCAACGAGGAGCAGAAGGATCTGACAAGTGGTTTTCAGCAAGGTAATATCTGCAAGCACTGAAATTATCGGGAACAAGTGATTGTATGGTGAGATGATTCAAAGCAAGAAACAAGTAACAAAAGTAGCAACGATGCAACAAAGTGGCCCAATCCCTTTTGTAGCAAGGGACAAGCCTGGACAAAGCCTTATAGTAGGAAAAACGCTCCCGAGGACGCACGGGAATTTCTGTCATGCTAGTTTTCATCATGTTCATATGATTCGCGTTCGTTACTTTGATAGTTTGATATGCGGGTGGACCAGCGCTTTGGTACTGCCCTTACTTTGACAAGCATCCCACTTATGATAAAGCCCTCTGGCACGCATCCACAACTACGAAACAAGAATTAAGACAAAGTCTAACCATAGCATTAAACTAGTGGATCCAAATCAGCCCCTTACGAAGCAACGCATAAAGTAGGGTTTAAGCTTCTGTCACTCTAGCAACCCATCATCTACTTACTAATTCCCAATGCCTTCCTCTAGGCCCAAATAACGGTGAAGTGTTATGTAGTCGACGTTCACATAGCACCACTAGAGGAAAAACAACATACAACACATCAAAATATCGAACGAATACCAAATTCACATGACTACTATTAGCATGACTTACCCATGTCCTCAGGAACAAAAGTAACTACTCACAAAGCATAATCATGTTCATGACCAGAGAGGTAATGAGTATCATCAAGGATCTGAACATAAACTCTTCCACCAAATAATCCAACTAGGATCAACTACAAGGAGTAATTAACACTACTAGCAACCTTACAAGTACCAATGAGAGTCGTGAGATGGAGATTGGTTACAAGTGATGAACTAGGGTATGGAGATGAGATGGTGCTGATGAAGATGTTGATGGTGATGAGTCCCCTCCGATGAGAGGAGTGTTGGTGATGACGATGGCGACGATTTCCCCCTCCGGAAGGGAAGTTTCCCCGGCAGGATCGTCCTGCCGGAGCTCTAGATTAGTTCTGCTCAAGTTCCGCCTCGTGGCGGCGGTGAATCCTTGAAAAAGCTCCCTTCTGATTTTTTTTCCGGACGAAACGCTTCATATAGCAAAAGATGAGCGTCGGAGGGGCAACAGGGGGCCCACAAGCCCTCCAGCCCCGGCCATGGGGGTAGGCCGGGCCTGGCAGGCTTGTGGCCTCCCGGTGGCGCCCCTCTGGTACTTCTTCCGCCCAATATTTTTTATATATTCCCAAAAAATACCACGTTGATTTTCCCGGTTTTTGGAGTTGCGAAGAATAGGAATCTCAAACTTGCTCCTTTTTCAGGCCAGAATTCCAGCTGCCGGCATTCTCCCTCTTCATGTAAACCTTGCAAAAGTATTGTACCTTCAAGTGTAATAACAACCCAAAAAGCAATAAATATCAACATGAAAGGATGATGCAAAATGGACGTATCAACTCCCCCAAGCTTAGACCTCGCTTGTCCTCAAGCGAAAGCCTAGATCAACAAATATGTCCACATGTTTAGGGAGAGAGGTGTCGACAAAACAAGATATGAACATGCAGGCATCATGATCAAGATTTAGAACAGCTATACCAACATATAATCTCTCATGCTAAATTGATAATTCCTTCACAATGTAAATCATGGATCAAGAACCTTACCGAGAAGTAACAACTGATAGCCTTTAGTCATAGAAGCAATTGCTATTTTTCACAACATCAGAAAGAGTCAAATAAGAGCTTGTAAAGCAAATCCACATACTCAATCATCTTTTCGTTCTCTACAATTGCTACTACTCACGTGGTACTCATGAGATCAAAGTTTCAGCTGGACACAGAGAAAGATAGGGGCTTATAGTTTTGCCTCCCAACTGCTTACCTTAAGGGTGATGTCAACAATAATAATTCGTGAATACTTACCTACAAGTTATCATATGAATATAGATCTTCCCCTAGCATGTGACGTTAGCCAAGATAAAGGCGAAATAAGGAATTGGTGAAGATCACTATGACTCTTTCAAGGGCAAAAAGTAAAGGTACAATATAGGCCCTTCATAGAGGGAAGCAGAGGTTGTCATGCGCTTTTGAGGTTGGGATGCATGTCCTCTTAGTGCGGAGGAACGTCACTTTATATTGCCTCTTGTGATACAGAACTTTATTATGCAGTCTATCGCTTTTATGTTTTCCTCATCACAGGTTCGTACAAATCTTACTTTCCACACACTAATAGATCATACATATTAGGGACCAATTTCTATTGCTTGCACTGATGACAACTTACTTTAGGGATCTTATTCAATCCATAGGTAGGTATGGTGGACTCTCATGGGAAAACTGGGTTGAAAGTTTATGGATGCACAAGTAGTATCTCTACTTAGTGCGGGAGTTTTGGCTAATATGAGGTGGAAGCAATCGTCACATGCTAAGGGATCTCTAATCATATAACATTGTTCGGAACCAAGCAAACACAATTCATTACGTTCTCTTCCTTGTCCAACATCTACTTGTAGGCATGTAATAGTTTAGTGAGTGTTCACAATCATAGATGGTGTCAAGGATGATATATGTATATGTGAACCTCTCCTTCTTTATCACTTCCTATTAATTCAACAATGACCAAGGTCTATGTTTGTCTACCCTCAACAAGTTTCAATCATCATCCTTTTTATATGTGAAGCCATCACTTCCCATAAGATCACTACATAATCTTTCATGCTTCTGTTCTTTCTCGATCTTTTGATCATGGCAAGAGGCAAAGTCCTTCAACTAAGATACTCTTTATTATATGGCTCACGAGCTCGAATACATCGGGGGTGACACAAAGCAAAACTCAAGACTAAAACAATAAGACCTTTATTCTACTAGAGAAAGAGAAAACTGAAAAGGAACTAACTAAAACAAAGGTAAAGGCAAAAGATATGATGGTGATACAATACCGGGGCAACTCCCCCAAGCTTGGCACAAGCCAAGGGGATTTCCATATCCATGCTCAGTTGTCTTCCTTTGAAGGTGATGGTGGTGGAGTTGGAGCAATCTTTGATTCCAAGAGGGCCATTAATCTTTGATTTATACCTTGGAGATCTGTGATATGTTTGTCCAGCAAAACAACTTCACGTGTGAGATAAGTATTGCGAGCACGAGTTGTTTCACAAAACCTCAAGAGTTCAATCAAGGATGAAGACAGTAGGTGGAGGTAGGGTTGGAGGAAATCCACTTCTTCAACTTCTTGCTTGTTGAGCACAGATTGCACTTCGTCCCATGCCTGACTCTTCTCCTTAGTTTTTCCCTTGGTTCCTTTAGGTAGCCTTTCCTTGCCTCCAGGACTTCCATCCTTTTCAGATCAGCATATACTTCTTCATAGACTTGAGGGAGATTGTTCTCCCTCACAGATTCCTGAGACGACATCTTGCTCTAAATCTGCGGCAGAAAACAAGCTCGAAACGAAAACACAGGGAATTTGCGTGATACAGAGGTCAGAACTTCCGGGAGAATATATAATGATTTTTTCCAGACCAGAAGGAGTACTCCGCACGAAAACGGAATCCGGGAGGCGCATGAGGTGGCCACAAGCCCTCCAGCCCCGGCCAGGGTGGTAGGCGGGGCCTAGGAGGCTTGTCGCCTCCTCGGGCACTTTTCGGACTGCATTAAATTTTTTTAGTTTTTCAAATATTCCAAAACGGAGGAAAATTGCTACGGGAAAAGTTTTGGAGTCGGTTTACTTACCGAATCACATACCTCCTCGTTTTGGGTGTCTGAAACAGGCTGATAAATATCCGTTATGTAGTCCTCCGGAGTTATGGTATTGATAATGTTGCTCTCAACATTTATGGTATTACCTGAGATGTAATGCTTGATTCTATGCATCTTTACCACTCTCGGACAATTACCTTCCGTGTTGTTGATTTTGATAGCACCGAAACGATATACTTCCTCAACAATATAGGGACCTTCCCATTTAGAGAGAAGCTTGCCTACAAAAAATCTAAAACAAGAATTGTATAGAAAGACATAATCACCTACATTGAACTCACGCTTTTGTATCCTCTTATCATGCCACCTCTTAACCTTTTCTTTGAATAACTTGGCATTTTCGTATGCCTGAGTTCTCCATTCATCAAGCGAGCTGATGTCAAATAACGTCTTCTCACCATCAAGTTTGAAATCAAAGTTATGCTCTTTGATTGCCCAATAAGCTTTACGATCTAGCACAAGAGGTAGATGGGATGCTTTACCGTACACCATTTTGTACGGAGACATGCCCATGTGATTCTTATAGGTAGTTCTATAAGCCCACAGTGCATCATCGAGCTTCTTAGACCAATTCTTTCTAGACCTGTTGACAGTCTTTTATAGAATCAGTTTAATCTCTCTATTGCTTAGCTCTACTTGACCACTAGACTGAGGGTGGTAGGGAGATGCAATTCTATGATTGACATCATACTTAGCAAGCGTTTTACGGAAAGCACCACGAATAAAATGTGAACCACCATTAGTCATTAGATATCTAGGGACTCCAAATCTAGGGAAAATAACTTCTTTAAGCATCCTGATAGAGGTGTTGTGATCAGCACTACTAGTTGGGATAGCTTCTACCCACTTAGTAACGTAATCAACAACAACTAGGATATGAGTATAGCCGTTGGATTTTGGAAAAGGTACCATATAACCAAAACCCCAAACATCAAATGGTTCAATGACAAGTGAATAATTCATAGGCATTTCATGACGTTTACTGATATTCCCTATGATGGGGTTATAGTCCCAGGGTAGGGTCATAGGTCTGCCCTATAGGTCCTACCCAGAGACTACGCTTCATAGAAGACAAGGCCCTTAAACAGTTCCGGCTGAACTAAGGACGCTCCCATCATCCAGTCGGCAACGATCCACTCGGAGCATATCTAACGTACCGACAGGAATCCACTCTGTACATCATAACCTCCCAGGAGGGCAACAGTCATACGTTTTCATACACCATTATTAGCATTTAAAGCTTACATTACCTCTAACGTAGGCATTTATTCGCCACTATTCCACCCTTCTCCACCGGGCCATTATGAAGGGCAACGCACTCTATATAAGTCGCCCTTCCCCACTGGTGCAAGGGTTGGCACTTGCTGTAATCCTATAATCCACTCGACACAAAGCTCCCAAGAGCACTAAGACGTAGGGCTTTTACCTCCACCGTAGAGGGGCCTGAATTCATACATCCTCGCCGTAGCGAAGGCTCTGCCCATATACTTTCATACCCCATACTTCTACTATCAGACTTATACCCACGACAGTTGGCGCCCACCATGGGGCTGGCGTCTAAGCGACTTCCGGCGAGTTTGCGATTTCACCTTTTCATCATGTCGTTCGGCGGAGATCTGTGCATGGGTCATGAGATCCTCTTCGGTGCACTCTCCTTCGTCGCCGACGATTTGGCATGGCTTCGGGATGCGGCCCTCGACGTCGAGGTGCTTCCATGTCGCGGGGCTACACACTTCCGTGCCAGTTCCTGCGCCGTTCTTCTTCTCCAGCCATCGACCCCGGTGTCGATCTTCGCCCCCGTCACGCGCCGCAACAAGCGGTCCCGTCGTCCGCGGCTCCAGCGTTGGGTGCGACACGCCCAGACGCGACAGAACGCGTCCTCCCAAGTGGCGGTGCTCGAATCGGTTGTGGTCCCGCCGTCATCCCAGTACTTGGATTCAGTTCCGATTGAACTACCTTCCGAGTATCCGGGTCAGGGCCTGCATCCGAAATGCTCATGGCCGATTCCCACGAAAGTCCCCTCGGGACTGGTTGGAACGAGCGTGAGTTCGAAGAATCATCCGGCGCTCGTCGTCAACACCATCATTCTTCCAGTCGACGCACTCGCCAGAGCAACGTCGAGGTGTTCCGCACACCCATCCTCAACTTGGCTGCGGCCGCCAGGATAGCCGATTCCCTCCAGCCGACTCATTCAGAGGCTGTAGAGGAATCGAGCAGATCCGTGCCTTGTTGGATACGGCGCAGCAGCAAAATTCGGCAGTCTCCCAGTCGAACAACAGGATCCACAACAGTTTTGTTCAAGCGAACACGCATCGGTCGGTTTTCAGTCCCGACTCTCACCAGCGACGCAGAGGGGGCAGCCGTTCCAGGGACCCGAGTCGGAATCCGCTTCCCGTTCGGTCTCATCCCGAAGATCGTCGCCGTTCGCGTACTCCTCTACGGAGTGGGCCTTACGGGCCCCGGCATTACGATGATCATCGTTCGGGCGGTGGCGCGCATGATCCAAGGCCTGATGCGAGAGGATACATCGCCCAGAAGAAGGTCGACAGAAGTCGAGCCCATCGTGATGGTCATGATAGAGACCGTCTGAGTGGAAGCAGGACCGTCGTTTCTGGCCCCGAGTGCTTCAGTCGGGCCATCCCCTCAGCTGACATCCCTCCCAACTTCCGATTGGTGACGGGAATCAGCAAATTCACGGGAGAATCCAAACCAGAAACTTGGTTGGACAACTACAGAGTGGCGGTCCAGATCGGTGGCGGAGATGACCATGTCGCCATGAAACATCTCCCCCTGATGCTCAACGGTTCGGCGCGAGCTTGGCTAAAGCAGTTAGCTCCGTCAAGCATCTACAACTGGGCAGATCTATCCCGAGTCTTCATGAGGACCTTCGAGGGTACCTGCAAATGCCCTGCTGGTCTCGTAGAGCTCCAGCATTGTGTCCAGAAGCAGAACGAGCCCTTGCGCGATTTCATCCAGCGCTGGATGACCCTCTACCACACGGTGGAGAACATCACAGAGCACCAAGCAGTCTGCGCCTTCAAGGCAGGCATGCGGTACAGAGATCTGTACCTGAAGTTCGGTCGGACAGGAGACATCTCCATGAGCAAGATCATGGAGATAGCCGCGCGCTATGCAAATGGCGAAGGGGAGGAACGCATACGTAGCGGCAAGCATAAGGCAGTCGCCGATGGAGATGGGAACAGCAATCGGAAGCAGAAGCAGAAAGCTCAATCCACTCCGTAGGCAGAGGCAGCAGCCGTTTCAAATGCCAAGTTCAAAGGCAAGGGGAAAGCACAGTACACCCCCAAGAAGATGCAGTCAGGAAATTCCATCCTTGATAAACCGTGTCCAATCCACACGAAGACGGATGAAGAAGGCAATGTCATATTGCCGAAGCATACCACTCGGCAGTGTCGCCTCCTGATCCAAGGATTCAGTGAAGGACAGCCGAGTGAGAAGGACACCGAGCAGGATGATGAGGACAAGGAGGATCCGTTCCCCCAAGTCCATGCAACGTTGATGATTTTTGCTGATGTGGAAAGCAAAAGTCGACTGAAGCTGGTTAATAGGGAGGTAAACATGGTGACCCCATCCACTCCCACGTTCCTCAAGTGGTCACAGACTGCGATCACCTTTGATCAGTCAGACCACCCAGCACACGTACCCACCCCAGGGAGGCAAGCTCTGGTCGTCGACCCGGTGGTGGAAGGAGTTAGGCTACGCAAAGTCCTCATGGACGGCGGCAGCGACTTGAACATCATGTACGCCGACACTCTCAAGGGAATGGGCATTCCGATGTCCAAAATTAGCGAGAGCAGTATGCAGTTCCACGGAGTCATCCCAGGAAGAAAGGCCAAATCACTCGGCCAGATTACGTTGGACGTCGTCTTCGGCTCTGACAAGAACATCCGCAAGGAGAAGCTGACATTTGAGGTGGTAGACTTCTAGAGTGCATACCATGCGATTCTGGGTCGTCCGGCATATGCGCGTTTCATGGCCCGTCCATGTTACGTCTATTTGAAGCTGAAGATGCCCGGTCCTATAGGTGTGATTACTGTCACAGGCAATCGGCAGCGTGCCGAGGAGTGTCTGCAGCAGGGGTCGAGGATTGCTGATCAGCAGATGGCTATACTCGAGCTGGATGAGTACAAGAAGACCGCCGACCCCGCTGACCTGACGCGTTCAAAGAAGCCAGCTTCCGAGTCCGCATTCCAGTCGGCGGGAGACACGAACAAAGTCAGCATCCATCCGACGGACGACACCGTCGCCCCGACTAACATATCCACCACCCTTGATCCAAAATAGGAAGCCGAGCTCATCCAATTCCTCCGTGAGAACTGGGACATTTTTGCATGGAAGCCTGCTGACATGCCAGGTGTACCCAGGGAGTTGGCTGAGCACCGACTGCATGTGGATCCTGCTGCTCGGCCTGTCCGAGAACGCCTGCATCGGTCCACCGCGCACAAGAGGAAAGCAATCGGAGAGGAAATGGCTAAACTTTTGGCAGCCAACTTCATTCCGAGGTACACCACTCCAAGTGGCTTGCTAATGTTGTCATGGTGCCCAAGAAGGACAAGTCTCTCCGTATGTGCATCGATTTCAAGCATCTCAATAAGGTCTGTCCGACAGATCACTTCCCGCTCCCCCGCATTGATCAAATTGTTGATTCCACTGCGGGTTGCAAGCGCTTATCCTTCCTTGATGCCTATTCGGGCTATCATCAGATTCGTCTGTATGGTCCAGATGAATTAAAAACAGCCTTCATCACCCCATTTGGGTGTTTCTGTTACATCACTATGCCATTCGGTTTGAAGAATGCAGGAGCAACTGTTATGCGCATGATCCAAAAATGCCTCCTAGACCAGATCAGTCGAAATGTGGAGGCATACATGGATGATATCATCGTCAAGTCACGCAAAGGTTCCGACCTGCTGACTGACTTGGCAGAAACATTCGCCAACCTACGTAGGTACGATATCAAGCTCAACCCAGCCAAGTGTTCATTCGGCATTCCCAGCGGGAAGTTACTCGGTTTCTTTGTTTCCGAACGAGGGATCGATGTCAACCCCGAAAAGATCGGGACCATTGTCCGAATGGAGCGGCCGGTAAGAGTACATGATGTTCAAAGACTCACAGGTTGCCTAGCGGCTTTGAGCAGGTTTATCACTCGACTCGGCGAGAAGGCGTTACCTCTTTACCGACTCATGAAGAAGTCAGATACCTTCGAGTGGACAGACGAAGCCCAAATCGCATTCGACGACCTCAAAGCCCTACTTTCCACCCAGCCGGTTCTTACTGCCCCGCTTAGTAAAGAACCCCTTCTTCTGTACATCGCGGCTACAAATCAAGTCGTCAACACCGTTCTGACAGTCGAACACGAAGAAGAAGGCAAAGCGTACAAGGTTCAGCGGCCAGTTTATTATGTTTCCGAAGTCCTGACTCCTTCCAAGCAGAGGTATCCCCATTATTAGAAGCTTATTTATGGGATCTACATGGCTGCAAAGAAGGTGGCAAATTATTTCCAAGACCACTCGGTATCTGTCATATCTGATGCTCCGTTGTCGGAAATTCTCCACAATCGGGATGCATCAGGCCGAGTGGCAAAGTGGGCAATGGAGATGCTATACTGCGACATCAAGTTCGAAGCCAAGAAAGCTATAAAGTCTCAAGCTCTTACTGACTTCATAACAGAATGGGTAGAATAACAGCAACCGACTCACATCTACTCGGCTCATTGGACCATGTTCTTCGATGGGTCCAAGATGTTGAATGCCTCCGGCGCCGGCGTAGTGCTCATATCCCCAAAAGGTGATAAACTCAAGTATGTGTTGCACATCCATTTTGATTCTTCCAACAACGAAGCAGAGTACGAAGCTCTCCTTTACGGGTTGCGCATGGCCATCACACTCGGCGTCCGTCGCCTGATGGTCTATGGCGACTCGGATCTAGTGGTTAATCAAGTAATGAAGGAGTGGGATTTAAGGAACCCCACCATGACTGCATACTGCAACGCAATAAGGAAGCTCGAGAAGAAGTTAGAAGACCTGGAACTTCACCATGTTCCCCGACTGAAAAACCAAGCAGCAGATGAATTGGCAAAACTTGGGTCCACTCAGAGACCGGTCCCGAGTGATGTTTGCCTCGAGCACCTACACCTCCCTTCGGTAAAAGAAGATCCTTTTACACAGGAACCAGTACAACCGAAGAGCTCAAGATATCAGACTGAAGTCGAGGTCCCCGCTGTGGTTGATTTGATCATGGAGATTCTAGCTGTCATTCCCGAATGGACTGTGCCGTTCATTGCGTACATCATGAGGCAAGAGTTACCAGAAGACGAAGTCCAGGCTAGGCAGATCGTTCACAGGTCGAAGTCCTTCACTGTCATTGATGACCAGTTATACATGGAAAATGTTTCAGGCGTTCTTCAGCGGTGTATCTCTCCTGAGGAGGGACAATTAATCTTGGTAGAAATTCACTCGGGAACCTGTGGTCATCATGCCTCCTCAAGGGCAATCGTCGCCAAAGCATTCAGAGCTGGTTTCTTCTGGTTGCAGGCGAATGAAATGGCAAACGATATGGTCGACCGTTGCGAAGGTTGTCAGTTCTATTCAAACAACTCCCACAAGCCAACATCTGTTCCGAAGACAATTACTCTTGCTTGGCCATTCATCGTGTGGGGATTAGACACAGTCGGACCATTCAGAACAGGCCAAGGAGGATTCAGTCATCTGCTGGTAGCAGTCGACAAGTTTACCAAGTGGATTGAAGCCAAGCCTATCAAGAAGCTTGATGCCCTTACGGCCATCAAATTTATCAGAGACATCATTGCCAGATACGGGATTCCGCACAACATAATCACCGACAATGGCACAAACTTTGACTCGGACAGGTTCAAAGGTTTTTGCACAGGCCAAGGTATCCGAGTGGATTTTGCATCCGTCGCGCACCCCAAACAAACGGACAAGCGGAACGGGAGAATGGACTCATTCTTCAAGGGTTGAAGCCTCGACTCCTGCGAGAAGTTGGACATGCCGCCAGCGCATGAGTCACCGAGCTGCCTTCGGTGCTGTGGGGCCTCCGCACGACTCCGAATAGATCGACAGGGCGATCCCGTTTTTCCTCATTTATGGAGCAGAAGCAGTCCTTCCGAGTGACTTCTTCACAACTCTCCACGAGTCGAACTCTTCTCCGAAGCCGAAGCAGAGTAAGTCAGGCAAGACGAAGTGGACCTTTTAGAAGAGGAGCGCGAGATGGCACTGATCCGTTCAACAATTTATCAACAAGAACTGCGGTGATTTCACGCACGGCACGTCAGGAGCCGCACCATCCAAGCAGGCGACCTGGTGCTCCGAGTGGATCAACAGAGACCACACAAGTTGGCTCCCTCCTGGGAAGGACCGTTCATATCCTCTAAGGTGTTGAACAACGAAGCATATCGACTCTACAACCTCGACAGGGAAACGGACTAGCAGCGAGCATGGAATGGAGATCTACTGAAGCGCTTCTACACATAACCGCCGACGGGGACAATGTAAAGAACAAGTATCATCGAAGTAATACAAAGCAGATTGATTTCTTGCCGATTCAAAATTCTTCCGCGTTTGCAGACTCCAGTCTAAAAAACTAACTCCGAGTGTGCACTAAAAGTCACACTCGGGGACTTAGCTGCGACCCAGAGTCGCCTAAGTACCAACTCGCTCCGAGTGTGCACTAAAAGTCACACTCGGAGACTTAGCTGCGACCCAGAGTCGCCTAAGTACAAACACACTCCGAGTGTGCACTAAAAGTCACACTCGGGGACTTAGCTGCGACCCAGAGTCGCCTAAGTAACAAATCGCTCCGAGTGTGCACTAAAAGTCACACTTGGAGACTTAGCTGCGAACCAGAGTCGCCTAAGTAACAACTCGCACCGAGTGCGCACGAAAAGTCACACTCGGAGACTTAGCTGCGACCCAGAGATGCCTAAGTACAAACTCGCTCCGAGTGTGCACTAAAAGTCACACTTGGAGACTTAGCTGCGACCCAGAGTCGCCTAAGTACAAACTCGCTCTGAGTGTGCACTAAAAGTCACACTCGGAGACTTAGCTGCGACCCAGAGTCGCCTAAGTACAAACTCGCTCCGATTTTGCACTACAAGTCACACTCGGAGACTTAGCTGCGACCCAGAGTCGCCTAAGTACAAACTCGCTCTGAGTGTGCACTAAAAGTCACACTCGGAGACTTAGCTGCGACCTAGAGTCGCCTAAGTACAAACTCGCTCCGAGTGTAAACTAAAAGTCACACTCGGGGACTTAGCCGCGACCCAGAGTCGCCTAAGTAAAAACTCGCTCCGAGTGTACGCCAAAAGTTACACTCCGAGACTTAGCTGCGAACCAGAGTCGCCTAAGTAAAAAGCTTCCTCCGAGTGGGTACTCGAGATACACTCGGAGGCTTAGCAGACCCTCATTGAGGCTCATGTGGATGTGAAGACAACTGACAATTACATGCTCTGCATGCTTTGCCATTGGCTTCACCAAGAGACGCCCAAACAAAAACAACGAGCCAAAATCGTGTCAAAAAAACTCAGCGAAAGAAGGGCAAAAGATCCGATTCGAATTCAAGTTGGATCTACGATCAGTCGGCTCGGTGTGAATCAAGTTTATGCACACCGAAACACGAATATACCGGCCTACAGCAGTGGCCAAAGTTTAATACAGATTCCACTCGGCATACGGAGGTAAATGTGCGTTTAGCATAAAGTTTATCAAGCGTCGTCGGGTCTGGCAGGCCCCACAAAGGTGTCGAGGTCGATGCCATCTGCAATCCGAGTGGCTGCGTCGAGGAAGGTCTGCACGAAATCTTCAAATCGAAGCTTCTTGGTGTTGGCGACCTGCAACGTCTTCAACTTTTCTTCACGGGCTTCCTTGCAGTGCACTCGGACCAGAGACAACGCCACGTCCACACCATACCGAGCGGAAGACTTCTTCCATGCCCGCACTCTGCTTGGAACGTCCTCCAGCCGAGTCATCAACCCATCTATTTCGTTCCGGGAGTCGTCTTCAGGCCACAACTCCTTGTCGATTCGGCCGACAACTCTTCTCACGCGACCAATGAAAGGGCCCACCCTGTTAAGGCGAGAATGCGCTCGGAGCATGTCCCAGTTAGCTTCATCGCCGAGTGGAACATTCGGAACAAGCGACCGTTCAATTTCGGTTGCTTCAGCCTCAACGTCCCGACAGAAATCTGCAATGAAAAGACAAGCAGAAAATAAGCGCGGAGTGAAGTCCAAAGTCCAAAAGCACTCGACAAGAACTTACCACCAAGCAGCGCTACCATCTTCTTCGCCCAGTCGCTGACGTAGTTCTCCTGTGCTGTGCACCGAGTGTTCATCACCTTCAGCTCGCCCATCCATTCGGGTCTCTCCCTCTTCATTTTTTCTACTTCGGCTAGCAATGCCTTGTTGGTCTCCCGAGACTCCTCCAAAGATTTCTCTCGTTCAGCGAGAGCCTTGTTCATGCCAGCCAGGTCATTCACAGCTACCTCCAAGTCCGTAGCAAGTTGGGTCTTCTCAGCCTTCAGAGCATTGTACGCCGATCCCATCTCACAAGTCTTCTGTCAAAGAGACACAAAGGGAGGATCAAACACATTCAACAAGGAAAAAGTCTCGACAGATATGACAAAACAATCAAAGCTCAAAATTCTTCAGACCCCTGCCGATGCAAGCAATCGACAGCGGTCTCGGGGACTACACCCAGTGGGTTCACTGAGAGTGACCCCACTGGCATGAAGCTCGAACAGGTCGACCCTATTGAGCTCCATAGCAAACCAACAACACTATGAGATTCCTATCTCTCGACCTGAGTAACACTACTCTCGGGGACTACACCTAGTGGGTGCACTCGGCATGCCGCCACTCGTACCATTCGAGCAGATCAGCTCTGATCTGTTCAGATTACAGAAAATACATATAAAGACAACTGCCGATGCAAGCACTCGACAGAAGTCTCGGGGACTACACCCACTGGGTTCACTCGGAGTGAACCCACTGCAAAACCAACCTATTGCATCCGAGTACCTCGCTGAAACACCCGGTGGATACCAAGAGGAATTGAAACACTTACTAGCGCACTTACTCGGATATCGTCCCGAAGCTCCAAGCTCTTCTTGTACAGGGACGCGATAGAGTCATACGGTCCCTTGGCGTCGCCCACCATAAGCTCCACCTGCACCATGGCGTCCTTGGCGGCTCCTACCCGGTCTTCCGGCAGGCGTCGGGCGTCATATTGAACAACCAACGGACCCGGCGGGGCAGAAGACTCCCTGGGCATCCCGAGCTCCGTTCCAGTCGGTTCCGCCATGAGGGCCACCGTCTCAGTCGGCGACACGTTCATGGCGGGATTGGCTGCAGGTTGGATAACCCTAGGGACGGGCGCCAAAGCTGGCTCCGACCTCCTTTGGTTGTCGTCGTCCAGATGGATCACCTCCGAAGGAAGCCCGACTGAACAAAATAAAATTACAGAAAAAGGTCAAGATCAAAAACAGCACTCGCGAAACAGTAATACAGCTCTCGGAGTCGTGACAACGTACCTTGTTGGGGCGTGGCGGTGTTATCCGTGTCCATGGGATCATCATCCTGGCGCGGCAGAGAGATGGCGGAGGTAGCAGCTCTGTTGAGTGAAATCCACTCGACGGATAAACGTGAGTTCCCAAAAAGAGGAGTTCAATCGGATACTGAAGGAAGATGAAAGCGTAAAGATACTTACGCTGAGGCGACCAGAACATCGATCGTCATACGGGGCAAGGCTTTCCGAGGTTTAGTCCCACTAGGTTTGGCCACCTTGTACGGCTGGTTCACGGGCTCGGCAGAAGAACCCCTGATTCTCTTCACACTCCGATCACTCGGAGCCACGGGAGGAGCTGGCGGAGCACTCGGGGCCGCAGGCGGAGCCGACTGAGTAGCGGGGTCATGACGGCGCTTTGTTCGGTGCTCTGGTGGTGAGGGTGACGAGCTCTGCTCTCCACTCTCCTCCTCCTCCTCTTCCGTCTCCTCCTCCGTCTCCCCACTGTCAGAGACGTACTCGGCGCTATCCGCGCTGCCCTCCTGGCTGCCCTCCTCTTCCTCGGCTGGATTCCTGTTCGAGACTGCAGAATGCCAGTTTGTCCACTCCTGCACAAAACACAGTCAGCGACGTCAGTCAGTGAGACAAGAAAAGCAATAAATCTGAGAAGGTTAAAAGCACTCGACAACATGTACTCACCTCATTCGGAGGAGGATATTTGGCGCGGAAGGGCTTCACCCGCCAGGCTCCCACGGGGGTTATCACACGTGCCTGTGATGTTGCGGACCCACGCACTCACAGTCTCCCCGTTCACGTCCTCTGGATGAGACCGAGTGGAATCCGAAGGCGCCGCATAATGCCACATGGCGTGGTCTCGGGCCTGCAGCGGCTGGATGCGCCGACCCAGAAAAGTCTCCAGCAGGTCCATGCCGGTGACTCCCCTCCGAACGACGGCTATCAGCGCATCGACCAAAGGATGGATCTGGGTTCTTTCTCCCTTAGAGAGCGCAAGCTTCCTGGGAGAGCCCAGACGGTCTAAACTGAAAGGTGGCAACCCACTCGAAGCATTCGGACAAGCAATGTCCTGGCAATAGAACCAGGACGATTGCCAGTTCCTAACTGACTCGGATAGCTGGAGGGAGGGATAGCTACGCTTTGTTTTCTTCTGGAAGCCTAAACCCCACAGAGCTGGAGGATGTGTGTCTTATCGTCCGACTGGCTAAGCTTTTTAACAGTTTGGGATCTAGCGGAGAAGACAAATTTAAAGAGCCCCGAGTGGGGAGGACATCCTATGAAGCGCTCGCAGAGGGTGACGAATGCAGAAAGGTGAGCTATTGCGTTCGGAGGAAAATGATGGAGCTGCGCCCCAAAGTAATTCATGATACCTCGGAAGAAAGGATGGGGAGGCAAGGAGAAACCTCGGGCCACGTGGCAGAGCAGCAGAACGTGCTCCCCCTCCTTCGACGCCGGCTCCGTCTCGCCCTCCGGTAGCCTCCAGGACTTATTGGCTACCATGTCGTGCTCCACCAGCTCCAGCACGTCATTCTCCGTCACCGAGGAGGGGAGGAAGTCCCCCTGGATCCAGCCCGCCGGCAATGCCCGCTGCCGCCGCTGAGTGGAGGCCGCCCCCTTCTTCTTCTTCTTCTGCGCCTCGAGCTTGCCGGTCTCCCCCTTTTTCATGGCAAGGACGACGGATCCGCAGAGGAGGAGAGGCACGAGATGGCTTGGGATGTGCCGAGAGATGCGGGAGAAGCAAGATTAATGGGGGGAAGGATGAGCAACGCAACAGGAAATCCCGCCGGGGAGGCTTTAATAGGCCACCGACTGGGTCGCTTACAGGCCGGCCCAGGATCTTATCCCCCAACCGGCCGCTGCAAGGTTAGTGGAGAAGATAACGGCGCGGTAATCGAGGAGGCAAAACCTGCTCGATGGCGATGTCGTCATCCCCGCCGAGCGCGCGGCAACCGGAATTTGAGGATCCCGGAAAATCCGGCGCTGTCAGTTTGACCAGTCACGTCGAAAGATTCCGCGGAAGCACTCGGTCCCTGACGGTTCGTTTCACTGGCGTATTCACTCGGATCACTAGCTAAAAAGATAAAATGGATCGAGGCAAACAATGCTAAAGTCACCTCAATACCAGTGGGTTCCAAACTCCAAACATTACTTCATCGTTCCAACCCCGATCCATTCGGGGACTAATGATGGGGTTATAGTCCCAGGGTAGGGTCATAGGTCTACCCTATAGGTCCTACCCAGAGACTACCCTTTATAGAAGACAAGGCCCTTAGACAATTCCGGAAGAACTAAGGATGCCCCCATCATCCAGTCGGCGACGATCCACTCGGAGCATATCTAACGTACCGACTGGAATCCACTCTGTACATCGTAACCTCCCAGGAGGGCAACGGTCATACGTTTTCATACACCATTATTAGCATTTAAAGCTTATGTTACGTAGGCATTTATTCGCCACTATTCCACCCTTGTCCACCGGGCCATTATGAAGGGCACCGCACTCTATATAAGCCGCCCTTCCCCACTGGTGCAAGGGTTGGCACTTGCTGTAATCCTATAATCCACTCGACACAAAGCTCCCAAGAGCACTGAGACGTAGGGCTTTTACCTCCACCGTAGAGGGGCCTGAACTCATACATCCTCGCCGTAGCTAAGCCTCTGCCCATATACTTTCATACCCCATACTTCTACTGTCATACTTATACCCACGACACCCTATTCTTTGACATTCGTCACAAGACAAGACAAACTTACACGTATCCTTGAACAGAGTGGGCCAATAGAAACCTGATTGCAATACCTTGTGTGCAGTTCTATCTCCCGCATGGTGTCCTC
Organism: Hordeum vulgare subsp. vulgare; assembly: GCF_904849725.1. Classification (NCBI taxonomy): domain Eukaryota; kingdom Viridiplantae; phylum Streptophyta; class Magnoliopsida; order Poales; family Poaceae; genus Hordeum; species Hordeum vulgare. The sequence continues at coordinate 145,240,169 of NC_058518.1, read as the reverse complement.
CGTAAGCCTCGGAGTGACACTTTTGTAGGATTTGTCCCTGTTCATGCTCAGGTACACAATGTCTAATAACACCATCTACTCCTTCCTTATAAAGGTGAGGATCATCCCAGAAGTAATATCTCAAATCAAAGAAGAATTTCTTCTTTTGCTGGTATGTGAAACTAGGTGGTATATATTTGGCAACGATATAATTTGGATAATCAGCATACCACGGTGTACTACGTGAAGCATTGATGACAATCAGTTGCTCATCAGGAAAGCTATCATCAATAGGTGTGGGTCATCATGAACATTCTCCAACCTAGACAAGTTACCTACTACGGGGTTTTCAGCACCCTTCCTATCAACAACATGCAAATCAAATTCTTCTAGCAAGAGAACCCATCTGATAAGTCTAGGTTTAGCATCTTTCTTTTCCATGAGATACTTAATAGCCGCATGATTAGTGTGAATAGTGACTTTGGAATCAACTATGTAAGATCTGAACTTTTCACATGCAAACACGACTGCTAAAAATTCCTTTTCAGTAGTAGCATAGTTTCTTTGGGCACTGTCTAGAGTTTTACTAGCATAGTGAATAACATTCAACTTCTTATCAATTCTTTCTCCTAGGACAACACCCATAGCATAATCACTAGCATCGCACATCATTTCAAAAGGTAAGTTCTAGTCAGGTGGTTGAACAATAGGTGCAGTTATCAAGGCCTTTTTAAGTATTTCGAAGGCTTCCTCACAATCATCATCAAAAACAAAAGGAATATCCTTTTGCAAGAGATTGGTAAGAGGCCTAGAAATCTTAGAAAAGTCCTTAATGAACCTTCTATAGAAACCATCATGACCAAGGAAAGTTCTTATACCTTCGATATCTGTAGGGCATGGCATTTTCTCGATCGCATCAACCTTAGCCTTATCGACTTCAATACCTCTTTTAGAAATTTTATGTTCTAAGACGATGCCTTCATTAACCATAAAGTGGCACTTCTCCCAATTCAAGACAATATCGGTATCTTTACATCTCTGCAAGACTTGATCAAGGTTGCTGAGGCAATCATCAAAAGAAGACCTGTAAACGGAGAAGTCATCCATGAAAACCTCAACAATCTTTTCACAAAAGTTAGAGAATATAGCCATCCTACATCTTTGAAAGGTAGCAGGTGCATTACATAAGCCAAAAGGCATACGTGTGTAAGTGAAGGTACCGAAAGGGCAGGTGAAAGTGGTTTTCTCCTGATCAGATTGTGCAACAGGTATTTGGGAGAAACCATAATAACCATCTAGAAAGCAGAAGTGTGTGTGTTTATACAGTCTTTCTAGCGTGTTGTCGATAAAAGGTAAAGGGTAATGATCTTTCCTAGTGGCCTTATTCAATTTCCTAAAATCAATCACCATCCTATAGCCTCTAATAATCCTCTATGGGATCAATTCATGCTTATCATTAGGGACAACGGTAATACCTCCCTTCTTAGGGACGCAATGCACCAGCCTTACCCAATCACTATGAGCAACATGATAGATAATACGTGCTTCCAAGAGCTTTAATATTTCTTTTCTTACTACCTCTTTCATCTTAGGATTTAATCTCTATTTAGCAGCACGATGCTTCCTTAGTGCTTTTAGTAACTTCTTTTCTTCATGCTCTGAGAGGCTAGCACTAATAATAACAGGATATATCTCTTTTTGATCAAGATAAGCATACTTAAGAGTATCAGGCAACTGTTTAAGCTCGAACATAGGATCACCCTTTGGTGGGGGTGGATCTCCAAGCAGTTCAACAGGCAAATTATTCTTAAGGATAGGATGTTGTTCAAAGATAACTCTATCTATCTCATTCCTTTCATCCATATGCATATCATTTTCATGCTCAAGCAAGTATTGCTCTAAAGGATCAGTAGGAGGGACAGCAATAGAAGCTAGAGCAATAATTTCATCCTTACTAGACAACTCTTTTTCATGAGGTTGTCTACCAAACTTGGAGAAATTAAACTCATGTGACACACCTTCAAAGCCAACAGTGACAGTTTGCTTCTCATTGTCAATATGAGCATTGACAGTATTGAGAAAAGGTCCGCCAAATATGATGGGACAAAAGCTATCTTGTGTGGTAGCAAGAACGAGAAAATCAGCAGGATACTTAGTTTTACCACACAAGACTTCAACATCTCTAACAATTCCCAAAGGGCACATAGTATCTCTAGTGGCAAGCTGAATAGTGACATCAATAGGTTCCATCTCAACAGGTGCAATCTCGTCTTTAGTTTCATCATACAAAGATTGAGGTATTGCACTAACACTAACACCCACGTCACATAAACCATGATAACAATGAAATCCTATCTTAACAGAAACAACAGGCGTGCCAACAACAGGCCTATGTTTGTCTCTAGCATGTCGTTTAGCAATTCTAGTAGCATCTTCACAGAAGTGAATATCATGGCCATCAACATTGTCGGACAGAAGATCTTTGATAATGGCAATGCTAGGTTCAACTCTAATTTGCTCAGGTGGTGTAGTTTTCTAATGCAACCCCTACGTATCACAGTTGAAACTTTAGAATGATCATTTATCCTAACAGGGAAAGGTGGTTTCTCAATGTAAGCACTGGGAACAATAGGATCATTATAAGCAATGACTTTCTCGTCAACTGGATTGGGTTTAACTACAATGACTTCTAAGGGAGGATGATATTTAAACCACTTCTCTTTAGGGAGATCAATATGTGCAGCAAAAGATTCACACAATGAAGCTACTATCTTAGAGTCAAGTCCATATTTAGCGCTAAAATCACCAAAAGTATTTGTTGCAACAAAGGATTTAACGCAATCAAACTTGAGATTCATACCTAACTCCTTACCTTAATCGAACTCCCAATCTTCAAAGTTGCCTTTAATTCTTTCCAATAGATTCCATTTGAAGTCAATATCTCTCTTCATAAAAGAACCGGTACAAGAAGTGTCAAGCATGGTGCGATCATCATGAGAAAGCCGAGCATAGAAGTTCTAAATGATAATTTCTCTCGACAGCTCATGGTTGGGGCATGAATATAACATTGATTTAAGCCTCCCCCAAGCTTGAGCGATACTTTCTCTACCAGGATGCCAAAAATTATAAATATAATTCTGATCACTATTACCAAATGCATAGGATAGAACTTTTGATGAAATTCCAATTTTAATCGATTGAAATTCCAATTTTAAGTCATGCTAGCCCAGTCGTAGATGGTGTGTAGTGCATGCAGGAGGTGGTGGGTTCGAATCCCCCTCTTGCACATTTACCTTTTTGCTCTAGCCTACGACATGGTTGTAGCTAACACCCTCTTTAGGAAGAGAGAATCCCATCTAGTGACGTTCAGTGGTGGTCTACACTCTAGCCAGATAGATTTTGTCCTCTCTAGAAGAGAAGGCAGATGCGCTTGCATTGATTGTAAAGCGATACCTGGAGAGAGTGTTGTCCCTCAGCATAAGCTTGTGGTTGCTGACTTCCGCTTTAGGATTCGTGTCCAACGGGATATGCGTGCCAAAGTCGCTAGAACGAAGTGGTGGAAGCTCAAGGGGAGGCATCCCAGGCTTTCAGGGAGAGGGTCATTAAGGAGGGCCCTTGGGAGGAAGGAGGCGATGCAAACTTGATGTGGACGTGTATGGCGACCTTCTTGCGGAAGGTCGATGTAGAGGAGTTTGGGGTGACCAAGGGAAGTAGAAGGGAAGCTAAGGACACTTGGTGGTGGAACAATGAGGTCCAGAAGGTTATTAGGGAGAAGAAGGATTGTTTCAGATGCCTATATCTGGACAAGGGTGCAGCTAACATGGAGAAGTATAAGGTGGCGAAGAAGGCTGCAAAGCGGGCGGTCAGTGAAGCGAGAGGTCGGGCGTATGAGGACCTCTACCAACGTTTGAACACTAAGGAAGGCGAATGGGACATCTATAAGATGGCCAAGATTAGGGAGAGGAAGACGAGGGATGTCGGCGAAGTCAAATGCATCAAGGAAGAAGATGATTAGTTTCTTGTGAAGGATGAGGCGATCAAGCGTAGATGGCGGGAGTACTTTGACAACCTTGACAATGGAGAGGTTGACAACTCTACCATTGAGCTAGACGACTCCTTTGATGATACCAGCATGTGCTTTGTGCGACGTATCCAGGAGTGTGAGGTTAAGGAGGCATTAAAAAGGATGAAAGTGATGGGTCCTGATGGTATCCCCATCGAGGTGTGGAGAGGCCTTGGAGACATAGCGATAGTATGGCTAACTAAGCTTTTCAACCTCATTTTTCGGTCAAACAAGATGTCCGAAGAATGGAGGCGAAGTATTTTAGTAGCAATCTTTAAGAACAAGGTGATGTTCAAAGTTGTACTAATTACCGCGGAATCAAGCTGATGAGCCATACTATGAAGCTATGGGAGAGAGTCATTGAACACCGCTTAAGAAGGTTGACAAGCGTGACCAAAAACCAATTTGGTTTCATGCCTGGGAGGTCTACCATGGAAGCCATCTTCTTGGTACGACAGCTGATGGAGAGATAGAGGAAGCAAAAGAAGAACCTTCATATGGTGTTCATTGATTTGGAGAAGGCCTATGATAAGATACCTCGGAATATCATGTGGTGGGCCTTGGAGAAACACAAAGTCCCAATAAAAGTACATTACCCTCATCAAGGATATGTATGATAATGTTGTGACAAGTGTTCGAACAAGTGATGGCGACACCGATGACCTTCCGATTAGAATAGGGCTACACCAAGGGTCAGCTTTGAGCCCTTATATTTTTGATTTGGTGATGGATGAGGTTACAAGGGATATACAAGGAGATATCCCATGGTGTATGCTCTTTGCGGATGATGTGGTGCTAGTCAATGATAGCCGAACGGGGGTCAATAGAAAGTTAGAGTTATGGAGGCGGACTCTAGAATCGAAAGGTTTTAGGCTTAGTAGAACTAAAACTGAATACATGAGCTGCAGTTTTAGTGCTACTAGGCACGAGGATGGACAGGTTAGCCTTGGTGGGCAGGTGGTACCGGAGAGAGACACGTTTCGATATTTGGGGTCCATGTTGCAGAAGGATGGCGATATCGATGAAGACGTGGGCCACCGAATCAAGGCTGGGTGGATGAAGTGGCGCCAAGCTTGTGGCATACTCTGTGACAAGAGATTGCCACAAAAGCTAAAAGGCAGGTTTTATAGGACAGCTATCCGACCTGTGATGTTGTATGGCGCGGAGTGTTAGCCAACCAAGAGACGACATATCCAATAGTTAGGTGTAGCAGAGATGCGCATGTTGAGATGGATATGTGGCCACACAAGGAAGGATCGGGTACGGAATGATGATATACGAGAGAGACTTGGGGTAGCACCGAATGAAGAGAAGATGGTCCAGCATCGTCTCAGATGGTTTGGACATATTCATGGAGGCCACCGGAAGCGCCGGTGCATAGCGGACGGATAAAGTGTGCTGGGAATGTTAAGAGGGGTCATGGTAAACCAAACTTGACATGGGAGGAGACCGTTAAGAGATACCTGAAGGTTTCGAATATTGACAAAGACTTAGCCATGGACAAGGGTGCGTGGAAGTTAGCTATCCACGTTCCAGAGCAATGACTTGGCTTCGAGACCTTATGGGTTTCAACTCTAGCCTACCCCAACATGTTTGGGACTGAAAGGCTTGGTTGTTGTTGTTGTAGTTCCATGATCCAGTATCATCACATAGCCTATACCATGTCAATGCTTTATCCCCCAAAGATAAGGGACATACCTTCTTCTTGACCTCATCCTCGGGAAAACCTGAAAGCTTAAATAAACCACAAACTTCATCTACATAGATTAGATGCATGTCTAGATGTGATGTTCCATCTCCTGTAAAAGGATTAGCCAACAGTTTCTCTAGCATACCCGAAGGAATTTCATAACTAGTATTTTCAGTAGGTGCAGCAAGTTGAGGAGCAACTCCTTGTGCTTCCATTCGAGGTGAAGATACCCCGAACAAGCTCCTCAAAGGATTAGTTTCCATAGTGACAAGTGACAATAAATTTCAGCAGACTATATAAATGTTTCCATACCAAATTCCACTTACAAAAGGCGCTTCACTCCCCGGCAACGACGCCATAAAATAGTCTTGATGACCCACAAGTGTAGGTGATCTATCGTAGTCCTTTCGATAAGTAAGAGTGTCGAACCAAACGAGGAGCACAAGGATCTGACAAGTGGTTTTCAGCAAGGTATTCTCTGCAAGTACTGAAATTATCGGTAACAGATAGTTGTGTGATAAGATGATTCGTATCAAGTAGCAAGTAACAAAGGTGAAGCAAAGTGGCCCAATCCCTTTTGTAGCAAGGAGAAGCCTAGACAAACTCTTATAGGAGGTAAAGTGCTACCGAGGACACATGGGAATTTCTGTCAAGCTAGTTTTCATCATGTTCATATGATTCGCGTTCGCTACTTTCATAGTTTGATATGTGGGTGGACCGTTGCTTGGGTGCTGCCCTTACTTGGACAAACATCCCACTTATGATTAACCCCTCTCGCAAGCATCCGCAACTACGAAAGAGGAATTAAGACAAAGTCTAACCATAGCATTAAACTAGTGGATCCAAATCAGCCCCTTACGAAGCAACGCGTAAACTACGGTTTCAGATTCTGTCACTCTGGCAACCCATCATCTACTTACTAATTCTCAATGCCTTCCTCTAGGCCCAAATAATGGTGAAGTGTTATATAGTCGACGTTCACATAACACTAGTAGAGGAAAGACAACATATAACGCATCAAAATATCGAACAAATACCAAATTCACATGACTATTTATAACAAGACTTATCCCATGTCCTCAGGAACAAAAGTAATTACTCACAAAGCTTAATTATGTTCATGACCAGAGAGGTATTGAATAGGATCAAGGATCTGAACATATAATCTTCCAACGAGTAATCCAACTAGCATCAACTACAAAGAGTAATTAACACTACTAGCAACCTTACAAGTACCAATCGGAGTTGCGAGACAAAGATTGGTTACAAGAGATGAACTAGGGTTTGGAGATGAGATGGTGCTGATGAAGATGTTGGTGTTGATGAGTCCCCTCCGATGAGAAGAGTGTTGGTGATAACGATAGCGACGATTTCCCCCTCCAGGAGGGAAGTTTCCCTGACAGGACGACCCTACCGGAGCTCTAGATTGGTTCTGCTCAAGTTCCGCCTCGTGGCGGCGGGGTTACCTCCCGGAAGCCTCCTCCTGATTTTTTCTAGAACGAAACCCTCCTTATAGCAAAAGAGGGGAGCCAGAGTGCCAACAGGGAGCCCACAAGCCCCCTAGGCGCGGCCATGGGGGTAGGTCGCGCCTAGCAGGCTTGTGGCCTCCTAGTGGCTCCCCTCTGGTACTTATTCCGCCCAGTATTTTTTATAAATTCCAAAATAATTCCTCGTTGATTTTCACGACTTTTGGGGTTGCGCAGAATAGGTATCTCAAACTTGCTCCTTTTTCACGCCGGAATTCCAACTGCCGGCATTCTCCCTCTTCATGTAAACCTTGCAAAATAAGAGAGAAAAGGCATAAGTATTGTACCGTGAAGTGTAATAACAGCCCATAAAGCGATAAATATCAACATAAAAGCATGATGCAAAATGGACGTATCAATCAGCAAGATCTTTGGCTTCAATTTCACTATCTAGTATCGTCCGGGCCGCCTTAACACAGTGGAGGACGCCCTATCCCGCCGCGAAGACCACGACGCTGAGGCGGGTGACTCCGACGGGGCGGTCCTCTGCATACGCTAAGGGCCTTCGTTCACCCTCTTCAATGACATTCGCCGGGCCACCACACACGCACCCGACGCGCAGTCCCTTCAGCAGCGCCTTGATGCCGGTGACTTGGAGGAGCTGTGGCATTTGGTGGAGTGCCTGCTCCCGCATGGGCGACGCCTCCTCGTGCCGGATCACGGTGACCTCCGTCATCAGGTGTTGTTGCTGGCCCACTTGGCGGGCCACAAGGGTGTGTAGAAGACCCTCCATCATCTCCGCGCCGACTTCTACATCCCCGGCGTACCAACATAACAAGGGTGTGTAGAAGGGCCACAAGGGTGTGTAGAAGGGCCCTGGTTCGGGACTGGGTGCGGTCTCGTGCGGCGTACCAACATAACAAGATGGAGACACGGCGACCAGCAGGGCTGCTACAGCCCTTGGAGGTGCCTTCTCTGGTCTGGGCCGATATCTCGACGGACTTTATTGAGGGCCTCCCCAAGGTGGGCGACAAGTCCGTCATCCTCACAGTGGTCGATCGCTTCTCCAAGTATGCCCACTTTATCGTGCTTGGCCATCCTTATACCGCCACCTCCGTGGCCCGGGCCTTCTTCGACGACATCGTTCGCCTACACGGGTTTCCCTCTTCGATCGACAGCGACCGGGACCCGGTGTTCACGAGGCATGTCTAGCGCGATCTCTTCAGGATGGCGGGCGTGAAGCTCCGCTTGAGCACGACGTTCCATCCTCAGACGGACGGTCAATCCAAGGTGGTCAACAAGGTGATTGCCATGTATTTGCGTTGTGTTACACATGATCGTCCTCGTGCTTGGGTGGACTGGCTTGCGTGGCTGGAGTACTGCTACAATATCTGTTATCACTCTGCCCTGCGCACCACGCCGTTCGAGGTGGTCTATGATCGACCACCCCCGCCCATCCTACCGGTTGACCCAGAGACGGCTACGACGGAAGCAGTGGGTGATCTTCTTCGCAGCCGCGATGACATGCTTGCCGAGGTGCGACAACGCCTTGTTCAGGCCCAGCAATTGGCCAAACACTACTATAACGGCCACCACCGCAAGGCGGATTTCATGGTGGGTGACTGGGTGTGGTTGTGTCTCCTTCACCATTCTATCCAGTCCCTTGACCCGCATGCGAAACGCCTGCTGGGCCCGTGCTATGCCAGGCCATTTTGCATGCTGGAGCACATCGGAAAGGTGGCCTACCATCTTCAGCTTCCGGCCGATGCTCGCATCCACGACTTCTTCCATGTGGGTCTCCTTAAGCCTTTCCGAGGGGAGCCACCAGTAGCCATGTGGGCACTACCCCCGACCTCCGACGGGCGCCTCCTTCCCGGGCTAGCAAAGGTGTTGCGGGCCCAACTATGTCGCGGGATGTGGTATCTATTGATCCAATGGGAAGGCCTTCCAGAGGAGGACGCGACTTGGGAGCGGCGTGACGAATTCAGTCAACACTATCCAGACTTCCAGCTCGAGGACGAGCTGTTTGCGTAGGCGGGGAGAGATGTTATGACCGGTACTACGTACCAACAGAGGAGGCCCAATGGGCACGATTAGTTATGGGCTTAGCCCAAGTTATCTTAGTTATCTTAGTGTCCAAGTTATCTTAGAGTCCAAATTATTTTAGTTATCTTAGAGTCCAAGTTATCGAGATTATATAAACCAATGTAAACAAATCTTTTGGGAATTAAGCAATATAGTCATAACTCTATTACCCGGCTCCCAAAGGAGCCCGAACCCTAGCTGCGCCATCGCCTTCCACCGCCGCCGCCTCCCTCTCGCACGCAACGGCGCCCCGCCGCCGGCTATCGCGAGACAACCATCACCAACTCCGCTTCATCCCCTTCAACCTTCGCCCTAGACCTGGTAGAACCCTAGCGGTTCCTACCAACGTCAGAAAGAGTCGAGGTACCAATTAAAACCACTCAACTCCCATTCAAAGCAAGAGGAGGAGAAGTATGACAATAATACATCAAGATTCAGCTTCTCGCATGTAAGGATATCAAGGTATGTGAATCAGTAAATGCAAGTCAACTTCACGTTGACACACATCTAATGGATAGTATACACCGACTCGATGAGAAACCTCCACCAACCAAGATCATAGTGCACACAATGACGAGGACATCGGAATACCCGACTCAAGCGCATTGGGAAATCGCGGGCAGTCACCATGGGTAACGATATTTCAATCGATTATATATACATATATAGATTTTGGAGAAACATATAACTGTAAGTCTACAATGGTCAACATGGATTTCTCAACTAGATTGCAAAAACATTTCACATGATTTAGATCCCAAGACCATGGCCATGGAAAGTGTTAACAACACTCGGGCTGAACTCAAGCAAAGGGTATAATATAGGTAGAAATTATCTTTCTCAATAAAGGGAAGGTATTCACATAAGCAATACAAACACCGGTTTTCTTTTGGAAATAGAATGAAAACAACAAGGTGGTGAAACATGGAATAGGTATTGTAGCGCAAGGGTTCACGAAGATACCTAACTATTATCCAGAGGTGGAATCTCATTCCAATAATTTATACCATTGGCAACACAAAATCATCTATCTCTCCGGTTGATAGACATAGTGATTTCATCTCCATGTGGATCAGTGCTACCTCTTGAGCTTGTGTTGGTTTTTCCCTTGAAGAGGAAAGGGTGATGCAATACAGTAGTAGTAAGTATTTCCCCAAGTTTGAGAACCAAGGTATCAATCTAGTAGGAGTATCAAGCCAAGTCTCCAAAGTACCTGCGCAAAAACAGCAAACTTGCACCCAACTCTACAAAGGGGTTGTCAATCCCTTCACGATTGATTGCAAGGTGAGATCTGAAGGCGGAAAGTGCAACAAAGTAAAAGTATAAGGCTGAAAATATGATGTGAAGTAGACCCCGGGGCCATAGTGTTCACTAGAGGCTTCTCTCATGATAGCAAATATTACGGTGGGTGAACAAATTACTTTCGAGCAATTGATAGAAGCGTGCAAAGTCATGACAACATCTAAGGCAATGATCATACATATAGGCACCACGTCCGAGACAAGTAGACTGATACTTTCTACATCTACTACTATTACTCCACACATCGACCGCTATCCGGCATGCATCTAGTGTATTGAGTTCATAACAAACAGAGTAACGCCTTAAGCAAGAGGACATGATGTAGAGGGATAAATTCATGCAATAGATATAAACCCCATCTTTCTACCCTTGATGGCAACAACACGATGCGTGCCTTGCTACCCCTTCTGTCACTGGGTGAGGTCACCGCACGGTATGAACCCAAAACCAAGAACTTCTCCCATTGCAAGAACTGTAGATCAAGTTGGCCAAACGAAAACCACAACTCGAAGAGAATTACAACGATATGAAATCATGCATATAAGAGATCAGAAGAAACTCAAATAAGATTCATAGATAATCTGATCATAAATCCACAATTCATCGTATCTCGACAAACACACCGCAAAAGAAGATTACATCGGATAGATCTCCATGAAGATCATGGAGAACTTTGTATTGAAGATCCAAGAGAGAGAAGAAGCCATCTAGCTACTAGCTATGGACCCGAATGTCTATGGTGAACTACTCACGCATCATCAGAGAGGCAATGGTGTTCATGAAGAAGCCCTCCGTGTCCGAATCCCCCCTCCGGCAGGGCACCAACACGTGCCCCAGATGGGATCTTGCGGAGAGAGAAGTTTGCGGCGGCGGAAAAGTATTTTCGTGGCTCCCTCCCGTGGTTTCAGATTTTTCGGGGATTTATAGGCGGAAGAAGTAGGGAAAAGGAGCCACGAGGGGCCCACAAGCCTACTAGGCACCCCTAGGCCGTGGCTAGGGGGCTTGTGCCTTTCCCTGGTGCCCATTTCCTTGGTTCTCAAGCTTCTTGCGTATCTTCTGTTCTGGAAAAAAATCTTTTCGGAGGTTTTATTCCGTTTGGACTCCGTTGGATATTCTCCTTTGAAAAAGGTCAAAAACACGGAAAAAACAGGAACTGGCACTTGGCACTGAGTTAATAAGTTAGTCCCAAAAAAGATATAAAATGCATACAAAACATCCAAAGTTTGACAAGATAATAGCATGGAACCATCAAAAATTGAAGATACGTTGGAGATGTATCATGCATCCCCAAGCTTAACTCCTGCTCGTCCTTGAGTTGGGAAGTGATAAAGACTGAATTTTTGATGTGGAATGCTACCTAACATATTTGTCAATACTAACTTCTTTCCTATGACATGAATGTTCAGATCTGTAAGATTCAAAACAATAGTTTCCTATTGACATGAAAACAATAATACTTCAAGAAAACTAGCAAGGTAATCATGAACTTTCGAAATAACAAGGCCAAAGAAAGTTATCCCTACAAAATCATATAGTCTGGCTATGCTCCATCATCCCCACACAATGAATTTAAATCATGCACAACCTCGGTATTGGCCAAGTAATTGTTTTCGTACTCTTACATTCTCAAACCCTTTTCAACTCTCACGCAATACATGAGCGTGAGCCATGGATATAGCACTATAGGTGGAATAGAGTGTGGTGGAGGTTGTGAGGCAAAAAGGAGGAGATGGTCATATTGACTCGGCGTATCAATGGGCTATGGAGATGCCCATCAATATATATCAATGTGAATGACTAGGGATTACCATGCAACGGATGCACTTAGAGCTGTAACTGTGTGAAAGCTCAAAAGGAGAACTAGTGGGTGTGCATCCAACTTGCTTGCTCGCGAAGACCTAGGGAAATTTTGAGGAAGCCTATCATTGGAATTTACAAGCCAAGTTATATAATGAAGATTCCCACTAGTATATGGTGGTGTCAAAACAAGAGACTCTTAATCATGAAGAACATGGTGTTGTTTTGAAGCACAAGTGTGGAAAAAGATAGTAGCATTGTCCCTTCTCTCTTTTTTTGTTTGGGCTCTTCGGCCTCTTTTCATCATTTTTTGGTGGGCATCTTTGGCCTCTTTTATTTATTTATTTATTTCCTCACATGGTACAATGCTCTAATAATAATAATCATCACACTTTTATTTACTCACAACTCAACACTTAGAGCAATGATGACTCTATAGGAAATGCCTCCGGCAGTGTACCGGGATGTGCAACGATCTAGCTTAGCATATGACGTTGAAACATCTCGCTAGCTATCTTACGATCATGCAATGGCAATATGGAAGTGACGGCACAAGTCATGAGACGGAACGGTGGGAGTTGCATGGCAATATATCTGGGAATGGCTATGAAAATTCCATAATAGGTAGGTATGGTGTCTGTTTTGAGGAAGGTACATGGTGGTTTTATGCACCGGCGAAAGTTGCGCGGCACTAGCAATGGTGGAAGGTGAAAGTGCATATATACCATGGACTCACAGTAGTCATGAAGAACTCATATACTTATTGCGAAAGTTTTTATTAGTAATCGAAACAAAGCGCTAAACGCATACTCCTAGGGGAAGGGTTGGTAGGTGTTAACCATTGCGCGATCCCGACCGCCACACAAAGGATGATAATCAATAAATCAATTATGCTCCAACTTCCTAACATAGCGGTTCACCATACGTGCATGTTACGGGAATCACTAACTTCAACACAAGTAATTCTAGATTCACAACACCCTACTAACATACTCTAATATTACCATATCCAAATCTCAAAACTAATTGAGAGGAATCAAACTTCTCTTTACTAATCAATGCACACGAATATGGAAGTTTTTATTACATCCTCTTTGTATGCCTACCATCTTTAGGACTACTTTCATAGCACAAGCCAACTACCAAGTTACTCAAAGAGAGCACTCTCAAAAAGATATAAGTGAAGATCAAGAGTTCTTATTTTTCCAAAGTATGACACCGCCGTGCTCTACAAAGATTTAAGTGAAGCACTAGAGCAAAGTTATCTAGCTCAAAAGATATAAGTGAAGCACATGCGAGCTAAATTGCCTAACTCAAAAGATATAAGTGAAGCTCAATGAGTATTCTAGCAAATTCACGATGAGTGCATGTCTCTCTCAAAAAGGTGTGCAGCAAGGATGATTGTGACACAACAAAAATAAAAGACTCCTATAATACACGACACTCCAAGCAAAACACATATCATGTGGTGAATAAAAATATAGCTCCAAGTAACATTACCGATGGATTGAAGACGAAAGAGGGGATGCCTTCCCGGGGCATCCCCAAGCTTAGGCTTTTTGGTGTCCTTGAATTTGTCTTGGGATGCCTTGGGCATATCCAAGCTTGAGCTCTTTCCACTCTTTATCTCATTGTCCATGCGAACATCACCCAAAACTTGAAAACAACACAAAACTTAAACAGAAACTCGTGATATCATTAGCACAAGAAAACAAACTACCAACTCTTTAGGTACTGTAGAAAACTTGATTTCTATTTATATTTGTGTTATATTACCTATTCTCACTTTTCCATGGCTAGTACCACCCGATACTATCCATAGTTTCATCAAAAATGAGCAATCAACAGAACAAAAACAAAATCTGTCAAAAACAGACCAGTCTGTAGCAATCTGTATACTTCGTATAGTTTTCGTATCTCAAAAATTCTGAAAAATTACGACAATTTGGGAAATTGGCATATCAACCAGCATAAAAAAGAATCAACTCAAAATCTCTTTCTGCATAAAAATGAAAAATAATTTCGTAAGCATAAAGTTTCTGTCTTTTTCAGCAAGATCAAACAACCGTAACCAAAACTAGTCGTAAAGGTTTTACTTGGCACAAACACAAAAAGAAACACAAAAGACACAATCATAACAGAATTACGATGGTGTGGACACAATGAAACAGAAATCAAAAAGACAAGATAAATTTATTGGGTTGCCTCCCAACAAGCGCTCTTGTTTAACGCCCTTAGCTAGGCATAAGGCGATAGAATCACGTATCATTGTCTTTGGTGCTCAAACCATAAGTAGCTCTCATCATGGATTCATAAGGCAATCTTATTTTCTTTCTAGGAAAATGTTCCATGCCCTTCTTTAATGGAAATTGAAATCTAATATTCCCTTCCTTCATATCGATGACAGCACCAATAGTCCTTAGGAAAGGTCTACCAAGAATGATAGGACATGTCGGATTGCAATCAATATCAAGCACAATGAAATCCACGGGTACATAGTTTGTATTTGCAATAATAAGAACATCATTGATCCTTCCCATGGGTTTCTTAAGAGTAGAATCCGCAAGATGCAAATTAAGAGAGCACTCATCAATCTCATTGAAGCCTAGAACATCACATAAAGACTTTGGAATAGCGGAAACACTAGCACCCAAATCACACAAAGCATTGCATTCGTAGTTTTTGATCTTGATTTTGATAGTAGGTTCCCACTCATCATGAAGTTTTCTAGGAATAGAAACTTCCAACTCAAGTTTCTCTTCAAGAGATTTCATCATAGCATCGACGATATGATCGGTAAAGGCCTTGTTTTGGCTATAAGCATGTGGAGAGTTTAGCATGGATTGCATCAAGGAAATACATTCAATCAAAGAGCAACTATCGTAATTGAATTCCTTGAAATCCAAAGTAGTAGTTTCATTACTACTCAAAGTTTTGATATCCTCTACTCCACTTTCAATGCTTTCAGCATCAAGATAGAAAGACTCCGAATCATTGGGGCGTTTTTCAACCAAAGTGGATTCATATCCAGCCCCATCATCATTAGGTTTGCCATTAGAAAACAAGGATTCAATGGGAGTCACACCAAGCACTTTAAGTTCTTCGTGATTCTCATCACGAGAACACTCCTTTTTAAGCCATTCATGTCTAGCACGAATTTTGGGCAGTTCTTTCTTTACTCTCATTCATGGAAACACGCATAGCTTTCAAAGTTTCATCCATATTGATCTTGGGAGGAGCACATCTCACTTTCAAAGCATCAATATCAAGAGACATTCTATCAACGGTCCTAGCCAAGTCATCTAGATCATAGGGTAATTTATGGACGCATTGAAAATCTTTTGCGAGTTGATAAACTCTTTAATATTACTCTCTAGATCATAGGGTAATTTATTGTAATTTCCATGAGCATTGTTGTAGCATTTACTAGGAAAAGACCTAGGAATATAGTTTCCTCTAAAAGCATTGTTGTGGCCAAAATTATTCCTACCAACAAAATTAACATCCAAGCTCTCATTGCTACTCTCAATCAAGGAAGACAAAGTCATATCATTTGCATCTAAAGGACCACCTTTACTAGCAAAAAATTTCATTAACTCATCCATCTTAGTGCTCAACGAGTTAATTTCTTCTATAGCGTGCACTTTTTTACTAGTAGGTGACCTTTCAGTGTGCCATTGAAAATAGTTTGTCATTATATTGTCTAGGAGTTTTGTGGCTTCTCCTAGTGTGATTTCCATGAAAGTTCCACCGGAGGCGGAATCAAGGATATTTCAAGAAGCAAAATTCAAACTAGCATAGAAGATTTGTATAATCATCCAAAGACTCAAGCCATGACCGGGAGAATTTCTAATCATCAATTTCATTCTCTCCCAAGATTGTGCAACATGTTAATGATCTAGTTGCTTAAAATTCATGATATCATTACGGAGAGAGATAATCTTAGCCGGTGGAAAATAGTTGGATATATAAGCATCTTTGCACTTGTTCCAAGAATCAATACTATTTTTGGGCAAAGATGAAAACCAAGTTTTTGCTCGATCTCGCAATGAGAACGGAAATAGCTTTAATTATATCACATCATTATCCACATCTTTCTTCTTTTGCATATCGCATAACTCAATGAAGGTATTAAGATGGGATGCAACATCTTCACTAGGAAGGCCGGAGAATTGCTCTTTCATAACAAGATTTAGCAAAGCAGCATTGATTTCATATGATTCCGCACTAGTGGTGAGAGCAATCAGAGTACTAATAAAATCATTATTATTAGTATTCGAGAAGTCACAAAGTTTGGTGTTTTCAATCATGGTGACTTTAGCAAGCAAAACAAGCACACAAGCGAACAGAAAGCAAGCGGAAGAAAAGGGCAAACGAAAAAGGCAAATATTTTTTGTAATTTTTGTTTTTCAGAATTGGGGAAGAGGAAAACGAGAGGCAAAAAAGTAAATGCAAGAGATGAGTTTGCGACGGTTACTTGGATAAGCTTCACTTAGAACAGTCCCCGGTGCCAGAAATTGACACGTCGGAGGCAGACTGTTCTTGACTTGATGCTCCCCGGCAACGGCGCCAGATATTGGCACGTTGACGGGAGACTATTCTTGTCTTGATCCTCCCCGGCAACGGTGCCAGAAATTCTTCTTGCTACCTCTTGAGCTTGTGTTGGTTTTTCCCTTGAAGAGGAAAGGATGATACAGCACAGTAGCAGTAAGTATTTCCCTCAGTTTGAGAACCAAGGTATCAATCCAGTAGGAGTATCAAGCCAAGTCTCCAAAGTACCAGCGAAAAAATAGCAAACTTGCACCCAACGCTACAAAGGGGTTGTCAATCCCTTCACGATTGATTGCAAGGTGAGATCTGAAGGAGGAAAGTGCAACAAAGTAAAAGTGTAAGGCTGAAAATATGATGTGAAGTAGACCCGGGGGCCATAGTGTTAACTAGAGGCTTCTCTCATGATAGCAAATATTATGGTGGGCGAACAAATTACTGTCGAGCAATTGATAGAAGCGCGCAAAGTCATGACGACATCTAAGGCAATGATCATACATATAGGCATCACGTCCGAAACAAGTAGACCGATACTTTCTGCATCTACTACTATTACTCCACACATCAACCGCTATCTAGCATGCATCTAGTGTATTGAGTTCATAACAAACAGAGTAACGCCTTAAGAAAGATGACATGATGTAGAGGGATAAATTCATGCAATAGATATAAACCACATATTTTTACCCTTGATGCCAAAAACACGATGCGTGCATCGCTACCCCTTTTGTCACTGGGCGAGGTCACCGCACGGTATGAAGCCAAAACCAAGCACTTCTCCCACTGCAAGAACTGTAGATTAAGTTGGCCAAACGAAACCCACAACTCGAAGAGAATTACAAGGATATGAAATCATGCATCAAATTCAAATAAGATTCATACATAATCTAATCATAAATCCACAATTCATCGGATCTCGACAAACACACCGCAAAAGAAGATTACATCGGATAGATCTCCATGAAGATCATGGAGAACTTTGTATTGAAGATCCAAGAGAGAGAACAAGCCATCTAGCTACTAGCTATGGACCCGAATGTCTATGGTGAACTACTCATGCATCATCAGAGAGGCAATGGTGTTGATGAAGAAGCCCTCCGTGTCCGAATCCCCCCTCCAGCAGGGCACCAAAACGTGCCCCAGATGGGATCTTGCGGAGACAGAAGCTTGCGGCGGCGGAAAAGTATTTTTGTGGCTCCCTCCCGTGGTTTCAGATTTTTCGGGGATTTATAGGTGGAAGAAGTAGGGAAAAGGAGCCACGAGGGGCCCACAAGCCTGCTAGGCACCCCCAGGCTATGGCTAGGGGGCTTGTGGCTTTCCCTGGTGCCCATTTCCTTGGTTCTCAAGCTTCCTGCGTATCTTCTGTTCCGGAAAAAATCTTTTCAGAGGTTTTATTCCATTTGGACTCCGTTTGATATTCTCTTCTGAAAAGGTCAAAAAAATGGAAAAAACGGGAACTGGCACTTGGCACTGAGTTAATAAGTTAGTCCCAAAAAAGATATAAAATGCATACAAAACATCCAAAGTTTGACAAGATAATAGCATGGAACCATCAAAAATTATAGATACGTTGGAAACATATCAATCACTAGATTCAGATATAGATTGTTCCCGATGTAATATCACTTCTGAATCAAAATGCGAAATGCAACATACATTGTGTAAAAATCAATAAGTCATCATATGGCTTATTATTGTTGGTACATTTGGTACAACTGATGTACTAAGTTCCTTACATGCAAGGATTACTCCTACAATGATTACCCATGTGTGCTCATCATAGACAAGGATTGCTCTTGTAATGAAGCATCGCGCGATCCTCTAAATGACAGAATTTGAGATGAAGGATTTGGGTAAAACCTCGAGCACATTCACTCATACTCTTTGGTACACCATATTATCTATATCGATATTATATTGGATTGATTTATTGTGGGAAAATCTTATCCATCCATAATCCGCATGGTTGTTTGTTCTCTAGATGTATAAAAATATTCATTTAGACCATGAAGGACATAGATATAAGATGTTGGAACCTACAGGTCCATATCCTAGTCCTATTGGACCCATCACACATAATTGTTTGGGACTCAAGAATATTTTCTGATATGTCCAAGGCATCAAACATATTGTCCTAATATTTTAGTTTATGAGAAATTTGAACACCAATATCAATGGATACATCTATCAGATCCCTTCTATGTCACATCATAGACAAACTTTGTGTTCCTGGTAGGTGTGGTAGTCATCCCATGAAAGTCCTTGAAATAGACCTTAGTGGCTACATATCTCCTTCATGGATAATGTTGCTTATGTTTCCCGGATGCAAACATGTTACGTAATAAGCAATATCGCTATATTGCATATCTTGCATATCTTGCAAGTCTAATCATGTGAATGATTTGTTCACCAAGTCTCTACCAATTTCTACATTCCAAAAATATGTTCATGTAATTGGTATGCGACAGCTTTAGAATTTCAAGAATGGGGGGGGGTATCTTCCTCCATTGTTCTTGTTCAAAGCATCATATTATACCCTTTTTCTCTTCATGAGTTTACTTTATATGTTATAATAAACGTTTTGAATGAGGTAATATCAACATAAGATTATATGTCATACTTTTTGTTTTCCCCAAACGGATTTTTTAATAAAGTATATATGACATATTTATTGTCCTCTAAGCTCTATGGATTTTATCGTATTGAGTTATACGAGATAATAGCCATTATATGTTGCATCATTTTCTCCTTATTTTTCCCACTTGGTTTGAAGGAGTTTTAACAACATATCAAACACACATCACCTTATATTTTCCCACAAGTTTTTCAAGGAGAATCTTTATCATGATAGAGTTTACTCACAAGATCAAGCATTGATTAGGGGGAGTGTTAGGATTAATTAACGAATGTTAATTAAGGGATAATCCTTGTTTTTACAAACCGACGACAGTTGTATCTATCATGTAGGTTCCTTGTCGAATAGACATCTCCTTGAACACCCGCCTTCCTAGTGGTGTCTATTCCCTTTGTATAAATATTATATCTCATCTAATAAAGGATACATGGTTTCATTACTATTGATAGTCTCTTATTTTCTTTTGAAAGTAGTTTTGTTCCACTGATTGTTTACAAGGAATAATAGCATTATCACTTCAAACATCATTGGAGCCTCCTCGGGCATTCGTACCCCCGCGGGCTCTCTGCTTGGCACACGCATCATACTAGTTCTTGGTGCCCCCATCGTCGTTCAGTCCGACTCTGGTGTTCCTCACTAAGCTAGCAACCTCAAGTGTCCATGACGTGTGGTTAGAGGCTTGCCTGGGGTCACCCTGTCAGGCGTACATTGTCCTTCCTCCATGCAATCTCAATCAGTACAAGAAATATGTCAATTTTTGACCTTCAATATTGGTCACTGAATGGTAGTTCTTTTTCATTTACGACCTTTTTGTGACCAAAAACAGTTGCTCAAAAGCTAATTGTCTCTGATGAAACTTAACGACCTTCTTTGTGAAATGGTCATAGAGTCAACGACCAAAATGAAAAAGGTCGTTGCTTCTACGACCAATTGTTTTGGTCATTGGTTGTCTGTCCAAGCCACGTCAGATCCAACATGGCAAGCTGACGTGGCAAAATTATGACCAATTCAATTCGTCGTAGATCAGAATCAGCCCGGCCCAGTTCGTGCCTTAGATGGGCCAAGCACAATAATTCAGCCTTTTTAATATATATTTTTCCTGTTAATTTTTGCTAGCTACATGGGCCTAGCCCAGCAATTCAACATTTTTAATTTCTGTTTAATTGCCCTTTTAACAACATATTTCTTTTTGGTGTAGTATTTTTCTCGATAGTTTCTTTGCTGGGCCTTGGCCATCTCACATTTTTCCCTCAAAAATAATTGTTCAATATAGTTTGAGCTAGGATGAAATAATTCATCAAGTCTCGTTTTTTAGGTTTTTGACATTACTATGCATCACACCACAAGCTATCTTCGGCTCCAATACATTACCAAAGCAACATGAAAAATTACAGGATCCCAAAATATAATATTACAACCATTTATTCCAGCACTGGATATCTTTACATCGTAAGAACCAGCAAAGTGCCAAGCAAAAATATTCTACAACAATGAAAATAAAAACATCAATTTAGATTATAAGAAATAACAAAAGTCCTTGTCCTCCTCCAACTTGTGAAAACCGCATTCACCTGGCAGTAGAATGATCATGGGTGAGAAACTATACAATAGCATAAAGTTGTTCAAACGGTGCAAAAAATTAACAATCATTACACATGGTATGCGAGTGAAGATTCATTAGTCATTCCATGTCGTATGGATGGTATAGATTCATTAGCCATCCAGAGTAGATAATAACATCACCGACAATAGTTACTATGTTCCGGAGCAAGTCTCAAGCATATTACAGTACTGTTCTCACCTATGTTCACCTAAAACTTGCTACCGTAAAAGTAGAACATTTGAGTGCTTAGCTAATCAATTCAAGATGAAGCCACAAGCCTGCAACAACTGATCAAGTGTTGCCATCTAGATAGATGATGCTGCGACCAAGCACACAGAAAATGGGTATCCATCATTCATCTTATCTAGAGAAAATAATATACGAGTACAAAGGAAAGCAAAATAATCAAGCCAACTTTCTGTGCATATCCTATTTGCAGCCTAAGCATCTCTATAATTTTTGCATGTGGTGTGTTCACAATATGTTTATAGAAGCAATTAGACCGATCCCACATCAGTGAATTCGGCTTAGCATTCAGGAGACCCCTGATACACAAATTAAGGTGACACGAGAGAAGCGTACACAAGGTGCTAGCGCCGATGTAGGCAAGGAAGGAGGGCCTTGAAGAAGCCAGTGATGGTTCGTTTGTAGCAGAGCCTACTGCTACTGCACTCCCACCCCTTGTCGCATGCCTCCTTGCCGCCCTCCTCGACACTCGCCTCCACCGCCGCGGGGAGCAGCGCTAGCAGCAGGATTGCCGCCGCCAAGGCCCACCTCATCGCTCTCGCAGCACGGCGCACGCAGAGGCATTCCTTGCAGACTTCCCCAAAGACGACGACGAGGAGTGCTGCTGCCGCCCCACGCTTCGATTCCCATGCTACATGTGATTTGGCCCATGGAGTGGTGGATCTACAAGGTACAAGAGACGGGGTGAGGAGGAGGGGGAGGCTCATGGCGAGTAAGAAGTGGGTTGGGGAGGAATGAACCAGAAACCCTAGCCTCCTTTGCTGCTGCGTCATTGTGCCAGGTCGAAGAGGCGGGCTAAGAGATAGAGGTGAGGTGGGTGTGGCAGATCCCGTCGAAGAAGAGCGGAGAGGCCGCCCGTGACGTCTTGCCCGAACCCTAGCCCCAACTAGATCGCGATGGATCTCCCTCCCTCGACTTATTCTCTCTCTTCTGGTGAGGGAAAAGGAGGGTGGGAGGAGGAGAGCGTGGGGGAGTCCATGTGCGAGAGGATGAGGACGGCAGTGAACTCCTGGGAAGGTAGGTGGCGGCGGCAATCTGGAAGGGAGGAGGCGAGCTCTCGCTCTGGCCCTCTCTCTTCATCGGGCGAGACATGGAGTGGTTCGTGGGGAGGGAGAGAGCGAGGGATTGGGTTGACCCTGTGCACCGTTCGCTAACCGGTGGGCCCAACCGGGTTGGACACAATGACATGTGGGGACGGGGTGTGGGATGTGAGGTGGGTGTGGGGTGTGGGTCGGTCCGCCATGTCTTCGATCCAGGAGAGTTTCTTTCCACCCAACAGGAAAACTTCAAATAATTTGTGTTTCTTTATAGTATTAATTTTTCCAAAATAAACATGTTAAAATTTAGTAAATTTTCTCAAACTTTTTCCACGCCTTCTAAAAACTACAAAACAATACCACATCAAATTTCATAAACATGAGAGCTTGTTTACATTTTCAAATAATATGAATGGTCATGCTGCTGTTTTAACCGCATTTTGAAATGGGCATGAAAAATTCAAAAAAAATAAAAAAATTGGAAAACTTTTGCATTGTGCCACTAAATGTGACCAAGTTACAAGGAAAAATATAAACTTGTAATACAGCAATTATTTTAAAAAAGTGTTCTTAGAAATGAGCTATCATTTGTGAAGATTCATGACCTTCAAGCCAAATGATTAGTCTTATGGCCACATTCATGGCTTAGTTTGTCCAAATGATCTAATATTGTGCAAAAGGGTGTATTTTGGAATGGCAAACTATGTTGCCTAAGGAAGTTTCCATTTTCTTTGGACGAAAAAATCATTTTTCATTTTTTGAGTGTCGAAAATGAGTTTTTTTGTGAAGAACCTACCATATATTTGTTGCAAAATTCGACCAAATCATTTGGATAAAATACAAGTCCATATTTAATGTGCAAATGACAAAATGTTTGGGTGTCAAAATATTTTATCCACGTCTAGTGAAAAAGACAAATTTCCGCCTATTCACATGGAAGCGGGTAAAATTTGAACTACGACTCCCTTATAGTTTTCTCTTTATTTTTCCCAAAAATATTTTTTTTGTACAAAAGTATCAATTTAATGAGAGAAATACCAAAAGTTTTCCAATATTCAACCACTAGCTAGGAACAATCATGCGAGCCGTTGTAACCGCATTTTGAAACGGGCATGAAAAATAAAAATAAAAAAATTGGAAAACTTTCGCATTGCGCCATTGAATGTGACCAAGTTACGAGGAAAAATAATAAACTTGTAATACGACAATTATTATTAAAAAGTGTTCTCAGAAATGAGCTATTTTGTGTGAAGATTCATGGATTTCAAGCCAAATGATCAATCTTATGGCGACATGCATGACATAGGTTGTTCAAATGATCTAATATTGTGCAAAAAGGTGTATTTTGGAATGGCAAACAATGTTTCCTAAGGAAGTTTTCATTTTCTTTGGATGAAAATTTCATTTTCCATTTTTCGAGTGCCCAAAATGAGTCTTATGTGAAGTACCTACCATATATTTGTTGCAAAATTGGACCAAATAATTATAGAAAAATACTCGGCCATAGTTAATGTACAAATGATCAAATGTTTGGGTGTCAAAAGCTTTTATCCACCTCTAGTGAAAAAGACAAATTTCCACCGATTTAGTTGGAAGCGGGTCAAATCTGAAATGCAACTGCATTATAGTTTGCTCTTTATTTTTCCCAAAAATCATTTATAGGTACATAAGTATCCATTTAATCAGAGATACATGGTTTGGTGGTAAGAAGTCCAGGTATGGATGGTGTTTGAGGCCCCCAACTCCACAGCGCGTAAACGAGCATGCCAGCCGCGTGGTCATCGCGTCATTGTGGCATTGCCACGCGTTCTAGGTGTCCTTGGCATGTCTAGTGGGTTGATGACTCCCCCGGTAAGTGCTAGCAAGAATAATACAACAGAAGAATCTCACGAGTAGACTGAAATAAGCTCAAACATGAATTAACAACCAAGTGTTTGATTAGCGGTGGGGGAAATTCACATGGCCAATGGGCCTGAGTTTTGGATTTGGATGATGATATACTAAGTAGACTGTCTTGGCAAATTTTCAGATCAAATGGAGGATCCTAGGTGGCACTTGCTTTGCAAAGTACCACACTGGGCACAAATATGGATGTTGAAGCTGGGCTCAAATGAATGAATGGATTGAGCCGAAATTTGGTGGAGGATAGTCATTTTGGCATAGGAAAGCACTGTAAAAAAATTATACCATTTGGTCATGCCAAAGTGGCACTTCCTTCACAATGCTCTTCTCCGGACAGAATTTTATGAAAAATATTGAGAGGAATTGGATAAATGAAATGAGCTCAAATTTGGTGGAGGTAAGTTATACAGGTGGGAACATACCTTGGTAAATTGTGAGCAATAATGAAGCAATCGAGAATATATTTGCTTCACAAACTGAAAATATGACCAGAATAAAAGATTGGATGATGAGCACACATGGATTTCTAGATAGAGCTCAAAATTTGTGGAGAGTGAAGATTTGGGCGTACGAAATATTTGGAAAAATCTTAGATCATTGGGATATTCCTAGCTAGTACTTCATTCACAAAGCTTTTCTCTAGGTAGAAAATTTTGAAATTTGCTGAGGAACATGCAATAGGAAAATAGAGTTGAATATTGTCATGTGGAAATTATTTTGATATGGCAGATTTCCAAAAAAGTTGGCGGAAAATAGGAGGTGTCTAGATAACACTTGCTTTGCAATGTGCCAATCTGGATAGAAAATAAAAATTGAACTTGTGCTCACATAAATGGCTGAATGGAGCTGAAATTTGGAGGAGGAGGATAACTTTGGAATATGTAGACACTGTAAAATTCATACCATTTGGGTAAATAAAAATGGTACTTCCTTCACAATGCTCTCCACTGAAGATAATATTGGGAAACATATTGAGGGAAATTCGCTAAATTAAATGAGCTAAAATGTATGAGAATATTGGGAAACATATTGAGGGAAGTTATATGGTCACGGTAATTTCCTAGTAAAGTTTCATCAATTATAAAGCAATATAAAATGTAGTTGCTTCACGAATTGAAAATATTACCAGAAACAATGATTCAATGGTGAGATCACATGAACAGTTATATGGGGCTCAAATTTTGTGGAGAGCTATTATTTCAGCACATATAACATGTGGCAAAAATTCAACTCATTAGGATACTTCTAGATAGTACTTCCTTCACCAAGCTTTTAGCTGAACAAAAACTTTGGAAATTTACGGAGAAAGATTTACTTGGCAAATGGAGATGAATTTTTTCATGAGGCAGTGATATGGATAGCAAAGAGTGCCCAAATGTTTTTAGGGCAACTATGAAAATATAAATAACACTTCCTTCACAAAGTGCTATTCTGAATAGAATAGGAAAATTAATATTTTTGAATTATTGTTGAACTAGGGAAGGAAGGTTTTTGACATATTTGAGGAAAATATGATCCTAAGAATTTATGAGAATTTTTGGAGAATTTTGGAAATGATAGAATAGTAGGTTGCTTCATAACGTAGGACAAAAATTGACACATGGACATGACACATAGGCAAAACTGATGACGTGGCGCCTAGTCATAGCTAGGACCATCTATATTGGTCGTAATCAACTAGAAATTAAGCAGCGGACCAGTTCTGTCTGCTTTATGACCATTCCGTGAAGGGAATCACAACCTTTCTAACCACTTGGTCATTATGGTTTAGCGTTTGAAGCCCCCCCGAACAGCTTACAACGTATTGGTCTCAAATGGTCATAGATTTACGACCATTTCTTCTTGGGTCACTGCGAGAAGGTCACGAGTTGACATATTTCTTGTAGTGAATCTTCTAAATATCAATACGATATTTTCAAGATGGATGGTGTTTTCATGTCATAGTATTTAAAAGTAAAACTACTCTATAGTCTACACCTGTGTAACTTACCAAGGCCATTCTTGTCTTAAAATGAATGTACTCTTTTGTCTACACCCTTGTGATTTAGGGCATTGATGTCTACTACACAACTTTATTCTTGTAGACTTTGTTGGGCCTCCAAGCTCAGAGTTTTGTAGGACAGTAACAATTTTCCCTCAATTGGATGACCCAAGGTTTATCAATCAGTCGGAGGTGTAGGATGAAGATGGTATCTCTCAAACAACCCTGCAATCAAATACAAGAAATCTCTTGTGTCCCCAACACACCCAATACATTGGAACATTGTATAGGTGCACTAGTTCGGTGAAGAGATGGTGATACAAGTGTAGTATGGACAATAGATATAGGTTTTTGTAATATGAAAATATAAATATAGCAATGTAGCAGGTTGAAAACAACAAGAAACACATTGTATAAATGCTTGGAAATAAGGCCGAGGATTCACACTTTAACTAGTGCAATCTCTCAACAATGCTAACGTAATAGAATCATATGATCATCCTTAAACGTGCAATAAGGAATCACTCCAAAGTTCATATCTAGCGGAGAACATAAGATGAAATTTTTGTAGGTAGTACAACCACCTCAAAGTTATTCTTTCAGATCAATCTATTGAGCCATTCCTATAAGTGTCACAAACAGCCCTAGAATTTGTAGTAAAATAACACCTATGATACACACCAATAAACCCTAATGACACCTAGATAGTCCAGTGTCACCTCAAGTATCTGTGGATTAATTATTCAACATGCATCAAACAATTTCAGATTCATCATATTCAATCCAACACAAATAACTTAAAAGAGTACCCCAAGATTTCTATCACAAAAAGTAGGACACAAACGTGTATCAACCCCTATGCATAGGTTACCCCATTATCACCACGGAAATCCACACGTTGAGTACCAAAACATATATCAAGTGAGTCAATAGAGCATCCCATTGTCACCACGGGTATCCGCATGCAAGACATACAACATGTGATCTCAAATCCAATATTCAATTTGACACAACGAGATTTTAAAGGGAAAGATTCAATTCATCACAACAAGGTAGCAAGGGAATAGTATCATTTGATCCAACTAGATTAACAAGGCCCATGATACATAAAGATCATGACATCTCAAGAACATGGGAGAGAGAGGGAGAGATCAATCACATAGCTACTCGTACATACCCTTAGCCCCACGGTGAACTACTCCCCCTTGTCATGGACACCGCCGGGATGATGAAGATGGCCTCCGGTCATGATGTCCCCCCTTCGACAGGGTTTCGGAATAGGGCTCCAGATGAGTTTTCTTCCATACCTAGGCTTGCGGCGGCAGAGCGGAAGTTTTAGATACTATATATATGAATTTTTTGTGTTCGAATCACGATAATTAGAACCACGATGGGCCCACAAGTTATTAGGGCGCGCCCTGTTGGCTTGTGGCCAGCAGATGGCCCCCCTCCGATGGTTATTTGCTACGGTATTTTTCACTTTCCCTAGAAAAACTCGTCAAAAGTTCCGGGTGATTCCGCAAACTTTTATTTTCTGCAATAAAACAACACCACGGTAATTCTGCTCAAAGCAATGTCACTCCCGGTTAGTTCTGGTTAAATCATATAAAACACATTAAAACATATATAAGTATTGTAAACATAGGTAAATATGGCATGGATACTTCATAAATTATCAATACGTTCAAGACGTATCAATATCCCCAACTTTAATTCCTACTCGTCCTCGAGTAGGTAAATGATAAAAGAATAATTTATGAAGTCCGAATGCTAGCATAGTGTATAATTTTGATCGATGATAATTCTAGTCACTTTCTAGCATTATAAACATCATATATTTCTCATCAAACTCATCATGATAAATGAGCAATCAATTCACATGTTATGGTTCAAACAATGCATTCTCTAGAAACTTAACAACCTATGTTCTTATTCACCAAACAATTTCAATGTATCTTATTTTTAGCAAAGTCTAAGTAAGAGCTCCACATACTCAATTATCATATAGTTTTCCTTGATTGCTAATACTCAAAGCATATTTTCAGACCAAATAACATCGATCAAACACAAAGAAAGATAGGGGCTCAATGTTTCGCCTCCCAACATACTTATCATGAAGATAATTGTCAACAATAATGAATCATGACCAAATATATTTGACTGGATATATGTGTTTGGATCTTTTCCTACCACATGATGCTCGCCAACTAATTGATTGAAGTTGGAATAGTAAGTTGACTCAACATGAAAGGTTAATAACATAAAAGTAAATGGATTGTCCCTTCACAGAGGGTAGCAGGGATTTGTAGAGGTGCGGGAGCTCATTGTTTAAAACAGAGATGGATATATTTTGGGTGTTGTGCCTTTCCTATAAATGTTATAACAAGGGATTTCAATATCTTCCATGCAAATCACATTATTGGCGGTTCCCAAACATAATTGAAATTTTACTCCCCTCAACCATTCAACCATATTCCATGGCTAACCGTATCCACGTGTGCCCTCCAAACAATAAACTTTCTAGGGGGGGTTCTTTTTTATTTACTTTTGTATTATGCAGGACCGGACATCCTTTTTACCAGCCTCTCTCGTGCAATGACAACTGAATAAACACTCATCATGAGAATAACCCGCTTAGCATGGAAGATATTGACCGCCCCAATCGCTCCATGAGCGGTACAGGTACACAAAACATATGTTTATTTTAAGGTTTTAGAGATGGCACGTGAAAATTTACTTGGAATGGCATTGAAATACCATATATAGGTAGGTATGGTGGACTCTCATGGAAGAAATTTAGCTCAAGGATTTGGATGCACAAGTAGTATCTCTACTTAGTACGAAGTTTTGGCTAGTAAAAGGTTCTAAACAAGCACCACATATTTGGAGATCCATGACAATATAACTTCAACACAAATATACCTAAACATAACAATTATGTTGTCTTTCTTATCCAACTTCAACTATTTTATCAAATTTGAAAATAATTAATGGGTAATAACAATCATAAAAGATGTCCAAGATAATATATTTGTATGTGAAAGTTCCCTTACTTATACTAATCATTCATGAATTGCTTGTATGCCCAATATTGTGATTTTCAAACTTCGATAGATTTTACTTTCTAAACCAAAAGTGAAACTAATACTAAGCATAAATCACATTGATAACTTTAGATTAATTATATTTTATACATTCACAATTTACTCTCAGGATATAAGTGAGGCACAAGAGTAAACATCAAATTACTCTAAAAAGATATAAGTGAAGATTAGTGAGTAGTCAAAGAATAAAGTAGATATATGAGGACTATCTCTCAATGAAGATTTTCAGATGTGATATTTATCTCAAAAAAAAATTACATTCCAACGGTAGCACATATCATTTGAACGAAATAAATCTTAGGATGAACATAGGCTAATTGTTAGTTGCTCATGAAGAGAGGTGGGATGCGTAGCATCCCCAAGCTTAGATGCTTGATGCTGCTTGTAATATTTACTTGGGTGAATTAGCCATCCCCAACCTTGTGCTTTTGTATCTCGTTCAATCCTCTCATATCTCGGTTTCACCTAAGTCTTAAAAGTTCACCCACACAAAACTTGAAAAGAACTTGTGAGATCAATTCATACACCTAAGAATAAATCAACACTTATGTAATGCCAATACAAGTTGAATAATAATTTTAAAACATTAGTTACTTTATAATATAATTTCCACAATTTATATCTACCAATATAAGCCATGAAAACTCTACGATGAGTAGATAACAAGACTATATGGGAGCAATCTGTCGAAACGGTACATAATCTAGCAATTAATTTAAACAATGTACTTGTGTAACTCCAAAAATTATGGAAATTGAGGACATAATAAAGAATTTTTATTAGAGTACATTGCAAAAAGTTCAGAAAATTTTCACATTCTAATAAAATCTCATAATTCAAATACTACATCAAAAGTTTATGTTTTTGTATAACACACATAACACATGCAATTCAAGCATTCTAAAGGCAATCCTTGAAAATTTTTATTTAAAAAGTGATTATAAATAAGATCAAGAAAATACTAACAAACGAAAATTATGCTCCAAGAAAGACACATATCATGTGACGAATAAAAATATAGCTCCATGTAAGATATACCGACAGTGTTGAAGACGAAAGAGGGGATGCCTTCCGGGGCATCCCCAAGCTTAGACGCTTGAGTCTTCCTTGAATATTATCTTTGGGGTGCCTTGGGAATACCCAATATTATGTTCTTACTTCTCCTTATTCTCCTCATATCGGCATGTCACCCAAAACTTGAAAACTTCAATCACACAAAACTTAACGAAACTTGATGAGATGGGTTAGTGTAATAAAGATACATCGTTCACCTAGGTACTGTCAAGACAAGATTCATAATTTTCTCACATAATACCTACTGTATTTTATCATTCCAATTCACATAATTTATATCACTAAATAAAGCTATGGAAATACTAAAACAAGCAAACTATGCATAAAAAACAGAATCTGTCAAAAACAGAATAGTGTGTAAAGATCTGAACTTAAACCATACTTCCTTATCTTTCAAAGTTCTGAAAACTTAAAAAATAGCAGGGAATTTTCATATAAAAAGTTTGTATAAATTTCATATTTTTTTGACACACGAGTAAAATCATAGAAATTCTGCACTGCATGTAAAAGTTTCAATTTTTGCACAGAATCAAAGAAACAAGTGTCCACACTATCCCAAAGGCTTTACTTGGCACATTATTGAAATAAAAGACAC
Organism: Hordeum vulgare subsp. vulgare; assembly: GCF_904849725.1. Taxonomy (NCBI): domain Eukaryota; kingdom Viridiplantae; phylum Streptophyta; class Magnoliopsida; order Poales; family Poaceae; genus Hordeum; species Hordeum vulgare. The sequence goes on along the minus strand of NC_058518.1, from coordinate 145,209,062 downwards.
AAAACATGATTAATACAATATCTTAATCATGTTAACACATAAAAACATAAAGTAAAACTGTTGGGTTATTTACCAACAAGCACTTTTCTTTAATGCATTTTAGCTAGGCATGATGATTTCAATGATGCTCATATATAAGGTAGTAATAGAAACATGCGAGAGAGCATCTTGAATCACATGCCAAACACACTGAAGTCTAACCCTCTTCCTATGCATAGGGATTTTTAGCAAACAATTTACGGGGGCAAGAATCAACTAGCATATGAAGGCAAAACAAGCGTATCTTCAAGATATTCAACACATTGGGAGGAAACTTGATATTATTGCAATTCCTACAAGCATATGTTCCTACATCATAATAATTTTCAATAGCATTATGAAGTAATTAAACAATATAACTATCACATAAAGCATCCCTTTCATGATGCACAAGCATAGAAAATTTATTACTCTCCCCATAAGCAAACTTCTCATACATAATAGTGGGAGTATCATAGGAGACTCGAATGCTATAAATTATTTCTACTTTAAAATAATAATGTTAAAAAACGGTATTAATAATTGTTATAATCTTTATAATAATAATCATCACCACTTTTTGTAACACAAGTATCATCACAATAATCACCATAAGTAGTAACTTGGTTCTCATCATAATCAACTGAAACCTTTTCCGCAAAAAACGAAAAATTGAAACCTCTTCCAAGATAGTGGGATCATTGCTAAATAAAGTCATGAACTCTATAAATCCAATTTTATCATTATAATAAGATTCAACACCCTCCAAAATAGTGGGATAATAATCATCTAAAGTTGACACTCTTCCAAACCCACTTTCATAAAAATTGCAATCATCATAAATAGGAGGCATGCAATCATCATAACAAATTTGATCATTGAAAGTAGGGGAATTAAATAGATCATATTCATACAACATTGCATCCCCAAGCTTGGGATAAACATTATTTTCAGCAAATAAATTCTCAAACATGTCATTTTCATAAAACATAGCATCCTCAAGCATGTTGGTTTGCATATGATAAGCATAATCATCAATAGCATGAGTGAAACCAATGCTATAACAATTATTATCATCATAATTTGCCAAGTTAGTGCCATAATGATTTTAAATATTATAAGCAATATCATTATCTTCCCAATCATAATCATCACAATAAGTAGTTGTTAGAGCATATTTCTCCATATGTGGTTTGGTAATTGATGACAATCCCTATGGACTAATGGTTGCCTTAAGTTATATTCGAAGGATTTGTCCATAGGCTCTTCTTGAAGTCCATCTGTTGGTTTCAAGGAGTTTATATGATGACCAATGTGGTGTTCAAAGTATTATCCGAAGATTAGTCATAAATACACAAGGTTGATCAAGACTAAGCAGAGAGTAAATCAAGATGATGAACACACAAAGTGTACAAGATGTACCGAGAGGGATCAAGTGATCCCATGGTATGGTAAGCATTGTCCATAACGCTTTTGTGTACTAACCCATGGTCTTCGTTAGAGTTCAAGGTGGGGTTAGGTGTGTTTCCACGGGTTTGCGTCAAGAGGAAGATATCGTACAACCTATGAGGATGACATCAAGTGGTGATCGTCATCAAGATTGGAGTGTGCAAGTTAAAGTGGAGCATCACGAAGATATCATGCGTGAAGCTTGCCGTCCATTGTGGTGGCAATGGACTTGTGAAGATGTGCTGAAGAGTGTCTCACCCATAGTGAGTATGGGGAGCAATCAACTAGTCTTCATCAAACCAACGCAATCAAGAAAGGTGGTCCACCTTGAGGAAGCCAAGATAATTGTCATCTTGCTCAAGAGGACTAGGTGCAAGGTACCTGTTTGCCCTTGATAGGTTTCTCTATTTTACGATAGATTGTCGTACTGTCAAGGGGGGCTCTCAAGTGAGCAGCTTGATCGTATCATTCGTTGAGAGCTCAAACTATTTGCATCCTTGCATCATATTTCTTGGTTCTTTTTTGGTGTTTCTCTTTGTGAGTTTTAGAGCTTATGGTCATCTTCATGACAAGCTCGAGTTCATCGAAAACGAAGTCTATAGAGGGCTCATATCTCTATATCATTGGCATTTTCGTTCGTTGGATTTCTCTTGTCGTCCTCAATCCCACAAGCTTGAGTGTGCTCGATTCGGAGCTCGTATGCAAAAGTTATGGCAGTTTCAGTGGCCAGCGATAGTACCGCAGGTGCTAGCGGTAGTACCGCTCTTGGAGCGGTAGTAGTTTTTTACTCCTACTCTCTGGCGGTAGTAGTGTCCGGTACTACCGTGCCGTCGAACTTTTGCATAACCGCAGCGTCAGCGGTGGTAGGCACGAAAGTAATTTTTTACTACCGTGGTTGGTGAACCTACCGTGCGGTAGTACCGCTCCTAGCAGCGGTAGTACCGCTCCTAGAAGCGGTATTACCGCTCTGCTCGGGCTATTAGTGGGGATAACGGTTCGATTCTTTCCCCCAGTATATAAAGGGGGTCTTCTTCCCCGTTGAATCTTATCTATCGATTGAGGTCGTGTTGTTCCCGCATTGTCGACCTTCTTAGAGCTTGTTAACTCTCAATCCCTCCAATGATTCTTGCTAGTTCTTGAGGGAAAAGAGAGAGGAGATCTAGATCCACATATCCACCAATCACATTCTCCTCTATGTGAGGGGAACCCCTTGGATCTTGATCTTGGAGTTCTTTGTGAGCGCCTTGTTCTGCCTCTCATATTTCTCCATAGCTTTTGTTGTTACGGAGGGACTTGAGTGTGAGGGATTTGACCACTTCGTGTATTCTTGGCATTGCATTCGTTGCATCGGTCTGAGTTCTTCATGGTGATACGTGGTAGTGAGAAGTTGAGAAGATTATTACCCTTGGTGGTGCCTTGGAGCTCAATCATTATGGTGTAAAGCTCCGGGCAAGTGTCAGGATCTCCAATTAATTTGCGGAGATTGCTCCGAGCATTTGGGTCACCTGGAAGCCATATGCCATTGTGGTGAAGCTTTGTGGTGTTGTTGGGAGCCTCCAATTAAGTTGTGGAGATTGCCCCAACCTTGTTTGTACGGGTTCGGTGACTGCCCTCAAGGGTCCCTTAGTGGAATCACGACATCTTCCATTGTGCGAGGGCATGAGGAGATTATGGTGGCCTTAGTGGCATCTTGGGGAGCATTGTGCCTCCACACCGCTCAAAATGGAGATGAGCATCCGCAAGGGTGTAAACTTAAGGATACATCATCGTCTCTGCGTGCCTCGGTTATCTCTGACCTGAACCCTTTACTTGTGCACTTTACTTTGTGATAGCCATATTGTTTCTTGTTATATATCTTGCTATCACTTAGTTTTTTATCTTGCTTAGCATAAGTTGTTGGTGCACATAGCTGAGCCTAGTTGTTTTAGGTTTTGTGCTTGACAAATTAAACGTTAGTTTTATTCCGCATTTGTTCAATCCTAAACCGTAAATATTTTAAAGCGCCTATTCACCCCCCTCTAGGCAACATCCACGTCCTTTCAGTAGTGGGCATAACAAAATAATCATCAAGTGTACCATCATCCACATTACTTTCAAATTCATTCTCAACAATGATAGGAACAACATTATTTGACACGGATACCTTTTTAGATTTTCATTTTCTTCTCTTCTTCTTATCCTTTAAGACATTTTGTGTTAGTTTAAATATTTTTTTGAGCCTCTTATTGGATAGATTGGTTCAATGGGAAGCTCCTCCTTGCAACCTGATTCACTATAAGAAACAATAGGAGGGTATTGGGAGACCTTTATATTTCATTAGTATTACTTTTATATTCAACTGGTTTTCCTGTCTTTCTATAATTGGCAATATAAGCATTTTTATTGCAATTTACTATGCAACACATATAGATTTCATGTAGATTAGTTTCCTTATCATTAGCGATAAGGAATATATCAAACAAATCAGTTTTGTGTGACAATTCTTCACAACCAAAAAATAAACAAAATTCATAATAGATTTCACAAGAGATCAAGTTGTCATAATATTTGGAAACAGTTTGATCATGAAAACACATGCATTCGAAATTAAGATGACCAACCCTATTGCAAAGTTCACAAGTAATAGGATGAAGAGAGCATAATATTGTGGAAAATTCACCTATTACTTTGAGCCACCAATTGGTTTTTATCAAGTTTATGCTTCTTACAAAATCTATCATCCCTATATGGCATGTCTTCACACATTTTATTAACTCCACAAAAATTGGCATTTTTATAGGAACATTTTTATCATGACTAGTGCAATCATCATTAGCATCATTGATATTCATAGAATTCATATCAACAATATTTCTGTCACGCTCATTATTCAAGTATTTCACATTAATCATTTTTATAAATTATTCCTCTAACAATTAAGCATAATTTTTCGAAGAGTCATTTTCACGAAAGACATTAAAATGGTGAAGCAATTGAGGCAACCTAAATTCCAATTTTTTGTAGTTTTCCTTTCTAAAATCGAACTAGTGAAAAACAAGAAACTGAAAGATTTAATTGCAAGATCCTAAGATATACCTTCAAGCACTCACCACCCCGGCCACGGCACCAGAAAAGAGTTTGATGTCTACTACACAACTCTATTCTTGTAGACTATGTTGGGCCTCCAAGCCAAGAGTTTTGTAGGACAGTAGAAATTTTCTCTCAAGTGGATGACCCAAGGTTTATCAATCTGTGGGAGGTGTAGGATGAATATGGTCTCTATAAAACAACCCTACAATCAAATACAAGAAATCTCTTGTGTCCACAACACACATAATACAATGGAAAATTGTATAAGTGCACTAGTTCGGTGAAGAGATGGTGATACAAGTGTAGTATGGATAGCAGATATAGGCTTTTGTACTCTCAAAATATAAAAACATCAAGGTAGAAAGTGGAAAATAGCAAGCAAAATATTGTATAATTGCTTGGAAATTAGGCCCAGGGTTTACATTTTCACTAATGCAATCTCTCAACAATGCTAATATAATAGAATCATATGATCATCCCTCAATGTGCAACAAAGAATCACTTTGGATGTTATCTTGTCAACTTTGGATGTTTTGTATGCATTTTATATCTTTTTGGGACTAACCTATTAACTCGGTGCCAAGTGCCAGTTCATGTTTTTTTCGTGTTTTTGACCCTTTTCAGAGAAGAATATTAAACAGAGTCCAAACGTAATAAAATCTCCGGAATGATTTTTTCTATCACAGAAGATACGCAGGGAACTTGAGAACCAAGGCAAAGGACCCCAGGGGAGGCTACAAACTCCCTAGCCGCGGCCTCGGGAGGGCGCGCCTACCAGGCTTGTGGGCCCCCCGTGGCTCCTTTGCCCTACTTCTTTCGCCTATAAATTCCCCAAAAATCTGAAACCATCAGAGAGAGCCACGAAAATAATTTTCCGCCGCCGCAAGCTTCTGTCTCCGCAACATCCCATCTGGGGCACGTTCTGGTGCCCTGTCGGAGGGGGGATTCGGACACGGAGGGCTTCTTCATCAACACCATTGCCTCTCCGATGATGCGTGAGTAGTTCACCACAGACCTTCGGGTCCATAGCTAGTAGCTAGATGGCTTCTTCTCTCCCTTGGATCTTCAATACAAAGTTCTCCATGATCTTCATGGAGATCTATCCGATGTAATCTTCTTTTGCGGTGTGTTTGTCGACATCCGATGAATTGTGGATTTATGATCAGATTATCTATGAATATTATTTGAGTTTCCTCTGATCTCTTATCAGCATGATTTTGTATCCTTGTAATTCTCTTCGAGTTGTCGGTTTCGTTTGGCCAACTTGATCTATAATTCTTGCAATGGGAGAACTGCTTGGTTTTGGGTTCATATCGTGCGGTGTCCTCACCCAGTGACAGAAGGGGTAGCGAGGCACACATCATGTTGTTGCCATCAAGGGTAAAAAGATGGGGTTTATATCTATTGCATGAATTTATCCCTCTACGTCATGTCATCTTGCTTAAGGCGTTACTCTGTTTGTTATGAACTCAATACACTAGATGCATGCTGGATAGCGGTCGATGTGTGGAGTAATAGTAGTAGATACAGACAGTATCGGTCTACTTGTCCCGAACGTGATGCCTATATGTATGATCATTGCCTTAGATATCATCATGACTTTGCGCGGTTCTATCAATTGCTCGACAGTAATTCGTTCACCCACCGTAATACATGCTATCATGAGAGAAGCCTCTAGTGAACACTATGGCCCCGGGGTCTACTTCACATCATATTTTCAGCTCTGTACTTTTACTTTGTTGCAGTTTCCACCATCAGATCTCACCTTGCAATTAATCGTGAAGGTATTGACAACCCCTTTATAGCGTTGGGTGCAAGTTTGTTTGTTTTTGCGCAGGTACATTGGTGACTTGCCTTGATACTCCGACTGGATTGATACCTTGGTTCTCAAACTGAGGGAAATACTTACTGCTACTGTGCTGCATCACCCTTTCCTATTCAAGGAAAAGACCAACTCAAGCTCAAGAGGTAGAAAGAAGAATTTCTGGTGCCGTTGCCAGGGAGTATCAAGTCCAGAATAGTCTCCCTTCGACGTGTCAATTTCTGGCACCAGGGAGTATTCTAAGTGAAGCTTATCCAAGTAACTATCGCAAACTCATCTCTTCCATTTACTTTTTTTGCCTTTTGCCTCCCGTTTTCCTCTCCCCCACTTCTGAAAAACAAAAAATACAAAAACATTTGCCTTTTTCGTTCGCCCTTTATTTCGCTTGCTTTCTGTTTGCTTGTGTGCTTGTCTACCTGCTAAGACATGTATGGCCCAACCAAATGATTATGATGTTTACTATAAAAGGTTGGAAGGGATTGAAACTAGTGTTAAAGGCTTCATGTCTACACAGTTTGATCATAATAGTTACTATCGTAGAGAACTAAGGGAGCAAAATTATTTTTTGGCTTTTATGAATAAAGAGGTTGATTATATGGCCAAAGAATTCCTTGCGTTAAATTCTCAGTTTGCTCGTCTTGAAAAATTGGTAGGCCAGATTTCTGATAAACAGGCTACCTTAGTCAATAAAATGGCTGCTAAACCTGAAATATGTGATGAGAATCGCGAAGATCTTAAAGTGCTTGGTGTGACTCCCATTGAATCCTTGTTTTCTAATGTCAAACCTAATGATGATGGGGCTGGATATGAATCCACTTTGGTTGAGAAACGCCCCAATTATTCGGAGTCTATCTATCTTGATGCTAAAAGCACTGAAAGTGCAGTAGAGGATATCAAAACTTTGAGTAGTAATGAAATTATTACTTTGGATTTCAAGGAATTCAATTATGATAGTTTCTTTTCATTGAATGTATTTCCTTGATGCAATTCATGCTAAACTCTCCACATGCTTATAGCCAAAATAATGCCTTTACCGATCATATCGTTGATGCTATGATGAAATCTCTTGAAGAGAAACTTGAGTTGGAAGTTTCTATTCCTAGAAAACTTCATGATGAGTGGGAACCTACTATCAAAATCAAGATTAAAAACTATGAATGCAATGCTTTGTGTGATTTGGGTGCTAGTGTTTCCCCTATTCCAAAGTCTTTATGTGATGTTCTAGGCTTCAATGAGATTGATGAGTGCTCTCTTAATTTGCATCTTGCAGATTCTACTGTTAAGAAACCTATGGGAACGATCAATGATGTTCTTATTATTGCAAATACAAACTATGTACCCGTGGATTTCATTGTGCTTGATATTGATTGCAATCCGACATGTCCTATCATTCTTGGTAGACCTTTCCTAAGGACTATTGGTGCTGTCATCGATATGAAGGAAGGGAATATTAGATTTCAATTTCCATTAAAGAAGGGCATGGAACATTTTCCTAGAAAGAAAATAAGATTGCCTTATGAATCCATGATGAGAGCTACTTATGGTTTGAGCACCAAAGACAATGATACGTGATTCTATCGCCTTATGCCTAGCTAAGGGCGTTAAACAATAGCGCTTGTTGGGAGGCAACCCAATGAATTTATCTTTGCTTTTTTGCTTTCTGTTTTGTTGTGTCCACACCATCATAATTCTGTTATGATTGTGTTTTTTGTGTTTCTTTTTGTGTTTGTGCCAAGTAAAACCTTTATGACTAGTTTTGGTGATGGTTGTTTGATCTTGCTGAAAAAGACAAAAACTTTGTGCTCACGAAAGTATTTTTAATTCCTATCCAGAAAGAGATTTGGAGTTCATTCTTTTTGCTGCTGGTTGATATGCCAATTTCCCTAATTTTCAGAATGTTTCAGAATTTTTGAGATACCAGAAGTATACGAAGTATACATATTGCTACAGACTCGTCTGTTTTTGACAGATTCTATTTTTTGTTGTGTTGATTGCTTATTTTGATGAAACTATGGATAGTATTGGGGGTACTAGCCATGGAAAAATGAGAATACAGTAATATAAAACCAATATAAATAGAAATCAAGTTTGCTACAGTACCTAAAGAGGTGGTGGTTTGTTTTCTTATGCTAATGATATCACGAGTTTCTGTTTAAGTTTTGTGTTGTGAAGTTTTCAAGTTTTGGGTGATGTTCTCATGGACAATGTGATAAAGAGTGGAAAGAGCTCAAGCTTGGGAATGACCAAGGCATCCCAAGCCAAATTCAAGGACACCAAAAACCCTAAGCTTGGGGATGCCCCAGGAAGGCATCCCCTTTTTCGTCTTCAATCCATCGGTAACGTTACTTGGAGCTGTATTTTTATTCACCACATGATATGTGTTTTTCTTGGAGCGTCGTGTAGTATAGGAGTCTTTGCTTTTTGTTGTGTCACAATCATCTTTGTTGCACACCTTTTTGAGAGAGACATGCACTCATCGTGAATTTGCTAGAATACCCATTGAGCTTCGCTTATATCTTTTGAGTTAGGCAATTTAGCTCGCATGTGCTTCACTTATACCTTTTGAGCTAGATAACTTTGCTCTAGTGCTTCACTTAGATCTTTTTAGAGCATGGCGGTGTCATATTTTGGAGAAAGAAGATATCTCGATCTTCACTTATATCTTTATGAGAGTGCTCTCTGTGAACAACTTGGTAATTGGCTTGTGCTGTGAATGTAGTCCTAAAGATGATAGGCATCCAAAGAGGATATAATAAAAACTTCCATATTCATGTGCATTGATTAGTAAAGAGAAGTTTGATTCCTCTCAATTAGTTTTGAGACATGGATTTGGTAATATTAGAGTTATGTTAGTAGGGTGTACTGAATCTAGAAATACTTGTGTTGAAGTTAGTGATTCTCGTAGCATGCACGTATGGTGAACCGCTATGTTAGGAAGTCGAAGCATAATTGATTTATTGATTGTCATCCTTTGTGTGGCGGTCGAGATCGCGCGATGGTTAACACCTACCAACCCTTCCCCTAGGAGTATGCATTTAGCACTTTGTTTCGATTACTAATAAAACTTTCGCAATAAGTATATGAGTTCTTCATAACTAATGTGAGTCCATGGTATAGATGCACTTTCACCTTCCACCGTTGCTAGCCTCTCTAGTGTTGTGCAACTTTCGCCGGTGCACAAACCCACCATATACCTTCCTCAAAACAGCCACCATACCTACCTATTATGGCATTTTCATAGCCATTCCGAGATATATTGCCATGCAACTCCCACCGTTCGGTCTCATGACTTGTGCTGTCACTTTCATATTGCCATTGCATGATCGTAAGATAGCTAGCGATATGTTTCAGCGTCATATGCTAAGCTAGATCGTTGCACATCCCGGTACACTGCCGGAGGCATTTCCTTTAGAGTCATCATTGCTCTAAGTATTGAGTTGTGAGTAAATAAAAGTGTGATGATCATCATTATTATGGCATTGTCCCATGTGAGGAAATAAAAAAAAATAGGCCAAAGAAGTCCACCAAAAAAATGATGAAAAGGGGCCAAAGAGCCCAAACAAAAAAAGAGAGAAGGGACAATGCTACTATCTTTTTCCACACTTGTGCTTCACAATAGCACCATGTTCTTCATGATTGAGAGTCTCTCGTTTTGACACTTCCATATACTAGTGGGAATTTTCGTTATATAACTTGGCTTGTATATTCCAATGATGGGCTTCCTCAAAATTGCCCTAGGTCTTTGTGAGCAAGCAAGTTGGGTGCACACCCACTAGTTTTCCTCTTGTGCTTTCACACACTTATAGCTCTATGTGCATCCGTAGCATGGTAATCCCTACTCATTCACATTTATATATATTGATGGGCATCTCCATAGCCCGTTGATACACCGAGTCGATGTGACCATCTCCTCCTTTTTGCCTCACAACCTCCACCACACTCTATTCCACCTATAGTGCTATATCCATGGCTCACGCTCATGTATTGCGTGAGAGTTGAAAAAGTTTGATAAAGTAAGAGTGCGAAAACAATTACTTGTCCAATACCAGGGTTGTGCATGATTTAAATTCGTTGTGTGGGGATGATGGAGCATAGCCAGACTATATGATTTTGTAGTGATAACTTTCTTTGGCCTTGTTATTTCAAAAGTTCATGATTGCCTTGCTAGTTTGCTTGAAGTATTATTGTTTTCATGTCAATAGTAAACTATTGTTTTGAATCTTACGGATCTGAACATTCATGTCACGAGAAAGAAGTTACAAAGGACAAATATTTTAGGTAGCATTCCACATCAAAAATTCAGTCTTTATCACTTCCCTACTCGAGGATGAGCAGGAGTTAAGCTTGGGGATGCTTGATACGTCCCCAACGTATCTATAATTTTTGATGGTTCCATGCTATTATCTTGTCAACTTTGAATGTTTTGTATGCATTTTATATCTTTTTTGGGACTAACCTATTAACTCACTGACAAGTGCCAGTTCCTGTTTTTTTTCGTGTAGTTGACCCTTTTCAAAGAAGAATATTAAACGGAGTCCAAATGGAATAAAATCTTCGGAATGGTTTTGTCCATAACAGAAGATACGCACGGAACTTGAGAACCAAGGCAAAGGACCCCGGGGGAGGCCACAAGCCCCCTAGCCGCGGCCTAGGGGCGCGCCTACCAGGCTTGTGCCCCCCCCCGGTGGCTCCTTTGCCCTACTTCTTCTTCCTATAAATTCCCCAAAAATCTGAAACCACCAGAGAGAGCCACGAAAATACTTTTCCTCCGCCACAAGCTTCTGTCTCCGCAAGATCCCATCTGGGGCACGTTCTGGTGCCCTGCCGGAGGGGACATTCGGACACAGAGGGCTTCTTCATCAACACCATTGCCTCTCCGATGATGCGTGAGTAGTTCACCACAGACCTTCGGGTCCATAGCTAGTAGCTAGATGGCTTCTTCTCTCTCTTGGATCTTCAATACAAAGTTCTCCATGATCTTCATGGAGATCTATCCGATGTAATCTTCTTTTGCGCTGTGTTTGTCGAGATCCGATGAATTGTGGATTTATGATCAGATTATCTATGAATATTATTTGAGTTTCCTCTGATCTCTTATATGCATGATTTCGTATCCTTGTAATTCTCTTCGAGTTGTGGGTTTCGTTTGGCCAACTTGATCTATAATTCTTGCAATGGGAGAAGTGCTTGGTTTTGGGTTCATACCGTGTGGTGTCCTCACCCAGTAACAGAAGGGGTAGCGAGGCACGCATTTGTTGTTGCCATCAAGGGTAAAAAGATGGGGTTTATATCTATTGCATGAATTTATCCCTCTACATCATGTCATCTTTCTTAAGGCGTTACTCTGTTTGTTATGAACTTAATACACTAGATGCATGTTAGATAGTGGTCGATGTGTGGAGTAATAGTAGTAGATGCAGACAGTATCGGTCTACTTGTCTTGGACGTGATGCCTATATGTATGATCATTGCCTTAGATATCATCATGACTTTGCGCGGTTCTATAAATTGCTCGACAGTAATTCATTCACCCACCGTAATACTTGCTATCATGAGAGAAGCCTGTAGTGAACACTATGGCCCCCGGGTCTACTTCACATCATATTTTCAGCTCTACACTTTTACTTTGTTGCAGTTTCCACCTTCAGATCTCACCTTGCAATTAATCATGAAGGGATTCACAACCCCTTTATAGCGTTGGGTCGAAGTTTGTTTGTTTTTGCGCACGTACATTGGTGACTTGCCTTGATACTCCTACTGGATTGATACCTTGGTTCTCAATCTGAGGGAAATACTTAGTGCTACTGTGCTGCATCACCCTTTCCTCTTCAAGGGAAAAACCAACGCAATCTTGAGAGGTAGCATAGAACCACCTCAAAGTTATTCTTTATGTTGAATATATTGAGACATTCCTACAAGTGTCACAAAGAGCCCTATCGTTCATAGTAAAATAACAGTGATGATACACATCAATCAATCCTAATGTCACCTAGAGAATCCAATGTCACCTCAAGTATCCGTGGGTTAATTATTCGACATCCATCAAACAATTTCATATTCATCATATTCAATCCAACACAAAGAAATTCAAAGAGTATCCCTAGATTTCTATCGAAAAACGTAGGACAAGAACGTGTATTAACCCCTATGCATAGATTACCCCATTGTCACGACGGGAATTCGCAAGTTGAGTACCAAAACAAATATCAAGTGAATTAATACAACACCCCATTGTCACCACAGGTATCCACATTCACGACATACACCAAGTGATCTCAAATCCAATATTCAATCTGACATAATGAGATCTCAAAGGGAAAGATTCAATTCATCACAACAAGGTAGCAAGGGAATAACATCATATGACACAACTAGATTAACAAGGACCGTGATACATCAAGATCATGACGTCTAAAGAACATGGGAGAGAGAGATCAATCGCATAGCTACCAGGACATAGCCTGAGCCCCGAGGGTGAACTACTCCCTCCTCGTCATGGACACCATGAGGATGATGAATATGACCTCTGGTGATGAATGCCCCCGCCAACAGGGTGCGGAAACAGGGCTCCGGATGAGTTCTTTAGGAACAGAGGCTTGCAGCGGCGGATCGGAAGTTCTAGGTCTACTTGTGAGGGTTTTTGTACATATAGGATTTTTCGGTGTTGGAATCACGCTAACCGGAGCCATGAGGGGCCCACAAGCTATTAGGGCACACCGAGGGGGTGGGCGCACCCTGTTGGTTTGTGGTTAGCAGGTGCCCCCCTCCGGTGGTTCTTCGCTCCGGTATTTCTCATTTTCCCTACAAAAAAATCATCAAAAAGTTTCAGGCCATTCTCAGAACTTTTATTTTCTACGCAAAAACAACAAAACGGTAAATCTGCTGAAAACAACATCAGTGCTGGTTAGTTCTAATTAAATCATATAAAACGCGTTAAAACAATATAAAAGCATTTTAAACATAGGTAAATATGGCATGGATACTTCATAAATTATCTATATGTTGGAGATGTATGAGGCATCTCCATCATTGTCCACCAAACCACTTGTAAACGTCTAGACCACGTGGTTGGGGAAATTTGATCTAACGTCGTCCTCCAAACATTTGCGAACCTGATCCTCAAGTTTGAATTCCCAAAAACCGTAAGAAAACCCGGAGGAGGTTGATGGGCATCCAAACAATTACCACATCCGAATTTCACACTCGGGCCCATAGAAAAAACATTAGAGCCTCACTCATCTCCCTCTATGTTTGTTGTGTATCCGCGTTGTCGAGGTACACAAATAGGGGTGTTTATTTCCCAATGACTTATGCACAGACGATGAGCCACCGACCCGGCAACCTAAGGCTATCGGGGAATGCTGCCACTCCATCAAGACCTCGTCAGGGCCAGAGAAGCCGCTCTACGTGAGGTCAAGGAGCGCATCAGGAAGACCAAGACTCCGGCAGACGGAGCCCGCAATGGACGATGATGCTGGCAAGACCTACACCAACATCCCAAGATGTGTCGCGGACCCCCGGCACCTGCGAGGGGTGAAGGCACAAGCATCCTCACCAAAACCTGGCAAGGCACCAGCCCAGCAAGTGCAGGCCAACCTGCCACCACTCCACCTCATCACTACACCAGTCAGTTGTCGATGAGGTCTCGAGCTCCCATATGGCTAGGTGGCTCTCACTGCATACGTGGCGGCGCGTCGGAAGACAGATTACGACCTGTTGACACCCGTCCAAAGGCGTGTCAAGACCCCAAGCCATGACCTACTCATAGGTGGCAGGAGCTTGTCGGGAACGCACCCCCGCTCGCCACCTAAGGCCGCATTTATGGTGCTTTGTCTTAAGTGTCAAAGTAAGGTATGATATCACTATTAGCTATATGATCATGACTTTATGCCACTGTGGATGCCCCTTGAGCTATAAAAGTAGGCCAAAGGATACATATCAAAGGATTCAAACACTTGGAGGTTCTATACTAGGTAGTTTCGGATCCCCATGGGATTAGAGCCAAGTGTACTTATACGCGCGTGATAGATCTCCGCGACAACCCTTGCCAGGGCAGAACTCCGTGCGAACTTCATCTTCCTTAATCAACCCACCAAAGCAGGAGTAGGGTTTTATGCTTCACAGCGGCCCGAACCTGGGTAAAAACACCCGAGTCCCATCATCGTGTCACCTCATAGTTTCTGCTCTTTGTAACACACGACCTCCCTGTCGAACCATGCTACTTCAAAAAGATCGCCGACAACGACGCCAGAAACACTTCTAATTGTTCTGCTATGTATCACTTGCAACAGCGCCTGGAAGTAGTTGTGTCGACGGCACCAGGAATTGAAGCAACAAGCGCTTTTGTTTAATGCCCTTAGCTAGGCATTCAATGATGCTCTCACTAAAGACAAGAATTGAAGCACAACGAGAGAATCCTAAAGCATGTGAAAACCACATCTAAGTCTAACATACTTCCTATGCATAGGCATTTTATAGGAAAACAGATTGTCAAGACAACCAATAGTTGCCATATGCAAGGAAGAGGAAAGAGACAAGAATAATCTCAACATCACGAGAGGTGATTTGGTAACATGAAAGTTTCTACCAAAATATTTTCCTCTCTCATAGCAATTACATGTGGGATCATATTCAAATTCAACAATATAGCTAACCCATAGGATATTCTTTTCATGACCCACATGCATGCAAAGTTGACGCTCTTCAAAAATAGTGGGATTATCATCAAATGAAGTCATGACTTCTCCAATCCCACTTTCAGTATTGTTGCAAATATCATATTCATCATGAGGTTTGAACAAATTCTCAAGATCATAAGAAAGATCATCACCCCAATCATGATTATTGCAACAACTAGGGGACATAGCAAAACTAGCATCCCCAAGCTTAGGGTTTTGCATAATTTTAGCATGATTGTCACTAATAGAATTTATAGTGAAACCATTGCAATCATGCTTTTCATCCAAGGAGACCTCGTGAATCACTTCATGAATTTTTTCCTCACAATTTTCAAATTCACGCATCTCAAGCAAAACTCCATAGAAATAGTCAATTGTGCTCAACTCACTAGCAATTTGTTCAACAATAGTGGGTCTCTTAAAGAGACTTGCTAGTGGATGAGGATCCATATCACTAGATTTTCAGCAAGCGAAGATGCAAGCATACTGAAGGCACATGGCACACAAGCGAACAGAAAGCAAGCGAGAGAAAAGGGCGAACGAAAAAGGAAAAATAAGAAAGGAAAATGAAAACGGCAAATGTGAAGTGGGGGAGAGGAAAACGAGAGGCAACTGGCAACAAAAGTAAATGCAAGAGAGGAGTTTGTGAGATCTACTTGGATAGATCTTGATTTCTCCTCCCCGGCAACGGCGCCAAAAATACTTCTGCTACTTCAAAAAGATCACCGGCAACGATGCCGGAAATACTTCTGATTGTTCTGCTGTGTATCCCTTGCAAAGGCACCTGGGAGTACTTGTGTCGACGGCACCAGGAATCCTTCAGCTACGGCTATGCCTTAAGGGACTTCCTAGGCAAGTATGCAAAGGATTTCCCCCGTGGCCTTCGAGCCTTACGTTGGTGTTCCCTCGAATCGGAAAGGGTGATGTAGCACAGCGATGGTAAGTATTTCCCTCTGTTTGAGAACCAAGGTATCAATCCCGCGGAAGAGTATCTCAAGATCCTGCACAAACACAAAAGCTTGCACCCAACGCTATGAAGGGGTTGTCAATCCCTTATAGATTGTTTGCCAAGTGAGAACTGAAAGCAACAAAGTAACAAAGCAAAGTAAAAGCGGAGATGTAAACGATGGATGTGAATAGACCCGGGGGCCGTAGTGTTTACTAGTGGCTTCTCTCATGAAAGCAAGTAGACGGTGGGTGAACAAATTACTGTCGAGCAATTGATAGAACTGTGCAGAGTCGTGACGATATCTATGCAATGATTATTTCTATAGGCATCAC
Organism: Hordeum vulgare subsp. vulgare; assembly: GCF_904849725.1. Lineage (NCBI taxonomy): Eukaryota > Viridiplantae > Streptophyta > Magnoliopsida > Poales > Poaceae > Hordeum > Hordeum vulgare. The sequence goes on along the minus strand of NC_058518.1, from coordinate 145,192,745 downwards.
GTCCGAAACAAGTAGACCGATACTTTCTGCATCTACTACTATTACTCCACACGTCGACCGCTATCCAGCATGCATCTAGTGTATTAAGTCCATAAGAACAGAGTAACGCCTTAAGCAAGATGACATGATGTAGAGGGATAATCTCAAACCAATGATAAAACCCCCATATTTTTACCCTTGATGGCAACTGCTTGATGTGTGCCTTGCTGCCCCTACTGTCACTGGGAAAGGTCACCACATGGCAGAACCCAAAACCAAGCACTTCTCCCATTGCAAGAATCACAGATCTAGTTGGCCAAACAAAACCCAAGACTCGGAGAGACTTGCAAGGATGTCAAATCATGCATATAAGAAATCAGCAAAGACTCAAATATATATCATAGATAATCTGATCACAAGTCCACAATTCATCGGATCTCGACAAACACACCGCCAAAGAAGATTACATCGGATAGATCTCCATGAAGCTCATGGAGAACTTTGTATTGAAGATCCAAGAGAGATAAGAAGCCATCTAGCTACTAACTACGGACCCCTAGGTCTGAAGTGAACTACTCACGAGACATTGGACGGGCGATGATGATGATGAAGAAGCCCTCCACCTCCAAAGTCCCCTCCGACAGGGTGCCGGGAAGGGTCTCCAGATGAGATCTCGCGGAAACGGAAGCTTGCGGCGGCGGAAATGTATTTTCGAGGCTCCCCTGATTTTTTGCGAGATATTTGGGAATATATAGGCGCAAGATCTAGGTTAGGGGGCGGCCAGGGTGGCCACAAGTTTTCCCACCGCCGCCTCCCCCCTGGTAGGATGGTGGGAGCTTGTGGGCTCCCTGGGGCCCACCTGGCTTGGCCCAAAGGCTCCCTGGTCTTCTTTCGTTTCAGAAAAAATCATTTCGGGGTTTTTATTCCGTTTGGACTCCGTTCCAAAATCAGATATGAAAAGAGTCAAAAACACGAAAAAAACAGGAACTGGCACTTGGCACTGAATCAATAAGTTAGTCCCAAAAAGATATAGAAAGGTACATAAAACATACAAAGAAGACAAGATAACAGCGTGAAACCATCAAAAATTGTAGATACGTTCGAGACGTATCAAACCACAAGGGGACAAAGGTCCCATAGGTGATCGAGTGCACATCCGCACCGACATCTTTAGCGCGTCGAGTAGGGGGATTCTTTCGCGTAAACCCAAGATTGCGAGGCTCTACATCGATCTTCAGCAGCATTCCCTCTGCCTAAAGCATCGAGGAAGAAGAAAATCACCGCCTTACAGTTTTTTCTCTCCGATCCCGCACCACATGTCGTCGTTGTGGGTGGGTCAATGCCAACGGGGACCATTGACGCCACGGATGGTACGTCCGATGCGGACGACGCGGTCACAATGACGACCTCGGCGGAGGAAGAAGCAGACCAGACAATGGCGCCATCCCTATCACAATTAGCGAGCCGACCCACCGGAACCAGGGGGAGGTGCGGCTATGGTTGAATGGGCGGGAAAAAAGGAAATGTACACGGTGATATCCTTCCTCCCTTCTCCTTCCCCACCCGTGGTCGGTTCTGCGTAAAGACAGAGCCGCCGACACCAATGAGGTCGCATACGGCTAGGTCCTGCATTTTCCCCACGTTGGTAAATCCCAGGCCAAACTCTCAAGCGGATCTGTTGGTCGGCGATCCCGGTGAACGGGCCACAACAAGGTCCCGTTACCTAGTGTTTCCAGTGTTGTGGTAGTCACTGGATCGTCAGGCAAGAAGGAGAAAAAGGAAGGTTCGACCAAGCATATTTGCTCTTCCTCCCCTTCCGACTAAGTTGTGAACGCTTGCATTGGCCTCGCAAGCTCTTCCGCAGACCATGCTTATAACTAACATTTCCCCAAGTACCTCCACTCCATCCTTGTTCGTCCTTCTCTTCCTCTTAGAACAGCCATGGTTTACGTCATGCAAGCATTGAGGAGTGAGGAGGAAAGAAACATTGATGAAAGAAGGAGGGAATGGCGGATGTGAGCGGACGAGCGCCAAGATAAAGAGGAAGCCTTTGCGACCAAGGTTTGTTTGGTTTTTCGTTGAAAAGATTACATTTCGCATATTGCCCTTTGCGACCAAGGTTTGTTTGTACGGCGAACCTGCTGCGTAGTGGAACCTCGTTGTCTTTCTGATCGTGCCCCTATTTTGTTTTGAGCCTGCTCAACAAAACCCGCGGCATCATCGAAGACCGATGAGGAAAAACTCGCCGATAGCATGTCTTTGCCTGCACAATGCTAAGGACCCGTTCCTTAAGGCAATCGCGGCAACACATTGTTGGCGGGAAACCAGAGCATGCAAAGGAAGCAACCATACGAATACCGGAGGGAAAGCAAAGCGGGATGACGCGCGATTACATAAAAACATTAGTTCAACAAAGCAAAGATAGTACATGGACTAATATGAGATACATATCTTGTCTTAAGTACAGGACGACACGACGGCTGCAGGATTGGGTTGAAACTAATTTTGGTGGCCTCCTTGGACCCTTGAGACCACAATAACCTTGTCAGCAAGAGGGTGCACCTTGTCCGCAGTAGCAGAGACGTCAGCGCCCGGCGGCAGCTTCTTGAAACCATCAGATAGGTCGAGCTCTGGGTGGTAGAAGGCGGGGTTTCTCAAGACCAGGAAGAGGGCATCGCGGGCCAACTTTTGGGTTTCGTCGGCAAAGTACGCCACCTTGTCATCCTCGTACTTCTTCAACCCCTTCATCAAGTTGTCGAAGAAGAGTGTTAGCTTGATGCTTGGGACCTCATGCCGACTGAAGAAGAAGGCCCAACTCTTCATGTTCATTCTCACAAGCTGGGTGGTGAGGCGCTCCGCCATGTCAACCATGGTCCCGATCCAGAGGTCGCGCTGCTCGATCTGTGTTGGGGATATTACCTGCGGTGTAATCCGCCCTAACTGGGCCGGGTCACTAAAGGGGCGACTCATACATGGTTAATGCAAGCCTTATCCCAGGGGCCCATGAACCGAATGGCGGTTCAGGATTGATGCAGAAGATAATCCGCCACGGAGGTTTCCAGTCTTGGAAAGCACGGCGACTTAGAGATATGGAAGGCCACGATCTGTAGCGTGGTTAGGACTCTTGTAAACCCTAGGACCTCTACCTATATATAAAGGCGAGTCTCTGGGGCAGATATGGCAAGTTAGAAATCATTGAGAGCTAGGGCAGGCAAGTTACGCCCTCCTTGGAATCGAATCCATCATCAATCTACACAAAGTAGGACGTAGGCTTTTACCTCCACACGAGGGGCCGAACCTGGGTAAATCCGAGTCTCGCTTTCGCTCCCTCTTTGAGTCGCCACCAAGGTGCGATGGCTCCTTCACTAAGTCCTTTCACGAGGACATATGCCGTGACAAAACCATGATAGTTGGCGCCCAACGTGGAGCTAGCGCACGGTGGAGTTGAGTTCTCAAAGGGATCCCTTCCAGGGTCAAGAAGCTATGCAGTCGGCATCATGACGAAACGCCGCCATAGAAAATACTACATCGACAACTCGCAGTGCGGGCCTGAAGCCGATTCGATCGAATCAGGTTACAGGGTCCCCTTTGGCAAGATCCACGTCTTCATCGGCAAGATCGGGACACTCGTACCTGAGCCAGACATCTTCACCGACATCGTCGAGCCGGCCCGGTACGCCCGCCCCATCACACGTCAGGTTAGGGGACGCCATGTTTTCATCGGCTTTACGTAGGGAACTAGCTTGCAGGACCAACTGGTGGTCCAGGAGACCACCCCCGTCAATTCTGACGACAAGTCATCCATGGGTGACACAGATTCAATCCACCCTCTCTTTGAGGGACAACTCGGAGGGTTGCCACGGGTGGCAAACTCCGAGGACTTTGCAGGACCCCATCGACAAGTCGCCATCTACATGGCGGGGGCGGCACAACCTCAGCCGAACCCAGCCGGCAGCAATGAGACTGGCGGGTCATAAAAAACTGTGGCTGAAGCCATGGCGGACTTGGCGGCGGAAACCACCAAACTCATGGCCATTGTTGTAAAGGCGGAGAATCACGAAACGATCAATGCCGAACTAGCGAATCTGCTGGAGGAGATGGCCAAGACTAAGCGGGGCGTGGAAGCGGAAGCCGCCAGGATGGCGACACAGCAGGCCCGGATCATCACAGAGACAGAACGACTGAACACCAAAGGCTGGCGGCTCGAGCGACAACAACGCGTGTCCGATGCTATTCACCGTAGGAGGCATCATGGTCGCCTCCCGGCCGATCTACATCCGACTCGCCTCTTCGACACCCCACACACTCCCGGGATGGGACCCGATCGGCCTTGGCAGGTCGCTCCAGGGGAGGGTCTGGTTCAACCTCCGCCTAACCCGCCACCCCCTCAGCCAACAGAGGCCCACGCACCTCGTTTCCAGACACCACGGGGCAATTTCTCGAATCCCGTGGATAACGTGCTGGCGGCAACCCGCCACTTGGAGTCCCTCCCAATTTATGTAAACTCCCATGCCGAAGTGGAGGCGAGAAACGCCATCGAGATGCTGAAAACGACGGTGGTCCAACATGCGCAATATTCGCACAGCCATGACCGACTACGCTCTACACCCCAGGCGCGCCACACCAGGAGTCGCCATGAGGATCAGCCCGCGGTGTACACCGACCAACGGCGTCCACCGCATACCAACCCGCCCGTGATGCACGATACCCGAGCCCAAGACATTGTGGATGCAGCGCGAGCCGCCCCCCTGATTTGAGACGGCTACTGCGGTGGGTCAAGGCTATCCGACTTGTACCCAAACCCCACCGGCATCGATCGATACATGTGGCAGGCACGTTGGGTTGCCCTGTCTCATGCCCGCTCTCCGCAACGAGCGAATGCTAAAGGATTTCAAGGGACCGAGGAAGGTACCCAATTACACACCAGATCTTGAGCCAGGGTCATGGATCGAGAGTTACGAGCTTGCAATGGATATGCTCGATGTGAATGAGGCGGTGTGCGCCAAGTATTTTACCATGATGCTTGAAGGAATGGCATGCACATGGTTGAAAAACCTGCCGCCTAATTCCATCAACACTTGGGCAGAGTTGAAGGAACGTTTCATCAAGAATTTCCGAGGGACTTGCAAATGCCCGATGACCATCGTCGACTTACAACACTGCGTTCAGCGACCGGACGAGTCGGCTCATCATTGGACACGGCGGGTTGCATAGGTCATTCATTCATCGGACGGCATCTCGGCGGCTCAAGCAATGCTAATCCTGAAGAAAAATTGCCATTACGAGCCTTTGGTGCTGAAGCTTGGGCGACTCAAGCGTAAGGTGAAGGACATGGGCGAGTTGATGGACACCCTGACTAGGTATGCCGAGTCAGATAACACTAAGGATCCTGGGGAGGACGATGAGAAGGTTTGCACCTCCAGGAGAGGCGAGTCATCAAAAGGTCACTCCCAGTTTCAGGGTCGGGGTAACCACAACCACACCGGGCAAAGTAAGAGGAGACAACAAGAAGGTCCCACAGACTTCGTCGCCAATACGAATGCTGGCAACGGGAACCAACGCCAGAAGAAACGGGGCTTCAGCGGGAAGAAGCCGTGCAACTATCATGAGATGCTCAACGGCCCCTGCCCACAACACGCCACTGCTGAAGGACCGGCTACCCACTCTTGGGAAGATTGCTACATGATGCAGGAGTTCTGAGCTGAGGCGCTCAAGAAATGTCAAGGAGGTAACCAAGGCAGACAGCAGGAATAGTTCGGCACGCCCGGGTCACACAAAAGCCCGTTCGGTGGGTTTCCTAACCAGGGCCCACAGGGCGGGTCACAGCCTAATAGTGGACAGTATCAAGTTCACAACCAACAACTATATAACCCACAAGGCGTGTTTTAGCAACCGCCCCCGCAAGAAGATCCCCAGCGGCAAGATGACAATAGCGGCTTTCAGAATAATCCTAAGCAGTTGAACAGTGGACAGTATCATGTGTTCACCTTCAACACTTGAAAACGGGACGAGAAGGTGAAACATAAAACTTTCAGCGTTGTTGAGCCGGCACTCTCTAGGTACCTCCATTGGTCTGAGCAGCCCATCACCTGGAGTAGGGAGGATCACCCACCCCGAGTTGATAACCCTGGCGACTTAGCTTTGGTCGTGGCTCCCCAAGTCGGAGGTTACACGCTTTCCAAAGTCCTTATGGATGGTGGCAGCAGCATAAACATCTTATATTTCGATACCTTTCGAAGGATGGATTTCTCAGAGAAAGACTTGATGCCATCTTCCACGGTTTTTCACGGTATCGTTCCAAGTAAGTCGGCATACCCCATTGGGCGGATCAAGCTTATCATAGCTTTTGGTACAGAGTCCAATTACACGAGCGAGTCCCTCATGTTTCAGGTGGTCAAGATCGAGAGCCCTTACCATGCATTGTTTGGAAGGCCGGCTTATGCTCGGTTCGTGGCCCACCCATGTTACGTTTACCTCAAGCTCAAAATGCCTGGTCCTAGGGGGGCTATCACAATCAATGGGGACAGGAAAATAACCCAAGAATGCGAGGAAGGAGACGCAGCTTATGCCAAGACGGCTTGCGCGGCCGACGAGCTCAAGTGTCACCAAGCAAATGTTGACTCGGCGGATATGACACCGCTCAAGAGACCAACGATTGACTCAGAGCTGCCCCTCAAGTTTAAACCAACGGACGACACGAAGGTGATAGACTTCACGCCTGGCGACTCAACCAAGCAGTTCACCATTGGAACGGGTCTGGATCCCAAATAGGAAAGCCCGCTCATCGTATTTCATCCGTGAGAATGAGGACATCTTCGCATGGAAACCTTCAGACATGCCAGGTGTATCGAAAGACTTCGCTGAGTACCAACTTAATACTGACCCCAAAGTAAAGCCAGTTCGGCAGTATCTTCGCAGGTTTAACGAAGAACGGCGTAAGGCAATTGGAGAGGAAGTCGCCCGCCTTTTGGCCGCCGAATTCATCATCGAGGTTTTTCATCCTGAAAGGTTGGGTAACCCAGTCCTGGTGCTAAAAAAGAATGGCACTTTCCGCATGTACGTCGACTACACAGACCTCAACAGAGTCTGTCCAAAGGATCCTTTCACCCTTCCCCGCATTGATCAGATCATTGACTCGACGACGGGTTGCGAGCGTTTCAGTTTTTTGGATGCCTACTCAGGATACCACCGGATCAAGATGGCACTGGCAGACCAGGAGAAAACGTCCTTCATAATCCCCTTTGGAGCCTTCTATTACGTGTCTATGCCGTATGGGCAAAAGAGTGCGGGGGCGACTTATCAGCGTTGCATCCAGAATTGTTTGCATAGCCAGATCGGACGTAATGTCCACGCCTATGTTGAGGACATCATAGTCAGGTCCTAGAAGAAGGAGTCACTCTTGGAGGACCACAAGGAGACTTTTGACAATTTACGCGTATACCAGATGAGGCTTAGCCCTACCAAGTATGTTTTTGGTGTTCCTGCAGGAAAGTTATTGGGTTTTCTGGTGTCAGAGCGCGGCATTGAAGCTAACCCGGATAAAATTGAAGCGATCACTTCGCTAGGCAAGTCGGCCAATATCAATCAAGTTCAGCGCATGGCGGGTCGCATCGCAGCTCTAAGTTGCTTTATAAGTTGCCTTGGGGAGAAATCCATCCCTCTTTATCAGTTACTCAAGAAAACTGATCGTTTTGTTTGGACGGATGAAGCCAACGAAGCCTTTGAAGCCCTGAAGCAACAATTAGCTAAGCCGTCAGTATTGTCTGCTCTGACGGACAAGGAGCCTACGCTCTTGTACATGGCGGCTAATTCTAAGGCAATGAGCGTGGCAGTGGTCGTCGAGCGAAAATAAGAAGGAAAGGAATATCCGGTTCAGCGACCAGTATATTTTATTGGCGAAGTTCTGACCCTCATTGGCAGAAGCTGGTCTTTGGAGTGTTTATGGCGAGCCGGAAGCTGAAACACTACTTCCAAGAGCATCCCATCACGGTGGTCAGTTCTGCCCCCCTTGGTGACATTATACAAAACCGAGAAGCGACTGGACGGATTGCTAAGGGGGCCATCGAGTTAGGACCTCACCACGTGCGATATACCCCTCGTACGGCCATTAAGTCTCAAGCACTAGTAGATTTCATCAACGACTGGACCGAGTTGCAGATTCCAGAAGACAGGCCTGATCACACATACTGGACCATCCATTTTGATGGGTCTAGGCAGTTGGAAGGCTCGGGGGCTGGTGTGGTGTTAACTTCACCTCAAGGTGACAAATTCTGCTATAACCTCTGACTAATGTTTCCATGTACCAACAATGCAGCAGAATATGAAGCTCTGCTCCATGGGTTGCGACTCGCCAAAGAGATGAATCTTACCCGAGTCAGATGTTTGGGCGACTCAGATTTAGTAGCACAACAGGTTTTTGGCACTTGGGATTCCAGAGATCCCTTGATGGAAGCTTACAGGCGAGCGGTGTCGGACGTGGCGGGTCATTTTCATGGTTATCAGGTGGATCACATCGATCGGCGACTTAATGAAGCGGCAGATGCCCTTTCACACCTCAGTTCACAACGTAAGCTGGTTCCCCCCAATGTCTTTTTGGATGTGTTACATAACCCATTGGTGAGGCTGCCTTCAGAGGAAGATTTGGTGGTGCCATATCCTGAGTCTCAACTTGTGGAGGCTCTTCGTGATACCCCGGATTGGGTGGTTCCCTACATGGCGTATCTCACATGAGGCGAGTTACCCATTGATGAGTTGTTGGCTCGCCAAATCATCCATCGATGCAAATCCATGGTCATACATAACGGCGAGTTGCATAAGCGAAGCACTTTAGGAGTATTTCAAAGGTGTGTCTCTTCCGAGGAAGGATGTATGATTCTCAATGAAATTCATGCAGGCGACTGTGGTCATCATGCCGGGTCACGCTCCCTGGTTTCCAAAGCTTTTTAGGCATGGGTTTTATTGGTTGACAGCTCATGCAGATGCTGAAGATATAGTTAGCCGATGTGATGGTTGCCAAAAATTTCGATGTCAGATGCACGGGTCGGCTCAGGAATTAAGGATGATTCCAATTACTTGGCCGTTTGCGGTCTGGGGGTTGGACATGGTTGGTTCTTTCAAAATGTCGTCCAACAAAAAGATTCACCTATTGGTGGCGGTTGACAAGTTTACTAAGTGGGTCGAAGCAGAACCAGTTAGTAGCTGTGATGTAGACACGGCTGTCAAATTCCTAAAAAAGTTGATCGTTCGTTCCGGATATCCTCATAGTATCATTACTGATAATGGTACTAATCTATCAAAAGGCGCAATGCAAGAGTTTTGCGGAAGAGAGCATATCCGGCTTGACGCTTCTACAGTCGCACACCCCCAGTCTAATGGACAGGCAGAAAGGGAGAATCAAGAAATATTACGAGGAATCAAGCCCCGGCTTATGGTACCTCTGCAGTGTACCACACGATGTTGGGTTGAAGAATTGCCCTCCGTTTTATGGAGTATCAGGACCACCCCAAATCGCTCTACGGGTTTTACTCCTTCTTTCCTGATCTACGGGGCAGAGGCAGTATTTCCAAGTGACACCATACACGATTCACCACGAGTTGCCGCTTATGTGGAACAGGACAACGAGTTAGCACGTCAAGATTCGTTGGATGCTTTGGAGGAAGAGCGAGACTTGGCTGCATCATGATCGGCGATCTATCAATAGGACTTGCGACGCTTTCACTGCTGCCGCGTCAAGAGCCGGACTTTTGAAGAGGTCGACTTAGTGCTCTGGTTGATTCAAGACCACATTGGTATGCATAAGTTATCACCGACATGGGAAGGACCATTTGTAATCAGCAAGAATCTTCGGAACAGTTCATACTAGTTGGAGGATCTTCTCCCTGATAGGCCAATGACGGAGGTTGAGACAACTCGCCCTTGGAATATCGCCCACCTATGACCTTACTATACCTAGAGCCATGGGCTCCTTTCTTTTTTACAATCTCAAAACTTGTAATCATTTATTTATAAAGCAATAAAAGCCGGCACCCATGAACTTCGGGGTCCTTTGCCGTTTCAGCTTCTTGAAAGCATGAGTCTTTATTGTTCCATAAGTCGTCCAAGCATGGACGCTATCATTACCAAAGAGCATAAGTCGCCATGTTGCACATATTTCAAAACTGGGTACTGGTAAGCCAAAGAGGACCAAATTTGCCATGTTGCATGGTTCAAACATGGGTGCCTTACATAATTTTGAGAATTAAGCCGGCTTACTTGGGGTCTACTAGCTCCCAAGTCGTTTTGCAGTAAGAGCGTAAACGCTTCTGCCATCCTATGTTCAACTTTCCCTAATCATAGGTCACTTGGGGCTTCCACTCACTGAGTTCATCCTGAATACCCTCTTGGCTAGCAAAAAATTACCACATTACAAATGGTTATACTCGACTATGTGTTGGACGAGTCACTCTATGGACCCATGTACTCTTGGCGAGTCAATCCGCTTTTTGGACCCTGAACTTGCCTTGGTAAAAACATGAAAGGTACCGGCCAGAGCCACACATGGAAAATAGAGAAACAATTGGTTCAGTGAACCTGCTTCACTGAAGCTTGATTCGCGCCTGATCAGCCGGTCTAAATAACTTGGGCTGTTGCAAAAGCCTTCTTGGGGTAGCACTAGAGTTTTGCAAACTCGTCCTATCCTGTCGTAGCTCATCGAGCTGACAATTTTTTATGACTATCTTCATGGCACTGCCGCAAGGTTTCGTAAAAAAAAATTATGACTCGCCGTGACTCAGTGAGCCGGCTCCTTGTTCATAACTTGCCCTGACTCACTGAGTCGGCTCCTTGTTTATAAATCGCCATGACCCACTGGGCTGGTTCATCGCTTGTCGCGACTCATTGAGTCAGCGTATGATGTTTTTCCCTAGTAAACAGGTTGAAGAAACTTCTTGTCAAACTATGACACTTCCAAACTATCAAGCATAAGGATTGGAAAAGGAAATTTATGATTCACACAAAGGATGAAAATTCGGAACTGTGAGGCATAAGGCATGGGTGGAAGATTGTGTCCCTCAAGACCTAAAAGACTAGTACATGGCTCACTTCGGCCATACCGGGCGTCATTTCCCGGTCAGAAATTGATCAAGTTATTTTTGAAGAACAAAGTACATGCAGAATATACTCAATTCGCCTCCGGGTCACCCTACCTTGAGCTCTCTCCATCTTCGATTTGTAAGTCGCCCCGTTTCCAATTGCACTTGGACAAGGCGACAAATTCATCTTCATCGCTCGGGAAGACAGATAGGTCAGCTTCAAAGTCAAAGGGGTTCTTACGCTGGCGGGGAGTCAGGCTGGTAACTTCGAACTAAGGAGGAGTCACCTTTTTATTACTGTCATCATACGCAACCTGGTATTTATTCAAGTCCAAGCTGGCCGCTAGCTGAGTCGCCTTGGAGTGAGACTCTTTCAAACACCGGTGGTAATCTTCTTCAGTGAACTCCGACTCGGCATCCTTCAATTCTGGATAACCAGTAGCTACCTCCTTTGGCTTAAGTTCGGGAGCGTACGCCAAGCACCGACTTAGGATAGTGAGTGCTCCCTTGCGGGCGGTTAATCTCTTCAGTTCTTCTACTTGAGGTGGCAGTGTTGACACGCAACCCAGCATATGCTTGATGGATTTTATTGGCTCCTTGTTGCCCATCACTGCCTTCATCATCATCATGCCTCCCGTATACAACTGCTCTGTACAGGTGTAAATCACCTTCAACTTCAGGATGTAGTCGTTTTGGAGATTGACGGCTCGCCGACCTACAAAAGATAACATGTGACAGTCAGTATGTGCAAACTGTATTGAACCTTCTTTTCAGACGAAGGGCATTGATTATTACCAAAAATGGCTTGGGTCATGTTGGAGATGTGCTTTTTTAACCCGGAGAGCTCTTGCAGAGCGGCTTCTAGCTTCTCCTCAGCTTGTTCCGCCCGCTTCATGATGGCGGCTTGATCAACATGGGCTTTCTTCTCAAATTTTTGGTGATCAGCCTTCATTTTCTCCATATCAGCAAGGGCCAACCGATATTTCTCTTCAGATTCGGTCCGAGCATTCTGCTGTTCGGCTAAGTTTTTCTTCAAATCAGCTAAGGATGACTCGGCCCGGGTCAAGGATTCCTACAAACAAATTTTGGGGAGGTAAGTTTCAGAACTGTTGCAAGCAACATCCCTAACACTTTGGGGCTAATGTATGATTCTTTTCAAAGTTATACAAAATTCAAGACCCGGTTCATCTTTCAAAAGATGACCCGGCCCTTGGGGGCTACAGGTTGAAGTTTTTATCTAATTCAAGACCCGGCTCATCTTTCAAAAGATGACCCGGCCCTTGGGGCTACAGGTTGAAGTTTTTTTCTAATTCCAGACCCGACTCATCTTTCAAAAGATGACCCAGGCCTTGGGGGCTACAGGTTGGAGTTTATATCTAATTCAAGACCCGGCTCATCTTTCAAAAGATGACCCGGCCCTTGGGGGCTACAGGTTGAAGTTTTTATCTAATTCAAGACCCGGCTCATCTTTCAAAAGATGACCCGGCCCTTGGGGCTACATGTTGAAATAAACACAATTCATCAAACAAAACTAGTCCTCTGGAAGGCTAATGGATGGAAATACAAATAACAAATGACGTACTTCATGTTTGATTCGCATCATGTTGATCAAACTCTTCTCCATTTCATAGCTTGTTTCCAGGCGACTTACGAAGCCAGAGCAGAGTTGTTCAAATTCAAGCTTCTCATAATTGGGAAGCTTCAACTTGGTGATGTCTTGCTCTGTAGAAGAATGGGTCTCTTTGGATGCATGTTTTGATAACACCGCTGTTGCAGGCTTAGAGTAGCCAGTACCAAGTAAGAATTACAATATCTGGATCTTCAGCCGCCTTGGAAGAGCTTGGCGGGTTAACGTTTTCAGTGGACTCCTTTAGAGGGCTTGGAGTATCAGTTCACACGTCAGGAATGTCATCCACAAGGTCATCATGAGCCGCCGCTGCGTCTTCGTCAAATTCTGGGACAGAGGTGCTCATACCAAACACCTTCAGTTGTTTTAGGAGCAGAAGACAAATCGCTAGTTTTTCTCTTCTTGCTTGTGCTCTGAGATGAAAAGACATCAAAGTTAGGATAGGTGTCATTATTGGGAAGGAAAAAGGTTAATAAAAGAACTTACCCCTGTACACGAATCATTGGGGGAAGAGCCGACATTACTGAGTCGCCAGATGAAGGAGGAGAGACCTGATGGACAAAAGTTCAAGGAGTGAACGAATTGCGAATAACATTTTTCACAAGAAGGGAAAGGTGTTAACAGGAGTATACCTCACTTTCTCGTTTCCGACCAGTTGTCCTTTCGGGTAACCCGGAAACTAAGTCGCCAAAATGGCTTCGGGTCTGACGTTTGGGGGTTTACCCTCCTTCAAAAGGAAATCAGGGTCCAGATGAGCATTTGGGTGAGACATGCGAACTTCTCCACAAATCCGCCTGGCCGGCCTAGGAGAAGAAGAAGTTGAGTCGGAAGAAATAGAAATTACCTTGACGACGTCATCTTCGCTCTCATAGTCATCCCCCTACGAACAAAGGTAACGGGTCATAAGCAGACGTCAGAACATAGTGATGACAAGCAAAAGGGTAAATTTTTACCTCTGATTGTTCTTCGCCGGCTCGAGACTCGCCCACGGCAGAAGATTCCTTGGCGGCGGCTTTGCCTTTGGTCTTCTTTTTCTTCTTAGGAGGCAGCTTGGTTGTTTTCTCGACAGTCACCTTGGGCCTTCGAGACCAGAATGTTGATCCTTTCTGATTGATGTAGTGACAGTTAAGATCAGGAACATAGGAAGACGTATTGAAAAAATGAAAGGAGGCGAGTTAGATTGTTACCGCTGGAGCCGGGTTGGAGAGGCAGAAAGGCTTGAGCCCAATCTTGGCGCAGTTCTTCAAGGGCTCGCTGGTTAACTTCCTGATCATTTCGACAATGTCTTCTTCGGCGAGTCCTGTATGGAAGAAACATTGGGGGTGGTTCTCGCTGCCGTCAAACTCGCACATCAGGCCATCCCGGCGACTCAAACAAAGAATCCTCCACTCCACCCAACAACGGACTAGGTCAGCCCCAGTAAGCCCATTATTGGTCAAAGACCTTAGCTAAGAGTAGACGGGGATAAAGGTTGATTCTTCTTCTTCAGTAAGTTTCTCTGACAGCTTGAAATCCATGGGCAAGCGATCTTCTCTGTAACCCGGAAGTGGGTTCTCACCAGGAGGAGATGTGTCATGACAATAAAACCATGACTCGGCCCAGCCTTTGGGATGGTTGGGCAGAATGACAGATGGGAACCCACATTCGCGACGTCGTTGGATGTTAACCCCCCCAAGTTCCAAGTTAGGCCCGCTTGTGAATTCGGTCTGGCTGTTCAGATAGAAGAAGTTCCAGAACAGTAACACTATGGGTTCTATCTGCAGATAGGCCATGCAAAATACTTGGAATTGGCAGAGGTTGCTGATGGAGTTGGGCCCCAAGCCTTAAGGGTGAACATTGAGGAAGTGCAGAGTGTCTCTGAAGAACTTTGACTCGGGAGGCTTGAAGCCTCGTTCAAGATGATCAAAAAAGTGACTACCTCCCCCTCGGCAGGATTGGGAGTCACCTCGCCCGCGGCAGTCTGCCAACCAAGGACTTCTTTACGATCAAGATAACCCGCCAAAACATATTTCTCAAGATAGACGTTGGTGATATTGGTTGGTAAAAAATTGCATTTCAAGATATTGCTTATGACTACAAAAGGAAGGAACAAGGCGGTTTATTAGAAACCATGTAAGTGATAACTCGACAGTTGGGTGATCTACAGTATGTCTATAGGGACATTATGATTCGCCATTCAGTAACCAAAGGCGTAGCTATGGGGATATTCTAACTCGCTAGTTGAGTGATCTACAATATGTCTACAGGGACGTTATGACTCGCCATTCAGTAATCAAAGGCGTACCTATGGGGATATTCTAATTTGCCATGATGGAAGAAGGTGAGAAGCAATTCTAAAGGTGTTTTTTCCTTAGGGATATTCTCGGAAGGAAGATAAACATGTTTCTAAAAGCAAGCAATAAATTACGGATCTACGGGTGGACCAAATTCAAAAAAATAATGCATGTCGAAACTATGAAGGCTATGAACACAAGAATGCTACAGGGATGCCGTATGGATCTATGAAGTAAACATCAAATGGCCGGGAGATGCGGTGAAACTACCGTGATTTACTACTATGCAGTGTCTACTATAAGCATGTTGGACGGATCCAAGATAGAAGGGAGATGTTTATCGCATTACGAGGCTGACCTAGAAGAACATGGGATTCGAGGTCTAACCCTAATGGAGGAAGGGTGTTTACCTGAGAGAGGAGGACGATGCCCGGATATGGATGCGGAAGACCCGCGACGGAGACCGTGCCTTCGACTGGCCTGGAGACGCCCAGACTGTAGTGGCTGGAGACGGAGCTTCGGGAACGGCGAGAAGGCCGAAGCACATGTGCGAGGAAGACGAGGCTGACGAGGAAGATGAAGTGGGGGTAGGTGATAGAGCCCCCACTCCCCCTGCGGTTATTTAAAGGCCGGGCCTTGGAAATGAAACGGCAGGCGCGGGAATAGAGGCGGCAGATTGAAAACCCGCAATGATGGCGCGTGGATTTTTGGGATAACAAGGTAGCGATAAAAAAAGATCCGTTGGGCGATTACATCAGCGAATCCCGAAAATGGAGGGAAAAGGTGATGTCATCAAGAACTACTTGGCGGCTCAGACAATTCATGAGGGATGGTGGCTTCTCATTTGTCAAAAGATGGAAGAAAGGCAAGTCGCCCAAAGTGAGCGTGGAAGTTCATTGGCATGAATAAATTGAAGTCAATCTAGGGCCTAATGTTGGGGATATTACCTGCGGTGTAACCCGCCCTAACTGGGCCGGGTCAATAAAGGGGCGACTCATACATGGTTAATGCAAGCCTTAGCCGAGGGGCCCATGAACCGGATGTCGGTTCAGGATTGATGCAGAAGATAAGCCGCCAAGGAGGCTTCCAGTCTTGGAAAGCACCACGACTTAGAGATATGGAAGGCCACGATCTGTAGCGTGGCTAGGACTCTGGTAAACCCTAGGACCTCGACCTGTATATAAAGGCGAGTCTCTGGGGCACATAGAGAAAGTTACAAATCATCGAGAGCTAGGTCAGGCGAGTTACGCCCTCCTTGTAATCGAATCCATCATCAATCTACACAAAGCATGACGTATGCTTTTACCTCCACACGAGGGGCCAAACCTGGGTAAATCTGAGTCTCACTTTAGCTCAACCCCTTTGAGACGCCACCAAGGTGCGATGGCTCCTTCACTAAGTCCTTTCACGAGGACATCTGCCATGACAACACCACGACAATCTGGTTATTTAGTTTGTATTCCGCCTCCTTCTGGAGAATTTGGGCATTAGTCAGGTCCTTCTCCAACACCTCCTCTCGGACACCAGCTGATTCGATTTTCTGCTCTAAGGAAGCAAGTCTGAATTGCAAAGCAGAGAAAATATTGTTGGAAGTGTCGGGTCTTGGCTCTTGCAAGAAAGCTTCTAGTGCGCCTCTTCCAAGGTGGTTTGCAATTTCCACACCTCTTCTTTGAGAGCCTTGGTCTCCTCGCCATTTTTAGCAAGTTCCTCCATCAGTTTGCTCAGCTGGGCCTCCAGTTTGACCTTGACGGCAGCGGTGGAAGCAAGCTTGGCGGACACCTCTTTCAACTGGGCAGCAGAACTCGAGGAGAGTGCGCAAGAGCAGCTTTGTGGCTGCCCTCTAGCTCCTTGGTGCATCGCGTGAGGCAAACCTCCAACTCCTCTTCCTCATTACAAAGGGAAAGTTTGAGGGCCTCTTCCCGGGAGGAGATTTCCGTCTCCGTGTTGTCCAGACGTGCTTTGCGCTCTGCAACACTTGTCTCGGGCTGCAACATCTTCATTGGCCATGGATAGCATCTCATGCTGCCTCTTGAGGGAATGGACCTACTGGTTGTACCACTCATGCAATTCGTTTCCCTTGTGCCCCAACTGCTTGCCCACAAGGCCGGCCTGCTCGCGTTTCTCTTAGGCTAAATACCCCTTGAGGTTGTACGTGCTCTGCATGTCCTTGATTCCGGCAGCCATGGATTCCAAGAATGACCGATCCTTGGTGACGTCGGCAGGGTCATCGACCCCTCCAACATTCTGACGTAGTGGCGCCAGCGCCCGCTCGATCCCTTCGACATTGTCTGCACCCGCTGAGAAGGACAAGTCCGGAGTTGGGGGCATAGAGAAGCGATAACCATCGCCAGCTGGTCCAAATATGATGACAGAGATGATGGCAGAGGATACCACAGAGTCAAGGGTCCCAGAGCGTGAATGGGTGGTTTCCCCTCAATTAGTAAGGATGGGACAATCGAGCTGCCGGGGTTTAATGCCGTTATTTCGAGGGACTCCTAAATCCCCTGACAACTGAGCCCTCGCCCTCTTCGGAAGAAATCTTCTCCGCCTCCACAGCGGCAGCCTTCCCGATGTCAGCCACCTATTCCAACAACTCTGGTTCTCCAGATGGCGACGCTGTAATCAAAGGCAATGGGTAGCAGCAGGATAAAAGTCAAGAAGTTCATCAAAGGAAAGCAAAAGTATAAAACAAATCAAGTCATAGGCAAGTGGGATACCCGACGGGGTGTGCCGCGCGAGAATGTCTGTTTCCCTGACAAGATGAACTGTCGGGGCATGGTCCGTCGCTGCCTTCTCGATGGCAGCTTCTACGCAGGCAGAATCATCGGCGGAGGCCCTTATCAAAGAATCCCTCCCCATGGAGATGGTTCCATAGATGTCTTGAAGGGAAGGCCCCTCCTGGCGGGCCTCTCCTTGATGAACCTCTCCCATCTCCCTATCATGGTTAGGAGGATGCCTCTCTTCATCCCCCCCACGGGACGAGGACCGTGCTTGGATCTCGTGGTGGATCCTAGCCCGAGGGCTACACATGGGGTTCTCCCGTGCATCTCCCGCCAGGCCTGTGTATGCCACGGGATCCTACTCTACCACGGTTTTGGCCCGTTTGGCCCTGTGCGCGAGGGGCTCATCGTCCTCATTCCTGTTAAACAAATGATCAAACCAAACCAGTAAAGGCATGAAAAAAAATAAGAGCTTTGACGACATTGGCGTTTGATGGACTTACTATGAAGCCATGAGCATGGATCCCACCTCGTGTGCTGCACACGGCGGAGTTAATCTACCCCTTTTCAGAGTTGGTGGAGTAGGATTCAACGACAGTGTCGGGGCTTCGGGCAGGGGCGAGCCAGGTGGAGAAGTTGGGCTTGACAGGGGCTGGGGTCCACTCCGATGATCCTCCGCCGCTTGACAGGAGAAACTCTGGCTTGAGAAAGGCGGGGGGGGGGGGGGGCTGGTGATTTGCTACGGCGCGTCCTTTTCCCTTGGAGGTTGTCTTCTTCGTCCTCGAGGGAGCCCGCGGAAGTGTGGGGGCTGCCGCTTCCCGGCCAACGCGCTGGCGAATGCGTCGCTCTGGTTCTGGAGCTTGAGGTCCTTTTTCGAGTCCCTTTTATTCTTCTACCGGTTCTTTCTCCTTCTCTGCCTCGCCCTCGCTCAGGAGAGCTCTAGCCCTGGCAGGCTCTAACCCGATAGCTTCTTCCGGGGAAAGATTCTCGTCTTCCTCTCCGGAAGAGTCGCTTTCTCTGGATTCCCCCTCTCCTTCGGAGGTTGTTCCCTTGGCGGCTCTGACCTGTCTGTCCTCCATGACTCAGGACACAATATATGCCCTCTCCGCATCCCTAGTGGGTGCATTCAGGTTTTCGTCTTGCTTGGAGGGCCTTTCCCCCAAGATAGAGAGCCACGCCATCTCGTCTTCCACGGAGGGTAAAGCCGAATATGGCTTGAACCCGGAAGCACTATAATCTGGCATCCACTGCAGAATATGGTTCCTGGTAGAGTTAATATGCAAGGGGACGACCCCTGCCGGCAAATGGAATGGCCCCATGTCACCGAAAAGCTGATCGCACAACCAGCCATGCCAATAGATCGTAAAGTTCTTGCCGGCACCTGGGTACAGCTGCATCTAGTCGGCAGGGCCATTGAAATCCCATGCGATCATGTCCCTCTTCTGAAGTGGCGCGATACGGTTCCGTAGGAAGTCATCCCCTACGTGCTGGATGGTAAGCCCCACAACTTTGAGGCGGGTGATCCTGTTCAGTGTCGGGCGGAGCTTGTCGTTGGAAGGACCCAAGTTGCTCCAGTTCTTGTCGCGCGAGACACAAGCAGTCCATGCGGAACAGAACTTGGGGGCTTTGGTGTCCTTGATCCAACACCAGTTGCCCCTCCACTCTCCCCACTTCCAACGATATTGGCCAGGGAGATATCCCTAGCCCTCCTTCTTGGCCCGGGGAATCCAGCTAACGTTCCCCGGGCGGTGATTTTTGTCCTATATCTGGGGGTGAAGAAGTGCGTGAACAAATCTACATAGTGGGCGACCCCGACGAAGTTCTCGCACAGGTGGGCGAAGATTGCCATGCACGCCATTGCATTGGGCGTCAAATCCAGAAGGTGAAATCTGTATGTCACCATCATGGCGTAGAAGGAATCAGAAAAGGGGGGAGAGACCATAGTAGAAGTAGGCGCACTGGAAGCGGTACGAATGTGATGGAATCTTCCATTGGGATTGTGTGGCAGAACTTCACACGCCCCGTGCCCCTTTGTCTCTCTCCCCACATATAGGCATACCTTTTGATCAAGGTGTTTGAATCTAGATTCGACGGAGAGAAAACCACATCTCCCCGCCGTCGCTTCTCCGCTTCCTCTGTTCTCCTCTTCTTCTCATCAAGAGCCCGCATCTTCGCCTCGGCTGCCTGCTTTACCTTCACGTCATTCGTCTTCTTCCCCATCTCCCTTGCACGGCGGGAGATTTAGCAATGCGCGTGGAAGGAACGGCGGCGGCGAAGGCATCTTCTTGTCTTGAGAAGGGAGGAAGGGATGGAGGGCAGAGAGGCAGATATGAATGAGCAGCGCCCCCTTTGCAGGAATCCTTCCTTATGTATGGGGGCCACGCGTTGGGGGCTGGATCTTCGCTATCGCTACAAGAACTACCATTGATTTACCGACAGTTCTCCTTTTCTTACTCCCAACGGCCATCGTTTGACGGCCCCACGACCCCCGTAAAATGTGCGGATTAGACGTGGGTCGTGGGCCCGGGGGCAGCAGTTTCTCGGAACGTGTCTGTGCATTTAGGGATCCTAACCCAATGCTCCCAGCGGCACATGTGGCTCAAGCTCGGGGGTTTCTGTCGGGGTACACAAATAGGGGTGTTTATTTCCTGCTCACTTGTGCACGGACGACGAGCCACCGACTCGGCAACCTAAGGCTGCCGAGGAATGCTGCCACTCCATCAATACTTGGCGAGGGACAGAGAAGCTTCTCTACGAGAGGTCAAGGAGCGAATCAAGAAGACCAAGACTCCGGCAGACGTGGCTCCCAATGGTTCACGTTGCCGGCAAGACCTACACCAATAGCCCAAGACGTGACGTGAACCCCCGGCACCTACTAGGGGCGAAGGCACAAGCATCCTCACCAAAACCTGGCAAGGCGCCTCCCCGGAAAGTGCGGGCCAACACGCCACCACTCCACCTCATCGCTACACAAGTCGCATGCCGATGAGGTGTCGAGCTCCCAGATGGTTAGGTAGCTCTCTCTGAATACGCGGTGGCATGCCGGAAGACACATTACGGCCCGTTGACACCCGTTGAGAGGCGTGTCAAGACCCCAAGCCACGACCATCTCATAGCTGGCAGGAGCTTGCCCGGAACGCACACCCGCTCGCCAGCTAAGGCCACAGTTACGTCGCTTTGTCTTAAGTGCTAGAGTTAGGTATGATAACACTGTTAGATATCTGATCATGATTGTTTGCCACTATGCACGCCCCTTGAGCTATAAAAGGAGGCATGAGGCACCTAGCAAAGGATTCAGATAGTTGGAGGCTTTATACTAGGTAGTTTCTGATACGTCCATTTTGCATCATGCTTTTATATTGATATTTATCGCATTATGGGATGTTATTAAACATTATGGTACAATACTTATGCCTTTTCTCTCTTATTTTATAAGGTTTACATGAAGAGGGAGAATGTCGGCAGCTGGAACTCTGGGCTGAAAAAGGAGCAAGTTTGAGATACCGATTCTGCACAACTCCAAAAGCCATGAAAATCAGCGAGGAATTATTTTGGAATATATAAAAAATACTGGGCGGAAGAAATACTGGAGGGGAGCCACCAGGAGGTCACGAGCCTGCTAGGTGCGCCCCACCCCCTAGGCGCGCCTAGGGGGATCGTGGGCCCCCTGTTACCCCTCCGGCTCCCATCTTCTGCTATAAGGAGGGTTTCGTCCCAGAAAAAAAATCAAGATAGAGCTTTCGGGAAGAATCGCCGCCGCCACGAGGTAGAACTTGAGCAGAACCAATCTAGAGCTCCCGCAGGGTCGTCCTGCCGGGGAAACTTCCCTCCCGAAGGGGGAAATCGTCGCCATCGTCATCACCAACACCCCTCTCATCGGAGGGGACTCATCTCCATCAAAATATTCATCAGCACCATCTCATCTCCAGACTCTAGTTCATCTCTTGTACCCGATCTCCGTCTCGCGACTCCGATTGGTACTTGTAAGGTTGCTAGTAGTGTTAATTACTCCTTGTAGTTGATGCTAGTTTGTTTACTCGGTGGAAGATCATATGTTCAGATCCTTAAAGCTATTCAATACCTCTCTGATCATGAACATAATTATGCTTTGTGAGTAGTTACGTTTGTTCCTGAGGACATGGGATAAGTCTTGCTATAAGTGGTCATGTGAATATGGTATTCGTTCGATATTTTGATCCGTTGTATGTTGTATTTCCTCTAGTGGTGTTATGTGAACGTCGACTACATGACACTTCACCATTATTTGGGCCTCTAGTGGTGTTATGTGAACGTCCTCTAGTGGTGTCTTAGTTCTTCTTTCGTAGTTGCGGATGCTTGCGAGAGGGGTTAATCATAAGTGGGATGTTTGTCCAAGTAAGGACAGGACCCAAGCACCAGTCCACCCACATATCAAACTATCAAAGTAGCGAACGCGAATCATATGAACATGATGAAAACTAGCTTGACAGAAATTCCCATGTGTCCTCGGGAGCGCTTTACCTTATATAAGAGTTCGTCCAGGCTTGTCCCTTGCTACAAAATGGATTGGGCCATCTTGCTGCACCTTTTTTACTATTGTTACTTGCTACCCGTTACGAATTATCTTATCACACAACTATCTGTTACCGATAATTTCAGTACCTACACAGAATACCTTGGTGAAAACCACTTGTCATTTCCTTCTACTCCTCGTTGGGTTTGACACTCTTACTTATCTAAAGGACTATGATAGATCCCCTACACTTGTGGGTTAACAAGACTCTTTTCTGGCGCCGTTGCCGGGGAGTGAAGCGCCTTTGGTGGGTGGAATTTGGTAAGGAAACATTTATATAGTGTGCTGAAATTTATTGTCACTTGTCACTATGGAAACTAATCCTTTGAGGGGCTTGTTCGGGGTATCTTAACCTCGACCAAAAGCACAAAGAATTGCTCCTCAACTTACTACACCTACTGAAAATATTTATTATGAAATTCCTTCAGGTATGCTAGAGAAACTGTTGGCCAATCCTTTTACAGGAGATGTAACATCACATCCCGACTTGCATCTAATCTATGTAGATGAAGTTTGTGGTTTATTTAAGCTTGCAGGTTTTCCGAGGATGAGGTGAAGAAGAAGGTCTTTCCCTTATCTTTGATATATAAAGCATTGACATGGTATAGGCTATGTGATGATACTGGATCATGGAACTACAACAGATTGAAATTGGAATTTCATCAAAAGTTTTATCCTATGCATTTGGTACATCGTGATCGGAATTATATCTATAATTTTTGGCCTCGTGATATAGAAAGTATCGCTCAAGCTTGGGGGAGGCTTAAGTCAATGTTATATTCATGCCCCAACCATGAGCTCTCGAGAGAAATTATTAATTAGAACTTCTATGCTCGGCTTTCTCATGATAATCGCACCATGCTTGACACTTCTTGTACCGGTTCTTTTATGAAGAGAGATATTGACTTCAAATGGGATTTATTGGAAAGAATTAAACGCAACTATGAAGATTGGGAGTTTGATGAAGGTAAGGAGTCAGGTATGAATCTTAAGTTCGATTGCGTTAAATCCTTCATTGAAACAAATAATTTTCGTGATTTTAGCGCTAAACATGGACTTGACTCTGAGATAGTAGCTTCTTTATGTGAATCATTTTCTGCTCATATTAATCTCCCTAAGGAGAAGTGGTTTAAATATCATCCTCCCATAGAAGTCAATGTAGTAAAACCCAATCCAGTTGAAGAGCAAGTTATTGCTTATAATGATTCTATTGTTCCTAGTGCTTACATTGAGAACCACCTTTCCCTGTTAGAATAAAGGATCATGCTAAAGCTTCAACCGTGATGCGTAAGGGCTACAATAGAACACCTACACCCCCTGAGCAAATTAAAGTTGAACCTAGTATTGCTATTATTAAAGATCTCTTGGCCGATAATGTTGATGGGCATGTTATTCAATTCTGTGAAGCTGCTACTAGAATTGCTAAACCTCATGCTAGAGACAAACATAAACCTGTTGTTGGCATGCCTGTTGTTTCTGTTAAGATAGGAGATCATTGTTATCATGGTTTATGTGACATGGGTGCTAGTGTTAGTGCAATACCGCAATCTTTATATAATGAAATTAACGATGAGATTGCACCTGTCGAGATGGAATTTATTGATGTTACTATTAAACTTGCTAATAGAGATACTATCTACCCTGTGGGAATTGTTAGAGATGTTGAAGTCTTGTGTGGTAAACCTAAGTATACTATTGATTTTGTCGTTCTTCCTACCACACAAGATAGGTTTTGTCACATCATATTTGGCAGACCTTTCCTCAATACTGTTAATGCTCAGATTGATTGTGAGAAACAAACTGTTACTGTTGGCTTTCAAGGTGTGTCACATCAATTTATTTTTTCTAAGTTTGGTAGACAACCTCAGGAAAAAGAATTGTCTAATAAGGATGAAGTTATTGCTCTTGCTTCTATTGTTGTGCCTCCTACTGACCCTTTGGAGCAATACCTGCTTGAACATGAAAATGATATGCATGTGGATGAAAGGAATGAGATAGATAGATTTATCTTTGAACAACGTCCTATCCATAAGAATAATTTGCATGTTGAATTACTTGGAGATCCACCTTCACCCAAGGGCGATCCTGTGTTTGAGCTTAAACAATTACCTGATACTCTTAAGTATGCTTATCTTGACGAAAAAGAGATATATCCTGTTATTATTAGTGCTAACCTTTCATAGCATGAAGAAACGAAATTATTGAAAACTCTGATGAAGCACCGTGCTGCTATTGGATATACTCTTGATGATCGTAAGGGCATTAGACCCACTCTATGCCAGCATAAAATTAAAACAGTTCCTGATTCCAAACCAGTTGTCGATCATCAACGAAGATTAAATCCTAGGATGAAAGAGGTGGTAAGAAAAGAAATACTAAATCTCATGGAAGCATGTATTATTTATCCTGTTGCTCATAGTGATTGGGTAAGTCCGGTGCATTGTGTCCCTAAGAAGGGAGGTATTACCGTTGTCCCTAATGATAAAGATGAATTGATCCCACAAGGAATTGTTACTGGCTATAGGATGGTAATTGATTTTAGGAAATTAAATAAAGCTACTAAGAAAGATCATTACCATTTACCTTTTATCGATCAAATGCTAGAAAGATTGTCTAAACATACACTTTTTTTGCTTTCTAGATGGTTACTCTGGTTTCTCCCAAATACATGTTGCACAATCTGATCAGGAGAAAACCACTTTTACTTGCCCTTTTAGTACCTTTGCTTATAGACGTATGCCTTTTGGTTCATGTAATGCACCTGCTACCTTTCAAAGATGTATGATGGCTATATTCTCTGACTTTTGTGAAAAGATTGTTGAGGTTTTCATGGATGATTTCTCCGTTCACGGATCTTCTTTTGATGATTTCTTGAGCAACCTTGATCGAGTTTTGCAGAGATGTAAATATACTAACCTTGTCTTGAATTGGGAGAAATGCCACTTTATGGTTAATGAAGGCATTGTCTTAGGACATAAAATTTCTAAAAGAGGTATTGAAGTCGATAAGGCTAAAGTTGATGTGATCGAGAAAATGCCATGCCCTACACACATTAAAGGTATAAGAAGTTTCCTTGGTCATGATGGTTTCTATAGAAGGTTTACTAAAGACTTCTCTGAGATTTCTAGGCCTCTAACCAATCTCTTGCAAAAAGATATTCCATTTGTTTTTGATGATGATTGTGAAGAAGCATTTGAAATACTTAAGAAGGCCTTGATAACTGCACCTATTGTTCAACCACCTGATTGGAACCTACCTTTTGAAATTATGTTTGATGCTTGTGATTATGTTGTTGGTGATGTTCTAGGACAAAGAGTTGAAAAGAAATTAAATGTTATTCATTATGCTAGTAAAACTCTAGACTGTGCCTAAAGAAACTATGCTACTACTGAAAACGAATTTTTAGCAGTTGTGTTTGCATGTGATAAGTTCAGATCTTATATTGTTGATTCCAAAGTTACTATTCACACTGATCATGCTTCTATTAAATATCTCATGGAAAAGAAAGATGATAAATCTAGACTTATTAGATGGATTCTCTTGCTACAAGAATTTGATTTGCATATTGTTGATAGGAAGAGTGCAAAGAACCCCGTAGCAGATAACTTGTCTAGGTTAGAGAATGTTCTTGATGACACACAACCTATTGATGATAGCTTTCTTGATGAACAATTGAATGCCATCAATGCTTCATGTAGTAGACCATGGTATGATGATTATGCTAACTATATTGTTGCTAAATATATACCACCTAGTTTCACATACCAACAAAAGAAAAAGTTCTTTTATGATTTGAGCCATTACTTTTGGGATGATCCTCACCTTTATAAAGAAGGAGTAGATGGTGTTATTAGACGTTGTGTACCTGAGCATGAACAGGGACAGATCCTACAGAAGTGTCACTCCGAGGCTTATGGAGGACACCATGCGGGAGATAGAACTGCACACAAGGTATTGCAATCCGGTTTTAATTGGCCTACTCTCTTCAAGGATGTTCGTAAGTTTGTCTTGTCTTGTGACGAATGTCAAAGAATATGTAATATCAGTAAACGTCAGGAAATGCCTATGAATTATTCACTTGTTATTGAACCATTTGATGTTTGGGGTTTTGATTATACGGGACCTTTTCCAAAGTCCAACGGGCATACTCATATTCTAGTTGCTGTTGATTACGTTACTAAGTGGGTAGAGTCTATTCCAACTAGTAGTGCTGATCATAACCCCTCTATCAAGATGCTTAAAGAAGTTATTTTTCCTAGATTTGGAGTCCCTAGATATTTAATTACTAATGGTGGTTCACATTTTATTCATGGTGCTTTCCGTAAAATGCTTGCTAAGTATGATGTCAGCCATAGAATTGCATCTCCTTATCATCCTCAGTCTAGTGGTCAAGTAGAGTTAAGTAATAGAGAAATTAAATTAATTTTGCAAAAGACTGTTAATAGGTATAGAAAGAATTTGTCTAAGAAACTTGATGATGCACCGTGGGCTTATAGAACTTCTTATAAGAATCCCATGGGCATGTCTCCGTATAAAATGGTTTACGGTAAAGCATGACATTTACCTCTTGAGCTAGAGCATAAGGCCTATTGGGCAATCAAAGAGCTCAACTTTGATTTCAAACTTGCTGGTGAGAAGAGGTTATTTGACATTAGCTCACTTGATGAATGGAGAACTCAGGCATATGAAAACGCCAAGTTGTTTAAAGAAAAGGTTAAGAGGTGGCATGATAAAAGGATACAAACACGTGAGTTAAATGTAGGTGATTATGTCTTGCTACACAATTCTCGTTTAAGATTTTTTGCATGCAAGCTTCTCTTTAAATGGGAAGGTCCTTACATTGTCGAAGAAGTGTATCGTTCCGGTGCCATGAAAACCAACAACGCGGAAGGCACTTATCCAAGAGTTGTGAATGGGCAAAGAATCAAGCATTATATCTCAGGTACTCCCATAAATGTCGAAAGCAATATAATTAATACCATAACCCCGAAGGAGTACATAAGGGATGTTTACCAGCCTGTTTCAGACTCCGAAAACAAAGAGGTATGTGATACAGTAAGTAAACCGACTCCAAAACTTTTCCAATAACAACTTTTCTCCGTTTTGGAATATTTAGAAAAATATAAAAAATTAAAGTAGTCCGGAAAGCGCACGAGGAGGCGACGAGCGTGCGAGGCCCACCCCTACCCCCTGGGCGCTCTTGGGGGTCTCGTGAGCACCTCGTATGCCTCCCGAACTCCGTTTTCTTGTGGAATACTCCTTATGGTCGGTAAAAATTCATTAGATAATCTCCCGAAAGTTCTAACCCTTGTATCACGCAAATATCCTGTATTTCTGTTTCGAGCCTGTTTGAGCTGCGGATTTAGGGCAAGGATGTCGTCTCAGGAATCTGTCCGGGAGAACGATTTACCTCAAGCCTATGAAGAAGTAAATGCTGATTTGAAAAGGGTGGAAGTCACGGAGGCTAAGGAAGAGCTGCTGGAAGAAACCAAGGGCAAAACTAAGGAGGAGAATCCGGTGTCGGACGAAGGGCAATCTGTGCTCAACAAGGAAGAGGATTTCCTCCAACCCTACCTCCACCTGCTATCCCCATCCTTGATCGAACTCTTGAGGTTATGTGAAATAACTCGTGTTCGCAATACTTATCTCACCTGTGAAGTTATTTTGCTTGAGAAATGAATCACAGAGCTTCAAAGTATAAATCAAAGATTGATAGCCCTCTTGGAACTAAAATACAGGATTGCTTCATCACCATCACCCTCGAAGGAAGACAATTAAACACGGGTATGGGCACTCCCCTTGGCTTGTGCCAAGCTTGGGGGAGTTGCCCTGGTATCGTATCACCATCACATCTTTTTTCCTTTACCTTTATCTTAGTTCGATCCTTTTTGTTAATATCTTTATCTAGTAGAATAAAGTTCTTAGTATGATCTAGGCTTGAATTTTGCTTTATGTTACCCCCAATGTAATCGAGTTCGTGAGATATATAATAAAGAGTGGTGTAGTTAAGGGCCTTTCTTCATGCCATGATCTAAAAAAAAGAATAATAAAAGAACAAAACCATGAAAGATCATGTGATGATCTTATGGGAAGTGATGGCTTCACATATAAAAAGAATGTTGATTGAAACTTGTTGTGGGTGGACAAACGTAGACCTTGGTCATTGTTGCAATTAATAAGAAGTAATAAAGAAAGAGAGGTTCACATATAAATATATCATATTTGACACCGTCTACGATTGTGAACACTCATTAAACTATTACATGCTAAGAAGTAGATGTTGGACAAGGAAGACAACATAATGAGTTATGTTTGCTTGGTTCCGAACAATGTTATATGACTAGCGATCCCTTAGCATGTGACGCTTGCTTCCACCTCATATCAGCCAAAACTTCCGCACTAAGTACAGCTACTACTTGTGCATCCATAAACCCTCAACCCATTTTTGCCATGAGAGTCCACCATACCTACCTATGGATTGAATAAGATCCCTCAAGTAAGTTGTCATCGGTGCAAGCAATAAAAAATTTGCTCCCTCAATATGTATGATCTATTAGTGTGTGGAAAATAAGCTTTGTACGAACCTCTGATGAGGAAGACATAAAAGCGACAGACTGCACAATAAAGTTCTTTATCACAGGAGGCAATATAAAGTCACGTTCCTTCACACTAAGAGATCACACATCGAAACCTCAAAAGTGCATGACAACCTCTGCTTCCCTCTGCGAAGGGCCTATCTTGTACCTTTATTTTTTATCTTTAAAAGAGTCATGGTGCTCGACACCAATTCTTTATTTCGCCATTATCTTGGCTAGCGTCATGTGCTAGGGAAAGATCTATATTCATATATCAAATTGGAAGTAAGTAATCATGAATTATTATTGTTGACATTACCCTTGAGGTAAATAGTTGGGAGGCGAAACTATAAGCCCCTATATTTCTCTATGTCCAACTGAAACTTTGATCTCATGAGTACCGCGTGAGTTTTAGCAATTGTAGAAGACTAAAAGATGATTGAGTATGTGGATTTGCTTTACAAGCTCTTATTTCACTATTTCCGATGTTATGATAAATTGCAACTGCCTCAATGACTAAAGACTATTGGTTGTTAATTCTCAATAAGGTTCTTGATCCATACTTTACATTGTGAAGAAATTGTCACTTTAGCATCAGAGATTATATGACGGTATTGTTGTTCTAAATATGACCATGATGCCTGCATGTCCGTATTTTATTTTATCGACACCTCTATCTCTAAACATGTGGGCATATTTGTTGATCTCGGCTTCCGCTTGAGGACAAGCGAGGTCTAAGCTTGGGGGAGTTGATACGTCCATTTTGCATCTTGCTTTTATATTGATATTTATCGCATTATGGGTTGTTATTACACCTTATGGTACAATACTTATGCCTTTTCTCTCTTATTTTATAAGGTTTACATGAAGAGGGAGAATGCGGGCAGCGAGAATTCTGGGCTGAAAAAGGAGCAAGTTTGAGATACCTATTATGCACAACTTCAAAAGCCATGAAAATCAACGAGGAATTATTTTGGAATATATAAAAAATACTAGGCAGAAGAAATACTACAGGGGAGCAACCAGGAGGTCACGAGCTTGCCAGGCGCGCCCCACCCCCCTGGGCGCGCCTGGGGGGCTCGTGGGCCCCCTGTTACCCCTCCGGCTCCCATCTTCTTCTATAAGGAGGGTTTCGTCCTAGAAAAAATCAAGAGAGAGTTTTTGGGAAGAATCGTCGCCAATCTAGAGCTCCGGCAGGGCCGTCCTGCCGGGGAAACTTCCCTCCCGGAGGGGGAAATCATCGCCATCGTCATCACCAACACTCCTCTCATCGGAGGGGACTCATCTCCATTAACATCTTCATCAGCACCATCTCATCTCCAAACCCTAGTGCATCTCTTGTACCCGATCTTCGTCTCGCAACTCCGATTGGTACTTCTAAGGTTGCTAGTAGTATTAATTACTCCTTGTAGTTGATGCTAGTTGATTTACTCAGTGGAAGATCATATGTTCAGATCCTTGAAGCCATTCAATACCTCTCAGATCATGAACATAATTATGGTTTGTGAGTAGTTACGTTTGTTCCTGAGGACATGGGATAAGTCTTGCTATAAGTGGTCATGTGAATTTGGTATTCGTTCGATATTTTGATGCGTTGTATGTTGTCTTTCCTCTAGTGGTGTTATGTGAACATCGACTACATGACACTTCACCATTATTTGGGTCTAGAGGAAGGCATTGGGAAGTAATAAGTAGATGATGGGTTGCTAGAGTGGTAGAAGTTTAAACCCTAGTTTTTGTGTTGCACTACATGAATCAACTATTTTGCCTACAAAAAAATTATTTGCCGTCAGCTAATCGTCGAGGCAGACGGCAAAGATTATTTTGCCGTCACTGACCTGACGGCAAAGAATAACTAACAACAAAGAAATATTTTGCCGTCCGTACGAAAATCAGATGACGGCAAATATATTTTGCCGTCTGTAAAAAGTTAATGATGACGGCAAAAATATAATTTTGCCGTTTGTAAAGTATAGTAATGACGGCAAAAAAAATATTTTGCCGTGTATAAGAAAAATTGATGACAGCAAAGATATTTTGCCATGTGTGCACGCGAAAGGCAGGTAACGGTGCCATGGCTTTGTCGTCTGCCCTTAGTCCAAACGACGACAAAGTAATTGGAAAATAAAGAAAAGGAACCCAACCCTGCCGCATCGAAGCCCCTCTCCCCCGCATCCGCATCTCCTCTCTGCCCTCCTGCGACCTAGGGTTAGGCGCCGCCGCCGACCATAACACTGAGCTCCAGCGGCCATAGCCGGCATGGAGGACCCTGCCGAGTTCACCTCGCCATGCTTCGTTAATCCTTCCGGCCAGATCCGTCCCTCCCAGCCTCCAACACCCGTGCCCAACCCATCCCCCCCGGCTAGGGTTTTGGAGAGAGACCTCATCTCCACCATCGACGTGCCTCCGACGAGCTCCGGCGGCCATGGCCGATGCGAAAGACGTTGTCGAGCTCTTCCCAACCCCATCGCAGCGACCCGCACCCCCTCTCCCTCCACCCCCATAGCCGCTGGATCCCAAAACCATAGCGAAGGTGTGCCGCGACATGGAGGAGCGCCACCCATCCGCTGTCTCGGGCGTTCACGCCCAACCCACCGGCAGCGTCCAGGCGCGGATCCGCCTCCTCGTCGCCTTCTCCGTTCGTGGCGTCGGCCGTCGATGGGTTCTTCATGCATTCAGTCAGTCAAGACCACCACGGTGGAGGCTCTGATACGACCCTGCTACTAGTGCGACCAGCCGACCGATGTCATTGATCTGCTAGGGAGGCTCCTCCTCCAACCCTGCTGCTGTTGTTTGCTGCTAGTGCAGACCGAGCGACGCCGTGGAGGTGAGGTGAGGTTGGTTCCCACTCTCTCCTCCCTCCTCTCTTACTCTCCACCGCACCACATGCCATGTTCTTCGAAAGAAAGCCCCTTGTTGATTATTTATGTAGACTATAGCTCACGCACATAGTAAACAATCTCACTTTGTTGTGTCCCATGCCAACAAGACGTAGTCTATTATTCGTATCCCACAACATTAGCAAGTAAGTAATCTATTATCTGACTGAATCCATGATTTATGCAGGCGTCAGATTGGCAAAAGTTGAGACAGGCGTGGACCAGTAGGAGTTTTTTGTTACCTTTTTTTAAGATTCAACCCAAAGACCAGTTTCAATAGGTAAATGTAATGTTATGCATACATATTTCTGATTTTTGTGCAAACGTTTATCCAATTTGGCTGACAACGAGTGTCTGTTCTAATTTGCTATGGCATCAATTGAAGTTCAGAAACTAATAGGTGTCTGAAACTTAAGGTATGAAGTTCTGAAAGTATGAATGAGTTAATCGATATTTTTGGTTGCCAAGCGACATTGATGGATGTAGAAAAAAGGAAAAGAAAGTGATTTTTTAATGTTAATTCTAGAAGTCAGGCTCACTCTCGAAGTATAATCCATTAAATGGCTTGCTTGCTGTTTTTATATGTGTTTCTTGCTGAACGAGCGAAGGAACGAGTGTCTGTTCTAATTGCCTATCTCACTACTTGAAGTTCAGAAACTGATTGTTGTTTGAAACTTGATATATACAGTTCTGAAAGTATGGTCGAGTTAATGAATATATTTGATTGTCAAGCGACGACATTGATGGATGCTGGACAAAGGGAAACGAGGTGATTTTTTATGTTAGTTTTAGAAGTAAGGTTCACTCTCGACGTATAATACATTAAATGACTCTCATGCTGTTTTTATATGTGTTTCTTGCCGAACGAGCTGTCGAGATGCTCTATATACGGGGTCATTTTTTTAAGGTTGCTGCTCTTGCAAATGTCAATCATTTAAGAATTGTTTCTACATCTCATTCTTGCATACTGTATTTTCCGTAGAACTTCAGATAACTTCTCTTGGAAAAGGGATATCATCAAACGCTCAGTCCTGAGTAGGTTTGTTACATGTATCATAAATGTTGAATTGGTTATTGTAAGATAACACTGAAGTTAAAATAGAAGTCGGAAACCAAGTCTTTCCGTTACATGATTTGCAGGAGAATCTCATCACAAAAAGAAAACTATTTGGTTGATTTTTATATGCATTCTGCTACTACCAAATAAAGTAAGAATTTTATTTAATCAACATTTTCTCTGTTTAGTTCATACAAGTCTGTTGTGGTGTGGGTGACTCATGATTTACGAATGCAAATCAATGACCTATTCCGATAGTGTATTTACCAGACTTTAATGATCATGAACCTGTCTTTTTGCCATATGGTGTTTATCTAATTTACTGATACGAAAATGAGTTATTGTGATGAACCTCTTAGCCTAATTATTGTTTCTTCTGACTAGCTACCGGTTGCGCTGGATGTGGTCACCTACTTTGTCGCACAACTCCTTTGACCATCACGTACAACCCAACATGGGTGTTGCAGGTTGCTCTCTCTCTCTATCTCTCATATTTTCAAGGTCATTTCTCTTCATAATATTTACCTCTCATGGTAGTTGCTTCTTTGTTTAATAGTTATCTATCTACTCCCTCCGCCCGGAATTACTCGATGCTCAAACATATAGTGCCAGATACATCCGTTTGAGCGTCAAGTAATTCCGGACGGAGGTGTAGTACTTGTCTTATCTAGCATCTGCTGGTGTTGTCAGTTTGGTACTTTGCTTATTTCTAGGATGTGGACTGCCGTAATTCTGAACTGACGTTAGTTACTTGTGGAATTGTAAACCATTCATCTTCCGACAAGAAAAAAATGCTTGCACTCTTCACAGGAGAAGATAACTCCCTATGTCTAGAACAGGAGATGGTAAATTAAAATTTGAATAATGACCAGAGAGCTACCTGTTGAGGAGTTTGAAGTTTTAGTTTTAGCTCATCCGAGTAGAATTCATAGACATCAAGTTCCAGAGGGTAATCCACTTTCTGGCAAGAATAGAAACATGCATTGCAAGATATGTTGACAAAAGAGGTCGGGCGCAGGATGTCGGATTGCAGTATTAAAATAGACTAAGGCCTAGTTTGGCAACACAGTTTTTTTAAAACTGTGGTAATTCAAAACCTCGGTTTTTCAAGGCGTGCCAATCAATACTTTGGTTTCTCAAAACTGCAGTTTTTCTCTGTTTTGCCAAAACAAGCGGTTCATTTGGTAATTGTAGTTTTACTGTAGTTTTGACCTGACTGCACCTAACTGAGCTAACCTCAAGGGACTGATCTGCCTGCAAAAACGGCCGCTCAATACATGTAGCCATGCCTTGCACACAAGTCCTCTCGGCCTCTCTAGGATGCTAGGTGTTGTAGCAGTCTGTAGAGTATAACTCCCTCCTGTATTGACAAGCAACCATGCCATACCATACGATCATGTAACCTAAATGCCTAGTCATCAGTTAGACCACTACGACGACGGCTGGAAGAACATACTCACAAACCAACGAAATGCAAGCTAATGACCTATCCATAAATGCCTAGTAATCAGATTAATAATCAGGAGAGAGTTTGCACCTCGTTTAATAGATAATAAACAGAGAAGGAGTGGGAGGCCTTCGATTTCTCTCGGCTCAGTTTAGAAAGAATCTGACTAAGATGAGAAAAATGATGAATGAGAATTATGCTCTTGCCTAGGCAACTCATTTATTCTCAACTCTCTTGTGTAAATAGCAGTCCGTCCGAGTGATGGGGAGACCTTCTCAAGTTCTGTCTTTTATTTAGCACAACTAACAACTACTTGTGATAAAAAAAGAATACTTACACATGATCCTTTTATTTAGATGAATACCTGCCTTTTATTTAGATGAGTACCTGCCTTCTATTTAGATGAGTAATCTAGCTGCCTTTTATTTAGATGAGTAATCTATCTTCAAACCCTGTACAAATAATACTTACATGAATACCTGCTTCGTAGAAAATAGACACAAACATAGTACGTAATTATCTGATTTTCTCAATCCACGCTCTTCGTCACCAATTCTTCATGCCAAAGCATTAAGTAGTGAGACAAAATATAGAGCTAAGACAGTGCAAGTGAAAGTGATACGATTATAGGACATGATGAAATCAAGAGTTTGTCAAGGGAACAAGAATCACTTCTATGTATGATCTCACAACATTATCTTCCTGCAGTACAATAATATTGTAATGAGAAAAGCAAAACAGAATATCTAAAACTTTCAAGATAGTACATAGTCTATATTTACCATGAAATTTTCTAGCTTTGGTGACATTTTGGGGTATATTCCACTAGAATTAAACTCTGGAAAGCAAACCAAAGTTATAACTTGGTCTTGAATTGAAGTTTGTTCTATGACCAACATTGGGTCTGCTCTTAGCACGATTGGCCTTCCACCAATCCAGTCTAGAAAAAAGGAACATATACTAAGTAAGAACTATTGGAATTAAAAAATATTTTGATATACAGCAGAATCACTGAGTAAAAGAAATATATTCAAAGGAGTGATAGAGTAGTAGATAGATATCCTTCAGGAGAAGCCTAGATAATCAACATACCTTTTTTGCACGGAAAAACAGTTTTCTGCGTGTTCTGTTAATAAAGGAGGAAATAATTTAATAATCTCCTTGGTTCTACCTTGAAATAACATAAGATAACTCTGTACTTATTTGGTTGATTTAGGCAGAACTAGCTGATCCGATAAGCTTGTTGTTGAAAAAATCATACACAAAATGACCCGGATTACATTCAGCATGTAAGAGCTCTCTTAATTCCACGTCCGATAGACATAAGAGATCTCCTGTCTTCTAGCTCTATCAGGAAGATTGTGAGCAAGCTTGTTCTGGTCCCTACCGATCCAAGCTTGTGTGCAAGTGCTTCAGGGCCTCTTTAGTGTCAGAAAAAACAGAGAGCATCATGGACCTATTAGTCGTATCTTGTTTCAGACCCTGCACCAACAACCGACAGTCTAACTCGATACAGATTGCACGATGCACCATTTAACAGACCGATCGGTCCACGTTTTCTTAGAATCGAGAAAACATAAACTCCGAAGTACCGAACCGTTCGGTTCGGGGGGAACCGAACGCCCACCCTAATAAGCGATTGATAGTTCACATCCATGATGAATTCCTAGATTGGTTCTTGGTTGTCGCATGCGACGCACGCTCATGGTTACGTCCTTGTGCATGCCTACGCCTGCAGGTTCTCCCTTCGTGTGTGGCGGGTCTCTTTGTATGGGTTCATCTGTATTTTTGTCTCTTCTTTTGTCATCGTTATTAATCTATTCCTAATTGTAATGAAACATGTCCGATCACCATGCAGTTGCCAGTTATGTTTTTTATTTGTGAGTCTCCCTGCTTGAAGATTTTCTATGTGTTCCTCAAATTTTATTGTGTGCCAAGAACTGGATAACCTTTATTTATTGTGTGCCAAAATCTGACATATGTGCATGACTTCATCTTGTAGGTTGTCATATGTTCTTTGGACTACGATATTGACATGAAGACATTTATCGTAATGCCAAATTTTATGTAGTAATGCAAAATATTATGACATGGATTATATATATGATGTTATATATATGATGTATATATATAGTAATGCCAAATATTATGACATGGATTATGGATGTTATATATATGATGTACGGATTATGGATGTGTTATATGCTGTATGGATTAAGGATGTTATATATATGATGTATGGATTATGGATGTTATATATATGATGTATGGATTATGTTATATATATATATATATATATATGTTGTATGGATTATGTTATATATATACATATGTTGTATGGATTATGTTATATATATATATATTGTAGGAATTATGTCTATTTATGCTCTTTGCTGTCATGTTCATGACAGCAAACAAAATGTCATATTTTGCAGTCATGTACACGCTAGGAAGACGGCAAACAATAGACCATATTTTGCTGTCATGTACAGGCTAGGAAGACGGCAAAAATAGACCATATTTTGCTGTCATGTATACGTTAGGAAGACGGCAAAAAAATGCCATATTTTGCTGTCATGTATGGGGTGAGGAAGACGGCAAAAAAGGCTAACGTCGTCCGTTGGCTAGGCCGTTCCGTCTTCTGACCATTTTTTTGCCGTCTACCAAAGTAGATGACGGCAACATAATTCCACTGACGGCAAATATTTTGCCGTCTGCTGTCCCGGCCGCTGACGGCAAAGACGCCCTTTGCGGGCACATGGTCTGACGACATTATTTGCCATCATGGGCTGACGGCAAAAAAATTGCCGACTGTAATTCTCTCTTTGCCGTCTGTAGCGTCCTGACGACAAAATGCTCGATTCCTGTAGTGTTGCTTAGCAAGGGGCTGATTTGGATCCACCAGTTTAATGCTATGGTTAGACTTTGTCTTAATTCTTCTTTCGTAGTTGCGGATGCTTGCGAGACGGGTTAATCATAAGTGGGATGTTTGTCCAAGTAAGGACAACACCCAAGCACCGGTCCACCCACATATCAAACTATCAAAGTAGCGAACGCGAATCATATGAACATGATGAAAACTAGTTTGACAGAAATTCCCATGTGTCCTCGGGAGCGCTTTACCTTATATAAGAGTTCGTCCAGGCTTGTCCCTTGCTACAAAAGGGATTGGGACATCTTGCTGCACCTTTGTTACTATTGTTACTTGCTACCCGTTACGAATTATCTTATCACACAACTATCTGTTATCGATAATTTCAGTGCCTACAGAGAATACCTTGCTGAAAACCACTTGTCATTTCCTTCTGCTCCTTGTTGGGTTCGACACTCTTACTTACCGAAGGACTACGATAGATCCCCTACACTTGTGGGTCATCAGTTTCTGATCCCCACGGGATTAGAACCAAGTGTACTTGTACGCGCATGATAGCTCTCTGCAGCAACCCTTGTCGGGGCAGAACTTCGCGCGAACTTCATCTTCCTCAATCAACACACCAAAGAAGTAGTAGGGTTTTACGCTTCACAGTGACTCGAACCTGGGTAAAAACACCCGAGTCACATCATCATGCTGCCTTGTAGTTTCTGCTCTTTGTGCCACACGACCTCCCCACCGAACCACAAGGGGCCAAAGGTCCGATAGGTGATCGAGTGCACATCCCCACCGACACGCTTAGTCTGAGATTATCGTCGCCATTGTACTACCCTCTTCGTCGTCAAGGACTTACTCGGCCTTCTTTGCTCCACCTAGTTACAAGCATACATAACGATGTCTCCCTTCCACCCTTGGGTCGACCGTCGTCCGGGTACTCTCTGCCCTGCACATTACCATCCATGGCACACATCCCACCCGCTAGTTTTCGTCCAAATGCCATAACCATTTTTTTTGACATTTGTATTGTTTACTTTGAAGCAAACGCGATGGATTCTTCCTTGGGTACTTCTACACCGAGTTCATGGGTTTGTCCTTATTAGATGAAAACAAATGTGGGGATGAACGATGATGAAACATGCAGTTATTGAAGGTGCCCAACATGCATATGGGCATCTTCTCAATTTCCAGGGATAGATCAGGGCTTTGGAGTGTTGGATCGAGAGAGGACACAGGTGCATATGATGTTGGTGGATGAATACTTTGTCCTTGATGCACTATTGGAATCACTTTCATCGTAAGTTTTGGACGAGCCGAACTATGTTTGATCGCCTATACGATGGTTTCTGGGCATATGATGATTACTTTATATTGAAGAAGGATGCCACTGAAAATATTGGATTCTCTCGTTACCAGAAGGTAGCGAATGCCTCGAGGATGCTTGTCTATGGCACAGCCGTAGATTCATGGGACGAGTACCATTGGATGTCCCAAACCACATGTCTCGAAGCAGTGGTCAAGGTGTTTGTAGCAAAGTACTTGAAATAACCAATGGCCAAAGATACCACATAACTCACTCATGGCACTCTCGAAAGAAAGAGGGTAGACAATATGCTCGGATGCCTAGATTGCATACATGGAAAATGGAAGAATTGCCAATATACTCTACAAGCGCAAAACTAGGACCATCGCAAGACGCACATCATCATTCCTCGAGCAGTTCTGTTACATGAACTCTGGATTCGATACTCATTCTTTAGTATGCCCGGTTCTCACAATGACATCGACATGCTATAATAGCGCGGATTTTCCCCAAAGTAGAAAATTGATTCTTTTTGCATCATTAGCATTCCATCAGCAGCAGGTTGACTTCGTACCGGGTTATCCAGGTGTTTCATTAGACCTCTAGCCCAATTTTATTACACCTTTTTCTGGAAAGGTGAATACATGCCCCCTATTCTCTTTTGACCTTCTTCTCAAGACACCGTGGACACTTTGCTCATAGTCACGTGATAAAATTTGAAATAGTATATAAACAAGAAATAAATGTTCTCAAAAGAGTTAGAAGTTTTCTTGTGGCCTTTGTAAGGGCATATTTCACTCTAGTTGGTTTTGGTAATGATAACAATGTGCACTGCAGGCTAACCATATATGACACAAGATGGTTGATTCTCCTGGGAGGAAGAAAGAGCAAAGATGGGTTTTCGGTGTTTCTATGGAGTCATTGTTATCATCACTAAAACCAACTAGAGCGAGATATGCCCTAACAAAGGCCACAATAAACAGTTACATATATCATTCTGTTTGAATAAGTTAAATTCAAATTTGAATAAGTTACACTTATATATTTTGTTCTGTTTGAATAAGTTAAATTCAAATTTGAAGTATTTGTTTTTGCAAACTTCATGCTTTGGTTGTTGTTGTATTGAAATTTTTGCACACCGTGATTGTAGACTAATATTTATCTTGCTTATTTTCAATGTTTCAGATATAGGATAAAAATAAGGATGCTAACATTCTTTTTAATAGAAAAATCATTTGCACGACAACACTCTCAATTATTCAATAGATCAACAATCTAGCCGGTCTTTTCTTTCGTTGGAAAAAACAGAACGACCTTCTTCTTGTCGGCTTCATGAAGGGTTGATTCTTTTCAACCAATCTTCAACGAATTGACGAAAAACCAAATCTAAGCGATGTTAGGTCATGTTTGCTGGGTGCAGCACCGTCGGATTGGCCTTGTGTTGCGATGATTGCTGAACTTCCAAGTAAAAATGGAGGTATGCGATGGAAAAAACAAATTCAAGAAAACATAACTTAGGAATATAAGATACGTTTTTTCGATGTTGGATCAACCCTCTGCCACCTCGGCCCTACAATTATATAGGGTGATCTTTTATTTTTGAAAAACCCTACAATTATATAGGGTGATCTTTTCTTTTTGAAAACCCCATCATATATTAATTAATTAAAAATGCCCATACAATCGTTCATTACAAAATTTGCCACGCAAGGCGGAACAATATTAAAAAACAGTCCATCAGCTCTATTATCAAAACTGACTTTGCAATCTTGTGAGCTAATCTTTTTCTTGCAAGAAAAACTTCCAATCTATTCATCTTCAATCATGGTAGTACAACGAAAACTAAAAATAATAAAAATTGCACCCAGATTCGAAGACCACCTAGTGACGACTACAAGCACTGAAGCGAGCCGAAAGCGCGCCGCTGTCATCGCCCCTCCCTCGTTGGAGTCTGGCAAACATTGTTGTAGTAGATACTCGGGAAGTCGTCGTGGTAAGGCCACAAAGGACCAACACACCAGAAAAGCAACCGTCGCAAATGAAGAGTGTAGATCGGAATTATCCAACCTAAAAACACATGAACAAAGACGAACAACGAGCAGATCCGAGCAAATCCACCAAAGATAGATCCGTCGGAGATACACCTCCACACGCCCACCAACGATGCTAGACGCATCACCGGAACGGGGGCTCGACGGGGAGACCTTTATTCCTTCTTTAAGGAGCCGCCACCGTCTCGTCTTCCTGAGCAAAACACAAACCCTACCAAACTTGAAGAAAGATCTAACAACGGAGCCCTCCCACAGGCAAGGGACGAGATCCACTCCGCCTCCATGGCCATAAGGCCACCGAAGACGGAACGGACCAGCGACGACGCCAGCGGGAGGCCGTGGAGCCCTAGCTTTTTTTGGGGCGGCGGCTAGGGTTAGCCAAGACGGCCGGTGCGAGGACGGTCTCGGAAAGGCGTGCATGTTAACTGCATCTGCTTATCCAAACTGAACTTTGCAATCTCGTGAGCCAATCTATTGTCCAATCTGTTAATCTTGACAATCTGAGTATCCACCATGAGCTTAGAGATATTCAATGCCTCTTTTTTAAGGTCCATCAATGTTGACTTGTCCCCACAGTCTTTCCCGACCACACAGGCCACCGAGGAACATTAAGTTTCCAAAACGATAGGCTTGTCAAGAGTGGTGATAACTTGTCAGGCCCAGAATATACAGGCCACAGAGGGTCGCTCTTAGTTCTGCTTCCTTGACGCTATGGCAAGCTCCAATTAAATCCGAGGAGGAGATGATAACTTGTCCATAATGGTCTCTACCGACCCCCACCAATCGCAGCTTTGATGTCCTCAACCAAACTTGTGTCGACATTTATCTTGAAAATACTACATGAGGGAGGCTTCTATGCAACAACATTTCTCTCCATATTTGTGGTAGCTTGAAGATCTTGCATCACTTGCTTATCTTTGTTGCACAGTGTCACCTGCAAGTTTGCATGACAAGACGAGAAAAAATCCCAATAGTTTTGAACAAAGCTTACCGAGGCTGCGATGGATTTCTTTCCCTTACTGAAATCAAATCATTCATCAAATGTCAAACTCTCCAGAACATGAAAATAGTTTGCTCGCGCATAAGTGAACTTAATTCCAAAAGAATAAGAAACTAATCAGGCCAAGAATATTTGAGAATCTCTCCGACCGGTAAATTCCACACTTCCTTGAAGGTCATACGGAACGCTCGAGCCTTGGGAAAATTTACCAGGGCGTGAAAAATAGAATCATCTTCCATACCACAAATTGAGCATGTACCTTGAATAGTTTGATGGTGTTTAACCCTGTTGACTTGAACCGCCAAACTATTAGAGGCAGCCCTCCAAGCAAATATTTTTATTTTTTTAGGGACATTGGCCTTCCAAATAATATTCGAGAGCCTGTGCTCCCCATTCAAGGCATCACTAGAATTCCCTGATTCACCATTCGGTTGCTTTAGAAGCAGTGCGAGTCTATACACATTCTTCACTGAGAATGAACCACTCTTATCATAATGCCATGCCATAAGATCTCCCTCACCCAAATTGAGAATACGCAACCTTAAAATTTCCTCTACATCATGCGTATAAAATAGGTGCCTTACCAAATTTCCATCCCACCTCCTAGACCCACTCATGAATAATTCAGACACCCATTTAATCCTAATTATGTTCCCTTTTGCGGAAATTTTTAGGCCAGCTTCCGTAGTAATCCAATTATCCCTCCAAATATTTATACTAGTCCCATCCACCACTTGTCAAATGATGCCCTTTTTTAGTAGCTCAAG
This sequence comes from Hordeum vulgare subsp. vulgare, assembly GCF_904849725.1. NCBI lineage: Eukaryota > Viridiplantae > Streptophyta > Magnoliopsida > Poales > Poaceae > Hordeum > Hordeum vulgare. Next base: position 145,150,577 of record NC_058518.1, on the reverse strand, counting down.
GCCATGCATAATACCTTGCCAAGTAAGAGACGTCGCTTGCGGAAAAACGGTATCTATAAGATGCCTATAAGGATAATATTTAGCTTTCAACACCTTTACACAAAGAGAATCCGGAAAAACCAATAAACGCCAAACTTGTTTAGCCAAAAGTGCTTGATTAAAAAGCAGGAGATCATAAAAACCAATTCCTCCTTCACTTTTTGGTCTCGTCATATTATCCCAAGCCAGCCAATGAGTTCTCCTCCAATTCTCCTCATCGCCCCACAAAAACTTTCTTACAATCAAGGATAACTCATCACAAAGTGAAGCTGGAAATTTAAATATACATATGGCATAGATAGGGATAACCTGAATGACTCACTTGATCTGAATTTCCGTCACTCTGCTAGAAGCATATTTTTCAATCCAGTCAGAGACCCGCTTGAGCGCTTTATCTTTGGTGGATTGAAACTTGCAAGCCTTCATGTGACCTTCCGGCACAGGAAACCCAAGATATTTATCCTCAAATCCATCGATTGTTATTCTAACCAAGATGGACACCTGGTATTCTATAGAACATTTCTTGTCAAATAAGATTGAACATTTATCTGGACTTAATAATTGACTAGTACCCCCCTCATAAGCCAACAAAATACGTTTTATGTTTAGAGATTGCTGTAAATTACGTTTGAAAAAAAGGAGACTGTCATGAGCAAATAGTAAATGAGATATACCCGGAGCATGTATGTTTAGACGAAAATCTTTGATAACTCCTCTTGGCCAAGCATCATTTAGTAACAATGAGAGGGCTTCAGCCACGAAGAGGAATGAGTATGGAGAATGAGGGTCCCCTTGCCTAAGACCACATGAGGGATGAAAGGAGTCTAGAATTTGGCCATTTAAGCAAACTAAAAATTTCGTTGTAGTAACACATGTCGTAATCCACTTAATCCATAGTGGGGAAAACCATACGCTCGCAACATACTTTCCAAGAATTTCCAAAAACCATAGTCATATGCCTTAGCAAGATCCAACTCATACGCATAGTATTCACTACGAGCATCTTTCAAAGTGTTTAAGGAATGCATACATTCAAAAGTGATGAGAGCATTATAAAGATTTATCTCTCAGGTATAAATGCACTGTGAGTAGGAGAGATGAAACCATCGAAAAGAGATCTAAGTTTCTTAACAAGGCACTTGGAGATAATTTTATATATAACATTGCATAGGCTAATCGATCGAAAGTCCTTTATCAACTTGGGATTCTTTACCTTAGGAATAAGAACAATAGTTGTATCATTGAGCCCCTCTCGCATACTTCCTAAGGCAAAAAATTGTTGGACAACATGGACACTATCATCCTTTATCAAGCCCCAATTCCTTTGAAAAACCCGAGAGGAAAACCATCTGCCCCGGGGCTTTTAATGGCCCTATTTGGAAAAGGGCGTCACTGATTTCTTGTTCAGAAAAATACTTGCAAAGATCCTCATTCATATCATTGCTAACCAACGGTATCACAAGGGATGTAATACGGGAGGGGTTAACCACAGAATTGCAGGTATAAAGATTCTTGAAAAATGAATTTGTAATACCTTTGATTTCCTCTATATGATGAGAAAGAGATCCATCATTTCTTTTGATAGCCGATATATTATTCTTCTTCGCTCTCCAAGTGTACTTTCTATGAAAATATTTCATGTTTCTATCCCCCCATTTCATTTTGTCCAAACAAGATCTTTGCTTCCACATGATTTCTTCCTTAATCAGAAGTTCATCCATCTCCATCAGAATTCTCTTCTTCTCCACCAATGCATTATGATAATTTCTTTTGAATAACACACTTAATCTTTTTCGAGTCTTTTCAAGTTTTTTTGGAAGATATGCAATGTGTTCCTTACTCCAGCCATGAAGAGGTTTTATCAACTTGTCCAGATTATTAGCCACATCTCCCAAATCCTTAACATGCATACTATTATTCCATCGTGAATCAATCTATGCTTTCAACACCGCCACCTCCCTCTCCCAATACGCTTCATATTTTAAATGTTTTACAAACGTACCAGGATGAGGAGCTCCCACCAAATCAATAAGAAGAGGGCAATGATCCGACCTAGAACTGATAATATGTGACACCTTGCATTCCGGAAAAATACAAGATCACTCAGTACCCGCCACTGCACAATCAAGACACACCTTCACATTTTTATCACCTTCTTGCTTATTGTTATAAGTCTAAGGGACACCATAAAAACCCAAATCAAATAAGTTACATTCAGAAAGAATCTCATGAAAATTCGCCATGAGTTTGAAGACCGGTTATTCCGTGATAGATGCTCATTTTGCCACACCGCCTCATTAAAATCTTAGAGATCGATAGAAGAGGTGTCTAGAGTGGGGGTGAATAGACTACTTGCATAATTAAAATCCTAGCCTTTCCCAATTTAATGGTTGGCAAATTTTAGCGATTCTAACAAATCTACTGCACCCTACACATGCTAGTCAACAAGTATGGCAACAGAAAAGTAAAGACTTTGCACATGTAATAAGGAGTAGAGTTTAGGAAGATCAAACGCGAAGAAGTTGACACGGCGATTTTTGGCATGGTTCCGATAGGTGGCGCTATCGTACGTCCATGTTAGTGGAGACTTCAAAACACTGAGGGTAATGGTTGCGAGAGTCCACGGAGGGCTCCACCCACTAGGGGCCCATAAAGAAGCGTCCTTGTCTATTCCACCATGGCTTCCGTCGACACAGGACTGGCCTCACTCATGGTAGATCTTCATGAAGTAGGCGATCTCCTTGCCCTTACAAATATCTTGGTTCAACTCCACAACATGAAGTAGGAGGCTCCCAAGCATCACGTAACCAATCTAGGATGCACCACCCTCCAAATGGTAATAGATGTGGTAGAACATTGAACTCCTTGCTCTTGTGCTTCTAAAGACAGTATCATCAACGGTTAATCACTATCTCTCAGATTTGGCAGGGGTATGGTGGATTGATCTTGTGGAAAGCAACTTGGGGAGGCTAGAAATAAAGGTTCAAATGATAGGAATGGAATCTCTTGATCTCAACACATGAGTGGGTGCCTCTCTCTTAGAAAAATGGACCTGACAAGTGTAAGTGTGTTTTGAGTGCTTCCTCTACGAATGAGAGGTAGGTGGAGGGGTACATACAGGCATGTCCCAAAATCCAACCGTTACACCATTATTGGCAAACTCGGTTAAACCAAAGTGTTAATCTCGATGGTACCGGGTGCACTAAATGTGGCAACTTTGCATTCTTGGTGAGACCGATATATGAATCTTGGTGGTACCGATACGATGACCTAGGTTGGATTTCCAAACTCCATGAGACCGACTTCAAACTCGGAATTTACGAAATTTGAAATTAGCTTAATCGTAAATTAGTCACCCAATCTCAGTGGCACGGATAGGAATGTTGGTTGTACCGAGATGGTCGGATTGGCATAGGATATGTCTAAGTGTAAAATCGATATAGCCGAGTGAGAAATGATGGTGGCACTGATTTTCCATATTTGGCTTGGGACAGATATATATTGTGGGAAAGTGACTGAGTATTTTTGGTGGCTATCTCTAAGCACTTGAGCAACCAATTCATCATAATACCTCATCCCCTTTTAATAGTATTGGCTTTCCTATGGACTCAAAGTGATTTGTCACAAAGTGTAAAATGAAGAGTCTTCTTGCTTGAAGCTTTAGCCAATCTTATTCCTTCCTTTATCAAGGGGGCTTCTCCTCAAAATCCTATAGCCAAAGCTCTGTGTGGACTAAACCTGAAATATACTAGGTAAAAGTGTTAGTCCAAGAAATAATGTATGTTGTCATGAATTATCAAAACCACAAAAGGGTGCATATATGCTTTCAAAATCACCCACCATAAACCAAGGCGAGACCCCAAGAGATTTTAAACGCCTTAACACATCCCACATGACATACCTTTGGCTTGCCTTTGGTTCCCCATAGATAAAAGTACTTCTCCACCTAGTGTCAGCACCATTAGAGATGTACATGTCAATAAAATGCTCACCATATTTGTTCAGCTCCAGAGTGTATAAGTCATCCCAAAATAGTGCTAATCCACCTCCTTTGCATGGGAGAGAAATAGTGAAAGTATTTTTCATACCTAAACGATAACGCAAACCGTCAACATACTCTTTATTTTTTCTGGTTTCGTTGGGTCGGCGTGTCTTTGAAAGATACACCAACTCTTGGACTATCTGAGCTGACACAGACCTCGACAGTTCCAACAAATCATTTTCATGGCTCGTGATGGACGATATCATTCGCGCCCGTCGGTTGACCAGCAACCCCATGGCCGGTAGCTTCCTTGGTAATATCCCCTACATCATTTCCACCCCCTACAAATTCTCTCGTCCTATTCTGGACCTCTTCCTCTCCCTCATCTAACTCTTCCGTAACATGAAGAGTGGATCCATCTATGCCTAGTATAGTTCCAACTCTCCCCGCAGACACTCTTTTACATGTTTTACTCATATCTGAAGCACCCCTGACATCTAAACTATCAGTACTAGTGTTATGCATGCTCAGAAGGATGCCTTGATCATCAGGAGAGCGCTTCTTGCTGCCAGCCGTACTCTCAAGCAAATCTGGCCAAACGGGCCGTGTAACTGGGCTGGCCCAATAGCCCGCATGCCTGGTACGACACAGGTCGGCCCGACACGGGCTAATCGTGCTCGGGCCCGGCACGAAGCACGCCTCGGGCCGTGCCTGGGCCTGGAGGCTGGGCACACGGAATGGCACGGCACGGCCCGTTTACCGTTTTTATATATAAGATAAAAAAAGCCCAATAGGCCAAAATGAACCCAAAAAACAGTCGAGTATGTCAAAATCGGCTCAAATAATAGCCGAACGGGCCAAAATCGACCCAAATAACAGACTAAAATACAAAAATCCTAGCACGTCAGCGGGCCTAACGTGCCGACGGGCCGGCTCGTATAGCCCCCGTGCCGTGTTTGGGCCTCGACCCCGGGCACGTGGGCCGGCACGGCACGGCCTGTTTAATAAACGACGGGCCATGCCGTGCCAGGCATGATTCTGGCGGGCCGCACCGAACCGGGCCGTTTGGCCAGGTACGCTCTCAAGCATGGCAGCAAAGGTCATCTTGCGGCTGAAAAGGTCGCTCCCACTATTTGGTGGAGTAAAGACACAAAAAACCTCATGAGTAACACATGCTAGACCTACTAAAGCCTACATAAGTTTACTAAATCTTTCAACTAATCTAAACATGCCCCTCCTTATTTTCAGGGGTGGATGGGCCTCATCCTCCTCTTAATCCAATCAGTTATTGTCAAGTAAGACTATCACGTAAACGTACGTAAATATTTACGTAGATGTAGCATTGCTCCATGCAGTCTGCACCATAGCATTCTCTTCCTGTTCTTGTCGATGAAGACGCTTCCATCGCTTAACTCCAGCAGCAGCCAAAGCCAGATTATGTGGACCAGCAGCAGCATCCCCCTCGCTTTCTCAATCCTACTCCAGCAGCAGCATCCCCCTCATGAGTAACAACATCGTTCCCGTCCTATTGTTCGCCCAGACGAGACGACCGAGGGGCAACCGGGTTGAAGTAGAGGTCGCCCCCAACGACTCGTGCCTGAAGATCTTGGCGCTCCATTCCCTGGTTCGTGGGCACGGGCGTCCCCTCCTGGGCACATGCAGTCCCCGGCGCCTTGTCCGAGCTGTCCGATGGAGGAAGCGAGCCTGCCACAGCCACTGACAGGCTACACATAGCCTTAGACACTTCCGAGATAACCTTGTCTGGCAACCTTGCTTTGTCCATGCTTTGAGACCCTCCCCCGTGCCCTCAAAATCGAGGAAACGTTTCCAGTGCGGAGGCACCTTCATGTTGTTGGAGAAGTTTGGCTTCCGAAGCTCCTTCGGCATGCTTCAGAACCTTTCCGTTGTGTGGCCCAATATGCCACAACAAAAGCAGAAATTAGGAAGCTTCTCGTACTTCACGTGCAACATGATTGATCTCGTCGTTGGCGCCGACCGAAGTGAAACCAACTTGCTTCTTTAGTGGTGTGTCCTGGGGATATGCTCGTGGAAGATCCTCTTGTTCCTGTGCGACACCGCGATGACCATGCCAAGCTTTTTCCCGAATGTCCACCCCATCTCCTCAGTCTTTAGCACAAAAGGCAGCTTATGAACTTGTGCCCACAACATGATGAGTTCAATGGCACCTCCGCAGGGTTGCATTGCCGCACATTTTTTTTCTAATCTAAAAGACTAAGAAAGTAAAGATCTGACCTCAGATTCAAAAAAATTGCAATCTGAACTTTTTACGTGACACCAGGGACCACGACGTTTGCCTCGGAGCCCGTTCGATACCCCGTCTTCGTTGACCAGCTCATGTGGCAAAGGGGCCAGACCCCAGGAACTCCGGCGCCTGGTTGCCAGACCCCAAACGCCACGCACCACGTCTGGCTCGGGTGACTTAGCCAGCGCACAGGCCCGACCCACCCACCCATCTTCTTCCTCCTCCTAACAGAACCACATCTCTCTCTCTGGCCCCCCTCTTCCCCCCTCACACGCCCCTTGATCTACTCCCTCCTTCAGCAAAATCCATAGATATGATCCCCCAAGCTTCTTTGAGGTAATCTCTTCAATCCCTTCATTTTTTTTTGTTTCAACATTTCATTTTTAGAGTATTTTTGAATATTAGGTTATGTTAGATTAGATGATTTTGTCTTAGTATTAGGGATTGTTTTGTAGTTGTTAGATGATAAAGTCGTGTAGTTTCTATATGACAAAAAAATTGTGTAGTTAAATATGTTAGGCAGATTTTATTTTGGCCTTTGGATCATTTTATTTTTTGTGTAGTTCAATATGTTATATGATATATATGTGTAGGTGTTAGATGATAATTTTTTGTATAGTTCAATATGTTAGGCAGATTTTATTTTGGCCTTTGGGTCATTTTATTTTTTGTGTAGTTCTATATGTTAGATGATATAATTGTACGTATTGTTCGCATTATTTTGTGTAGTTGAATACGTTAGATGATATAGTTCAGTTTGGGGCATTTTTCTTAATATGTTAGATGATGATATAGATGGACGTTTTGTTGGCATTTTTTAATATGTTTGATGATGATATAGATGGACATATTGTTGGCATTTTATTTTTTTGCAAAAGAGATGATGAAATTCGATGTATGTTATTTTTTGGTAGGATGGTGGATGATAATGACCCTTGGTATGACGGGTTAATTGAAGAGTTCGACAGAAAGCACCGTGCTCGTGCCATTGAGAATCGTAAGGTAAGAAGACTTAATCGAAGACTTGCCAATTATTCGTGCTTTTCATGTGTGCTTGTCGTACTGACATGAAGCTCACATTCTTTGCAACATGTAGTAGCTATGTGCATGAGGGGTCATGGTGCGAATGACTTTCCATACGATGTGCGCGATACGAGCCGTACATTGCAAGATTGGGTCTGCTGCCCTTTGTGTTGCAATTCAAGCGAAACCCACCACCGGTGAACCATGCAGCGCTCACCGCACTGATGGATCATTGGAGGCCCGAGACACACTCTTTCCACCTTGCCTGTGGGGAGATGGCGATGACCCTAGAGGACATGGCCATGATAATCGGCCTTCCTATCAATGGTTTAGCTGTTACGGGTCATGTCAGCGCCATTAACTAGCGAGCTCGGGTTGGTGATTTAATTGGTTTTCAGCCCCCTCTCCCTCTGCCAGGCAAGGTTGATAGCTCGAAAGTGAAGCATTCCTGGCTAAAATAAGTCAGAGGAGCAAACAATCCGTGCCCTGCGGATGCCGATGAGATGGTTGTGCAACAGTCTACTCGGGCCTATCTTTGGTATGTGCTAACCAAAGTGGTCTTCACAGACGCAACTGGGAACTCAGCCCTCTAGATGTATTTGAAGCTACTCAGGGACTGGGATACTCAGTATAGCTGGGGTTCAGCAGCACTAGCATACTTGTATCATTGGGTAAGAGCTATCTGCAGAGATTTATCTTTCATTTGCCATGCTCCACACACTGCTAACATATGTATGTTTAATTACAGTTGGACCAGGCATCAACGAGGACAAAAGACACATCTTCATTGTGCGGGTTTGTGTGGAGCCTCTGTGTGGATGTGGGAGCGGTTGCCGGTTGGACGTCCCGTGTTCACGAACCCCGATATGCCAAACCCCAATCGCATGAAGGGCTTCATGATCAAGATCCATATCGCGCCCCACAATTGCCTATTGTTGGGATCAGGTGTCTGTTTACACCGGAAGGTCTCATGTGCGATATAAGTGTTATGTGAACGAGTTGGACACCTTAACTGCTAAGCAGGTGCCAACATTTCAGCTCCTTCTATTGTAGGTTTTCTGACGGCCTTACGAGAATGTGTACCTAATATCTCAGCTCATCCTATTGTAGGTTTTCTAGCAGCCTTATGAGAATGATCGTGATTTCAACATCAATGATATGTACACACGTGATAATCTTCTTTGACGGGCGAGGTGTCCAATGATATTCTTTTATGTTGTCGAGTGGCACTTTGTAGATCGTCTTGTCGGCCAATTTGGAAAACTGCAAGGTATTTCAATTGAGGAGAGCAAGGAGACAATCACAAAGCTGCATAGGTGAGCAAAAATTCGTATCAGATTTGTACTCTAGCATTATGAAAGTATATGTTTGCTAATTCTTTGAAACATGCATCGTTTGTAGGTTTAGTCGAAGGAACAATCAGGATATATCGGATTGGGCGAACAAACACAATCATTGGATAGCAATGTGGAATCGGAGAGAGACGTTTGTTATGTAATCTGGAATTCGTGAAACGTGTTGTGAATCTTTTATGTGAGTTCAAGACCCTTTTATGTGATATGAACGTGTTATGAATATGTTGAATGTGTTATGAATGTGTTATGAAAATGGCCCTGGCGTTTGGGCATCAGGGGGGAAAGAGATATCGCAGCTCCTGGCTCAGGGGGCAGACGCCAGAGCCCATGGCGTTTGGGCATCAGGGGTAGACGCCAGAGCCCCTGGCGTTCGGGCATAGGGGGGAACGGCACAACTCCTGGCTCACGGGGGCAGACGCCACATCCCATGGCGTTTGGGAATCAGGGGGCAAACGCGGGAGACCCTGGCGTTTGGGCATCTGGTGGAGGGAGACGGCATAGCACCTGGCTCATGGGGACTGACGCGAGAGACCATGGCGTTTGGGCATCATGGGGCAGACGCCGGAGACCATGGCGTTTGGGCATCAGGGGGCAGACGCCGGAGACCCTGGCGTTTGGGCATCTGGGGGAGGGAGAAGGCACAACTCCTGGCTCAGAGGGCCAGACGCTAGAGCCCATGGCGTTTGGGCATCAGGAGGCAGACGCTAGAGAAACGTTTGCACCCGCACGGTTTTCCCATCGCAAACTGATATGTTTGATGCCTTCGCCGTTGTTATCAAATGTGAGCATGGCCAATGATACTTACTAGGCCTCTCGCACTGGCACCACGTGTCTGGAGGTGCACCTCAAATGCGGCACCACCATATGAATGATCGTCTTGTGTTGTGCCACCTAGCTCGTCGATTTGATATTTCATTTCATATCTATCGAATGTGATAATTTGTTGTTGCAAAGACTTGATTGCTTCTAACTGAAGCCATTCATCAACCTTTGTCGGATAATCCATTTTCTCACCTATCCAGTCGAAAGTCTCTTCTGAATGACTCTGAAAATACTCATTAAGCTTGAAGAAGGTATACTCCACTATTGCTCTCACCGGTAATGAACGGGCACCCTTGATCACGTTGTTGAAACATTCAACCAAGTTGCTCGTCATGTAGCCATACCGCCTTCCTCCGTCATCATGAGCACGTGCCCACTTGTGCTTCTCACTGGAATTCCTGGTTAAGAATTATTTTCCCCCGGCGTTCACCGCTGCAAACAGTTTGTTGTACCGAGCATCAAAATCTTGTGTAGTGAAGGCCACACATACATGGGTAAGGTCTTTACTGAACTCCTTGCTCTTACATGTCCGGTAAAAGTTGGCCACAAAATGCCTCATGCACCATCTGTGGCAAAGCTCTGGAAAGCCTGGAATAACAATGTTCACTGCCTTGAGTATGCCATGGTGCCGGTCTGATATGATGCATACCTCCCTATAAACAATCACCTTGTGCCTCACATGACCCAGGAACCACTCCCAGTTGTCTTGGTGCTCGGAAGGCACCAAAGTAAATGCAATTGGCATCACATTGTCGTTTGACGAGTGGGCCATTGTTACCATTAGTTGGCCCTTGTATCTGTCGGTCAAGAAGGTGCCATCTATAGACAAGACCGGATGACAATGCTTAAATGCTTCCACACATTGTCCATAACACCAGAAAGCACGGTGGAACACTGCGTGGTTATCATCGACGACATGATACATGCCCGGGTTCCTATGCGCAATCGCTCCCAAAAATCTGGAGACCCGGTTGTATGCTTCTTCGTAATCACCATACAATATCCTAGTAGCATTTGCCTTGGCCCTCCATGCCTTCCCATACTTCACTGCATAACCATATAGTTTTTTCGCCGTCCTCATGAGAAACCTCACTTTGATAGTGGGATCAACAACTATGTCTCTCATAAATTTGTATCCTAGGTACTCAGACATGAGCTGATGGTGTGTCCTACGATCACGTTTCTTTGGTCGTCTGCAAAATTGAGTGAGAACACAACTTCTTAACACCCATTCTTTGATTTATTCTAACTTTCTTGCACGAACCTTTCATGGGCATCCTTCATCTGCTTTCTCACACTTCACGGTGAACCACAAATTTATGTCGGAGTGCTCAACGTAAAATGGCATGTGGTTCAAAATGCCATAGTCAGACAACCACACCTTCATGGCAGCCAAAGTTGGGAACTTCACTCCTTTCTTCAAATAAACATTCTCGTCCTCATCCTCATCCCTTGGTTCGCCTGGATCAGGGAAAGGTGTTGGCTCAATCAATGTTTTCCTCATGCCACCATCAACTACGGGTTGATGGTCAAGGCTGAGATCTCGAAACAAGTGAGTTCTTTTTTCCAAGCCGGTCAACTCAAAGTGAATTTGGTTTTCCTCCTTCGCGAATTCATCCTCATCGAATTCTTCCTGAGGACCTTCGGTATATGAGTCATACCCATATAGATGCCTAAAAGGTAACTCACCATCCATCTCCTTTTGTGCTATGTACGCATCCAAGTCACCAATATCAATACCATGAAACCCTTCCTCTACCTCATCGAAATCACCATCACTATCACCATCACCATCCTTTTGAATTATTTCCTCACTAGCAATCACATCAACTTCATTTGCTTGGCTGGTTGGTGGTGGGCTACAAGCGTTAGGGGCATGCAATTCAACCTCATTTTCTTTGCTAGTTGGTGGTTGGCTAGAAGCATTGGAGGCATCAATCATAATCCTTTGCTCAACAAAAGACACACTTGTCCTCTCGGTCATTGGGGAAGAGACAAGCCGGTTAAAGTCAATTTCAGCCTTAGGTAGTTCAACCTTCGTGGCAAACAATTCAACTCACTTATGATCTGATTTGTCAACTCGTTCCTTGTACACGTCCCAATGCAAGTCAGACGTGATAGGCATACTTTGCAAGCGAGATTAGACTCCAACTCCAACAGCATACCTTCCTATTAACTTAACACAAGCATTAAGGTCCATCCACTTTAAGACATGTCTCACTTTTGCAACAAGCTTATCATAGCTAGGGCTTGTATAAAAAACAATGGCTTCCTCATCCCAGCGACATTGTTAGTCAAAAATGCCTCCTTGTCCATATAATGAACATTAACAAGTCTCCCGTGTAGAAACAACAATAATGAATTAAGCACAACAATAACAATTTTTGGTTATCTAAAATCAATCCATTATGCCCACATCATATCAACACTAAATTATTAAACAAAATCTACAACACATCATATATTAACATATTTAACAAAATGCTCCAAAGGCCAAACTAATATACCAACACATTGAACAAACCTATATAATCTAACAACTACCAAGAAATCCTTAAAACTAAGAAATAATCTACTTATCTAACATCACCCGTTCTTCACAAATACTCTGAAAAGAAGATGTTAAAAAATTTGGAGGGATTGGGAGAGATTACCTCAAGGATGATTAGGGGGCTTGGATCCACACACTTTGATGGAGGAGGGATTAGATCACGGGAGATGAAGTGTGAGGGTGAAGAGGAAGCGAAGCTAGATGCGTTCTGGTTGGAGAGGAACAAAGATCCATCGGGTGGGGCGGGCCCGCGCGGCTGGCTGACTTAACTGGGCCAGACGCCAGGGTGTGTGGCGTTTGGGCCTGGCGACCAGGGTGCCTGGCGTCTGGCCCTTTGCCACATCAGCAGGGCAGCAACGGAGGAGGATTGAGCGGGTCCAACCCAAACGCCAGGGTGCTTGACGTCTCCCGTGCAACCCAAATGTCAGAGATGTTGGCGTCACCTGAAGAGGTTAGATCTGATTTTTCTTTTGAATCTAAGGTCAGATCTGTAATTTGTCACACTTTTAGGTTAGAACAAAAAAATTATCCGCATTGCACGTTGAAGTCGGCGAAGATGACGGCGTCGTTGCGGAAATGCCAAAGACCAGCAGCCACCACATGATGTCGGTCCCCCTCCTCTGTGAAAGACACCATGAAGCGGCGGTCTTTGCTCGTGACCCGATGGCCACGACATCAGTACGAAGCCGCATGGGCTCTGTTTACATGAGGGTTAGAATTGGTTAGATGCATCTAACCCATCCAAAAGAACTAACCCACCCAAAAGGTGTTTATTTGGGTTAGAGTTAGGTGAGACCCAGAAAAAGTTGTTTTTCCCTCTACCTTCACCATACAAAATTCTGGATAAATGAGCCATATGATGAAAAAAATGCATTTATTGACAATCTAACCGTATCATCCAAACATCTCTTTGATTATAGTTAGTTCAGAGTTAGTCTAGAGTTAGAATTTAACTCTTAACTTTTAACTCAGTTAGAGTATCCAAACAGGGCCATGGTCCTTTGAGCTCGTTGATGATGACCGAGGGATTGACCGCACATAGCAGCGCCTTCATGTCCATGACGATTGGCGAGTTGTCGAAAATCGACCACCTTAGCCTTGCGATGCCTGCGCAAGGGAGGAGCAAGCACTGGGACAAGAGAGAAACCCACTGAAGGTAACGGGGTAGTGGTCAGAGCAAGACCCGACGTCCCTCCCACCGCGCTTCTTCCTCAACACAGCGCGGGAATGGCCGGGCACTCCAGCCTCTTGGCGGACTCCCCCTCCGCAGGCCTCAGGGAGCCGGCGAGCGCCTCAGCCTTTCCATTAACGCCCGAGCCCTTCAGTCCCTTGTTCTCGCCCTGACCTGCCATGTGCAGCAAGCAGCACAGGAACGACGAGGAGAAAAAAGTGATGCTGATGAACACCAGGTTAGGATGAAGAAAACAAAGCAATTTCGGCCCCATCAAATACATATGCAGGTCCTAAAATCTTGCCTCCATATTACCAAAATTAACTCCCGTATTAACTTCCTCTTTTTCCTGTGGACTAAATCCTAATCCCCTTTTGAAACCAGAATCGGCCTCAGCAGAAACGCCCCCCAATTCATCCCCATAATTAGTTGAGTAAAGTACGCCAAAGCTTAAATCCGCCGGCCGGATCGCCGGGCCGCGGGCTGCCTCACCCCGTGTGATGTCCCTCTCCAATTTGAACGCTTTCGCTTCCGATCTGAAGAAATCCGCTGCTTTCCTCCGCATGCGCCCCATAATTCTCTCCGGGTTCCTAGCTCGGCTCAGAAGTTCCCTTCGTCGCCTCTTTGTCAGGCTGCAGCTAAGTTCAGTAAGTTCAGTTAGCATAAATGCACTATGGAGTCTGTCGGAAGTAATCTAAGCCATTCGATGCTCATCCAACGGTTGCTTGAGGAGGAAGGTACTGTGGAATTCCGACAACACCCCTCGGAAACGATCGCATGTCCCTCTTCCTTGCTGGCCCGCGCGTCCGTCTTTCCCCTTGGCTATAAAGCCATGTAATCTCCCTCTTTTGCTACTTTATGTAATATGTTAATCAGGGTTGAACCCTAGCCGCCGGAGCCGAGCTACTATCCATTTTTGTTATATGAGAGCTCTAAATTCCCTTGCTTCTCTCTGAAATTCCACCGAGTGATGTGTTCATGTTCATCCTTGTTCATCGATGGTAGTCAGTTCCTGACAATTGGTATCAGAGGCCCAGTCTTTCCTTGGCTTCGGGAAGCAGGAGAGGAAGAAAGTCGCAGATCCACGGGGAGTTCATGGAGGCGGCCGGAGTGGCAAGATCTGGGTGCAATTAGGCCTTCCCCTGGTTACTGGAGCATACTGCTGCAGTGGTAAAACCCCAGGTGTGGGGATCTGATCGACCAGAGAGGAGATCTAGAAGGTAAATTCCCTCCCTTTTTCCCTCCCTGAGAATTCGCAGCAATAGCAAGCATGGCAGGAGCAGAGTCAGCAACAACGGAAGATTTGCAGTTGGATTTGAAATCCTTGCGGCAAGAAAGAGATGAAGATCGTAGAGAATTTCAGCAGTTCCAAGCTACAGTCAACAAGAACTTCATTACTATGCAAAATAACTTTGACAAGATACAAGACAATTTCAGAAAACTGCTGCTGGACCCAGATCCAGGAAAAGGAGAAGAAGCTGATCATGCTTCAGTGCAAGGTGAGGTTTTGCACAAAACTAACCCTGTTGGATCACCTCAAGCAGCACCAGGGCATCCAAAGCAGCTTGTGGCAAACACTCCACCTTCTGTTACAATGCCTGGAAAGCCTACCTTGGGAGTAGTTGGTACAGCAGTATTGAGAGATCAAGCTGGCACAGAGCTAAACTTGGATGGGACTCTGAAGCAGCCTTATAGGCACCCTAACTTTGGGACTAACAAGACAGAAGGGATGGGTCAAAGTGCTCTGGCTTACAATATGATCCAAGGTGAAGATCTACAGGAAGTAGAGGGGTATGACAATCAGTATAGGAGGAGAGTGAGAACCCTAGTGGATAATTGAAGAAGCCCTTTAACTGTTGAACCTGCCAAGTTGAACATGGTTGAATTTGAAGAAAAGGACCCTGAATCCTGGATACAGAACTTGGATCAGTATTTTGCTGCTGCTAGAACACCTATTGAGCACATGACTGAGCTAGCCATCTCTTATTTGAAAGGAGTTGCTGTGAAGTGGTGGAGAGGTACTGGCTTTGCACCATGAAACATAGCTTGTCATTAGTTCTGTTCATTATTGTCTGAAAGATTTTCAGTGCAATCTGTATGTGACATTGTTACATCTTTTCATGCTGTCCACCAAGTGACAACTATAGCAGATTATGTAGAGAAGTTTGAGCAGCTGATGAACATTATGAGAAGAGAAAATCCTGGAATTCCTAATGATTATTATGTTACCAGTTTTGTTGCTGGTTTAAACCCTTATATCAAGAGCCATGTGGAGTGCTTCAAACCAAAAGATCTACAGACTGCTGTGTGGTATGCGAGAAGAATGGAAAAGGCTCAACAACCTCCTGTAGTGGTGCAAACAAAACCTTACTTCCATGATGCTAAAATACAAGTAAATTGTGATGCTTCAAGTGCTCAGAGTGGGACAGTGCCTATACCAAAGAGCACAGTCATTCAGCAGGCTAAGCAGAACCAAGTCTGCTATAAGTGCAGAGAACCCTGGGTTCCAGGACACAGGCAAGTTTGCAAAATGAGCCAGAAAGCACAGATACAAGCTTTACTATTTCAAGAGGAGAACAATTGATATGTGATATATGTTACTGATTTTGAGGACCCTGACTTGGAAGGACAAGAACTACCACCTGAAACTGTACTGCAGGTTACTATGCATGTTGCTCATGGTCTTAGCTCTGCCAAAAACACTTTTATACTGTCAGTTAAGATTGGAGAGAAATTAGCAACTGCCCTAGTGGACAGTGGAAGCACTGCTACATTTGTATCACCTGAGATGGCAGCCAATATGTCTGTAGCACCAGTAGCTAACTCCAACGTAAAGGTAGTAGTGGCCAGTGGTGAAGTGCTGTGGAATGAATTCACTATGAGAAACTGCCCTTATGAAATTCAGGGCAAGAGCTTTTGTGACAGTTTCAGAGTTCTTAAATTAACAGGATACGACATGATCCTAGGAGTAGACTGGTTAAAGAAATACAACCCAGTGCAAATGGACTTTGTGAAGATGGAATTAAAAATTTCAGACACACATGGGCAAGTTATAACTTTTATAGATGAAACTGTTCCCTTGGAGAGATTAACTGAGAGCCATGATAATTCTAGCAAACTCATGGATCAAGCTGTCCGTGGTTTCTTCCTATTCCCTTTGTGTGGAGAAGGGTATGAGCTAGCAGCCAATGTGATACCTGATGATTTGCAACCACTGCTGCAACAATATGAGCAACTGTTTCAGGACACTAGTGGATTACCTCCTAGCAGGCCTTGTGATCATAAAATACCACTGATGGAGGGAGCAAAGATAGTAAACTAGAGACCATACAGGGTGCCACATCACCAAAAGGAAATATTGGAGAAGATTATACTGGACTTATTAAAGAAGGGATTAATCAGACCTAGTACAAGCCCCTTTTCTTCTCCAGTTCTGCTTGTGAAAAAGAAAGATGGCTCATGGAGACTTTGCACTGATTATAGGAAATTAAATGCTATCACAGTCAAAAATAAGTACCCAATTCCTGTGATTGAAGATTTGTTGGATCAGTTAAAGGGAGCAAAGTACTTCTCCAAAATTGATCTAAGAAATGGATATCATCAAATAAGGATGGCTGAAGAAGACATAGCAAAAACTGCATTCTCTACCCACATGGGACTGTTTGAATACTTGGTGATGTCCCTTGGACTAACAAATGGCCCACCATCATTCCAAGCATTAATGAACTTGTTGTTTGGGTTGCTAAAATTTGTGGTGGTGTTCTTTGATGACACCCTAGTGTTCAGTATATCACGGGAAGCACACAAGCATCATTTACAGCAAGTATTTGAAATTCTGCAAGAGAACAAATTATATGCTAAGTTGGAGAAATGCTCATTTGGTCAAAAGGAAGTGGAGTACCTGGGCCACATCATCAATGACGAAGGTGTATCCACAGATCCCTGCAAGATAAAAGCTGTCCAAGGTTGGCCAGTGCCTGCTAACATTACTGAGCTAAGAAGCTTCTTGGGCTTAAGTGGATATTACAGGAGGTTTATTCAGGGGTATGGAATTATCTGCAGACCTTTATTTGATTGTTTGAAAAAGAACTCATTTGAATGGAAGGAAGAACAAACCAGGGCATTTGAGGCACTCAAACAAAAACTTACTCACACTCCTATACTGGCCTTACCTGATTTTACTAAACCCTTTGTCCTGGAGACTGATGCTAGTGGATATGGATTAGGGGTTGTAGTGATGCAGGATGGAAGACCTCTCTCAGTTTTCAGCAAGGCAGTTGGCCCTAAAGGAGCAGCTATGTCTACTTATAATAAAGAAGCATTGGCAATCATAGATGCAGTTAAGAAATGGAAGCACTACTTTGCTGCAACTGCACTGATCATCAGGACAGAGCAGGAAAGTCTCAAGTACATCCAGGAACAGAAAATCATTGAAGGAATTCAGCATAAACTGTTGCTGAAGTTACTAGGTCACAACTTTAAAGTGGAGTACAGGAAAGGGAAAGAAAACAATGCTGCTGATGCCTTATCCAGGATAAAGCATAAAATTTCAGCTCTGATAGCAACAGCTACTTCACCTACCTAGGTCAAGGAAGTGGTTAAAAGCTATGAAAATGATAACAAGATTAAAGAGTTAATTGTTGCATCTGTAGCTGCTAAAGATGGCAACATTGCATACACTTTCAAGAATGGCATACTCAGATACAAGAGCAAGATTGTAGTAGGAAGAAATACTGATCTCAGGCAAGAAATTATGAAATCGTTTCACAATTCAGAACTTGGAGGACATTCTGGAGAAAGAGCAACTTATCAGAGGGTTAAGCTGGTATTTCACTGGTCTGGGTTAAAACAGGACATCATTGTCTTTGTGAAAAACTGTCCAGTGTGCCAAATCAACAAAGTAGAGCATACTCCATACCCTGGATTACTAGAGCCTCTGCATGTCCCTGATTTTGCTTGGGCACACATCAGCATGGATTTTGTAGAAGGGCTACCTGTTTCTGACAGCAAAGATCTTATCCTGGTGGTGGTGGACAGGTTTACTAAATATGCACACTTTATAGCCATGAAACATCCTATATCAGTCCAGTCTGTAGCTGGAGCCTTCTCTGACAATGTGTTCAGGTTACATGGCATGCCTGTGGTGATTGTGACAGACAGGGATAGGATCTTCACCAGTAACTTATGGCAGCAACTATTTAGATCCATGAAGATTAATCTGCATATGAGCACTAGGTACCACCCACATACTGATGGTCAAACACAGAGAGTGAACCAGTGCTTGGAAAATTACTTGAGGTCTATGTGTTTTCAACAACCTAGGAAATGGCATGGATGATTGGCCCTGGCAGAATGGTGGTACAACACATCGTTCCACACTTCACTGAAGATGGCACCATTTCAGGCTCTGTATGGTTTTCCTCCACCATTAGTAACTGAATCAGCTCTGCCAGATTCTATTTGGGAAGATAGTGAAAACCTGATCCAGAACAGGGAACTGGCTACGGAAGTAATCAAACACAACCTTAGCAAGGCACAAGCCAGAATGAAGCTCTATGCTGATCAAAAGAGAAAGGAAAGAGAGTTCTTGGTTGGAGACATGGTGTACCTAATGTTGCAACTATACAGGCACACATCACTCAGCCTCCATAAGCATCTCAAGTTTCATTCAAAATATTATGGTCCTTTTAGAGTGCTAGAGAAGGTGGGCAAACATTCTTATAAGTTGTTGCTACTAGAAGGTTGTGAGCTGCATCATTCTTTCCATGAGAGCCAGTTCAAGAAACACATTGGCCAACATGTGGTGCCATCCCCACAACTACCACTTGTTCATGCTGATAGAACAATCAAAAGGGAGCCAGAGACTGTGCTTGAGAGGAAGCTTATCCCTCGTCGACAGGGTGACATCAGCATCCCAGTGGTGCGTTGGTTAGTAAAGTGGATCAATATGCCGATTGAAGAAGCTACGTGGGAGGATGCAGCCTTTATTCAGAATTTTTTTCCTGCATTCCAAGCTTGAGGACAAGCTGTGTTTCATTCGGGGGGTATTGTCAGGCTGCAGCTAAGTTGAGTAAGTTCACTTAGCATAAATGCACTGTGGAGTCTGTCGGAAGTAATCTAAGCCATTCGATGCTCATCCAACGGTTGCTTGAGGAGGAAGGTACTGTGGAATTCCGACAACACCCCTGGGAAACGATCGTGCCTCCCTCTTCCTTGCTGGCCCGCGCGTCCGTCTTTCCCCTTGGCTATAAAGCCATGTAATCTCCCTCTTTTGCTACTCTATGTAATATGTTAATCAGGGTTGAACCCTAGCCGCCGGAGGTGATCTATTATCCATTTTCGTTATATGAGAGCTCTAAATTCCCCTGCTTCTCTCTAAAATTCCACTGAGTGTTGTGTTCATGTTCATCCTTGTTCATCGATGGTAGTCAGTTCCTGACACTCTTCAAGGTGATCCAGTCCTCAGCGAGGAGGCCACCCACCATCTCCCGCGAATCGCAGCAAGCCAGCGCGGCTACCGCGGGCGGCGCCGCCTCAGTCACCCTCGCGCGGGTCGCCCTGGCTGTCGCCATAGCCCCTTGCGTAACGCTTCCAACTAGCTAGAACAATTAGGAGACTGATCTGATTACAATTTGTTTTCATCTGATTCGACCCTTATCTTTATGTTCAGAATCCAAATAGGACTCCTATTGTCTTGATAATAAAATCGTATAACCCGGTTTCGTCCACTTCTCTTGAGCTCCACAAAAGCCAGGTGTGATCTCAATGATAATCCCATCTTTTACCCCAATTCCATAAGAGCGTGGATATCTTCAAAAGAGAGGCAATCATCAGCTTAGAACACACATAACACATCAGCACAATTGAGGATAAGACCTTGATTCACGATCCCTCCGTAAATAAATATAAGACACAATTTAGCCATCAATAACTATGCGCGAAGATAGCGAATGTGTTGGAGATGCCCTAAGACCATAAGGCCATTTCTAACCGATCGGCCGACGAGTGATTGTTTGAAGCCAACGGTGATGTAGTTTCTTTGTTTCATTTTACTAGAGGCGGCCACGACCTGCAACAAGTCCCGCTGCCACCAAGTGTTCGATGAAATGCCAATAAGGTGAAAAAATATATGCCAACATTCATGACCATCGGCTGAATTCCTCGCCCTTTGGAGTCTTCGGTCGCCATTAGACTTGATAATCTCAACTAAGACTTCATTTGGGATCATTCCGCTCAAGACATGGAGCAAGAGGTGGCCGAGGAAGAGGAGGATACTGAGGAAGTGGTGGCCGATGTAGATGTGATCGAGGAAGAGGACCTTGTGGAGGTGATGGGACAAAGCATGCAGGTGTCAAGGTCACGCATCTCCAACTACAACCAAGCGATCTCCAGGGATGCAATGATTGGAATGGATCAAACCAAGACTATGTTTTGGGACATAATTATCAAGAACTACAACCAATCCGTGGACGTACGATCAAGTCGTACACAAGGTTTTCTGGGGCATTGCTGGAGCACCATTCATGACAAATGGAACAATAATCGGGTTGCATCAACCATGTGAATCATGCACCATTGAGTAGTGTGCAAACCGCGGAGTATGGACCCTACATCGAAGAACTATTCAAGCATATGAACACCAAGTTCCGCCATAAGCCATTCATGTTGCATCATTGCTACAAAGAGCTATGCGGGAACAAAAAGTGAATCCAAAGAATCATGAAGACCATTGATACGTCTCCAACGTACCGATAGTTGATGAAGTATTCATGCCATATTTACCCATGTTTACAATATTTTTATATGGTTTGGATGCACTTTATATGATTTCATTAGAATTAACCCGTACTAACGTTGTTTTTAGCAGAATTGCCATGGTGTTATTTTTTGTATAGAAAATAGAAGTTCACGGAATCACCCGAAACCTTTTACGATTTTTTCTCGAAGAAATAAGAAATATTCGCGCGAAGAACCACCGGAGGGAGGTGTAACAGCCCGAGACCGACGCTCCAGAAGATTCCCCTTTTATTACGTTGTCGTCGTGTTATTAGTTTGTTTGTCGCATTCATCTTCGCATCATGCACATCATCCGCATTACAACGACACTCTATTATCGTCATATTTTAAAACTTGCTTCTGTTAGTAGTTGCCGGTTCTCTCTGTTTTTGTCGTTGTCCGTTTTGAGACCAACCACACACGCCCGCTCCCCCGGCATAGTTAATATCTTGTTTTCAAAAATGTGCATAAAATATTCTCAGATTGGGTTGAAACTTCGTGTGTGGTCTTATTTTATTGTAGGTAGGTCGTGTGCCAAATTTCGTCGTAATCAAAGATCATTTGATACCCGAACGATCGACCGTAGCAGCACCGTCATCGGTTCAATTGCCGCATGTTCCAGTGTTTTAAAACTCTATCACGGGCCGCACTATTTCCCTCTCATCCCTACATAGCCCAACTACAAAGTCCACTAGACCCACCTAGCCACTTCCTCCGTTCGTGGTCGTCGGATCGCGAACGGACGGATGAGGTCCATCCCATCATAGACCAAACCCTATATAAGGCCACTCCATGGAGAGAGCTATCTCACTCTACTAGGGTTTCCTCCTAGCCAAATTTGCAGCCACCCCCCATAAAACCACACCTGCTAGCTCCTCCTCCTCTCTCTCCCGAAATCCATCCCAGGGTCAAATCTGGACCACTAATTCGCCCATTTCCCCACCTACCGGAGATGTCCGCCACCAACCGGACATGTTCGGCGACGGTAGCGTCCACAGCCTCCACGCAGCCATGGAGGATCCCGAGCTCCACCTCACACGCGTTCGCAGCCCTGCACCGTGCTGGAGCCCTGCCGGAGCAGCCCCGTGCCGCTGCCCTGCAGCCGCCCGAGTAGCAACGCCGGAATGCGCCGCCACCGCGCTCCCCGCCTGCCCCGCGTCGTCCACGCCGCCGCCGTCGACGGCCCCCGATCAGCGTCATCGTCCGCCACCTCAAGACCCGAGCCGGCCGGATTCGGCCAAATCCGTTTCGAGAAGCCCATTCCCGACTTTCGCACACGGGCACCCGCCGGAGTGCTCTCCTCCGCCGTGGCCGTTGACCCACGCTGCCAAGTCCTCTGCCCATGTTGTGGCACCAGGGAGACGACGGAGCTCCCGCTCGCCCAGCCCTTGGACCATGCCTGCCAGGCCGGCCGGCCTAGATCCGCCCAGCCAGCTCCAGCTCTTACCCCCCCCCCCCCCCCCCCCGCGCGCGCAAGCCAAGCCAGACCAGCCTCTCCACCATCAGCCCGAAGGCCCATGGTGAGCATCCATTTGGCCCAGACCCCCTGCTATCTGACGCGCAGGGTGTATAATAATTATATTGCCCATATGTCTCGTTAGGCCCATTAGTGCAGATTCGGCCCATAGCTTTTTTCGTTGTCTACAATTTTGCTATTAACCTGCGAATTTGCTAGATTTCAGGAAAATGCATTATTTTAAAACGCCCGTAACTTTTAAACCATGCGTCGGATAGAAATAAGTTTTATATGATAAACGTGTAGAATTTTGTGTAGGTTAATATTTTGCATCTTGCATGCATATTTAAAACTATTTAACCTGATGTTTGCATAGAATTGTGTGTTGTTATATTAAGGTGAATTAATCCGTAGCTATTTAAGTGTGCATCTGAATTGCTCAAACCTAGTAGGAAAAATGTTCATGTTGTTTGCAACGCATTTCCATGCATGGTAAAAATAGTCATCTCGTTGTTTTCATGTAGGTGGCATAAATAGTTTGCTATGTCGGGTTTATGTCATATTCTCGCATATATGTGATGGCATTAGTTTTATTTGTAACCCCACATGTGATATATGTTCCCGGGGTAAAAAAATCCATAGGATTTAACTGTGCACTTAGTTTTGTCTTTTGAGTAAGTTAGCATGCATGATTTTTTTCCATGATGACCTTATGTTTATTTTGTGTGATTAATTCCATGCATGATATGAATTACTTGTCAACATGAGATATGCTCTAGGACATGTATGCTAGCCTCTGATAATTTTGGTTGCTATAGAAATCCATGTTTAGGTGTTCTCTTCTTGTTGCTAACATGCTAGAAAATAGTGCTGATTTGAGATGAAGAAACATTTCCAACTCTGAAATCCGTAATATTTTGTTGTTGTCTTGCCATGTGTATTGCTAATGATCTACATCCCCTTTGGGATTGGTGCAATGGAGTTAGATGTAGTGATTAAGATTCTTTAGCATGCTGTTAAGTTTCATGCCATTCTATGCCCTGTAGCATATAGCTTTACTGTTGCCAATATGCCATCTCGTTAAAAATTGCACTGTCAAAACTGATATTTTTACCAAGTCTGAAATTGTGTGCAACTTCCTATTTTGTGAGCTCATTTACTTGTGATCCATGCTTCCATGCAACTTGTCATTGATAGAGTGTTATTGTGCATCTCGGCCACTACTTACTCATGCCTTGTTTGAGCATTTTAGAATCATGTAGGTGTAAGTTTTGGTGTGTAGAAAATGCCATGTTGTTGTTTTTGGCACATTATAGTTATTTCTTGCATTGCTTTTAATTGTTGCACCGTTGCTCCATTTTGAGCGTGCCATATATGGATCTTGCTTAGAATCTTGTGTAGTTTCATAATATCTTGTTGCCTTCATGGTTTGGAATGCTTGTGGTTGTCATTTGCATACATATTGCATTCATGCATATAATCTTGCGATGATCATATCTTTTGAACCGTAACTCCGTTGGAGATGATCCATATATGTAAAGTTACTAGAATGATGCGTAGAATCACGTGAACCTAGTTATTATATTGTTTAACAAATATTAAAATATGTTAGTTCAGATCTGTCCTGATTTCTTAATGAACGTATGGGGTCATTTCGGAGATTCTATAAGTTGTTTTCGATGTCATTTAAAATTCCTAGATAGGTAGTTTAGTTATGCTTCACCTCCTGCCATGTTTTAAAACATTTAATATTGTCGTGTACCTAAACGGGAGTGAACTAAATAATTTGTATGTGGAGTTTCTTCAATATGCAACTCGTTGCATATTGAGCTTCACTTAATGTGTAGTGTTTGATTATTGTGAATTGCCGTGTCATGCCTTGCATAATTGAACTAGACATGCATCATATTCGGTTGTGCATCATATCGTTTATGTGTCATGGTGAATATCGTGTGTTGATTCTTGTTTCTGGTTTGCTTCTACTCGATAGAGTTCTGCAAGCCCGTCGGAATGTGAGTATCCGTTTGATTATGTCGGTTCGTGTGCTTCACGGATTCATTCTTCTTCCAAGCGGGATCACAGGCTAGATGATCATTTCCCTAGATACCATTTCTATTAATGCCATGCTAGTTGTCTCGTTTCTTTCGCTATGTCTCGCTGCCTACCACATGTTAAATAAGCCTCCCAACATTGCCATGAAAACCTCTAACCTTTTCCACGTCCTAGCAAACCACTATTTGGCTATGTTACTGCTTGCTCGGGCTTTTGATAGTGTTGCTAGTTGCAGGTGCAGTTGCTTCTGGTTCCTTGTTATATCACCATATTATTGCTAATGAATTTAATGCACCTATATACTTGGTAAAAGGTGGAAAGCTTGGCCTTCTAGTCAGGTGTTTTGTTCCATCTTTGCCGCCTTAGTTTTGGCTACCGGTGTTATGTTCCATAAATGAGCGCTCCTAACATGGTTGGGGTTGTTATGGGGACCCCCTAGATTTTCGTTTAGGTATAAAACTCGTCTGGCAAGTCTCAACATTGGTACTACATTTTCCCAACATAATAAGACTGAAAAACATAAGGCGTCATGAACCCAAGGAGTAATTCAACATAATACAAGGAGGGCGAGTGGTGATGTGCTGGTCCTAAACAAAGCCACTTGCGGGGCCACCTCGGGCAACTCGAGGGATTTCTATCCGGTCACCGTACGTAGTGCTCATTCGTCGTGTCCTGAGAATGAGATACGCGCCTCCTATCAGGATTGTCGACACACCGGGTGGCCTTGCTGGACTTGTTTTACCTTTCTCAAACGTCTCGTGCATGGGATTCCGAGGATACTTTGGTCTATCTCGAGGTTGATGTTTTCCAATAGGAACCCGAGGAGATCACGAGTTTCCCCTGATCGAGGTTATTCCGACGCAGCGTGTGGTAGTTTGTGATGGACTAGTTGGAGCACCCCTGCAGGGTAAAATCTTTCGGAAAGCCGTGCTCATGGTTATGTGGCAAACTTGGAAATTTTGTTTAACACCAAGGGTCTAGATAACTTGAATTAAGCTTAATTAAAAATTGCCAACTGACTACGTAACCGTGGATGTCTCTTTCGTGAGCTCCTTCTCCGATCTAGAACACGGTGGGGTTATGTTTGACGTAAGTAGGTGTTCACGATCTTTCATTTGATTATTATTAGTTCACGTCCGCTATGCGTATATCAACCCCCCTCTTTTATTCTTGTACTCGTAAGTTAGACACCTCAAATAAATGCTTAGTCGCTTGCTACAGCCTCACAACTTAACCATACCTCATCCATTAAGCTTTGCTTGTCTTGATACCTTTGGAAATGAGATTGTTGAGTCCCTCTGGCTCACAGATTACTACAACAACAGGTACAGGTACAGGTAAAGCAATAATTTGACGTGAGCGTGATGATTGTTCTATTTGGAGATTCTTCTTCTTCTTCTTCTTCATCGATCTAGGGTGGGTTCGAGGCCGGCAGCCTAGGATAGTAAGGATGGACGTCGTTCTTTTATCGTTTTTTTGTCCATAGCCGGACCGTGCTCTTCTTCATGATGGTTGATTATGTTTGTTGTATTTATGTGATCTTGATGTTGCTTGTGGCGAGTGTAAGCCAACTCCTTATACTCATCTTTTTAGTACATGTACTTGTAATGATATCCATTCTTGCGAAATGACGAGATGCGTTTCTATCCGTGCCGAGGCACTCGCGCCAAAATAAGGATAGGATCACATCTTGGGCGTCACAAATTGGTATCAGAGCAGTACCAACCTAGGAGCCCCCTTGATTGATCGACCTTGGCCGAGTCGAGTCTAGTGAAAAACTACTATGAGTCGAGTTATATATGGGATAGTAGGATTCTTTTTTCTCCTCTTCTATGCTCTGGTGAGGAATCTTAACATAATAATTTTAATTCTACTCCTCTTCTCACTCAAATTTTTTTTAGTATCACGCGAATATTTTTGCAGTCTATATGATGTTGATGTGATGGAGTTCTGTCTTGGTGCCTCCTGTCTGACTTGATTTCTTCCGGGGAGTTGAGCCCTAGGGGATTCTCGAGCACATTGCTATCATCAGATTTCTTAGTATCTCATGAGAGAGGATGTTCGTAATTGCTTCAATACTATTAGTGGTGAGAGGAGTCCGACATCCCCAGTACTGGTGGAGAGCTGTAACGCCCCGGACAGACCCGCCGGGGATCGTTACTCCTGACGGGATCTAGACTCGACCCACATATCAATACTAGTCTTTTCTGCGCACTTTGTCCTCACTCAAGCGCACCCGGGATCAACTTCCCGGCCGGTCACTGATACGTCCATTTTGCATCATGTTTTCATGTTGATATTTATCGCTTCTTGGGCTGTTATTTCACTTCACGGTACTATTCTTATGCCTTTTCTCTCTTATTTTGCAAGGTTTACATGAAGAGGGAGAATGCCGGAAACTGGAATTCTCGCCTGAAAGTGGAGCAAAGTTGAGATACCTATTCTTCGCAACTCGAAACACCGTAAAAATCAACGAGGATTTTTTTTCCTGATTTATCAAAAATACTGGGCTGACGAAGTGCCAGAGGGGCGCCAGGGGGTGGCCACAAGCCTTCACGGCGCGGCCACCCCCCAGGCCGCGCCATGGGGGCTCGTGGGCACCCTGCTGGCCCACTTGCCCCCCTCTTTTGCTATTTGAAGGGTTTCATCCAGAAAAAAAAAATCAGAGAGGAGCTTTTTCGTGGTTTCGCCGCCGCCACGAGGTGGAACTTGAGCAGAACCAATCTAGAGCTCCGGCAGGATGATCGTGCCGGGGAAACTTCCCTCCCGGAGGGGGAAATCGTCGCCATCGTCATCACCAACACTCCTCTCATCGGAGGGGACTCGTCACCATCAACATCTTCATCAGCACCATCTCATATCCAAACCCTAGTTCATCACTTGTAACCAATCTCCGTGTCGCGACTCCGATTGGTACTTGTAAGGTTGCTAGTAATGTTGATTACTCTTCATAGTTGATGCTAGTTGGATTATTTGGTGGAAGAGTTTATGTTCAGATCCTTGATGCTACACATTACCTCTCTGGTCATGAAGATGATTATGCTTTGTGAGTAGTTACTTTTGTTCCTGAGGACATGGGATAAGTCATGCTAATAATAGTCATGTGAATTTGGTATTCATTCGGTAATTTGATGTGTTGTATGTTGTTTTTCCTCTAGTGGTGTTATGTGAACGTCGACTACATAACTCTTCACCATTATTTGGGCCTAGAGGAAGGCATTGGGATGTAGTAAGTATATGATGGGTTGCTAGAGTGACAGAAGCTTAAACCCTAGTTTATGCGTTGTTTCGTAAGGGGCTGATTTGGATCCAGTAGTTTAATGCTATGGTTAGACTTTGTCTTGATTCTTCTTTCGTAGTTGCGGATGCTTGCAAGAGTAGTTAATCATAAGTGGGATGCTTGTCCAAGTAAGTGCAGTACCCAAGCGCCGGTCCACCCACATATCAAACTATCAAAGTAACGAACGGGAATCATATGAACATGATGAAACTAGCATGACAGAAATTCCCGTGTGTCCTCGGGAGCGTTTTTCCTCCTACAAGAACTTGTCCAGGCCTGTCCCTGATGTCAACTGTTCTTCCCCTTTGCAACGGCACCAGAAGAATGTTGTTAGCACTCTCCGGCAATCGAAACTAGAAGAATGTTGTTGACGCCCACTAGCGCGTGGGATCGTAGCAGTTTTCGAGGGTAGAGTATTCGACCCAAATTTGTTGATTCGCATGACGGGAGGTGAGAGAATACTCTCAAGTATTAGCAGCTGAATTTATCAGATTCAACCACACCTGAAAGATTAGTATCTGCAAGCAAAGTAGTAGCAACAAAGTAGCGAGTAACGGCAGTGACAAGGAATAGCGGTAGTGACAGCAGTAGCAAGCGACAGTAGTAGCAACAATAGCAGCAGATGAGGATAAGTAACATCAGTAGCAACAGTAGTAGCAGCAACACAACAAGACAAGTAACAACAGTAGCAACAGTTGTAGCAGCAGCAGAGCAAGACAAGTAACAGCACCAGTGGGACAAACTCGTAGGCAATGGGTCGGTGATTTGTTTGGATGATATTCATCATGCAACAGTTATAACACGGAGAGATATGTGGCTAGCTCATGTTCGTCAATGTGATGTAGGCATGCATTCCGTGTGTCGTCATATGTGCTTAGGGAATAGAACTTGCATGACATCTATTGTCCATCCCTCCCGCGGCAGCGGGGTCCAAAAGGAAACTACGGGATATTAAGGTTCTCCTTTTAATAAAGAACCGGACCAACGCATTAGCACTTGGTGAACACATGAACTCCTCAGACTATGGTCATAACCGGGAGTGGTTCCGGTTATTGTCACTCCGGGGTTGCCGAATCATAACACATAGTAAGTAACTACAACTTGTAAGATCGGATCTAAAACACACATATATTGGTGACAACATAATAATTTCAGATCTGAAATCATGGC
Source organism: Hordeum vulgare subsp. vulgare (assembly GCF_904849725.1). Taxonomy (NCBI): domain Eukaryota; kingdom Viridiplantae; phylum Streptophyta; class Magnoliopsida; order Poales; family Poaceae; genus Hordeum; species Hordeum vulgare. The sequence goes on along the minus strand of NC_058518.1, from coordinate 145,121,637 downwards.
ACTCGGGCCCCAAGTGACAAGTATTAAGCATGGCAAAGTAGTAGCAACATCAATCTCAGAACATAGTAGATACTAGGGATCAATCCCCGTCCAAACTAACTCAATTACATGATAGATCTCATCCTACTCATCACCGCCCAGCGAGCCTACGAATAGATTACTCACGAACAACGAAGAGCTTCATGGAATTGGAGAGGGAAGGAGGTTGATGATGACGATGACGCCGATTTCCCCTCTCCGGAGCCCAAGACGGACTCCAGATCTGCCCTCCAGATGAAGAACAGGTGGTGGCGGCGCCTCCGTATCGCAAACGCGACGAAAACTTTTCTTTTTATTTTTTCTGGGACGAAAGTGAACTTATAGACGTGAGGTTGGGGGCGGCAGAGCCGTGTGGGCCCCACAAGCCTGCCCACCGCCACCAGGGTGGTGGTGGCGGAGCCAAGGCTTGTGGCCCACTGGCCCACCCCCTCAGGTGGAACTTGGTGCAGATATTTTTTATATTTTCCAAAACTGATCCCCGTAGATTTTCAGGATTTTTGGAGAATTTTGATTTCTGCACAAAATAACACCAAGGCAATTCTGCTGAAAACAGCGTCAGTCCAGGTTAGTTCCATTCAAATCATGCAAATTAGAGTCCAAAACAAGGGCAAAAGAGTTTGGAAAAGTAGATACGATGGAGACGTATCAACTCCCCCAAGCTTAAAACCTTCCTTGTACACAAGCAACTCAGTTGACAAACTGAGAGGGAAATAAAAACTTTGAAAAATTCTGTTTGATCTTGTTGTTGCAACTATGTCTAACTCATAACCAGAATTTCAGCAAGATCACAAGTTAACCACATAAGCAAAGGACACAAAGGTCTCACGGTAAACTAATATCAATGACATAATCAGCTAACGAGCAAATAATAATGAGTTTCAAATTCCAAAACTTCAATCAAAACAAGCATGAAGCAATATGAATAGATGGTATCTCGCTAGCTCTTTCTGAGACCGCAAAACATAAATGCAGAGCACTTTCAAAGATCAAGGGCTGACTAAACATTGTAATTCATAGCAACGAAGATCCAGTCATAGTCATACTCAATATCAGTCAAAAACAAAGCATAAAAATGACATAGGTGCTCTCTAATTGGTGCTTAAATAAGAGGAGGATGACTCAACAGGAAAATAAAGAGACAGGCCCTTCGCAGAGGGAAGCATTGATTTGCAGAGGTGCCAGAGCTCAAGCTTTGAAAACAGAGATAATAATTTTGGGTGGCATGCTTTCATTGTCAACGCAATGACCAAGAGTTCTCAATATCTTCCATGCTACTCATGCTATAGGCGGTTCCCAAACAGAAAAGTAAAGTTTTAACTCCCCCACCACCAATCAATCACACTCCACGGCTAGCCAAATCCTCGGGTACCGTCCATACTAACATCAATCCGGGGGGAGTCTTGTTTTACAGTTATGTTTTCGATTTAAGCGTGGAACTGGGCATTCCAATTACCGACCCCTTTCTCGTGAATGACTGTGAATAAACACATGTCGAGGATAACACTCCTAGCATGGAAGATACCAATAGCCCCCTGTCACCACATTAGCGGTTCGGGCATGCGAAACAGATTATTTCTTGAAGGTTTAGAGAATGGCACATGCAAATTTACTTGGAACGACAGGTAGATTCCGCAAATAGGTAGGTATGGTGGACTCGCATGGAAAAACTTTTGGGTTTATGGAAGTGGATGCACAAGCAGTATTCTGCTTAGTACAAGTGAAGGCTAGCAAAAGACTGGGAAGCGACCAACTAGAGAGCGACAACAGTCATCAAGATGCAATGAGTTTGACTAACATTGAATGCAAGCATGAACAGGATATAAATCACCATGAACACGAACATCATAGAGGCTATGTTGATTTTGTTTCAACTACATGCACGAACATGCGCCAAGTCAAGCCACTTGAAACATTCAAAGGAGAATACCATCCTATCATACTACATCATAGTCATCTCAAAATCTATGTTGGCAATCAAGACAAACCATTATAAGCTCTCAGCCAAATAAGCATGGCATCAGAAACTATGATCTCTAAGTTGTCATTGCAAACATGGTTCTCTCACAACAAAGCTAAATCTGGGTAGACAAGCTAGTCATATTTACAAAAACAAAATAGATAGAGTTCATACCAGATTTTCAGTCTCAGTCACTTCATCATATATCAACATTATTGCCTTGCACTTGCAAGATCGAATGATGTGAACAATAATAAGCACATTGGACTAAGCTGAAACTGCAGGCAAACACAAAGGAGAAGACAAAGTAATATGGCTCTTTGAAAGCTAAACAAGTAAGCATGCAAAGGCCACTAAGCATTGGAACCAATATCTTCTACCTTGACACAAAGAAAAAAGAAAACTATTTACACGGGAAATCTCCCAACAAGCAAAATAAGAAATAAAATCTTTTTGGGTTTTCTCAAAAGGGCACAAAACAAGAAAACAAGAAAATAAAATAAACTAGCATGGATAATACAGTGGCAAAGTGTAAACACCGACTAACAGAGTGAAAGCATAAGCATGAATGTAAAGTCGGTGAGAACACGTACTCCCCCAAGCTTAGGCTTTTGGCCTAGCTTGGTCTACTCCCAAGGTGGGAAATAAACAGCTCCAGGATACTCCGGAGCAGACTATGGATGCCACCGCTGTGTGAGCTCCTCTAGCTCGCACTGATAAACTCGCGTCTGGTACTCGACTGGCGGCTCGGGCACGGGCGCCTGTGGTTGGGCCAAGCCCCAATATGCGTTGATGTCCGAGGGCATTATAGTGTACCTGCCTATATGAAGATCGAACAAAGAAGGAGCAGGCAAAGTAATAGTCTCTCGAGTACCCTGACTAAATACCAGGTTATAAATCATCCGTCTACTAGCATCTCTATCCAGAAAATCATGGCGAACCATGCTGTCATAATCCAGATATTTCTCAGGGAGAAGCATTTCTCCTTTCTCTCCCAGTCTAATGGGTATCTCAAAGTGTCTGGCAAGATGGGTAGCATAGATACCTCCATAGACAACACCTTTAGAACGGTTCAGGTTCAACCATTCAGCTACTATAGCGCCCAAGCTATAAGTCTTATCGTTGTAAAGGCCTTCGCGCAAAACCGCAAGGTCTGGAGAACTAAGTGATCTAGCCTCCTCACGGCGAATGGAACATTTTCCCACAAATAATGAGAAGTACCGAAGCATAGGAAAATGTATGCTAGCAATTCTAGCGCGAGACACTCTTCTCTCCTCTCCAATAGCATTAGAACCAATGAAATCCTCCAAGTCCCGTCGACGAGGGTCACGGATATCCCCAACATAAGGTAATTTGCATACATTGCAAAAATCCTGCAGCGTCATGCACTGGGGAAATCGTATATCATGAACTCAACTATGGGAGGATTCTTCCTCAGATAAAAGTTGAAGCTTTGAACGAAAATATTGGTGAGGAGGAGTTATTGTGAGCACTTATCTTCAACGAATGCAGTAAGACCTGCGTTCTCCACCAAGTAATAAAAGTCTTCATAAAGTCTGGCGGCGCGCAAAAATTCATCACTTGGCCACTCGCACGCTCGAACTTCTGTGACTCGAGGGACTACGTACTTGGGGTGGTTCTTCTCATCCTCCTTCTGGTTACGGCTTGAAGAGCCTCTCAAGAACCTCCTCATCTTTTCCCTTTTCTAGCTTTGAAAAACTCTGAAATTTTTAGAGACTTCGAAAGAAAAGTGAATAAGGATTAACCCAACTTGTAGCAACTACTCCTACTAGTGCCTAGAGACCGTATCACACGCTAAAACTACTTGGGACCAGCTAAAATCAACCTTTCTAGCTCAAGAACAGGGTCACCAAGGTAGCAAGAATACGCGAAGGATAAGGCACTAGAGCAAAAACTAATTGGACCAATGGACGAGTCACTTACCAAGGAGTAACTTCCCCAAAAAAGTTCGGAGAATGGTGCTTTGAGCAAGGAGATCAAAAATCACAGCCAAATGAGCAAGAACACGGGTTTGAGCTGCGAAACAATTTTTTCTGGAGGTGGAAGAAGAGGCTGAGAGCTGGAATGAGTGGAGGGAGTGCATGTGGGCCCCACAAGCTTGCACCCTGCCACTAGGGGGTAGGTGGTGGTGGCAGGGCTTGTGGCCCACTGGTCTGGCCCCAGGCCAGCTCTCTGGCCCAGAAATTTTAAAAAATTCCAGAAAAAATCATACAAAATTTTCAGGACCATCGGAGAACTTTTATTTTCGAGGTATTTTTCTCCGGGACGCTAAAACAGAAAACAGGAAAAGCTAAACTAATTCTATCATTTTTCTTCTAAGCAACAGAAAATGAAAGCTTAAAAACAGAGGTATGTGACTCCTTGATTCATCCGTTTCATGGTCATCGAAAGAAATCCGTCAATGGGGTTGATCAAGTCGTCATGACAAAACCTTCTCGAATCTCAAGAGAGAATGGAGAATTTTCGAATAGCCACTAAGTCATCTCAATGGGGATATGTATCTCCCCAACAAGCAAATCATACTTCATCTTGACACGAGGAATAGGGCATTCAAAGCTCCCAATTAGTATCAAGGAAGTCTTTTCGATAGCATTGATGCAATGTACTTGATACCGTTTCTTCGGAAAGTGCACCGTGTGGTCATTACCATTGACATGGAAAGTGACATTGCCTTTGTTGCAATCTATAACAGCCCCTGCAGTGTTTAAAAAGGGTCTTCCGAGGATGATAGCCATGGCATCATCCTCGGGAATATCCAAGATAACAAAGTCTGTTAAGATAGTGGTGTTAGCAACCACAACAGGCACATCCTCGCAAATGCTGATAGGGAAAGCAATTGATTTGTCGGCCATTTGCAGAGAAATTTCAGTGGGTGTCCACTTATCCAATTCAAGTCTACGATAAAGAGAGAGCGGCATAACACTAAAACCGGCTCCAAGGTCGCATAAGGCAGTTCTTACGTAGTTTCCTTTAATAGAGCAAGGTATAGTGGGCACTCCGGGATCACCAAGTTTCTTAGGAGTTCCACCTTTAAAAGTATAATTAGCAAGCATGGTGGAGATCTCAAGATCTGGTATCTTCCGTTTATTAGTCACGATATCTTTCATGTACTTGGCATATGGAGACATCTTGAGCATATCAGTTAACCATATCTGCAGAAAGATGGGTCTTATCATCTCAACGAAGCACTCAAAATCCTCATCATCCTTTTTCTTGGATGGCTTAGGAGGGAAGGGCATAGGTCTCTGAACCCATGGCTCCCTTTCTTTACCATGCTTCCTAGCAGTGAAGTCATTCTTATTGTATTTCTTAGGTTGTAGGTTATCAGGATTAACCGTAGGTTCAATCTCCACATCCTCATCATTGCTAGGTTGAGCATTATTATGAACATCACTGTCCATATTGTCACCAGGTTCATTTTCATCACCAGATTGTGTTTCTGCATCAGACGCTAAAATATCATTAGGTTCTTCAGGTGTGACCGTATTTAGTGAAATGGCATGCAGGCTTCTATCATCCTTCTTCTTCTCCTTAGGATGACTAGGTGTATCAGTATTGATTCCTTGAGAATCTAGATCAATTCTCATAGGATGACCTTCAGGATACAAAGGTTCTTGAGTCATTTTGCCTCCTCTAGTAATGACTCTGACAGAATTGTCATTCAATTCATTGAGCAGGTCATTCTGAGCTTTAAGTACTTGTTCTACCTGAGTAGTAATCATAGAGGCATGTTTACTCAGAAGCTTCAGATCATTGACATTTCTGTCTACACAAGCACTTAAATAGCTAAGCATACGAGTACTTTGTTCCAAATGTCCGCTAACATAATCATTGAAACTCTGTTGTTTGGCAACAAAGTTGTCAAATTCATCAAAGCATAGGCTAGCAGGTTTATCAAAAGGAATATCACTCTCATCAAACCTACGCAGAGAATTCACTCCTACTACCTGTATCGGGTTATCGAGACCATGGATCTCTTCGATAGGTGGTAGATTTTTGACATCTTCAGATCTAATGCCTTTCTCTTGCATAGATTTCTTGGCTTCTTGCATATCTTCGGGACTGAGGAATAGAATACCTCTTTTCTTCGGAGTTGGCTTAGGAGGTGGTTCGGGAATAGGCCAAGCATTATTGTTGATCAAGATGTTATTCAGGAGAGTCTCAGCTTGTTCTACAGTTTGTCTCCTAAAAACACAACCGGCACAACTATCTAGGTGGTCTCTAGAGGCATCGGTAAGTCCGTTATAGAGGATATCAAGTATCTCGTTCTTCTTAAGAGGGTGATCAGGTAAAGCATTCTGTAGCTGGATGAGCCTCCCCCAAGCTTCTGGAAGACTCTCTTCTTGGAGTTGAGAAAAGTTGTATATTTCGTGCAAGGCCGCTTGCTTCTTATGGGAAGGGAAATATTTCTCACAGAAGTAATAGACCATCTCCTGGGGACTACTCACACATCCAGGAGCAAGGGAGGTGAACCAGGCTTTAGCGTCATCCTTTAGAGAGAAAGGAAACAACTTAAGGATATAGTAGTGGCGGATCTTCTCCTCATTAGTGAAAAGGGTCGCTATATCATGTAGTTTGGCAAGATGTGCTACGACCGTCTCAAACTCCTAACCGTGAAAAGGATCAGATTCGAATAGATAGATTATCTCAGGATCGACAGAGAATTCATAATCCTTATCGGTGATAAATATAGGTGAAGAGGCAAACTTCGGGTCATATTTCATCTTAGTTTCCCGAGATTTTTCCTTCCACTTGAGAAGTAATTTCTCAGTGTCATATGCATCCTTACACGCAAGAAAATCCTCAGCTATCTCTCCCTCCATAACGTAACCCACAGGTATATCAGGCAATTCATATCTAGGACAGCTAGATCTAGAAGGAGCAAAAGCAGGTTCTATCTCAATAGTATAGGCAGCATCAGAAGCATCACGAGCATTGGCAGTAACTCTAGCAATATGAGCATCAAGGAACACCCCTAGTGGAACATCAGGCAAAGTAGTATCTCTAGCAGTATCAAGCATAGCATCATCAGGAAAAATAGCATCTCTAGCATCATCAGGCAAAGCAGTATCAAGCATAGCATCTCTAGTAGTATCAAGCATAGTATCATCAGGCATAGTATCAAGCATAGAATCTCTAGCAGTATCAGGCATAGTATCAAGCATAGCATATCTAGCAGTAGCATCATAAGCATCATCAAGCACAGGCGACATATCAAGATTTGTAGCAGGAGGTGATGTCGCAAGCTTACTGATAACTGAAGGTGAATGAAGTGCAGATCTAGATGGCAATTCCTTACCTCCCCTCGTAGTTGAGAGCAAGACTTTGTACTTCGGATCCTTCAGATTCTTCATAGTGATCAGCAGATATAAATCCCAAGTAACTCAGAGAATATAGCAATACCTCCCCGGCAACAACGCCAGAAAAATGCTTGATGTTAACTGTTCTTCCCCTTTGCAACGGCACCACAAGAATCTTGTTAGCACTCTCCGGCAATCGAAACTAGAAGAATGTTCTTGACGCCCACCAGCGCGTGGGATCGTAGAAGTTTTCGAGGGTAGAGTATTTGACCCGAATTTGTTGATTCGCACGACGGGAGGTGAGAGAATACTCTCAAGTATTAGCAGCTGAATATATCAGGTTCAACCACACCTGAAAGATTAGTATCTGCAAGCAAAGTAGTAACATCAAAGTAGCGAGTAACGACATTGGCAAGGAATAACAGTAGTGACAACAGTAGCAAGTAGCAACAGTAGCAAGCAACAGTAGAAGCAATAGTAGCAGCAAAGCAGGATAAGTAACAGCAGTAGCAACAGTAGAAGCAGCAGCAGAGCAAGACAAGTAACAACAGTAGCAACAGTAGTAGCAGCAGTAGAGCAAGACAAGTAACATCAGAAGTGGGACAAACTCATAGGCAATGGGTCGGTGATTTGTTTGGATGATATTCATCATGCAACAGTTATAACACGGAGAGATATGTGGCTAGCTCCCGTTCGTCAATGTGATGTAGGCATGCATTCCGTGTGTTTTCATACGTGGTTAGGGAAAAGAACTTGCATGACATCTATTGTCCATCCCTCCCGTGGCAACGGGGTCCAAAAGGAAACTACGGGATATTAAGGTTCTCCTTTTAATAAAGAGCCGGACCAACGCATTAGCACTTGGTGAACACATGAACTCCTCAGACTATGGTCATCATCGGGAGTGGTTCCGGTTATTGTCACTCCGGGGTTGCCGGATCATAACACATAGTAGGTAACTACAACTTGCAAGATCGGATCTAAAACACACATATATTGGTGACAACATAATAATTTCAGATCTGAAATCATGGCACTCGGGCCCTAGTGACAAGCATTAAGCATGGCAAAGTAGTAGCAACATCAATCTGAGAACATAGTGGATACTAGGGATCAATCCCCATCAAAACTAACTCGATTACATGATAGATCTCATCCTACTCATCACCGCCCAGCGAGCCTACGAATAGATTACTCACGAACGACGAAGATCTTCATGGAATTGGAGAGGGAAGAAGGTTGCTGATGATGATGGCGATGATTTCCCCTCTCCGTAGCCCAAGACGGACTCCAGATCTGCCCTCCAGGTGAAGAACAGGTGGTGGCGGCGCCTCCGTATCGCAAACGTGACGAGAACTTCTCTTTTTATTTTTTCTGGGATGAAAGTGAACTTATAGACCTGAGGATGGGGGCGGCAGAGCCATGTGGGCCCCACAATCCTGCCCACCGCCACCAGGGGGTGGTGGCGGAGCCAGGGCTTGTGGCCCACTGGCCCACCCCCTCACTGGCGCAGATATTTTTTATATTTTCCAAAACTTGGCGCAGATATTTTTTATATTTTCCAAAACTGCTCCCCGTAGATTTTCAGGACGTTTGGAGAACTTTGATTTGTGCACAAAAATAACACCAAGGCAATTCTGCTGAAACAGCGTCAGTCCAGGTTAGTTCCATTAAAATCATGCAAATTAGAGTCCAAAACAAGGGCAAAAGAGTTTGGAAAAGTAGATACGATGGAGATGTATCGGTCCCTTGCTAAAAAGGGATTGGGCCACTTTGCTGCACCGTTTCTACTTTTGTTACTTGTTGCTCGCTACGAATCATCTCACCACACAATCACTTGTTACCGACAATTTCAGTGCGTGTACATTTTACCTTGCTGAAAACCACTTGTCAGATCCTTCTGCCCCTCGTTGGGTTCGACACTCTTACTTATCGAAGGTAAGGAGTCAGGTATGAATTTCACGTTTGATTGCCTTAAATCCTTTGTTGAGACAAATACCTTTAGTAATTTTAGCGCTAAGTATGGACTTGACTCTGAGATAGTAGCTTCGTTGTGTGAATCCTTTGCTTCTCATATTGATCTCCCCAAAGAGAACTAGTTTAAATATCATCCTCCTTTAGAAGTCAATGTAGTTAAACCCACTCCAGTTGAAGAGAAAGCCATTGCCTATAATGATCCTGTTGTTCCCAATGCGTACATTGAGAAACCACCTTTCCCTGTTAGGATAAAGGATCATTCTAAAGCTTAAACTATGATACGTAGAGGCTACATTAGAACACCTACAACCCCTGAGCAAATTAGAGTTGAGCCTAGCATTGCTATTATCAGAGATCTTCTGTCTCAAGAGGTTGAGGGACATAATATTCACTTCTGTGAAGATGATGCTAGAATTGCTAAACCTCACGCTAGAGACAAACATAGGCCTGTTGTTGGCATGCCTGTTGTTTCTGTTAAGATAGGAGATCATGGTTATCATGGTTTATGTGACGTGGGTGCTAGTGTTAGTGCAATACCTCAATCCTTATATGATGAAATCAAAGATGAGATTGCACCTGTTCAGATAGAACCTATTGATGTCACTATTCAGCTTGCCAATAGAGATATTATCTTCCCTATGGGAATTGTTAGGGATGTTGAAGTCTTGTGTGGTAAAACGAAGTATCCTGCTGATTTCCTCGTTCTTGCTACCGCACAAGATAGCTTTTGTCCCATCATATTTGGCAGACCTTTTCTCCATACTGTCAATGCTCATATTGATTGTGAGAAGCAAAATGTCACTGTTGGCTTTGAAGGTGTGCCACATGGGTTCAATTTCTCTAAGTTTGGTAGACAACCTCATGAAAAGGAGTTGCCTAGTAGGGATGAAACTATTGCCTTACCTTCTATTGCCGTACCTCCTACTGATCCCTTAGAGCAATACTTGCTTGAGCATGAAAATGATATGCATATGCATGAAAGGGATGAGATAGATAGAGTTGTCTTAGAACAATATCCTATCCTTAAGAATAACTTGCATGTTAAACTACTTGGGGATCCACCCCCACCAAAGGGTGATCCTGTGTTCGAGCTTAAACAACTGCCTGATACTCTTAAGTATGCCTATCTTGATGAAAAAGAGATATATCCTGTTATAATTAGTGCTAGCCTCTCAGAGCATGAAGAAAAGTAGTTACTAAAAACTCCGAGGAAGCACCATGCTGCTATTGGATATACTCTTGATGATCTTAAGGGCATTATTCCTACCCTATGCCAGCACAAGATTAAAACTGATCCTGATTTCAAACCAGTTGCTGATCGTCAAAGGAGATTGAATCCTAAGATGAAAGAAGTAGTGAGAAAAGAAATACTAAAGCTCCTGGAAGCAGGTATCATTTATCCTGTTGCTCATAGTGATTGGGTGAGTCCGGTGCATTGCGTCCCTAAGAAGGGAGGCATTACCATTGTCCCTAATGATAAGGATGAATTGATCCCACAGAGGATTATTACTGGCTATCGGATGGTGATCGATTTTAGGAAATTGAATAAGGCCACTAGGAAAGATCATTGCCCTTTGCCTTTTATCAATCAAATGCTAGAAAGGTTGTCCAAACACACACACTTATGCTTTCTAGACGGTTATTCTGGTTTCTCCCAAATACCAGTTGCAAAATCTGATCAGGAGAAAACCACTTTCACCTGCCCTTTCGGTACCTTTGCTTATAGACGTATGCCTTTTGGATTATGTAATGCACCTGCCACCTTTCAAAGATGTATGATGGCTATATTCTGTGACTTTTGTGAAAAGATTGTCGAGATTTTCATGGATGACTTCTCCGTTTACAGGTCTTCCTTTGATGATTGCCTCAGCAACCTTGATCGAGTCTTACAGAGATGCAAAGACACCAACCTTGTCTCGAATTGGGAGAAGTGCCACTTTATGGTTAATAAGGCATCATCTTAGGACATAAAATTTCCGAAACAGGTATTGAAGTCGATAAGGCTAAGGTTAATGCAATCGAGAAAATGCCATACCCCACATATATCAAAGGTATAAGAAGTTTCCTTGGTCATGCTGGTTTCTATAGAAGGTTCATCAAAGACTTATCTAAGATTTCTAGGCCTCTTACCAATCTCTTACAAAAGGATATTCCTTTTGTTTTTGACGATGATTGTGAGGAAGCCTTCGAAATACTTAAGAGGGCTTTGATAACTACACCTATTGTTCAACCACCTGATTGGAACTTACCTTTTGAGATCACGTGTGACGCTAGTGATTATCCTGTTGGTGTTGTCCTAGGGCAAAGATTCGATAAGAAGTTGAATGTTATTCACTACGCTAGTAAAACTCTAGACTGTGCCGAGAGAAACTATGCTACTACGGAGAAGGAATTTTTAGGAGTCGTGTTTGCATGTGAAAAGTTCAGGTCTTACATAGTGGATTCCAAAGTTACTATTCACACTAATCATGCTGGTATTAAGTACCTCATGTAGAAGAAGGACGCTAAACCTAGACTTATGAGATGGGTTCTCTTGCTACAAGAATTTGATTTGCACGTTGTCGACAGAAAGGGTGTTGATAACCCAGTAGCACATAACTTGTCTAGGTTGGAGAACGTTCTTGATGACCCACAACCTATTGATGATAGCTTTCCCGATGAGCAACTGAATGTCATCAATGCTTCACGTAGTGCACCGTGGTATGCTGATTATGCAAACTATATCGTTGCCAAATATATACCACCTAGTTTCATGTACCAGCAAAAGAAGAAATTCTTCTTTGACTTGAGACACTACTTTTGGGATGATCCTCACCTTTATAAGGAAGGAGTAGATGGTGTTATTAGACGTTGTGTACCTGAACATGAACACGGACAGATCCTACAGAAGTGTCACTCCGAGGCCTACGGAGGACACCATGCGGGAGATAGAACTGCACACAAGGTATTGCAATCAGGTTTCTATTGGCCCACTCTCTTCAAGGATGCCCGTAAGTTTGTCTTGTCTTGTGACGAATGTCAAAGAGTAGGTAATATCGGTAAACGTCGGGAAATGCCTATGAACTATTCGCTTGTCATTGAACCATTTGATGTCTGGGGCTTCGATTATATGGGACCTTTTCCAAAATCCAACGGGTATACTCATATCCTAGTTGTTGTTGATTACGTCACTAAGTGGGTAGAAGCTATCCCCACTAGTAGTGCTGGTCACAACACCTCTATCAGGATGCTGAAAGAAGTTATCTTCCCTAGATTTGGAGTCCCTAGATATCTAATGACCGACGGTGGTTCACACTTCATTCGTGGTGCTTTCCGTAAAACGCTTGCTAAGTATGATGTCAACCATAGAATTGCGTCTCCCTACCACCCTTAGTCCAGTGGTCAAGTAGAGCTAAGCAATAGAGAGATTAAACTAATTCTGCAAAAGACTGTCAACAGGTCTAGAAAGAATTGGTCTAAGAAGCTCAATGATGCACTATGGGCTTATAGAACTGCCTATGAAAATCCCATGGGCATGTCTCCATACAAAATGGTGTACGGTAATGCATGTCATTCACCTCTTGAGCTAGAGCATAAAGCTTATTGGGCAATCAAAGAGCTCAACTTTGATTTCAGACATGCCGGTGAGAAGAGGTTATTTGACATTAGCTCGCTTAATGAGTGGAGAACTCAGGCATATGAGAATGCCAAGCTGTTTAAAGAGAAGGTTAAGAGGTGGCATGATAAGAGGATACAAATGCGTGAGTTCAATGTAGGTGATTATGTCTTGCTATATAACTCTCGTTTAAGATTCTTTGTAGGCAAGTTTCTCTCTAAATGGGAAGGTCCCTATGTTGTTGAGGAAGTATATCGTTCCTGTGCTATCAAGATCAACAACACGGAAGGTAATTGTCCGAGAGTGGTAAATGGGCAGAGAATCAAGCATTATATCTCAGGTACTCCCATAAATGTTGAAAGCAATACCATCAATACCATAACTCCGGAGGAATACCTAAGGGATGTTTATCAGCCTATTTCAGACTCCGAAAACGAAGAGGTATGTGATTCGATAAGAAAACAGAGTCCAAAAATTTTCTAGTAGGAAATTTTATCCGTTTTGGAATATCTGAAAAAATACAAAAATTGGAAGTAGTCTGGAAAGTACGCGAGGAGGCGAGAAGCCTGCACGGCGCGGGCCCACCGATGTCCGCGCCGTGAGGGCTTGTGGCCACCTCTTGCGCCTCCCGGACTCCGTTTTCGTGCGGGGTACTCCTTCTTGTCTGAAAAATCATTATATATACTTCCGTTTGGTCTGACCCCAGCATCACGCAGATTTCCTCTGTTTTTCGTTTCGAGTTTGTTTCTGTTTTAGATCTAGATCGCCATGACTTCCCCAAAAGCTCTGAAGGACAAGATCTTCGAGAAGGTCATCAATCCCTACCTCACGGGAGTGATGCAACACCCTCAATCTATCGAGATGCGTGAGGGGTCTAAGAAGACCGGAAGCGTGGAGACGAGGCTCGAAGCGATGGAGCAACAAGTCTTCAAGTTCCAAGGGATGGTGGAGCGTGGACTCAATGCCAACCACATGATGATCACAGACTTGACCAACAAGCACAGGATTGATGCCAATTACATTGGGAAGCAACTGCCCAGGCTCTATGACAGGATTGATCAACTCCAGGCCCAGATCTATGACCCACAGAACCAAAACTGTGAGTATGAGTATAGATTTAAATCAATACGTTGGCTGCAGATTTGAGGATTCCGGAAACTCGTTCATCTTTCCATGATGGAGCACCTATGCCTTGGAAGACGGAGGATCAAACTCATGTTGCATCAACTCCACCACCATCACCACCAAAGGAAGACAACTGAGCATTGGTATGGGCAATCCCCTTGGCTTGTGCCAAGCTTGGGGGAGTTGCCCCGGTATCGTATCTCCATCACATCTTTTGCCTTTACCTTTGTTCTATTTTTCCTTTTCAGTTTTCTCTTTCTCTATTAGTTTTAAAAGTCTTAGTGTTTTAGTCTTGAGTTTTGCTTTGTGTCACCCCCGATGTATTAGAGCTCGTGGGACATATAATAAATAGTGTCTTAGTTGAAGGGCTTTGCCTCTTACCATGATCAATAGAGTGAGAATAGAACAAAAGCATGAAAGATCATGTAATGATCTTATGGGAAATGATGGCTTCACATATAAAAAAATGAGGATTGAAACTTGTTGAGGGTAGGCAAACATAGACCTTGGTCATTGTTGCCACACCGCGATGACCATGCCAAGCTTTTTCCCGAATGTCCACCCCATCTCCTCAGTCTTTAGCACAAAAGGCAGCTTATGAACTTGTGCCCACAACATGATGAGTTCAATGGCACCTCCGCAGGGTTGCATTGCCGCACATTTTTTTTCTAATCTAAAAGACTAAGAAAGTAAAGATCTGACCTCAGATTCAAAAAAATTGCAATCTGAACTTTTTACGTGACACCAGGGACCACGACGTTTGCCTCGGAGCCCGTTCGATACCCCGTCTTCGTTGACCAGCTCATGTGGCAAAGGGGCCAGACCCCAGGAACTCCGGCGCCTGGTTGCCAGACCCCAAACGCCACGCACCACGTCTGGCTCGGGTGACTTAGCCAGCGCACAGGCCCGACCCACCCACCCATCTTCTTCCTCCTCCTAACAGAACCACATCTCTCTCTGGCCCCCCTCTTCCCCCCTCACACGCCCCTTGATCTACTCCCTCCTTCAGCAAAATCCATAGATATGATCCCCCATGCTTCTTTGAGGTAATCTCTTCAATCCCTTCATTTTTTTTTGTTTCAACATTTCATTTTTAGAGTATTTTTGAATATTAGGTTATGTTAGATTAGATGATTTTGTCTTAGTATTAGGGATTGTTTTGTAGTTGTTAGATGATAAAGTCGTGTAGTTTCTATATGACAAAAAAATTGTGTAGTTAAATATGTTAGGCAGATTTTATTTTGGCCTTTGGATCATTTTATTTTTTGTGTAGTTCAATATGTTATATGATATATATGTGTAGGTGTTAGATGATAATTTTTTGTGTAGTTCAATATGTTAGGCAGATTTTATTTTGGCCTTTGGGTCATTTTATTTTTTGTGTAGTTCTATATGTTAGATGATATAATTGTACGTATTGTTCGCATTATTTTGTGTAGTTGAATACGTTAGATGATATAGTTCAGTTTGGGGCATTTTTCTTAATATGTTAGATGATGATATAGATGGACGTTTTGTTGGCATTTTTTAATATGTTTGATGATGATATAGATGGACATATTGTTGGCATTTTATTTTTTTTGCAAAAGAGATGATGAAATTCGATGTATGTTATTTTTTGGTAGGATGGTGGATGATAATGACCCTTGGTATGACGGGTTAATTGAAGAGTTCGACAGAAAGCACCGTGCTCGTGCCATTGAGAATCGTAAGGTAAGAAGACTTAATCGAAGACTTGCCAATTATTCGTGCTTTTCATGTGTGCTTGTCGTACTGACATGAAGCTCACATTCTTTGCAACATGTAGTAGCTATGTGCATGAGGGGTCATGGTGCGAATGACTTTCCATACGATGTGCGCGATACGAGCCGTACATTGCAAGATTGGGTCTGCTGCCCTTTGTGTTGCAATTCAAGCGAAACCCACCACCGGTGAACCATGCAGCGCTCACCGCACTGATGGATCATTGGAGGCCCGAGACACACTCTTTCCACCTTGCCTGTGGGGAGATGGTGATGACCCTGGAGGACATGGCCATGATAATCGGCCTTCCTATCAATGGTTTAGCTGTTACGGGTCATGTCAGCGCCATTAACTAGCGAGCTCGGGTTGGTGATTTAATTGGTGTTCAGCCCCCTCTCCCTCTGCCAGGCAAGGTTGATAGCTCGAAAGTGAAGCATTCCTGGCTAAAATAAGTCAGAGGAGCAAACAATCCGTGCCCTGCGGATGCCGATGAGATGGTTGTGCAATAGTCTACTCGGGCCTATCTTTGGTATGTGCTAACCAAAGTGGTCTTCACAGACGCAACTGGGAACTCAGCCCTCTAGATGTATTTGAAGCTACTCAGGGACTGGGATACTCAGTATAGCTGGGGTTCAGCAGCACTAGCATACTTGTATCATTGGGTAAGAGCTATCTGCAGAGATTTATCTTTCATTTGCCATGCTCCACACATTGCTAACATATGTATGTTTAATTACAGTTGGACCAGGCATCAACGAGGACAAAAGACACATCTTCATTGTGCGGGTTTGTGTGGAGCCTCTGTGTGGATGTGGGAGCGGTTGCCGGTTGGACGTCCCGTGTTCACGAACCCCGATATGCCAAACCCCAATCGCATGAAGGGCTTCATGATCAAGATCCATATCGCGCCCCACAATTGCCTATTGTTGGGATCAGGTGTCTGTTTACACCGGAAGGTCTCATGTGCGATATAAGTGTTATGTGAACGAGTTGGACACCTTAACTGCTAAGCAGGTGCCAACATTTCAGCTCCTTCTATTGTAGGTTTTCTGACGGCCTTACGAGAATGTGTACCTAATATCTCAGCTCATCCTATTGTAGGTTTTCTAGCAGCCTTATGAGAATGATCGTGATTTCAACATCAATGATATGTACACACGTGATAATCTTCTTTGACGGGCGAGGTGTCCAATGATATTCTTTTATGTTGTCGAGTGGCACTTTGTAGATCGTGTTGTCGGCCAATTTGGAAAACTGCAAGGTATTTCAATTGAGGAGAGCAAGGAGACAATCACAAAGCTGCATAGGTGAGCAAAAATTCGTATAAGATTTGTACTCTAGCATTATGAAAGTATATGTTTGCTAATTCTTTGAAACATGCATCGTTTGTAGGTTTAGTCGAAGGAACAATCAGGATATATCGGATTGGGCGAACAAGCACAATCATTGGATAGCAATGTGGAATCGGAGAGAGACGTTTGTTATGTAATCTGGAATTCGTGAACGTGTTGTGAATCTTTTATGTGAGTTCAAGACCCTTTTATGTGATATGAACGTGGTATGAATATGTTGAATGTGTTATGAATGTGTTATGAAAATGGCCCTGGCATTTGGGCATCAGGGGGGAGAGAGATATCGCAGCTCCTGGCTCAGGGGGGCAGACGCCAGAGCCCATGGCGTTTGGGCATCAGGGGTAGACGCCAGAGCCCCTGGCGTTCGGGCATAGGGGGGAACGGCACAACTCCTGGCTCACGGGGGCAGACGCCACATCCCATGGCGTTTGGGCATCAGGGGGCAAACGCGGGAGACCCTGGCGTTTGGGCATCTGGTGGAGGGAGACGGCATAGCACCTGGCTCAGGGGGACAGACGCGAGAGACCATGGCGTTTGGGCATCATGGGGCAGACGCCGGAGACCATGGCGTTTGGGCATCAGGGGGCAGACGCCGGAGACCCTGGCGTTTGGGCATCTGGGGGAGGGAGAAGGCACAACTCCTGGCTCAGAGGGCCAGACGCCAGAGCCCATGGCGTTTGGGCATCAGGAGGCAGACGCTAGAGAAACGTTTGCACCCGCACGGTTTTCCCATCGCAAACTGATATGTTTGATGCCTTCGCCGTTGTTATCAAATGTGAGCATGGCCAATGATACTTACTAGGCCTCTCGCACTGGCACCACGTGTCTGGAGGTGCACCTCAAATGCGGCACCACCATATGAATGATCGTCTTGTGTTGTGCCACCTAGCTCGTCGATTTGATATTTCATTTCATATCTATCGAATGTGATAATTTGTTGTTGCAAAGACTTGATTGCTTCTAACTGAAGCCATTCATCAACCTTTGTCGGATAATCCATTTTCTCACCTATCCAGTCGAAAGTCTCTTCTGAATGACTCTGAAAATACTCATTAAGCTTGAAGAAGGTATACTCCACTATTGCTCTCACCGGTAATGAACGGGCACCCTTGATCATGTTGTTGAAACATTCAACCAAGTTGCTCGTCATGTAGCCATACCGCCTTCCTCCGTCATCATGAGCACGTGCCCACTTGTGCTTCTCACTGGAATTCCTGGTTAAGAATTATTTTCCCCCGGCGTTCACCTCTGCAAACAGTTTGTTGTACCGAGCATCAAAAGCTTGTGTAGTGAAGGCCACACATACATGGGTAAGGTCTTTACTGAACTCCTTGCTCTTACATGTCCGGTAAAAGTTGGCCACAAAATGCCTCATGCACCAGCTGTGGCAAAGCTCTGGAAAGCCTGGAATAACAATGTTCACTGCCTTGAGTATGCCATGGTGCCGGTCTGATATGATGCATACCTCCCTATAAACAATCACCTTGTGCCTCACATGACCCAGGAACCACTCCCAGTTGTCTTGGTGCTCGGAAGGCACCAAAGTAAATGCAATTGGCATCACATTGTCGTTTGACGAGTGGGCCATTGTTACCATTAGTGGGCCCTTGTAAATGAATTAAGCACAACAATAACAATTTTTGGTTATCTAAAATCAATCCATTATGCCCACATCATATCAACACTAAATTATTAAACAAAATCTACAACACATCATATATTAACATATTTAACAAAATGCTCCAAAGGCCAAACTAATATACCAACACATTGAACAAACCTATATAATCTAACAACTACCAAGAAATCCTTAAAACTAAGAAATAATCTACTTATCTAACATCACCCGTTCTTCACAAATACTCTGAAAAGAAGATGTTAAAAAATTTGGAGGGATTGGGAGAGATTACCTCAAGGATGATTAGGGGGCTTGGATCCACACACTTTGATGGAGGAGGGATTAGATCACGGGAGATGAAGTGTGAGGGTGAAGAGGAAGCGAAGCTAGATGCGTTCTGGTTGGAGAGGAACAAAGATCCATCGGGTGGGGCGGGCCCGCGCGGCTGGCTGACTTAACTGGGCCAGACGCCAGGGTGTGTGGCGTTTGGGCCTGGCGACCAGGGTGCCTGGCGTCTGGCCCTTTGCCACATCAGCAGGGCAGCAACGGAGGAGGATTGAGCGGGTCCAACCCAAACGCCAGGGTGCTTGACGTCTCCCGTGCAACCCAAATGTCAGAGATGTTGGCGTCACCTGAAGAGGTTAGATCTGATTTTTCTTTTGAATCTAAGGTCAGATCTGTAATTTGTCACACTTTTAGGTTAGAACAAAAAAATTATCCGCATTGCACGTTGAAGTCGGCGAAGATGACGGCGTCGTTGCGGAAATGCCAAAGACCAGCAGCCACCACATGATGTCGGTCCCCCTCCTCTGTGAAAGACACCATGAAGCGGCGGTCTTTGCTCGTGACCCGATGGCCACGACATCAGTACGAAGCCGCATGGGCTCTGTTTACATGAGGGTTAGAATTGGTTAGATGCATCTAACCCATCCAAAAGAACTAACCCACCCAAAAGGTGTTTATTTGGGTTAGAGTTAGGTGAGACCCAGAAAAAGTTGTTTTTCCCTCTACCTTCACCATACAAAATTCTGGATAAATGAGCCATATGATGAAAAAAATGCATTTATTGACAATCTAACCGTATCATCCAAACATCTCTTTGATTATAGTTAGTTCAGAGTTAGTCTAGAGTTAGAATTTAACTCTTAACTTTTAACTCAGTTAGAGTATCCAAACAGGGCCATGGTCCTTTGAGCTCGTTGATGATGACCGAGGGATTGACCGCACATAGCAGCGCCTTCATGTCCATGACGATTGGCGAGTTGTCGAAAATCGACCACCTTAGCCTTGCGATGCCTGCGCAAGGGAGGAGCAAGCACTGGGACAAGAGAGAAACCCACTGAAGGTAACGGGGTAGTGGTCAGAGCAAGACCCGACGTCCCTCCCACCGCGCTTCTTCCTCAACACAGCGCGGGAATGGCCGGGCACTCCAGCCTCTTGGCGGACTCCCCCTCCGCAGGCCTCAGGGGGCCGGCGAGCGCCTCAGCCTTTCCATCAACGCCCGAGCCCTTCAGTCCCTTGTTCTCGCCCTGACCTGCCATGTGCAGCAAGCAGCACAGGAACGATGAGGAGAAAAAAGTGATGCTGATGAACACCAGGTTAGGATGAAGAAAACAAAGCAATTTCGGCCCCATCAAATACATATGCAGGTCCTAAAATCTTGCCTCCATATTACCAAAATTAACTCCCGTATTAACTTCCTCTTCTTCCTGTGGACTAAATCCTAATCCCCTTTTGAAACCAGAATCGGCCTCAGCAGAAACGCCCCCCAATTCATCCCCATAATTAGTTGAGTAAAGTACGCCAAAGCTTAAATCCGCCGGCCGGATCGCCGGGCCGCGGGCTGCCTCACCCCGTGTGATGTCCCTCTCCAATTTGAACGCTTTCGCTTCCGATCTGAAGAAATCCGCTGCTTTCCTCCGCATGCGCCCCATGATTCTCTCCGGGTTCCTAGCTCGGCTCAGAAGTTCCCTTCGTCGTCTCTTTGTCAGGCTGCAGCTAAGTTCAGCAAGTTCAGTTAGCATAAATGCACTATGGAGTCTGTCGGAAGTAATCTAAGCCATTCGATGCTCATCCAACGGTTGCTTGAGGAGGAAGGTACTGTGGAATTCCGACAACACCCCTCGGAAACGATCGCATGTCCCTCTTCCTTGCTGGCCCGCGCGTCCGTCTTTCCCCTTGGCTATAAAGCCTTGTAATCTCCCTCTTTTGCTACTTTATGTAATATGTTAATCAGGGTTGAACCCTAGCCGCTGGAGCCGAGCTACTATCCATTTTTGTTATATGAGAGCTCTAAATTCCCTTGCTTCTCTCTGAAATTCCACCGAGTGATGTGTTCATGTTCATCCTTGTTCATCGATGGTAGTCAGTTCCTGACAATTGGTATTAGAGGCCCAGTCTTTCCTTGGCTTCGGGAAGCAGGAGAGGAAGAAAGTCGCAGATCCATGGGGAGTTCATGGAGGCGGCCGGAGTGGCAAGATTTGGGTGCAATTAGGCCTTCCCCTGGTTACTGGAGCATACTGCTGCAGTGGTAAAACCCCAGGTGTGGGGATCTGATCGACCAGAGAGGATATCTAGAAGGTAAATTCCCTCCCTGAGAATTCGCAGCAATAGCAAGCATGGCAGGAGCAGAGTCAGCAACAACGGAAGATTTGCAGTTGGATTTGAAATCCTTGCGGCAAGAAAGAGATGAAGATCGTAGAGAATTTCAGCAGTTCCAAGCTACAGTCAACAAGAACTTCATTACTATGCAAAATAACTTTGACAAGATACAAGACAATTTCAGAAAACTGCTGCTGGACCCAGATCCAGGAAAAGGAGAAGAAGCTGATCATGCTTCAGTGCAAGGTGAGGTTTTGCACAAAACTAACCCTGTTGGATCACCTCAAGCAGCACCAGGGCATCCAAAGCAGCTTGTGGCAAACACTCCACCTTCTGTTACAATGCCTGGAAAGCCTACCTTCGGAGTAGTTGGTACAGCAGTATTGAGAGATCAAGCTGGCACAGAGCTAAACTTGGATGGGACTCTGAAGCAGCCTTATAGGCACCCTAACTTTGGGACTAACAAGACAGAAGGGACGGGTCAAAGTGCTCTGGCTTGCAATATGATCCAAGGTGAAGATCTGCAGGAAGTAGAGGGGTATGACAATGAGTATAGGAGGAGAGTGAGCACTCTAGTGGATAATAGAAGAAGCCCTTTAACTGTTGAACCTGCCAAGTTGATTTTGAATTTGAAGGAAAGGACCCTGAATCCTGGATACAGAACTTGGATCAGTATTTTGCTGATGCTAGAACACCTATTGAGCACATGACTGAGCTAGCCATCTCTTATTTGAAAGGAGTTGCTGTGAAGTGGTGGAGAAGCACTCGCTTTGCACCACGAAACATAGCTTGGCATAAGTTCTGTTCATTATTGTCTGAAAGATTTTCAGTGCAATCTGTATGTGACATTGTTACATCTTTTCATGCTGTCCACCAAGTGACAACTATAGCAGATTATGTAGAGAAGTTTGAGCAGCTGATGAACATTATGAGAAGAGAAAATCCTGGAATTCCTAATGATTATTATGTTACCAGTTTTGTTGCTGGTTTAAACCCTTATATCAAGAGCCATGTGGAGTGCTTCAAACCAAAAGATCTACAGACTGTTGTGTGGTATGCGAGAAGAATGGAAAAGGCTCAACAACCTCCTGTAGTGGTGCAAACAAAACCTTACTTCCATCATGCTAAAATACAAGTAAATTTTGATGCTTCAAGTGCTCAGAGTGGGACAGTGCCTATACCAAAGAGCACAGTCATTCAGCAGGCTAAGCAGAACCAAGTCTGCTATAAGTGTAGAGAACCCTGGGTTCCAGGACACAGGCAAGTTTGCAAAATGAGCCAAAAAGCACAGATACAAGCTTTACTATTTCAAGAGGAGAACAATTGATATGTGATATATGTTACTGATTTTGAGGACCCTGACTTGGAAGGACAAGAACTACCACCTAAAACTGTACTGCAGGTTTCTATGCATGTTGCTCATGGTCTTAGCTCTGCCAAAAACACTTTTATACTGTCAGTTAAGATTGGAGAGAAATTAGCAACTGCCCTATGTCTGTAGCACTGCTACATTTGTATCACCTGAGATGGCAGCCAATATGTCTGTAGCACGAGTAGCTAACTCCAAAGTAAAGGTAGTAGTGGCCAGTGGTGAAGTGCTGTGGAATGAATTCACTATGAGAAACTGCCCTTATGAAATTCAGGGCAAGAGCTTTTGTGACAGTTTCAGAGTTCTTAAATTAACAGGATATGACATGATCCTAGGAGTAGACTGGTTAAAGAAATACAACCCAGTGCAAATGGACTTTGTGAAGATGGAATTAAGAATTTCAGACACACATGGGCAAGTTATAACTTTTATAGATGAAACTGTTCCCTTGGAGAGATTAACTGAGAGCCATGATAATTCTAGCAAACTCATGGATCAAGCTGTCCGTGGTTTCTTCCTATTCCCTTTGTGTGGAGAAGGGTATGAGCTAGCAGCCAATGTGATACCTGATGATTTGCAACCACTGCTGCAACAATATGAGCAACTGTTTCAGGAACCTAGTGGATTACCTCCTAGCAGGCCTTGTGATCATAAAATACCACTGATGGAGGGAGCAAAGATAGTAAACTAGAGGCCATACAGGGTGCCACATCACCAAAAGGAAATATTGGAGAAGATTATACTAGATTTATTAAAGAAGGGATTAATCAGACCTAGTACAAGCCCCTTTTCTTCTCCAGTTCTGCTTGTGAAAAAGAAAGATGGCTCATGGAGACTTTGCACTGATTATAGGAAATTAAATGCTATCACAGTCAAAAATAAGTACCCAATTCCTGTGATTGAAGATTTGTTGGATCAGTTAAAGGGAGCAAAGTACTTCTCCAAAATTGATCTAAGAAATGGATATCATCAAATAAGGATGGCTGAAGAAGACATAGCAAAAACTGCATTCTCTACCCACATGGGACTGTTTGAATACTTGGTGATGTCCCTTGGACTAACAAATGGCCCACCATCATTCCAAGCATTAATGAACTTGTTGTTTGGGTTGCTAAAATTTGTGGTGGTGTTCTTTGATGACATCCTAGTGTTTAGTATATCACAGGAAGCACACAAGCATCATTTACAGCAAGTATTTGAAATTCTGCAAGAGAACAAATTATATGCTAAGTTGGAGAAATGCTCATTTGGTCAAAAGGAAGTGGAGTACCTGGGCCACATCATCAATGAGGAAGGTGTATCCACAGATCCCTGCAAGATAAAAGCTGTCCAAGGTTGGCCAGTGCCTGCTAACATTACTGAGCTAAGAAGCTTCTTGGGCTTAAGTGGATATTACAGGAGGTTTATTCAGGGGTATGGAATTATCTGCAGACCTTTATTTGATTGTTTGAAAAAGAACTCATTTGAATGGAAGGAAGAACAAACCATGGCATTTGAGGCACTCAAACAAAAACTTACTCACACTCCTATACTGGCCTTACCTGATTTTACTAAACCCTTTGTCCTGGAGACTGATGCTAGTGGATATGGATTAGGGGTTGTAGTGATGCAGGATGGAAGACCTCTCTCAGTTTTCAGCAAGGCAGTTGGCCCTAAAGGAGCAGCTATGTCTACTTATGATAAAGAAGCATTGGCAATCATAGATGGAGTTAAGAAATGGAAGCACTACTTTGCTGCAACTGCACTGATCATCAGGACAGAGCAGGAAAGTCTCAAGTACATCCAGGAACAGAAAATCATTGAAGGAATTCAGCATAAACTGTTGCTGAAGTTACTAGGTCACAACTTTAAAGTGGAGTACAGGAAAGGGAAAGAAAACAATGCTGCTGATGCCTTATCCAGGGTAAAGCATAAAATTTCAGCTCTGATAGCAACAACTACTTCACCTACCTAGGTCAAGGAAGTGGTTAAAAGCTATGAAAATGATAACAAGATTAAAGAGTTAATTGTTGCATCTGTAGCTGATAAAGATGGCAACATTGCATACACTTTCAAGAATGGCATACTCAGATACAAGAGCAAGATTGTAGTAGGAAGAAATACTGATCTCAGGCAAGAAATTATGAATGTGTTCCACAATTCAGAGCTTGGAGGACATTCTGGAGAAAGAGCAACTTATCAGAGGGTTAAGCTAGTATTTCACTGGTCTGGGTTAAAACAGGACATCATTGTCTTTGTGAAAAACTGTCCAGTGTGCCAAATCAACAAAGTAGAGCATACTCCATACCCTGGATTACTAGAGCCTCTGCATGTCCCTGATTTTGCTTGGGCACACATCAGCATGGATTTTGTAGAAGGGCTACCTGTTTCTGACAACAAAGATCTTATCCTGGTGGTGGTGGACAGGTTTACTAAATATGCACACTTTATAGCCATGAAACATCCTATATCAGTCCAGTCTATTGCTAGAGCCTTCTCTGACAATGTGTTCAGGTTATATGGCATGCCTGTGGTGATTGTGACAGACAGGGATAGGATCTTCACCAGTAACTTATGGAAGCAACTATTTAGATCCATGAAGGTTAATCTGCATATGAGCACTAGGTACCACCCACATACTGATGGTCAAACACAGAGAGTGAACGAGTGCTTGGAAAATTACTTGAGGTCTATGTGTTTTCAACAACCTAGGAAATGGCACGGATGGTTGGCTCTGGCAGAATGGTGGTACAACACATCCTTCCACACTTCACTGAAGATGGCACCATTTCAGGCTCTGTATGGTTTTCCTCCACCATTAGTAACTGAATCAGCTCTGCTAGATTCTATTTGGGAAGATAGTGAAAACCTGATGCAGCACAGGGAACTGGCTACGGAAGTAATCAAACACAACCTTAGCAAGGCATATGCCAGAATGAAGCTCTATGCTGATCAAAAGAGAAAGGAAAGATAGTTCTTGGTTGGAGACATGGTGTACCTAATGTTGCAACCCTACAAGCACACATCACTCAGCCTCCATAAGCATCTCAAGTTGCATTCAAAATATTATGGTCCTTTTAGAGTGCTAGAGAAGGTGGGCAAACATGCTTATAAGTTGTTGCTACTAGAAGGTTGTGAGCTGCATCATTCTTTCCATGTGAGCCAGTTCAAGAAACACATTGGCCAACATGTGGTGCCATCCCCACAACTACCACTTGTTCATGCTGATAGAACAATCAAAAGGGAGCCAGAGACTGTGCTTGAGAGGAAGCTTATCCCTCGTCGACAGGGTGACATCAGCATCCCAGTGGTGCGTTGGTTAGTAAAGTGGATCAATATGCCGATTGAAGAAGCTACGTGGGAGGATGTAGCCTTTATTCAGAATTTTTTTCCTGCATTCCAAGCTTGAGGACAAGCTGTGTTTCATTTGGGGGGTATTGTCAGGCTGCAGCTAAGTTGAGTAAGTTCAGTTAGCATAAATGCACTGTGGAGTCTGTCGGAAGTAATCTAAGCCATTCGATGCTCATCCAACGGTTGCTTGAGGAGGAAGGTACTGTGGAATTCCGACAACACCCCTGGGAAACGATCACGCCTCCCTCTTCCTTGCTGGCCCGCGCGTCCGTCTTTCCCCTTGGCTATAAAGCCATGTAATCTCCCTCTTTTCCTACTCTATGTAATATGTTAATCAGGGTTGAACCCTAGCTCCCGGAGGTGATCTATTATCCATTTTCGTTATATGAGAGCTCTAAATTCCCCTGCTTCTCTCTAAAATTCCACCGAGTGTTGTGTTCATGTTCATCCTTGTTCATCGATGGTAGTCAGTTCCTGACACTCTTCAAGGTGATCCAGTCCTCAGCGAGGAGGCCACCCACCATCTCCCGCGAATCGCAGCAAGCCAGCGCGGCTACCGCGGGCGGCGCTGCCTCAGTCACCCTCGCGCGGGTCGCCCTGGCTGTCGCCATAGCCCCTTGCGTAACGCTTCCAACTAGCTAGAACAATTAGGAGACTCATCTGATTACAATTTGTTTTCATCTGATTCGACCCTTATCTTTATGTTCAGAATCCAAATAGGACTCCTATTGTCTTGATAATAAAATCGTATAACCCGGTTTCGTCCACTTCTCTTGAGCTCCACAAAAGCCAGGTATGATCTCAATGATAATCCCATCTTTTACCCCAATTCCATAAGAGCGTGGATATCTTCAAAAGAGAGGCAATCATCAGCTTAGAACACACATAACACATCAGGACAATTGAGGATAAGACCTTGATTCACGATCCCTCCGTAAATAAATATAAGACACAATTTAGCCATCAATAACTATGCGCGAAGATAGCGAATGTGTTGGAGATGCCCTAAGACCATAAGGCCATTTCTAACCGATCGGCCGACGAGTGATTGTTTGAAGCCAACGGTGATGTAGTTTCCTTGTTTCATTTTACTAGAGGCGGCCACAACCTGCAACAAGTCCCGCTGCCACCAAGTGTTCGATGAAATGCCAATAAGGTGAAAAAATATATGCCAACATTCATGACCATCGGCTGAATTCCTCGCCCTTTGGAGTCTTCGGTCGCCATCAGACTTGATAATCTCAACTAAGACTTCATTTGGGATCATTCCGCTCAAGACATGGAGCAAGAGGTTGCCGAGGAAGAGGAGGATACCGAGGAAGTGGTGGCCGATGTAGATGTGATCGAGGAGGAGGACCTTTTGGAGGTGATGGGACAAAGCATGCAGGTGTCAAGGTCACGCATCTCCAACTACAACCAAGCGATCTCCAGGGATGCAATGATTGGAATGGATCAAACCAAGACTATGTTTTGGGATATAATTATCAAGAACTACAACCAATCCGTGGACGTACGATCAAGTCGTACACAAGGTTTTTTGGGGCATTGTTGGAGCACCATTCATGACAAATGGAACAATAATCGGGTTGCATCAACCAAGTGAATCATGCACCATTGAGTAGTGTGCAAACCGCGGAGTATGGACCCTACATCGAAGAACTATTCAAGCATATGAGCACCATGTTCCGCCATAAGTCATTCATGTTGCATCATTGCTACAAAGAGCTATGCGGGAACAAAAAGTGAATCCAAAGAATCATGAATACCATTGATACGTCTCCAACGTACCGATAGTTGATGAAGTATTCATGCCATATTTACCCATGTTTACATTATTTTTATATGGTTTGGATGCACTTTGTATGATTTCATTAGAATTAACCAGTACTAACGTTGTTTTTAGCAGAATTGCCATGGTGTTATTTTTTGTAAAGAAAATAGAAGTTCACGGAATCACCCGAAACCTTTTACGATTTTTTCTCGAAGAAATAAGAAATATTCGCGCGAAGAACCACCGGAGGGAGGTGTAACAGCCCGAGGCCGACGCTCCAGAAGATTCCCCTTTTATTCCGTTGTCTTCGTGTTATTATTTTGTTTGTCGCATTCATCTTCGCATCATGCACATCATCCGCATTGCAACGACACTCTATTATCGTCATATTTTAAAACTTGCTTCTGTTAGTAGTTGCCGATTCTCTGTGTTTTTGTCGTTGTCCGTTTTGAGACCAACCACACAAGCCCGCTCCCGCGGCATCGTTAATATCTTGTTTTCAAAAATGTGCATAAAATATTCTCAGATTGGGTTGAAACTTCGTGTGTGGTCTTATTTTATTGTAGGTAGGTCGTGTGCCAAATTTCGTCGTAATCAAAGATCGTTTGATACCCGAACGATCGACCGTAGCAGCACCGTCATCGGTTTAATTGCCGCATGTTCAGGTGTTTTAAAACTCTATCACGGGCCGCACTATTTCCCTCTCATCCCTACATAGCCCAACTACAAAGTCCACTAGACCCACCTAGCCACTCCCTCCGTTCGTGGTCGTCGGATCGCGAATGGACGGATGAGGTCCATCCCATCATAGACCAAACCCTATATAAGGCCACTCCATGGAGAGAGCTATCTCACTCTACTAGGGTTTCCTCCTAGCCAAATTTGCAGCCACCCCCCATAAAACCACACCTGCTAGCTCCTCCTCCTCTCTCTCCCGAAATCCATCCCAGGGTCAAATCTGGACCACTGATTCGCCCATTTCCCCACCTACCGGACACGTCCGCCACCAACCGGACATGTTCGGCGACGGTAGCGTCCACAGCCTCCACGCAGCCATGGAGGATCCCGAGCTCCACCTCACGCGCGCTCGCAGCCCTGCACCGTGCTAGAGCCCTGCCGGAGCAGCCCCGCGCCGCAGCCCTGCAGCCGCCAGAGTAGCACTGCCGGAATGCGCCGCCACCGCGCTCCCCGCCTGCCCCGCGTCGTCCACGCCGCCGCCGTCGACGGCCCCCGATCAGCGTCATCGTCCGCCACCTCAAGGCCCGAGCCGGCCGGATTCGGCCAAATCCGTTTCGAGAAGCCCATTCCCGACTTTTGCACACGGGCACCCGCCGGAGTGCTCTCCTCCGTCGTGGCCGTTGACCCACGCCGCCAAGTCCTCTGCCCATGTTGTGGCACCAGGGAGACGACGGAGCTCCCGCTCGCCCAACCCCTGGACCATGCATGCCAGGCCGGCTGGGCCAGATCCGACCAGCCAGCTCTAGCTCTACCCCCCCCCCCCCCCCCCCCCCCCGCGCGCGCGCGCGCAAGCCGAGCCAGACCAGCCTCTCCACCATCAGCCCCAAGGCCCATGGTGAGCATCCATTCGGCCCAGACCCCCTGCTATCTGACGCGCAGGGTGTATAATAATTATATTGCCCATATGTCTCGTTAGGCCCATCATTGCAGATTCGGCCCATAGCTTTTTTTCGTTGTCTACAATTTTGCTATTAACCTGCGAATTTGCTAGATTTCAGGAAAATGCATTATTTTAAAACACCCGTAACTTTTAAACCATGCGTCGGATAGAAATAAGTTTTATATGATAAACGTGTAGAATTTTGTGTAGATTAATATTTTGCATCTTGCATGCATATTTAAAACTATTTAACCTGATGTTTGCATAGAATTGTGTGTTGTTATATTAAGGTGAATTAATCCGTAGCTATTTAAGTGTGCATCTGAATTGCTCAAACCTAGTAGGAAAAATGTTCATGTTGTTTGCAACGCATTTCCATGCATGGGAAAAATAGTCATCTCGTTGTTTTCATGTAGGTGGCATAAATAGTTTGCTATGTCGGGTTTATGTCATATTCTCGCATATATGTGATGGCATTAGTTTTATTTGTAACCCCACATGTGATATATCTTCCCGGGGTAAAAAAATCCATAGGATTTAATTGTGCACTTAGTTTTGTCTTTTGAGTAAGTTAGCATGCATGATATTTTTCCATGATGACCTTATGTTTATTTTGTGTGATTAATTCCATGCATGATATGAATTACTTGTCAACATGAGATATGCTCTAGGACATGTATGCTAGCCTCTGATAATTTTGGTTGCTATAGAAATCCATGTTTAGGTGTTCTCTTCTTGTTGCTAACATGCTAGAAAATAGTGCTGATTTGAGATGAAGAAACATTTCCAACTCTGAAATCCGTAATATTTTGTTGTTGTCTTGCCATGTGTATTGCTAATGATCTACATCCCCTTTGGGATTGGTGCAATGGAGTTAGATGTAGTGATTAAGTTTCTTTAGCATGCTGTTAAGTTTCATGCCATTCTATGCCCTGTAGCATATAGCTTTACTGTTGCCAATATGCCATCTCGTTAAAAATTGCACTGTCAAAATTGATATTTTTACCAAGTCTGAAATTGTGTGCAACTTCCTATTTTGTGAGCTCATTTACTTGTGATCCATGCTTCCATGCAACTTGTCATTGATAGAGTGTTATTGTGCATCTCGGCCACTACTTACTCATGCCTCTGATAATTTACTAGAATGATGCGTAGAATCACGTGAACCTAGTTATTCTGTTGTTTAACAAATATTAAAATATGTTAGTTCAGATCTGTCCTGATTTCTTAATGAACGTATGGGGTCATTTCGGAGATTCTATAAGTTGTTTTCGATGTCATTTAAAATTCCTAGATAGGTAGTTCAGTTATGCTTCACCTCCTGCCATGTTTTAAAACATTTAATATTGTCGTGTACCTAAACGGGAGTGAACTAAATAATTTGTATGTGGAGTTTCTTCAATATGCAACTCGTTGCATATTGAGCTTCACTTAATGTGTAGTGTTTGATTATTGTGAATTGCCGTGTCATGCCTTGCATAATTGAACTGGACATGCATCATATTCGGTTGTGCATCATATCGTTTATGTGTCATGGTGAATATCGTGTGTTGATTCTTGTTTCTGGTTTGCTTCTTCTCGATAGAGTTCTGCAAGCCCGTCGGAATGTGAGTATCCGTTTGATTATGTCGGTTCGTGTGCTTCACGGATTCATTCTTCTTCCAAGCGGGATCACAGGCAAGATGATCATTTCCCTAGATACCATTTCTATTAATGCCATGCTAGTTGTCTTGTTTCTTTCGCTATGCCTCGCTGCCTACCACATGTTAAATAAGCCTCCCAACATTGCCATGAAAACCTCTAACCTTTTCCACGTCCTAGCAAACTACTATTTGGCTATGTTACTGCTTGCTCGGCCTTTTGATAGTGTTGCTAGTTGCAGGTGCAGTTGCTTCTGGTTCCTTGTTATATCACCATATTATTGCTAATGAATTTAATGCACCTATATACTTGGTAAAAGGTGGAAAGCTTGGCCTTCTAGTCTGGTGTTTTGTTCCACCTTTGCCGCCTTAGTTTTGGCTACCGGTGTTATGTTCCATAAATGAGCGCTCCTAACATGCTTGGGGTTGTTATGGGGACCCCCTAGATTTTTGTTTAGGGATAAACCTCGTCTGGCAAGTCTAAACATTGGTACTACATTTGCCCAACATAATAATACTGAAAAACATAGGGCGTCATGAACCCAAGGAGTAATTCAACATAATACAAGGAGGGCGAGTGGTGATGTGCTGGTCCTAAACAAAGACACTTGCGGGGCCACCTCAGGCAACTCGAGGGATTTCTATCCGGTTACCGTACGTAGTGCTCATTCGTCGTGTCCTGAGAACGAGATACGCGCCTCCTATCGGGATTGTCGACACGCCGGGTGGCCTTGCTGGACTTGTTTTACCTTTCTTGAACGTCTCGTGCATGGGATTCCGAGGATACATTGGTCTATCTCGAGGTTGAGGTTTTCCAATAGGAACCCGAGGAGATCACGAGTTTCCCCTGATCGAGGTTATTTCGACGCAGCGTGTGGTAGTTTGTGATGGACTAGTTGGAGCACCCCTGCAGGGTAAAATCTTTCGGAAAGCCGTGCTCACGGTTATGTGGCAAACTTGGAAATTTTGTTTAACATCAAGGGTCTAGATAACTTGAATTAAGCTTAATTAAAAATTGCCAACTGAGTACGTAACCGTGGATGTCTCTTTCGTGAGCTCCTTCTCCGATCTAGAACACGGTGGGGTTATGTTTGACGTAAGTAGGTGTTCACGATCATTCATTTGATTATTATTAGTTCACGTCCGCTATGCGTAGATCAACCCCCCTCTTTTATTCTTGTACTCGTAAGTTAGACACCTCAAATAAATGCTTAGTCGCTTGCTACAGCCTCACAACTTAACCATACCTCATCCATTAAGCTTTGCTTGTCTTGATACCTTTGGAAATGAGATTGTTGAGTCCCTCTGGCTCACAGATTACTACAACAACAGGTACAGGTACTGGTAAAGCAATAATTTGACGTGAGCGTGATGATTGTTCTATTTGGAGATTCTTCTTCTTCTTCTTCTTCATCGATCTAGGGTGGGTTCGAGGCCGGCAACCTAGGATAGTAAGGATGGACGTCGTTCTTTTATCGTTTGTTTTTGTCCATAGCCGGACCGTGCTCTTCTTCATGATGGTTGATTATGTTTGTTGTATTTATGTGATCTTGATGTTGCTTGTGGCGAGTGTAAGCCAACTCCTTATACTCATATTTTTAGTACATGTACTTGTAATGATATCCATTCTTGCGAAACGACGAGATGTGTTTCTATCCGTGCCGAGGCACTCGCGCCAAAATAAGGATAGGATCACATCTTGGGCGTCACAAATTGGTATTAGAGCAGTACCAACCTAGGAGACCCCTTGATTGATCGACCTTGGCCGAGTCGAGTCTAGTGAAAAACTACTATGAGTCGAGTTATATATGGGATAGTAGGATTCTTTTTTCTCCTCTTCTATGCTCTGGTGAGGAATCTTAACATAATAATTTTAATTCTACTCCTCTTCTCACTCAAAATGTTTTTAGTATCACGCGAATATTTTTGCAGTCTATATGATGTTGATGTGATGGAGTTCTGTCTTGGTGCCTCTTGTCTGACTTGATTTCTTCCGGGGAGTTGAGCCCTAGGGGATTCTCGAGCACATCACTATCATCAGATTTCTTAGTATCTCAAGAGAGAGGATGTTCGTAATTGCTTCAATACTATTAGTGGTGAGAGGAGTCCGACATCCCCAGTACTGGTGGAGAGCTGTAACGCCCCGGACACACCCGCCAGGGATCGTTACTCCTGGCGGGATCTAGACTGGACCCACATATCAATACTAGTCTTTTCTGCGCACTTTGTCCTCACTCATGCGCACCCAGGATCAACTTCCCGGTCGGTCACTGATACATCCATTTTGCATCATGTTTTCATGTTGATATTTATCGCTTCTTGGGCTGTTATTTAACTTCACGGTACTATTCTTATGCCTTTTCTCTCTTATTTTGCAAGGTTTACATGAAGAAGGAGAATGTCGGCAACTGGAATTCTAGCCTGAAAGTGGAGCAAACTTGAGATACCTATTCTGCGCAACTCGAAACGCCGTAAAAATCAACGAGGATTTTTTTTCCTGATTTATGAAAAATATTGGGCCGAAGAAATGCCAGAGGGGCGCCAGGGGGTGGCGACAAGACTGCACGGCGCGGCCACCCCCCAGGTTGCGCCATGGGGGCTTGTGGGCACCCTACTGGCCCACTTGCCCCCCTCTTTTGCTATTTGAAGGGTTTCATCCAGAAAAAAAAAATCAGAGAGGAGCTTTTTCGTGGTTTCGCCGCCGCCACGAGGTGGAACTTGAGCAGAACCAATCTAGAGCTCCGGCAGGACGATCCTGCCGGGGAAACTTCCCTCCCGGAGGGGGAAATCGTCGCCATCGTCATCACCAACACTCCTCTCATCGGAGGGGACTCGTCACCATCAACATCTTCATCAGCACCATCTCATATCCAAACCCTAGTTCATCACTTGTAACCAATCTCCGTGTCGCGACTCCGATTGGTACTTGTAAGGTTGCCAGTAATGTTGATTACTCTTCATAGTTGATGCTAGTTGGATTATTTGGTGGAAGAGTTTATGTTCAGATCCTTGATGCTACTCATTACCTCTCTGGTCATGAAGATGATTATGCTTTGTGAGTAGTTACTTTTCTTCCTGAGGACATGGGATAAGTCATGCTAATAATAGTCATGTGAATTTGGTATTCGTTCGGTAATTTGATGTGTTGTATATTGTTTTTCCTCTAGTGGTGTTATCTTAACGTCGACTACATAACTCTTCACCATTATTTGGGCCTAGAGGAAGGCATTGGGATGTAGTAAGTATATGATGGGTTGCTAGAGTGACCGAAGCTTAAACCCTAGTTTATGCGTTGTTTCGTAAGGGGCTGATTTGGATCCACTAGTTTAATGCTATGGTTAGACTTTGTCTTGATTCTTCTTTCGTAGTTGCGGATGCTTGCAAGAGTAGTTAATCATAAGTGGGATGCTTGTCCAAGTAAGGGCAGTACCCAAGCGCCGGTCCACCCACATATCAAACTATCAAAGTAACGAACGCGAATCATATGAACATGATGAAACTAGCATGACAGAAATTCCCGTGTGTCCTCGGGAGCGTTTTTCCTCCTACAAGACCTTGTCCAGGCTTGTCCCTGATGTCAACTGTTCTTCCCCTTTGCAACGGCACCAGAAGAATGTTGTTAGCACTCTCCGACAATCGAAACTAGAAGAATGTTGTTGACGCCCACTAGCGTGTGGGATTGTAGCAGTTTTCGAGGGTAGAGTATTCGACCCAAATTTGTTGATTCGCACGACGGGAGGTGAGAGAATACTCTCAAGTATTAGCAGCTGAATTTATCAGGTTCAACCACACCTGAAAGATTAGTATCTGCAAGCAAAGTAGTAACAACAAAGTAGCGAGTAACGGCAGTGGCAAGGAATAGCGGTAGTGACAGCAGTAGCAAGTAGCAACAGTAGCAAGCGACAGTAGTAGCAACAGTAGCAGCAGAGCAGGATAAGTAACATCAGTAGCAACAGTAGTAGCAGCAACACGGCAAGACAAGTAACAACAGTAGCAACAGTTGTAGCAGCAGCAGAGCAAGACAAGTAACAGCACCAGTGGGACAAACTCGTAGGCAATGGGTCGGTGATGTGTTTGGATCATATTCATCATGCAACAGTTATAACACGGAGAGATATGTGGCTAGCTCATGTTCGTCAATGTGATGTAGGCATGCATTCCGTGTGTCGTCATATGTGCTTAGGGAAAAGAACTTGCATGACATCTATTGTCCATCCCTCCCGTGGCAGCGGGGTCCAAAAGGAAACTACGGGATATTAAGGTTCTCCTTTTAATAAAGAACCAGACCAACGCATTAGCACTTGGTGAACACATGACTTCCTCAGACTATGGTCATCACCGGGAGTGGTTCCGGTTATTGTCACTCCGGGGTTGCCGAATCATAACACATAGTAGGTAACTACAACTTGTAAGATCGGATCTAAAACACACATATATTAGTGACAACATAATAATTTCAGATCTGAAATCATGGCACTCGGTCCCAACTTGGGCGTGCCATGGGGGCTTGTGGGCACCCTGCTGGCCCACTTGCCCCCCTCTTTTTCTATATGAAGGGTTTCGTCCAGAAAAAAATCAGAGAGGAGCTTTTTCGTGGTTTCGCCGCCGCCACGAGGCGGAACTTGAGCAGAACCAATCTAGAGGTCCGGCAGGACGATCCTGCCGGGGAAACTTCCCTCCCGGAGGGGGAAATCATCGCCATCGTCATCACCAACACTCCTCTCATCGGAGGGGACTCGTCACCATCAACATATTCATCTGCACCATCTCATCTCCAAACCCTAGTTCATCACTTGTAACCAATCTCCGTCTCACGACTCCGGTTGGTACTTGTAAGGTTGCTAGTGGTGTTGATTACTCTTTGTACTTGATGCTAGTTGGATTATTTGGTGGAAGAGTTTATGTTCAGATCCTTGATGCTATTCATTACCTCTCTAGTCATGAATATGATTATGCTTTGTGAGTAGTTACTTTTGTTCCCGAGGACATGTGATAAGTCATGCTAATAATAGTCATGTGAATTTGGTATTTGTTCGGTAATTTGATGTGTTGTATGTTGTTTTTCCTCTAGTGGTGTTATGTGAACGTTGACTGTATAACACTTCACCATTATTTGGGCCGAGAGGAAGGCATTGGGAAGTAGTAAGTAGATGATGGGTTGCTAGAGTGACAGAAGCTTAAACCCTAGTTTATGCGTTGCTTCGTAAGGGGCTGATTTGGATCCACTAGTTTAATGCTATGGTTAGACTTTGTATTAATTCTTCTTTCGTAGTTGCGGATGCTTGCGAGAGGGGTTAATCATAAGTGGGATGCTTGTCCAAGTAATGGCAGTATCCAAGCGCCGGTCCACCCACATATCAAACTATCAAAGTAACAAACGCGAATCATATGAACATGATGAAACTAGCAATACAGAAATTCCCTTGTGTCCTCGGGAGCGTTTTTCCTCCTATAAGACTTTGTCCAGGCTTGTCCCTTGCTACAAAATGGATTGGGCCACTTTGCTGCACCGTTGCTACTTTTGTTACTTGTTGCTCGCTACGAATCATCTCACCACACAATCACTTGTTACCGACAATTTCAATGCCTGTAGATTTTACCTTGTTGAAAACCACTTGTCAGATCCTTCTGCTCCTCGTTGGGTTCGACACTCTTACTTATCAAAAGGACTACGATTGATCCCCTATACTTGTGGGTCATCAGTCACCCATCCTAGAACTACTCCAAGCCAAGCACGCTTAACCTGGAAGTTATGTTCGAATGGGCTCCCGGAAAAGAAGGAATTCCTTATTGATATGAGTAGTCTATCATCCCTAATAAGCGTGGCTATCACATACACCACCACTCAGAGGAACCGACGTCCTTGTCGGGCCACAGGAAGTGAAAGTCTTTGGCTGATTTGACAGGAACTGACTCAGATTAGCGAACTGATTGCCACCATGCTGGAAATTGACTTGTTGCTGATTAGCTCTCTCTTGCTACAACTGTAGCAGCATCTGAGTGTTTGCATTTGTAGCAGCCATCACCGCTTCCCAAGCCTTAGTAGGAGCAGGAGGCGGCGGCGGAGGATTCTCCGGAGGAGGTGGTGGTTGCGGCACATCCTCACGCCCTGGGTTCTGACCAGTTGGTGGAGCCATCCTGAAGACGGACAACACATTAGCCCATAGAATAAATTGAAGATATGGATGAATAAAAACAACAGGAATATCTGAACAGGAATATAGCAATTGCACTCGAACAAAATAGTAAGAATGCTTCCTCAAAGTGACGGTCGACAATATTCTGATTAAGACCACTTCAAACAAGTATGAGCTAGAACTGCTCGGAACAAACATATGATCGAGATTCCATCCGATATCTTCGTGGATTAGATCGCACGGGCTCGAATTTACAGTAGCCGTCGTGTGCAAGGTAGTGCACACGACTTATGAAGTATCCCCGAGTCGTAGCGAGCTACAAGGATTCTTTAAGACACAACAAGAACCGCTGTAAGACGACCGTGAACAAACATACCCACTGAACATCGAATCCCAACCTCACATCATGCATCTGTAGGAAGATTGTCCTATAAGTTACTACTTCATATCCCACCTATGAATTCCCGAATTATCTGGTCTTGCAATCTGGTACACATACTTGTGGGTCATCAGTCACCCATCCTAGAACTACTCCAAGTCAAGCAGGCTTAACCTGGAAGTTCTGTTTGAATGGGCTCCCGGAAAAGAAGGAATTCCTTATTGATATGAGTAGTCTATCATCCCTAATAAGCCAGGCTATCACAAGAGCGCTCAAATGTACTACCATACTTGGTATCATTGTGATAACGAGGGTCTGAGATAGATGAGTTTCCGATATCTCTGGTTATGTGTTGACGGATGTGATACAATCGACGGGTAGTGTTATTGCTAGGAGTTGAGTGGTGGATTTTACTCCTTGTATCCATGGACCCGATTGCATGACCAGAAAATTTTGGAAGTTCTTAGGTGGGAATTCAAGTATTTACCTATAGTACAATCTTCCAACATATGCATGATGTGAGGTTGGGGTTCGACATCTAGTGAATTCTTTTGTTCATGGTCATTTTTACAGAGGACAGTCTCGATATATGTCATCAGTATGCGTAGACAAGCCTTGTAGTTCGCTATGCCTAGCGAGCATATTTGAGCATCATTTCAATATGACAATCCAATGTACGATCGAGCCCGTGCAAACCTTACCACGAAAATATCGGACGAAATGTCTGACATGAATTTGTTCTGGCTTGTTTAGTAAGCCTAATCCTTTGTTTTGTTGGAGTATGGTAATTCGAGTTGCTTCGATGTCATGTGGTGAATTCATATCTTTCCAAGAGGTGTTCTCATATTTTTTATGGGAATGCAAATTCTTTTGCTCATTCAAATTGTCTTAACAATTATTGTCAATCGGAGTTGTCATGTCAATTCTTTTTCAACCGGTGTGCTTCTCTTCAAGTCAATTCAATTATTTCCAATTTTGCAAGATCATTATCTCATTTATTTCCGGAGTTCATCTCATCTGTCCCAAGTTGTCTTTGTTTTCCCCGCCCTCCCGCCCTTTTCTACAGTGATTCAATTATCATCCAGTGCATTTCTTTTCATGATGCTTCCACTATCTTCTCATCTGTATTCTATGTGGTGATTCATTATGAAGATTCTCAGGTGTTGCTAGTCCATCATTCTTTATTCATGTTTTTATTCCCGGCGGATTGAATTCAAGCTTTCGGTGCTCATCATGTCCTTTTCATTTGTTAAATGATCCCTGTGCTAGAAATTCTCATTCAAGCCTCTCTTGTTTTTTTCATCCATCTCTGTTCTATCCGGAGTGCTGAAGATATCTCAGAAGTTTTTTGTTTTCAATCCCTTCAAGTATGTCGAGGTTCTCACATCCTCAAATTTTTCATTTGTACCAATGCAATATCTCTCTTTCTTAACCATTGTTCAACGATGGTTTCTTTTGAGGGGCCCATAACCCACAAGCTTTTCGCACGATCTTACCTCCCTCTTCTAATCCTTTCTGAAGATCTCTAATTCTTTTCAACTATGACATAAGCATGAATTTCATCAGTCATATTCCTTCTTCAAGATCACTTCAAATTTATTTCTCATCATTGGCTCAACCTTTTCATATTCTTTATTCCGGAGTGTCTTAGTAATTTTGGTGGTGTCCCTTCTCATGATTCTCAGCTTGGAAGACCGAGGGAGAGTTTCTCTTAAATCTTTCTCCATTCTTTTGAAGATTTTCATCTCAGCTTCTGTGTCTCTCTCAATTGATTTCGTTCATGACAAATTCCTTCCATATCTCTTTGGTGCATTTCAGAGTTGTTTCATTTATCGATCCTCCGAAGGCCATCATTTCAGAAGATTTCTTCGTTCTGAGCTTTCTGCTTTCCTTCTCAAAGTCTTCTCAATTGTTGTCTCTTAATTCGTATCTCAATTATCCCGTTGCCTTGTTGAAGTTTTCTGTTAGGAGGATCATTATCTCTTCATTCTCAAGGTGTTCTTCAAGATTCTTGTGGTAGTACCTCAAGTATTCTTTCTCTGCATTTCAAAGTGCAATTCTTCCTCCTTTTCCTTGAGGTGGTGTTATAGAATTCTTTTTAGTGGAGGAGTCCTCAAGAGAGTTGTTTCTAGAATGAAATACGTAAACCCACCGAATTCTTTGATCATCAGATATTTTCATCCCATGATTTCTTCATTGATCTATCTTGGTTTAGATTTCTCCTAAATCTTTTCCTAAGGATTGTTGCTATTATGGTGATTATCGTTGATCCAAGTTCTCAATATATCCTCTTGGTGTAAAAAGATTTTTCCTTTCCTGTTGCATCCAATCAATCCTTATTTCTGTTAGTGGATGGTTGTCACCTCATTATTTGAGATGGTTTCCATAAGCCCACAACAAGATTGTTCTTTTTGTTGTTGGTTTTCTAACAACTCCGTTCAATTCTTCTTGCAAGGATGCTTGCGAAATTCAATTGTGGTAGAAGTTTTCATTTTCTTCTTCATTCTTTCTTCCCAATGATCTAGTTTCTATTCTCTTGTTCCAGAGTTGTTGTGATGTTGCTCTCTTTTATCCATCATTTTATCTTTTTCAAGATCATGTTCTTTCTTTTCTTATTAGTTTAACTGGAGTGTTGTGTCTTCTTTCGTGTTCTTTCATTGCATATCAATTTAGTTGGTTTGTTGTCAATCTTGTCAAGTTCTTCCCATTTTATCGAAATTTTGCCATATTTCCTACCAAAGTGTTGCCGAAATTTTGTTTGAATTCTAGCTTGTTCTTCATGTCATTCTTCAACCTCTTTGCAACCTCCAAGGATCGTTGGTTTCACTCGTTTGTCAAAGAAGAAACTAAGTTTTTAACTCTTGCTTTCTCTTCCTCTTCCCCTTTCATTCTTAGATCTCGGGGCGAGATCTCTTGTTAGTGTAGGAGAGTTGTAACAGCCGAGACCGACGCTCTAGAAGATTCCCCCTTTTATTCCGTCGTCGTCGTGTTATTATTTTGTTTGTCGCGTTCATCAATGCATCATTCGCATCAACCGCATTGCATCATCACTCCGTTGTCGTCATGTTTTTAAACTTGCTTCTGTTAGTAGTTGTCGGTTCTCTCCGTTTTCTGCGAGCAGCCGCGTCTCCCGACTCACCCTCGCATGTGGAGACTTTTCTCGCACACCGCCACCGGTCTCTATCTTCGCCTGGCCATGAACCCGCCTGCTGGCCTCGCCTCAGCCGCGCACCTGCTAGCCTCGGGCCAAGTCAGGTCGTCGTCGTGCTCCTGGTGGTGTCGCCTCCACCGCGCTCGTGTTGGCTTCACCCCGAATCGGGTCGCCGCCGCTTCACTCATATAGCCATCACCCGTACCGGCCGAGTCACCATCGCGATTTTCACCTTTGCCATAGCCTCGTCTCACCTGCCAACCACCGCGGCGCCGTCGCCGCCACGCCCTCGCTCTGCAAGTTCCCGGCTCTGCGCAACCACCCCTGGTGCAGATAGACTTGCCATGAGTCTTCCCTCTCCCCTGCACGGTGGTCCGATTCAGACAAAAAGAAGGGGTTTGTGGGACTAAGAAAAGAAAAGTGACAAAAAATAACGAGAAAGACAAAGGAGGAGAAGTTTACATGGAGGCCTGGTACTGCAAGTAGCAGGATATATACGGATTGACAACATACATTTGTGTCCGACTACCAGCGTGTCCGCATAAAAATATCAGGTGTTGTCTATTCCACTTATTTTTATTATCACATGATAATTTCTTTGAGAACATTACTTTGCTATGTGATATTTTTATGCAGGACAATTACTCATTATAAAAGCGGTGTCATATTGCGGGTACGAAGCTCGTGTCAATCAACACCACGGACGACTCGTCGTCTGCACATGTCTACAATGACACAGGAGACTCACCACCTGCATCGGTCTACAACGACATGGGCGACTCACCGTCCGCGCTGGCTTAAAATAATGTGGCCAACTCGCACGTTTGCACGACCAAGACGACCTACAATGAGGCGGCCAACTCTCACGCCCGCGCGACCAAGATGGCTTACAACGACGCGGCAAACTCTCACATCCGCACGACCAAGGCGTCTTACAACGCCGCGACTAATTCTCGCGTCCGTATCAAATTGCCAGACAACTCTCATATTTAAATCAACATGCTGGTGCCGTGCTCGCCTGTACGAGCCGCCCAACAGACGGACGCAAGTCGCCACTCCCATGGTCCAGATTACATCAACCCGCCGGTGTAGTGCTCGCCTGTACGAGCTGCCCAACAGAAGGATGCAAGAAGTCGCCCTCGCGGTCCAGACGACATCAACATATCGGTGCAGTGCTCGCTTATACGAGCCGCCAAATAGATGTGTGCAAGCCACCGTCCCACGGTCCAATCTACATCAACATATCGGTGCACTGCTCTCCTGTACGAGCCGCCCAACAGATTCATGCAAGCCATCGTCCCCATGGTCTGTTATCCATCAACATATCGGTGCGGTGCTTGCCTATATAAGCCGCCCAACAGACGCATGCAAGCCGCCCCCGCGACTTGTCTCCTCCAACAACATTGGAGCAAAGGAAAAAATGGCATTCAAGTCTTACACAACATTGTGCAAACACGGACCAGCTCCCACTCGCGCCGGGTTGCTCAATGGATAGACGCATTGGCCAATACTATCTACTTTAACATATCAAAAGAAACAACAGGGTTTATCATGAAGGAAACTGTGGGGACCCCGACTGGTAAGTCGAGATCGCCGTGCCCAGTGTTCCCAAGGATCAATGCTCACTAAACACAGATACTGAATAATAGAGTCTTACATCCATACATACCGTTTGTAACAATAAATGACCACTTCGGTCGAGTCTTACATACATAGGGCCTTAAAGGCCTACACTTGAAACTGAACCAATAGCGGAATTATTGGTTGAAAGCGTGAACCCATGCCATCAGCCTTAACCTACAGGCATTCTGACTGGGAAGCGTCCTAGCTCACAAGAACGTCACCGAGTTAATCTTCACCATATCCTGTCTTTCACACCTGGTCAATGAAATAACCAGTGGCAAGCAAATGAGTACTTTGAATGTACTCGCAAACAATCCATGATATGAACATTGATAGTGAAGAATAACAATAACATGTATCTTTAGTGTAACTCATCCGGGTGGAAAAATCATGTATATGCATCAATTTAAAGAATTACTTTTGAAGAACAGGTCACAGATATTGACATATCTGACAAGGGTTGAACACACCGGGTTCACCCTGTATGCCAAGTCATCGGACTTGTCATAACCTCAATGTTTTAATGAGGGCTAAACCATCCGGGTTTACCCTATATGTCAAGTCACCGAACTTAATCATATTATTGTGATTATCATGATTATAACAACACCTTTTTAACACTATGCACACACACTTGGTTTATGTGGAAACTCTGGACGTAGTTTAAGCAGCACCACCCAACTGTCCTTGACCGTGGACACGGCTATTCGAATAGTTTACACTCTGCAGAGGTAGTACGCTGGACCCACGAGAAACGGAATACCTCCGTGTCATCCACGACTCGCGGTATATCACATATACCCGAGGTAAGTACCCGATCATCATCTTTCCCCTGACGATACTAGACAAAGAGATCCACTCGATTGGTACCCAGCCCACATGTTGTACGTCTTACAAGCACCGACTCTGGACTGTATCAACCATGCAGGGACCAACGGTGTGCCTGGAACCCATAATAATGGCATAGTCGTCCTACCTGGCACGACCCCATCACGAGAGTGACACCGATCACTCCC
This sequence comes from Hordeum vulgare subsp. vulgare, assembly GCF_904849725.1. Taxonomy (NCBI): domain Eukaryota; kingdom Viridiplantae; phylum Streptophyta; class Magnoliopsida; order Poales; family Poaceae; genus Hordeum; species Hordeum vulgare. Next base: position 145,078,275 of record NC_058518.1, on the reverse strand, counting down.
GCCACTAGTAATGTGGCTCTTTGCTAGCACCGACCAGAGTAGTCAACAAAGCCCCGTCCCATATAGGGGTATCGTGGTCGTACTGGGTAAGGTTGGGACGGTCGACACATCGTAAATCTGATCCATTTCCGAAACCATACTCACACCAAAATCACCGGTGCATCACTTCACCAAAAGTGATCACCAACTCATCATCACCCTCGGGCATTAGTGGCACCCGACGGGGTTTTCATCAACTATTTATTTAACTCATCATCATGCTCATGATAAAATGCTCTATTATTACTTGTCAACATGATAATATCATGACCCTCACGGGGTCAAGCTCAATGCAGTGATTATACTCTACTAGCCAACATGACAGTAGCATGATCCTCGTAGATGGTAGGATCAACTCATCATGCTCATGCTCCGAGGATCCATGTGAATATCACTACTATAAATGCAAGTGCTTCGAAGAAGCCTTCGGTACCATCACATCAATGATGAACCGGCATCGTGATCACATGCAACGGAAAATACTTGCTATTCTAGCATGCATCACTTTATTTACTTAAGTCATGGCAAAAGGGCATGCTTGCCTTGGTCAGCTAGGTATCCGGGGTCTTCGAGGTCTTCCGCTTCGTCCCTGAATACTCCGTCTACCGTCAACTACGTCGGAATTAACCATACTAAGCCACACATCCAGCAGAATAAAAGTGTTCTATAAATAGAAGTTATATTTTTCTTGGACCTCTCTGGTCATAAGAAAAATACCTGAGGCTTGATATAGGATAATTGGGTCATCGATGATTTTTGAATGGATGGAAAGAGCAATAGGTGGCCATTGAATAAGCCAACAGAAATCTTTCTGTTAAAAATGAGCGGAGGCACCCATTTAACAGAGAATGATTTTAGAAATATTTAGGAAGTGGTTTCACTGGATTTAGAGTTGAAATGAATATCCTAGAGATTTTACAATGAGGAATAAGTAGCAAAGAGAGCTATTTATTTATTGCAACAGAAAGAAGTCACACAAAAATGTTGACCATGGTTTTGAAAATGGAGAATGATCTTAGAAGGCTCTGGGAATTGGAATCACAACATTTGGAGTTGATTTGGAAGCTATAGGAATTTTGAAAGGTGGTGTTTAAAATGTTTAATTGGGCATTTAGATATTATTGTTAGAGAAAGTATTTTGGAAAAAAAGTGGCAATGCCTAGATCTGGATAGAATAGGATTTTAGAAACCTGCAGAAATTTGAATCAAGTGATATGGAGTTAGTATGAATTTAATATGGAATTTAGAAGATATTACTAAAAGAAAAAGGAGAAAGGGGCACTTATCCTTGAGTTAATAAGTGCCTGGGCGGCTGATAGGTGAATGGGACGGCCCTGCGGCTAGGCCTGGGGCACAAGGTGGCCAGGGAAAGCGCGAAGCAGGTGGGCGCCTTCACTTAAAACGGGCGGGCCCGATTGGAGAGAGGCTAACGAGGGGGCCCTACCCGTCAGCTCCATCTCCCACCTCCCGCTCATGTAGAGGAGAGGCAGGAGCTCGAGAGCGCGTCGGCTCTTGCTCCTCTGGCCACCTCCGGTGAGGCCCGACACACCGGCGAGCTCGGGCGGCCGCGTCGCACCCGACCAGGCCCTACACGCCGGCGGGGAGGGGCTCAGCGGCACTGACCGGGGTAGCCATGAGGGAGGCAGTAGGCCTTCACGGGCCCCGGCCGTGCGGCGCCTAGGGAGGAGATGGGGTGCTGAGGGGGACGCACGGCGACGGGAAGGGCTCACTAGAGAGCCCAGGGGAGAGGGGAATCCTTGGTTGCTGGAGCTGCTCCCGGGCGGAAGAGCTTCGGCCATAGCCGACCATGGAGGAGGGGAGAGAGCTCGGGAGGAGGAGAGGAAAGGGGGAAAGGAGCGGCGCCGGCTCAGGTGTTGCTACTGGAGGTAGCTAGATGGGAAGGGGAAGCCGAGGGAGCTCGAGCTCAAGCTCGGCCGAAGCTTTCCATGGCGGCCGTGGGAGGAGGGGCGAAAGCTAGGGAGCTCAAAGGGGAGGCTCCGAGGGTGGCTAGGAGGGAGAAGGGACTCGGGGGAGAGGATCTGAGGCTCTGGGCGCTCGGGGGAGAAGATAAGAGAGGAGGGAGAGAAGGAAAGCCCGGGAGCTCTCTGGAGCTCTCGGTGCATGGCCGCCACGCATGCCTGAGGAGTCTTGGAGGCTAGCCAGCATCTGGGAGTCGTTGGACGGGTCAACGGGAGCGTTATGGCACGCTAGGGCACGCTGCCAAGGAGGGGTCCGAGTTGCAGAAGGAGAAGAGGGTGCAGAGCACCGATTCTGCATGCTGGAGTGGTGGTCACCACGGGCACGTGTGTCTACAGGGTCCAAATGGCCAGCAAAACCTGTCCATCACTTAAGGCACACACGCAGGAGTACTCTGGAGTTTGGAAACATTTGAGACTGGTTAAAGATGGGTTTGACTGCTGTTAAGTTTGCAAGAGAAAACTTAAGGTGGGTAGATAGGGCACTAACTTGAGAGCTAATGGAATAAAAACATGTCTAGCACTCTTGTTTATAGAAGGACTACAAGGCTGCAAAGTTTCAGCTCAAGAAAGCAAGTGTAGCTAGTACTTGCTGTGCAAAGCCACATTTCAGCCAAAAATGAACTTGTAGATGTGCTCCTCATTTTTCCTACATGAGCATGCCATCTATTGATTCGAGATGATGCATTGAGACACTAGAGAGACTCTGGAAAGAATTGGGGGTGATAGCTTAAGCAGAAGAATGGAAAAAGAGGTAAAACAGTGCTGCCAAGGGTAAAAATGAGAGAGAGTTACAAAGGAACCTTCCCCAATAATTGACCAGTGGCCATGGGAAAGTTACTGGAGGTAAAATGCAACTATGTGAGGCTGTGGTAGAAAGTTGAGCTCAAGGGTAAAACTAGAAGGGGCAATAGAAGCCAAATTAGTGAGTGCACACAAGGTGTTTGATCTGTGGTTGGGCTACCAGATGAATTCCAATGGCTATGAAACTTAACAGGATCATATAATAGATGAAAATAGGCTTGCACACCAAATTTCGGATTTGCTGGAGAAGTTTTCCAGTGTAGACTTGAAAAACCCTAGAAAGGGGCAGAAATGGGTTTCTGCTTAGAACCCTATTCAAATAAATTCCCACAAATCCAATATTTGGTGTAGGGGTATTATTTGAGCATTAAGGCATGCACAAAAAGTTTGAGGTCAATTGGACAAACTTTATAATGTAAAGTTTGTCACAGTCAGAAATCAACAGAGAGGGTTTTGAGGGTTTTAGGACAAGTTTCTCTATTCTCCTTGATTTACCACTTGGTGTGGATGCCTCATTGGAGTACTGGAACATGTCCACCAAATTTGAGCATAATTGGAGACACTTCACAATGTACAGTTGCTCAAATTTGATTCTGGACAGATAGGGTTTTAGAGTGATTAGGGGATCCAAACCAACTTGGATTGGAATGAAACTTGGCAAGATCATCAAGGATATCATAGATGACATGCTAGAATTTTACTGGAATTTGTTGAGAAAATTTCCTATAGAAATATTCCAAAAGCTTGAAATAGGCAGAAATGGTGTTGAAGGGATTTGCCCAATATTTTGAACATGACCATGTGTTGAAACTCATAAATATGGAATAGATATATCCACTGAGTTTCCCTAAATTTTCTTAAATATTTTGAAAGAAATAAAAATAACTTTCCTTCAGAAGAGACCATTTCTGGCCTCACATAAAGGCTTTTAAATAAAATAATAAAATAACTTCTAAAATAATAATAAGATGGTTTTTGGAAGTCATTTTGATAATGGTTTTAAATAAAACAATTGGTGCAAAATAAACTCCCTAATTTGAGGACTTGTAGTGCAAACATCATGTGAGGGGTTTGAAAGTTTAATTCAAAGAAAAGCTTTTTGGTGAAAATAGTATTTGGTAAAAATAGATATTTGTCCTAAACACATGGTATGATCATTAGGTAGAAGATTATGGGATAAGGACGTGATTAGGAGAGTGACAAGATCTATTAGGTATCAAACACAATCATGCAAACAAGCAAGGCAAACAATAGTCACTTCAAGCATCACAAGTATTCACAAAATTTTTAATTGGTCCTAAGTTTTGAAATAAGTTACTTAATCACGAAGCCAAAATTGGGGTGTGACAGAAACATCTCTTGTGAAGCTACAATTTGAGCCGGTAATTCAAAGCAAGCGACAAAGAAAAGAAATTTCGCCCTTGAGGAGCCAGCAGAGCCGGAATGATGACCCACAAGTGTAGGGGATCTATCATAGTCCTTTTTATAAGTAAGAGTGTCGAACCCAACGATGAGTAGAAGGAAATGGCTGACATTTTTCAGTAAGGTATTCTTTGGAAGCACTGAAATTATCAGTAACATATAATTTTGTGATAAGGTAATTCATAACGGGTAGCAAGTAACAAATGTAACAATGGTGCAGCAAGGTGGCCCAATCCTTTTTGTAGCAAAGGACAAGCCTCGACAAACTCTTATATAGAGAAAAGCGCTTCCGAGGACACATGGGAATTTATGTCAAGTTAGTTTTCATCATGCTCATATGATTCGCGTTCGTTACTTTGATAATTTGATATATGGGTGGACCGGTGCTTGGGTGCTGCCCTTACATGGACAAACATCCCACTTATGATTAACCTCTCTCGCAAGCAGTCACAACTATGAAAGAAGAATTAAGATAAATCGAACCATAGCATTAAACATATGGATCCAAGTCAGCCCCTTAGGAAGCAACTCATAAACTAGGGTTTAAGCTTCTGTCACTCTAGCAACCCATCATCTACTTATTACTTCCCAATGCCTTCCTCTAGGCTCAAATAATGGTGAAGTGTCATGTAGTAGACGTTCACATGACACCACTAGAGGAGAGACAAAATACATCTTATCAAAATATCGAACGAATACCAAATTCACTTGATTACTTATAACAAGACTTATCCCATGTCCTCAGGAACAAACGTAACTACTCACAAAGCGTATTCATGTTCATAATCAGAGGAGTATTAATAATCATTAAGGATCTGAACAGATAATCTTCCGCCAAATAAACCAACTAGCATCAACTACAAGGAGTAATCAACACTACAAGCAACCCACACGTACCAATCCGAGGTTTTGAGACAAAGATAGGATACAAGAGATGAACTAGGGTTTGGAGAGGAGATGGTGTTGATGAAGATGTTGATGGAGATTGACCCCTCTCAATGAGAGGATCGTTGGTGATGACAATGGCTTCGATTTCCCCCTCCGGGAGGCAAGTTTCCCTGGCGGAGTAGATCCGACGGAGCTCTAGATGGGTTCTCAAGCGAAAGCCGAGATCAATAATTATGTCGACATGTTTAGAGATAGAGGTGTCGATAAAATAAAATACGGACATGAAGTCATCATGGTTATCTTTAGAACAACAATACATATTGACATATAATATCTTATACTAGAGTAACAATTCATTCACAAGGCAAAATATGAATCAAGAACTCTATTGAGAACTATGAAACTATGATTTCAGTCATTGAAGCAATTCCAATTTGTTGCAACGTAGGAAAGGGTCAATATAAGAGATCGTAAGGCAAATCCACATACTCAATCATCTTATGGTCTTTCATAATTTCTAACACAGTACCTATGAGGTCAAAGCTTCAATCGAACACAAAGAAAGATAGGGGCTTATAATTTTGCCTCCCAACTTTTTACCTCAAGGGTAATGTCAACAATAATAACTCATGATCACCCACATTCAAGTGGATATATTTGTCTAGATCATTCCCCAACACATGACGCTTGCCAAAAGATAAAGGCGAAATAAAGGAAATGGTGAAGATCACCATGACTCTTACATAAAGGTATGTACTAGAAAGTAAAGGTAATAGATAGGCCCTTCGCAGAGGGAAGCAGAGGTTGTCATGCAATTTTATAGTTGGATGCACAATCCCTTAATGCAAAAGAACGTAACTTTATATTGCCCCATGTGATAAAGAAATTTATTATGCAGTTTGTCGCTTTTATTTCTTCTATATCACAAGTTCGTATAAAGTTTATTTTCCTTGCACTAATAAAAAAACATATATTTGAAGAGCAATTTTTATTGCTTGCACCAATGACAACTTACTTGAAGGATCTTACTCAATCCATAGGTAGGTATGGTGGACTCTCAAGGAAAAACTTGTTAAAGGTTTTTGGATGCACAAGTAGTATCTCTACTTGGTGAAGGAGTTTCTGGCTAATATGAGGTGGAAGCAAGCGACACATGTTGAAGGATCTAAAACCATATAACTTCTAGTCGGAAATAACCAAACATAACTCATTATGTTGTCTTCCTTGTCCAACATCAACCTTTTTTGCATATGATATTTTAGTGAGTGCTCACGATCACAAAAGATGTCTAAGATAATATATCTATATGTGAACATCTCTCTCTTTATTACTTCCTTATAATTGGAAGAATGAACTCACAACAAATTTCAATCGACATACTTTTTATGTGTGAGGTCATCACTCCCCATAAGATCGTTATGTATGCTCTTTTACTTTTATTCTAAACATATTTCTATTTCCTTTTCTCAAGATCATAGCAAGAAAGCAACGCCATAGACTCAAAACTATTATTTATTATATAACTCTCGGACTTGCTTACATAGGGGGAATAAAAAGAAAAAATAAAACTAGAGCACACTAAAACTTTATTCTACTAGATCAAGATATAACTAAAAGGATCGAACAAAGAAAAACAAAAAAGTAAAAAGGTGTGATGGTGATACAATACTGGGGCAGCTCCCCCAAGATTGGCACAAGCCAAGGGGAGTGCTCATACCCATGTGTTCAGTTGTCTTTCTTCGGAGGTGGTGATGTTGGAGTTGTTGGTGAGGTTCAAGGTTTTCCTCCGTCTTCCAAGGCATGGACTCACCATTGTGAAAAGCTGAACTAGTCTCCGGGATCCTCAAGCCTACAACCAAACTCATTTTATTAAATCTGTATTCATACTCACAGTTTTGGTTTTGTAGGTCATAGATCTGGGCTTGGAGGTGCTCGATTTTCTCGTAAATCTTGAAGACATGATACAGTGGTTCTTGGCGTCCAGTGTGCTTTTGGGTAAACTCCGCGATCATCAGGTGATTGGCATTAAGTCCTCGTTCCACCATCCCTTAGCACTTGAAGACTTGTTGCTCCATTGCTTCGAGCCTTGCCTCCACGCTTCTGATCTTCTTTGGCCTCTCAACATCATGGATCTGCAGCAACGCCTCATGCATCTTAATGGTTTGAGGGTGTTGCAGCACCTCCGCAAGGTAGGTGTTGATGACCCTCTCAAAGAACTTGTCCTTCTGAGTACTTGAAGACGTCATGTTAATCTAAATCTGTTACAGAAACAGCTCGAAACGAAAACAAGAGATATTGTCGAGATACGAAGGTCAAAACCTTCGGGAGATTATATAATGATTTTTTGCCGACCCGAGGGAGTATTCCACAAGAAAACGGAGTCCGGAGGGTGTACGGGGTGGCCACAAGCCTACAGGGTGCGGCCAGGGGGTAGGCCGTGCTCTGCTGTCTTGTCACCTCCGCGTGCATGCTTGAGACTCCTTTAAATTTTCCTAATTTTTTAAATATTCCAAAAACTGGTAAACATTGTCATTGAAAATGTTTTGGGGTTGGGTTGCTTATCATAGCACATACCTGTTCCTTTTCGGGGTCCGAGACGTTCTGATAGGTATCCCTAATGTACTCTTCTGGAGTTATGGTATTGAGAATATTAGTTTCAACATTTATGGGATTACCTGAGATATAATGTTTGATTCTCTGCCCATTTACCACCTTCGGATTTGTGCCTTCGACGTTGTTGATCTTGATGGCACCGGAACAATATACTTCCTTGCTAATGTAAGGCCCTTCCTATTTAGAGAGAAATTATCGTGCAAAAAATCTTAAACGAGAGTTGTATAGCAAGACATGATCACCTACATTGAATTCACGCTTTTTTATCCTTCTATCATGCTATCTGTTAACCTTTTATTTAAACAACTTGGCGTTCTCATAGGCCTCGGTACTCCATTCATCAAGTGAGCTAATGTCAAATAACCTCTTTTCACCAGCAAGTTTGAAATCATAGTTAAGCTCTTTAATTGCCCAATAAGCTTTATGTTCAAGCTCTAGAGGTAAGTGACATGTTTTACCATAGACCCTTTTATACGAAGACATACCCATAGGGTTTTTGTAAGCGGTTCTATAAGCCCATAATGCATCGTCAAGTTTCTTAGACCAATTCTTTCTAGATCTATTAACGGTCTTTTGCAAGATCAACTTAATTTCTCTATTGCTCAATTCTACTTGCGCACTAGACTGAGGATAATAAGGATATGTAATTCTATGATTAACATTATACTTAGCAAGCAATTTACAGAAAGCACCATGAATAAAGTGTGAACCACCATAAGTCATGAAATATCTAGGGACTCCAAATCTAGGGAAAATAACTTGTTTTAGCATTTTAATAGAAGTGTTATGATCAGCACTACTAGTTCGAATAGCTTCTACCCACTTAGTAACATGATCAACAACAACTAGAATATGAGTATACCCGTTGGATTTTGGAAAAGGTCCCATATAATCAAAACCCCAAACATCAAATGGTTCAATAACTAGAGAGTAATTCATAGGCATTGCGTGACGTCTACTAATATTACCAATTCTTTGACATTCATCACAAGACAAGACAAACTTACGAGCATCCTTGAAGAGAGTAGGCCAATAAAAACCAGATTGTAATACCTTGTGTGCAGTTCTATCTCCAACGTGATGTCCGCCGTAGGCCTTAGAGTGACACTTGTGTTGGTTGTGTCCCTGTTCATGCTCAGGTACACCACATCTAATAATACCATCTACTCCTTCTTTATAAAGGTGTGGATCATCCCAAAAGTAATGTCTTAAATCATAGAAGAATTGTTTCTTTTGATGGTATGTGAAACTAGGCAGTATAAATTTAGCAACGATGTAATTAGCATAATCAACATTCCAAGGAGCATTGCGTGAAGTATTTATGACAGCTAATTGTTCATTTGGAAAGCTATCAGCAATAGGTGGTGGGTCATCAAGAACGTTCTCTAATCTAACAAGTTATCTGCTACGAGGTTATCAACGCCCTTTCTATCAATAATATGCAAATCAAATTCTTGTAGCAGTAGAACTCATCTAATAAGTCTATGTTTAGCATCTTTCTTTTCCATAAGGTACTTAATAGCAGTGTGATCAGTGTGAACAGTTACTTTGGAATCAACAATATAGGGTCTAAACTTATCGCAAGCAAACACAACTGCTAAAAATTCCTTTTCAATGGTAGCATAGTTTCTTTGGGCACTATCTAGGGTTTTACTAGCGTAATGGATGACATTTAATTTCTTATCAACTCTTTGTCCTAGAACAGCACCAACAACATAATCACTAGCATCACACATAATTTCAAAGGGTAGGTTCCAATCAGGTGTTTGAACAACAGGTGAAGTGATCAAGGATCTCATAAGAATTTCAAATGCTTCCACACAATATTCATCAAAAATGAAGGGAGCATCCTTTTGCAAAATATTAGTGAGAGGCTTAGAAATTTTAGAGAAGTCTTTAATGAATCTCCTATAGGGAACAACATGACCAAGGAAACTTATTATACCTTTAATATATGTTGGACACGGCATTTTTTCAATAGCATCAACTTTAGCTTTGTCAACTTCAATACCTCTTTCGGAGATTTTGTGTCCGAAGAGGATGCTTTCATTAACCATGAAGTGGCACTTCTCCCAATTCAAGACAAGATTAGTTTCTTCACATCTCTGCAAAACTCGATCAAGGTTGCTCAAGAAATCATCAAAAGAAGTTCCGTAAATGGAAACATTATCCATGAAAACCACAACAATCTTTTCGCAAAAGTCGGAGAATATAGCCATCATACATCTTTGAAAGGTAGCAGGTGCATTGCATAAACCGAAAGGCATACATCTATTAGCAAAGGTACCGAAAGGGCAAGTAAAAGTGGTATTCTCTTGATCCTCTTTTGATACACGTATTTGAGAGAAGCCCGAATAACCATCTAGAAAGCAAAAATGTGTATGTTTGGATAGTCTTTCTAGCATTTGATCAATAAAATGTAGAGGGTGATGATCTTTCCTAGTAGCTTCATTTAATTTCCTAAAATCAATTACCATTCTATATCCTGTAACAATTCTTTGCGGGATCAATTCATTTTTATCATTAGGAACAACGGTAATATCTCCCTTTTTAGGGAGACAATGAACATGACTAACCCATCTACTATCAGCAGTAGGATAAATTATACCTGCCTCTAGAAGCTTTAATATTTCATTCCTTACCACTTCCTTCATTTTAGGATTTAATCGTCGTTGGTGATCAACAACTAGTTTAGCATCAGGCTCCATATTGATTTTGTGCTGGCATAGAGTGGGACTAATGCCCTTAAGATCATCAAAAGTATATCCAATAGCGGCATGGTGCTTCCTCGGAGTTTTCAATTATCTCTTTTCTTCATGCTCTCAAAGGTTAGCACTAATAATAAGAGGATATATCTATTTTTCAACAAGATAAGCATACTTCAGAGTATCAGGTAATTCCTTAAGCTCAAACACAGGATCACCCTTGGGTGGAGGAGGATCCCCAAGTATTTCAACAAGTAGGTCGTGTTTCAGAATAGGCTGCTAATCAAAGAAAATCTTATCTATTTCATTCCTTTCTTTCATATGCATATCATTTTCATGTTCTAGCAAATATTGTACTAAGGGATCAGTAGGAGGCAAAACTATAGAAGCGAGACCAATAATTTCGTATTTACTAGGTAATTCTTTGTCATGGGGTTGTCTACAGAGAGAAATTGAACTCATGAGATGCATCCTCAAAACTCACAGTAACCGTTTCTTTTTCACAATCAATCTTAGCATTAACAGTATTCAAGAAGGGTCTAAGTTGTCAGAATCGTGACTCAAGTCTTAGATTCTTACGACTTTACGATCGAAACTAGCCCCTTCGATTCTACAATTTTTCTCATAGAATCTATGTTTCTACGATCCTAGTACTTATGATTCTACGATTCATGATTCTACCAATGGATCTCCGACCCGATTCAGAATTGCGATTCTGACAACCTCTTGTGGCGAACCAAGAACAAGAAAATCAGTAGGATACTTTATTTTCCCACACAAGACTTCAACATCTCTATTAGCAAGCTTGATGGTAACATCAATTTCCTCTAATTCGGTGGTGCAATATCATTCATAATTTCTTGGTATAAGGTAAAGGGAATTGCACTCACACTAGGACCCACATCACATAAGCCATGATAACAATGATCTCCTATTTTAACAGAAACAACAGGCACGCCAACAATAGGTCTATGTTTACCCTTAGTATCAGGTCTAGCAATTATATCGGCTTCATCACAGAAGTGAATGACATGCCCATCAATATTATCAACCAAGAGATCTTTAACCATAGGAATATTAGGTTCAACTTTAATTTGTTTAGGAGGTATAGGTGTACTTGAGCAATTCTTACGAACCACAGTTGAAGCTTTAGCATGTTCCTTAATCCTAACAGGAAAGGGCGGTTTCTCCATATAAGCAGTAGGAATAACATGATCAACATTATAAATAGTAGTTCCTTCTTCAACTTTAATAGATTTACCACTTTAACTTCAATGGGAGGATGATATTTAAACCACTTCTCCTTGGGGATATCAACATGAGTAGCAAAAGATTCACAAAATGAAGCTACTATCTCACAATCAAGTCCATATTTAGTGCTAAAATCATGAAAAGCATCAGTGTCTATAAAGGATTTAATACAATCAAACTTAAGGCTTATACCTGACTCATTACCTTCCTCGAGTTCCCAATCTTTAGAGTTGTGTTTAATTCTTTCCAATAAGTCCCAATTCAATATCTTTATCCATAAAGGAACCAACACAATAAGTGTCGAGCATGAATTGATCATTACGAGAGAGCCGAGCATAAAAATTCTCAATAATAATTTCCCTCAGGAGCTCATGATTGGGGCATGAATATAACATTGACTTAAGACTCCCCCAAGATTGAGCGATTCTTTCTCCTTCACGAGACCAAAAATTATAAATATAATTCCGATCATGATGAACCAGATGCATAGGATAAAACTTCTGATGAAATTCCAATTTCAATCGGTTGTAGTTCCATGATCAAATATCATCACATAGCATATACCATGTCAACGCCTTTTCCTTCAAAGATAAAGGAAAGACCTTATTCTCGACATCATTCTTGGGCTGACCTGCAAGCTTAAATAATCCACAAACTTCATCCACATACATTAGGTGCAAATCACGATGTAGTGTTCCATCTCCTGCATAAGGATTAGCTATCAGTTTTTCTATCATACCCGAAGGAATTTCGTAATAAGTATTTTCAGTAGGTGCAGCAGGTTGAGGAGCATCTATTTGTGCTTCTGGTCGGGATGAAGATACCCGAAACAAGCTGTAATGGCCCAGAGTGTAACTTGCCTTATTTGGACCCTTATGTATGTGGGTCCATCTTGTCATTGCAATGCGAGTATATTCCAGGTGGTATTTGATGTGCTCATGTCTTGTTTTCATTTGCATGCATGCATCCTTATCATTCCATGTCTCTTGTGTTTGTTGTTCTTGTGATCAATGTATGTGGTGTGTCATGTGATGGTGATATGTGAAGTGATGTGGGGTGTGGTTTGAAAGTAGAGAGCAACTATATTGGGTTGCAACTAGGTTTCAAAACTTCTTCCTCTCTAATTATCTCAAGCTCAAATTTCACTTGCTCCATCTCTGTTTCAAAAATGCTCATGTTTTAGTTTGAATTGAAGTGGATGTGATGCTATGTTTTTAGTGTTTGGAAACTATGTTTTGGTGGTGCAAATATTCACAAAACAGATCAATTAGTTCTGTTTTGTAAATATTTTTATGCTCCAAAAATTCCATTTTATATTTTATTTGAATAGGTCATAATTCCTTATGACCAGGGGCATTTTTGTTTTATTTTTAGCCTCAACAGATTTGCCTATGCTTTTGTTTTGTCTCTATTTGTTTTCTTTTTCCTATCTGGCGCCTTCGAGTGGGCTTCTCCCACTAGCTGGCCCAACTCCTCCTCGCGCGCCAGCCTTTCCCTGTAGACGGCGTATCCTTCCTCTATCGCCCTTCCGTCAGTTTCGTCAGTGAGGAGCCGAGACAGAGAGCGACGCCGTCACGGACGTCGAGGCCGCACGTCCCTCGCCTCGTCCTCCTCCTATAAATAACCCTTGGCGTCCGTGCTAGGCCTAGGGTTCCTCCAAGCTGCCGCCACTTCTTTCCCATCCTTCCTCCTCCCTCTCCCTCATCGCTAGCAGGTAAGCGAGCTCCCCTGCCATGGCCGTGACTTGAGGAGGTCCTCGCTGTCATTGTCGTGCCCCTGCATCCTCTCCAACCCTTCGGAAAGCACGCAGGACCTCTAGGGGACCCGTTCCTGCAACTAGGAGGAGCAGATCGGGTCTGCTACCCCTACTTCGACGACGGCGTGCTTCCTCTCCATCGTACCCCCTTCGCCGCGGCTTCTTCCACTCCTTCCTCTACTTCCTCTCCGACCGGCACGATGTCCTCGTCCAGTGGGTGAGCACGAGTCTTCCTCCCCCTTCCTGTCGATAGATCTAGCGCATAGGGCCGGGACTTCGCCGCCGAGCATGCCTCTGTCACCGGCGCCGCCGCGTGTCGTCGAGCAGTAGATGTAGGCCTCCTCGAGGAGAGTTAGCTAGTGGAATGGAACCGTCGAGCCCCTTATCCCTTCCATCGACGAGCCGTAGGCCAATTTGGTGTAGATCGCCGGCGTGGTGCTTCCCCTGTTCCGGCCACCGCCGGGCACAGGAAGAACCAGAGGGGTTGCTCAATAGAGTTACCTCCTCTACTCTGTTAAGATCCGAGCGCGTAGCAGAGTGGTAGGTGGGTTTTGGTGCAGTTGTTGGTTGTGGGTTCGAGTCCCGCATCCCGCATGCCTTTTGTATTTTTGTTTCGGTCACAGTAGCTTTAGTAGAAGATTTGCCCTGCACCCTTCCTTGTTTCTGTTGAGACAAAGCAGTCTAGCCCAGTGGTGCTAGTTGTTGGGGGTGATCCAGGGGGTCTTGGGTTTGATTCCCCCGAGCCTTTTATTCTTTTGCCTATTTTTCCTTTTGCTGTTTTTCTTTTGCTTGCTAGCTTGTTGCTGCAGCTTGTTTGATCACCTTGTGTGATATTTTTACCTCACAACCAGTAGGTTGTCCTTGATTATTTTGCTAGCAAGTGTAGAGATGCATGTGATGGTACTTGTGTGCTAGTGTAGGTGGAGCAAGCTACCATGTATGTGTGTGTATTAGTATGTGTGTATTGCACCAGGGTAGTGATGCATGTGTGTGTGTGTTTCTCATGTGCATGAGTGATGAACTTAGGCGCTAGTTTGTGCAAGTTTGTGGTGTATGTGTGTGTGGGATCCCCCCACACATACTTTGTGTGTAGTGTATGTGCTCTTGTAGTGTGTGTGTGACACCCACATGCCCAAGGCATGGTGTGCCTTGATAAGAACATGTGCAAGCTTGTATGTGTAGGTGTAGGAATACATGTTGTGAGTGTAAGTAAGTGTGTGTGTTTAACTAGCATGTGTAGGTGCTTGATATATGTGTGCTTGATGTATGTGTGTGTGTGGTGGTGTGCTAAGGCACATGAACATGAGATCTCGCCCTCATGTGCACCATTGGATATGTGAGTGTGTGCAAGTGCATGTGAGGTGATGAGCTAGTGGGGACACATGTGATAAAGCACTATTTACCTCTATGTGATTCCATGTAGATTTTCCTTTCAAGTTTGTGCATATTTGTTCTATGCAAGTACCTAGGTATTATATATGCTTTTGGGGTAGAATCATCCCAGGAATCCATAGGTGGAATAAGATTCCACTTTGGAACACTTTCTGGGAATGACATATTTCTGTTTTGTTCAATGTTTAGAGCTTGGTTCCATGAGATGTGATGAGCCCACGAGGTTGATTCCTTGTTGTGGCAGTAGAGGGTGAACCCCTCTACAGCATGGTGTTGTTGTTTCATTCTTAGGAGTTTACATGTGCAAGTTGTGCCTAGTCAAAGTAGGCATGTGGCTGAAAATTTCAGCTTAGTGAAAATATGTGATTTTCAGCAAGTCTGAGAAACTGCTCATATTTTTTCCCTTGTAGTTGGGCTTGTAAAAGTTCATGTGTTGGGAATCAGCCCTTGCAATCAACTGGAAAGTTGTAGCTTTTATGTTTGTCTAGATCTCTGTCAATTTTCAGTCCATTTGGCATCTTGTAGATATTGTTTTGGGTGCTGTAAAAATGCTTGAGAGCATAAACAGCTAGTGAGAATCTGAGAATTTCACTAAGTCCCTGAAAACGAATATTTTTGTCCAAGTTAGCAGTTGTAGATCTTTCTGTGTGTAACTCCTTTGTATTATCTTTTTGCTCATGCTTGTAGTGCTTTTGAATAGCTTCTGCCACATATCTTATTTGGCACATTTGGGTGGTTGTAGGTGCTTTGCATGTAGCTCTCAAACTGCCATGTTGCTGTTTAGGACAGAATGTATAGTTTTGATGTTTAAAAGCTTGTGAATGCATAGTTGATGGTGTGGTGAGTTTCTTTGCACCATCCCACCTATACTTGGTTGTTTTGTGATTTGGCAATCTGGGAATACCAGAAGTATTCCATTGGAGTGTGATTGTGATGTATTTGATCCGTAGGACTCCATTTCTTGTTTCGTTGTTTCCAGTTGATCCGTAGCTCCGTTCGTAACGTTCCTTATAAGTTTTTGCATCGTTTTCGCGTGATGCATCTGTTCATGTCATCTTCATGCATGTCAAGATATCTTAGAGTGCAGTTCTGTCCAGAAGTTTGTAGTTTCTTCTCATGCATGTGCAAGTGACTAGAATAGAGATGCATGCTCATTTTCATCTCATGCATCATGTGTTTGTTGCATCATGTGGTGCTGTTGTTCATTGGATGCTATTTTTATGTTGGGTAGCACCAGGATCGGAGAGCGAGTACGTGGATCCGGGAGAGTACGTGCAGGATGAACAAGAGCAGTTCCAAGCTGAAGACATCACAGGCAAGATGACATGACCTTGATACCATCTCTAGTCTTGTTGTGCCTAGATTCACGTTTCCTTCGTCATATGCTCGCTGCCTACCACTGAAATAATTGCCTTCTGATATTTCCATGAAACCCAAACACTTTCCCCTCCTAGCTAACATTGAATGGCTAAGTAGGCTTGCTCAGCTTCTAATGTTAGCGTTGCTAGTTGCAGGTGCTATTGTCTCATGTGATAACATGAGTTTGATATCATTATGTTAAATCTGTTATCTAATTAATGTACCTATATACTTGGTAAATAACGGAAGGCCTAGCCTCTTGCCGGGTGTTTTGTTCCGTTTTTGCTGCCATAGTTTCCGGCTACCAGTGTTTGATTCCATAACTGATCGCTCCTAACACGTTCTGGGTTGTTATGGGGACCCCCTTGATAAATCGTGTAGTGTTAAGACTTGTCCGGCAGGACCCAACATTGGTTTTAATCTGCTAATCACTTAATAATAATCTTCATAGGGAATAGCTACCCCGGGGAATTAATCAACAACCCGGGTCAGTGCTCCTCATGAGTGTTGGTCCAAAATGGACAGACTGCGGGGCCACCACAGGGAAACTTGAGGTTTGGTTCCTGTAGGCTTTTCCATCCGTCGTGTCCTCAGACTGAGATACGTGGCTCTTATCGGGGTCGTCGACACGACGGGAGGTCCTGCTAGATTTGTCTTACCTTAGCGATATATCTTGCGTATAGGAATCCTGGTGAAGCTTTGGTTCTCCCCACAGTTGAGGTTTTCCTCTAAGGAATCCGACGAGATCACGAGATTCGTGATAGAGGATTACTTTGCGGCCCGTGAACGTTTGTGATGGACTAGTTGGAGCACCCCTGCAGGGTTTAATCTTTTGGAAAACCGTGCCTGCGGTTATGTGGCAACTTGGAATATTTGTTAACATTCGGTTCTAGATAACTTGAACTAATTCTAATAAAATTGCCAACCGTGTGCGTAACCGTGACTGTCCCCTTCGAAGACCTCTCTTCGATTGGGAACACGGTGGGTTATGATTGACGTAAGTGGGTGTTCAAGATCACTTAGTGATCAACTAGTCTTTGCCCGCTAGTATAGACCACCTTCAATATCTTGTTCTACGTAAGTTAGCCACCATAAATGCTTAGGATGCTGCAACCTAAACACTGAACCCTCCTTACCTAATAACTTGACTAGTTCTGGCACCGAGGTCATAGATTGCTGAGTCCCTATGGCTCACAGATTACTTCAACACCCCAACAGGTACAGGTACGCCCGACACAGGTGACCCCGACGGTACGCAGCTGGCGTGGCAGTACGATGAGGAGAACGACCGCCTGTACGTGAACTATCTAGAAGACCGAGACATGGTCACGATCATGGGCAAGCATGCAGGGTAGCATAGCCTTTTCTCATGTTATGTAGTCCGTAGCAGAACTACCTTGTCTGAATAAATGTGTGATGTAAACTATGATATTATCTATGAGATGGCAAACGATTCCCTATTTGTCATTCTATTATTATGTATGTGCTATGTTATCGTGCTTGCGAAACGCTTAGATGCGCTTCTTTCCATTTTGGGGCCTCGTTCCCTAAATCGGAAAGGACCGCATCTTAGTCGTTACACAAGCCCCTCAAAGTTTTATTTTCCATAGTGACAAGTGACATCAAATTTCAGCATAGTATATAAATATTTCCTTACCAATTTCCACTTACGAAAGGCGCTTCACTCCCCGGCAACGGCGCCAGAAAAGAGTGTTGATGAACCACAAGTATATGGGATCTATAGTAGTCCTTTTGATAAGTAAGAGTGTCAAACCCAACGAGGAGCGGAAGGAAATGAAAAGCGGTTTTTAGTAAGATATTCCGTGCAAGCATTGAAATTATCGGTAACAGATAATTTTGTGATAAGGTAATTCGTAACGGGTAGCAAGTAAAAAATGTAACAATGGTGCAACAAGGTGGCCCAGTCCTTTTTGTACCAAAGGGAAAGCTTGGACAAACTCTTATATAGAGAAAAGCACTCCCGAGCACAAATGGAATTTATGTCAAGCTCGTTTTCATCATGCTCATATGATGCGCGTTCGTTACATTGATAATTTGATATGTGGGTGGATCGGTGCTTGGGTTCTGCCCTTACATGGACAAACATCCCACTTATGATTAACCTATCTTGCAAGCATGCACAACTACTAAAGAAGAATTAAGATAAATCTAACCATAGCATTAAACATATGGATCCAAATCAGCCCCTTACGAAACAACTCATAAACTAGGGTTTAAGCTTCTTTCACTCTAGCAACCCATCATCTACTTATTACTTCCCAATGCCTTCCTCTAGGCCCAAATAATGGTGAAGTGTGATGTAGTCGACGTTCACATGACACCACTAGAGGAGAGACAACATATATCTTATCAAAATATCGAACGAATACCAAATTCACACGATTACTTATAACAAGACTTATCAAATGTCCCCAGGAAGAAACGTAACTACTCACAAAGCAGATTCATGTTTGTAATAAGAGGAATATTAATAATCATGAAGGATCTGAACATATAATCTTCCACCAAATAAACCAACTAGCATCAACTACAAGGAGTAATCAGCACTACTAGCAAACCACACGTACCAATCTGAGGTTTTGAGACAAAGATTGGATACAAGAGATGAACTAGGGTTTAGAGAGGATATGGTGCTGATAGATGTTGATGGAGATTGACCCCCTCTCATGAGAGGATCGTTGGTGATGGCGATGGATTCGATTTCCCCCTCCGGGAGGGAAGTTTCCCCGATGGAATAGCTTCGCTAGAGCTCTAGATTGGTTCTGTCGAAGTACCGACTCGAGACGAAGGCGCCTCGTCCCGAAATGTCTGATATGATTTTTTCCTGTCGAAATCCCCTTGTGATAAATAACTTTATTATGGAGTCTGTCTCTTTTATTTCTTCTATATCACAAGTTCATATAAAGTTTGTTTTCCTCGCACTAATAAACCACACATATTTAAAGAGCAATTTTTATTGCTTGCACCGATGACAACTTACTTGAAGGATCTTACTCAATCCATAGGTAGGCATGGTGGACTCTCAAGGCAAAACATGGTTAAAGGTTTTAGGATGCACAAGTAGTATCTATACTTGGTGCAGGAGTTTCTGGCTAATATGAGGTGGAAGCAAGCGACACATGTTGAAGGATCTACAACCATATAACTTCTATTCGGAAATAAGCAAACATAACTCATTTTGTTGTCTTCCTTGTCCAACATCAACCTTTTTGCATATGATATTTTAATGAGTGCTCACACTCACAAAAGATGTCTAAGATAGTATATCCATATGTGAACCTCTCTTTCTTTATTACTTCCTTATAATTGCAACAATGACAAATAGCTTTGTTTGTCAACTCACAAAAATTTCAGGCGACATACTTTTTATATGTGAGGTCATCACTCCCCATAAGATCATTATGTATGCTCTTTTTCTTTTATTCTAAACTTCTTTCTATTTATTTTTTCCAAGATCATAGCAAGCAAGCAAAGCCCTAGACACAAAACTACTGTTTATTATATAACTCTCGGACTTGCTTACATGGGGGGACGAAAAGAAAAATAAAAACTAGTTCACACTAAAACTTTATTCTACTAGATTAAGATATAACTAAAAGGGTCGAATGAAGGAAAACAAAAAAGTAAAAAGGTGTGATGGTGATACGATATCGGGGCACCTCCCCCAAGATTGGGACAAGCCAAGGGGAGTGCCCATACCCATGTGTTCAGTTGTCTTTCTATGGAGGTGGTGATGTTGGAGTTGTTGGTGAGGTTGAAGGTTTGCCCTCCGTCTTCCAGGGCATGGACTCACCATCGTGGAAAGATGAACTAGTCTCCGAGATCCTCAAGCCTGCAGCCAAACTCATTTCCTAAAATCTGTATTTATACTCACAGTTTTGGTTTCACAAGTCATAGATCTGGGCTTGGAGGTGCTCGATTTTCTTGTAAATCTTAAAGACGTGATCCGAGAGGTTCTTGGCTTCCAACTTGTGCTTATGGGTAAACTCCGCGATCATTAGGTGATTGGCATTAAGTCCTCGTTCCACCATCCCTTGGCACTTGAAGACTAGTTTCTCCATTGCTTCGAGCCTTGCCTTGATAACCCACAAGTATACGGGATCGCAACAGTTTTCGAGGGTAGAGTATTCAACCCAAATTTATTGATTCGACTCAAGGGGAAGCCAAAGAATATTCTCAAGTATTAGCAGTTGAGTTGTGAATTCAACCAAACCTAAAAGATTTAGTGTCTGCAGCAAAGTATCAGTAGCAAGGTAGTATGATAGCAGTAGTAGCAACAGTAACTAGTAGCAGCAAAGTGACATCAGTAGTAGCAAAGTAACAGCAGCAGCAGTGATAGCAGTAGCAGCAAAGTAACATATCAAGGACCAGTAGGAAAAGACTCGTAGGCATTGGATCGGTGATGGATGATTATGCCGGATTCTATTCATCATGCAATAGTTATAACACGGATATATAAGTAACTAGCTCCAGTTCGTCAATGTAATGTAAGCATGTATTCCGTATGTAGTCATACGTGCTTAGGGAAAAGAACTTGCATGACATCTATTGTCCATCCCTCCCGTGGCAGCGGGGTCCTAACGGAAACTAAGGGATATTAAGGTTCTCCTTTTAATAAAGAACCAGACCAACGCATTAACACTTGGTGAATACATGAACTCCTCATACTATGGTCATCTCCGGGAGTGGTTCCGGCTATTGTCTCTCCGGGGTTGCCGGGTCATAACACACAGTAGGTGACTACAACTTGCAAGATAGGATCAAGAACACACATATATAGGCGAAAACATAATAGGTTCAGATCTGAAATCATGGCACTCGGGCCCTAGTGACAAGCATTAAGCATGGCAAAGTAGTAGCAACATCAATCTCAGAACATAGTGGATACTAGGGATCAATCCCTGTCAAAACTAACTCGATTACATGATAGATCTCATCCAACCCATCACCGTCCAGCAAGCCTACGATGAGATTACTCACGAACGATGAAGAGCATCATGGAATTGGCGATGAAGGAAGGTTGATGATGACGATGGCGATTATCTCCCCTCTCCGGAGCCGAGAACAGACTCGAGATCTTCCCTCCAGATGAAGAACAGGACGTGGCGGCGCCTCCGTATCGTAAAACGCGATGAACTCTTCTCTTTGATTTTTTCGGACGAAAGAGGCTAAATAGAGCTGGATTTGGAGGCGGTGGAGCTTTGTGGGCCCCACAAGCCTGCCACGCGCGGCCAGGGGGGGCGCCTGGTGGGCTTGTGGGCTCACTACTCCACTTCCTCCGATGATTCTTGCGCCAGTATTTTTCATAAATTCCAGAAAAACTCTCCGTAAATTTTCAGGTCATTCCGAGAACTTTTATTTCTGCGCAAAAACAACACCATGGCATTTCTGCTGAAAACAACGTTAGTCCGGGTTAGTTCCATTCAAATCATGCAAATTAGAGTCCAAAACAAGGGCAAAAGAGTTCGGAAAAGTAGATACGACGGAGACGTATCAACTCCCCCAAGCTTAAAGCCTTGCTTGTCCTCAAGCAATTCAGTTAACAAACTGAAAGAGACAATAGAAAAACTTTTACGAACTCTGTTTGATCTTGTTGTTGCAACTATGTCTAACTCATAACCAGAGTTTCAGCAAGATCACAAGCACACAACAAAAGCAAATGACATCTAGGTCTCACGGTAAACTCATATCAATGGCATAATCAACTAGCGAGCAAATAATAATAAGTCTCAAACATCAACACTTCAATCAAAACAACATGAAGCAGTATGAACCGATGGTATCTCGCTAGCTCTTTCTAAGACCGCAAAACATAAATGTAGAGCACCTTCAAAGACCAAGGGCTGACTAAACATTGTAATTCATGGCAAAGAAGATCCAATCACAGTCATACTCAACACAGTTAAAAGCAAAGCATAAAAATGACAGAGGTGCTCACTAATTGCTGCTTTTATAAGAGGAGGATGACTCAACAGGAACATAAATAGACAGGCCCTTCGCAGAGGGAAGCATTGATTTGTAGAGGTGCCAGGGCTCAAGCTTTGAAAACAGAGAAAATAATTCTGGGTGGCATGCTTTCCTTGTCAACGCAATGACTAAGAGTTCTCACCATCTTCCACGCTACGCATGCTATAGGCGGTTCCCAAACAGAAAGGTAAAGTTTTGACTCCCCCACCACCAATCAATCACACTCCACGACTACCCTAATACTCGGATGTCGTCCATACCAACATCAATCCAGGGGGAGTTTTGTTTGCAATTATCTTTTCGATTTGAGCATGGAACTGGGCATTCCAATTACCGGCCCCTTTCTCGTGAATGATAGTGAATAAACACATATCGAGGATAACACGCCTAGCATGGAAGATACTGATAGCCCCTTGTCACCACATGAGCGGTTCGGGCATGCAAAACAGATTATTTCTTGAAGGTTTAGAGAGTGGCACATGCATATTTACTTGGAACGGCAGGTAGATACCGCATATAGGTAGGTATGGTGGACTCGTATGGAACAACTTTGGGTTTATGGAAGTGGATGCACAAGCAGTATTCCCGCTTAGTACAAGTGAAGGCTAGCAAAAGACTGGGAAGCGACCAACTAGAGAGCGACAACAGTCATCAAAATGCATTGAGATTAACTAACATTGAGTGCAAGCATGAGTAGGACATAACTCAACATGAACATGAATATCATAGAGGCTATTTTGATTTTGTTTCAACTACATGCATGAACATGCGCCAAGTCAAGCCACTTGAATCATTCAAAGGAGGATACCATCCTATCATACTACATCATAGTCATCTCAGCATTCATGTGGGCATCCAAGACAAACCATTATAAGCTCCTAGCTAATTAAGCATCGCATCAGAAACTATGATCTCTAAGTTGTCATTGCAAACATGTTTCTCTCACAACAAAGCGGAATCAGGAACGACGAGCTAGTCATATTTACAAAAACAAAATAGATCAAGTTCATACCAGCTTTTCCAGGCTCAGTAACTTCATCATATATTGTCATTATTGCCTTTCACTTGCATGACCGGATGATGTGAACAATAAGAGTGCTCGACCATTGGACTAAGCTGGAATATGCATGCAAACACAAAGGAGAAGACAAGGTAATATGACTCCTTAACAGACAAACAGATATGCATGCGAGAGCCACTAAACATTGTAACCTTGGTCTTCTACCTTGACCCAAAGAAAAATAAAACTATTTACACGAGAAAGCTCCCAACAAGCAAAAGAAGAAAAGAAAATCTTTTTGGGTTTTCTCAAACTAGACACACACACGAAAAGAAAACGAGAAAAATAAATAAACTAGCATGGATGATATAGTGGCAAAGTGTGAACACCGACTAACAAAGTGAAAGTGTAAGCAAGAATATAAAGTCAGTGAGAAACACGTACTCCCCCAAGCTTAGGCTTTTGGCCTAAGTTGGTCTATGATATGTCTCCATCGTATCTACTTTTCCAAACTATTTTGTTTGGACTCTAATTTGCATGATTTGAATGGAACTAACCTAGACTGACGCTGTTTTCAGCAGAATTGCCTTGGTGTTATTTTTGTGCAGAAATCAAAGTTCTCCAAACATCCTGAAAATCTACGGGGAGCAGTTTTGGAAAATATGAAAAATATGTGCGCCAAGTTCCACCTGAGGGGGTGGGCCAGTGGGCCACAAGCCCTGGCTCCGCCACCACCCCCTAGTGGCGGTGGGCAGGCTTGTGGGGCCCACACGGCTCTGCCGCCCCCAACCTCAGGTCTATAAGTCCCCTTTTGTCCCCCAAAAAATAAAAAGATAAGTTTTCTTCGCGTTTACGATACGGAGCCGCCGCCACCACATGTTCTTCATCTGGAGGGCAGATCTGGAGTCCGTCTTGGGCTCCAGAGAGGGGAAATCGTCGCCATCGTCATCATCAACCTTCTTCCCTCTCCAATTCCATGAAGATCTTCGTCCTTCGTGAGTAATCTATTCGTAGGCTCGCTGGGCGGTGATGAGTAGGATGAGATCTATCATGTAATCGAGTTAGTTTTGATGGGGATTGATCCCTAGTATCCACTATGTTCTGAGATTGATGTTGCTACTACTTTGCCATGCTTAATGCTTGTCACTAGGGCCCGAGTGCCATGATTTCAGATACGAAATTATTATGTTGTCACCAACATATGTGTGTTTTGGATCTGATCTTGCAAGTTGTAGTTACCTACTATGTGTTATGGTCCGGCAACCCCGGAGTGACAATAACCAGAACCACTCCCAATGATGACCATAGTTTGAGGAGTTCATGTGTTCACCAAGTGCTAATGCGTTGGTCCGGTTCTTTATTAAAAGGAGAACCTTAATATCACGTAGTTTCCTTTTGGACCCCGCTGCCACGGGAGGGACGGACAATAGATGTCATGCAAGTTCTTTTCCCTACGCACGTATGATGACACACGGAATGCATGCCTACATCACATTGACGAACGGGAGCTAGCCACATATCTCTCCATGTTATAACTGTTGCATGATGAATATCATCCAAACAAATCACCGACCCATTGCCTACGACTTTGTCCTACTGTTCTACTGCTATTACTTGTCTTGCTCTGCTGCTACTGTTGCTACTACTGTCGCTTGCTACTGTTGTTACTTGCTACTGCTGTCACTACCACTGTTCCTTGCCACTGTTGTTACTCGCTACTTTGCTGTTACTACTTTGCTTGCAGATACTAATCTTTCAGGTGTGGTTGAATCTGATAAATTCAGCTGCTAATACTTGAGAGTATTCTCTCACCTCCCGTCGTGCGAATCAACAAATTTGGGTCGAATACTCTACCCTCGAAAACAGCTACGATCCCACGCGCTGGTGGGCGTCAACAACATTCTTCTAGTTTCGATTGCCGGAGAGTGCTAACAGCATTCTTCTGGTGCCGTTGCAAAGGGGAAGAACAGTTGACATCAAGCTTTTTTCTGGCGCCGTTGCCGGGGAGTTATTGCTATATTCTCTGAGTCACTTGGGATTTATATCTGCTGATCACTATGAAGAATCTGAAGGATCCGAAAACCAAAGTCTTGCCCTCAACTACGAGGGGAGGTAAGGAATTGCCATCTAGCTCTGCACTTGATTCACCTTCAGTTATGAGTAAGTTTGCGACATCACCTCCTGCTAGAAATCTTGATATGTCGCCTATGCTTGATGATGCTTATGATGCTACTTCTGGAGATGCTATGCTTGATACTATGCCTGATGATACTATGCTTGATACTATGCCCGATGATGCTATGCTTGATACTGCTAGAGATGCTATGCTTGATACTGCTTTGCCTGATGATGCTAGAGATGCTATTTTTACTGATGATGCTATGCTTGATACTGCTAGAGATACTACTTTGCCTGATGTTCCACTAGGAGTGTTCCTGGATGCTCATATTGCTAGAGTTACTGCCAATGCTCGTGATGCTTTTGAAACTACCGATACTATTGAGCTAGAACCTGCTTTTGCTCCTGCTAGATCTAGCTCTCCTAGATATGAATTGCCTGATATACCTGAGGGTTACGTTATGGAGGGAGAGATAGCTGAGGATTTTCTTGCGTGTAAGGATGCCTATGACGCTGAGAAATTGCTTCGCAAGTGGAAGGAAAAATCTCGGGAAGCTAAGATGAAATATGACCTGAAGTTTGCCACTTCACCTATGTTTATCACCGATAAGGATTATGAATTCTTTGTCGACCCTGAGATAATCACTGTAGTCGAATCTGATCCTTTTCACGGTTATGAGTCTGAGACGGTCGTAGCCCATCTTGCCAAACTACGCGATATAGCCACCCTTTTCACTAATGAGGAGAAGATCCGTCACTACTATATCCTTAAGCTGTTTCCTTTCTCTCTAAAGGATGATGCTAAAGCCTGGTTCACCTCTCTTGCTCTTGGATGTGTGAGTAGTCCCAAGGAGATGGTCTATTGCTTCTGTGAGAAATATTTCCCTGCCCATAAGAAGCAAGCTGCCTTGCAGGAAATATAAACTTTGCTCAACTCCAAGAAGAGAGTCTTCCACAAGCTTGGGGGAGGCTTGTCCAGCTACAAAATGCTTTGCCTGATCACCCTCTTAAGAAGAACGAGATACTTGATATCCTCTATAACGGACTTACCGATGCCTCTAGAGACCACCTAGATAGTTGTGTCGGCTGTGTTTTTAGGGAACGAACTGTAGAACAAGATGAGACTCTACTGAATAACATCTTGATCAACGATAATGCTTGGACTATTCCCGAACCACCTCCTAAGCCAACTCCGAAGAAAAGAGGTATTCTATTCCTCAGTCCCGAAGATATGCAAGAAACCAAGAAATCTATGCAAGAGAAAGGCATTTGATCTGAAGATGTCAAAAATCTACCACCTATCGAAGAGATCCATGGTCTCGATAACCCGATACAAGTAGTAGAAGTAAATTCTCTATGTAGGTTTGATGAGAGTGATATTCCTTTTGATAAACCTACTAGCCTATGCTTTGATGAATTTGAGAACTTTGTTGCTAAACAACAGAGTTTCAATGATTATGTTAGCAGACATTTGGAACAAAGTACTCGTATGCTTAGCCATCTAAGTGCTTGTGTAGACAGAAATGTCAATGATCTGAAGCTTCTGAGTAAACATGCCTCTATGATTACTACTCAGGTAGAACAAGTACTTAAAGCTCAGAATGACCTGCTCAATGAATTAAATGACAACTCTGTCAGAGTCATTACTAGAGGAGGCAAAATGACTTAGGAACCTTTGTATCCTGAAGGTCATCCTAAGAGAATTGATCAAGATTCTCAAGGAATCAATGCTGATACACCCAGTCATCCTAAGGAGAAGAAGAAGGATGATAGAAACCTACATGCCAGTTCACCAAATACTGTCACACCGGAAGAACCTAATGATATTTCTGCGTCTGATGCAGAAACACAATCTGGTGATGAACATGAACTTGGTGATAATATGGACGGTGATGTTCATAATAATGCTCAACCTAGCAATGAGGAGGATGTGGAGATTGAACCTACGGTTAATCCTGATTACCCACAGCCTAAGAAATACGACAAGAATGACTTCACTGCTCGGAAGCATGGTATAGAAAAGGAGCCATGGGTTCAGAGACCTATGCCCTTCCCTCCTAAGCCATCCAAGAAAAAGGATGATGAGGATTTTGAGCGTTTCGTTGAGATTATAAGACCCATCTTTCTGTAGATGCGGTTAACTGCTATGCTCAAGATGTCTTTGTATGCCAAGTACATGAAGGAAATCGTGACTAATAAACGGAAGATACCAGATCTTGAGATCTCCACCATGCTTGCCAACTACAATTTTAAAGGTGGAACTCCTAAGAAACTTGGTGATCCCGGAGTTCCCACTATACCTTGCTCCATTAAAGGAAACTACGTAAGAACTGCCTTATGTGACCTTGGAGCCGGTGTTAGTGTTATGCCGCTCTCTCTTTATCGTAGACTTGAGTTGGATAAGTTGACACCCACTGAAATTTCTGTGCAAATGGCCGACAAATCAACTGCTTTCCCTATCGGCATTTGCGAGGATGTGCCTGTTGTGGTTGCTAACACCACTATCTTAACAGACTTTGTTATCTTGGATATTCCCGAGGACGATGCCCTGGCTGTCATTCTCGGAAGACCCTTTTTAAAGACTGCAGGGGCTGTTATAGATTGCAACAAAGGCAATGTCACTTTCCATGTCAACGGTAATGAGCACACAGTGCACTTTCCGAAGAAACGATATCAAGTACATTACATCAATGCTATCGAAAAAACATCATCGATTCTTATTGGGAGCTTTGAATGCCCTATTCCTCGTGTCAAGATGAAGTATGATTTGCTCCTTGGGGAGATACATATCCCCATTGAGGTGACTTAGTGGCTATTTGAAAATTCTTCGTTCTCTCTTGAGATTCGAGAAGGTTTTTTCATAAGAACTTGATCAACCCCATTGACGGATTTCTTTCGATGACCATGAAATGGATGAATCAAAGAGTCACATACCTCTGTTTTGAGTTTTCATTTTCTTTTGCTTAGAAGAAAAATGATAGAATTAGTTTAGTTTTTCCTATTTTCTGTTTTAGCGTCCCGGAGAAAAATACCTCGAAAATAAAAGTTCTTTGATGGTCCTGAAAATTTAGTATGATTTTTTCTGGAATTTTTGAAAATTCCTGGGCCTGAGAGCTGGCCTGGGGGCCTGACCAGTGGGCCACAAGCCCTGCCACCGCCACCTACCCCCCTGGTGGCGGGGTGCAAGCTTCTAGGGCCCACAGGCACCCCCTCCACTCATTCCAGCTCTCAGCCTCTTCTTCCACCTCTAGAAAAAATTGTTTCGCAGCTCAAACCCGTGTTCTTGCTTATTTGGCTGTGATTTTCGATCTCCTTGCTCAAAGCACCATTCTCCGAACCGTTTTGGGGAAATTACTCCTTGGTAAGTGACTCCTCCATTGGTCCAATTAGTTTTTGCTCTAGTGCTTTATCCTTTTTGTATTCTTGCTACATTGGTGGCCCTGTTCTTGAGCTAGACATGTTGATTTTAGCTGGTCCCAAGTAGTTTTAGCGCGTGATACAGTCTCTAGGCACTAGTAGGAGTAGTTGCTACAAGGTGTGGTGGATCTTCATTCACTTTTCTCTTGAACTTCAAAAATTCCAGCAAAAGGAAATTATGTTCAGGAGGAAGTTTCATGGTGGTTCCTCAAGTAAGAAGGGTCCCCATCTCTCTTTTCGGGAGCCCGAACCTTTTCAACTAAGGGACACACCGGTGCAACCATGTGATTGGCCTTCCGATGAGTTCATGATCGAAGCAGGTTTCAAGGATGAGTTTGATACACTTGTCCGCAATGCCGGGTTAGAAGAATTCCTCTCAGATAAATGTGAACAGCATGCTATGCTCACTGCCTCTTTCGTGCGTAGATTTAAATTCTCAGTTAGCCGTGACTCATCCATACTGTTTGATCTTTACGATAAATCCTATACCATGGATCTCGAGGATTTCAATAGGATTTGCAAGATACCCGATGGGGGTAGTCTTAATGATCCTTCTAAATCTTCAGTCAGAGACTTTGTCACCAGTATAACTGTTGGAGAAACCAGAGATATCACGCAAGCCACCATAGGAAGCATCCATTTCCCTGCCTTGCACTACCTTGCCCTCTTCATAGGTAGGTGCATTAACGGCAAGGGTGCATATTGTCACCTATGCGCTTCCGACCTTAGTATCCTTAAGACCGCAGTAACAGGTGACAGGAGCTTCAATATGGGAGCTATAATAGCAAGGAGGCTGAATAAAAATGCCAGTGAGGGGGATTTCTTTGGTGGAGTTTATGCTACACGCTTAGCAAATTTTCTTGGAGTATCCATCCGTCCAGAAGACCCTCCTCTCTGTACAGCCTACCTTGATCGTGTCGCTCTAGTACACTACCAGTTTCTTGAGAGAGATCATGGATCCCTCCTATACCTCTTGATATTTAACCGACAGCGTGTTTTCCATATTACCCTTCCCGCTCCTACTTTCTTTGACTTTCAGGTAAAATAAAGATATTACGTAACCATGGGAGAGGCAGAGGAGTATGAGAGGGAGGTGACGGCTGCTCGACTTCGTGAGGCAGCTATTCAGGCAGTGGCTGCAGCACTCCCGTATAACGCCCATTATGACTTTGGGTTTCGCCAGGATCATCCATGGGAGTATACCAAGCTAGGCCAAAAGCCTAAGCTTGGGGTAGTACGTGTCCTCATCGACTTTACATTCATGCTTATGCTTTCACTTTGTTAGCCGATGTTTACACTTTGTCACTGTATTATCCATGCTAGTTTATTTTTGTTTTCTTGTTTTCTTATTTTGTGTCCTGTTGAAAAAACCCAAAAAGATTTTTCTTTCTTCTTTTGCTTGTTGGGAGCTTTCCCGTGTAAATAGTTTTATTTTTCTTTGTGTCATGGTAGAATATATTGGTTACAATGTTTAGTGGTTCTTGCATGCTTACCTGTTTAGCTTTCAAAAGAGCCATATTACTTTGTCTTCTCCTTTGTGTTTGCCTGCAGATTCAGCTTAGTTCAATGCGCTTATTATTGTTCACATCGTTCGATCATGCAAATGAAAGGCAACAATGATGATATATGATGAAGTGACTGAGACTAAAAAGCTGGTATGAACTCTATCTATTTTGTTTTTGTAAATATGACTAGCTTGTCGACCCAGATTTAGCTTTGTTGTGAGAGAACCATGTCTGCAATGACTACTTAGAGATCATAGTTTCTGATGCCATGCTTATTTAGCTGAGAGCTTACAATGGTTTGTCTTGAATGCCAACATAGATTTTGAGATGACTATGATGTAGTATGATAGGATGGTATTCTCCTTTGAATGTTTCAAGTGGCTTGACTTGGCGCATGTTCATGCATGTAGTTGAAACAAAATCAACATAGCCTCTATGATGTTTGTGTTCATGGTGATTTATATCCTGTTCATGCTTGCATTCAATGTTAGTCAAACTCATTGCATCTTGATGACTGTTGTCGCTCTCTAGTTGGTCGCTTCCCAGTCTTTTGCTAGCCTTCACTTGTACTAATAGGAATACTGCTTGTGCATCCAGTTCCATAAACCGAAAAGTTTTTCCATGGGAGTCCACCATACCTACCTATTTGTGGTATCTACCTGCCGTTCCAAGTAAATTTGCATGTGCTATTCTCTAAACCTTCAAGAAATAATCTGTTTTGCATGCCCGAACCGCTCATGTGGTGACAGGGGGCTATTGGTATCTTCCATGCTAGGAGTGTTATCCTCGACATGTGTTTATTCACTGTCATTCACGAGAAAGGGGCCGGTAAATGGAATGCCCAGTTCCACGCTTAAATCGAAAACACAACTGTAAAACAAGACTCCCCTCGGATTGATGTTAGTATGGACGGTACCCGAGGATTCGGCTAGCCGTGGAGTGTGATTGATTGGTGGTGGGGGAGTTAAAACTTTACTTTTCTGTTTGGGAACCGCCTATAGCATGAGTAGCATGGAAGATATTGAGAACTCTTGGTCATTGCGTTGACATTGAAAGCATGCCACCCCAAATTATTATCTATATTTTCAAAGGTTGAGCTCTAGCACCTCTGCAAATCAATACTTCCCTCTGCGAAGGGCCTGTCTATTTATTTTCCTGTCAGTCATCCTCCTCTTATATAAGCACCAATTGGAGAGCACCTCTGTCATTTTTGTGCTTTGCTTTTGATTGATATTGAGTATGACTATGACTGGATCTTTGTTGCTATGAATTACAATGTTTAGTCAGCCCTTCATCTTTGAAAGTGCTCTGCATTTATGTTTTGCGGTCTCAGAAAGAGCTAGCGAGATACCACCTATTCATATTGCTTCATGCTTGTTTTGATTGAAGTGTTGGTAGTTGAAACTCATTATTATTTGCTCGTTAGCTGATTATGCCATTGATATTAGTTTACCGTGAGACCTTTGTGTCACTTGCTTATGTGGTTAACTTGTGATCTTGCTGAAATTCTGGTTATGAGTTAGACATAGTTGCAACACACTACTGGAAATCAGTATTTTGCCATCTGCCTAGTCTTTGTCGTCTGCTAGCTGATGGCAAAGAGTGTCTTTGCCGTCAGCTTCAGCAAAACAGACGACACAGTACTGGCTGATGGCATACAGTCTTTTTGCCATCTGTCACCTCTTTGTCGTCTGCTAGCGGACGACAAATAGTCCAGAGGCAGACGTCAAAGATATAGATAGGCCCACCTGACCGCGGGGTGGCTAGGTCAAACAGGAGTTGGACCTTTGCCGTCTGCTAGCGGACGACATAGAGTCCGGAGGCAGACGACAAAGAGTCTAGACTCTTTGCCGTCCGCCGGCAGACGGCAAAGCGCTAACTCCGTTAATGGCTCTTTCCCCCCCAATCAGCCCCTCTCTCTCGGTAACGGCTCACCCCGCGCGCCCCTCACTCTCCGTCCCCACCCCGCGCACTCCTCTCTCTGTAACGGCCGCCAGGACCACCGTTGCGCTGCCGCCCCCGTCGCGTCGCCGCCCCTATCGCCCCTGCCGCCGCCCCTGTCGCACCCCACTGCCGCCCCTGTCGCCCCTGTTGCCCCCGACGCCGCCCCTCTCTCTCTCCCCACCTCGCCCCCGCTGCCGCTGCCGCTGCCCCACCACCGTCGCGCCGCCACCCCTGGCGCCCCCGGCGCCGCCCCGCCACCCCCAACACCCCGGCC
The DNA here is from genome assembly GCF_904849725.1 of Hordeum vulgare subsp. vulgare. NCBI lineage: Eukaryota > Viridiplantae > Streptophyta > Magnoliopsida > Poales > Poaceae > Hordeum > Hordeum vulgare. The sequence goes on along the minus strand of NC_058518.1, from coordinate 145,045,824 downwards.
CCTCCACAGCCGCCCCTCTCGGTGAGCCCACACACCCCCACCCCACCCCCCCACCCTTCTTATTTTTTACTGGTTTTATTATTTTTTAGTAGTTTTAGTAGTTGTTATTGTTAGTACTTTTAGTGGTAGATTTAGTTAGGTTAGTAGTTTTAGTTAGGTTAGTAGATTTAGTTAGGTTAGTAGTTTTAGTTAGGTTAGTAGATTTAGTTAGGAGGAGAAGAGGAGAAGAGGAGGAGGAGGAGGACAAGAAGAGGAGAAGAAGAAGAGGAGTAGGAGGAGGAGGAGGAGGAGAAGAAAAAGAAGAAGAAGAAGAAGAAGAAGAGGAGGAGAAGAAAAAAATAAGAAGGAGAAGAAGAAGAAAAAGAAGAAGAAGAAGAGAAGAAAAAATTAAGAAGGAGAAGAAGTAAAGAAGAAGAGAAGAAGAAGAGAAGAAGAGAATAAGAAAAAAATAAGAATGAGAAGAAGAGAAAAAAGAAGAAGAAGTTGATTTTTTATTGTTTGGTATTTAGTGGTAGCTAGATTCTTTTTTAGTTACTTAGTGGTAGATTCTGTTTTTGTTATAGTGGTAGATTCTGTTTTTGTTAATTTTTTGCTGTTTAGTGCTATCTAGGTTTAGCGATAGGTTTAGTTAGCTTGGTTAGTTAGGTTAGTTAGTTAGTTAGCTTACTAAAAAGAATAGGAAGAAGAAGAAGACGAGGAGGAGGAGAAGAGGAGAAGAGGAGGAGGAGGAGAAGAAGAAGAAGAAGAAGAATAGGAGGAGGAGAAGACAAAAAGAAGATCACATGTTTGGTATTTAGTATTTTGGAATTAATTAGTAGTTTTAGTGGTAGATTATGTTAGTTAATTAGTAGATTTAGTGGTAGATTCTGTTAGTTTATTTGCCCATCATTATTGCTTAGGTTCAAGACTACTTCAAAGAAGATCACATGTTCTTTTGTTGAAATAAAGTCTGTCAAAATAATGTATCGTCTATATTTATTGGTACCGGAGCAAAACAGGACAACTTAAATAATATTGCCATCCTCAAATGTAGAAAATATCGAAAAGTTTTATATAAACTAAAAAGTAGTATAGGTAACCTGGAAAGTCCTCTGGACCAAAAGGGCAACTTCTGGATCTGCGAACTTTGCGTGGTAGGTGCATGTCCATGCAGCAGGGTAATTTCCCCAACAATGACATAATTAGTCCATTTAGCTCCAAAATACCATAATAAGCTCAGAATGGCATAAGAACCTTGGTTAGCTCATTAATATTATATACTTAGCTTGTTTTCCTTTAAAATGGGATAATTAGCCCATTTAGCTCAAAAAAGACATAATTAGGTAATTTAGCTCCAACAAGAGGAGAAGAGGAGAAGAAATAGGCAAAATGGAAAGAAACAAGAAGAAGAAGAAGAAGAAGAAGAAGAGAAGAAGGAGAAGGAGGAGGAGGAGGAGAAGGCCAAGGACCTTCTATCCTTCTCCTCCTCCTCCTTCTCCTCCTCCTCCTCCTTCTTCTTGATTTCTTCTTCTTCTCCTCCTCCTCCTCTTTCTTCTCCTCTTTCATATTATCCTTGCTTTAATTAACCCAACAATGACATAATTAGCCAATTTAGCTCCAAAATAAATACCATAATAAGCTCAAAATGGCATAAGAACCTTGGTTAGCTCATGAATATTATATACTTAGCTTGTTTTCCTCTAAAATGACATAATTGGAATATTTGTGTTGATCAGGTGGATTTACATGTGATAGTTGTCTCGTCGCTGTGAGGTCTGATGTGCAAAGACCTGCCGTGCGTTGTACGAGCTCCGCCCCTGCATTCGTGGGTCAGTACAAATTTCATCTCCTCCCCGCCCCTTCATTTACTGTGGCTCGGTTTCCGGATGAAACTTTCTAGATTTAGGTAATTCAATTAATTTATCAGTATGCGTGACCACTATGCGTCTCCTGTTCGACAGGGCGACATCTATAAATATGCATGTGTTTGCATATTTATAACCGCCATCATTTCGAATTGTCCAACATTATCCATGGACAGCCTGAGTATGTGTAGATTGGGTTCGTTTTCCCGTATGATGTGCTCTGGATCCGATGCGGAATTTCGTCAGTGCCTCCCTGTTGTTCTCCGGATGCACATCGTCTCTGTTTATTGCGGAGACGTGTATCAGGAGAACAACGGGGAGGTGCTGCCGAAATTTTGCATTGGATCCGCAGCAGAGCATGGGAAAACGAACCCAATCTACACATACTCGGGTGGGATTTGGACCTATCTTTACCAAGTAGCGTGTAGGTTGCCTGGACGTAATAAAAATGGTGAACCTGATTAACTGTTGAATATAAATGCTAAATAATATATAAATATATTGCTTCTGTCTTTAGTAGCTACGCAAGATGAGTGATCGTGTGTGGATGTATACCGGCCACCCTGGTCAGAAAGAGATGACGAAAGAATGGTTTTTAAAAACAAAGGAATTTGTGAAAGCCGCATTCGCAAATGGCCAGGAAAGAAACTATTGCCCCTGTCTTGGATGCGACAACTATAAAAACATGACAGAGGCTGTAATGATTAAACACCTGCAGAGGAGGGGTTTTAAGCCTAATTATACGATGTGGACATTTCATGGTGAGTCTATACAACGCACGAGAGCTGAGGTGGTCCGTCGTCGCACGAACGAGCATGGTACTGGGATCGAAGACATGGTGCAAGACTTTGATGATGCTCGGGATTCGGAAGATGAGATGGAGGAATCTGCAAAGGCCTTTTGATGAAATGTTGGAGTCTTCAAAACGTCCTCTCCATGAGCACACTGAGCTCTGTCAGCTGGATGCAATTGCACAAGTAATGGCTCTGAAGGCTCAGTTCAACTTGGGAAGAGAATGCTACGACGCGATGATGACACTATTTGGACGTTCCCTACCCAAAGGTCATGTCATGCGTGCAAACCTGTACCAGTCGGACAAAATACTTCGTGTACTTAAGATGCCCTATGAGAAGATAGATGCATGTGAGAAAGGATGTGTCTTATTTAGGAAGGAGTATGCACACTTGGACTATTGTCCCAATTGTGAGTCTTGCAGGTATCTTGTGGTAGACAACAGTATGGGTGAGAAGAGGCAGACCAAAATCGCAGTTAGTGTTCTTCGGTATATGCCAATCGTACCAAGACTTCAACGTCTTTTCATGGTCGAAGAGACAGCCAGACAGATGACATGGTACAAATTGGGCAAAAGAACCGAACTAGATGCGGATGGGAATAAGATGATGGTACACACATCGGATGGGGAAGTGTGGAAACATTTCGACGGATTGCATCAGGATAAAGCGGTAGATCCAAGGAATCCTCGAGTCTGTGCTGGCACGGATAGTTTTAATCCCTTCGGCATGACGGCAACCCAATACCGTTGTTGGCCTGTATTTGTCATTCCACTCAATCTCCCCCCCGGGCAGATTATGCAAAGAAAGAACATATTTTTGACGTTGATAATTCCAGGGCCCAATTATCCGGGGAAGAATATGAATGTGTACCTGCAACCGCTTAAGGATAAATTGGAAGAAGCTTGGGAAATTGGGGTCAAGACATACGATGCCGCTGGAAAAGAAAACTTCAAAATGCATGTGTGGTACATGTACTCTATGCATGACTTGCCAGCGTATGCGCTATTCTCTGGATGGTGTGTGCATGGAAGGTTCTCGTGCCCCCAATGCAAGGCAGCTCTTCAGTTTCATTGGTTGCAGGAGGGTCGGAAGTATTCTTGCTTTGACTTGCATAGACAGTTCCTGGATCCTGACCATCAGTTTAGAAAAGACAAGAAGAACTTTACCAAAGGTAAAGTTGTCAAAAACTTGGCACGAGCTGCGTTCACACGCCAACAGATCCTGGATCAGTTAAACGCCCTCGAGCCTGATCCAGAGCGTGCAGGGTATTTCAAGGGGTATAATTCAAAACATGCCTGGACTCACAAGCCATGCTTCTGGGATCTGCCTTACTTGAAAGACCTCCTTCTTCCACACAATATCGACATGATGCACACTGAAAATATATCGGAGAGGCTATTTTTGGTACATTGTACGACATATATGGGAAGACAAAGGATAATATTAAGGTAGAGTCGATCAAGAGACACTATGTCATAGACCGTTACAAAACATGCGAGAAGGCAAAGGAAAGCAGAAGTGGTCGAAGCCAAAGGCCTGGTTCAATCTTGGAAGGCCAGCTATGAGGGAAATTATCTTGTGGGTCAAAATGCACATGATGTTCCCCGGTTGGTATACAGCGAATCTAAAGAGGGGAGCGAGTCTTGAAAAATTAAAAATCTTTGGTCTCAAGAGTCATGATTGGCACATATGGCTAGTGCGGGTAATGCCGGTGATGTTACATGGCTTTATTCCCGAGGATGAATGGCTTGTACTGGCGGAGCTGAGCTATTTCTTTCGTGTTCTTTGTGCGAAAGAATTGTCGCCTGGCGTGGTAGAAGACATGGAGGAGTTTGCGCCGGAGTTGTTGTGCAAGTTAGAGAAGATCTTTCCACCGGGCTTCTTTAATCCAATGCAGCATTTGATTTTACATCTACCGACCGAGGCAAGATTGGGTGGGCCCGTGCAAGATCGTTGGTGCTATGCAACTGAGAGGATGCAGAAGACCCTTCGAGCTAAATGTAAAAATAGGCGTAGAATTGAAGCATCGATGGCTCAGGCATTCATTACTGAGGAGGTGGCAAACTTTGTGACAGCACACTACGAAGCCAAAAATCATCATTTGCATAATCCGAAGCCTCGACACAATGATGGAGACCCTAAAAAAGGTGGGTCCAACCTCAGCCTATTCAAAGGGAAGCTCGCACCAGCCGGTGCTTCGAAACCAATAACGTTGGATATCGAAGAATGGCGGAACATTTCGTTGTATATCTTCAACAACCTAACAGAAGTGCGGTCGTACATCGAGTGACTTCTCGGCACATTTTCCCGTAACTTCTAATACATTTGAACTGCTCTTATTCCCGGATATTTCAAACAGCCGTTACGTCGTCAAATTCTCGGATGGAGCGGTGATCGAAAATGATTCTGTCGAAGAGTATGAGCTTCTGTCAAAGACAGGAGGCGGCTATCCCGGTTTCATCTCTTGGTTCAAACGAACGGTAATTATCAATAATGGACCATTTCATTCTTGGTCTAACTTGCGGATAATGCAACAACCGTTTCGTATTAAACTTGTAGGCTAATTCAGAGTCTATGGACGCCGAACTGAGACAAGTCGCTAATGGTTTTGACTATAAGGTCCGTTCATTTGAGAAATACAACATCAACGGGTATCTCTTTCGTACCTTTGGCAAAGAGCTATCTATGCCCTATCGGAAATCTACAAATTGTGGTGTCTCTGCTATCGGCGAAGGTGTTATCGAGTATTATGGAAGAGTTGAAGCAATTTATGAACTTCAATTCTATGGTGAAAACCCATCAAACGTCGTAGTCTTCAAATGTTATTGGTTCCAGCCGAAAAAGACTAGAAGGACTCATGAACATATAGGACTAGTCGAAATCAATCCAAACACCCATTTAGATGTTCCCGATGTCTATATTACGGCTCAACAGGCGACCCAAGTTTTCTATCTACCATGGGCATGCCAAACGGATAAGAATCTGGAAGGTTGGTATGTTGTTTATGAAGTGTCGCCACATGTCAGACAACCTCTCCCAAATGAACAGGATTATGAACCTCACATTAACCCAGACACATATGATGGAGAATTCTTCCAAGAAACACATCTTTCCAAGAAACGTTTCAAGAACCTCCGTGCTTCATCCAAGAACATGGAAGTAGACAGCGACAATGAATACGACTCCAGCCCTGAGCAGGAACGAGAAGACCTGGAACTCGTAGAGGTTACTGATGCGGATGACCTGTCAATGCTTCAACGATTAAAGGAAGGCCTTTCATAACTTCACGCCATTGAACCCGATGAGCACGTCATTCATGAAGACATGCGTGATAGTGATGATGATGATGCATTTAATGATGATGATTATTAGTTTGTAAGATTCACAACTTAAATTATATATATTTTAATCTTTATTATTCATGTCAGTCATTCAAATTTTTTATGTTGTACTAATTTCTTTTAATCTTTATCATGGCAGGTGTTGAAAGATAGTGGGCGCGAGTCTAGAGCGCTCGACAGGTTCTTCCTAGGCGCCCCGCATGAGGGGTGGTACTTCCCTTCCACCCCTATCTCTCCGTAGAGCCTTGGCAGACAGTCTTTCGACACCAGTCGGCGGTTCTTCTTCATCGGCGGCATTGCCCACTGGGAGAGGTGCTGGTTGGGTAGGGAGGAAGGGGAAGGGTATAGGGAGAGGTGGTGGCTGCGGAAGATCCAAAAGGACTGTTTAGCCGTCCTCGCCACCACCACCAGCTCATTCACTCGAGCATAGGACTAGTATGGTCGACCCGTTTGCGGAGGAGGCTCCGGGGACTCCGGTCCAGGAGCCTGGTGTTCACGGGCATTCGTCCCATGAGACTCCGGTCAAGGCGCAGCCTCGGGTCGAGGTGCATTCGGCCCAGGAGCAGCCGGAGGAGACTACGGTTCCGGAGGCTTCACCCGACGTGGAGAGGCCCGGATGGGAGCCTTGGCCGGATCGTACCGAGTTGCCGGATTGGACCGAGGGTCCGGGTGGCTCAGGGGGCGGGGATGGAGGGGATGAGCTTACGGATAGTGAGGGCGATGTGCAGGTGGACGGGGCCACCGTGTACAAGCGTGGTAGTACATGTCTCCCAGTCACCCCGGCTACCCGCGAGCTGAGGCCGGTGATTAAACCTGAAGGAGATAGTTAAGTACATTTACCATTTTTTTAGCTTTTGCCTTCAAGTTTGTTCAAATATCTAATGCGCTGACCTTATCATACTGCAGGGGATGGGCACACCCTCTTGGAGTCCGCAGGCCGAACTCCGTCCTTGGTGTGCTTTGCCTGACAAATTTCCCGGGGTTTGTCACGTTGCCTGGTGAGGGTCAGGTTCCTACACTAGGATTTACCTGGGAGCACTACCAGGCTGCGCAGGCCCCGCCGGAGGAGATTATAGATGGTGTCTTGTGCCTCACGAGGGCCGAGATGGTGATCAAGAGCTTTTGGGTAAATTATCCTTTTACAGAATCTAAAATTAACAATATACCTAATTATTGTACTAATCGGTGTTTTCACGTTTGATTGCAGACCTTCTATAGGTGTGAGGATGGATATGAGGAGGAGGCGGCCAGGGTTCTCGAGGTCGAGTGTAGGCGGTTACTACAGAAATTGCACCATGAGGCTCGGCCGCAGGCTATTCGAGATTACTATGCCACGCGTGGTATTAAGAAGGAGAAGAAGGATTGCCGCGGAAAGTTTCTGAAGAAGGAGCAATACATAAAGGTAATTACCTATTCTTAAGTCCTTCTATGTAGTTTTCTTGATTTCATTCATAGGAGTAGCACTGAAAATTCTTTCTAATAACTTACAGGTGCCCCCGAGATGGTGTGCGGATAAGATGGATTGTTGGGAGGCGTTGGTTGGTGAGTGGTGCATAGGGAGCTGGCGAGCCGTCCACGAGAATCCGAAGGATCGGCGTAGCCAAATGGTTGGTGTGCCACACCATTAAGGCAGCGCCAACTTACTTCAGTTTGGACAAAACTGTGTATGTGATTTGCTTCATGATTCATGCAATTCATTCTTGATGCTAATATTTTGTTCCTCTCTTTTAGGCGCATCACAATAAGACTGAGATGCCACACTTGTACGACCTTTATGGCATGGCCCATACTGCCTCGTACAAGAATGCGAAGGCATTCTCTGAGTCTGACCTGGATGATCCGAATAACTTCACCAACATATCATCCCACCAGAAGCTCGTGGCATACAGGGACGCGTGGAAGGCTATGAAAGGGCATGACTTTAACCCTAGCCATGAACCTTTGGATCCAGAGCTGGTGATGATATCTGGTGGCGGGAGGCCCCATGGCTTGATAGCCATTGGAGATGGGATAATACGTTGTCCACTCACTCTTCCGGAGATCAAGGCGCGCCAGTCGAGCAGCTGTCCTGAGATAACGCGTCGTCCACGGCCAGTCGAACTTGCCATCGAGGTTAGTTGTACGGACTAAGAACACTTTCATCCATTTCATTATGTGTGTGACCATAGATCATTACTGTGGTAACGAGGAATGGTGTTTCAGGCTGCTCTTCAGAAAGAGAGAGCGGCATACCAGGCTGCTCTTGAGAAAGAGAGATTGGCAAGCCAGGCTGCTCTTCAGGCTGCTCTTGATGAGAGGGACCAAACCACGGCACGATTTCTTGAGGAGGAGAGGGCCCGGAATGAGGCGGGTCAACGGGCCCTGTACGAGCTTTTTGTGGTATGTTTTTTTTCACATTAGCCAAATCATGTGTGTAATGTTTGTTTCAATACTAACTAATACGACCCACTCTTTAGGGTCTGTACGAGAAGAGCGGTCAAGTCTCTCCACCGATGCCCGTCTTCTCTTCGATTGGCACGGTGAGTTTCATTATAAACTAGTATTAATAATGGAGTGTCATCATGCTAACTGAGACATTGCAAAATATCTTTTCTGCAGAATAACTCCCGAGCGGCATCGCACGACCCTTCTCCACGGCAACCGTCTCCAAACGAAGCCGGCGCGAGCAACCGTGGTGTTTCTCCTCCTTGATGACCACTACGATAAGTTTCTCCTCCAAACTTAGCTTGTTTTCCTCTAAAATGAGATAATTAGCCCATTTAGCTCCAAGAAGACGTAATTAGGTAATTTAGCTCCAACAAGAGGAGAAGAAATAGGAAAAATGAAAAGAAAGAAGAAGAATAAGAAGAGAAGAAGGAGAAGGAGGAGAAGGAGGAGGAGGAGGAGGAGGAGGAGCAGAAGGAGGAGAAGGCCAAGGACCTTCTAGTCCTCCTCCTCCTCCTCCTTCTCCTCCTTCTCGTCCTTGATTTCTTCTTCTCCTCCTCCTCCTCCTCTATCTTCTCCTCTTTCATATTATCTTTGATTTAATTTCCCCAACAATGACATAATTAGTCCATTTAGCTCCAAATTACCATAATAAACTAAAAATGGCATAAGAACCTCGGTTAGCTCATTAATATTATATACTTAGCTTGTTTTCCTCTAAAATGGGATAATTAGCCCATTTAGCTCAAAAAAGACATAATTAGGTAATTTAGCTCCAACAAGAGGAGAAGAGGAGAAGAAATAGGCAAAATGAAAAGAAAGAAGAAGAAGAAGAAGAAGAAGAGAAGAAGGAGAAGGAGGAGGAGGAGGAGGAGGAGAAGGCCAAGGACCTTCTATCCTTCTCCTCCTCCTCCTTCTTCTTGATTTCTTCTTCTTATCCTCCTCCTCCTCTTTCTTCTCCTCTTTCATATTATCCTTGCTTTAATTAACCCAACAATGACATAATTAGCCCATTTAGCTCCAAAATACCATAATAAGCTCAAAATGGCACAAGAACCTTGGTTAGCTCATGAATATTATATACTTAGCTTGTTTTCCTCTAAAATGACATAATTGGAACATTTATCTCAAAAAAGAGATAATTAGGTAATTTAGCTCCAACAAGAGGAGAAGAGGAGAAGAAATAGGCAAAATGAAAAGATAGAAGAAGAAGAAGAAGAAGAAGAGAAGAAGAAGAAGAGAAGAAGGAGAAGGAGGAGGAGGAGGAGGAGGAGGAGGAGGAGAAGGCCAAGGACCTTCTAGTCCTTCTCCTCCTCCTCCTCCTCCTCCTTCTTCTTGATTTCTTCTTCTACTCCTCCTCCTCCTCTTTCTTCTCCTCTTTCATATTATCCTTACTTTAATTAACCCAACAATGACATAATTAGCCCATTTAGCTCCAAAATACCATAATAAGCTCAAAATGGCATAAGAACCTTGGTTAGCTCATGAATATTATATACTTAGCTTGTTTTCCTCTAAAATGACATAATTAGCCCATTTAGCTCAAAAAGAAGGAGAAGGAAGAAGAAGAAGAAGAAGAGAAGAAGAAGAGAAGGAGAAGGAGAAAAAGAAGAAGGAGGAGGAGAAGAAGAGAAGAATAAGGAGAAGGAAGATAAGAAGGAGAAGGAGCCCTCCTTCTTCTCCTTCTTCTTCTCTCCTTCTTCTCCTCCTTCTCCTTCTTCTTCTCTTCTTTTTTCTTCTTCTCCTCCTCCTTCTCCTTCTCCTTCCCCTTCCCCTCCTCCTCCTCCTCCTCCTCCTTCTTGTTTTTCTTCTCCTTGTTCTCTTCTTGCTTCTTCTCTTTCTTCTTCAATTTAGTTTATTTGTCATATATATGTTGTTGTTCTTCTTCTTCTGACTTTCTTATTCCCATTTTGCAGATTGGATGTACTACATGCATGGAAGCTGGCGTTGGAGTGCTTTAGTATCCGTTTTTATTTGAGTTGATGAACAATGTGGAACTATATGTATATGTATATATGTATGAACAATATATGTGCAACTATATGTATGTATATATGGATGAAACTTTGTATGTGTTGGTTCTTTTTATATACGGGATGTACGTTGATGAACAAATGGCATTGCTGAGTTCTATATGTATATCATATATGTGTTGTGACCTATTTATTATATATGTGCTATGAATTATATGTATATGTGCTGTGAAATAGAAAAAATAAACAAAAATGTGACAATATAGGCTCTTTGCCGTCTGCCAGCTGATGGCAAAGGCCTTTGTCGTCTACCAGCTGATGGCAAAGGCCTTTGCCGTCAGCTGACCGACGGCAAAGGTGCTACGTGGCGCCCAGCTGTGCAACCTGGGCAGTAGCAGCTGACCATATAGTCTCTTTGTCGTCTGCTTCCTGGGGGGCAAACGGCAAAGAAGAGGGCACACAGGAGGGGGGGAGGAGGAAGCAGACGGCAAAGAGTGGAAAGAGGGGGGAGGGGAGGTCCCGGCAGACGGCAAAGATGGACGGGGAGGCAGACGGCAAATATGGAGGGGGAGGGGAGGGGAGGGAGAAGGCAGACTGCAAAGGGTCCGGCAAAGGCGGACGGCAAAGATAGACGGGGAGGCAGACGACACAGGCTCTGTTAACCCCTAACGGAGGGAAGGCGTGTCGGCTGCCATCTCAAGCGCTTTGCCGACAGCTCCTAAGGAAAGCTGACGGCAAAGAGCTTTGCCGTCCGCCTTGCGCGTGCAGACAGCAAAGAAGATCCTATGCCGCCGTAGGCTGACGCAAAATTTTTGCCGGCCGTGACAATCTTTGCCGTCTGTGGTATTGTCTTTGTCGTCCGGGATATTATCTTTGCCGTCTGTGATGGCAGACAGCAAAGTAGGTGATTCCTGTAGTGACAACAAGATCAAACAGAGTTTGTCAAAGTTTTTCTTTCTCTCTCAGTTTGTCAACTGAGTTGCTTGAGGACAAGCAAGGTTTTAAGCTTGGGGGAGTTGATACGTCTCCATCGTATCTACTTTTCCAAACTATTTTGCCCTTGTTTTGGACTATTATTTGCATGATTTGAATGGAACTAACCTGGACTGACGCTGTTTTCAGCAGAATTGCCTTGGTGTTATTTTTGTGCAAAAATCAAAGTTCTCCAAACGTCCTGAAAATCTACGGGGAGCAGTTTTGGAAAATATAAAAAATATCTGCGCCAAGTTCCACCTGAGGGGGTGGGCCACTGGGACACAAGCCCTGGCTCCGCCACCACCCCCCTAGTGGCGGTGGGCAGGCTTGTGGGGCCCACACGGCTCTGCCGCCCCAACCTCAGGTCTATAAGTACCCTTTTGTCCTAGAAAAAATAAAAAGAGAAGTTTTCCTCGTGTTTACAATACCGAGCCACCGCCACCACTCGTTCTTCATCTGGAGGGCAGATCTGTAGTCCTTCTTGGGCTCCGGAGAGGGGAAAGCGTCGCCATCGTCATCATCAACCTTCTTCCCTCTCCAATTCCATGAAGCTCTTCGTTGTTCGTGAGTAATCTATTCGTAGGCTCGCTGGGCGGTGATGGGTAGGATGAGATCTATCATGTAATCGAGTTAGTTTTGATGGGGATTGATCCCTAGTATACACTATGTTCTGAGATTGACGTTGCTACTACTTTGCCATGCTTAATGCTTGTCACTAGGGCCCGAGTGCCATTATTTCAGATCTGAAATTATTATGTTGTCACCAATATATGTGTGTTTTAGATCCGATCTTGCAAGTTGTAGTTACCGACTATGTGTTATGATCCGGCAACCCTGGAGTGACAATAACCGGAACCACTCCCGGTGATGACCATAGTTTGAGGAGTTCATGTGTTCACCAAGTGCTAATGCGTTGGTCCGGTTCTTTATTAAAAGGAGAACCTTAATATCCCGTAGTTTCCTTTTGGACCCCGCTGCCACGGGAGGGATGGACAATAGATGTCATGCAAGTTCTTTTCCCTAAGAACGTATGATGACACACGGAATGCATGCCTACATCACATTGACGAACGGGAGCTAGCCACATATCTCTCGGTGTTATAACTGTTGCATGATGAATATCATCCAAACAAATCACCGACCCATTGCCTACGAGTTTGTCCTACTGTTGCTACTGTTGTTACTTGTCTTGCTGTGCTGCTACTGTTGCTACTACTGTCGCTTGCTACTGTTGCTACTTGCTACTGCTGTCATTACCGCTGTTCCTTGCCACTGCCGTTACTCGCTACTTTGCTATTACTACTTTGCTTGCAGATACTAATGTTTCAGGTGTGGTTGAATCTGATAAATTCAGCTGCTAATACTTGAGAGTATTGTCTCACCTCCCGTCGTGCGAATCAACAAATTTGGGTCAAATACTCTACCCTAGAAAACTGCTACGATCCCACGCGCTGGTGGGCGTCAACAATATTCTTCTAGTTTCGATTGCCGGAGAGTTCTAACAACATTCTTCTGGTGCCGTTACAAAGGGGAAGAACAGTTGAAATCAAGCTACTCCCTTGGAGGGAAATAACCAGCTCCGGGGAACTCCAGAGTGGACTGAGGATGCCACTGATGTGTGAGCTCCTCTGTCTCCCACTGATAAACTGGCGTCTGGTACTCGACTGGTGGCTCGGGCACGGGCACCTGTGGTTGCGCTATGCCCCAATATGCGTGTCCGAGGGCATAATAATGTACCTGCCTGCATGAAGATTGAACAAAGAAGGAGCAGGCAAAGTAATAGTCTCACGAGTACCCTGACTAAATACCAGGTTATAAATCATCCTTCTACTTATATCTCTATCAAGAAAGTCATGGTGAACCATGCTATCATAATCTAGATATCTCTCAGGAAGAAGAATCTCTTCTTCCTCGCCCAGTCTAATAGGTATCTCAAAATGTCTAGCAACACGAGTAGCATAGATACCTCCATAGACAACTCCTTTAGAACGGTTAGTGTTCAACCGTTGAGCTACTATAGCGCCCAAGTTATAAGTTTTATCATCATAAAGGGCTTCGCGCAAGACTGTAAGATCTGGAGAGCTGAGGGACCCAACTTTCCCATGGCCAATCAAACATTTTCCCACAAATAATGAGAAGTACCAAAGCACGGGAAAATGAATGCTAGCAGCTCTAGCGCAAGACACTCCTCTCTCCTCTCCTACAGCAATAGTATTGATGAAAGCTTCCAAGTCTCGTGGACGAGGTTCATGAATATCCCCAATGTAAGGTAATTTGAAAACATTGCAAAAATCCTGGAGTGGCATGCGCTGGGGGATATCATAAGTTTGAACTCAACCATAGGAGGATTCTTCCTCGGATAGAAGTTAAAGCTTAGTACGAAGATATTAGTGAGGAGGAGGTATTGCGTACACTTATCTTCAACGAAGGCGGTAAGGCCTGCGTTCTCCACCAAGTAGTAAAAGTCCTCACAATGTCTGGCGGCGCGTAAGAACACATTGCTTGGCCACTCGCACGCTCGAACTTCTGCAACTCAAGGGACCAGATACTTGGGCTTCTTCTCACTTCCATCATCCTTGGGGTCACGGCTTGAAGAGCCTCTTAAGAACATCCTCATCTTGTCCCTTTTCCTATCTATGAATTTTTTTGAAATTTCAGTGATTCTAAGGAAAAGCGAACAAGGCTCAACGAAACTCATAGCAACTACTCCGACAAGTGCCTAGAGGCCATATTACGCATCAAAAATACTTGGGACCAGCTAAAATTAGCATGCAAAGCTCAAGAACATGCTCACCAAGGCATCAAAATTACGCGAAGTATAAGGCACTAGAGAAAAAACTAATTGAACGAGTGGAGGAGTCACTTACCAAGGAGTAATTTTCCCAAAACAGTTCGGAGAATGGTGCTTTGAGCAAGGAGATCGAAAATCCCAGCAAGAAGAGCAAGAACACGGGTTTGAGCTGCGAAACGATTTTTTCTGGAGGTAGGAGAAGCACATGAGAGCTAGAATGAGTGGAGGGGGTGCACGTGGGCCCCACAAGCCTGGTAGGCGTGGTCAGGGGGGGTGCCCGCGCCTCCAGGGCTTGTGGCCCACTCGTGCAGCCCCAGACTAGCTCTTCGTCTCAGTATATTTCAAAAGTTCCATAAAAAATCATACTTGATTTTCAAGACGTTCGGAGAACTTTTATTTTCGGGGTACTTTTCTACGGGACGCTAAAACAGAAATAGGGAAAACCAAACTAAACCTATCATTTTTCTTCTAAGCAACCGAAGGTGAAAGCTTGGAACAGAGGTTTGTGACTCCTCGATCCATCCATCTCATGGTCATCGAAAGAAATCCGTCGATGAGGTTGATCAAGTGTCCTTGACAAACTTTTTCGAATCGCAAAAGGAAACGGAGAATTTTCGAATAGTCACTAGGTCACCTCAATGGGGATGTGTATCTCCCCAACAAGAAAATCATACTTCATCTTCACAGGAGGTATAGGGCATTCAAAGCCCCCAATAGGAATCGATGAAGTTTTTTTGATAGCATTGATGCAATGTACTCGATATTGTTTCTTCGGAAAGTGCACCGTATGCTCATTACCGTTGACATGGAAAGTGACATTGCCTTTGTTGCAATCCATAACAGCCCCTACGATGTTTAAAAGGGTCTTCCGAGGATCACCGCCATGGCATCGTCCTCGGGAATATCCAAGATAACAAAGTCTGTTAAGATAGTAACGTTGGCAACCACAACAGGCACATCCTCGCAAATGCTGATAGGGAAAGCAGTTGATTTGTCGGCCATTTGCAGAGAGATTTTATTGGGTGTCAACTTATCCAGTTCAAGTCTACGATAAAGAGAGAGAGGCATAACACTAACACCGGATCCAAGGTCGCATAAAGCAGTTCTAACGTAGTTGCCTTTAATGGAGCAATGTATAGTGGGCACTCCAGGATCACCTAGTTTCTTGGGAGTTCCACCCTTGAAGGTATAATTAGCGAGCATGGTGGAAATCTCAACCTCAGGTATCCTCCTCTTATTAGTCACAATATCTTTCATGTACATAGTATACGGAGGCATTTTGAGCATATCTGTCAAACGCATTTGCATAAAGACAGGTCTAATCATTTCAACAAATCGCTCAAAATCTTCATCATCCTTTTTCTTGGATGGTTTGGGAGAAAAGGGCATGGGTTTCTGAACCCATGGTTCCCTTTTTTACCATGCTTCCTAGCAGTGAAGTCATTCTTATCATATCTTCTATTCTTAGGCTGTGGGTTATCAAGATCAACAGGTTCAATCTCCACATCCTTATCGTTGCTAGGTTGAGCATCAACATGAACATCACTATTGATATTATCATTAGGTCCATGTTCATCACCAGATTGTGTTTCGGCATCACAAACGGAGACATCGTTTGGACTCTCAGGTGTAGCAACAACAAGGTTGCTAGCGTCCAAGTTCCTATCATATTTCTTCTTCTTTCTAGGATGACTAGGTGCATCAGTGCTAACTCCTTGGGAATCTTGTTCAATTCTCTTAGGATGACCCTCAGGATACAAAGGTTCCTGGGTCATTCTACCGCCTCTAGTGACGACTCTGACAGAATTGTCATTCAACTCATTGAGCAAGTCACTTTGAGCCTTAAGTACTTGTTCTACTTGAGTAGTAACCATAGAGGCATGTTTACTCAAGAGCTTAAGATCATTGATGTTTCGGTCCACACAAGCACTGAAATGACTAAGCATACGAGCATTCTGTTCCAATTGTCTGCTAACATAATCATTGAAACTCTGTTGTTTGGCAACAAAGTTATCAAATTCATCCAGGCATAAGCTAGCAGGTTTATCAAAAGGAATATCACTCTCATCAAACCTACGCAGAGAATTTACTTCTACTACTTGTATCGGGTTATCAAGACCATGGATCTCTTTGATAGGTGGTAGATTTTTCACATCTTCAGATTTAATGCCTTTCTCTCGCATAGATTTCTTAGCTTCTTGCATATCTTCGGGACTGCGGAATAGAATACCTTTTTTCTTCAGAGTTGGCTTAGGAGGTGGTTCGGGAATAGTCCAAGCATTCTCATTGCACAAGATGTTATTCAATGGGATCTCAGCTTGTTCTACGGTTCGTTCCCTAAAAACACAACGAGCACAACTATCTAGGTGGTCTCTAGAAGCATCGGTCAGTCCATTATAGAAGATATCAAGTATTTCATTCTTTTCAATAGGGTGATCAGGCAAAGCATTCAGTAGCTGGAGGAGCCTCCCCCAAGCTTGTGGGAGACTCTCTTCTCCAGCTTGAGCAAAGCTGTATATTTCCTGCAAGGCAGCTTGCTTATTATGGGCAGGAAAATATTTTTCAGAGAAGCAGTAGACCATATCCTGGGGGCTACGCACACAACGAGGAGCAAGAGAAGTGAACCAAGTCTTAGCATCATCTTTTAGCGAGAAAGGAAAGATCTTGAGGATATAGTAGTGGCGGATTTTGTCTTCACTAGTGAATAGGGTGGCTATATCATGCAGTTTGGTAAGATGTGCTACGACCGTTTCAGACTCATAACCATGAAAAGGATCAGATTAAACCAGAGTGATTAACTCAGGGTCGACAGAGAATTCATAATCCTTATCGGTCCCAAAGATAGGCGAAGTAGCAAACTTTGGGTCCTATTTCACCCTAGCTTTCAAAGATTTTCTTTCCACTTGAGCAGTAATTTTTCAACATCATAGCTATCCTTACAAGCAAGAAAGTCCACAGCTATCTCTCCCTCCATAACATAACACTCAGGCATATGAGGCAATTCATGTCTAGGAGAGCTAGTTCTAGCAGGCAAAATAGCAGGCTCTACTTCAATAGTATCAGCAGTTTCAGAAGTATCATCACATCTAGCAGCAACTCTAGCATTTGTGCATCAAGGAATGCACCTAGTGGCAAAGTAGTATCAAGCATAGCATCATCAGGCAAAGCAGTATCAAGCATAGCATCATCATAAGCATCATGGGCAGCAGAAGTAGCATCATCAAGCACAGGCGACATATCAAGATTTCTAGCAGGAGGTGGTGTCGCAAACTTACTCATAACTAAAGGTGAATCAAGTGCAGAGCTAGATGGCAGTTCCTTACCTGTCCTCGTAGTTGAGGGCAAGACTTTAGTTCTTGGATCTAACGGATTGCTCATAGTGACCAGCACACGTAAATTCCAAGTGACTTAGAGAATATAGCTATGCTTCTCCGACAACGGCGCCAGAAAAAGGTCTTGGTAACCCAGAAGTATAGGGGATCGCAACAGTTTTTGAGGGTAGAGTATTCAAGCCAAATTTATTGATTTGACTCATGGGGAAGCCAAAGAATATTCTCAAGTATTAGCAGTTGAGTAGTCAATTCAACCACACCTGAAATATTTAGTGTCTGCAACAAAGTATCAGTAGCAAGGTAGTATGATAGCAGCACTAGCAACAGTAACCAGTAGCAGCAAAGTGACAGCAGTAACAGCAAAGTAACAACAGCAGTAGCAGCAAAGTAACGAAGCAAGGACCAGTAGGAAAAGACTCGTAGTCATTGGATCAGTGATGGATGATTATGTCGGATGCTATTCATCACGCAACAGTTATAACACGGAGAGATAAGTAACTAGCTCCAGTTCGTCAATGCAATGTAGGCATGTATTCTGTATGTAGTCATACGTGCTTAGGGAAAAGAACTTGCATGACATCTATTGTCCATCCTTCCCGTGGCAGCGGGGTCCTAATGGAAACTACTGGATATTAAGGTTCTCCTTTTAATAAAGAACCGGACCAACGCATTAACACTTGGTGAATACATGAACTCCTCATACTATGGTCATCTCCGGGAGTGGTTCCGGCTATTGTCACTCCGGGGTTGCCGGGTCATAACACATAGTAGGTGACTACAACTTGCAAGATAGGATCAAGAACACACATATATTGGCGAGAACATAATAGTTTCAGATCTGAAATCATGGCACTCGGGCCCTGGTGACAAGCATTAATCATGGCAAAGTAGTAGCAACATCAATCTCAGAACATAGTGGATATTAGGGATCAATCCCCGTCAAAACTAACTCGATTACATGGTAGATCTGATCCAACCCATCACCGTCCAACAAGCCTATGTTGAGATTACTCACGAACGGTGAAGATCATCATGGAATTGGCGATGAAAGAAGGTTGATGATGACGATGATAACGATCTCCCCTCTCTGGAGCCCGGAACAGACTCTAGATCTGCCCTCCAGATGAAGAACAGGAGGTGGCGGTGGCTCCGTATCGTAAAACGCGATGAACTGTTCTCTCTGATTTTTTTCCCGACGAAAGAGGCTAAATAGAGCTGGATTTGGAGGCGGTGGAGCTTTGTGGGCCCCACAAGCCTGCCAGGCGCGGCGAAGGGGCCCCGCGCCTGGTGGGCTTGTGGGCTCACAGCTCCACTTCCTCCATTGATTCTTGCACCAGTGTTTTTCATAAATTCCAGAAAAATTCTCCGTAAATTTTCAGGTCATTCCGAGAACTTCTATTTCTGCGCAAAAATAACACCATGGCAATTCTGTTGAAAACAACGTTAGTCCGGGTTAGTTCCATTCAAATCATGCAAATTAGAGTCCAAAACAAGGGCAAAAGAGTTCGGAAAAGTAGATACGACGGAGACGTATCATGCCTCCATGCTTCCGGTCTTCTTTGGCCCCTCAACATCACGGATGTGCAGGACCCCCTCATGCATCTTAATGGTTTGAGGGTGTTGCAACACCTCGGCAAGGTAGGGGTTGATGACCGTCTCAAAGAACTTGTCCTCTAAAGTACTTGAAGATGTCATGTTGATCTAAATCTGTTATAAAAACAAGTCAAAAGAAAAACAGGAGGTATTATCGAGATACAAAGGTCAAACCTTCGGGAGATTATATAGAGAATTGTTTCCGACTCGGTGGAGTATTCCACGAGAAAACGGAGTCCGGAGGGTGCACGGGGTGGCCACAAGCCTACACAACGCGGCCAGGGGGTAGGACGCGCCCTCCTGGCTTGTCGCCTCCTCGCGCACGCTTCGGACAGCTTTAAATTTTCCAGTATTTCTTTCTCCCATCATTTTTTTATATATTCCAAAACAATTCTCCGTAACTTTTCAGGACTTTTGGAGCTGTGCAGAATAATCTCTCAGATTTTCTCCTTTTCGAGTCCAAAATTCCAGTTGTCGGCATTCTCCCTCTTCATGCAAATCTTGTAAAATAAGAGAGAAAAGGCATAAGTATTGTACCGTAATGTGTATTAATATCCCATAATGCAATAAATATTGATATAAAAGCATGATGCAAAATGGACGTATCAGGACTACGTGAGAATTAAGCACGGGTCAAAAGGCGTATACACTCAATTTGGCCACGATATTTTCCAAGAACGTATGATGAGCGTCACAAAGATCATCACCTCACTATGACATCTCCAGTCTAATCAAATCCATTGTTCAACCATCAACCTTATGCTAACTTATGTCACAACCAAGTACGCAGACTCTCAAGCCGCCACCTTGAGTCGACTTAAGACTCGGGGGCTACACACACATGGCTCGGCAGGTTCAACTGGGCTGAATAATTCATGAACCCCGGGTCATTACACGAAAGTTAAACCGGTCCCGGGGGTTGCTTCCTCATTGGTGAAAAGATTTAAAGTCGCCCAAGAAGACGAGTCGCCATGATGCGATCGTTCAAACATGGGTGCCCTCCCTCATTGGCGGATGATTTAAAAGTGTGACATCCCCGGATTATGCTACAGTAACCTCACACTAATGGTGCCACATCATCAAGTGAACTAAGCTAAATTTGTGCTTGTTAAAAATAAAAGCAAAATTCCTAATTTAAACTAAAGGCAAATTATTATTTCTTCAAATATGAAAAACTAAAATGTTCATAGTGTTGCAAATATTTCTTGGATAATTGCCATGGTGTAACCAACATTTTCTGAAATGGTTATATTCCCTAAAACTTTTAAGGTAGAGGCCAAAGTGATAATTTAAAGGCTTTTAAAATTATAAAAATTTCAAACTACATTAACTAAATCCTGAACTTTTTGAGGGAGTGCATATTATTGCATTAATAGTAATGGGACAAGCTCCACATTTTTACTAGGCCTTTTTATTAATTAAATAAATATAAAACAGAAAAGATTTTTTAAAGAAAAGGGCTAAAACAAAAATAATAAAAGGAAAAGCCCCCCTCCTCTTTGGGCCGAGGCCCAGTCTGGCCTCCCCAACCGCCGGCCCAACTGGGGGTATACCCCAGTGCTCTCCAACACTTACCTCTCCGTCACCCCATTTCCCCAACACGTTGCTCCTCCCTCCCCAAACTGAGCCCTCCTGGCGGCTGCTCCCTCCCCATCAGCCCCGACTAACCACTAGTCGGATCCGGAGTCCTCCTCCGGCTGCCCTTGGCGGCACCGGTAGGTACCGCCCCGTTAGTGCCCCTCACCGGTCATCCTGCCCCTCCCCAAGATTCCCCCCACAAGCCCGACAATGGCCGTGCGACCTCTATCGTGCCCCGATCCACGTCGCCGCCCTGGCCGGCCCCGCTGGCGTCGGCCGTCCGCCGACATCATCCTCCCCACAGCGTGAGATCCGGCGCCTCCTAACTTCACCGAGTACCTCCATGAACCCCATGTGTGAGCGCCCACCTCCCGCTTCTCTCTCCGGTCAGGCGCCCCCTCCCCTCGCTCTGGCGCCCCCGTCTGCGGCCACTTCTCTGGCCGACCAGCCCACTGAGGACCCACAAGTGTAGGGGATCTATCGTAGCCTTTTCAATAAGTAAGAGTGTCGAACCCAACGAGAAGCAGAAGGTATTAAGAAGTGATCTTGAGCAACGAATAACTGCAAGTACTGAAAGGTAACTTTTCATGGGTTTTCCAATATAAGAAACAAGGAAATAAATGCAAGTAAAGTAAATTGTGCCAAGGTGTAGGAAGTGGTCCAATCCTTTTAAACACAAAGGATAAGCCGAGGGACTAAACTTTTAAAGACTAAGGCATTCGTGAGGACACACGGGAGAGATAGTCAAGTGGTTTCGTCATACTCTGTCTAGTACTATGTTTTGTATTGATAAGTGTTATGTGGGTGGATCTTAACTAGTGCACCATCTAGGCTAAGAGAAGTACAATCTTATGATTAATCCCTCTTGCAAGCATCCACAAATACAAGAGAGAAATTAAGGCAAAGCCTAACCATAGCAATAAGCTTTAGGATCCAATACTCCCTCATGCAAAAGTATGTAAACTCGGGTTCAGGTTTCTGTCACTCCGACAACCCACCATAAGCATTCTTTATACACGATGCATTCCCCTAGGTGCTTAAAAAGGCGAAGTGTTATGTACTCCACGTTCACATAACACCACTAGAAGAATAACACCATAACTTAAATATCAATCAACACATATTACTTCAACATGATATAAGTACAAGCATCTAGACTTTTCCCGTGTCATCAAGAACTAGTGGAACTACTCACAAGACATAAGAGATATCACGATCAGAGGTGATGAAAATATGTTTAATAATCTGGCCATAACAATTATTCTCCAACAAAACTCAATAGCATTCACCACAAGAGAGTACTCAACACCGATAGAGTAGAGGGGACGAATAGTGCAAGGTAGAACTCCGATTGCAATGGTGAAGTAGATGGGATGAAACTGGAGATGGTGCTGGTGTTGGTGATGATGGTGATGATGATCTCGATGATGCCCATGACAATGATTATGACGATGAGGACGATCTCCCCTTCCGGGAGGAGTTCTCCTCGACGGAATCTGCCTGCTGGAAAGGTCTATTCTTTGTTGTAGGTTTTCGCCGCGAAGCGGCGGCGGAATCGAGAAAACTCTTCTGTCCTCGGAACTTTTAGATCAAGAGGAACATATAGGCCAAAGGAGAGCACCGGAGGTGGCGCCCATCACCCAAGCGGCCTCCTGGCGCAGCCTAGCAGGGGGGCCGCGCCAGTAGGTCGCCTGGGAGACCTGTGGCCCCCTCCGGCCCTTCTTTGGCCTGTCTTTGGGATCCGTTCGGAAACTTCTTCCCTCAAAATTTCAGCGCAATTGGAGATGTTCTGATATTACAACTCTTCGTGCTATTTTCTCCGTTGAATCCTGTGTCTGCTCTTTCGCCACCGGAAAGTTGTAAACTATGTAAAATAAGCGAAAACACTATAAGTACACCATCATAAAGTGAAATATATAAATTAATAGAGACAATTTATGATACAAAATGGTGATGCATTTTGGACGTATCAAGTCCGCCAAGCTTAGACAAGCTTGTCCCGAAGTGAATACTGAGCTCGGTAAACCCGTCCACAAGTTTGGAGTGTGAAGTGTCGATAAATAAGAATACGGATAAGAAGCATCATAATTTCTCTACTAAAGTCAACCATCCTCAACAACAATCTCAATTCATAAGGTCCTTATGAAAGAGTAATATCAATTACAATCAAAAGTAGATCTAAGAAAACTCATCAAACCATGGCAAACATGTCCTTGGTCAGCGAACAACTAATAAATTTTAACTTTTGCTCTTCCTCTTATATTTTGATGAGATCAATTGAAGGTTTTTGAAAGAACATGTTATTAGTCAAGAAGTGAAAATGCTAACTCAAAGGAAGATGTTTGCTATAGCTAGGCTTAACAAACAACTCACTTATCTTAATGATAATGTCAAGAAGGGTGTGATATGGCAATTCTCAATGAAACAATATAAATGCATGCATCTTTGTCAACATAAAGTGTCTGCTCTTTTCAGGATAAAAAGAAGTAAGTTTTACTAACTCAAAATAAAGGTAAAAGATTGGCCCTTCACACGGGGAAGTAGGGAAAACTCATGTGCTAGATCTTTCTTAGAAATTTTGAAATCAACGAGATTGTAAAATAGGCTTTTGAGAGGTGCATAATTTGTCAACAAATGCTAGTAGATAGCCCAATACTTCTCATGCTGGATAAGTTTTGAGGAACGGCTCCCAAAGTGGGGACGATCACATCCCCTTAGTCTCCTTTTTTTATCACTATCAATGTTTTCTGATTTCTCATCAACAAAGCTTGAACGAGGTTTTTTTTGTTGTTATTATCTTTTACAAGCTGGGCGCGCTCATGCCAGTCCCTCCTCGTATTAGGGGTTCGTAGATCACATGCAAACCAAGATAAAACTTGTCCAGTATGAAGATCCTGAATTATCTACTACTTCCTCATGAGCTACAACAGAGGAACAAAACAGGGAGTAACTTTTGAAGGTTTAAAGATAGCACATGAGTAATATACTTTAGGAGTGGCGGTGAAATACCACGTATAGGCAAGATATGGTGGACTCTTGAGAAGGTTGAGGTTTCAGGGTATGTATGCACAAGCAGTATTCCCGCTTAGTGCAAGGGTTGGCTAGCAAAGTCTTTTAAGAGCACACAATTAATGTTGACTTTGATGCAAAACAATATAAAGTTTAACATAAATAATTAGCATAAAACATCAGGTTGTCTTCCTTGTCAGCATAACACTTCAAGCATAACAACATAAAGGTTTTGGCTATGTCGCTTCTAGAAAAACTCATGCTTGTTGTTATGACCAATGCTATGTTTGCCAATATTAAATAAAGTTTTCAAAGCCGTACCTGATGTATAAGATCAATACTCCCATAAGAATCAGCATATAAGATTGATTGCATGAAGAGAATACCAAGTGCAGCAAAGAAACCAATAGACTTCTCATTAATATTCCATCATAGACACTTCATGCTCATGGATACAAACTCTCCACAAAGGAGTGATAGACCTCAATGCAAACACCTATTTCATAAGATAACTTCCCTAGACATGATACAACACTAAACTTGACCATAAAAGGTAAGGGATAAAAAATAAAGATACCAGACACACCTCCAAGCTTGGAACAAGCTAAGGGAATGCCATTACCCATGAAGATTTCACTCTTCTTCCTTGTTCTTGTTCCTCAGGTAATCCTTAGCGAAACGCTTAGATGGCAGAGGTCCTCCCTCCACACAGGATTCTTCAGTCTCCAAGATCCTGCTTTCGGCAGATAAGCCTATGCGCAAAAACTTAATTTCATACTCACAATTCTGGTTTTGAATGTCATAGATGTGCCCTTGAAGCTCGAACACTTTGGTTTCTAGTGCGGGTATGATTGATTGCACTTATTTCATCTCCTCCTCATGTTCCCTCTTTACCTCGGCGATGATATCGTAGTTGGCCTCACCACGCTCGATCATCAACTTGTACTTGAAGACTTCTTGCTCCACTTCTTCCAGCCTGGCCCTGATACTCCCCTCCTTGGCAGGTCCCTTCAAATCTTCTTTGTGGAGGACACCATCCTCCATCCAAAGTGTTTGAGGGTGTCTCTTTACATCTATGAGGTAAGGGTTGATGACATTGACGAGGACTTGTCCTTGGGAGATTTTGGGGAAGCCATGGCACCTAAGTTTGCTGAAAGTTCTCCTGGCACAAACAGGTCGAAAATAAAACGCATGGAACAGCAAGATACAAAGCCGGGATGATCCGGGAAAATATATAGGAAAAATTTCTGCACCAAAAGGAAGATAACAAGCCAAAGTAGGGTCGGAGACGAACTCCGGGTGGTCCAGGCGGCCTCCTGGCGTGGCCAGGGGCTAGCCCGCGCCAACAGGTCGCCTGGGTGACCTGGAGCTCGTCTCCGGCTCCGCTTCGGCTCGGAATTTTCCTAATTTTGCAAAAACGCATAATACGAAACTTTTATTGATGTTCGCAAAGTTTCCTTACCATATTTCATTCCTTTTATTATTCTGCTTCTGCCGCTGTCTGATACAGTGTTTCAATATGTTCTTCATGAGTGGCTACCTGTATCACATCCACCTCTACATTAATGGGGTCTCCAGCCATCTAATGCTTGAGTCTTTTCCCATTCACAACATGTGGTTTTGTGCCTTCAAAATTATTAATCTTGATTGCACCGGAGCGGTAGACCTCTTCGATATGGTATGGTCCTTCCCACTTGGAAAGTAATTTACCTGGAGAAAACCTGAAACGTGATCTATACAACAAAACTTTGTCACCAACATTAAATTCATGTTTCAAAATTATCTTGGCATGCCACTGCTTTAGCTTTTCTTTGAACATTTTTGTGCTCTCGTAAGCTTCACTTCTCCACTCATCTAGAGAAGTCAAGTTCATGAGACGCTTTTCACCAGCAAGCTTTGGATCAACATTAAGCTCTCTAATAGCCCAGAAAGCTTTGTGCTATAACTCTAGAGGTAGATGGCATGCCTTGCCATAAACCATCTTATAAGGAGACATCCCCATGGGATTTTTGTAGGAAGTTCTATATGCCCACAAGGCATCTCCTAGCTTATTGGACCAGTCCTTTCTAAAGCTGTTCACTGCCTTTTGCAAGATCAACTTGATCTCTCTATTTGTGAGCTCAACTTTCCCACTTGTTTGAGGGTGGTAAGGTGAAGCAATTCTATGATTAACATCATATTTGGCTAGAGCTTTTCTAAAAGCACCGTCTGTAAAATGTGATCCCCCGTCGGTCATGAGGTACCTAGGTACACCAAACCTAGTAAAGATTACATCCTTGAGCATTTTCGAAGATGTCTTGTGATCAACACTCTCGGCGGGGATTGCTTCAACCCACTTAGTCACATAATCTACAACTACTAAGATGTGAGTGTACTTGTGTGAAGGAGGGAAAGGACCCATAAAATCAAAACCCCAGCAATCAAAAGGCTCAATGACTAGCGAATAATTCATAGGCATATCACTCCTCCTACTAATATTACCAACTCTCAGGCACTTATCACAGGATAAAGCGTAATTTCTAACATCTTTAAGGAGAGCAGGCCAATAAAAAACTGATTGGGGTACCTTATGTGCGGTCCTCTCACCGACATGATGTCCTCCATAAGGACTGCTATGACATTGTCTCGAGATATCCTTCTGCTCATGCTCCGGTATGCATCTCCTCACAATTCCATCCGGACTTCTCTAAAAAGATGTGGGTCATCCCAAAAGTAATACCTCAATTCGTGGAAGAACTTCTTCCGCTACTGGAATGGTAAACCTGGAGGCAAAAACTTTGCAACAATAAAGTTAGCATAATCTGCATACCATGGATCTGAATTAGATTTCACCTGTAAAACAACTAACTGTTTGTCAGGAAAACTATCGTTGACTGGAATGGGATCGTGTGGTGTGTCCTCCATCCTCGAAAGGTTGTCTGCTCCTTTCCTATCAATAATCTGCAAATCAAATTCTTGAAGAAGAAGGACCCATCGGATAAGCCTTGGTTTGGCATCCTTCTTTCCCATAAGATACTTAATAGCAGCATGATCAGTATGAATGATGACTTTAGAATCAACAATGTAAGGCCTAAACTTATCACAAGCAAACACCACTGCTAATAATTCTAGCTTGGTAGTAGCGCAATTCTTTTGAGCGGTGGCAAGGGTTTTGCTAGCATAATGGATAACATTCAATTTCTTATCAACCCTTTGTCCTAACACAGCTCCAACAGCAAAATCACTAGCATCACACATGATTTCAAAAGGCAAATTCCAATCAGGTGGTTGGACTATAGGGGCGGTTATCAAGGCTTTCTTAAGAACTTCAAAAGCTTCCTTACAATCTTCATCAAACACAAAAGGAATATCCTTCTGGAGAAGATTAGTACAGGGTTTCAAAGTTTTAGAAAAGTCTTTAATAAATATCCTATAGAAACCAGCATGACCGAGGAAACTACGAATACCTCTGATGTCTTTTGGATAAGGCATTCTCTCGATTGCTTCAACCTTAGCCCTGTCCACCTCAATTCCTTTTTCGGAAATCTTGTGTCCAAGAACAATTCCCTCATTGACCATGAAATGGAACTTTTCCCAGTTGAGTACCAAGTTCGTCTCCTCACATCTCTGCAAAACTTTATTAAGGTTGTGGAGACAATGGTCAAAAGAGGTTCCATAGACGGAGAAATCGTCCATGAACACCTCCATAATTTCCTCACAAAAACCATGAAATATAGCGGACATGCACCTTTGAGAAGTAGCAGGAGCATTGCATAAACCAAAAGGCATACGTCTATAAGCATAAGTACCGAAGGGACAAGTAAAAGTGGTCTTCTCTTGATCGGTAGTATTAACATGAATCTGAGAGAAGCCAGAGTACCTATCAAGATAGCAAAGTGAGTGTTTTTGGATAACCTTTCAAGCATTTGGTCGATGAACGACAGCGGGTAGTGGTCCTTCCTGGTTGCCTTGTTCAGCTTCCTGTAATCAATACACATTCTATATCCAATAATAATTCTTTGAGGTATTAGTTCATTCTTATCGTTAGGAACCACAGTCGTACCTCATTTCTTGGGAACACAATGTACTACACTTACCCACTTACTATCAGCTATAGGGTACATAATACCTGCGGCTAGAAGTTTCAGGATTTCGGTCCACACAACATCCTTCATCCTCGGGTTTAACCGTCGTTGATGATCAACAACCGGTATAGCATCAGGCTCAAGATTGATAGTATGCTGACAAATAGATGGACTAATCCCCTTAAGATCATCATGTGTATAACAATAGCGCCTCGGTGTTTACGAAGGACTTCCAATAATCGCTCTTCTTCATATCCTGAAAGGTTAGAGTTGATAATAACATGATATATTTTCTTTTCATCTAAATAAGCATACGTAAGCGTACTGGGAACAGGTTTGAGATCAAACATCGGATCTTGTTTTGGTTTTGATAAAATTCCCAAAGGTTCAACCGGAACATTGTGCTTCAGGATAGCAGGTTGTCTCAAGAATATGTCATCTACCTCATTCCTTTCCTCCATATGCATATCATTCTCGTGGTTTTCCATAAATTGCTGCAAAGGATCGTTAGGACGAATAGCAATAGCAGAAATCTCTTCAGTAATTTTATCATTAATAGATAGATCAGTACCACGAGTTTGCTTCGAGAATTTAGAAAAGTTAAATTCATATGGCTCACCATTGAATTCAACAGATACTTTTCCTTTCCTGCAATCTATAATAGCTCCACAAGTTTTGAGAAAAGGCCTACCAAAGATAATAGGGCAAAAACTATCTTGTACTGAACCAAGTACTAGAAAGTCGGTAGGATATTTTACCTTTCCACATAGAACTTCAACATCTCGCACAATTCCAATAGGAGAGATAGTTTTTATTTTGCAAGATGAATAGTAACATCAACTTCTTCAATTTCACAAGGTAGAATCTCATTCATAATCTCTTGATAAGGTGAAAATGGAATAGCACTAGCACTGGATCCCAAATCACATATCCCTTAATAGTTATGATCTCCTATTTTAACGGATACAACTAGAGTACCTGAAATTGGGCCTTTATTCTTGGCTGTAACAAGGTTAGTGGAAACAGCACAAAAATTTAAATTAGAATCCTCAACATTACTAGTAACAAGATCCTTGAGTAATGGAACTTGAGGATCGACTTTAATCGGGTCCTCATGCTCATCGGTCGTTCTTTCACTTTTATTCAGGATGCGTGTGACAAAAGAATGCTCCCTCGTCCTTGCGGGAAAAGGGGGCTTTTCATATTCAACTGCAGGCAAGATAGGGTCAACAACATTAATATCAACACGTAATTCCTTAAAAGGTTTATGGTGTTGATCCTCCTTCTTCTCAGAAGAGTCAATATGAGAGGCAAAGTCTTTGCAAAAATCAATTAGCAGCTTGGAATCAAGACAAATCTTAGCACAAAAGGTATTGAAGTTATTAGTTTTCACATAGCTCTAAATTTAATCACACTCATAATTTATAACGGGTTCAATACCTTTATCAATCTCCCAGTCTTCAGTGTTCTTCTGGATCCTTTCAATAATATCCCACATAGCTTCTGTGCTTTTGTTGGAGAATGCCCCACTAGAGGAAGCATCAATCATCTCTTTATCTTGACGAGAAATCCTTCCATAAACATTTGTGAGAATAATTTCTTTGGAGATCTCATGATTGGGACATTTGAGCATTAACGACTTCAATATCCCCCAAGCTTGAGTGATGCTTTGTCCGTCACGATACCAAAAGTTATAAATATAGTTCCTGTCTCGATGTATTTCATGAAGAGGATAAAACTTTGCGTAAAAGAGAGGCATAAGATCTTGCCAATTTAGTAAATGAGAGTCATCAAGAAGCCTATACCAATCCAAAGCCCTATCTTTTAATGATATAGAGAATAGCTTTCTCATAACAAAATCCATCGATATACCTGGAAGCGTAAATAAGGAGCATAGTTGTGAAAGATATAGCAAGTATTTACCTCGATGTCTATCTCCTGCATATCGATTAGCCAAAACACAATCAATAATACCAGTTGGTATTTTAAAGGGCACGATTTCAGTAGGTGGGGGAGGCTTCTCCACCACAATAGCATTGGGGTGGTTCCCCACAAGCAGAAAACCAAGAGGAGAGTTGTCCATAGGGACAAAAAGTGGAATAGTAAAACAAAAACAACACACACAGTGTAAAGGTTTCCTTACCAATTTCACTTACCAATAGAGCTACACTTCCCAGCAACGGTGCCAGAAAATGGTCTTGATGACCCACAAGTGTAGGGGATCTATAGTAGCCTTTTCGATAAGTAAGAGTGTCAAACCCAATGAGGAGCAGAAGGTATTAACAAGTGATCTAGAGCAAGGAATAACTGCAAGTACTGAAAGGTAACTTTTTATGGGTTTTCTAGTATAAGCAACAGGGAAATAAATGCAAGTAAAGTAAATCGTACCGAGGTGCAGGAAGTTGCCCAATCCTTTTAAACACAAAGGATAAGCTGAGGGACTAAACTTATAAAAACTAAGGCGTTCCTGAGGACACACGTGAGAGATAGTCAAGTGCTTTCGTTATACTCTGTCTAGTACTATGTTTTGTATTGATAAGTGTTATGTGGGTGGATCTTAACTAGTGCATCGTCTAGGCTAAGACAAGTACACTCTTATGATTAATCCCTCTTGCAAGCATTCGCAAATACAAGATAGAAATTAAGGCAAACCCTAACCATAGCGATAAGCTTTAGGATCCAATATTCCCTCATGCAAAAGTATGCAAACTGGGGTTCAGGTTTCTGTCACTCCAGCAACCCACCATAAGCATTATTTATACATGATGCATTCCCCTAAGTACTTAAAAAGGCAAAGTTTTATGTAGTCCATGTTCACATAACACCACTAGAAGAATAACACCATAACTTAAATATCAATCAACACATATTACTTCAACATCATATGAGTACTAGAATCTAGACTTTTCCCGTGTCCTCAAGAACTAATGGAACTAATCACAAGACATAAGAGAGATCATGATCAGAGGTTATGAAAATATGATTAACAATCTGGTCATAACAATAATTCTCCAACAAAACTCAATAGCATTCATCACAAGAGAGTAATTAATACCAATAGAGTAGAGGGGACGAATAGTGCAAGGTACAACTCCGATTGCAATGATGAAGTAGATGGGATGAAGGTGGAGATGGTGCTGGTGTTGGTGATGATGGTGATGATGATCTCGATGATGCCCGTGATGATGGTGATAACGATGAGGACGATCTTCTCTTCCGGGAGGAGTTCTCCCTGGCGGAATCTGCCCGTCGGAAAGGTCTTTTCTTCTCTTTAGGTTTCCGCCGCGGAGCATCGGCGGAATCGCGAAAACTCTTCTGTCCCTAGAACTTTTAGGTGAAGAGGAACATATAGGCCAAAGGAGAGCATCGGAGGTGTGGCCCATCACCCAAGAAGCCTCCTGGCGCGCCCTATGGGGTGTCGCGCCAGCAGGTTGCCTCGGTGACCTGTGGCCCCCCTCCGGCCCTTCATTGCCCTGTCTTCGGGATCCGTTTGGAAATGTGTTCCCTCAAAATTTCAGCGCAATTGGAGATGTTCTGATATTGCAACTCTTCGTGCTATTTTCTCAGCTGAATCCCGCGTCTGCTGTTTCGGCACCGGGAAGTTGTAAACTGTGTAAAATAAGCCAACCACTATAAGTAAACCATCATAAAGTGAAATATATCAATGAATAGAGACAAATTATGATACAAAATAGTGATGCATTTTCGACGTATCACCCACCTCCGTGGCCATGACCCCGCCCCGCCATGTTGTAAGTGCATCTAGTGTGTTCATGACTTATAGGTTAAGTATCTAATGTGTTCATGAGTGTACACAGGACCTATAAGTCACTGAGGAGTTTGAAATACTTGATGAATATCGACCCCTAAAAACGTATATCTTCGGCTGAATAAATTGGTCTGAAGCTGAAGAATTGAATCGCGAAGAATTTGCGATGAAATTGATATTCCTCATGAAGATATTCAAATTGAGGAATTCGGTGTGTCGTGAATAAAATCAATCTGAAGACTTTGAAGCATGAAGATTTTTCCTTTCTGTTTTATTTTCTTCATACTTGAGTAATAGGAACACCGTACTGTTAAAGGGGGTCAAAGTAAGACATTGGAATGAATTTCCTCATGATGCTCAACCCAATCCTAATCCTACCAAAAGCCTCAAGTGAGGAATATGAGAGACATGAGGACTCTCACAGTTGAGGGTCCCGACCGTTACCGATAGTCACGCCACATCATTGGTCTTATCCACACCAACGGTCATACTATTTAAGGGCATTAATGTCAAATTATATAGGGATGCTCCCAGGCTATAAATAGCCGCCCCCACAACCATTAGCTGGTTGGCTGTTCTGTTAGAAACTGACACTTGTCATAAGAGCAACCCAAATTCCTCAGAGTCTTCGAGAGTAATTCATGAGTGAGGAAATACCCCAAACACTAAACCACAAACCAAAACCAAGTGATTGAGCATCACTAAAGAAGTTGTTCCTGTGTGGGACTGAAGCCTTTTACCTTTGAGGACTGTGCATCCTCCAGACGGTTAGGCATCATGGTCTAGAGCAATCCAGCAGTCAATTGTGGATCGCCAGGTGACCAAGTTTGTGAGGGTTTGGCAGTCTGCCCTAAAGACTTACCACGAGTGTTGGGCGAGAACCGTGTGTTCTTAGCCCAAGGAGAATACGGTAGGGACTGTGTGTCCCGGGACTGTGTGTCCTTTGGTTTCAATACCAAGCCGCTCCAAACCAGATGTACACCTGTCATAGCAGTTGGAACTGGGTCATCAACCACTGTCTTCACTGTGAAACGGGTTCTATTTCCTCAACTCTTTATATTCCTAAGATAGTGTGTTGATGATTTTCACTGTCACTCTTTGAAGAATTTGCTGAAGACTTTCTCTGAAATTCCTCAACCCCAAATTCTTCACTCCAGTTAATCCTCATCTGTTTTCTGCGTACCTGCGTACTGTGCAAACTATTTTCATATTCTTCATCCTGAAAAACTGCTGTAGTGATACTTTGCACTCCTGATCCTTTGCTGTTTCCGTTGTAAGTTAGTCATCAGTGAGGAATTTCCTCAAAAGGAATTTCCTCAGTGATGAAATTCTAAAAATCTCCTATTCACCCCCTCTAGTCGATATAACGCACTTTCACATGCGCCCTGGCCGCGCTCGTCATGTGTCGGCCTCACCCCGCACACCCCGCTCATCGTTCCGCCCCGCACCTCCTGCACCGTCCTTGGCCCTCTTCGCTCGCCCCGCGGCCTCGCCCCTCTGGCCGCCTCGTCTTGGTCCCGATGGCAGCCCCGTTCGCATTAGCCTCAGCCGGCCCCCGGCCACCTCCCTCTCAAATTTTGGGGGGATAACCCCCCTTGTGATATATTAGTTCGGGGTAACCCCCCACAAGTGGATGACAACACGGGCCCACGCACATGTTAACACAAGGTAGTTATATATAAAAAACGATAATAATATGAAAATATAAAAATAATAATATTATATAAATAAATAGTTAATTAATTAGTTAATAAATTAATTAAGTGACTAATTAATACAATTAATTAGTTGACTCACTTAACGTGTGATTAATTTGTCGAGTTAATTAAAGTAATTAATTAGGTTAATTAAAATTAATCTATTTAAATAAATCATTTAATATTTTAAGGAGTGAATGACAGGTGGGACCAACCCTATTTACTAAACCTAATTAAATTAAATTAACTGAATTAAACCTCAATCGATGACACGTAGGACCCACTGGTCATCTTGACCAGTCAACCTAGTGTTGACCGCTGATGTGAGCAAGACTTCATGCTCATGTCATTATTAAAATAAATTGAACTAAAATAATCTAAGTAATTCCTAAATAATTATAAAACTTTAAAAATTAATACAAAATAATCCGTAATCCAAATGTAAATAGTTTATACATGAAACTTGATTAGAAAAACGAGACGAACCCGGATGCACTATCCGTTCGTTTGTCAAGCATCCCTAGCATAACGAAAATGGAACTTTTATATCGGTTTCGCCTGTCCGGTAGTATACTGAGACCCGGGAAATATCGTCAGATATTTTCCTGACCCGTCTATGATGGGTGATACCGTGTTAGCTCATGCCTAGCATTGCCTTTAGCCATGTCTTAGTTTGTGATGCATTTGATTGCTCTATTATTTATTGTGTTTCCCCTACATTACTTCCTTTCCGGTAGACCCCGAGACCGATGTTCATTGAGGATATGTATCTGTCTGCAGAGCAACAAGGCAAGCAAAAACCCCTTGATCATTCCTATATCGCCTATTCTTTCTCCAAAAACACCTTGATCATGCTTGCAATAGAATTTTGCTACTGTTGTAGTTAGCTCCTATATCTGATGCATAGCCTATTCTCGATAAACTGCTACTTTCTTCTACTACACCTTAAAACTATTTTGTATAGGAGGAGCAGTCATCCCTTTTGACCCTTAGTCCAGTTGCCCCTGCTTTTTCATCAAGTCTCGATCATCTGATCGACGAGCCTTGACCCGTCACGACACTCACACCCCCCCCCCTTTGTTGTACGACGCTGCAGACATACTATCGAGTACCAAGGGTGACACCTCGTTACGTACTCCGATGTTAGTGTTGGAGTGTAGTTGACTGATAGTGGTTCTCGGATGGTGATTCCTCCTTCACCACCTCCGATAACGACTATGTCGTACAATCCATCAAGTGTGGTCTGATAACCCACAAGTGTAGGGGATTGCAACAGCTTTCGAGGGTAGAGTATTCAACCAAAATTTATTGATTCGACTCAAGGGGAAGCGAAAGAATATTCTCAAGTATTAGCAGCTGAGTTGTCAATTCAACCACACCTGAAAGATTAGTGTCTGTAAGCAAAGTATCAGTAGCAAAGTGGTATGATAGCAACGGTGCAAGAAAAGGTTCTGTTGACGGCAGACTTTTCCTGACTTGTTGTATCAATGGCGAAAGAAAAGTGTTGCAACAGGAAACAACAAAGTAGCAAGTAACAACAGTAGTGACAGCAGTAGCAAGGAACAACAGTAGTGACAACAGTAGCGGCAAAGTAACATTGCAAGGACCATTAGTAAAAGAGTCGTAGGCAGTGGATCGGTGATGGATGATTGTGCCGGATGTGATTCATCATGTAACAGCTATGACACAGAGAGATAAGTAACTAGCTCCCGTTCGTCAATCTAATGTAGGCATGTATTCCGTATGTAGTCATACGTGCTTAGAGAAAAGAACTTGCATGACATCTATTGTCCATCCCTCCCGTGGCAGCGGGGTCCTAATGGAAACTATGGGATATTAAGGTTCTCCTTTTAATAAAGAATTGGACCAACACATTAACACTTGGTGAATACATGAACTCCTCATACTATGGTCATCTCCGAGAGCGGTTCCAGCTATTGTCACTCCGGGGTTGCAGGGTCATAACACATAGTAGGTGACTACAACTTGCAAGATAGGATCTAAAACACACATATATTGGCGACAACATAATAGGTTCAGATCTGAAATCATGTTACTCGGGCCCTAGTGACAAGCATTAAACATGGAAAAGTAGTAGCAACATCAATCTCAGAACATAGTGGATACTAGGGATCAATCCCCGTCAAAACTAACTCGATTACATGATAGATCTCATCCAACTCATCACCGTCCAGCAAGCCTACGATAAGATTACTCACGAATGGTGAAGAGCATCATGGAATTGCCGATGGAGGAAGGTTGATGATGACGATTTCCCGTCTCCGGAGCCTAGAACGGACTCCAGATCTACCCTCCAGATGAAGAACGGGAGGTGGCGGCGCCTGCATATCTAAAACGCGATGAATCCTTCTCCTTGATTTTTTCCGGACGAAACGGAATATATAGAGCTGAGTTTGGAGGCGGTGGAGCTCTATGGAGCGGACTGGTTGGCGCCGCCTGGGGGTGGCCGCGTGTCACGCCCAAGATGCGACCCTATCCTCAATTTGGCACGAAGGCCTCGTCAGGGATAGAAGCGCATCTCATCGTGTCGCAAGATGGATATCATTACAAGTACATGTACTGAAAAGAAGAGATATATATATAGAATTGGCTTATAATCGCCACAAGCTACATCAGAGTCACAACAGTACAATACATAATCATCATGAAGAAGAGCAGGGTCCGACTACGGACGAAAACAAACGAGAAAAGAAGAACGACGTCCATCCTTGCTATCCCAGGCTGTCAGCCTGGAACCCATCCTAGGTCGATGAAGAAGAAGAAGAAGAAGCAACTCCAAATGAATAATTCAACGTGCTCGCATCAAGTAACCTTTACCTGTACCTGCAACTGGTGTTGTAGTAATCTGTGAGCCACAGGGGACTGAGGAATCTCATTTCCAAAGGTATCAAGACTAGAAAAGCTTAATAAGTGAGGTAAGGTTAAGTGGTGAGGTTGCAGCAGCGGCTAAGCATATATTTGGTGGCTAAACTTACGAGTACAAGAAATAAGAGGGGGAAGATCTACGCATAGAAGACGTGAAGTACTGATGATCAAATGAATGATCCTGAACACCTACCTACGTCAGACATAACCCCACCGTGTCCTCGATCGGAGAAGGAACTCACGAAAGAGACAGTCACGGTTATGCACACAGTTGGCATATTTTAATTAAGTTAACTTCAAGTTATCTAGAAACAGTGTTAAACAAAGTTTCCACGTTGCCACATAACTGCGGGCACGACTTTCCGAAAGATTTAACCCTGCAGGGGTGCTCCAGCTAGTCCATCACAAATTACCACAAGCCGCATAGAAATCCTCGATCACGACACTCGCGATCTTGTTGGATTCCTTAGTGGAAAACCTCAACTCTGAGATTACCCAAAGCATCACCGGAATCCCGACGCACAAGATATCTCGTCAAAGGTAAAACTAATCCAGCAAGGCCGCCCGACGTGTCGACGTACCCGATAGGAGCCGCATATCTCGTTCTGAGGACACGACAGATGGAACTAGCTACGGGTGCCAAACCTCGAGTTTCCTCGCGATGGCCCCGCAGGCAGACCGTTTGGGACCAACACCATCAACACTGCCCCCTGTTTATGTAAAATTACTCCTCGGGTAGCGCTAACTCCCTATGCATTTCAGTGTTAACAAAATTATTATGTTGGGCAAATGTAGAACGAAAGTTGGGCCACACCAACTTTAATCTAAAAAGAATTATCAAGGGGGTCCCCATAACAACCCCAATCGTGTTAGGAGTGCTCAATTATGGAACATAACATCGGTAGCCGAAACTAAGGGGGGCAAAGGTGGAACAAAACACCATGCTAGAAAGGCCGAGCCTTCCACCTATTACCAAGTATATAGGTCCATTAAATTCAATAGCATTTAATATGGTGATATGACAAGGGACCCATGTTTTCACATGGAAGCAACTGCACATGCCACTAACAACACTAACACATGTATAAGCAAGAAGTAACATAGCCAATCAGTGGTTTGCTAGGTTGAACAGGTTGAAGGTTTTCATGGCATTGTTGAGAGGCTGATATTTAACATGTGGTAGGAAACGAGACATAATCAATAGAAGCGGTAAAACTAGCATGGCAATGATAGTAATGGTATCTGGGGAAATGGTCATCTTGCCTGAGATCCCGCTTGGAAGAAGAATGACTCCATGAAGCAGACGAACCGATGTAGTCGAACAGGTCCTCACATCCGACACGCTTGCGGAACTCTATCGAGACGAAGGAAGCCAGAAACAAGAATCAACACACGATATTCACCACACGATGCACAACACAAATGATGCATGAGCAGCTGAATACGTGCAAGTCACGACAAGACAATTCACCCAATCAAACACTACACATGAAGTGAAGTTCAATATGCAACGAGTTGCATATTGACGAAACTCCACATACGGGTTATTTAGTTGCATCCCTATTAGATACACGGCAATATTAAATGTGGTTGAACATGGCAAGAGGTGAAGCGTAATTAAACTACCTATCTATGCATTTTAAATGAGGTCGGAAATGTCATATAGCATCTCCGAGACGACTTCACATGTTAATTTACAATTCTGTCCAGATCTGAACTAACACATTTAATTGCTTGTTAAACAGCAAAACAAATATCTTCACGTGATTGTACGCATCGAGAAAAGCAATTTACACATAGAGAACATCTCCAACGGAGCTACGGATCAAAAGTTACAAGCACCGCAAGATATGATGGCATGAATGCAATATGTGTGCAACGACGGTCACGAGCACTTCAAAACATACAACCAGCAAAAGAAAATGAAACTACACGAGATTCTAAGCAAGTTTCATATAGGACACGATCAAATCGGAGCTACGTTCAACAACTACGAGCAAAACAAGATATCACTACAATCTGCCAAAATCAGCCACATAGCATTTTCTACACCCAACAACTATGAGCTACACAACTCCGATAAACTCAAGCAAGGCATGAGACGAAAGAGGGCAAGAAGCACTACAACAAACAACTAACAACAACTAGCATGGCAGCAAGGATCACTAGGGAAAGAAGTCACAAAATGGCATCTCACACACTATTTCAGACTTAGTGAAAATAACACTTCATGAAAGTGCAGTTTTCAGTGTGAAGGCATATTGACAGCAGCAAATCCATAAGCTACAGGACTCCAAATGGCGTGAAAATTGACAGCATGCTAGAGAATCACAAGGTCTACAACTTACTCCATTGCACCAACCTCAAAAGAGCTACAGATCACAAGATAGAAGCAAGACAAGACAACAACAAAATATAATAGATTCCAGACTTAGAAATATTTCAGCACCTCCAAATCAGCACTATTTCTAGCAACTTGAGAGCAAGCAAACCACACCTAAACATGCATTTCTATTGCAACCAGAAATACCAGGGGCTAGGGTAAACATCAAAGAACAACTCCCTAGTTGACAACTCTGTCAAACGAAGCATGGAATAAATCCTACGAAAAAGACAAGAGGGCAACATAGCAAAATATCGTGTGAACTAACATGCTCAAAAGCTAAAACAAATTGCACAGAAAAATCCAAAACATGGACATTTAACCTACGGCATACGAGCAATCCAGACTTGCGCGAAAAATAAATACGAGCACTATCCTATCTAGACAGCACGTAAACCTAGGCATATGGCACGCTAAACGACGTCAAACAAATATGCAAGTTTTATAATTGGATTCTACGCGAAATTCTACACCAAAACCATATACAACTCAACACGATCCGACTTACGGATTTAAAGTTACGGGCATTCTAAATATCGTATACATTCTCGAATTAATATAATTCCAAAAATTCCTAATAAACTACACGGGCGGAAACTATTCCTAATGGGCTACACATGGGCAAGCACGGTTTAACTGAAACACGCATGGGCGCCGATTAAAGGGCACAGGAAATAAAAAAAATATCACCTCGGGCCTCGCCCGGTGGAAGAGGTGCCGGACCGGGGCGCAGCTGGGCTGAGGCGAGGCAGGTTCTGGGCCGGCCGGTTCCTGGGCCGCTGCGGGAGACCGGCCCACAGGGGCGCTGGCGCGGCGCTGGAGTGCTCCCTCGTCCCAATCCCAACGAGACCGAGAGAGGCGGCAGCGGCGCTGGCACGGCCGGTGACGGGGCTTCCGGCGAGGGGGAGGGGCAGGCGGCGTTGGGAGACGGCGCGATCCGCCGGAGCCAGCCGCGGAGACTCTGTTCCCGGCGGCGGCGACTCGAGGAGGCGCCGGACGAGGAGATCGGCGCGACGGGACTTGACGAGCTCCTGGCGGCGAGCGACACGCCACGCGAGGCGCTGGACGCGGAGGCTAGCAGACGCGGGTCCGGTGGCTGTCGCGGGGTGGCAGCCCCCCAGCGAGTAACCGGCGGCGACGGGCGCAGGGGCTCTGGATCGGGCTCCTCCCCGATCTGGAGCTTGGGCAGAGGCGGCTAGCGCGACAGGGATGAACCGGGCTCGGGCGGGCCTGCCATGGGCTCGCGGGCCCGGCGGGTGCGCAGAGGAGGGAGGGAGGAGAGAGAGAGTGGGTTAGGGTTAGGGGGTAGGTGCGCGGATCCCGAGGCAGGGGGTTGGCTGTCCAAAATAATAGGAGGAGGGCCTATTTATAGAGAAAAGGGGGGCTAGGTTAATGGGAATTCCGTTCCGGATGCAACCGTGCGGTCGGATTCAGATAATTCCGAACGCGGGAACAATTACGAGGTCGTGTAGAGGGGATATACGGAGACGAGAGGGAGAACGGGCGGCATGGAAACGATTTTTAAAACACCGACAACCGTCCGACTAATAACCGAAGACGGTGCCGCTATGGTCCACCGTTCGGGTACCAGACGGACTTCGATCGCGACGAAATTCGACAGGCGGCCTAACTATAACTAATCACGACCGCATGCCAAGTTTCACCCCGATCAGAGAAAGTTTTACGCACACTTTTGAAACAGGGTTTTGACGATGCCGCGGGCGCGTGCGTGTGTGGACGGGCTCAGAACGGACAACGACGTGAGCCGGCAACTAACAACGGATGCAACTTTGAAAACTGGCGGCAACGGAGATGCCGATGCAACGCTGATGATGGGCATGCAATGATGATGCGACAAAAGAAAATAGACACACGACGAAAACGGAATAGAAGGGGAATCTTTTGGAACGTCGGCATCGGGCTGTCACACCGCGGCCGGTGGGCTTGTGGCACACTGGCTCACCCCCTCCGGTGGATCTTTGTGCAGGTATTTTTCATTATTTCCAGAAAAATTCTCCAAAATTTTCAGGTCATTCTGTGAACTTTTATTTCTGCACAAAAACAACACCATGGCAATTCTGCTGAAAAAAGCGTTAGTCCGGGTTAGTTCCATTCAAATCATGCAAATTAGAGTCCAAAACAAGGGCAAAAGAGTTCGGAAAAGTAGATACGACGGAGACGTATCAACTCCCCCAAGCTTAAAGCCTTGTTTGTCCTCAAGCAATTCAGTTGACAAACTGAAAGAGACAAAATAAAAACTTTGACGAACTCTGTTTGATCTTGTTATTGCAACTATGTCTAACTCACAACCTGAATTTCAGCAAGATCACAAGCAAACCACAAAAGCCAATGACATCTAGGTCTCACGGTAAACTCATATCAATGGCATAATCAACTAGCGAGCAAATAATAATAAGCCTCAAAAGTCTGTACTTCAATCAAAACAACATGAAGCAGTATGAACAGATGGTATCTTGCTAGCTCTTTCTGAGTCCACAAAACATAAATGCAGAGCACCTTCAAACACCAAGGCTGACTAAACATTGTAATTCATGGCAAGGAAGATCCAATCACAGTCATACTCAACACAGTTAAAAGTAAAGCATAAAAACGACACAGGTGCTCTCTAATTGGTGCTTTTATAAGAAGAGGATGACACAACAGGAACATAAATAGACAGGCCCTTCGCAGAGGGAAGCATCGATTTGTAGAGGTGCGAGAGCTCAAGCTTTGAAAACAAAGATAATAATTTTGGGTGGCATGCTTTCATTGTCAACGCAATGACTAAGAGTTCTCAACATCTTCCACGCTACACATGCTATAGGCGGTTCCCAAACAGAAAAGTAAAGTTTTGACTCCCCCACCACCAATCAATCACACTCCACGGCAAGCCGAATCCTCGGGTACCGTCCATACCAACATCAATCCTGGGGGAGTTTTGTTTGCAATTATCTTTTCGATTTAAGCATGGAACTGGGAATTCCAATTATCGGCCCATTTCTCGTGAATGATAGTGAAAAAACACATATCGAGGATAACACGCCTAGCACGAAAGATATTGATAGCCCCCTGTCACCACATGAGCGGTTCGGGCACGCAAAACATATTATTTCTTGAAGGTTTAGAGAGTGGCACATGCAAATTTACTTGGAACGGCAGGTAGATACAGCACATAGGTAGGTATGGTGGACTCATATGGAACAACTTTGGGTTTATGGAGGTGGATGCACAAGCATTATTCCCGCTTAGTACAAGTGAAGGCTAGCAAAAGACTGAGAAGCGACCAACTATAGAGCAACAACAGTCATCAAAATGCATTGAGATTAACCAACATTGAATGCAAGCATGAGTAGGACATAAATCACCGTGAACATGAATATCATAGAGGATATGTTGATTTTGTTTCAACTACATGTGCCAAGTCAAGCCACTTGAATCATTCAAAGGAGGATACCATCCTATCACACTACATCATAGTCATCTCAACATTCATGTGGGCATCCAAGACAAACCATTATAAGCTCCTAGCTAAGTAAGCATGGCATAAGCAACTATGATCTCTAAGTTGTCATTGCAAACATGTTTCTCTCACAACAAAGCTGAATCAGGCATGATGAGCTAGTCATATTTACAAAAACAAAATAGATCGAGTTCATACCATCTTTTCCAGGCTCAGTCACTTCATCATATATCGTCATTATTGCCTTTCACTTGCACGACCGAATGATGTGAACAATAATAAGTGTGCTCGTGTATTGGACTAAAGCTGGAATCTGCAGGCAAACACAAAGGAGAAGACAAAGTAATATGGCTCTTTGAAAGCTAAACAGGTATGCATACAAGAGCCACTAAACATTGTAACCAATATCTTCTACCTTGATCCAAAGAAAAAGAAAACTATTTACACGGGAAAACTCCCAACAAGCAAGAGAAGAAAAAGAAAATGTTTTTGGGTTTTCTCAAACTAGACAGACACACGAAAAGAAAACGAGAAAAATAAAATAAACTAGCATGGAAGATAAAGTGGCAAAGTGTGAACACAAGCTAACAAAGTGAAAGCGTAAGCAAGAATGTAAAGTCAGTGAGAACACGTACTCCCCCAAGCTTAGGCTTTTGGCCTAAGTTGGTGGACTGC
Organism: Hordeum vulgare subsp. vulgare; assembly: GCF_904849725.1. Lineage (NCBI taxonomy): Eukaryota > Viridiplantae > Streptophyta > Magnoliopsida > Poales > Poaceae > Hordeum > Hordeum vulgare. Next base: position 145,003,236 of record NC_058518.1, on the reverse strand, counting down.
CATGGATGGTCGTGGCGAAACCCAAAATCATAATGGGGGTTATACGAGAGCGCTGCAGCCACTGCGTGAATAGCTGCCTCACGGAGACAAGCAGCCTTTGACTCCCTCTCATACTCCTTTGCCTCTCCTCTGGTTATGTAATATCTCTGTTTTACCAGAAAGTCAAAGAAGACAGGAGCAGGAAGGGTAATATGGAAAACACGCTGCCGGTTAAATATCGAACGGTATAGGAGGGATTCGTCATCCCTCTCAAGGAACTCGTAGTGTGTCAAACCGACGCGGTCAAGGAAACTTGTATGGAGCAGGGGATCTCCTTCGCAGATGGGTACTCCAAGAAAATTTGCTATGCGAGTGGCATAGATCCCACCAAAGAAATCCCCTTCATTAGCATTCTTATTCAGCCTCCTTGCTATTATAGCTCCCATGTTGAAACTTTTATCACCTGTTACTGCGCTCTTAAGGATACTAAGGTCGGATGCGCAGAGGACAGGTTTGAGCTGCGAAACTATTTTTTCTAGAGGTAGGAGAACTAGGTGAGAGCAAGAATGAGTGGAGGGGGTGCCTGTGGGCCCCACAAGCCTGGGTGGTGTGGCCAGGGGGTGCCCGCGCCGTCAGGTCTTGTGGCCCACTGGTACAGCCCCTAGACAAGCTCTTCGTCTCAGAATTTTTCAAAAATTCCAGAAAAAATCATACTAGATTTTCCGGACGTTCAGAGAACTTTATTTTCGGGGTACTTTTCTACCGGACGCTAAAACAGAAAACAGGGAAAACTAATCTAAATCTATCATTTTTCTTCTAAGCAACCGAAGGTGAAAGCTTAGAACAGAGGTTTGTGACTCCTCGATTCATCCATCTCATGGTCATCGAAAGAAAATACGTCAATGAGGTTGATCAAGTCTCCTTGACAAACCTTTTCAAATCGCAAAAGAGAACGGATAATTTTCGAATAGTCACTAGGTCACCTCAATGGGGATGTGTATATCCCCAACAAGCAAATCATACTTCATCTTGACACTAGGAATAGGGCATTCAAAGCTCCCAATAAGAATCGATGAAGTTTTTTCGATAGCATTGATGCAATGTACTTGATATTATTTCTTCTGAAAGTGCACCATATGCTCATTACTGTTGACATGGAAAGTGACATTGCCTTTGTTGCAATCTATAACAGCCCCTGCAGTGTTTAAAAAGGGTCTTCCGAGGATGAGCGCCATGGCATCGTCCTCGGGAATATCCAAGATAACAAAGTATGTTAAGATAGTGACATTACCAACCACAACAGGCACATCCTCGCAAATGCCGATAGGGAAAGTAGTTGATTTGTCGGGCATTTGTAGAGAGATTTTAGTGGGTATCAACTTATCGAGTTCAAGTCTACGATAAAGAGAGAGAGGGATAACACTAACACCGGCTCCAAGGTCGCATAAAGAAGTTCTAACGTAGTTACCTTTAATGGACCAAGGTATAGTGGGCACACCGGGATCACCTAATTTCTTCGGATTTCCACCCTTGAAGGTATAATTAGCCAGCATGGTGGAAATCTCAACCTCAGGTATTTTCCTCTTATTGGTCACGATATCTTTCATGTACTTAGAATACGGAGACATTTTGAGCATATCTGTCAAACGCATTTGCAGAAAGACAGGTCTAATCATTTCAACAAATTGCTCAAAATCCTCATCATCCTTTTTCTTGGATGGTTTGGGAGGAAAGGGCATGGGTTTCTGAACCCATGGTTCCCTTTCCTTACCATGTTTCCTAGCAGCGAAGTCGTTCTTATCATATCTTCTATTCTTAGGTTGTGGGTTATCAAGATCAACAGGTTCAATCTCCACATCCTTATCATTGCTAGGTTGAGCATCAACATCAACATCACTATTGATATCATCATTAGGCTCATGTTCATCACCAGATTGTGTCTCAGCATCAGAGACAGAGACATCGTTTGGACTCTCAGGTGTAGCAGCAACAGGGTTGCTAGCGTGCAAGTTCCTATCATCTTTCTTCTTCTTTCGAGGATGACTAGGTGCATCACTGCTAACTCCTTGAGAATCTTGTTCAAATCTCTTCGGATGACCCTCAGGATAGAAAGGTTCATGGGTCATTCTACCGCCTCTAGTAACGACTCTGAGTAGTAACCATAGAGGCATGTTTACTCAGAAGCTTAAGATCATTCACATTTCTATCCCACTACAAGGAATATGCTAATACACGACGCTATTTTTGCGTCGCTACATCGTCACGGTTTTTAATTTACGAGGATCTCACGACGAAAAACCAAGCGGCGAAAACGGAGCGTCACAAATGAATTGCAGCGACGTTTTGATCTAAATCGTCGTAACTTTTATGACGATTCCAGGATTGTCGTAACCTTTACGACGATCCTAAATCGTCGTTGACAATCTAACCCAGTCCTAGTGGCAAAATTACGACGAAATCAAAACGTCATGGTTGAAATCAGCCCAACCCATTTCAATTGATCACATGGGCTGCTTTTATTTTTGGGACCTTTTTCTTGTTGGTCTTCTTTTTGGGCCTTAGCCTATTTACAGCCACTTTTAATATTTTTTCGAATATTTTTGTATCATTATAATTTAGACCCTGGCCTTTTAGTGCCCAAATACATTTGATTCAGTTCAATTTTGACCTTTTTTATTTTTGAATCCAGCAACATTTTTTTATGCTATTAATGGATCTATAAATAGCAGCCCATACTACTCTGAAGCCCATACACATAAATCCCAAGCATCTCTAAATGACAGCCCACACCACAAAATTTGAAGCATATTTCAAGATCTGATAATATAGCCAAAACCTGTAGCAAACCAAATTCTAATACCAAATCTGTAGCACAATCTGGTACAAAATTACACAACCAAGTGCACGAAATTTGTTACCAAACCAAGTGCTATCACAAAATCTTCTACCAAACCAAGTGCTATCACAAAATCTGTTATCAAGTACACAAAAACTGCTACCGAAATCTGTTTTGCTTGATGGCGATGCTTGGACAGAACATCCGCAACAACTAAAAAAGAAGACTTTCGCTCTTCGCCTTCTTGTACAGGAGCAGTCATCTTCGCCGTCTTGTACAGGACCCTTTCACAGAAGCATATCAGATGGGAGCAAACTACCTCCACAAATCGGATGCTCGAAACAGACCATGTGTGTCAGTTACACACATACACCACAAAGTACCCAACACACATATAAAGATGCATATTATGATCATTCTGTCCTATAAAACCTGGACTTAACATAGATATCAGTGTAACACTACTTCATACGACAAAAAAACTACATGACCTGCACATATACTACTATCAATAGGAGTCAAGTTACCAGGAACTGAATTATAGGAACTGCTAGTGGTTCTGCTGCAGCATAAATTGTCTAGGCATCATCACTTGCTAAATCAAAAATTGGAAATGTTGTAATAACAACATACAAGACACATTTCCATAAGTCTGAATCCTTGTACAAACCTACTTCAAGTGATATTCCCATTGATCGGAGAGTTACTATGAAAGTTCAGTCATCGTTTTTCCTATTATTATGTTAAGCCAGCTCGTGTCCTAGTAGGTTAAGTTTAGAATTCGAGTAGATTCCCTATTAGTGGAAGGTTTTGTTTGTGAATGACCTCTACCAACACAGAATATAGAATTTTAGAAGTGCTCCAGGCATCTAGTGAGCAGTTACTCGTACAATTACTAATTAGGTAAATCTACCCCGCTCTCAAAGTTGTACAAAAGTTTCAGAGCACATCATCTAATTTATGGTTTTAGTATGATACAGAAGATATTCTATGAGGTTTACACAAAGGAAAATGAATAAACATGACAGTAACAGTTAGCTAACCTAATTAATAGAGTTGCTGCTATGTGCGTTTAATGAGATGCAATCTTGTTTAAATGATTGAAAATGATCAAGCCACATCTGCATAATGGTGTAAACATGATCTCGTGATTATCAGCATCAGCACCAAATCTCATTGTGTATGATAACATGATTAAATCGCAGAAGAGCCACATGGTGAAAGTTTCAACAAGAGATGGTGCTTCCAGCGTGAGGAGGCCGACAAAACTACAGAGGTGCTTACATTCATTATATTGGGATTCACAAGATCTTTCTTGTTTAGAGCAAGGATACGCCTCTTGGCCACAAGCACCGGATGAAGGTCCTGGTTGGCTGAGGACAACGAAATCTGATCATAAGTCACATCAGTTGTGAGGAAGTGATCATCAGACAAACAGAGAAACACATGAGTCAAACAAACACACTCGTGGAATAGGAGGGGAGACATGCTGTCAGAAATGGTTCGAGTTGCACGCAGGAAAGACATGCTGACATATCTGAAAAAGGTAGAGAAGGAAGGTCAGTGTACATTGGGAGAATTATTGAAGGAAGTGTGAAATCTTAGTAAACAATTAAGCAATATTAAGAGGTGTCTCTGTCGAAACAAAGTTCAGAGTAACAGAAACTACGTGAATATCCTAACATAAATAACAGTAACATCACATCACATCTCAAAGATAGCTGGAATGCACAGAACATCTGTCTAAGCAGTTGCACAAAAACCCTTAATTACCACTGACTATGCTAGTTAGCTAGCTAGTTCAAAGTGCATTCACATATCACTTTTCCAATCTTCAGTTCAGTAGATACCATTGGCTTTCTCTATAAAGAAGGATTACTGTGAGAACGTTAAACTCTCAGTATGTAAGGCCTTAATGACATAATCATAAGCAGGAAACCACTGTGAACTTTGAGTATGAAACATTGACTCAATAGTGTGCATCAGCGTGGAATGGATATCTATGAGAAGAGTAGAAGTGTCTATTATACAACGCAAATTATACATACTGTATCTATCAGCATTATTTAGTTCTGTATGTTCTGTCCAAGAAGAACTACACTGATGCAATTTTGAAATGCAGCAATTTCCTCTGCTGATCAGGAGGGTTCACAATGTGGTAGTACTTGATGGCATGGTACTCCGAGTCGGGGATGCCGAGGTGCTCGCTGTCGATGTCCATGAGCTTCATCTCGAAGTCGGCAATCTTATCCTGATCTGTCCATCCATCCATCACTACAGGAATCACCTTCTTTGCCGTCTGCCATCACAGACGGCAAAGACAATATCCCTAACGGCAAAGACAATACCACAGACGGCAAAGATTGTCACGACCGGCAAAATTTCTGCGTCAGCCTACGACGGCATAGGACCTTCTTTGCCGTCTCCCCGTGCAAGGCGGACGGGAAAGCTCTTTGCCGTCAGCTTTCCTCAGGACCTGTCGGCAAAGCTCTTGAGATGGCAGCCGACACGCGTTGCCTACGTTAGGGGTTAACGGAGCCTTTGTCGTCTGCCTCCCCGTCAATCTTTGCCGTCTGCCTCCCCGTCAATCTTTGCCGTCTGCATTCTCCTCCCCTCCCCTCCCCCTCCATCTTTGCCGTCTGCCTCCACGTCCATCTTTGCCGTCTGCCAGGTCCTCCCCTCCCCCCTCGCTCCATTCTTTGTCATCTGCCTCCTCCTCTGTTCCCTCTTCTTTGTCGTCTGCCCCCTGGAGGCTGACGGCAAAGAGACTATATGGCCAGCTGCTACTGCCCAGGTTGCACAGCTGGGCGCCACGTGGCACCTTTACCGTCGGTCAGCGGACGGCAAAGGCCTTTGCCATCAGCTGGCAGACGGCAAAGAGCCTATATTGTCACATTTTTTTTATTTTTTCTATTTCACAGCATATATACATATAATTCATAGCACATATATCATAAATAGGTCACAACACATATATGATATACATATAAAGCTCATTAATGCCATTTGTTCATCAACGTACATCCCATATATCAAAAGAACCAACACATACAAAGTTTCATCCATATATACATACATATAGGTGCACATATATTGTTCATCCATATATACATATACATATAGTTCCACATTGTTCATCAACTCAAATAAAAACGGAAACTAAAGCACTCCAACGCCAGCTTCCATGCATGTAGTACATCCAATCTGCAAAATGGGAATAATAAAGTCAGAAGAAGAAGAACAACAACATATATATGACAAATAAGCTAAATTGAAGAAGAAAGAGAAGAAGCAAGAAGAGAACAAGGAGAAGAAAAACAAGAAGGAGGAGGAGGAGGAGGAGGAGGGGAAGGGGAAGGAGAAGGAGAAGGAGGAGGAGAAGAAGAAAAAAGAAGAGAAGAAGAAGGACAAGAAGGAGGAGAAGAAGGAGAGAAGAAGAAGGAGAAGAAGGAGGGCTCCTTCTCCTTCTTATCCTCCTTCTCCTTATTCTTCTCTTCTTCTCCTCCTCCTTCTTCTTTTTCTCCTTCTCCTTCTCTTCTTCTTCTCTTCTTCTTCTTCTTCTTCCTTCTCCTTCTTTTTGAGCTAAATGGGCTAATTATGTCATTTTAGAGGACAACAAGCTAAGTATATAATATTCATGAGCTAACCAAGGTTCTTATGCCATTTTGAGCTTATTATGGTATTTTGGAGCTAAATGGGCTAATTATGTCATTGTTGGGTTAAGTAAAGCAAGGATAATATGAAAGAGGAGCAGAAAGAGGAGGAGGAGGAGAAGAAGAAGAAATCAAGAAGAAGGAGGAGGAGGAGGAGAAGGAGGAGGAGGAGAAGGACTAGAAGGTCCTTGGCCTTCTCCTCCTCCTCCTCCTCCTCCTCCTCCTTCTCCTTCTTCTCTTCTTCTTCTTCTTCTCTTCTTCTTCTTCTATATTTTCATTTTGCCTATTTCTTCTCCTCTTCTACTCTTGTTGGAGCTAAATTACCTAATTATGTCCTTTTTGAGCTAAATGTTCCAATTATGTCATTTTAGAGGAAAACAAGCTAAGTATATAATATTCATCAGCTAACCAAGGTTCTTGTGCCATTTTGAGCTTATTATGGTATTTTGGAGCTAAATGGGCTAATTATGTCATTGTTGGGTTAATTAAAGCAAGGATAATATGAAAGAGGAGAAGAAAGAGGAGGAGGAGGAGAAGAATAAGAAATCAAGAAGGAGGAGGAGGAGGAGGAGAAGGATAGAAGGTCCTTGGCCTTCTCCTCCTCCTCCTCCTCCTCCTCCTTCTCCTTCTTCTCTTCTTCTTCTTCTTCTTCTTTCTTTTCATTTTGCCTATTTCTTCTCCTCTTCTCCTCTTGTTGGAGCTAAATTACCTAATTATGTCTTTTTTGAGCTAAATGGGCTAATTATCCCATTTTAGAGGAAAGCAAGCTAAGTATATAATATTAATGAGCTAACCAAGGTTCTTATGCCATTTTGAGCTTATTCTGGTATTTTGGAGCTAAATGGACTAATTATGTCATTGTTGGGGAAATTAAAGTAAGGATAATATGGAAGAGGAGAAGAAAGAGGAGGAGGAGGAGAAGAAGAAGAAATCAAGGAGGAGAAGGAGGAGAAGGAGGAGGAGGAGAAGGACTAGAAGGTCCTTGGCCTTCTCCTCCTTCTCCTCCTCCTCCTCCTCCTCCTCCTCCTCCTCCTTCTCCTCCTTCTCCTTCTTCTCTTCTTCTACTTCTTCTTTATTTTCATTTTTCCTATTTCTTCTCCTCTTGTTGGAGCTAAATTACCTAATTATGTCTTCTTGGAGCTAAATGGGCTAATTATCTCATTTTAGAGGAAAACAAGCTAATTTGGAGGAGAAACTTACCGTAGTGGTCATCAAGGAGGAGAAACACCAAGGTTGCTCGCGCCGGCTTCGTTTGGAGACGGTTGCCCTGGAGAAGGGTCGTGCGATGCCGCTCGGGAGTTATTCTGCAGAAAAGATATTTTGCAATGTCTCAGTTAGCATGATGACGCTCAATTATTAATACTAGTTTATAATGAAACTCACCGTGCCAATCGAAGAGAAGACGGGCATCGGCGGAGGGACTTGACCGCTCTTCTCGCACAGACCCTAAAGAGTGGGTCGTATTAGTTAGTATTGAAATAGACATTACACACATGATTTGGCTAATGTGAAAAAAAACATACCACAAAAAGCTTGTACAGGGCCTGTTGACCCGCCTCATTCCGGGCCCTCTCCTCCTCAAGCAATCGTGCCGTGGTCTGGTCCCTCTCATCAAGACCAGCCTGAAGAGCAGCCTGGCTTGCCAATCTCTCTTTCTCAAGAGCAGCCTGGTTTGCCGATCTCTCTTTCTGAAGAGCAGCCTGAAAAACCATTCCTCGTTACCACAGTAATTATCTATGGTGACACACATAATGAAATGGATGAAAGTGTTCTTAGTCCGTACAACTAACCTCGATGGCAAGTTCGACTGGCTGTGGACGAGGCGTTATCTTAGGACATCTGCTCGACTGGCGCGCCTTGATCTCCGGAAGAGTGAGTGGACAACGTATTATCCCATGTCCAATGGCTATTGAGGCATGGGGCCTCCCGCCACCAGATATCATCACCAGCTCTGGATCCAAAGGTTCCTGGCTAGGCTTAAAGTCATCCCCTTTCGTAGCCTTCCCCGCGTCCCTGTATGCCACGAGCTTCTGGTGGGATGATATCTTGGTGAAGTTACAGGGATCATCCAGGTCAGACTCAGAGAATGCCTTCGCCTTCTTGTACGAGACAGTATGGGCCATGCCATAAAGGTCGTACAAGTGTGGCATCTCAGTCTTATTGTGATGCGCCTAAAAGAGAGGAACAAAATATTAGCATCAAGAATGAATTGCATGAATCATGAAGCAAATCACATACCGAGTTTCGTCCAAACTGAAGTAAGTTGGCGCTGCCTTGATGGTGTGGCACACCAACCATTTGGCTACGCTGATCCTTCGCATTCTCGTGGACGGCTCGCCAGCTGCCTGTGCACCACTCATCAACCAACGCCTCCCAACATTCCATCTTATCCGCACACCATCTCGGGGGCACCTGTAAGTTATTAGAAAGAATTTTCAGCGCTACGCCTATGAATGAAATCAAGAAAACTACGTAGAAGGACTTAATAATAGGTAATTACCTTCATGTATTGCTCCTTCTTCAGAAACTTTCCACGAGCAATCCTTCTTCTCCTTCTTAATACCACGCGTGGCGTAGTTATCTCGAATAGCCTTCGGCCGAGCCTCGTGGCGCAAGTTCTGTAGTAGCCGCCTACACTCGACCTCGAGAACCCTGGCCGCCTCCTCCTCATATCCATCCTCACACCAATAGAAGGTCTGCAATCAAACGTGAAAACACCGATTAGTACAATAATTAGGTATATTGTTAATTTTAGATTCTGTAAAAGGATAATTTACCCAAAAGCTCTTGATCACCATCTCGGCCCTCGTGTGGCACAAGACACCATCTATAATCTCCTCCAGCGGGGCCTGTGCAGCCTGGTAGTGCTCCTAGGTAAATCCTAGTGTAGGAACCTGACCCTCACCAGGCAACGTGACAAACCCCGGGAAATTTGTCCGTCAAAGCACACCAAGGACGAAGTTCGGCCTGCGGACTCCAAGAGGGTGTACCCATCCCCTGCAGTATGATAAGGTCAGCGCATTAGATATTTGAACAAACTTGAAGGCAAAAGCTAAAAAAGGGTAAATGTACTTACCTATCTCCTTCAGGTTTAATCACCGGCCTCTGCTCGCGGGTAGCCGGGGCGACCGGGAGACGTGTACTACCACGCTTGTACACGGTGGCCCCGTCCACCTGCACATCGCCCTTACTATCCGTAAGCTCATCGCCGCCATCCCCGCCCCCTGAGCCACCCGGACCCTCGGTCCAATCCGGCAACTCGGTACAATCCGGCCAAGGCTCCCATCCAGGCCTCTCCACGTCGGGTGAAGCCTCCGAAACCGAAGTTTCCTCCAGCTGCTCCAGGGCCGAATGCACCTCGACCCGAGGCTGCTCGTGGACCGGAGTCTCATGGGATGAATGCCCGTGAACACCAGGCTCCTGGACCGAGTCCCCGTAGCCTCCTCCGCAAACGGGTCGACCATACTAGTCCTATGCTCGGGTGAATGAGCTAGTGGTGGTGGCGAGGACGGCTCAACAGTACTCCTGGATCTTCCGCGGCCACCACCTCTCCCTGTACCCTTCCCCTTCCTCCCTACCCGACCAACACCTCTCCCAGTGGGCAATGCCGCCGCCGAAGAAGAACCCCCGGATGGTGTCGGAAGACTGTCTGCCAAGGCTCTACGGAGAGATAGGGGTGGAAGGGAAGTAGCACCCCTCGTGCGGGGCGCCTGGGAAGAACCCGTTGAGCGCTCTGGACCCGCACCCACCATCTTTCAACACCTGCCATGATAAAGATTAAAAGAAATTAGTACAACATAAAAAAATTGAATGACTCACATGAATAATAAAGATTAAAATATATATAATTTAAGTTGTGAATCTTACAAACTAATAATCACCATCAATAAATGCATCATCATCATCACTATCACGCATGTCTTCATGAATGACGTTCTCATCGGGTTCAACGGCGTGAAGTTGTGAAAGGCCTTCCTTTAATCGTTGAAGCATTGACAGGTCATCCGCATCAGTAACCTCTACGAGTTCCAGGGCTTCTGGTTCCGGCTCAGGGCTGGAGTCGGGTTCATTGTCGCTGTCTACTTCCATGTTCTTGGATGAAGCACGGCGGTTCTTGAAACGTTTCTTGGAAAGACGTGCTTCTTGGAAGAATTCTCCATCATATGTGTCTGGGTTAATGTGAGGTTCATAATCCTGTTCATTTGGGAGAGGTGGTCTGACATGTGGCGGCACTTCATAAACAACATACCAACCTTCCAGATTCTTATCCGTTTAGCATGCCCACGGTATATAGAAAACTTGGGTCGCCTGTTGAGCCGTAATATAGACATCGGGAACATCTAAATGGGTGTTTGGATTGATTTCGACTAGTCCTATATTTCGTGAGTCCTTCTAGTCTTTTTCGGCTGGAACCAATAACATTTGAAGACTACGACATTCGGTGGGCTTTCACCATAGAATTGGAGTTCATAAATTGCTTCAACTCTTCCATAATACTCGATAACACCTTCGCCGATAGCAGAGACACCACAATTTGTAGATTTCCGGTCGGGCATAGATAGCTCTTTGCCAAAGGTACGAAAGAGATACCCGTTAATGTTGTATTTCTCAAATGAACGGACCTTATAGTCAAAACCATTAGCGACTTGTCTCAATTCGGCGTCCATAGACTCTGAATTAGCCTACAAGTTTAATATGAAACGGTTGTTGCATTAGCCGAAAGTTAGACCAAGAATGAAATGGTCCATTATTGATAATTACAGTTTGTTTGAACCAAGAGATGAAACCGGGATAGCCGCCTCCTGTCTTTGACAGAAGCTCATACTCTTCGACAGAATCATTTTTGATCACCGCTCCATCCGAGAATTTGACGACGTAACGGCTGTTTGAAATATCCGGGAATAAGAGTAGTTCAAATGAATTAGAAGTTATGGGAAAATGTGCCGAGAACTCACTCGATGTACGGCCGCACTTCTATTAGGTTGTTGAAGATATACAACAAAATGTTCCGCCATTCTTTGATATCCAACATTATTGGTTTCGAAGCACCGGCTGGTGCGAGCTTCCCTTTGAATAGGCTGAGGTTGGACCCACCTTTTTTAGGGTCTCCATCATTGTGCCGAGGCTTCGGATTATGCAAATGATGATTTTTGGCTTCGTAGTGTGCTGTCACAAAGTTTTCCACCTCCTCAGTAATGAATGCCTCAGCCATCGATGCTTCAATTCTACGCTTATTTTTACATTTAGCTCGAAGGGTCTTCTGCATCCTCTCAGTTGCATAGCACCAACGATCTTGCACGGGCCCACCCAATCTTGCCTCGGTCGGTAGATGTAAAATCAAATGCTGCGTTGGATTAAAGAAGCCCAGTGGAAAGGTCTTCTCTAACTTGCACAAAAACTCCGGTGCAAACTCCTCCATGTCTTCTACCACGCCAGGGGACAATTCTTTCGCACAAAGAACACGGAAGAAATAGCTCAGCTCCGCCAGTACTAGCCATTCATCCTCATGAATAAAGCCACGTAACATCACCGGCATTACCCGCTCTAGCCATATGTGCCAATCATGACTCTTGTGACCAAAGTTTTTTAATTTTTCAAGACTCGCTCCCCCTCTTTAGATTCGCTGCATACCCATCGGGGAACATCAAGTGCATTTTTACCCACAAGATAATTTCCCTCATAGCTGGCCTTCCAAGATTGAACCAGGCCTTTGGCTTCGACCACTTCTGCTTTCCTTTGCCTTCTCGCATGTTTTGTAACGGTCTATGACATAGTGTCTCTTGATCGACTCTAGCCTTAATATTATCCTTTGTCTTCCCATCTATGTCGAACAATGTACCAAAAATAGCCTCTCCGATATTCTTTTCAGTGTGCATCATGTCGATATTGTGTGGAAGAAGGAGGTCTTTGAAGTAAGGCAGATCCCAGAAGCATGGCTTGTGAGTCTAGGCATGTTTTGAATTATACCCCTTGAAATACCCTGGACGCTCTGGAACAGGCTCGAGGGCGTTTAACTGATCCAGGATCTGTTGGCCTATGAACGCAGGTGGTGCCAAGTTTTTGACAACTTTACCTTTGGTAAAGTTCTTCTTGTCTTTTCTGAACTGATGGTCAGGATCCAGGAACTGTCTATGCAAGTCAAAGCAAGCATACTTCCGACCCTCCTGCAACCAATGAAACTGAACAGCTGCCTTGCATTGGGGGCACGGGAACCTTCCATGCACACACCATCTAGAGAATAGCGCATACGCAGGCAAGTCATGCATAGAGTACATGTACCACACATGCATTTTGAAGTTTTCTTTTCTAGCGGCATCGTATGTCTTGACCCCATTTTCCCAAGCTTCTTCCAATTCATCCTTAAGCGGTTGCAGGTACACATTCATATTCTTCCCCGGATAATTGGGCCCTGGAATTATCAACGTCAGAAATATGTTCTTTCTATGCATAATCTGCCCGGGGGGGGGGGAGATTGAGTGGAATGACAAATACAAGCCAACAACTGTATTGGGTTGACGTCATGCCGAAGGGATTAAAACCATCCGTGGCGGCGCAGACTCGAGGATTCCATGGATCTGCCGCTTTATCCTGATGCAATCCATCGAAATGTTTCCACGCTTCCCCATCCGATGTGTGTACCATCATCTTATTCCCATCCGCATCTAGTTCGGTTCTTTTGCCCAATTTGTGCTATGTGATCTGTTTGGCTGTCTCTTCGACCATGAGAAGACATTGAAGTCTTGGTACAATTGGCATATAGCGAAGAACACTAATTGCGATTTTGGTCTGCCTCTTCTCACCCATACCGTTGTCTACCACAAGATACCTGCAAGACTCGCAATTGGGACAATAGCCCAAGTGTGCATGCTCCTTCCTAAATAAGACACATCCTTTCTCACATGCATCTATCTTCTCATAGGGCATCTTAAGTACACGAAGTGTTTTGTCCGACTGGTACAGGTTTCCAGGCATGACATGGCCTTTGGGTAGGATTCTCTTCCCAAGTTGAACTGAGCCTTCAGAGCCATTACTTGTGCAATTGCATCCAGCTGACAGAGCTCAGTGTGCTCATGGATAGGATGTTTTGAAGACTCCAACATTTCATAAAAGGCCTTTGCAGATTCCTCCATCTCATCTTCTGAATCCCGAGCATCATCAAAGTCTTGCACCATGACTTCGATCCCAGTACCATGCTCGTCCGTGCGACGACGGACCACCTCATCTCTTGTGCGTTGTATAGACTCACCATGAAATGTCCACACCGTATAATTAGGTTTAAAACCCCTCCTCTGCAGGTGTTTAATCATTACAGCCTCTGTCGTCTTTTTATAGTTGTCGCATCCAGGACAGGGGCAATAGTTTCTTTCCTGGCCATTTGCGAACGCGGCTTTCACAAATTCCTTTGTTTTTAAAAACCATCTTTTTGTCATCTCTTTCTGACTAGGGTGACCGGTATACATCCACGCACGATCACTCATCTTGCGTAGCTACTAAAGACAGAAGAAATATATTTATATATAGTTTAGCATTTATATTCATCGGTTAATCAGGTTCGCCATTTTTATTACGTCGAGGCAACCTACACGCTAATAGGTAAAGATAGGTCCTAATCCTACCCGAGTATGTGTAGATTGGGTTCGTTTTCCCATGCTCTGCTCCGGATCCAACGCAAAATTTCGGCAGCACCTCCCCGCTGTTCTCCTGATACACGTCTCCGCAATAAACAGAGAGGATATGCATCCGGAGAACAACAGGGAGGCACTGACGAAATTCCGCATCGGATCCAGAGCACAGCATACGGGAAAACGAACCCAATCTACACATACTCGGGCTGTCCATGGATAATGTTGGACAACTCGAAAGGATGGCGGTTAAATATGCAAAGACATGCATATTTATAGATGTCGCCCTTTCGAACGGGAGACGCATACTGGTCACGCATACTGATAAATTAATTGAATTACCTAAATCTAGAAAGTTTCATCCGGAAACCGAGCCACAGTAAATGAAGGGGCGGGGAGGAGATGAAATTTGTACTGACCCACGAATGCAGGGGCGGAGCTCGTACAACACACTGGCATGTCTTCGCACAGCAGACCTCACAGCGACGAGACAACAATCACATGTAAATCCACTCAATCAACACAAATATTCCAATTATGTCATTTTAGAGGAAAACAAGCTAAGTATATAATATTCGTGAGCTAACCAACGTTCTTATGCCATTTTGAGGTTATTATGGCATTTTGGAGCTAAATGGGCTAATTATGTCATTGTTGCGGAAATTAAAGCAAGGAGAAGGAGGAGAAGGTATTCTTCTTCTCTTCTTCTCTTCTTCATCTATTCTTCTTTTGTTCTTCTTTTATTCTTCTCCTTCTTATTTTTGTCTTCTCCTCCTCCTCCTCTTCTTCTTCTTCTTCTTCTTCTCCTCCTCCTCCTCTTCTCCTCTTCTCCTCCTCCTCCTCTTCTTCTTCTTCTTCTTCTTCTCCTCCTCCTCCTCTTCTCCTCTTCTCCTCCTCCTCCTCCTCTTCTTCTTCTTCTTCTTCTTCTCCTCCTCCTCCTCTTATCCTCTTCTCCTCCTCCTCTTCTTCTTCTTCCTATTCTTTCTATTAAGCTAACTAACTAACTAACCTAACTAATGAAGCTAACTAAACCTATCGCTAAACCTAGATAGCACTAAACAGCAAAAAAATAACAAAAACAGAATCTACCACTAAGTAACTAAAAAATAATCTAGCTACCACTAAATAACAAAACAAAATCTACCACTAAACTACCTACTAAATCTACTAATTAACTAACTAAATCTACCAACTAACTAAACTACCACTAAAACTACTAATTAACTAACCTACCAACTAAACTATATATGCCACAACAACTACAATAACAACAACAACTACAATAACAAGAACAACTACTGCAACAACAATAAAAAATCATACTGGTAGTTATAATCTAATTCCAAAAAACTAAATACCAAAAAATAAAAAATCAAAGGGGCGGGGGTGGATGGGCTTACCGGCAGTGGGGCTTTGGGGGCGGCGCCGGTGGTGGGGCTGCGGGGGCGGCACCAGGGGCGCCGGGGGTGGGGCAGCGGGGGCAAACCAGGGGCACCAGGGGGCGCCAGGGGGGTTATGGGGCTTCGGGGCGCCACCAGGGGCACCGGGGCGGCGCCGGGGGTGGCCGGGCGACAGTGGTGGCGGCGTTGGGCGTCGGGGGAGGAGAGAGAGAGGGAGGGGCCGTTTGAGAGAGAGAGAGGGCCGCGGTGGGGGCGGGACAGCCGTTACTAGATTCAAGAGCTTTGCCGTCTGCTGGCACACGGCAAAGGGGTCTATACTCTTTGTCATCTGCCTCTGGCATCTTTGCCGTCAGCCAGCAGACGGCAAAGAAGGGAGTAGTTTGACCTAAGGTTCCCCCGGCCAGATGAGCTTCTTTGCCGTCTGTCGGCCCCTTCTTTGTCGTCTGCGACAGACGGCAAAGAGTTGACTGCTGGCAAAGACCTTCTTTCCCATCAGCCAGTTCTTTGCCGTCAGTTTTGCTGAATCTGATGGCATAGAGTGTCTTTGCCGTCAGCTAGCAGACGACAAAGACTAGGCAGACGGCAAAATCTCTAATTCCAGTAGTGCATCCATCCAGATCGGGGTCACCGAAGTAACCACGAGGAGCAAAGGGGAGAAAATAGATCGAGCGGTGGGTTCGCTTACTGGATGACTCGAACATGTAGGTGACGGTGTCGGGTGATGATGTCGTCGCTGCCGGCGCAGCGGAGCATCTTGGCCATGTTGTCGAGGTTCATGCCCATGGAGAGGTTGCGGTCGCAGCGGTAGTGCTCGAAGCCCTCGGAGCGGAGGAGGAGGGCGACGAGCGCGACATGGGAGGAGTCCATGGCCTACAGCGAGAACCCGGTACCGGAGCAGTCGAAGTTGGCGTCCGTCACCGGCTCCATATTCAAGCAAGTAGTAGTACCATAGTAGGCTGCACACACATTCAAGTAGTAGTACCACTATGCTTGAACACGAGGAAGCAAAATGGGCTCTAAAGTTTGTATTCCCAATTCCAAAACTACCACCACTCCCCAATGTATTGTACGCCTTGTCAAAGTCGAAGCAAAACGAAACTCGAATTTAGGCCGGTTCGATCCCCCGAGGCGGCAACGAAGGAGACGCCGAAGCTAAATCCTGGCAACGCCAACTTACTCCGACCTAAACCATGGCCAGATCTCCTTTCTCCCCCGTAGTCAACACCCAATCCAAGCAAACGTAATCTAGCGCGTGCGGCATCCCCGGATGTCCGTCCCTCCCCTCAGGAGCAACGTCCCGGGGAGGAGAGGGACCCGTGCCGCTAAATCCATCCACACAAGAGCGTCGGGAGATCGCGGGCATGCACCCGTTGGTCGTCCGCCACTGCTGCATCTCCTCCGCAGCGGGTCAGGGGAGCGGGGCCCAGAGAGCGTGGTGAAGCTGCTGCCGGCCGCGGATTGCCGGCATGCCAAGACGAGCTCGCACGCACGGGGCTGGCGATTCGGTGGAGAAAGGCTGCTCCCTTTGCACTTTGTTCCCTTTTTTTCTTTTCGGGAGAAGAGATGTTGGACCACGCAGACCAGAACGATTTGATGGAGAAAATCTGCACGGCGGGTGCCGCCACGAAGGTGGTGCTCCTGGCCCACTGCACCTTGGTGGACACGTTGGAGGCGGCGGCGCTGCGAGGAGATGGGGACGAGGAAGGACTAGATCGGGAGGGAGGCTGGGACGAGGAGGAGGTGGCGGCGGCGAGGAGATGTGGAGGAAGGTGGGTTCTGAACTAGGGTTTGGGCTGTGGGTGGGGTACTGAGGTTATCTTTTTTTCAAAAAAATTAGATACATGGATGGATGGATGTGAGATGGTGAGATAGATGGATGGATGGATGGGCGCCATGTCATCGATCCGTCGGAAGAGTTAGAACATGTTACAACATTTTTACAATTGTCGCAAAAGTTATGGCGATCTCATCTTATGCGGTTACGATGTTTTTGACTCACATCGTCATAATTTATATGTAGATTTGATCCCCTCAAACGGTTTACGACGATCTTAGATGAAATCGTCATATATTTATGACAAATTCATCAACGACATCTTAAAAAACGTCATGTACGAGCATATTTCTTGTAGTGTCCACACAAGCACTTAAATGACTAAGCATACGAGCATTCTGTTCAAATTGTCTGCTAACATAATCGTTGAAACTCTGTTGTTTGGCAACAAAGTTATCAAATTCATCCAGGCATAAGCCAGCAGGTTTATCAAAAGGAATATCACTCTCATCAAACCTACGCAGAGAATTTACTTCTACTACTTGTATCGGGTTATCAAGGCCATGGATCTCTTCGATAGGTGGTAGATTTTTGACATCTTCAGATTTAATGCTTTTCTCTCGCATAGATTTCTTATCTTCTTGCATATCTTCAGGACTGAGGAATAGAATACCTCTTTTCTTCGGAGTTGGCTTAGGAGGTTGTTCGGGAATAGTCCAAGCATTCTCATTGCACAAGATGTTATTCAGTAAGATCTCAGCTTGTTCTACGGTTCGTTCCCTAAAAACACAACTAGCACAACTATCTAGGTGGTCTCTAGAAGCATCGGGAAGTCCATTATATAAGATATCAACTATTTCATTCTTCTCAAGAGGGTGACCAGGCAAAGCATTCAGTAGCTGGACAAGCCTCCCCAAGCTTGTGGGAGACTCTCTTGTTCAACTTGCACAAAGTTGTATATTTCCTGCCAGGCAGCTTGTTTCTTATGGGCAGGGAAATATTTTTCAGAGAAGTAGTAGACCATATCCTGGGGGCTACGCACACAACCAGGAGCAAGAGAAGTGAACCAGGTCTTAGCATCATCCTTTAGCGAGAAAGGAAACAACTTGAAGATGTAGTAGTGGCGGATCTTTTCCTAACTAGTGAATAGGGTGGCTATATCGTGCAGTTTGGTAAGATGGGCTACAACCGTTTCAGACTCATAACTGTGAAAAGGATCAGATTCGACCAGAGTGATTATCTCAGGGTCAACAGATAATTCATAATCCTTATCAGTCACAAAGATAGGCGAAGTATCAATGTTCATGTCGTATTTCATCCTAGCATTAAGAGATTTTTCTTTCCACTTGCGCAGTAGTTTCTCAACATCATAGTTACCCTTACATGCAAGAAAGTCCTCAGCTATCTCTCCCTCCATAACATAACGCTCAGGCATAACAGGCAATTGCTAATGGCAGTCCCCGACGACGACACTAGAAGAATGTTGTTGACGTGTTCCTGCCTTGATGCCTTCGTGACAACAGAGCCATAACTGCTCCTAGTTGCTCAACAATTAGAAATTGTCTTGCAATGGCCCACCAGCGTGTGGGTTCGCGGCAGTTTTCGAGGGTAGAGTATTCAACCCAAATTTGTTGGTTCGCCAGGCAGGAGGTGAGAGGATACTCTCAAGTATTAGCAGCTGAATGTATCAGATTCAACCACACCTGAAAGATTAGTATCTGCAAGCAAAGTATCAGAAGCAAAGTAGTATGATAACAACGGTGTCAGAAACGGTCTGTTGACAAGGCAGACTATTCCTAACTGTCGTATCAATGGCGCCAGAAGTTGCCCGTGGACGGGAAATATTCTTCCCCGTCAACGTCGTGAGAACCAATATTGTAGCAGGTAGCAGCAGTGTAACAAGTAACAACAGTGGGAAGGAACAGCAGTAGTGACAGCAGTAGCTAGTAGCAAGTAGCAGCAGTAACAAGCGACAGTAGTAACAGCAGTAGCAAGTAGCAACATTAGTAACAGCAGCAGGGCAAAACAAGTAACAGCAGCAGTGGGACAAACTCGTAGGCAATGGGTCGGTGATTCGTTTGGATGTCATTCATCATGCAACAGTTATAACACGGAGATATATGTGGCTAGCTACCGTTCGTCAATGTGATGTAGGCATGCATTCCGTGTGTAGTCATACATGCTTAGGGAAAAGAACTTGCATGGCATCTATTGTCCATCCCTCCCGTGGCAGCGGGGTCCAAAAGGATACTACGGGATATTAAGGTTCTCCTTTTAATAAACAACCGGAACAACGCATTAGCACTTGGTGAACACATGAACTCCTCAAACTATGGTCATCACCGGGAGTGGTTCCGGTTATTGTCACTCCGGGGTTGCCGGGTCATAACACATAGTAGGTAACTACAACTTGCAAGATTAGATCTAAAACACACATATATTGGTAACAACATAATAATTTTGGATCTGAAATCATGGCACTTGGGCCCTAGTGACAAGCATTAAGCATGGAAAAGTAGTAGCAACATCAATCTCAGAACATAGTGGATACTAGGGATTAATCCCCGTAAAAACTAACTCGATTACATGATAGATCTCATCCTATTCATCACCTCCCAACGAGCCTACGATTAGATTATTCACGAACGATGAAGAGCTTCATGGAATTGGAGAGGGAAGAAGGTTGATGATGACGATGGCGATGATTTCCCTTCTCTGGAGCCAAAAACGGACTCCAGATCTGTCCTCCAGATGAAGAAAAGGATGTGGCGCCGCCTCCGTATCGCAAACGCGGCAAAAGCTTCTCTTCTGATTTTTTCTGGGCGAAAGTGAATTTATAGAGCTGAGCTTGGGGGCGGCAGAACCACGTGGGCCCCACAAGCTTGGTTGCCGTGGCCAGGGGGTGGCCGCGGCAACATGGCTTGTGGCCCACTGGCCAACCCCTCCGGTGGATCTTTGCACAGGTATTTTTCATATTTTCCAGAAAAATTCTCCATAAATTTTCAGGACGTTCTGAAAACTTTCATTTCTGCACAAAAACAACACCATGGCAATTCTGCTGAAAAGAGCGTCATTCCAGGTTAGTTCCATTCAAATCATGCAAATTAGAGTCCAAAACAAGGGCAAAAGAGATTGGAAAAGTAGATACGATGGAGACTTATCAAATCCCCCAAGCTTAAAACCTTGCTTGTCCTCAAGCAACTCAGTTGACAAACTGAAAGAGAAAGAAAAACTGTGACAAATTCTGTTTGAACTTGTTGTTGCAACTATGTCTAACTCATAACCAGAATTTCAGCAAGATCACAAGTTAACCACATAACCAAGTGACACAAAGGTCTCACGGTAAACTAATATCAATGGCATAATCAGTTAGCGAGCAAATAATAATGAGTTTCAGATACCAACAATTCAATCAAAACAAGAATGAAGCAATATGAATAGGTGGTATTTCGCTAGCTCTTTGTGAGACCGCAAAACATAAATGCAGAGCACTTTCAAAGATCAAGGGCTGACTAAACATTGTAATTCATAGCAACGAAGATCCAGTCATAGTCATACTCAATATCAATCAAAAGCAAAGCATAAAAATGACAGAGGTGCTCTCTAATTGGTGCTTATATAAGAAGAGGATGACTCAACAGGAAAATAAATAGACAGGCCCTTCGCAGAGGGAAGCATTGACTTGCAGAGGTGCCAGAGCTCAAGCTTTGAAAACAGAGATAATAATATTGGGTGGCATGCTTTCATTGTCAACGCAATGACCAAGAGTTCTCAATATCTTGCACGCTATTCATGCTGTAGGCGGTTCCCAAACAGAAAAGTAAAGTTTTAATTCTCCCACCACCAATCCATCACACTCCACGGCTAGCCGAATCCTCGGGTACCGTCCATACTAACATCAATCCGGGGGAAGTCTTGTTTTACAGTTATGTTTTTGATTTAAGCGTGGAACTGGGCATTCCAATTACCGACCCCTTTCTTGTGAATGACAATGAATAAACACATCTCGAGGATAACACGCCAAACATGGAAGATACCAATAGCTCCCTATCACCACATGAGCGGTTCGGGCATGCAAAGCGGACTATTTCTTGAAGGTTTAGAGAATGGCACATGCAAATTTACTTGGAACGGCAGGTAAATACCGCACATAAGTAGGTATGGTGGACTCTCATGGAAAAACTTTTGGGTTTATGGAAGTGGATGCACAAGCAGTATTCCGCTTAGTACAAATGAAGGCTAGCAAAAGACTGGGAAGCGACCAACTAGAGAGCGACAACAGTCATCAAGATGCAATGAGTTTGACTAACATGGAATGCAAGCATGAACAGGATATAAATCACCATGAAAACAAACCTTATAGAGGCTATGTTGATTTTGTTTCAACTACATGCATGAACATGCGCCAAGTCAAGCCACTTGAATCATTCAAAGGAGAATACCATCCTATCATACTACATCATAGTCATCTCAAAATCTATGTTGGCATTCAAGACAAACCATTATAAGCTCCTAGCTAAATAAGCATGGCATCAGAAACTATGATCTCTAAGTTGTCATTGAAAACATGGTTCTCTCACAACAAAGCTGAATCTGGGACGACAAGCTAGTCATATTTACAAAAACAAAAACAGATAGAGTTCATACCAGCTTTTCCAGTCTCAGTCACTTCATCATATATCATCATTATTGCCTTTCACTTGCACGATCGAACGATGTGAACAATAATAAGAGTGCTCGTGCATTCGACTAAGCTGAAATCTGCAGGCAAACACAAAGGAGAAGACAAAGTAATATGGCTCTTCGAAAGCTAAACAGGTATGCATGCAAAAGCCACTAAACATTGTAACCAATATCTTCTACCTTGACCCAAAGAAAAAGAAAACTATTTACACGGGAAAGCTCCCAACAAGAAAAAGAAAAAAGAAAATCTTTTTGGGTTTTCTCAAAAGGACACAAAACAAGAAAACAAGAAAACGAAAATAAACTAGCTTGGATAATACAGTGGCAAAGTGTAAACACCGACGAACAAAGTAAAAGCATAAGCATGAATGTAAGGTCGGTGAGAACACGTACTCCCCCAAGCTTAGGATTTTGGCCTAGCTTGGTCTACTCCCAAGGACGGTCCTGGCGAAACCCAAAATCATAATCGGGGTTATACGGGAGCGCTGCAGCCACTGCATGAATAGTTGCCTCACGAAGACGAGCAGCCTCACCTCCCTCTCATACTCCTCTGCCTTTCCTATGGTTATGTAGTATCTCCGTTTAACCTGAAAGTCAAAGAAAGCAGGAGCAGGATGGGTAATATGGAAAACACGCTGCCTATTAAATATCAATCGGTATAGGAGGGATTCATCATCCCTCTCAAGGAACTGGTAGCGTGTCAAAGCGACGATGTCAAGGAAAGCTGTATGGAGCGGGGGATCTCCTGCGCGGATGGGTACTCCAAGAAAATTTGCTATGCGAGTGGCATAGATGCCGCCAAAGAAATCTCCCTCAATAGTGTTCTTATTCAGCCTCCTTGCTATAATAGCTCCCATGTTGAAGCTTTTGTCACCCGTAATCGCGCTCTTAAGGATACTAAGGTCGGATGCGCATAGGTGACAATGTTCAACCTTACCGTTAATGCATCTACCTATGAGGAGGGAAAAGTAGTGCAAGGTAGGGAAATTAATGCTTCCTATGGTTTCTTGCGTGATGTCTCTAGTTTCTCCAAAAGATATACTAGAGAAAAAAATCTCTAACCGAAGATTTAGCAGGATCTTTAAGATTACCCCCATCGGGTATTTGGCAAATCCTATTGAAATCCTCCAAATCCATGGCATAAGATTTATCATACAAATCAAACAGTATGGATGAGTCATGGCCAACTGAAAATTTAAATCTATGCACGAAAGAGGCAGTGAGCATAGCATACTATTCACATTTATCTGAGAGGAATTCTTCTAACCCGGCATTGCGGACAAGTGTATCAAACTCATCCTTGAAGCCTGCTTCGATCATGAACTCATCATAAGGCCATTCACATGGTTGTACCGGTGCGTCCCTTAGTTGATAAGGATCGGGCTCCCGAATAGAAAGATGGGGACCCTTCTTACTTGAGGAACCACCATGAAACTTCCTCCTGAACATAATTTCTCTTAGCTGAAATTTTGAAGTTCAAGAGAAAAGTGAATAAAGACCAACCACACCTTGTAGCAACTACTCCTACTAGTGCCTAGAGACTGTATCACGCGCTAAAACTACTTGGGACCAGCTAAAATCAACATTTCAAGCTCAAGAATAGGGTCACCAAGGTAGCAAGATTACGCGAAGGATAAAGCACTAGAGCAAAAACTAATTGGACCAATGGAGGAGTCACTTACCAAGGAGCAATTTCCCCAAAACAGTTCGGAGAATGATCCTTTGAGCAAGGAGATCGAAAATCACAACCAAATGAGCAATAAAACGGGTTTGAGCTGCGAAACAATTTTTTCTGGAGGAAGAAGAAGAGGATGGGAGATGGAATGAGTGGAGGGGGCCCCTGTGGGCCCCACAAGCTTGCTTGCCGCGGCCAGGGGGGTAGGCCGCGGTGACAAGGCTTGTGGCCCACTAGGGTGGCCCCCAGGCCAGCTCTCAGTCCTAGTATTTTTCAAATATTCCAGAAAAAATCATACTAGATTTTCAGGACCATGGGAGAACTTTTATTTTCGAGGTATTTTTCTCCGGGACGTTAAAACAGAAAATAGGAAAAACTAAATTAAACCTATCATTTTTCTTCTAAGCAAAAGAATGTTAAAGCTTAAAACAGAGGTATGTGACTCTTTGATTCATCCATTTCATGGTCATCGAAATAAATCCGTCAATGGGGTTGATCAAATCCTTACGACAAAACTTTCTCGAATTGCAAGAGAGAACGGAGAATTTTCGAATAGCCACTAAGTCACCTCAATGGGGATATGAATCTCCCCGACAAGCAAATCATACTTACTCTTGACATGAGGAATAGGGCATTCAAAGCTCCCAATAAGAATCGATGAAGTTTTTACGATGGCATTGATGCAATGTACTTGACATCGTTTCTTCGGTAAGTGCACTGTATGCTCATTACCGTTGACATGGAAAGTGACATTGCCTTTGTTGCAATTTATAATAGCCCCTGCAGTGTTTAAAAAGGGTCCTCCGAGGATGACAGCCATGGCATCGTCCTCAGGACTATCCAAGATAACAAAGTCTGTTAAGATAGTGGTGTTAGCAACCACAACAGGCACGTCCTCGCAAATACCGACGGGGAAAGCAGTTGATTTGTCGGCCATTTGCAGAGAGATTTCAGTGGGTGTCAACTTATCCAGTTCAAGTCTATGATAAAGAGAGAGCGGCATAACACTAACACCGGCTCCAAGGTCACATAAGGCAGTTCTTACGTAGTTTCCTTTAATGGAGCAAGGTATAGTGGGCACTCTGGGATCACCAAGTTTCTTAGGAGTTCCACCTTTGAAAGTGTAATTGGCAAGCATGGTGGAGATCTCAAGATCTGGTATCTTCCGTTTATTGGTCACGATATCTTTCATGTACTTGGCATATGGAGACATTTTGAGAATATCAACGAACCGCATCAGCAGACAGACGGGTCTTATCATTTCAATAAAGCGCTCAAAATCCTCATCATCCTTTTTCTTGGATGACTTAGGAGGAAAGGGCATAGGTCTCTGAACCCATGGATCCCTTTCTTTACCATGCTTCCTAGCAGTAAAGTCATTCCTATCTTATGTATTCGGTTGTGGGTTATCAGGATTAACCATAGGTTCAATCTCCACATCCTTATCATTGCTAGGTTGAGCATCATTATGAACATCGTTGTCCATATTGTCACCAGGTTCATGTCCATCACCAGATTGTGTTTCTGCATCAGATGCAGAAATATCATTTGATTCTTCAGGTGTGACAGTATTTGGTGAACTGTCACGTAGGTTTCTATCATCCTTCTTCTTCTCCTTAGTATGACTGGGTGTATCAGCATTAATTCCTTGAGAATCTTGATAAACTCTCTTAGGATGGCCTTCAAAATACAAAGGTTCCTGAGTCATTTTGCCTCCTCTAGTAATGACTTTGATAGAGTTGTCATTTAATTCATTGAGCAAGTCATTCTGAGCTTTAAGTACTTGTTCTACCTGAGTAGTAATCATAGAGGCATGTTTACTCAGAAGCTTCACATCATTGACATTTCTGTCTACACAAGCACTTAAATGACTAAGCATATGAGTACTTTGTTCCAAATGTTTGCTAACATAATCATTGAAACTATGTTGTTTGGCAACAAAGTTGTCAAATTCATCAAAGCATAGGCTAGCAGGTTTATCAAAAGGAATATCAATCTCATCAAACCTACATAGAGAATTTACTTCCACTACCTGTATCGGGTTATCGAGACCATGGATCTCTTTGATAGGTGGCAGATTTTTGACATCTTCAGATCTAATGCCTTTCTCTTGCATAGATTTCTTGGCTTCTTTCATATCTTCGGGACTGAGGAATAGAATACCTATTTCCTTCGGAGTTGGCTTAGGAGGTGGTTCGGGAATAGTCCAAGAATTATCGTTGATCAAGATGTTATTCAGTAGGGTCTCAGCTGGTTCTACAGTTCGTTCCCTAAAAACACAACTGGCACAACTATCTAGGTGGTCCTTAGAGGCATCAGTAAGTCCGTTATAGAAGATATCAAGTATCTCGTTCTTCTTAAGAGGGTGATCAGGCAAAGCATTCTGTAGGTGGACGAGCCTCCCCCGAGCTTGTGGGAGACTCTCTTCTTTGAGTTGAGCAAAGTTGTATATTTCCTGCAAGGCAGCTTGCTTCTTATGGGCAGGGAATTATTTCTCACAGAAGTAATAGACCATATCCTAGGGACTACTCACACGTGCAGCAGCAAGAGAAGTGAACCAGGCTTTAGCGTCATCCTTTAGAGAGAAAGGAAACAGCTTAATGATATAGTAGTGGTGGATCTTCTCCTCACTAGTGAAAAGGGTGGCTATATCATGTAGTTTGGTAAGATGGGCTACGACCGTCTCAGACTCATTACCGTGGAAAGGATCATATTCGACTAGAGAGATTATCTCAGAGTCGACAAAGAATTCATAATCCTTATCGGTGATAAAGATAGGTGAAGTGGCAAACTTCGGGTCGTATTTCATCCTAGTTGTCAGAGATTTTTCCTTCCACTTGAGAAGTAATTTCTCAGCGTCATATGCATCCTTACACGCAAGAAAATCCTCTGATATCTCTCCCGCCATAACGTAACCCTTAGGTATATCCGGATATTAATATCTAGGAGAGCTAGATCTAGCAGGAGCAAAAGCAGGTTCTATCTCAATAGTGTCAGCAGTTTCAGAAGCATCACGAGCATTGGCAGTAACTCTAGCAATATGAGCATCAAGGAATACCCCTAGTGGCACATCAGGCAAGGTAGCATCTCTAGCAATATCAAGCATAGCATCATCAGGCAAAATAGCATCTCTAGCATCATCAGGCAAAGCAGTATCAAGCATAGCATCATCAGGCAAAATAGCATCTGTAGCATCATCAAGCACAGGCGTCATATCAAGATTTCTAGAAGGAGGTGATGTCGCAAACTTACTCATAACTGAATGTGAATCAAGTGCAGAGCTGGATGGCAGTTCCTTACCTACCCTCGTAGTTGAGGGCAAGACTTCATAGTGATCAGCAGATATAAATCCCAAGTGACTCACAGAATATAGCAATACCTCCCCAGCAATGGCGCCAGAAAAATGCTGCTAACGGCAGTCCCCGGCAACGACACTAGAAGAATGTTATTGACATGTTCCTGACTTGATGCCTTCGCGACAACAGAGCCAGAACTGCTCCCAGTTGCTCAACAATTAGAAATTGTCTTGCAATGGCCCACCAGCGCGTGGGTTCGCGGCAGTTTTCGAGGGTAGAGTATTCAACCCAAATTTGTTGGTTCGCCAGGCAGGAGGTGAGAGGATACTCTCTAGTATTAGAAGCTGAATGTATCAGATTCAACCACATGTGAAAGATTAGTATCTGCAAGCAAAGTATCAGCAGCAAAGTAGTATGCTAACAACGGTGTCAGGAACGGTCTGCTGACAAGGAAGACTATTCCTAACTGTCGTATCAATGGCGCCAAGAGTTGTCCGTGGACGGGAAATATTCTTCCCCGTCAACGTCGTGCGAACCAGTATTGTAGAAGGTAGTAGCAGTGTAACGAGTAACAGTAGTGGCAAGGAACAGGAGTAGTGACAATAGTAGCAAGTAGCAACAGTAGCAAGTAGCAGCAGTAACAAGTCACAGTTGTAACAGTTGTAGCAAGTGGCAATAGTAGTAACAGCAGCAGACCAAAACAAGTAACAGCAGCAGTGGGACAAACTCGTAGGCAATGGGTCGGTGATTCATTTGGATGACATTCATCATGAAACAGTTATAACACGGAGAGATATGTGGCTAGCTCCCATTCGTCAATGTGATGTAGGCATGCATTCCGTGTGTACTCATACGTGGTTAGGGAAAAGAACTTGCATGACATCTATTGTCCATTCCTCTCGTGGCAGCAGGGTCCAAAAGGATACTACGGGATATTAAGGTTCTCCTTTTAATAAAGAACCGGAACAAATGAACTCCTCAAACTATGGTCATCACCGGGAGTGGTTCAGATTATTGTGACTCCAGGGTTGCCGGGTCATAACACATAGTAGGTAACTACAACTTGCAAGATCAGATCTAAAACACACATATATTGGTGACAACATAATAATTTCAGATCTGAAATCATGGCACTCGGGCCCTAGTGACAAGCATTAAGCATGGCAAAGTAGTAGCAACATCAATCTCAGAACATAGTGGATACTAGGGATCAATCCCCATCGAAACTAACTCGATTACATGATTGATCTCATCCTACTCATCACAGCCCAGCGAGCCTACGAATAGATTACTCACGGACGATGAAGAGCTTCATGGAATTGGAGAGGGAAGAAGGTTGATGATGACGATGGCGACGGTTTCCCCTCTCCGGAGCCCAAAACGGACTCCAGATCTTTCCTCCAAATGAAGAACAGGGTGTGGCGGTGCCTCTGTATCGCAAACGCGACGAAATCTTCTCATTTGATTTTTTTTCTAGGCGAAAGTGAATTTATAGAGCTGAGTTTGGGGGCGGCAGAGCCACGTGGGCCGCACAAGCTTGGTTGCTGCGGCCAGGGGGGTGGCCGCGGCAACAGGGCTTGTGGCCCACTGGCCTATCCCCTCCGGTGGATCTTTGCGCAGGTATTTTTCATATTTTCCAGAAAAATTTTCCGTAAATTTTCAGGACGTTCCGAGAACTTTCATTTCTGCACAAAAACAACACCATGGCAATTCTGCTGAGAACAGTGTCAGTCCGGGTTAGTTCCATTCAAATAATGCAAATTAGAGTCCAAAACAAGGGCAAAAGAGTTTGGAAAAGTAGATACGATGGAGACGTATGAGCAATTCATGCATAGTAGCAGGTTCTACTTCAAGAGTATCAGCAGTTTCAGAAGTATCATCACGCCCAGTAGCAACTCTAGCAATTTGTGCCTCAAGGAATGCACCTAGTGGCAAAGCAATATCAGGCATAGTATCAAGCATCGCATCATCAGGCATAGTATCAAGCATAGCATCATCAGGCATAGTATCAAGCATAGCATCATCAGGCATAGTATCAAGCATAGCATCATCAGGCATAGTATCAAGCATAGCATCATCATAAGCATCATGGGCAGCAGAAGTAGTATCATCAAGCACAGATAACATATCAAGATTTCTAGCAGGAGGCGATGTCGCAAACTTACTCATAACTGAAGGTGAATCAAGTGCTGAGCTAGATGGCAGTTCCTTACCTATCATCGTAGTGGAAGGCAAGATTTCAGTTCCTGGATCTTTTGGATTCCTCATAGTGACCAGCAGAGGTCAATCCCAAGTGACTCAGAGAATATAACTGTGCTTCCCCGGCAACGGCGCCAGAAAATAGCCCTGATAAACCACAAGTGTAGGGGATCGCAACACTTTTCGAGGGTAGAGTATTCAACCCAAATTTATTGATTCGACTAAAGGGGAAGTGAAAGTATATTCTCGAGTATTAGCGGCTGAGTTGTCAATTCAACCACACCTGAAAGATCAGTGTCTGCAAGCAAAGTATCAGTGGCAAAGTGGTATGATAGAAATGGTGCCAGAAAAGGGTCTGTTTACGACAGACTATTCCTCACTTGTTGTATCAATGGCGCCAGAAAAGTGTTGCACTAGGAAATAGCAAAGTAGCAAGTAACAGCAGTAGGGACAGTAGTAGCAAGGAACAACAGTAGTGACAGCAGTAGAGGCAAAGTAACGTAGCAAGGACCAGTAGTAAAAGACTCATAGGCAGTGGCTCAGTGATGGATGATTGTGCCAGATGTGATTCATCGTGTAACAGCTATAACACGGAGAGATAAGTAACTAGCATCCGTTCATCAATCTAATGTAGGCATGTATTCCGTATGTAGTCATATGTGCTTAGGGAAAAGAACTTGCATGACATCTATTGTCCATCCCTCCCATGGCAGCAGGGTCCTAATGGAAACTACGGGATATTAAGGTTCTCCTTTTAATAAAGAACCGGACCAACGCATTAACACTTGGTGAAAACATGAACTCCTCATACTATGGTCATTTTCGGGAGTGGTTCTGGCTATTCTCACTCCGGGGTTGCCGGGTCATAACACATAGTCGGTGACTACAACTTGCAAGATAGGATCTAAAACACACATATATTGGCGACAACATAATAGGTACAGATCTGAAATCATGGCACTCAGGCCCTAGTGACAAGAATTAAGCATGGCAAAGTAGTAGCGACATCAATCTCAGAACATAGTGGATACTAGGGATCAATCCCCGCCAAAACTAACTCGATTACATGATAGATCTCATCCAACTCATCACCGTCCAGCAAGCCTATGATGAGATTACTCACAAACGGTGAAGAGCATCATGGAATTGTCGATGGAGGAAGGTTGATGATGACGATGGCGACGATTTCCCCTCTCCGGAGCCCAGAACGGACTCCACATCTGCCCTCCAGATGAAGAGCAGGAGGTGACGACGCCTCCGTATCGTAAAACGTGACTAATCCTTCTCCCGGATTTTTTTTGGGTGAAACAGAATATATAGAGCTGAGTTTGGAGGCGGTGGAGCTCTATGGGCTCCACAAGCCTGGTTGGTGCGGCCTGGGGGGGGGGGGATGGCCGCGGCCAGCGGGCTTGTGGCCCACTGGCTCACCCCCTCCGGTTGATCTTTGCACAGGTATTTTTCCTTAATTCCAAAAAAATTCTCCGTAAATTTTCAAGTCATTCCGAGAACTTTTATTTCTGCACAAAAACAACACCATGGCAATTCTGGTAAAAACAGCGTTAGTCCGGGTTAGTTCCATTCAAATCATGCAAATTAGAGTCCAAAACAAGGGCAAAAGAGTTTGAAAAAGTAGATACGACGGAGACGTATCATGGTCCACCGAGGGTGATTCCTCCTTGACCACCTTGACGGTTACATCGTTCGGAATCCATTGAGGGTGATACCTCGGATCCCTCTGATGTTACAACCACATAGTTACTTGACCGTGCTACTGGGAACATTGATGAATGATGTGTTGCGGGTGGATTCCCGCGTGGATGTGTCAATGAGTTAATTAAAATGCCAAGGATTTGGGTGTTTGATCTAGGTTGGTCGGAGACCTTTTCGCACTAACCATCTATGTGGGAGGAGTTGTGGGTTCTCGACGTCGTATTATCAGCCGAAGCTCTTCAGACGTCAGCAATGGAGCGACGTGCGCTCGATTGGCCCAAATAAGCATCATTCTTTTATAAGAGGTGCGAGGACTGACATTGGCCGCCTGACGCAAAGGGTGATGTGCCCATGACCCATGCGTGCTTAGGATTTAGACCAGCGGGATGGCCTCTCTCTGTTGATCCTAGGTGGGGCTACAATATGTTAATGTTCCGAGGCCGGGCATGACCCATGAAAGTGTCCCGCAAGAGTTTATCAAGCGTGGCGGGAAACTTGGTGCACCCCTGCAGGGAAGAAAACTTAACTATTCGAATAATCGTGTCCATGGTTACAGGACGACCTGGAGTTGTGCCCCGATCTTATACAACTACAACTGTTACTTAACTAGAATGTTTGCTCTGGGATTGCTTCCTCACACGGAGTTGAGGAAGAATATCTGGGCGTGACCTTAATTTATTATTGCTGCAACAATATGACTATTAATTGTTGTACTTTCTCTACTCTCGCCTATTGCTGCAACACCCTGAAGATGCTAGTTTTCGATAGGACTAGTTCCCTCTCTATCCTCGCATTTGTTGCAGTCAGTCCACATATAACCCCTTCCTTTGATACTGATGCATAACTTAACATAGTTTTGATGTCAGTCTTGCAAGTACTTTGTATGAGTACTCACCGTTGCTTTGCTCCCCCTTTTCCCCTTGATCCGTTGCGCGGCCAGATGATGGAGCTCAGGATATGGCGTATCCCGCCAACGACGACCGCTACCCCGACGGTGCGTGCTGCTACGTGGAGGTCGCTGATGACCAGGTGTAGTTTAGGAGGTTTCCAGGCAGGAGTCCTCTCCTCGTTCGATCATTGTATCTTTTGTGCTAGCCTTCTCTAAGGCATTTTCTTGTTTCATGTGTGTACTCAGATATTTGTTGCTTCCGCTGACTCGGGTGTTTATCGACCTTCTATATTCTATCCCTCGAGGCCTCTGGCTTGTAATATGAAGCTTGTATGTTTTTATTTGTGTCTAGAGTTGTGTTGTGATATCTTCCCGTGAGTCCTTGAGTTTGGTCGTATGCATTTGCGTGTTTGATTAGCGTACGACCAAATCGAGGGCGTCCCAAGTTGGTATCAGAGCCAAATGCTTGTAGGTATCCCCCTTTCCATCTCCTTGGCCGAAGTTGAGTCTAGTACTTGAAAAACCTTA
Organism: Hordeum vulgare subsp. vulgare; assembly: GCF_904849725.1. Lineage (NCBI taxonomy): Eukaryota > Viridiplantae > Streptophyta > Magnoliopsida > Poales > Poaceae > Hordeum > Hordeum vulgare. Next base: position 144,970,992 of record NC_058518.1, on the reverse strand, counting down.
CTAACATTGTTGCGTGGCTTACGGGCCCATATCTCAATCGAGTGGTATTAGAATCTTTTACTCCTTTTCTATACTCTGTGTACTAATCTCTCTTCTCTTTTGGGTTAAAGATTTTGCTAACTCTAACTTTAGGTTCTCGTAAATACTTCCTCCCGGAGAGCCCCTCGTTCCAGATGATGACTTGATTCGTTAGAAGACTCCGAAGATACTCTCTCTTGTTATCTCGAGAACTTGTGCTCATCACTTTTGTGATTTCCCTTCCTCCGTCAACTCCTATGGGTTACTACATACAAATGTCGTTCATATTTTCTTTCCAATTGCTCTTGTTATACAAGGTACAACAAATTATATTACCGAGGTTTCATTTATTCTAAGTTGTCATGGGTTTCGCAAGACCTTCAAATTGCTATTCGATCTTCTGAAATCCTCGGTAGCCTATTGTTCATGACCTTTCTCACCTCCTTGTATTATGGTTAAATCCATATGTCCAGCAACATTCATTAGAAGCCTTTGTGACTTTCCTTTGATCTTATTGATTCAACCATTGTGTGAATGCACACAATTATCTGTTGATAATCTTAAATTAGCTTTCTAGCTGAGATGTCTTTCCAAACAGGAGTTGGTTCTCGACAAATCAACTTTGATTGATTGTCCATCTAAGTCCATTCAACTTACTCGCATTTGATCGGAGCATCTGATTCAACTACACCAACCTGGAAATCATAATTCCTTTGTTATTTAAGTATCGATATAATTCAGATGTTCTATAATCCGATGCTTTGCATTCTATCTCCATCCGATTGAGTACCAATACTCACATGAGGTCCTTTGTGGATCGTGAGACCCATTGTTGGCTTATTATCCGACGGTATCCTTTACATTCAAAAATTCTTGTGATATTCTTCTCCTAATACATGATGCCATTGGTAAATTGTGTCTTCTCCCTCTAATAAGTTGTATCCTATACTTTTGTTAGCCATGCTCTTCAAGCATGTGTTAATTACTCTTGAAGTTTGTGGTATATGTTCCTAAGATGCCCCGATGGGTTGAACCTCTGCATTCCTAAATCAATATGATCCGAAGAGTTTTTGACGAGTCTTACTCTTCTGGTGTTCTCCCAAATAATATTTCCAAGCTACAACCTCATCGAAGGCGAGGATTAAATGGGAGGTGATGCATTGATGAAGTGGGAGTCGACCTTGAATTTTGTGCTCATGCCCATGGAAACTACGTTAATCCTATCATACCAGCTTCTCGTATCAACAATCATTCATTGTATGATTTGATCTTGTAAAAGTGATTTGGTACTTTGCAACCGTGGTTCCGACCATGATTTTTATTCTTTGATCCCACATGTAGGCAAGTTAAATCACTTGTCTTCTTCAGATTGATACATCGGGTCCAAGCTTTAAAGTTGATCTACCTTCAAGTATTATCCCTGGTATCTCAAGAATATCACGGAACTATATAACTTCCTATGAGCTCCTCTTCAACTATGTTCCTTTTCACTCGTTCCAGTCTCCTCGTGTCTTGAGTTGTTGGCCACTCAAGGTCACCGATAACTAAATCGAGTATGCATTGCGATTCAACAACTCTTAGTAGTCTTCTTTGCTTATGAGTTTGTACTCGATCATGTCTTTCCAAGATATTAAGGTACATTATCATCGTCATGCTAAAGCTTGACCATGCTATCTATGTCCTTCATCCCTGGAACACAATTCCAATAGTGCACTAAGATTACATCGAATTTTCAATGTTATGTTGGTTGTCCCAAAAGACAATTTCGATTCTGATCTAGCACTCTAATTTGTGGTTCCGAAAACTTTTCGCCTATACATTCCTTTGTTTGATGTCGTCTCTAAACAATTACATCTTCATGAAACTTCTCAACAAATGAGCCGTGGTCACCATCGGCATTCTGAGCTCTTCTAGGATATCAATCGAATTCTTGATGAGAAATACCATCCTTGTCCTTGATGAATGATGTTATCATTGAAAACCTTTTTTCCTTCCCTCCAACACAAACGTGTTCATGTTTTGTGTTGTCCCTTGAGTTCCTTGCTATCCAGATTTTTTTATCTTCTACCTTGGAGTATTACCATCATTTATATCAAGAATGCTGTGAGAATGGTTGCACCTCTTAAGAATTCCTGATATAGTGATACTTCTCGCCATCACCATTCATTTCCTTGTCCCCGTGTTGTTTCTAACCGAAATACCGACAAGTGAACTCCGATGTGTGATTCCAATACTTCTGGCAACCCTATTGCCTTGAGGTTAACAACTCATAGTTCCATTCTTGGTGGGTTGGTTGTTGACTTATCATTTTTGCATTGGTCGTGCTACTCAGTCCGTACTTCCTAGTGCACCCTTCGATCAAAGTTTAATTGTTGATGTTTTCCTAGAGCATACATCTTTATATCATTTAATCTGACAAATCATATCTCCTTGTTCTTATGATTTCGGACATTCATCCCTATCGAAATCTTGAGGGATTATTACTGAGCCCATTGGCCACACCCTCAACTTCTCCATGTTACATGATGAAGCTTTTTGAAAGCATTATCTTTGTGACTAGCTCATGAAGAGCATGTTTGATCGAAGAAGTGTTTTCCCAAGTCGAAGTGCACTCTTACCATCATGAATAGCTGAAAGTTTTGTTTCGCTTCATCTGGGATCATCCCAATTCATTCACGCATGTGCGAATTGTTATATGTTTTGAAGATTTGCTATCTTCACTTCATATAACTTCTCTTAGCACCCCAAGCCACTAACTGATTTGATCAAGGAAATTAAGTTCCTTCATAAGAGCTAATCCAGGCTTACACAAGGACCTTCATATCCTCGATGATGGTTCCCAAATTAGAACTCAGTTGAATTTTGTTGTAAGAATTTCATGTGGGCACGAATGTCTTGACATTGTGTTCATGTGTCTTACAATCCAACTCATGATTCAAGACTTGCTTTAGTAATTCATATCCCGAGAATCTTGCATCATCATCTCATCAATTATATTGCCCTTTTCTTCTCAAGCATCTTTAGCCTGAGGTATCCTGACACCAATCAGATCTGAATCTCGAGCAGATATGATGGTTGGGACATTTCTCAATAATTATAACTTTGGTCTTATGTAACCCGGTACTGTGATGTCTTGTCTAGCACACCTAGACGGAGGACCTATGGTTATAATATCTTGTTTAGCAACGTTAGCCATTCTCCCGTGAGGAAATTGTATGACTTAGTTTTATAAGTTGTTCCTCATGGATCCTTTTTGTATACCCAAGGTCTGACCTTTACCCGATGACCATATCGATGCTACCCCGAAGTATGAATGTGGTACTTCAAATTTCAAAAGGAACAATGGAAGCGCAGCGCTAAATTGTCCCTGATCAATTATCCAAACAATTTTGTATGGGTAAGCATCGTGATTCTCCTTCCCATTTTATCAAAATGATTATGTGCTACTTCTCAAACAATAGCGCCATAAATTGACACGTTGACGGAGACTTGCTTGCGTTGGTTTTTCCCTTGAAGAGGAAAGGGTGATGCAGCACAGGAGCAGTAAGTATTTCCCTCAGTTTGAGAACCAAGGTATCAATCCAGTAGGAAAATCTCGTCAAGTCCAGAGTACGTGCGCAAACACAAAAGAGCTTGCACCCAACGCAATAAAGGTGTTGTAAATCCCTTCAAGATTGATTGCAAAGTGAGATCTAAAGGTGGAAAGTGCAACGAAGTAAAAGTGTAAGGCTGAAAATATGGTGTGAAGTAGACCCGGGGGCCATAGTGTTCACTAGAGGCTTCTCTCAAAATAGCAAATATTATTGCCCCTAGGGCATATTTACAACATGGCCTTATATAGGGTTTGATCTATGGTAGGATGGACCTCGTTGCTACGGTAACAAAAGTCCTGCCTTGGCGCTAGGAATTCTTCTTGCTACTTCTCTTGTTCGCGTCGGTTTTTCCCTTGAAGAGGAAAGGGTGATGCCGCACAGGAGCAGTAAGTATTTCCCTCAGTTTGAGAACCAAGGTAAAGATCCACAAGGAGGGTCTCGTCAAGTCCAGAGTACCTGCGCAAACACAAACAAGCTTGCACCCAACGCTTCAAAGGGGTTGTCAATCCCTTCAAGATTGTTTGCAAAGTGAGATCTGAAGGCGGAAAGTGCAACGAAGTAAAAAGTGTAAGGCTGAAAATATGATGTGGAGTAGACCCGGGGGCCATAGTGTTCACTAGAGGCTTCTCTCAAAATAGAAAATATCACGATGGGTGCACAAATTACTATCGAGCAATTGATAGAACCGCGCAAAGTCATGACGATATCTAAGGCAATGATCATACATATAGGCATCACGTCCCAGACAAGTAGACCGATACTTTCTGCATCTACTACTATTACTCCACACATCGACCGCTATCCAGCATGCATCTAGTGTATTGAGTTCATGACGAACAGAGTAACGCCTTAAGCAAGATGACATGATGTAGAGGGATGAACTCAAAGCAATGATGAAAACCCCATCTTTTTACCCTTGATGGCAACAACACGATGCGTGCCTCGCTACCCCTTCTGTCACTGGGTGAGATCACCGCACGGTATGAACCCAAAACAAAGCACTTCTCCCAATGGAAGAATCATAGATCAAGTTGGCCAAACAAAACCCACAACTTGAAAAGAATTACAAGGATATTAAATCATGCATATAAGGGATCAGAAGAAACTCAAATAAGATTCATAGATAATCTGATCATAAATCCACAATTCATCGGATCTCGACAAACACACCGCAAAAGAAGATTACATCGGATAGATCTCCATGAAGATCATGGAGAACTTTGTATTGAAGATCCAAGAGAGAGAATAAGCCATCTAGCTACTAGCTATGGACCTGTAGGTCTATGGTGAAATACACACACATCATCGGAGAGGTCATGGTGTTGATGAAGAAGTCCTCCATATCTGAATCCCCCCTCTGGCAGGGCATGAGAACGTGCCCTAGATGGGGTCTTGCGGAGACAGAAGTTTGCGGCGGTGAAAAAGTACTTTCGATGATCTCTTGATTTTTTCTGGGATTTTAGGGAATATATAGGCGAAAGACCTAGGGCAGAGGAGGCCTAGGGAGCCCACAAACCTGGGAGGCGCGGGCGCCCCTGGCCGCGCAATGAAGGCTTGTGACCCTGTGCCTTGGTTCTCAAGTCTCCCGATCGTCTTCTGTTTCGGAAATAATCTTTTCGGAAGTTTTATTCCATTTGGACAGCGTTCAAAATTCTCCTTTGAAAAGGGTCAAAAACACGGAAAAAACAGGAACTGGCACTTGGCATTGAGTTAATAAGTTAGTCCCAAAAAAGATATAAAAGGCATACAAAACATCCAAAGTTTGACAACATAATAGCATGAAACCATAAAAAATTATAGATACGTTGGACCCGTATCAAGCATCCCCAAGCTTAACTCCTGCTCGTCCTCGAGAAGGGAAGTGATAAAGACTGCATTTTTGATGTGGAATGCTACCTAGCATAATCGTCATTTGTAACTTCTTTCCTGTGACATGAATGTTCAGATCCGTAAGATTCAAAACAATAGTTTCCTATTGACATGAAAACAATAATACTTCAAGCAAACTAGCAAGGTAATCATGAATTTCGAAATAACACGGCCAAAGAAAGTTATCCCTACAAATCATTGGTCTGGCTATGCTCCATCATCCTCACACAACTAATTTAAATCATGCACAACCCCGGTATTGGCCAAGTAATTGTTTTAGCAATCTTACTTTCTCAAACCTTTTACAACTATCATGCAATACATGAGCGTGAGCCATGGATATAGCACTATAGGTGGAATAGAGTGTGGTGGTTGTTGTGAGACAAAAAGGAGAATATGGTCACATTGACTTGGCGTATCAAAGGGCTATGGAGATGCCCATTAATAGATATCAATGTCAATGAGTAGGTATTGACATACAAAGCACGCACTAGAGCTATAAGTATGTGAAAGCTCAAAGGGAGAACTAGTGGGTGTGCATCCAACTTGCTTGCTCATGAAGACCTAGGGCAATTTGGAGGAAGCCCATCATTGGAATATACAAGCCGAGTTATATAATAAAGGTTCCCACTAGCATATGGTGGTGACGAAACAAGAAGATCTAAATCATGAAGAACATGGTGTTGTTATGAAGCACAACTGTGGAAAAAGATAGTAGCATTGTCCCTTGTCTCTTTTTCTCTCTTTTTTTGTTTGGGCTCTTTGGCCTCTTTCCATATCTCTCTTTCTTTCTTTTTTTCTTGTTTTGTGGGCAACTTTGGCCTATTTTTTTATTTCCTCACATGGGACAATGCTTTAGTAATGATGATCATCACACTTTTATTTACTCACAGCTCAAAGCTCAAAACGATGACGACTCTATAGGAAATGCCTCCGGCAGTGTACCGGGATGTGCAATGATCTAGCTTGGCGTATGACATTGAAACATCTCGCTAGCTATCTTACAATCATGCTATGGAAATATGAGAGTGACGGCACAAGTCATGAGACGGAACGGTGGGAGTTGCATGGCACTATATCTCTGAATGGCTATGAAAATGCCATCGTAGGTAGGTATGGTGGCTATTTTGAGGAAGGCATATGGTGGGTTTGTGCACCAGTGAAAGTTCCACGGCACTAAAGAGGCTAGCAATGGTGGAAGTTGAAAGTGCATCTATACCATGGACCCACATTAGTCATGAAGAACTCACATACTTGTTGCGAAAGTTGTTATTATTAATCAAAACAAAGTGCTAAACGCATACTCCTAGGGGAAGGGTTGGTAGGTGATAACCATCGTGCGATCCCGACCGCAACACAAAGGATGACAATCAATAGATCAATTATGCTCCGACTTCCTAACATAGCGGTTTACCATACGTGCATGTTACGGGAATCACTAACATCAACACAAGTATTTCTAGATTCACAACACCCTACTAACACAACTCTTAATATTACTAATTGAGAGGAATCAAAACTTCTCTTTCTACTCAATGCACATGAAGATGGAGGTTTTTTGTATCCTCTTTGGGTACCTATAACCTTTGGGACTACTTTCATAGCACAAGCCAACTACCAAGTTACACACCGCCGTGCTCTAAAAGATCAAAGTGAAGCACATAGAGCAAAATTATCTAGCTCAAAAGATATAAGTGAAGCACGATGAGCATTCTAGAAAACTCACGATGAGTGCATGTCTCTCTAAAAAGCTGTGCAGCAAGGATGATTGTGACACCAAAAAAAAGACTCCTACGATACAAGACGCTCCAAGCAAAACACACAACATGTGGTTAATAAAAATATAGCTCCAAGTAATGTTACCGATGGATTGAAGACGAAAGAGGGGATGCCTTCCCGGGGCATCCCCAAGGTTAGGCTTTTTGGTGTCCTTGAATTTGTCTTGGGATGCCTTGGGCATCCCCAAGCTTGAGCTCTTTCCACTCTTTATCCATTTGTCCATGAGAACATTAACCAAAACTTGAAAACTTCACAACACAAAACATAAACAGAAACTGATGATATCATTAGCGCAAGAAAACAAACTACCACCTCTTTGGGTACTGTAGCAATCTTGATTTATATATATATTGGTGTTAGATTACTGTATTCTCACTTTTCCATGGCTAGTACCCCCCGATACTATCCATAGTTTCATCAAAACAAGCAACCAACTCAACAAAAACAGAATCTGTCAATAACAGACTAGTCTGTAGCAATCTGTATACTTCGTATACTTCTGGTACCTCAACTATTCTGAAAAATTATGAATGCCTGGGCAAAAGGCATATAAACCAGCAGAAAAAAGAATCAACTTATAATCTCTTTCTGAATAAAAATGAAAAATAATCTCGTGAGCGAAAAGTTTCTGTCTTTTTCCAGCATAATCAAACAACCATCACCAAGACTAGTCATAAAGGTTTTGCTTGGCTCAAACACAAAAAAAAGACAAAAGACACAATCATAACAGAATTATGATGGTGTGGACGCAACAAAACAGAAAGAAAAAGATAAATTCATTGGGTTGCCTCCCAACTAGCGCTATTGTTTAACGCCCTTAGCTAGGCATAAAGCTATAGAATCACGTATCGTCGTCTTCGGTGCTCAAGCCATAAGTAGCCCTCATCATAGATTCATAAGGCAATTTGATTTTCTTTCTAGGAAAGTGCTCCATACCCTTATTTAAAGGAAATTGAAATCTAATATCCCCTTCCTTCATATCGATAATAGCACCGATAGTCCATAGGAAAGGGCTACCAAGAATAATAGGGCACGTAGGATTGCAATCAATGTCAAGCACAATGAAATCCATGGGTACATAGTTCCTATTTGCAATAATAAGAACATCATTTATCCTTCCCATGGGTTTCTTCATAGTAGAATCTGCAAGATGCAAATTAAGAGAACACTCCTCAATCTCATTAAAACCCAGAACATCACATAAAGACTTTGGAATCGCGATAACACTAGCACCCAAATCACACAAAGCATTGCATTCATAGTTTTTGATTTTAATTTTGATAGTAGGTCCCCACTCATCATGAAGCTTTCTAGGGATAGAAACTTCCAATTCAAGTTTCTCTTCAAGAGATCTTATCATAGCTTCGACGATATGATCGTTAAAGGCCTTGTTTTGGCTATAAGCGTGTGGAAAGTTTACCATGGATTGCATCAAGGAAATGCATTCAATCAAAGAGCAAGTATCATAATTGAATTCCTTGAAATCCAAAGTAGTAATTTCATTACTACTTAAGGTTTTAATATCTACTCCACTTTGAATGCTTTTAGCATCAAGATAGATAGACTCCGAATCATTAGGCCGTTTTTCAAACAAAGTGGATTCATATCCAGCCCTATCATCATTAGGTTTGACACACGAAAACAAAGATTCAATGGGAGTCACACCAAGCACTTTAAGATCTTTGTGATTCTCATCACGAGAACACGCCTTTTAAAGCCATTCATGTCTAGCACGAATTTGGGCGGTTCTTTCTTTGCTCTCACTCCTGGAAACACGCATAGCTTTCAAAGTTTCATCCGTATTGATCTTGGGAGGAGCACATCAAACTTTCAAAGCATCAATATAACTAGACATTCTATCAACGCTCCTAGCCAAATCGTCAATTTTGAGTAGTTTTTCTTCTATGGACATATTTAAAATCTTTTGTGAGTTGATAAACTCTTTGATGTTACTATCTAGATCAGAGGGTAATCTATTGTAATTTCCATGAGTATTGTTGTAGGAGTTGCCAAAGTTACTAGAGGAGTTACTAGGAAAAGGCCTAGGAACATAGTTTCCTCTAAAAGCATTGTTGTTGCCAGAATTATTCCTACCAACAAAATTAACGTCCAAGCTAGCGTTGCTACTCTCAATCAAGGAAGACAAGGGCATATCATTAGGATCTAAAGGAGAACTTCTACTAGCAACCAAATTCATTAACTCATCCATCTTAGCACTCAACGAGTTAATTTCTTCTATAGCGTGTACCTTTTTACTAGTAGGTAACCTTTCAGTGTGCCACTTAGAGTAGTTTGTCGTGATATTGTCTAGGAGTTTTTTAGCTTCTCCTAACGTGATTTCCATGAACGTTCCACCTGAGGCGGAGTCCAAGATATTTCTAGAAGCGAAATTCAAGCCAGCGTAGAAGATTTGTATAATCATCCAAAGACTCAAGCCATGAGCGGGACAATTTCTGATCATCAATTTCATTCTCTCCCAAGATTGTGCAACATGTTCATGATCAAGTTGCTTAAAATTCATGATATCATTACGGAGGGAGATAATCTTAGCCGGCAGAACATACTTGGATATGTAAGCATCCTTGCACTTATTCCAAGAATCAATACTATTTTTGGGCAAAGACGAAAACCAAGTTTTTTCTCGACCTCGCAACGAGAAAGGAAAAAGCTTCAATTTAATCACATCATTATCCACATCTTTATTCTTTTGCATATCGTAAAGCTCAATGAAGGTATTAAGATGGGATGCGGCATCTTCACTAGGAAGGCTGGAGAATTGCTCTTTCATAACAAGATTCAGCAAAGCAGCATTGATTTTGTACGATTCCGCACTAGTGGCGGGAGCAATCGGAGTACTAATAAAATCATTATTGTTATTATTCGCGAAGTCACAAAGTTTGGTGTTTTCAGTCATGGTGACTTCAGCAAGTAAGCAAGCACACAAGCGAACAAAAAGCAAGCGAGAGAAAAAGGCAAACAAAGAAAAGGGCAAACGAAAAAGGCAAATATTTTTGTAAACTTTTGTTTTCCAGAACTGGGAGAGAGGAAAACGAGAGGCAAAAAAATGCAAGAGATGAGTTTGCGACACTTACTTCGATGAATTTTTGACTTGATCCACCCCGGCAACGGCGCCAGAAATCCTTCTGCTACTTCTCCAACAACAGCACCAGAAATTGACACGTTGACGGAGACTTGCTTGCGTTGGTTTTTCCCTTGAAGAGGAAAGGGTGATGCAGCACAGGAGCAGTAAGTATTTCCCTCGGTTTGAGAACCAAGGTATCAATCCAATAGGAGAATCTCGTCAAGTCTAGAGTACCTGCGCAAACACAAAAGAGCTTGCACCCAATGCAATAAAGGGGTTGTCAATCCCTTCAAGATTGATTGCAAAGTGAGATATGAAGGTGGAAAGTGCAACGAAGTAAAAGCGTAAGGCTGAAAATATGGTGTGAAGTAGACCCGGGGGCCATAGTGTTCACTAGAGGCTTCTCTCAAAATAGCAAATATTACGGTGGGTAAACAAATTACTGTCGAGCAATAGATAGAACCGCGCGAAGTCATGACGATATCTAAGGCAATGATCATACATATACCATCACGTCCGAGACATGTAGACCGATACTTTCTGCATCTACTACTATTACTCCACACATCGACCGCTATCCAGCATGCACCTAGTGTATTGAGTTCATGAGGAACGGAGTAACGCCTTAAGCAAGATGACATGATGTAGAGGGATAAACACAAACCAATGATGAAAACCCCATCTTTTTACCCTTGATGGCAACAACACGATGTGTGCCTCGCTACCTCTTCTGTCACTGGGTGAGGTCACCGCACGGTATGAACCCAAAACCAAGCACTTCTCCCATTGCAAGAATCATAAATTAAGTTGTCCAAACAAAACCCACAACTCGAAGAGAATTACAAGGATATGGAATCATGCATATAAGAGATCAGAAGAAACTCAAATAAGATTCATAGATAATCTAATCATAAATCCACAATTCATCGGATCTCGACAAACACACCGCAAAAGAAGACTACATCGGATAGATGTCCATGAAGATCATGGAGAACTTTGTATTGAAGATCCAAGAGAGAGAAGAAGCCATCTAGCTACTAGATATGGACCTGTAGGTCTATGGTGATCTACTCACGCATCATCGGAGAGGTCATGGTGTTGATGAAGAAGCAATCCGTATCCGAATCCCCCCTCCGGCAGGGCACCGTAACGTGCCCCAGATGAGGTCTTGCGGAGACAGAAGCTTGGGTTGGCGGAAAAGTACTTTCGATGATCTCCTGATTTTTTTCTGGGATTTTGGGGAATATATAGGTGAAAGACCTAGGGCAGAGGAGGACCAGGGAGCCAACAAGCCTGGGAGGCGCGGCCCCCCCTAGCCGCACCATGAGGTCTTGTGGGGTCCCTCGTGACCCTTTGCCTTGGTTCTCAAGTCTCCCGATCGTCTTCTGTTTCGAAAAAAATCTTTTCGGAAGTTTTATTCCGTTTGGACTCCGTTTATAATTCTCCTCTGAAAAGAGTCAAAAACACGGAAAAAAACAGGAACTGGCACTTGGCGCTGAGTTAATAAGTTAGTCCCAAAGAAGATATAAAAGGCATACAAAACATCCAAAGTTTGACAAGATAATAGCATGAAACCATCAAAAATTATAGATACGTTGGAGACGTATCATTATGTACTTGATGACCTATCATGTACACCATGATCTATTTTTCCTAGGGAATGGTATACTCTAATACTTGTGTGTGAACACATTTCCCTTTCCGAGTGGTCTGATTAACCTTTCTTGTATTCTAATTTATCCGGGCAGTGGTAATTCCCTGCTTAGGTAGAAAACTTGGTTTACAACTCTGTCAGTAAGACCCTGTTGCTATTGTGGATAACATTCCGGTAGCCACCGATGGACGAGAACTTTGCCTATTGGTCCGCCTCGTTTCAACGAGCAGGAAAATGGTTCTATTCGTCCCCCGCCCTTGGTACCGACGTTGTTGCCAACATAACTAACAGGCTATCTGCTGACATGTCTTGCTCCCAAAACCGCGCAAGATGTCACCACTTGGCCTACTCTCAACCCACATGGTAGGCCCATAGTCCAAAGTTCCATAAGATCGAAACCTGACTCTCCTGTACATCTTTGACTTCAGGGTATCCTTTCACTTGGCTTCATGTGAAATTCCCGATCCACCGTCCAATGGGACGATTTATTCTTGTATCAGATACAATACTTATTTTCGTTGCTCTAAATCCCCTTCAATATCTGTTTAGGCATCAAAGGATTGCCTAACCGTTTGAAACCTTTGTACCATCGGGTATTATTCCCAATGAATTATGTGACTTACAACCTAATGGATAATTAATGTCCTCTTATGTGAGTTCGTCGTCAGATGCCCAACTTTGTGTAGCTACGTTCTTTGAAAGTTTTTCCTATTATTGCATTCGTAGGGCGATGAAGATCCCGTAAGAAGGATGACAACTCCATCTGGTTGACCTTCAACAGAGAATTGGCGACATCAGTAAAAGGGGTCAGCTTCTTCGATAAGAGCAACCAAGACAAGAAGACTCATTAGAATTTCGTGTCTAAACGTTTCCCCTTACCTCTACCTATTAATTCTTGGGACGAGAATTTCTTTTAGTGGTGGAGAGTTGTGACATCCCGGGATTATGCTACAGTAATCCCTGTAGTTATGCTACAGTAGCCTCACACTAATGGTGCCACATCATCAAGTGAACTAAGCTAAACTTGTGCTTGTTAAAAATCAAAGCAAAATTCCTAATTTAAAATAAAGGAAAATTATTATTTCTTCAAAGATGAAAAACAAAAATGTTCATAGTGTTGCAAATATTTCTTGGATAATTGTCATGGTGTAACCTACGAGTTATGGAGAAAGCGATGGTGGGCCCAGATTCCGACAAATGGCTGGAAGCCATGAAATCCGAGAGAGGATCCATGTATGAAAACGAAGTGTAGACTTTGGAAGAACTACTTGATGGTCAGAGGACTATTGAGTAAAGATGGGTCTTTAAAAGAAGACAGACGATGATGGTGATAAGTCACTATTAAGAAAAGCTCGACTTGTCGCAAAGATGTTTTCGACAACATCAAACAGTGGACTATGATGAGACTTTCTCACTCGTAGCGATGCTAAAGGTATGTTAGAATTATGTTAGTTGTTGATGCATTATTTATGAAATATTGCACGTAGGATGTCAAAACATTGTTTTCTCGACGGTTTCCTTGACCAAACATTGTATGTGATACAACCAGAAGGTTTTGTCGATCCTAAAGATACTAGCAAGTATGCAAGCTCCAGTGGTCCTTCAATGGACTGGTGCAAGCATCTCGGAGTTGGAATATACACTTTGATGAGATGATCAAAGATTTTGGGTTTGTACAAGGTTTATGAGAAACTTGTATTTCCAAAGAAGTGAGTGGGAGTACTATAGAATTTCTGATAGGTATATGTGGTTGACATATTGTGGATCAAAAGTAATGTAGAATTTCTGTAAAGCATACAAGGTTGTTTGAAAGAAGTTTTCAAAGGAGTACCTGGATTACGCTACTTGAACGTTGAGCATCAAAGATCTATGGAGATAGATCAAAAGCGCTTAATAGAAGTTTCAACAAGATACATTCCTTGACAAGTTTTTTAAAGACTTCAAAATAGATCAGCGAAGAAAGAGTTCTTGGTTGCGTTGTAAGGTGTGAATTTGAGTAAAGACTCAAAACCCGACCACGGCAGAATAAAGAGAATAGACGAAAGTCGTCTTCTATGCCTTAGCCATAGACTCTAAAGTATGCCATGCTGAGTACCACACCTGATGTGTGCCTTGACTCAAAGTCTGTTGAGAGGTACAGAAAGTGATTCATGATTGAATCACTGATCAGCGGTCAAAGTTATCCTTAGTAATTAAATAGACTAAGGAATTTTTCTCGATTATGGAGGTGGTTAAAGAGTTCGTCGTAAAGGGTTACGTCGATGCAAGCTTTGACACTAATCCGAATAACTATGAGTAGTGAAACGGATTCGTATAGTAGAGTAGATATTTGGAGCATTTTCGAATAGCACGTAGTAGCAGCATCTATAAGATGACATAAAGATCTGTAAAGAACGCACGGATCTGAAAGTTTCAGAACCGTTGACTAAAACCTCTCTCACGAGCGAGACGTGATCAGACCCCATAACTATATGGGTGTTGGATTCGTTGGAATCACATGGTGATGTGAACTAGATTATTGACTCTAGTGCAAGTGGGAGACTGTCGGAAATATGTCCTAGAGGCAATAATAAATTAGTTATTATTATATTTCTTAGTTCATGATAATCGTTTATTATCCATGCTATAATTGTATTGATTGGAAACACAATACTTGTGTGGATACATGGACAAAACACTGTCCCTAGTAAGCCTCTAGTTGACTAGCTCGTTGATGAAAGATGGTCAAGGTTTCCTGGCCATAGGCAAGTGTTGTCACTTGATAACGGGATCACATCATTAGGGGAATCATGTGATGGACTAGACCCAAACTAATAGACGTAGCATGTTGATCGTGTCATTTTGTTGCTACTGTTTTCTGCGTGCCAAGTATTTGTTCCTATGACCATGAGATCATATAACTCACGGACACCGGAGGAATGCTTTGTGTGTATCAAACGTCGCAACGTAACTGGGTGACTATAAAGATGCTCTACAGGTATCTCCGAAGGTGTTCGTTGAGTTAGTATGGATCGAGACTGGGATTTGTCACTCCGTGTGACGGACAGGTATCTTGGGGCCCACTCGGTAATACAACATCACACACAAGCCTTGCAAGCAATGTGACTTAGTGTAAGTTGCAGGATCTTGTATTACGGAACGAGTAAAGAGACTTGCCGGTAAACGAGATTGAAATAGGTACGCGGATACTAACGATCAAATCTCGGGCAAGTAACATACCGAAGGACAAAGGGAATGACATACGGGATTATATGAATCCTTGGCACTGAGGTTCAAACGATAAGATCTTCGTAGAATATGTAGGATCCAATATGGGCATCCAGGTCCCGCTATTGGATATTGACCGAGGAGTCTCTCGGGTCATGTCTACATAGTTCTCGAACCCGCAGGGTCTGCACACTTAAGGTTCGACGTTGTTTTATGCGTATTTGAGTTATATGGTTGGTTACCGAATGTTGTTCGGAGTCCCGGATGAGATCACGGACGTCACGAGGGTTTCCGGAATGGTCCGGAAACGAAGATTGATATATAGGATGACCTCATTTGATTACCGGAAGGTTTTCGGAGTTACCGGGAATGTACCGGGAATGACGAATGGGTTCCGGGAGTTCACCGGGGGGGCCCACCCACCCCGGGGAAGCCCATGGGTGTTTGGGGTGCTGCACCAGCCCTTAGTGGGCTGGTGAGACAGCCCAATAGAGGCCTATGCGCATAGGAAATAAAATCAAAGAGGAAAGGAAAAAAAAGAAGGAGGTGGGAAAGGGAAGAAGGACTCCACCTTCCAAACCAAGTGAATTTCGGTTTGGGAGGGGGAGACCATCCCCCTTGGCTCGGACGACTCCCTTGGGAGTCCTTGGATGCCAAGGCAAGTCTCCCCCCTCCTCCTCCTATATATAGTGGGGTTTTAGGGCTGATTTGAGAAAAACTTTGCCACGGCAGCCCGACCACATATCTCCACGGTTTTACTTCTAGATCGTGTTTCTGCGGAGCTCGGGCGGAGCCCTGCTGAGACAAGATCATCACCAACCTCCGGAGCGCCATCACGCTGCCGTAGAACTCTTCTACCTCTCCGTCTCTCTTGCTGGATCAAGAAGGCCGAGATCATCGTCGAGATGTACGTGTGCTGAACGCGGAGGTGCCGTCCGTTCGGCACTAGATCGTGGGACTGATCGCGGGACGGTTCACGGGGCGGATCGAGGGACGTGACGACGTTCCACTACATCAACCGCATTCACTAAACGCTTCTGCTGTACGGTCTACAAGGGTACGTAGATCACACATCCCCTCTCGTAGATGGACATCACCATGATAGGTCTTCGTGCGCGTAGGAAAATTTTTGTTTCCCATGCGACCTTCGCCAATAGTTTTTCCTCTAGTGGTGTTATGTGAACGTCGACTACATAAAACTTCACCATTATTTGGGCCTAGAGGCAGGCATTGGGAAGTAGTAAGTAGATGATGGGTTGCTAGAGTGACAGAAGCTTAAACCCTAGTTTATGCGTTGCTTCGTAAGGGGCTGATTTGGATCTACTCGTTAATGCTATGGTTAGACTTTGTCTTAATTCTTCTTTCATAGTTCCGGATGCTTGCGAGACGGGTTAATCACAAGGTAGATGCTTGTCCAAGTAAGGGCAGTACCGAAGCGCCGGTCCACCCACATATCAAACTATCATAGTAACGAACGTGAATCATATGAACATGATGAAAACTAGTATGACACAAATTCCCGTGTGTCCTCGGGAGCGTTTTTCCTCCTATAAGACTTTGTCCAGGATTGTCCCTTGCTACAAAAGGGATTGGGCCACTTTGCTGCACCGTTGGTACTTTTGTTACTTGTTGCTTGCTACGAATCAGCTCACCATACAATCACTTGTTACCGATAATTTCAGTGCTTGCAGATATTACCTTGCTGAAAACCACTTGTCAGATCCTTCTGCTCGTCGTTGGGTTCGACACTTTTACTTATCGAAAGGACTACAATTGATCCCCCATACTTGTGGGTCATCAAGACTCTTTTCTGGCGCCGTTGCCAGGGAGTGAAGCGCCTTTGGTAAGTGGAACTTGTAAGGAAACATTTATATAGTGTGTTGAAATTTATTGTCACTTGTCACTATGGATACTAATCATTTGTGGGGCTTGTTCGGGGTATCTTCACCTCAAACGGAAGCACAAAGAGTTGCTCCTCAACCTACTACACCTAATGAAAATATTTTCTTTGAATTTCCTTCGGGTATGCTTGAGAAACTGCTGGCTAATCCTTTTACAGGAGATGGAACATCACATCCAGACTTGCATCTAATCTATGTAGATGAAGTTTGTGGTTTATTTAAGCTTGCAGGTTTGCCCGAGGATGAGGTCAAGAAGATGGTCTTTCCTTTATCTTTGAAGGATAAGGTGTTGACATGGTATAGGCTATGTGATGATACTGGATCATGTGACTACAATCGGTTGAAATTGGAATTTCATCAAAAGTTTTATCCTATGCATTTAGTACATCATGATCGGAATTATATTTATAATTTTTGGCCTCGTGACAAAGAAAGCATCTCTCAACCTTGGGGGAGGCTTAAATCAATGTTATATTCATGCCCCAATCATGAGCTCTCGAGAGAAATTATCATTCAGAACTTTTATGCTCGGCTTTCTCATGATGATCGCACCATGCTTGATACTTCTTGTACCGGTTCTTTTATGAAGAGAGATATTGACTTAAAATGGAATTTATTGGAGATAATTAAACGCAACTCTAAATATTGGGAGCTTGAAGAAGGTAAGGAGTCAGTTATGAATTTCCAGTTTGATTGTGTTAAATACTTTGTTGAAACAAATACTTTTTGTGACTTTAGCGCTAAGTATGGAATTGACTCTGAGATAGTAGCTTCATTGTGTGAATGATTTGCTGCTCATGTTGATCTCCCCAAAGAGAAGTGGTTTAAACATCATCCTCCTTTAGAAGTCAATGTAGTCAAACCAATCCAGTTGAAGAGGGAGTCATTGCCAATAATGATCATGTTGTTCCCAGTGCTTACATTGAGAAACCACCTTTCCCTGTTAGGATAAAGGATCATTCTAAAGCTTCAACTGTGATACGTAGAGGCTACATTAGAACACCTACACCCCCTGAGAAAATTAGATTTGAACCTAGCATTGCTATTATCAAAGATATTTTGTCCGACAATGTTGAGGGACATACTATTCACTTCTGTGAAGATGCTGCTAGAATTGCTAAACCTCACGCTATAGACAAACATAGGCATGTTGTTGGCATGGTTGTTGTTTATGTTAAGATAGGAGATTATTGCTATCACGGTTTATGTGACATAGGTGCTAGTGTTAATGCAATACCTCAATCCTTATATGATGAAATCAAAGATGAGATTGCACCTATTGAGATAGAGCCTATTGATGTCACTATTCATCTTGCCAATAGAGATACTATCTGTCCTGTGGGAATTGTTAGGGACGTTGAAGTCTTGTGTGGTAAAACGAAGTATCCTGGTAATTTCCTCGTTCTTGCTACCACCCAAGATAACTTTTGTCCCATCATATTTGGCAGACCCTTCCTCAATACTGTCAATGCTCATATTGATTGTGAGAAGCAAATTGTCACTTTTGGCTTTGAAGGTGTGTCACATGAGTTCAATTTCTCCAAGTTTGGTAGACAACCTCATGAAAAATAGTTGCCTAGTATGGATGAAACTATTGCCTTAGCTTCTATTGCCATACCTCCTACTTATCCCTTAGAGCAATACTTGCTTGAGCATGAAAATGATATGCATATGGATGAAAGGGATGAGATAAATAGAGTTGTCTTAGAACAATATCTTATCCTTAAGAATAATTTGCATGTTGAACTGCTTGGGGATCCGCCCCCACCAAAGGGTGATCATGTGTTCGAGCTTAAACAGTTGCCTGATACTCTTAAGTATGCTTATCTTGATGAAAAAGAGATATATCCTGTTATTATTAGTGCTAGCCTCTCAGAACATGAAGAAAAGAAGCTACTAAAAACTTTGAGAAAGCACCCTGCTGCTATTGGATATACTCTTGATGATCTTAAGGGCATTAGTCCCACTCTATGCCAGCACAAGATTAAAACTGATCCTGACTTCAAACCAGTTGCTAATCATCAAAGGAGATTGAATCCTAAGATGAAAGAATTAGTGAGAAAAGAAATACTAAAGCTCCTGGAGGCAGGTATTATTTATCCTGTTGCTCATAGCGATTGGGTGAGTCCAGTGCATTGCGTCCCTAAGAAAGGAGGCATTACCGTTGTCCCTAATGATAAGGATGAAGCCACTAGGCATTGCGATTGGGTGATCGATTTTAGGAAATTTAATAAAGCCACTAGGAAAATCATTACCCTTTGCCTTTTATCGACCAAATGCAAGAAAGACTGTCTAAACTGACACACTTCTGCTTTCTAGACAGTTATTCTGGTTTCTCCCAAATACTAGTTGCACAATCTGATCAGGGGAAAACCACTTTCACCTGCCCTTTCAGTACCTTTGCTTATAGATGTATGCCTTTTGGCTTATGTAATGCACCTGCCACCTTTCAAAGAAGTATGATGGCTATATTCTCTGACTTTTGTGAAAAGATTGTTGACGTTTTCATGGATGACTTCTCCGTTTACGGGTCTTCTTTTGATGATTGCCTCAGCAACCTTGATCGAGTCTTACAGAGATGTAAAGACACCAACCTTGTCTTGAATTGGGAGAAGTGCCACTTTATGGTTAATGAAGGCATCGTCTTAGGACATAAAATTTCTGAAAGAGGTATTGAAGTCGATACGGCTAAGGTTGATGCAATCGAGAAAATGCCATACCCCACAAATATCAAAGGTATAAGAAGTTTCCTTGGTCATGCTGGTTTCTATAGAAGGTTCATTAAAGACTTCTCTAAGATTTCTAGGCCTCTTACCAATCACCTGCAAAAGGATATTCCTTTTGTTTTTGACGATGATTGTGAGGAAGCGTTCGAAATACTTAAGAGGGCTTTGATAACTGCACCTATTGTTCAACCACCTTATTGGAACTTACCCTTTGAAATCATGTGTGACGCTAGTGATTACGCTGTTGTTGTTGTTCTAGGGCAAAGAGTTGATAAGAAGTTGAATGTTATTCACTACGCTAGTAAAACTCTAGACAGTGCCCAAAGAAACTATGCTACTACGGAAAAGGAATTTTTAGCACTCGTGTTTGCATGTGAAAAGTTCCGGTCTTACATAGTAGATTCCAAAGTCACTATTCACACTGATCATTCTTCTATTAAGTACCTCATGAAGAAGAAGGACGCTAAACCTAGACTTATCAGATGGGTTCTCTTGCTACAAGAATTTGATTTGCACGTTGTCGACAGGAAGGGTGCTTATGACCCGGTAGCAGATGACTTGTCTAGGTTGGAGAACGTTCTTGATGACCCACAACCTATTGATGATAGCTTTCCCGATGAGCAATTGAATGTCATCAATGCTTCACGTAGTGCACCATGGTATGCTGATTATGCAAACTATATTGTTGCCAAATATATACCACCTAGTTTCACATACCAGCAAAAGAAGAAATTCTTCTTTGACTTGAGACATTACTTTTGCGATGATCCTCACCTTTATAAGGAAGGAGTAGATGGTGTTATGAGACATTGTGTACCTGAACATGCACAGGGACAGATCCTACAGAAGTGTTACTCCGGGGCCTACAGAGGACACCATGCGGGAGATAGAACTGCACACAAGGTATTGCAATCAGGTTTCTATTGGCGCACTCTCTTCAAGGATGCACGTAAGTTTGTCTTGTCTTGTGACGAATGTCAAATAATAGGTAATATTAGCAAACGTCAGGAAAAGCCTATCAACTATTCACTTGTCATCGAACCATTTGATGTTTGGGGCTTTGATTATATGGGACCTTTTCCAAAATCCAACGGGTATACTCATATCCTAGTTGCTGTTGATTATGTCACTAAGTGGGTAGAAGCTATCCCCACTAGTAGTGCTGATTATGTTCCAACACCTCTATCAGGATGCTTAAGGAAGTTATCTTCCCTAGATTGGGAGTCCCTAGATTTCTAATGACCGACGGTGGTTCACATTTCATTCATGGTGCTTTCCGTAAAATGCTTGCTAAGTATGATGTCAACCATAGAATTGTGTCTCCCTATCACCCTCAGTCCAGTGGTCAAGTAGAGTGATGACCCATAAGTATAGGGGATCAATCGTAGTCCTTTCGATAAGTAAGAGTGTCGAACCCAACGAGGAGCAGAAGGCTCTGATAAACGGATTTCAGCAAGGTAATAAATGCAAGCACTGAAAGTAGCGGTAACAAGTGATTGTCTAGCGAGGTGAAACGTAGCGAGAAAAAAGTAACAAGTAACAAGTAGTAGCAACGGTGTAGCAAGTGGCCCAATCCCATTTGTAGCAAGGGACAAGCCTGAAGAAAGTCCTATAGGAGGAAAAACGCTCCCGAGGACACACGGGAATTTCTGTCATGCTAGTTTCACCATGATCATATGATTCGCATTTGTTACTTTGATAGTTTGATATGTGGGTGGACCGGCGCTTGGGTACTGCCCTTACTTGGACAAGCATCCCACTTTTGATTAACCTCTCTTGCAAGCATCCGCAACTACAAAAGAAGAATTAAGACAAAGTCTAACCATCGCATTAAACTAGTGGATCCAAATCAGCCCCTCACGAAGCAATGCATAGACTGGGGTTTAAGCTTCTGTCACTCCAGCAACCCATCATCTACTTACTACTTCCCAATGCCTTCATCTAGGCCCAAATATGGTGAAGTTTTATGTAGTCGACGTTCACATAACACCACTGGAGGAAAAACAACATACAACATATCAAAATACCGAACGAATATCAAATTCACATGACTATTATTAACATGACTTATCCCATGTCCTCGGGAAGAAAAGTAACTACTCACAAAACATAATCATAATCATGATCAGAGGTGTAATGAATAGCATCAAGGATCTGAACATAAACACTTCCACCAAGTAATCCATGTAGCATCAACTACAAAGAGTAACCAACACTACTAGCAACCTTACAAGTACCAATCGGAGTCGCGAGACGAAGATTGGTTACAAGAGATGAACTAGGGATTGGAGAGGAGATGGTGCTGATGAAGATGTTGATGAAGATGCCTCCCCTCCGACGAGAGGAGTGTTGGTGATGACGATGGCGAAGATTCCCCCTCCGGGAGGGAAGTTTCCCCGACAGGATCGTCCTATCGGAGCTCTAGATTGGATCTGCTCAAGTTCCGCCTCGTGGCGGCGGCGAAACCATGAAAAAGCTCCCTCCTGATTTTTTCTGGACCAAGACGCTTCATATAGAAAAAGAGGGGGGCTAGTGGGTCGTCAGGGAGCCTACAAGCCCCCACTCCACCACCAGGGGGTGGCGGTGTCAGGGCTTGTGGCATCCTGGCAGCCCCCCTCTGGTAGTTCTTTCGCCCAGTATTTTTTATATAATCCCAAAAAATCCACGTAACTTTTCAGGGAATTTGGAGATGTGCAGAATAGTGGACTAGGATTTGCTCCTTTTCTAGTCCAGAATTCCAGCTGCCTGAATTCTCCCTCTTCAAATAAACCTTGCAAAATAAGAGAGAAAAGGCATAATTATGGTACCACAAGTAATACAACAGCCCAAAAAGCAATAAATATCAACATGAAAGCATGATGCAAAATGGACGTATCAACTCCCCCAAGCTTAGACCTCGCTTGTCCTCAAGCGAAAACCAAGTTCCATAAACATGTCCACATGTTTAGGGACGAAGGTGTCGATAAAACATAATGCATACATGAGGGCATCATGATCACACATAGGTCACCAATACATCATAAAGATTCTTATGGGAAAGTAACAATTCCTTCACAAAGCAAAGCATGAAGCAAAAACCTTACCAAGAAGTGACCAACAATAAACCATAGTCATTGAAGCAATTGCAATTTATCACGACATCAGAAAGAGTCAAATAAGAGCTTGTAAGGCAAACCCACATACTCAATCATCTCTTTTGATTTCCACAATTGTTACAACTCACGTGGTACTCATGGTGTCAAAGTTTCAGCTGGACACAGAGGAAGATAGGGGCTTATAGTTTTGCCTCCCAACCATTTACCTCAAGGGTAAAGTCAACAACAATAAAGCATAAGTACTCAACTCCAAGTTGATATATGAATATAGATCTTTCCCAAGCATGTGACGGTCGCCAAGACAAAGGCAAAAAAGGGAATTGGTGATGATCACCATGACTCTTACAAGGGCAAAAAGTAAAGGTACAAGATAGGCCCTTCGCAGAGGGAAGCAGAGGTTGTCATGCGCTTTTGAGGTTTGAATGCGTGTCCTCTTAGTGCGGAGGAACGACACTTTATATTGCCTCCTGTGATAAAGAACTTCATTATGCAGTCTGTCGCTTTTATGTCTTCCTCATCACAGGTTCGTACAAAGCTTATTTTCCACACACTAATAGATCATACATATTAGAGAGCATTTTCTATTGCTTGCACCGATGACAACTTACTTGAAGGATCTTATTCAATCCATAGGTAGGTATGGTGGACTCTCATTGCAAAATTTGGTTGGAGGTTTATGGATGCACAAGTAGTATCTCTACTTGGTGCGGGAGTTTTGGCTAATATGAGGAGGAAGCAATCGTCACATGCTAAGGGATCTCTAATCATATAACATTGTTTGGAACCAAGCAAACACAATTCATTATGTTGTCTTCCTTGTCCAACATCTACTCCTAGGCATGCAATAGTTTGGTGAGTGCTCACAATTGTAAAAGGTGCCTAAGATGATATATTTATATGTGAACCTCTCTTTCCTTATTACTTCTTATTAATTGCAACAATGACTGGGGTCTATGTTGATTTATTCTCAACAAGTTTCAATCATCATACGTGTCATAAATGAAGTTATCACTTTCCATAAGATCGTCTCATGATCTTTCATGCTATCGTTCTTTTCATACTTTTGATCATGGCACAAAGCAAAGCCCTTGACTAAGACACTCTTTATTATATAGCTCGTAAGCTTGAATACATCAGGGGAGAGACAAAAGCAAAAGACTCAAACTAAATACTAAAGACTTATTCCTCTAAGAGAAGAAATAAAAACTGAAAAGGAAAGAAGTAAAACAAAGGTAAAAGCAAAAGATATAAAGGTGATACGATACCAGGGCAACTCCCCCAAGCTTGGCAAAAGCCAAAGGGATTGCCCATACCAATGCTTAGTTGTCTTCCTTCGGTGGTGATGGTGGTGGAGCTGTCGGAGTAGTCTGATCCTCCGTCTTCCAAGGCATAGGTGCTCCATCATGGCAGGATGAACGAGTAGCCGGAATCCTCAAATCTGCAGCCAACCTTATTGATTTAAATCTGTACTCATACTCACAGTTTTGTTTCTGCAAGTCATAGATCTGGCCCTGAAGTTGATCAACCCTGTCATAAAGCCTCTAGAGGTGTTTCCCAATGTCAATGGCGTCCATCTTGTGATTGCTAGTGAACTCCGTGATCATCGTGTGGTTGGCATTGAGTCCACACTCCACCATCCCTTGGCACTTGAAGACTTGCTGCTCCATTGCTTCGAGCCTCGTCTCCACGCTTCCAGTCTTCTTAGGCCCCTCAACATCTCGGATGTGCAACATCCCCTCGCTCATCTTGATAGATTGAGGGTGTTTCAGCACTTCCGTGAGGTAGGGATTGATGACCTTCTCGAAAATCTTGTCCTTAGGAGCGTTTGGGGAAGTCATGATGATCTAGATCTGTCATAGAAACAGGCTCGAAACGAAAACAGAGGAAAACTATGCGATATGGAGATCAAAACCTTCGGGCGACTATATATTGATTTTTTTCTGGGCCAAAAGGAGTCCTCCGCAAGAAAACAGAGTCCGGGACGCACACGAGGTGCCCACAAGCTTGGCCTCCGCCACCAAGGGGGTAGGGGGCAGTGGCAGGGCTTGTGCCCGTCTTGTTCGCTCTCCGGACTGCTTTTTAATTTTCTAATTTTCCAAAAATTCCAAAACGGAGGAAATTTCCTATTGGAAAAGCATCGGAGTCCAATTTCTTACCGAAACAGATACATCTTCGTTTTTAGGGTCTGAAACAAGCTGATAAACATCCCTTATGTACTCCTCTGGAGTTATGACATTGATGATATTGGTCTCAACATTTATGGGAGTACCAGAGATGTAATGCTTGATTCTTTGCCCATTTACCACTCTAGGAAAATTTCCTTCCGTGTTATTGATTTTGATGGCACCGGAACAATATACTTCCTCGACAACATAGGGACCTTCCCATTTAGAGAGAAGCTTGTCTGCAAAGAATCTCAAACGAGAATTGTATAGCAGGACATAATCACCTACATTGAACTCTCGTTTCTGTATTCGTTTGTCGTGCCATCTCTTAACCTTTTCCATGAACAACCTGGCATTCTCATATGCCTGGGCTCTCCATTCATCTAACGAGCTGATATCAAACAATCGCTTCTCACCGGCATGTTTGAAATCAAAGTTGAGCTCTTTGATTGCCCAATAAGCTTTGTGTTCCAGGTCAAGAGGTAAATGACACGCTTTACCGTAAACCATTTTATACGGTGACATGCCCATGGGATTCTTATAAGCAGTCCTATAACCCCATAGTGCATCCTCAAGTTTGCTAGACCAATTCTTTCGAGATCTATTGACGGTCTTTTGTAAGATCAACTTGATCTCTCTATTACTCAACTCCACTTGACCACTAGACTGAGGATGATAATGAGATGCAACCCTATGGTTGACATCATACTTAGCTAGCATCTTGCGGAAAACACCATGAATGAAGTGTGAACCGCCATCAGTCATCAAGTATCTAGGGACTCCAAATCTTGGGAATATGACTTCTTTGAGCATCTTAATAGAGGTGTGGTGATCAGCATTTTTAGTGGGGATAGCTTCTACCCACTTAGTGACGTAATCCACAACAACTAAGATGTGCGTGTACCCATTGGAACTTGGGAAGGGTCCCATATAATCAAACCCCCAGACATCAAATGGTTCAATGACAAGTGAATAGTTCATAGGCATTTCCTGACGCTTACTGATCTTCCCTATTCTTTGACATTCGTCACAAGACAAGACAAACTTACGAGCATCCTTGAAGAGAGTGGGCCAATAGAAACCTGATTGCAATACCTTATGGGCAGTTCTATCTCCAGCGTGGTGTACTTCGTAGGCTTCGGAATGACACTTCTGCAGGATCTGTCCCTGTTCATGTTCAGGCACACAGCGTCTAATAACACCATCTACTCCTTCCTTATAAAGGTGAGGGTCATTCCAAAAGTAGTGTCTCAAATCATAGAAGAATTTCTTATTTTGCTGATAGGTGAAACTGGGTGGTATGTATTTGGCTACGATATAGTTTGCATAATCAGCATACCACGATGCACTATGTGAAGTGCGGATGACATTTAATTGCTCATCAGGAAAACTATCATCAATAGGTAGTGGGTCATCAAGGACATTCTCTAGCCTAGACAAGTTATCTGCTATAGGGTTATCAGCACCCTTTCGGTCAACGACGTGCAAATCAAATTCCTGTAGCAGGAGAACCCATCTGATCAGCCTAGGCTTAGCGTCCTTCTTCTACATGAGGTACTTAATAGCAGCATGATCAGAGTGAATAGTGACTTTGGAGTCAACTATGTAAGATCTGAACTTTTCACATGCAAACACGACTGCTAAAAATTCCTTCTCCGTGGTGGCATAGTTTCTTGGGGCACTCTCTAGAGTTTTACTAGCGTAGTGAATAACATTCAACTTCTTGTCAACTCTTTGTCCTAGAATAGCACCAACAGCATAATCACTAGCGTCGCACATGATTTCAAAGGGCAAATTCCAGTCAGGTGGTTGAACAATAGGTGCGATTATCAAAGCCTTCTTAAGTATTGCGAAAGCTTCCTCACGATCCTCATCAAAAACAAAAGGGACATCCTTCTGCAAGAGGTTGGTAAGAGGCCTAGAAATCTTAGAGAAGTCTTTAATGAACCTTCTATAGAAACCAACATGACCTAGAAAACTTCGTATACCTCTGATATCTGTGGGGCAAGGCATTTTCTCAATTGCATCAACCTTAGCCTTATCAACTTCAATGCCTCTCTCAGAAATTTTGTGTCCTAAGACGATACCTTCATTAACCATAAAGTGGCACTTCTCCCAATTCAATACGAGATTGGTCTCTTCGCATCTCTGTAATACTCGATCAAGGTTGCTGAGGCAATCATCAAAGGAAGACCCGTAAACGGAGAAGTCATCCATGAATACCTCAACAATCTTTTCACAAAAGTCAGATAATATAGCCATCATACATCTTTGAAAGCTGGCAGGTGCATTGCATAAGCCAAAAGGCATACGTCTATAGGCAAAGGTACCGAAAGGGCAGGTGAAAGTGGTTTTCTCTTGATCAGATTGTGCAACAGGTATTTGCGAGAAACCTGAATAACCGTCTAGAAAGCATAAGTGTGTGTGTTTTGATAGCCTTTCTAGCATTTGGTCGATGAATGGCAAAGGATAATGATCTTTCCTGGTTGCCTTGTTCAGTTTCTGGAAGTCTATCACCATTCTATAGCTGGTAATAATCCTTTGTGGGATTAGTTCATCCTTATCATTAGGAACGATGGTGATACCTCCCTTCTTAGGTACGCAATGTACTAGACTTACCCAATCACTATGAGAAACAAGATAAATGATTCCTGCTTCCAGAAGCTTTAATATTTCTTTTCTAACTACCTCTTTCATCCTAGGATGTAATCTCCTTTGATGATCAGCAACTGGTTTGAAGTCAGGATCGGTTTTTATCTTGTGCTGACATAGAGTAGGACTAATACCCTTAAGATCATCAAGAGTATATCCAATAGCAGCGCGGTGCTTCCTCAGAGTCCTTCGTAACTTCTTCTCTTCGTGCTCTGAGAGGAGAGCACTAATAATGATAGGATAAATCTCCTTCTCATCAAGATAGGCATACTTAAGAGTATCAGGCAACTGTTTAAGCTCGAACACAAGATCACCCTTTGGTGGGGGAGGATCCCCAAGCAGTTCAACAGGCAGATTATTCTTGAGAATAGGATATTGTTCTAAGACAATTTTATCTATCTCATCTCTGTCCTCCATATGCATATCATTTTCATGCTCAAAAAGATATTGCTCTAAAGGATCCGTAGGAGGTACGGCAACAGAGGCAAGAGCAATGATTTCATCTCTACCAGACGACTCTCTTTCATGAGGTTGTCTTCGAAACTTGGAGAAGTTAAATTCATGAGACACACCCTCGAAACTTACTGTGACAGTCTGCTTAATGCAATCAATGTGAGCATTGACAGTGTTGACAAAGGGTCTACCGAATATGGTGGGACAAAAGCTATCTTGTGCAGTACCAAGGACGAGGAAATCAGTAGGATACTTCGTCTTACCACACAGGACTTCTACGTCTCTCACAATTCCCAGAGGGCAGATAGTGTCTCTATTAGCTAGCGTAATAGTGACATCAATGGGTTCCAGCTCAATAGGTGCAATCTCATCTTTGATTTCATCATATAGAGAACGGGGTATTGCACTAACACTAGCTCCCATATCACATAAACCATGGTAACAGTGATCTCCTATCTTGACAGAAACAACGGGCAGGCCTACTACAGGTCCGTGTTTGTCTTTCGCGTGAGGTTTAGCAATTCTAGCGGAGTCCTCACAGAATTTGATAATATGCCCATCTATGTCTTCGGCTAAGAGATCTTTGATAATAGAAATACTAGGTTCAACTCTAATCTCTTCAGGGGGTGCAATTAGTCTAATGTAACCCCTACGTATCACAGTTGGAGCTTTAGAATAATCCTTTATCCTAGCAGGGTATGGTGGTTTCTCAATGTAAGCACAAGGAACAACAAGATCACTAAAAGCAATGACTTTCTCCTCAACTAGATTGGTTTTGGCTATATTGCTTTCTACAGGAGGATGATATTTAAACCACTTCTCTTTGGGAAGATCAACATGAGCAGCAAAAGATTCACATAGACAAGCTACTATCTCAGAGTCAAGTCCATACTTAGCGCTAAAATCTCTAGAAGTGTTTGTCTCAAAAAAAGATTTAACGCAATCAAACTGGAAATTCATACCTGACTCCTTACCTTCCTCCAGCTCCCAATCTTCAGAGTTGCGTTTGATTCTTTCCAATAAATTCAACTTGTGATCAATATCCTTCTTCATAAAAGAACCGGTACAAGAAGTGTCAAGCATGGTACGATCTTCATGAGAAAGCCGAGCATAAAAGTTTTGAGTGATAATTTCTCTCGAGAGCTCATGATTGGGGCATGAATATAGCATTGATTTAAGCCTCCCCAAGCTTGAGTTAGGCTTTCCCTATCACGAGGCCAAAAGTTATAAATAAAGTTCCGATCACGATGTACTAAATGCATAGGATAGAACTTTTGATGAAATTCCAATTTCAACCAATTGCAGCCCCATGATCCAGTATCATCACATAGCCTATACCATGTCAACGCCTTATCCTTCAAAGATAAAGGAAATACTTTCTTCTTTACCTCATCGTCAGGCAAACCTGCAAGCTTAAATAAACCACAAACTTCATCTACATAGATCAGATGCAAGTCTGGATGTGAAGATCCATCTCCTGTGAAAGGATTAGCCAGTAGTTTCTCAAGCATACCCGAAGGGATTTCATAAAAGATATTTTCAGTAGGAACCTCAGGTAGAGGAACAACTCCTCGTGCTTCCGTTCG
This sequence comes from Hordeum vulgare subsp. vulgare, assembly GCF_904849725.1. Lineage (NCBI taxonomy): Eukaryota > Viridiplantae > Streptophyta > Magnoliopsida > Poales > Poaceae > Hordeum > Hordeum vulgare. The sequence continues at coordinate 144,941,212 of NC_058518.1, read as the reverse complement.
TGGTGAAGATACCCCGAACAAACTCCTCAAAGGAACAGTTTCCATAGTGCCAAGTGACAATAAATTTTAGCATAGTATATAAATGTTTCCTTACCAATTTCCACTTACCAAAGGCGCTTCACTCCCCTGCAACGGCGCCAGAAAAGAGTCTTGATGACCCACAAGTATAAGGGATCAATTGCATTCCTTTCAACAAGTAAGAGTGTCGAACCCAACGAGAAGCAGAAGGCTCTGATAAACGGATTTCAGCAAGGTAATAACTGCAAGCACTGAAAGTAGCGGTAACAAGTGATGTGTAGAGAGGTGAAACGTAGCGAGCAAAATTAACAAGTAACAAGTAGTAGCAACGGTGCAGCAAGTGGCCCAATCCCTTTTGTAGCAAGGGACAAGCTTGAACAAAGTCTTATAGGAGGAAAAACGCTCCCGAGGACACATGGGAATTTCTGTCATGCTAATTTCATCATGTTCATATGATTCACGTTCATTACCTTGATAGTTTGATATGTGGGTGGACCGGCGCTTGGATACAGCCCTTACTTGGACAAGCATCCCACTTATGATTAACCTCTCTCGCAAGCATCCGCAACTACAAAAGAAGAATTAAGACAAAGTCTAACCATAACATTAAACTAATGGATCCAAATCAGCCCCTCACGAAGCAACGCATAGACTGGGGTTTAAGCTTCTGTCACTCCAGCAACCCATCATCTTCTTACTACTTCCCAATGCCTAATTCACATAACACCACTAGAGGAAAAACAACATACAGCATATCAAAATACCGAACGAATATCAAATTCACATGACTATTATTAACATGACTTATCCCATGTCCTCGGGAACAAAAGTAACTACTCACAAAACATAATCATAATCATGATCAGAGGTGTAATGAATAGCATCAAGGATCTGAACATAAACTCTTCCACCAAGTAATCCAACCAGCATCAACTACAAAGAGTAATCAACACTACTAGCAACCTTACAAGTACCAATCGGAGTCGCGAGATGAAGATTGGTTACAAGAGATGAACTAGGGATTGGAGAGGAGATGGTGCTGATTAAGATGTTCACGAAGATGCCTCCCCTCCGACGAGAGGAGTGTTGGTGATGACGATGGTGACGATTCCCCCCTCCGGGAGGGAAGTTTCCCCGGCAGGATCGTCCTCCCGGAGCTCTAGATTGGATCTGCTCAAGTTCCACCTCGTGGTGGCGGCGAAACCACGAAAAACCTCCCTCCTGATTTTTTTTCTGGACCAAGGCGCTTCATATAGCAAAAGAGGGGGGTTAGTGGGCCGTCAGGGCTTGTGGCGCCCTGGCAGCGCCCCTCTGGTAGTTCTTTCGCACAGTATTTTTTATGTAATCCCAAAAAAATCCACGTAACTTTTCAGGGCATTTGGAGATGTGTAGAATAGTGGACTAGGATTTGCTCCTTTTCCAGTCCAGAATTCCAGCTGCCTGAATTCTCCCTCTTCAAATAAACCTAGCAAAATAAGAGAGAAAAGGCATAAATATAGTACCACAAGTAATATAACAGCCCAAAAAGCAATAAATATCAACATGAAAGCATGATGCAAAATGGATGTATCATAGAGCTAAGAAATATAGAGATTAAACTAATTCTGCAAAAGACTCTCAACAGGTCTAGAAAGAATTGGTCTAAGAAGCTCGATGATGCACTGTGGGCTTATAGAACTGCCTATAAGAATCCCATGGGCATGTCTCCGTACAAAATGGTGTACAGTAAAGCATGTCATCTACCTCTTGAGTTAGAGCATAAAGGTTATTGGGCAATCAAAGAGCTCAACTTTGATTTCGAACTTGCCGGTGAGAAGAGGTTATTTGACATTAGCTTGCTTGATTAATAGAGAACTCAGGCATATGAAAATGCCAAGTTGTTCAAAGAAAAGGTTAAGAGGTGGCATGATAAGAGGATACAAAAGCGTGAGTTCAATGTAGGTGACTATGTATTGCTATACAATTCTCGTTTAAGATTCTTTGCACACAAGCTTCTCTCTAAATGGGAAGGTCCCTATATTGTTGAGCAAGTATATCGTTCCGGTGCTATCAAAATCAACAACACGGAAGGTAATTGTCCGAGAGTGGTAAACAGGCAGAGTATCAAGCATTATATCTCAAGTACTCCCATAAATGTTGAGAGCAACATTATCAATACCATAACTCCGGAGGAGTACATAAGGGATATTTATCATCCTGTTTCAGACTCCAAAAACGAGGAGGTATGTGATTCGGTAAGTAAACCGACTCCAAAACTTTTGCGTACCAATTTTCCTCCGTTTTGGCATATTTGAAAAAATAGAAAAATTTAAAGGAGTTCGGAAAGTGCCCGAGGAGGCGACAAGCCTCCTAGCCTCGGACTACCCCCTGGTCGGGGCTGGAGGGCTTGTGGCCACCTCGTGCACCTCCCGGACTCCATTTTCATGCGGAGTACTCCTTCTGGTCTGAAAAAAATCATTATATATTCTTCCTAAAGGTCTGACCTCTGTATCACGCTAATTCCCCCTGTTTTCGTTTCGAGCTTGTTTCTGCCGCAGATCTAGATCGCTATTACGTCCCCAAAAGCTCCGAAGGACAAGATCTTCGAGAAGGTCATCAATCCTTACCTAGCGGGAGTGCTGCAACACCCTCAATCTATAGAGATGCGGGAGGGGATGTTGCACATCCATGATGTTGAGGGGCCCAAGAAGACTGGAAGCATGGAGACGAGGCTCGAAGCAATGGAGCAACAAGTCTTCAAGTGCCAAGGGATGGTGGAGCGTGGACTCAACGCCAACCACATGATGATCGCAGAGTTCACCAACAAGCACAGGATTGATGCCAATGACATTGGGAAGCACCTCTCGAGGCTCTATGACAGGATTGATCAACTCCAGGCCCAGATCTATGACTTGCAAAACGAAAACTGTGAGTATGAGTATAGATTTAAATCAATATAGTTGGCTGCAGATTTGAGGATTCCGGAGACTCGTTCATCTTTCCACGATGGAGCACCTATGCCTTCGAAGACGGAGGATCAAGCCCATGTTGCAACAACTCCACCACCATCACCTCCAAAGGAAGAAAACTGAGCATGGGTATGGGCAATCCCCTTGGCTTGTGCCAAGCTTGGGGGAGTTGCCCCGGTATCGTATCACCATCATATCTTTTGCCTTTACCTTTGTTTTAGTTTGTTCCTTTTCATTTTTCTCTTTCTCAAGTGGAATAAAAGTCTTAGTGTTTTAACCTTGAGTTTTGCTTTGTGTCACCCCCGATGTATTCGAGCTCGTGAGCCATATAATAAAGAGTATCTTAGTTGAAGGGCTTTGCCTCTTGCCATGATCAAAAGATCGAGAAAGAACAAAAGCATGAAAGATCATATAGTGATCTTATGGGAAGTGATGGCTTCCCATATAAAAAGGATGATGATTGAAACTTGTTGAGGGTAGACAAACGTAGACCCTGGTCATTGTTGCAATTAATAGGAAGTGATAAAGAAGGAGAGGTTCACATATAAATATATCATCCTTGACACGATCTATGATTGTGAACACTATTACATGCGTAGAAGTAGATGTTGGACAAGGAAGACAACATAATGAATTGTGTTTGCTTGATTCCGAACAATGTTATATGATTAGAGATCCCTTAGCATGTGACGATTTCTTCCACCTCATATCAGCCAAAACTCCCGCACGAAGTAGAGATACTACTTGTGCATCCATAAACCTTCAACCCTGTTTTTCCATGAGTGTCCACCATACCTACCTATGGATTGAATAAGATCCCTCAAGTAAGTTTTCATCGGTGCAAGAAATAAAAATTACTCCCTAATATGTATGATCTATTAGTGTGTGGAAAATAAGCTTTGTACGAACTTGTGATGAGGAAGTTATAAAAGCGACAGACTGCATAATAAAGTTCTTTATCACATGAGGCAATATAAAGTGACGTTCCTCCGCACTAAGAGGACACGCATCCAAACCTCAAAAGCGCATGACAACCTCTGCTTCCCTCTACGAAGGGCCTATCTTGTACATTTACTTTTTTCCCTTGAAAGAGTCATGGTGATCTTCACCAATTCCTTGATTCGCCTTTATCTTGGCTAACGTCACATGCTAGGAAAAGATCTAGATTCATATGTCAACTTGGAGGTAAGTATTCATGAATTATTATTGTTGACATTACCCTTGAGGTAAGCAGTTGGGAGGCAAAACTATAAGCCCCTATCGTTCTTTGTGTCCAGCTGAAACTTTGATCTCATGAGTACCACGTGAGTAGTAGTAATTCTAGAGAATGAAAAGATGATTGAGTATGTGTATTTGCTTTACAAGCTCTTATTTGACTCTTTCTGATGTCGTGATAAATTGCAATTGCTTCCATGACTAAAGGCTATCGGTAGTTACTTCTCGGTAAGGTTCTTGTTTAATGCTTTACTTTGTGAAAAATTTGTCACTTTAGCATGAGATATTATATGTTGGTATTGCTGTTCTAAATCTTGATCATGATGCCTACATGTTCGTATCATGTTTTGTCGACACCTCTCTCCCTAAATATGTGGTCATATTTATTGAGCTAGGCTTTCGCTTGAGTACAAGCGAGGTCTAAGCTTGGGGGAGTTGATACGTCCATTTTGCATCATGCTTTCATGTTGATATTTATTGCTTTTGGGGCTATTATTTTACTTCACGGTACAATACTTATTCCTTTTCTCTCTTATTTTGGAAAGTTTACATGAAGAGGGAAAATGCCGGCAGTTGGAATTCTGGCCTGAAAAAGGAGCATGTTTGAGATGCCTATTATGTGCAACTCCAAAAGCTGTGAAAATCAACGTGGAATTTTTTGGGAATATATAAAAAATACTGGGAGAAAGAAGTACCAGAGGGGCGCCACCTAGAGGCCACAAGCCTACCAGCCCCGGCCTACCCCCCCTAGTCGGGGTTGGGGGGCTTGTGGGCCCCCTGTTGCCCCTCTGGCGCTCATCTTTGGCTATATTAAGGGTTTCGTTAGGAAAAAAAATCAGAAGGGAGCTTTTTCGTGGATTCGCCTCCGCCACGAGGCGGAACTTGAGCAGAACCAATCTAGAGCTCCGGCAGGACGATCCTCCCGGGGAAACTTCCCTCCCAGAGGGGGAAATCGCCGACATCGTCATCACCAACACTCCTCTCATCGGAGGGGACTCGTCACCATCAACATCTTCATCAGCACCATCTCATCTCCAAACCCTAGTTCATCACTTGTAACCAATCTCCGTCTCACGACTCCGATTGGTACTTGTAAGGTTGCTAGTAGTGTTAATTACTCCTTGTAGTTGATCCTAACTGGATTATTTGGTGGAAGAGTTTATGTTCAGATCCTTGATGCTACTCATTACCTCTCTGGTCATGAATATGATTATGCTTTGTGAGTAGTTACTTTTGTTCCTGGGGACATGGGATAAGTCATGCTAATAGTAGTCATGTGAATTTGGCATTCGTTCGATATTTTGATGTGTTGTATGTTTTTTTCCTCTAGTGGTGTTATGTGAACGTCGTCTACATAACACTTCACCATTATTTGGGCCTAGAGGAAGGCATTGGGAAGTAGTAAGTAGATGATGGGTTGCTAGAGTGACAAAAGCTTAAACCCTTTTTTATGCGTTGCTTCGTAAGGGGCTGATTTGGATCCACTAGTTTAATGCTATGGTTAGACTTTGTCTTAATTCTTCTTTCGTAGTTGCGGATGCTTGCGAGAGGGGTTAATCATAAGTGGGATGCTTGTCCAAGTAATGGCAGTACCCAAGAGTCAGTCCACCCACATATCAAACTATCAAAGTAACGAACGCGAATCATATGAACATGATGAAAACTAGCATGACAGAAATTCCCGTGTGTCCTCGGGAGCGTTTTTCCTCCAATAAGACTTTGTCCAGGCTTGTCCCTTGCTACAAAAGGGATTGGACCACTTTGCTGCACCTTTTCTACTTTTGTTACTTGTTGCTTGCTACAATTCATCTCACCATACAATCACTTGTTACCGATAATTTCAGTGCTTGCAGATATTACCTTGCTGAAAACCACTTGTCAGATCCTTCTGATCCTCGTTGGGTTCGACACTCTTACTGATCGAATGGACTACGATTGATCCCCTATACTTGTGGGTCATCAAGGATGAGCTGCCGCCAAGGAGGTCATTGAAACATGGACGCTATTAGTATCAAAGAGGATGAGCCGCCATGTTGCGATCATTCAAACATGGATGCTGCTAAGCCAAAGAGGACCAGTAGCCATGACGCACGGTTCAAACATGGGCACCAATTTATGATCTTGAGAATCAAGCCGGCTTACTGATTACGAGTTGATGGATATACTTCTCTCCCCTCGTTGGTTACCCCAAGTGGAAGGTGGAGATGTAGTGAACAGCAGATTTCCCTTACATGGGGACTGTAAGGTTTATCGAACCAGGAGGACTCCAAGGTCAACTAGTAGGTGTCTGCAGCTCTGGTGCTAGCAGAAGACGTGGACCTACACATACAACAAATAACTTTGCTCCCAACGAGTTCAGAGAGGTTGTCAATCTCTCCGGCCTTGTAGTTTGCAAAGGATCAAAACACAAGCGAGAATAGTGATAGTAAATGGTGGAGGTGTAAACAATGGTGGTAATATGGACCAGAGTCCCATGATGTTCACTAGTGATGTCTCTCTCCCAAAAGACGATAAGCAACTATGCTGGGTAAACAAATTACATCTAGGAAATTGACAAAATTATAAATGCACCGCAATACTAATCATGTTACTAGAAAGTTAGACGCTCAAAAGTAACGGGCAGTACGCCAAGACAAGTAGACCGTTTATCCATCAGCATCTACTCTCTAATTATACACCTTGAGATATCTATCCAGAACATCTCGTTGGTATTAAGTTGCGAGCCCCACCCAAAGTGTAATCTCAAAGCAACGGACAACTGCATTAATGAACTTAGCTTAAGGTAAACAATCCTTGCAACAACACATCCCCTAGTCTCATGTTTGTGTCACTCAAGCTAGACATCAGGGGGCTTGAACCCACAATCATGCATAACGCTCCCTCTTGGAGTTACAATCTACTACTCGGCCAAAGCAATAAAAAGCAATGGAGAACATGCATGAATTAATCAAGAACATAATATAAAAGGAGAACCAAATATATAACTCATCACAATCTGAACATAATCTCATAATCCATCGGATCCAAGCAAACCAAGCATAGCAACAGCAGGTAAATTACATAAATGCCTTGATCATGTAGGGAAGCTCACAAAGGCTAAGCATTGAAAAACAAGATTGGAGAGAAGACATCACATAGCTACAGGTCATGGGCTCATGGTCCAAGGACGACTACTCATGGCACGTTCGAGAAGCGTCCATGGTGGTGGAGAAGCTACCGGAGGTCAATCCTCCCCGCGGCAGGGTGCTAGGAAGAGGTCTTCTAACGCTCCCAATCTTGGGAGCGCTGCGGCGGCGGTACGATGGAGAAATTAGTGATTCTGGATCTGTTGCGAGGGTTTTCTATCGGAGAGGTAAATATAGGCCGAAGGAAGGCACCAGAGGAGGTGGGCCCCACCCAGGCGACCTAGTGGCGCGGCCAGGAGGGAGGCCGTGCAGGGTGGCCGCCTGGGCGAGCCCTGGCTCCCCTCTGACCCACCTTTGGTGCTCGTGAAGCTTCCGTCACGCTGATTTTTATATATTTTTCTCGGGATTTTTGGGACTCTATAAATTGGGGTAAAGGTCCCTCAAAAAAAGACATCAGCAGACACAAACTGGCACTGGGTGCATTGAGTTAGTAGGTCAGTCCAAATATGTGTAAAAAGGTATGAAAGCGTAGCAAAACATATAATTTTTTTCCCAAAAGAGCATGGAACAAACAGAAATTATATATTCGTTTGGGACGTATCACTTTCCTAGGGGCTATTAGTCCCTAGGTTGTTTAGCAGTAATAGCATTGTCTTCTGCAATCCTATGCTCGGCTTTTCCCTGCTCATAGGTCACTTGGGAGATTTCAACTCTTTAAGTTCTGCTTTCTTACCCTCTTGGCTTGCAAAAAATTACCGCTTTATAATGGTTATACTGGACTATATGTCTTTGCGGCTCGCCCTATTGGCCCCATGTACTCTTGGCAAGTCAATCCATTTTGGACCGTCACTTGCCAATTTGAAAACATCAAGGTGTCAAGCGAGAGAAAGCATATGGATAATAGATAAACCATGGGTTCATAGAACCTGCTTCATTGAAGCCTGACTTGAGCCTTATCCGCCAGTCTAAATTATAAAGGTTATTGCACAAACCTCTTAGGGTACGACTAGAGCCTTGCAAACCCGTCTACCCGTCGTGACTCACTTAGCCGACTTATTTAAAATAAACTTGATGCCATACTATGGTGTTATCTTTTCTCAAAAAACCGACACGATTTTATCATATACATGCATCATCTTGCATTGCATCATGCATCATACATACATATCATGCCGGTCTTCAAACCGGGTCAAATCACAAACTTCTGCAGGAGCAAATAGATCTTTGATAGCCAATGTGGGTGGATCTTCAGCATGGTTTATCATAACCAGTGTTAAATCTTTGGGGGTTTTAAGCCAGCTCGGAAGAATTGACTATTTTCGAAGATCCGCCCTATCACATATAATGTCGGGTCATCTAATTGACCGGCTCTTGGATTTCTTCAACTTGTGCTCTGTAGTAAACTACAATACTTATGGATTTCTCAAACATATATTTGTCGGGTTACATTACAACCCCGGTCAAGGATTTCTTTCATCACAAAGGCATCATCAGGTCAGAGAGTGTATATGATTTTATTCTACAATGGAAGGAACAGTCCCGAGTCGCTGCACGCACAAGACCCGACACTTGGGGCCTGCATTATTGAAATCACGATTACATCAAAGTATAAAAATATCATGTCGTTGCAAGCATGCACCATGACACTTCAGGGCTAATGCAAACTGCTCTTACAAATCATCACATCATCAACAAACCCAACTATCTCAAGGAGATAAGCCGGCCCTCGGGACTACATGTGGCTCTTTATTCAAGTATGGATTCGAGGAAGAATCGGCTCGTCATTTTTATAATGCCCCGGCCCTTGGGGGATACACATTGCTGCTCAAGTTTACATAATCAGATCTACAAAGTCCCTGCTCATTATTGCATAATGACCCGGTCCTTGGGGGCTACATCAAATGATGTTTTATTTTCAACGGAGAAGAATGTGGAAGTCCCGAGTTGCCGCAAGAAATTGACTCGGCACTTGGGGGCTACACTATCCACGTCAAAATTGCTAAAGTCCCAGGTTGCAGCAGGCAAGACAACCCGGCACTTGGGGGCTACAGCACTCAGTTGTTTCACATATCATGAGGTGCAAATTGAAGACCCGGCCCATCACACATTGATGAGATGACCCTTGGGGGTTAAACCAGTTGAAGCTTTATAAATTAAAAATGATTACAACTCCCAGGCTGCTACAGACAAGACAACCCGACACTTGGGGGCTACATAGTCAAAGATATTTCTGCAGATCACCAAGTCGTGTTAAACCGATGAACTTGGAGCTTGGGGGCTCCATGTAATATGGATATGTCAAAAAATTGAAGAGCACTTTCAAGATGTCAATTGTGAGCGAGACTGGTCTCATTTCGTCATGGACCTGAAGCATTGAGAGACCGGCTCAACATATTTTTATCTAGTTGAAGCATTGAAAGATCGGCTCAACATCACATGGATTTCTTTATTCCCAATAATTTGATCAAGTCAATTGGAGTTCAGCTGTATGATCTGGCATTATCAATCCTAACCTGGCAACTTTGACTATCGCAACCTAACAAACTGTAAACATCCTCAAGCCGGAAGTATTCAAATCTGGCTCAACACCAGAAGGATATTTTAAGTCTAATATTTTCATCAAGCCAAAGCATTGGAGGATGACACAATGGCATGTGTATTTTATTGCAAAGGACAAGTACCTACAAGATGATTGTGAAGACGGCTCAAAGAAACCCGAATTTTCAAGGATCTACGTCATTAAATCAAGCCGGCCAGTGGAGCAAGCTGGTCCCTTAACATATTTGTTATTCTTATTTCAGGGGCTTACCATGAATAAATGCAAGCTAACATGGGGGCTAATGTCGGGGATACACCCCGCGGTGTAACCCGGCTTAAAGTATGACCCGGCTGGGATTTGGAGACTCACTCACAACTCATCAGTGACCTGGCGGGCGACTCGTACATGACCCGGCAGGCGACTCAGACTAACGACAAAGACCCAACGATCCAGAAGGCGGCTCATGGGAAGGCCGGATCATAGAGAATTACCAAGGAGAGGAATGACTCCCTCGCAAAGGAAACAACACCCGGATTAGGATTCAATGGAGATTAGTCCTAGTCCTACTCCTAGTAGGACTCTACATGTGTAGCGACCCGACTCAAAACGAGTCAAGCCTCTGTGTTTCTTTGCCATCCCTGGATCAGTATGCTGGCACACACAGTACATCAATGTATATATCAAAGTGCAATCACATGTAAATAGCGTAAAACTGATATATACCTTAAATATCTCAGTGGAAGCAGTCAAGGGAGTGGAGTCCCAATAAACACCAACGGCAAGTTGAGTGTAGACCGTAACCCTGAATCGTACTCTTACTCGTCGAAGAAGAATATCTGCAACATAAGACGTTGCAGCCATGTAGGTCAGCATATTGAATATGCCGGCAAGTCACATAAGAGAGGGGTGAAAAGTAATCATCTATACTATATGCATATATGGCAGGTGGGGCTATAAGTTTTTAGCGAAAAGCAAGTTTTCTCCTACATCAAGATGAGGGTTAAAAGCAAAATGTTACTACGTTGTTTGTTGTTAACGAGATGGTTCCGCCAACCAATTCTCGTACCCGAATTGTCAATAATTCCCACATCAATATTATTATTTGTGTTGAGAAATCCATATAACTTCAGTTCCTTTGGCTCAAGTTGTCCATGACCGTGGACACGGCTAATCGATTAGGTTTGAGTACTCTGAAGAGTTTTGCACACGCTCCCCACAAGATTTGATCGCCTCCGTGTATGTCCTCGCACTTTAGGGTGTTTGAAGACCGGATGATCAAAACATGGTCTTTCAACGGGTACCTCTGAATCCCTGTCGGTGCCCATCCATTCCTACCGTTCTTCTACATCTGCTAGCACTGCCTGTCCAGAGTCGCCGCGTTGTCCAACCAAGCCAGAGCCCATAATGACTTGTGGCTGTGCAGGTAAGCCTTGGGTCTTGAAAATATCCGTCCGTCTCTTTGAGCCTGGGTGAAGCTTTCCGCAGGATGTCATGGCCTCTCCAGCATCCCGGGTCATCCACTGGGTTCTCCAGGGAGCCGATCAACCGTCCTTCACCCAGAGTTGCATTGCGTCCGAGGTCTTGAAAATCTTGTCTTAACCGGTCTTGATTATTTAATCAACCTCGCATCACTCGTGTTATGCACTCAACCAAAATCCCGTCTACTCAAGCATAGCAATATGAAATTTGTCGTCCCGGGGCCAAGTATCGGGGTTGTTGGGTGCCTACCACATGATACTACAACCTATACTAAAATTTCCAAGTACCTAAGCAGCATGCAATTTGGGCATAGGATGGTAGAACTATGATGCATAAAACATAGGTGATAGTATGATCAAAGTGACTTGCCTGGTGATGTTGACGAAGAAGAATTTTCGTTCTCGGGAAATACGTGATAGAACTATTCGTCACTCTCCGATGAAATCTATATAATCAAACATAGTATTCACATAAGCACTCACACTAGCAATCACTCTATAAATCAATTAACAAACAGCAATAAAAGTTGATGCAATCAAAAATCAATAAGAGAGAGCGAATAAAAATCCAAAGGAAACTTCAAAGAAGCTAGGAAGCCTTCTACTACATCAAACACTATATAGTTTTTGTTCTAACTGAAAATGAAACACTAAAATAGAAAAAATAACAGAAAACAAAACATAAAATAACTAAGATAACAGAAGTAAAATTTACAAAACAATATTATTTTATAAGTATTTTCAAAATAGGAAATCAAACTAGCAATGCAATCAATTCGCAAGTTAGTATAGAACTAGAATTGATTCCATGCAAACATATAAGAATAAAATCAAAACTTGTTGCAAAACTACTGTTAACTAACATAAACAAAACAATAATCTTTCTGAAATATAAAAGAAAATAATTTAAAAACAATTTACAGAAAAAGAAATAGCCATAATCCTAAAAGAGGTGAAACAGAAATTGTTTCAGAAGAAACAATGAGCTAAAATACTCAAATAAATCTGAAATTTTGACCACTGGTAACAAAGATCACTAGTGATCAGTAGCAAAAGGAATCAAATTAAAAGCTATTTTTAAACGCGTGGAATAGGCAAAACAAGGCTTAAATCAAATATGATCTAATTCAAATTTTATAAATCCAAACATAGACAAATTATATATCTACAGAAACTACAGAAATTTTTTGATCCAACGCAAAAAGAATCACCTAATTCGGAGTTATAGACTAATAGATATGAATTTTCTAAGATTGCAATTTTTTGAAAAAACTGCAATACGGGAATTCGTGAATCTCACCATGGGTGACACAGAGGAAGAACTCCGGCGAGGTAGCTGCTCCGGCGAGATGGGGAGGTCGCCGGCGGGGTGGGGAATTGGCGGAGGAGGGGTGGGGCACGCAGGGGTGTGGTGCAGCGAGGGTAGGGGCCATGGGGAGGTCGGCAGGGAGCTCCTGGACTCGACCGGGGCAGGGTTACTCCGGCGAGGTGGCCGGCGGCTAGAGGCGATGAGGGTGGCGTCTCTTTAGAAAAATGGAACGAGGACGCCGGGTGGGTTCTTATAGGGGGCTCGGGATGAGCTGGGATGGAAGGGAGAGGGAGATCGGGAAGGGAGGATTTCCGTGTCCATGGCTAAGGAAGGTCCTGTGCACGTGAGGAAGGAGATAGAGGAAGAAGAAGATCCTGTTGGGGCTAGTTTTTGGAAAGGTCTTAATAGGCCACCGTTTATTTCCATTTAAACACGATTTCTTTCCTTTTTCAAAACTAGGAAACTAAAACGATAAAAGGGAAATCAAATCAATTCGGAATATAGAGTTTCTATATACTAAAATTATCAGAAAAATAAAATCTAAATGATGGGCATTTTTCCACGGCTAAAATAAAAACTTAAAAAAATGTTTTTCCAAAAAATCCCTAAAAGCATTATTTCTTTTTGCAAATATTTTCTCAAATAAATCTTGGGTTTCATAGCTCGAATATTTCAAAGAATATCCCCGGGTTTTGGAGGGTCATGTTTCTCCTCTCTTTTTCTTGCTTGACAATATATGGTTCCGGCATTCCGTGAGTGTGGAAGAAACAAAATGCAAAGCAAAATCGAAAGGAATTCCAATGCCACCTTGATTCAAATTATTTATAGTTGAAGAAGTCATGTTATCTCCTCTCGCTGATTTTTTTTTTAAAAGATGAATTTGAATTCACAGGAAAAAGGGGAAAGTCATTTTATTCCCTCTCATTCAAAAGTTTTGAAAAGTTTCAAATTTCACTCAAGTTTCAATCACTCAAGCAAACAAACAAATAATCTTATAATTTTATTAACATTCCAAAATTTGGGATGTTACAAACCTACCACACTTAAAATGAATCTCGTCCTCGAGATTCTTTGAGGCTAGAAAGAAAGGTTAGGGTTTGGTGGTCTTCTAACAAATCCAACCTCCGGCAAAGTGGGATGCTACCACATTTCAAAATAAGGATTACTGGTCCCTCAAAATGTTTTAACGATCCTGTGGGGTTTTGGCAACTGACTTCTCACAGTCTTCATACTAAATCCTTTGGTGATGCTCTCCCGTTATATTCATAACGTTTCCATCAAAATCGAGGGTTCCTCTGTTGATATAAGCTTCTTCTGTTACTGGGTCTTCTTAACTGACAGTCTCGTGGTCAATTCTAAATAACCTATCGACGATTCTCATGGTGGTCTACCATTTGTGGTTATCCTGCAGAGAGAGGGGTCTTGGTTTCATCCTCACCGTAAAATTTCTTACGCGTGACAACAGGTGCCATGTACATGGGGCTTTTAGTATACCATTCTAAGGCTTAAACAAAAGCTTCAAAGAACGTCGTCTCTAACTATGGGTAAGTCTCTCAGATTTACCATTCCAAATAGCAAGAGAATGATAATAGTAAGTCGTCATGGTGGCCAATCCATGTCGCACTGAAATCATTACCTTGTATAAGGCTTAGTGAATCTCGTATTCTAACACTTGGGCATCCTCACAAGCGTTGCAGAATTTCTCTTGTCCACGAACGGAGTTCGGATAATCCATTGGTTCTGCAAGCTGAACAAAACATCTATCGTATCTTCACAACTCTCTGGCTTTCGTATATTCCTAAGAAAACGTGTGCTGATCCATCATAGCTTCTTCCATAAATCCTATTCATTTCATAATCAATCCTTTATTACATCCTTGCTTTCTTCAAAATTCTAACTCAAAAGTAATTTATTACAAATGCTGCCATCCACATTGTTCGGTATGGTCAAGCGTTTCTGCGAACATTATTCATTTGTCTCTCTTGGAGGTACTTTAGTTCCACTGGAACTTTCCAATGTGTTCCTTGAAATCATCCATCTTTTGCTTTCTCATGGTGGCCATGAGCTTCATCTCCATCATCTCCGCACGTACCTCACTCACGTATTCCTGGGTATGACGGAGTCTTGCTTCAAGTATTTCTCCGATCTGACGTATGGCTTCCATGGCAGCTTCACGAACAGCATCAAAGAAGGTTGCTCGTGGTACATGTGAAATGAAAAAGTATTGCCCCATAGTCTTTGGACAAACTCCTTTCACATGATGGAGGTGTACTTCCACATACCAAAGTTCTACTCCACTTTCCATGAATGGGTAGCCTTTGTAGACTCATCTCCTTCAAGATGAATGTGCTTCATCATGTCCTTCAGGATTTTCGGGTAATCATGATCACTGGTCAGGGTCATGATCGTTTCTAGGCCCTTGAGGAATGACTCGTAGAGAGTTGTCATCTGCAGGTGTCAGTGAATAGTTACTCACAGGAATGTATATGTCTCCTTAGTTATGGTACATTCCTACTCAGTGGATCCTGTGGGTTTACCAATTACTACCACACTTAAAATGAATTATACTCATGTCTGCATAGACCATATTTTCTCATATCCTCATAATGTTTAGAGATCTTTGTTCAATGAGAAACAACGCATATAGTTTCAACATATGCAATCATGAGACAATAAATTCCATTTATTCATGATGTTATGACAATCTCAGGGACTTTTGTTACAAAAAAATTCATTCCATGATCTCATGAAAAATAAGAGTGCTTCAGGTTCCACTTATTGCCACTGTCAAAACTTATCTACTCCATTTTAGCTTTCTTCCTTTGTGTACAATCACTAGCATAATGTCCTGCTTCCTTACAACGAAAGCAAATGAGTTCTGACAAGTCTCGAGGCTTCTTAGAGTTTGCTTTTGCTCCTTGGATTTCCGGCTTCCTTCCTGAGCACATGTATTTGTGGTGGCCAAATTCCATGCACTTGTAACATCTGACATGACTCAAGTCTATATCTACAGAGATTTGGCTCTTCTGAGGGTACTTTTTCTTCTTTCCGGACTCCTTTATTTGGCCAGTTCTTCTATTTCAAGTGGATCAAACTCCACTTTTTCCGTCGGGAAGTTTCCCAGATACTCTTGGCTTCTCTTCGTGCAATCTTGTGAATAATGTCCTTCTTCTCCACATGAGTATCATGCATTGGAGAAAAATCTGGTCAGACCTTGTCCATCAGGGTCTTCAATATTTTCGTTCATCATCGTTTCTTCTAGAATCTTCTTCTTGAGTGTTTCCTTCACTACATCTTTCTGCTTCTTGACAACTTGTTGCACCTTGGGGTAAATGTGACACTGAGCTGGGTAGTGGGTGATTCCTTCACAAAGGAAACAAGTCACCTGACTACTTGGGCACTCCTCAGCTGGGTGATTTTCTTCACAATGAGTGCATCCATGCTTGTGCTCTTCCTGAGTGTGTCCTATTTCTCCACAGATCTTGCATGCACAAGTCTTCTCCTTCGGATTGTCATAGCACTTCTGAATAAGTCAGGATCTTAACAGAGTGTTCTTGAATTCGTCCCAAGTTTCTGCTCCACTAAATCCTTCTATGGCATGGTGCATTTTCCACCAGATTGCAGCACTTTGTGTAAAGTACTGAAGAGCATGTTCCACTTCATACTTCCTTGAGATCAAGTTGCTCCCGAAGTGGTTCTCCATGTTCTGAATCCATATCTCAGCTTCCAGCTGGGTCATTGGTCCAGAGACTACAAGTCCAGCTTCATACTCCATCTGGTAGGGTTGAGGTTTTGGGGATCAGACGGGTAAGAGAGGGAGGGAGATACACACAATACAAACAATATTTTTTAGAATAGGTTTTATTTGTGGCCATCGGAAAACACACACCAATGACGGCTCACAAATCATCGTATCTAACATGGGTATATAAGAGGGGTTTGGACTTCTAATGGTCATATAAATATTCGAACGCTTCAGGGTCTTCGAATTCTTCGGGTCTTGAGAGTCTTCAATTGGTGTATCTTCAATTTCCATGATGAAATCCTCTTTACTTTGAAGTAGAACTCCGTTGATTCTTCATGAGGACAAAGGGGTAAGGGGATTGTCTAACTATTTGAGGTGAGAGAGAACATTTGATGAAATCAGAAGAGATGAGAAGTAAAAGGTGTTACTGAAGAATTTTTTGAGAGATCCTATCCTAAGAAATTTCCAGTTTCTAGGGTCACGTCCTACAGTCAACATGTGCTCTGATACCATTTCTGTAGCGACCCGACTCAAAACGAGTCAAGCCTCTGTGTTTCTGTGCCATCCCTGGATCAGTATGCTGGCACACACAGTACATCAATGTATATATCAAAGTGCAATCACATGTAAATAGCGTAAAACTGATATATACCTTAAATATCTCAGCGGAAGCAGTCAAGGGAGTGGAGTCCCAATAAACACCAACGGCAAGTTGAGTGTAGACCGTAACCCTGAATCGTACTCTTACTCGTCGAAGAAGAATATCTGCAACATAAGACGTTGCAGCCGTGTAGGTCAGCATATTGAATATGCCGGCAAGTCACATAAGAGAAGGGTGAAAAGTAATCATCTGTACTATATGCATATATGGCAGGTGGGGCTATCAGTTTTTAGCGAAAAGCAAGTTTTCTCCTACATCAAGATGAGGGTTAAAAGCAAAATGCTACTACGTTGTTTGTTGTTAACGAGATGGTTCCGTCAACCAATTTTCGTACCCGAGTTGTCAATAATTCCCACATCAATATTATTATTTGTGTTGAGAAATCCAGATAACTTCAGTTCCTTTGGCTCAAATTGTCCATGACCGTGGACACGGCTAATCGATTAGGTTTGAGTACTCTGCAGAGTTTTGCACACGTTCCCCACAAGATTAGATCGCCTCCGTGTATGTCCTCGCACTTTAGGGTGTTTGAAGACCGGATGATCAAAACATGGTCTTTCAACGGGTCCCTGTGAATCCCTGTCGGTGCCCATCCATTCCTACCGTTCTTCTACATCTGCTACCATTGCGTGTCTAGAGTCGCCACGTTGTCCAACCAAGCCAGAGCCCATAATGACTTGTGGCTGTGCAGGTAAGCCTTGGGTCTTGAAAATATCCGTCCGTCTCTTTGAGCCTGGGTGAAGCTTTCCGCAGGATGTCATGGCCTCTCCAGCATCCCGGGTCATCCACTGGGTTCTCCAGGGAGCCGATCAACCGTCCTTCACCCAGAGTTGCATTGCGTCCGAGGTCTTGAAAATCTTGTCTTAACCGGTCTTGATTATTTAATCAACCTCGCATCACTCGTGTTATGCACTCAACCGAAATCCCGTCTACTCAAGCATAGCAATATGAAATTTGTCGTCCCGGGGCCAAGTATCGGGGTTGTTGGGTGCCTACCACATGATACTACAACCTATACTAAAATTTCCAAGTACCTAAGCAGTGGGCATAGGATGGTAGAACTACGATGCATAAAACATAGGTGATAGTATGATCAAAGTGACTTGCGTGGTGATGTTGACGAAGAAGAATTTTCGTTCTCGGGAAATACGTGATAGAACTATTCGTCACTCTCCGATGAAATCTATATAATCAAACATAGTATTCACATAAGCACTCACACTAGCAATCATTCTAGCAATCAATTAACAAACAGCAATAAAAGTTGATGCAATCAAAAATCAATAAGAGAGAGCGAATAAAAATCCAAAGGAAACTTCAAAGAAGCTAGGAAGCCTTCTACTACATCAAACACTATATAGTTTTTGTTCTAACTGAAAATAAAACACTAAAATAGAAAAAATAACAGAAAACAAAACATAAAATAACTAAGATAACAGAAGTAAAATTTACAAAACAATATTATTTTATAAGTATTTTCAAAATAGGAAAACAAACTAGCAATGCAATCAATTCGCAAGTTAGTATAGAACTAGAATTGATTCCATGCAAAGAAATAAGAATAAAATCAAAACTTGTTGCAAAACTACTGTTAACTAACATAAACAAAACAATAACCTTTCTGAAATATAAAAGAAAATAATTTAAAAACAATTTACAGAAAAATAAATAGCCATAATTCTAAAAGAGGTGAAACAGAAATTGTTTCACAAGAAACAAATACTCAGATATATCTGAAATTTTTACCACTGGTAACTAAGATCACTAGTGATCAGTAGCAAAAGGAATCAAATTAAAAGCTATTTTTAAACTCCTGGAATAGGCAAAACATGGTTTAAATAAAATCTGATCTAATTCAAATTTTATAAATCCAAAGATAGACAAATTATACATCTGCAGAAACTACATAAAATTTGTGATCCAACGCAAAAAGAATCACCTAATTCGGAGTTATAGACTAATAGATATGAATTTTCTAAAATTGCAATTTTCTGAAAAAACTGCAATACGGGAGGGCTGGGGCACGCAGGGGTGTGGTGCAGCGAGGGTAGGGGCCATGGGGAGGTCGGCAGGGAGCTCCTGGACTCGACCGGTGCAGGGTTACTCCGGCGAGGTGGCCGGAGGCTAGAGGCGATGAGGGTGGCGTCTCTTCGGGAAAATGGAACGAGGACGCCGGGTGGGTTCTTATAGGGGGCTCGGGAGGAGCTGGGATGGAAGGGAGAGGGAGATCGGGAAGGGAGGATTTCCGTGTCCATGGCTAAGGAAGGTCGTGTGCAAGTGAGGAAGGAGATAGAGGAAGAAGAAGATCCTGTTGGGCCAGTTTTTGGAAAGGTCTTAATGGGCCACCGTTTATTTCCATTTAAACACAATTTCTTTCCTTTTTCAAAACTAGGAAACTAAAACGATAAAAGGGAAATCAAATCAATTCGGAATATAGAGTTTCTATATACTAAAATTATCAGAAAAATAAAATCTAAATGATGGGCATTTTGCACGGCCAAAATAAAAACTTAAAAAAATGTTTTTCCCAATAATCCCTAAAAGAATTATTTCTTTTTGCAAATATTTTCTCAAATAAATCTTGGGTTTCATAGCTCAAATATTTCAAAGAATATCCCCGGGTTTTGGAGGGTCATGTTTCTCCTCTCTTTTTCTTGCTTGACAAGATATGGTTCCGGCATTCCGTGAGTGTGGAAGAAACAAAATGCAAAGCAAAATCGAAAGGAATTCCAATGCCACCTTGATTCAAATTCTTTATAGTTGAAGAAGTCATGCTATCTCCTCTCGCTGATTTTTTTAAAAAAGATGAATTTGAATTCACAGGAAAAAGGGGAAAGTCATTTTATTCCCTCTCATTCAAAGTTTTGAAAAGTTTCAAATTTCACTCAAGTTTCAATCACTCAAGCAAACAAACAAACAATCTTATAATTTTATTAACATTCCAAAATTTGGGATGTTACAACATGTAAACCTACCCCTGCCACCTATATAAGGAGGGGTAAGGCGCCGCAAGAGGGAACAGTTAGGTTAAGCCATGACAAGTTCAAGTCATTAGGGATACACAGATTAGACACCCTCGAGATTAGAGGTAGCGATTCCGCACCCTTGTGTTCGAGATCATCATCTTCATCAATGAAACACAAGCAGTACATAGGCTTTTACCTCCAGAGTAGGGGCCGAACCTGGGTAAACTCGCGTCTCTCGATTCCAACCAACCCCTCTCAAGCCACCACACAGATGCGATGGCTCCACACCTAAGTCCTTGCACAAGTACATATGCCGTGATAAAACCAAGTCAGTTTTCATCGTTGTTCGTTTTGAGATAAACCACACATGCACGCACCTGCGGCATCGTTAAAATCTTGTTTTCAAAAGTCTGTATAAAATATTCTCTGATTGGGTTGAAAGTTGGTGTGAGGTCTCATTTTATTGTAGGTAAGGCCACGTGCCAAAAAATTTCGCAATCGGAGTTCATTTGATATCCGAACGGTCGACCGTAGCGACACCATCATCGGTTTAAGTGTCAGACGTTTTGATGTTTTGAAACTCTGTCACGGGTCGCATTGTTTCCCCCTCATCCCTACATAGCCCAACTGCACAGCCCACTAGACCCACCTAGCCACTCCCTTTGTAAGTGGTCGTCAGATCGCGATCGAACGGATGAGTGATACGTCTCCAACGTATCTATAATTTTTTATGGTTTCATGCTATTATCTTGTCAAACTTTGGATGTTTTGCATGCCTTTTATATATGTTTTGGGACTAACTTATTAACTCAGTGCCAAATGCCAGTTCTTGTTTTTTCCAAGTTTTTGACCCCTTTTAGAGGAGATTTTGAAACGGAGTCCAAACGGAAGAAAATCCCCGAAAATATTTTTTCCGTAATGGAAGAAGATCGGGAAGCTTGAGAGCCAAGGAAGGGGAGCCTCAGGGGCCCCACAAGCCCCCACCTCGCGGCCAGGGGGAGGCTGCGGCCCACAGACTTGTGGGCCCCCTGAGCGCCCCTGACCTAGGGGTTGCGCCTATAAATTCCCTAAAAATCCAAAAACATCAGGAGATCATCGAAATTACTTTTCCGCCGCCGCAAGCTTCTGTCTCCGCAAGATCCCATCTGGGGCACGTTCTCGTGCCCTGCCGGAGGGGAGATTCGGATACGGAGGGCTTCTTCATCAACACCATGACCTCTCCGATGATGCGTGAGTAGTTCACCATAGACCAACGGGTCCATAGCTAGTAACTAGATGGCTTCTTCTCTCTCTTGGATCTTCAATACAAAGTTCTCCATGATCTTCATGGAGATCTATCCGATGTAATCTTCTTTTGCGGTATGTTTGTCGAGATCCGATGAATTGTAGATTTATGATCAGATTATCTATGAATCTTATTTGAGTTTCTTCTGATCTATATTATGCAAGATTTCATATCCTTGTAATTCTCTTCGAGTTGTGGGTTTTGTCTGGCCAACTAGATCTAAGTTTCTTGCAATGGGATAAGTGCTTGCTTTTGGGTTCATACCGTGCGGTGACCTCACCCAGTGACAGAAAGGGTAGCGAGGCACGCATCGTATTGTTGCCATCAAGGTTACACAGATGGGGTTTTCATCATTGGTTTGAGATTATCCCTCTACATCATGTCATCTTGCTTAAGGCGTTACTCTGTTCGTCATGAACTCAATACACTAGATGCATGCTGGATAGCGGTCGATGTGTGGAGTAATAGTAGTAGATGCAGAATCTATCGGTCTACTTGTCTCGGACGAGATGCCTATATGTATGATCATTGGCTTAGATATCGTCATGAATTTGCGCGGTTCTATCAATTGCTCGACAGTAATTTGTTCACCCACCGTGATATTGGCTATTTTAAGAGAAGCCTCTATTGAACACTATGGCCTCTGGTCTACTCCACACCATATTTTCAGCCTTACACTTTTTACTTCGTTGCACTTTTCGCCTTCAGATCTTACTTTGCAAACAATCTTGAAGGGATTGACAACCCTTTTGAAGCGTTGGGTGCAAGCTTGTTTGTGTTTGCGCAGGTACTCTGGACTTGACGAGACCCTCCTTCTGGATCGATACCTTGGTTCTCAAACTGAGGGAAATAATTACTGCTCCTGTGCTGCATCACCCTTTCCTCTTCAAGGGAAAAACCAACACGAACAAGAGAAGTAGCAAGAAGAATTCCTAGCGCCAAGGAGGGACTTTTGTTACCGTAGCAGAAGAATTTTTGGGGTTGTTGCCGGGGAGGAATATCAAGTCAAGAACTCATCCAAGTAGGTGTCGCAAACTCATCTCTTGCATTTACTTTGTTTGCCAGTTGCCTCTTGTTTTCCTCTCCCCCACTTCACCAATTTTCCTTTTTCGTTTGCCTTTTTCGTTCGCATTTTCGTTCGCCCTTTTCTCGCCTGCTCTTTGTTTGCTTGTGTGCTTGCTTGCTTACTGAAGTCACCATGAATGAAAACACCAAACTTTGTGACTTCTTGAATACTAATAATAATGATTTTATTAGTACTCCGATTGCTCCCGCCACTAGTGCGGAGTCATACGAAATCAATGCCGCTTTAGTGAATCTTGTTATGAAAGAGCAATTATCTGGCCTTCCTATTGAAGATGCCGCATCCCATCTCAATACCTTCATTGAGCTTTGCGATATGCAAAAGAAAAAAGATGCGGATATTGACGTGATTAAATTGAAGCTTTTTCCTTTCTCGTTGCGAGATCGCGCAAAAACTTGGTTTTCTTCTTTTCCCAAAAATAGTATCGATTCTTGGGATAAGTGCAAAGATGCTTATATATCCAAGTATTTTCCGTCGGCTAAGATCATCTCCTTCTGTAATGACATCATGAATTTCAAGCAACATGATCATGAACATGTTGCACAATCTTGGGAGAGAATGAAATTTATGATTAGAAATTGTCCCGCTCATGGCTTGAGTCTTTGGATGAGTATTCAAATCTTTTATGTTGGCTTGAATTTCGCTTCTAGAAATATCTTGGACTCCGCCTTAGGTGGAACGTTCATGGAAATCACGTTAGGGGAAGCCACAAAGCTCTTAGACAACATCATGACGAACTACTCTCAGTGGCACACTGAAAGGTCACCTACTAGTAAGAAGGTATATGCTATAGAAGAAATTAACTCATTGAGTTCTAAGATGGATGAGCTAATGAATTTGGTTGCTAGTAGAAGTGCTCCTTTGGATCCTAATGATATGCCCTTGTCTTGTTTTATTGAGATTAGCAACGCTAGCTTGGACGTTAATTTTGTTGGTAGGAATAACTTTGGCAACAACAATGCTTTTAGAGGAAACTATGTTCCTAGGCCTTTTCCTAGTAACTCCTCTAATAATTTTGGCAACTCCTACAACAATACACATGGAAATTACAATAGATTACCCTCTGATCTAGACAGTAATATCAAAGAGTTCATCAACTCTCAAAAGATTTTCAATGCGTCCATATAGGTAAAGCTACTCAAAATTGACGATTTGGCTAAGAGCGTTGATAGAATGTCTAGTGATGTTGATGCTTTGAAAGTTAGATGTGCTCCTCCCAAAATCAACATGGATTAAACTTTGAAAGCTATGCGTGTTTCCATGATTGAGAGACAAGAAAGAACCGCCCAAATTCATGCTAGACATGAATGGCTTAAAAAGGTGTGTTCTCGTGATGAGAATCACGAAGAACTTAAAGTGCTTGGTGTGACTCCCATTGAATCTCTGTTTTCTTGTGTCAAACCTAATGATTATCGGGCTAGATATGAATCCACTTTGGTTGAAAAGTGCCCCAACGATTCGGAGTCCATCTATCTTGATGCTAAAAGCATTAAAAGTGGAGTAGAAGATGTTAAAACTTTGAGTAGTAATGAAATTACTACCGTGGATTTCAAGGAATTCAATTATGATAGTTGCTCCTTGATTGAATGCATTTCTTTGATGCAATCCATGTTAAACTCTCCACACGCTTATTGCCAAAACAAGGCCTTTACCGGTCATATCGTCAAAGCTATGATAAAATATCTTGAAGAGAAACTTGAATTGGAAGTCTCTATCCCCAGAAAGGTTCATGATGAGTGGGAACCTACCATCAAAATCAAAATCAAAAACTATGAGTTCAATGCTTTGTGTGATTTGGGTGCTAGTGTTTCTGCGATTCCAAAGTCTTTATGTGATGTTCTGGGTTTTAATGAGATTGAAGACTCTTCTCTTAATTTGAATCTTGCTGATTCTACTGTCAAGAAACCCATGGGAAGGATCAATTATGTTCTTATTATTGCAAATAGGAACTATGTACCCGTGGATTTCATTATGCTTGACATTGATTGCAATCCTACACGCCCTATTATTCTTGGTAGACCTTTCCTAAGGACTATCGGTGCTATCATCGATATGAAGGAAGGGAATATTAGATTTCAATTCCCTTTAAGGAAGGGCATGGAACACTTTCCTAGAAAGAAAATAAGATTGCCTTATTAATCCATGATGAGGGCCACTTATGGTTTGAGCACCAAAGACGATGATACGTGATTCTATCGCTTTTACGCCTAGCTAAGGGCGTTAGACAGTAGCACTTGTTGGGAGGCAACCCAATGAATTTATCTTTTTCTTTCTGTTTTGTTGCGTCCACACCATTACAATTCTGTTGTGATTGTGTTTTTTGTGTTTCCTTTTGTGTTTGAGCCAAGCAAAACCTTTATGACTAGTCTTGGTAATGGTTGTTTGATCCTGCTGGAAAAAGACAGAAACTTTTCGCTCACGAGATGATTTTTCATTTTTATTCAGAAAGATATTTTGAGTTGATTATTTTTGCTGCTCGTAGATATGCTTTTTTCCCAGGCCGTCGTAATTGTTCAGATTTTTTGAGGTACCATAAGTATACGAATTATACAGATTGCTACAGACTGGACTGTTTTTGACAGATTCCGTTTTTGTTGAGTTGGTTGCTTATTTTTATGAAGCTATGGTTAGTATCGGGGGGTACTAGCCATGGTAAAGTGAGAATACGGTATCCCATCATCAATATAGATAGAATTAAAGTTTGCTACAGTACCAAAAGAAGTGGTAGTTTGTTTTCTTGTGCTAATGTTATCACGAGTTTCAGTTTAAGTTTTGTGTTGTGAAGTTTTCAAGTTTTGGGTGATGTTCTCATGGACGATGAGATAAGGAGTGGAAAGAGCTCAAGCTTGGGGATTCCAAAGGCATCCCAAGCCAAATTCAAGGACACCAAAAAGCCTAAGCTTGGGGATGCCCCAGGAAGGCATCCCCTCTTTCGCCTTTAATCCATCGGTAACATTACTTGGAGCTATATTTTTATTCACCACATGATATGTGTTTTTGCTTGGAGCGTCTTGTATCTTAGGAGTCTTTTCTTTTTGTTGTGTCACAATCATCCTTGCTGCACACCTTTTTGAGAGGGAGAGACATGCACTCATCGTGATTTTGCTAGAATGCTCATATTGCTTCACTTATATCTTTTGAGCTAGATACTTTTGCTCTATGTGCTTCACTTATATCTTTTAGAGCACGTCGGTGCATGATTTGGTAGTTGGCTTATGCTATGAAAGTAGTCCCAAAGGTGATAGATACCCAAAGAGGA
The DNA here is from genome assembly GCF_904849725.1 of Hordeum vulgare subsp. vulgare. Lineage (NCBI taxonomy): Eukaryota > Viridiplantae > Streptophyta > Magnoliopsida > Poales > Poaceae > Hordeum > Hordeum vulgare. The sequence goes on along the minus strand of NC_058518.1, from coordinate 144,915,580 downwards.
TGCAAAAACCTCCATCTTCATGTGCATTGAATAGAAAGAGAAGTTTTGATTCCTCTCAAATAGTTTTGAGACGTGGATTTGGTAATATAAAGAGTTATGTTAGTAGGGTGTTGTGAATCTAGAAATACTTGTGTTGAGTTATGTTAGGGTAATATTAAGAGTTATGGTGAACCGCTATGTTAGTAAGTCGGAGCATAATTGATCTATCGATTTTCATCCTTTGTGTTGAGGTCGGGATCGCGCGATGGTTTACACCTACCAACCCATCCCCTTGGAGTATGCGTTTAGCACTTTGTTTCGATTACTAATAAAAACTTTCGCAACAAGTATGTGAGTTCTTCATGATTAATGTGAGTCCATGGTATAGATGCACTTTCACCTTCCACCATTGCAAGCATCTCTAGTGCCGCGCAATTTTCGCCGGTGCACAAACCCACCAAATTCCTTCCTCAAAACAGCCACCATACCTACCTACTATGGCATTTTCATAGCCATTCCGAGATATATTGCCATGCAACTCCCACCGTTTCATGTCATGACTTGTGCCGTCACTCTCGTATTGCCATTGCATGATTGTAAGATAGCTAGCGAGATGCTTCAACGTCATACGCCATGCTAGATCGTTGCACATCCCGGTACACTCCCGGAGGCATCTCCTATGGAGTCATCATCATTGTGAGCTTTGAGCTGTGAGTAAATAAAAGTATGATATCATCATTATTAGAGCATTGTCCCATGTGAGGAAAAAAAAAGAGGCCAAAGAGCCCAAAAAAATAGAAAATAAAAGAAAATAAAAAAAGAGACCTAAGAGCCCAAATGAAAAAAAAGAGAGAAGGGACAATGCTACTATCTTTTTCCACACGTGTGCTTCATAATAGCACCATGTTCTTCATGATTGAGAGCTTCTAGCTTTGTCACTGCCATATGCTAGTGGGAATCTTCATTATATAACTTGGCTTGTATATTCCAATGATGGGCTTCCTCAAAATTTCCCTAGGTCTTCGTGAGCAAGCAAGTTGGATGCACACCCACTAGTTTTTCCTTTTGAGCTTTCACATACTTATAGCTCTAGTGCATCTCTTGTATGGCAATCCCTACTCATTCACATTGATATCTATTAATGGGCATCTCCATAGCCTATTGATACGCCGAGTCAATGTGACCATCTCCTCCTTTTTTGTCTCACAACCACCACCACACTCTATTCCACCTATAGTGCTATATCCATGGCTCACGCTCATGTATTGCGCGATAGTTATAAAAAGTTTGAGGAAGTAAGAGTGCGAAAACAATTACTTGGCCAATACCGGGGTTGTGCATTAATTACTTTAGTTGTGTGAGGATGATGGAGCATAGCCAGACTATATGATTTTGTAGGGATAACTTTCCTTGGCCTTGTTATTTTGAAAGTTCATCATTACTTTGCTAGTTTGCTTGAAGTATTATTGTTTTCATGTCAATATAAAACTATTGTTTCGAATCTTACGGATCCGAACATTCATGTCACGTGAAATAAGTTGCAAAGGACAACTATGCTAGGTAGCATTCCACATAAAAAATTCACTCTTTATCACTTCCCTACTCGAGGACGAGCAGGAGTTAAGCTTGGGGATGATTGATACGTCTTCAACGTATCTATAATTTTTCATGGTTTCATGCTACTATCTTGTCAAACTTTGGATGTTTTGCATGCCTTTTATATATTTTTTGGGACTAACTTATTAACTCAATGCCGAGTGCCAGTTTCTGTTTTTTCCATGTTTTGGACCCCTTCAGGGGAGATTTTGAAACTGAGTCCTAACGGATGAAAATCCCCGAAAAGATTTTTTCGTAATGAAGAAGATCGAAAAGCTTCAGAGCCAAGGCAGGGGAGCCTCAGGGGCCCCACAAGCCCCCGCCCCGCGGCCAGGGGGAGGCCGCGGCCCACAGGCTTGTGGGCCCCCTAAGCGCCCCCTGACCTAGGGGTTGTGCCTATAAATTCCCTAAAAATCCAAAAAAAAAAAAACAGCATATCATCGAAATTACTTTTTCGCTGCTGCAAGCTTTTGTGTCCACAAGATCCCATCTGGGGCATGTTCTGGTGCCCTGCTGGAGGGGAGATTCGGATATGGAGGGCTTCTTCATCAACACCATGACCTCTCCTATGATGCGTGAGTAGTTCACCATATACCTACGGGTCCATAGCTAGTAACTAGATGGCTTCTTCTCTCTCTTGGATCCGCAATACAAAGTTCTCCATGATCTTCATGGAGATCTATCCGATGTAATCTTCTTTTGCGGTGTGTTTGTCGAGATCCGATGAATTGTAGATTTATGATCAGATTATCTATGAATCTTATTTGAGTTTCTTCTGATCTCTCTTATGCATGATTTCATATCCTTGTAATTCTCTTCGAGTTGTGGGTTTTGTCTGGCCAACTAGATCTATGATTCTTGCAATGGGAGAAGTGCTTGGTTTTGGGTTCCTACCGTGCGGTGACCTCACCCAGTGACAGAAGGGGTAGCGAGGCACGCATCGTGTTGTTGCCATCAAGGGTAAAAAGATGGGGTTTTCATCATTGGTTTGAGATTAGCCCTCTACATCATGTCATCTTGTTGGGGAACGTCGCATGGGAAACAAAAATTTTCCTACGCGCACGAAGACCTATCATGGTAATGTCCATCTACGAGAGGGGATATTCGATCTACGTACCCTTGTAGACCGCACAGCAGAAGCGTTAAGAAACGCGGTTGATGTAGTGGAACGTCCTCACGTCCCTCGATCCGCCCCGCGAACCGTCCCGCGATCAGTCCCACGATCTAGTGTCGAACGAACAGCACCTCCGCATTCAGCACACGTACAGCTCGACGATGATCTCGGCCTTCTTGATCTAGCAAGAGAGACGGAGAGGTAGAAGAGTTCTCCGGCAGCTTGACGGCGCTCCGGAGGTTGGTGGTGATCTTATCTCAGCAGGGCTCCGCCAGAGCTCTGCAGAAACGTGATCTAGAGGAAAAACCGTGGAGGTATGTGGTCGGGCTGCCGTGGAAAAGTCGTCTCAAATCAGCCCTAAAACCTCCGTATATATAGGGGGAAGAGGGGGAGCCTTGCCTTGGGGTCCAAGGACCCCCAAGGACTTCGGCTGAGCCAAGGGGGGAAGGTCTCCCCTTCCAAACCGAATCCAACTTGGTTTGGAAGGTGGAGTCCTTCTTCCCTTTCCCACCTCCTCCTTTTTTTCTTTTCTCTTTGATTTTCTTCCTATCGCGCATAGGGCCTTCTTGGGCTGTCCCACCAGCCCACTAAGGGCTGGTGCGCCACCCCCAAGGCCTATGGGCTTCCCCGGGGTGGGTTGACCCCCCCCCCCCCCCCGGGTGAACACCCGGAACCCATTCGTCATTCCCGATACATTCCCGGTAACTCCGAAAACCTTCCGGTAATCAAATGAGGTCATCCTATATATCAATCTCCGTTTCCGGACCATTCCGGAATCCCTCGTGACGTCTGTGATCTCATCCGGGACTCCGAACAACATTCGGTAACCAACCATATAACTCAAATATGCATAAAACAATGTCGAACCATAAGTGTGTAGACCCTGCGGGTTCGAGAACTATGCAGACATGACCCGAGAGACTCCTCGGTCAATATCCAATAGCGGGACCTCGATGCCCATATTGGATCCTACATATTCTACGAAGATCTTAACGTTTCAACCTCAGTGCCAAGGATTCATATAATCCCGTATGTCATTCCCTTTGTCCTTCGGTATGTTACTTGCCCGAGATTCGATCGTGAGTATCCGCATACCTATTTCAATCTCGTTTACCGGCAAGTCTCTTTACTCGTTCCGTAATACAAGATCACGTAACTTACACTAAGTCACATTGCTTGCAAGGCTTGTGTGTGATGTTGTATTACCGAGTGGGCCCCGAGATACCTCTCCATCACACGGAGTGACAAATACCAGTCTCGATCCATACTAACTCAACTAACACCTTTGGAGATACCTGTAGAGCATCTTTATAGTCACCCAGTTACGTTGCGACATTTGATACACACAAAGCATTCCTCCGGTGTCAGTGAGTTATATGATCTCATGGTCATAGGAACAAATACTTGACACGCACAAAACAGTAGCAACAAAATGACACGATCAACATGCTACGTCTATTAGTTTGGGTCTATTCCATCACATGATTCTCCTAATGATGTGATTCCGTTATCAAGTAACAACACTTGCCTATGGCCAGGAAACCTTGGCCATCTTTGATCAATGAGCTAGTCAACTAGAGGCTTACTAGGGAGAGTGTTTTGTCTATGTATCCACACAAGTATTGTGTTTCCAATCAATACAATTATAGCATGGATAATAAACGATTATCATGAACAAAGAAATATAACAATAACTAATTTATTATTGCCTCTAGGGCATATTTCCAACAGTCTCCCACTTGCACTAGAGTCAATAATCTAGTTCACATCACCATGTGATTCCAACGAATCCAACACCCATATAGTTATGGGGTCTGATCACGTCTTGCTCATGAGAGAGGTTTTAGTCAACGGTTCTGAAATTTTCAGATCCGTGTGTTCTTTACAAATCTTTATGTCATGTTATAGATGCTGCTACTATGTGCTATTCGGAAATACTCCAAATATCTACTCTACTATATGAATCCGTTTCACTACTCATAGTTATTCGGATTAGTGTCAAAGCTTGCATCGACGTAACCCTTTACGACGAACTCTTTAACCACCTCCATAATCGAGAAAAATTCCTTAGTCCATCAGTTACTAAGGATAAATTTTGACCGCTGCTAGTGATTCAATCATGGATCACTCTCTGTACCTCTCAACAGACTTTGAGTCAAGGCACACATCAGGTGCGGTACCCAGCATGGCATACTTCAGATTCTACGGCCAAGGCATAGAAGACGACCTTCGTCTATTCTCTTTATTCTGCCGTGGTCGGGTTTTGGGTCTTACTCAAATCCACACCTTACAACACAACCAAGAACTCCTTCTTTGCTAATCTATTTTGAACTCCTTCAAAAACTTGTCAAGGCATGCATCTTGTTGAAACTTTCATTAAGCGCTTTCGATCTATCTCCATAGATCTTTGATGCTCAACGTTCAAGTAGCGCAATCCAGGTACTCCTTTCAAAACTCCTTTCAAACAACCTTGTATGCTTTACAGAAATTCTACATTACTTCTGATCCACAATATGTCAACCACATATACTCATCAGAAATTCTATAGTGCTCCCACTCACTTCTTTGGAAATACAAGTTTCTCATAAACCTTGTACAAACCCAAAATCTTTGATCATCTCATCAAAGTGTATAATCCAACTCCGAGATGCTTGCACCAGTCCATTGAAGGATCAGTGGAGCTTGCATACTTGCTAGTATCTTTAGGATCGACAAAACCTCCTGGTTGTATCACATACAATGTTTGCTCAAGGAATCCATCGAGGAAACAATGTTTTGACATCCTATGTGCAATATTTCATAAAAATGCAGCAACTACTAACATAATTCTAACTGACTTTTAGCATCGCTACGAGTGAGAAAGCCTCATCATAGTCAACTGTTTGATCTTGTCGGAAACATCTTTGCGACAAGTCGAGCTTTTCTTAATAGTGACTTATCACCATCATCGTCTGTCTTCCTTTTAAAGATACATCGTTACTCAATAGTCCTATGACCATCAAGTAGTTCTTCCAAAGTCTACACTTTGTTTTCATACATGGATCCTCTCTCGGATTTCATGGCTTCTAGCCATTTGTCGGAATCCGGGCCCACCATTGCTTTCTTCATAACTCGTAGGTTCACTGTTGCTCAACAACATGACCTCCAAGACAGGGTTACCGTACCACTCTGTAGTAGTACGCGACCTTGTCAACCTACGAGGCTTGTAGTAACTTGATGCGATGCTCGATGATCACCATCATCAGCTTTCACTTCAATTGGTGTAGGCGCCACAGTAACAACTTCCTACGCCCTGCTACACACTGGTCGAAGTGATGGTTCAATAACCTCATCAAGTTCTACCACCCTCCCACTCAATTCTTTCAAGAGATACCTTTCCTCGAGAAAGGATCCGTTTCTAGAAACAAACACTTTGCTTTCGGATCTGAGATAGGAGATGTACCCAACTGTTTTGGATATCCTATGAACATGCATTTATCCGCTTTGGGTTCGAGCTTATCAGACTGAAACTTTTTCACATAAGTGTCGAAGCCCTAAACTTTCAAGAAACGACAGTTTAGATTTCTCTAAACCTCAGTCTATACTGTGTCATTTCAACGGAAATACGGGGTGCCCTATTTAAAGTGAATGCGGTTGTCTCTAATGCATAACTCATAAACGATAGTGGTAATTCAATAAGAGACATCATAGTATGCACCATACCAAATAGTGCGTGGCTACGACGTTCAGACACATCATCACACTATGATGTTCCAGGTGGCATGAACTGCGAAACAATTTCCACGTTGTCTTAACTGTGTACCAAAACTCGTAACTCAGATATTCATTTCTATGATCATATCGTAGACAGTTTATCCTCTTATTACGACGAACTTCACTCTGAAACAGAATTGAACTTTTCAATATTTCAGACTCTTGATTCATTAAGTAAATACTCTCGTATCTGCTCAAATCGTCATTTAAGTAAGAACATAACGATATCCACTGCGTGCCTCAACACCCATTGGACTGCATACATCAAAAATGTATCACTTCCAACAAGTTACTATCTTGTTTCATCTCAATGAAAACAAGGCCTTACTCATGTGGTATGATTTGCATGTCACTAGTGATTCAAAATCAAGTGAGTATAAAGATCCATCAGCATGGAGCCTCTTCATGCAATTTATACCAACATTACTCAAGCGGCAGTTCCACAAGTAAGTGGTACTATCATCATCACCTCGTATCTTTTGGCACCAATATCATGAACATGTGTAACACTACGATCGAGATTCAATAAACCATTGAAGGTGATTATTCAAGAAAATAGAGTAACCATTATTCTCTTTAAATGAATAATCATATTGCAATAAACACGATCCAATCATGTTCATGCTTAACGGAAGCACCAAATAACAATTATTTAGGTTTAACACCAATCTCGATGGTAGAGGGAGCGTGCGACGTTTGATCATATCAACCTTGGAAACACTTCGAACACGTATCGTCACCACACCTTTAGCTAGTCTCCGTTTATGCCGTAGCTTTCATTTCGTGTTACTAATCACTTAGCAACCGAACCGGTATCCAATACCCTCATGCTACTAGGAGTACTAGTAAAGTACACATCAACATCATGTATATCAAATATACTTCTTGCGACTTTTTCCAGCCTTCTTATCTACCAAGTATCTAGAGTTGCTCCGCCTTAGTGATTGTTCCCCTCATTAGAGAAGCACTTAGTCTCGGGTTTGGGTTTAATCTTGGGTCTCTTCATTAGTGCAGCAACTGTTTTGCCGTTTCACGAAGTATCCCTTCTAGCCCTTGCCTTTCTTGAAACTTAGTGGTTTTACAAACCATCAACTATTGATGCTCCTTCTTGATTTCTACTTTCGCAGTGTCAAACATCACGAATCGCTCAAGGATCATTGTATCTATCCTTGATATGTTATAGTTCATCACGAAGCTCTCACAGCTTGGTGGCAGTGACTTTGGAGAACCATCACTATCTCATCTCGAATATTAACTCCCACTTGATTCAAGTGATTGTCGTACTCAGACAATCTGAGCACACGCTCAACGATTGAGCTTTTCTCCTTTACTTTGTGGACAAAGAATCTTGTCGGAGGTGTCGTACCTCTCAACAAGGGCACGAGCATGAAATCACAATTTCATCTCTTTAGAACATCACTTATGTTCTGTGACGTTTCAAAACGTCTTCGGTGCCTTGCTTCTAAGCCATTAAGTATTTTGCACTGAACTATCGTGTAGTCATCAGAAACGTGTATGTCGGATGTTCACAGCATCCACAGACGACGCTCGAGGTGCAGCACACCGAGTGGTGCATTAAGGACATAAGCCTTCTGCGCAGCAACGAGGACAATCCTCTGCAAAGTTTTCTACTATCAACTTTCAACTACATTTTCTCTAGGAACATATAAAAACAGTAGAGCTATAGCACAAGCTACATCGTAATTCGCAAATACCATTAGACTATGTTCATGACAATTAGTTCAATTAATCATATTACTTAAGAACTCCCACTCAAAAAGTACATCTCTCTAGTCATTTGAGTGGTACATGATCCAAATACACTATCTCAAGTCCGATCATCACGTGAGTCGAGAATAGTTTCAGTGGTAAGCATCTCTATGCTAATCATATCAACTATATGATTCATGCTCGACCTTTTGGTCTCATGTGTTCCGAGGCCATGTCTACACATGCTAGGCTCGTCAAGCTTAACCCGAGTGTTCCACGTGTGCAACTGTTTTGCACCCGTTGTATGTGAACGTTGAGTCTATCACACCCGATCATCACGTGGTGTCTCAAAACGAAGAACTGTCGCAACGGTGCACAGTCGGGGAGAACACAATTTCGTCTTGAAATTTTAGTGAGAGATCACCTCATAATTCTACCGTCGTTCTAAGCAAAATAAGGTGCATAAAAGGATTAACATCACATGCAATTCATAAGTGACATGATATGGCCATCATCACGTGCTTCTTGATCTCCATCACCAAAGCACCGGCACGATCTTCTTGTCACCGGCGTCACACCATGATCTCCATCATCATGATCTCCATCAACGTGTCTCCATCGGGGTTGTCGTGCTACTCATGCTATTACTACTAAAGCTACGTCCTAGCAATATAGTAAACACATCTGCAAGCACAAACCTTAGTTTAAAGACAACCCTATGGCTCCTGCCGGTTGTTGTACCATCGACGTGCAAGTCGATATTAACTATTACAACATGATCATCTCATACATCCAATATATCACATCACATCGTTGGCCATATCACATCACAAGCATACCCTGCAAAAACAAGTTAGACGTCCTCTAATTGTTGTTGCATGTTTTACGTGGTGACCATGGGTATCTAGTAGGATCGCATCTTACTTACGCAAACACCACAACGGAGATATATGAATTGACATTTAACCTCATCCAAGGACCTCCTCGGTCAATTCCGATTCAACTAAAGTTGGAGAAACTGACACCCGCCAGTCATCTTTGAGCAACGGAGTTACTCATAGCGATGAAACCAGTCTCTCGTAAGCGTACGAGTAATGTCGGTCCGAGCCGCTTTGATCCAACAATACCGCGGAATCAAGAAAAGACTAAGGAGGGCAGCAAAACGCACATCACCGCCCACAAAAACTTTTGTGTTCTACTCGAGAAGACATCTACGCATGAACCTAGCTCATGATGCCACTGTTGGGTAACGTCGCATGGGAAACAAAAAATTTCTTACGCGCACGAAGACCTATCATGGTGATGTCCATCTACGAGAGGAGATATTCGATCTACGTACCCTTGTAGACCGCACAGCAGAAGCGTTAAGAAACGCGGTTGATGTAGTGGAACGTCCTCACGTCCCTCGATCCGCCCCGCGAACCGTCCCGCGATCAGTCCCACGATATAGTGCTGAACGGACGGCACCTCCGCGTTCAGCACAAGTACAGCTCGACGATGATCTCGGCCTTCTTGATGCAGCAAGAGAGACGGAGAGGTAGAAGAGTTCTCCGGCAGCTTGACGGCGCTCCGGAGGTTGGTGGTGATCTTATCTCAGGAGGGCTCCGCCCGAGCTCCGCAGAAACGTGATCTAGAGGAAAAAACCGTGGAGGTATGTGGTCGGGCTGCCGTGGAAAAGTCGTCTCAAATCAGCCCTAAAACCTCCGTATATATAGGGGGAAGAGGGGGAGCCTTGCCTTGGGGTCCAAGGACCCCCAAGGACTTCGGCCGAACCAAGGGGGGAAGGTCTCCCCTTCCAATCCGAATCCAAATTGGTTTGGAAGGTGGAGTCCTTCTTCCCTTTCCCACCTCCTCCTTTTTTTTTTCTCTTTGATTTTCTTCCTATCGCGCATAGGGCCTTCTTGGGATGTCCCACCAGCCCACTAAGGGCTGGTGCACCACCCCCAAGGCCTATGGGATTCCCTAGGGTGGGTTGCCCCCCCCCCCCCCCCCGGTGAACACCCGGAACCCATTCGTCATTCCCGGTACATTCCCGGTAACTCCGAAAACCTTCCGGTAATCAAATGAGGTCATCCAACATATCAATATTCGTGTCCGGACCATTCCGGAAACCCTCGTGACGTTTGTGATCTCATCCGGGACTCCGAACAACATTCGGTAACCAACCATATAACTCAAATACGCATAAAACAACGTCGAACCTTAAGTGTGCAGACCCTGCGGGTTCGAGAACTATGCAGACATGACCCGATGGACTCCTCGGTCAATATCCAATAGCAGGACCTGGATGCCCATATTGGATCCTACATATTCTACGAAGATCTTATCGTTTGAACCTCAGTGCAAAGGATTCATATAATCCCGTATGTCATTCCGTTTGTCCTTCGGTATGTTACTTGCCCGAGATTCGATCGTGAGTATCCGCATACCTATTTCAATCTCGTTTACCGGCAAGTCTCTTTACTCGTTCCGTAATACAAGATCCCGTAACTTACACTAAGTCACATTGCTTGCAAGGCTTGTGTGTGATGTTGTATTACCGAGTGGACCCCGAGATACCTCTCCGTCACACAGAGTGACAAATCCCAGTCTCAATCCATACTAACTCAACTAACACCTTCGGAGATACCTGTAGAGCATCTTTATAGTCACCCAGTTACGTTGCAACGTTTGATACACACAAAGCATTCCTCCGGTGTCAGTGAGTTATATGATCTCATGGTCATAGGAACAAATACTTGACACGCACAAAACAGTAGCAACAAAATGAGACGATCAACATGCTACGTCTATTAGTTTGGGTCTAGTCCATCACATGATTCTCCTAATGATGTGATCCCGTTATCAAGTAACAAAACTTGCCTATGGCCAGGAAACCTTGGCCATCTTTGATCAACGAGCTAGTCAACTAGAGGCTTACTAGGGACAGTGTTTTGTCTATGTATCCACACAAGTATTGTGTTTCCAATCAATACAATTAGAGCATGGATAATAAACGATTATCATGAACAAAGAAATATAATAATAACTAATTTATTATTGCCTCTAGGGCATATTTCCAACACATCTTGCTTAAGGCGTTACTGTGTTCGTTATGAACTCAATACACTAGATGCATGCTGGATAGCGGTCGATGTGTGGAGTAATAATAGTAGATGCAGAAAGTATCGGTCTACTTGTCTTGGACGTGATGCCTATATGTATGATCATTGTCTTAGATATCGTCATGACTTTGTGCGGTTCTATCAATTGCTCGACAGTAATATGTTCACCCATCGTGATATTTGCTATTTTGAGAGAAGCCTCTAGTGAACACTATGGCCCCCGAGTCTACTCCACACCATATTTTCAGCTTTACACTTTTTCCTTCGTTGCACTTTCCGCCTTCAAATCTCACTTTGCAAACAATCTTGAAGGGATTGACGACCCCTTTGAACCGTTGGGTGCAAGCTTGTTTGTGTTTGCGCAGGTACTCTGGACTTGACGAGACCCTCCTTCTGGATCGATACCTTGGTTCTCAAACTGAGGGAAATACTTACTGTTATTGTGCAGCATCACCCTTTCCTCTTCAAGGGAAAAACCGACGCGAACAAGAGAAGTAGCAAGAAGAATTCCTAGCGCCAAGGCAGGACTTTTGTTACAGTAGCAACGAGGTCCATCCTATCATAGATCAAACCCTATATAAGGCCACGTTGTAAATATGCCCTAGGGGCAATAATAAAGTGGTCATTATTATATTTCCTTGTTCATGGTAATTGTCTATTTTTCATGCTATAATTGTACTAACTAGAAACCTTAATACATGTGTGAATACATAGACCACAACATGTGCCTAGTGAGCCTTTAGTTGGCTAGCTAGCTCGTTGATCAATAAATGGTTATGGTTTCCTTGCCATGGACATTGGATATCATTGATAACAGGATCACATCATTAGGAGAATGATTTTATGGAGAAGACCCAATCCTAAGCATAACACAAGATCGTATAGTTCGTTTGCCAAAGCTTTTATAATATCAAGTATCATTTCCTTAGACCATGAGATTGTGCAACTCCTAGATACCGTAGGAGTGCTTTGGGTGTATCAAATGTCACAATGTAACTGGGTGATTATAAAGGTGGACTACAGGTATCTCCGAAAGTGTCTGTTGGGTTAGTACGAATCGAGACTGGGATTTGTCACTCCGTGTGATGGAGAGGTATCTCAGGGCCCACTCGGTAATGCATCATCAAAATGAGCTCAATGTGACTAAGGAGTTAGCCACGGGACGATGTGATATGGAACGAGTAAAGACACTTGCCGGTAACGAGACTGAACAAGGTATAGGGATACCGACGATCGAATCTGGGCAAGTATCATACCGGTAGACAAAGGGAATTGCATACGGGATTGAGTGAATCCTCGACATCGTGGTTCATCCGATGAGATCATCATGGAACATGTGGGAGCCAACATGGGTATCCAGATCCCGTTATTGGTTATTGTCCAGAGAGATGTCTCGGTCATGTCTGCATGGTTCCTGAACCCGTAGGGTCTATACAATTAAGGTTCAGTGATGCTAGAGTTGTTATGGGAATTGTATATGTGGTTACCGAAGGTTGTTCGGAGTCCCGGATGAGATCTTGGACGTCACGAGGAGTTCCGGAATGGTCCAGAAGTAAAGATTTATATATGGGAAGACTGTTTTCGGCGATCGGAAAGGTTTTGGGATTTATCGGTATTGTACAAGGACCACCGAAAGGGTACCCGGAGGGTCCACCTGTCCCCAAGGGCTACATGGGCTGAAAGGGGAAGGGACCTCACCCCTGGTGGGCTGGTGTGAGCCAAGGGAGGATGCCCAAGGCGCATAGGGGGCCAAACCCTAGGGCGTGGGGGCTGCCTTGGGTGGCAAGCCACCCCCTAGGGCGCCGACCCCTCCTCCTTTAGGGTTGCCACCCCTCCTAGGGTTTCCCTAGGGTGGCCGCACCCCCTCTGCCTCCCTCACAGAAATAGTGGAGATCTTGGGAGGGTTGCACACACCTGAATCTCCGTCCCTCGGCGCAGACCTACCTCTCCACCTCTCCTCCTCCGCGGTGTTTGGCTTAGCCCTGTCGGAGAACCACAAACTCCATCGCCACCACGCCGTCGTGCTGCCTGAGTTCTCCTTCAACTTATCCTCCCTCCTTGTTGTATCAAGGAGGAGACATCCCCGGGCTTTAGGTGTGTTGAGCGCAGAGACATCGAACGTTTGGTGTTTGGATCGGATCGTCGCGAGTACGACTCCATCGACCACGTTCATAGTAACGCTTCCGCTTTGCGATCTTCAACAGTATGAAGATGCTCTACCTCTCCCGTTCTTGTTTTCTCCTAGTTTGATCTTGGTGTTACGTATTAAATTTTTTGAATTATTACTATGATCCCCAACATTGGTATCAGAGCTAGGGCTATGCATAGATTCTATGCACGAGTAGAACACAAGTAGTTGTGGGCGATGATTTGGTCAATTTGCTTACCGTTACTAGTCTTATCTTGATTTGGCGACATCGTGGGATGAAGTGGCCCGGACTGACTTTACACGTACTCTTACGTGAGACTGGTTCCACCGCCCGACATGCACTTGTTGCATAATGTGGCTAGCGGGTGTGTGCTCTCCCACTTTAGTCGGATCGGATTTGATGAAGAGGGTCCTTATGAAGGGTAAATAGGAATTAGCATATCACCATTGTGGCTGTGACGTAGGTAAGAAACATTCTTGCGAGAAACCCATAGCAGCCACGTAAAACTTGCAACAACAATTAGAGGACGTCTAACTTGTTTTTGCATGGTATGCTATGTGATGTGATATGGCCAAAAGGAAGTGATGATATATATGTGATGTATGACATTGATCATGTTCTTATAATAGGATTCACGACTTGCCTGTCGATGATTATGACAACCGGCAGGAGCCATAGGAGTTGTCTTAATTTATTGTATGAGATGCAATGCCATGTGATTACTTTACTTTATTGCTAACCGTTAGCCATAGTAGTAGAAGTAATAGTTGGCGAAACAACTTCATGAAGACACAATGATGGAGATCATGATGATGGAGATCATGGTGTCATGCCAGTGGCAATGATGATCATGCCGCGCCCCGAAGATGCAGATCAAAGGCACAAGATGATATTGGCGATATCATGTCACTATATGTTTTTTCATGTGATGTTTATCATGTTTCAATATCTTATTTGCTTAGAGCGATGGTAGTAAATAAGATGATCCCTCACTAAAATTTCAAGAAAAGTGTTCCCCTAAGTGTGCACCGTTGTGAAGGATCGTTGTTTTGAAGCACCACGTGATGATCGGGTGTGATAGATTCTAACATTCCCATACAATGGGTGTAAGCTAGATTTACACACGCAAAACACTTAGGTTGACTTGAGAGCCTCGCATGTACACACATGGCCTCGGAACACGAGAGACCGAAAGGTCGAGCATGAGTCGTATGGAGATACGATCAACATGGAGATGTTCACCACTGATGACTAGTCCGTCTCACGTGATGATCGGGCACGGCTTAGTCGATATGGATCATCTATCACTTAGATGACTAGGGGGATGTCTATCTGAGCGAGAGTTCATTAAATAATTTGATTAGATGAACTTAGTCTAAATCTGTCTTTACAATATATATTGTAGATCCAATGGCCCACGCACATCTCTCACTGAACTTCAGTGCGTTCCTAGAGAAAACCAAGCTGAAATATGATGGAAGCAAATATGCGGACTGGGTCCATAACTTGAGCCTCGTCCTCGTAGCTTCCAAAAACATGTATGTCCTTGATGCACCGCTAGGTGAAGCACCCATTTTCCCAGCGGCTCAAGACGTTATGAATGCCTGGTAGTCGCATAGTGATGATTACTCCCTAGTTGAGTGTTGCATGCTTTACAGTTTAGAACCGGGGATTCAAAAGCATTTTGAGCAACATGGAGCATATGACATGTTCCAAGAGCTGAAACTGGTTTCCCAAGCTCATGCCCAGTCGAGAGATATGAAGTCTCCGACAAGTTATTCAATTGTAAGATGGAGGAGAGTGGGTCTGTCAGCGAGCACATACTCAGAATGTCTGGGTTGCACAACCATTTGTCTCAGCTGGGAGTTAACCTTTTGGATGACTGAGTTATTGACAGAATCCTCCAATCGCTTCCACCTAGCTATAAGAGATTTGTGATGAACTACAACATGCAAGGGATGGAGAAGACCATTCCGGAGTTGTATTCAATGCTGAAATCAACGGAGGTGGAAATCAAGAAAGAACATCAAGTGTTGATGGTGAATAAGACCACCAGTTTCAAGAAAGGCAAGGGTAAGAAGAACTTCAAGAAGGACGGCAAAGAAGTTGCCGCGCCCGGTAAACTAGTTGCCGGGAAGAAGCCAAAGAATGCACCCAAGCCTAACACTGAGTGCTATTATTGTAAGGGAAACGGTCACTGGAAGAGGAACTGCCCCAAGTACTTAGCGGATAAGAAGGTCGGCAACGTCAAAGGTATATATGATGTACATGTTATTGATGTGTACCTTACCAGCGCTCGGAGTAGCTCCTAGGTATTTGATACCGGTGCAGTTGCTCACATTTGCAACTCAAAGCAGGAGCTGCAGAATAAGAGGAGGCTGGCAAAGGACGAGGTGACGGTGCGCGTCGGGAATGGTTCCAAGGTCGATGTGATCGCCGTCGGCACGCTGCCTCTACATCTACTTTCGGGCTTAGTTTTAAACTTTAGTAACTGTTATTTAGTACCAGCTTTGAGCATGAACATTGTATCGGGATCTCGTTTGATGCGAGATGGCTACTCACTTAAATCTGAGAATAATGGTTGTTCTTTTTATATGAGAGATATGTTTTATGGTCATGTCCCGCTTGTCAACGGTTTATTCTTAATGAATCTCGAACCTGATGTTACACATATTCATAGTGTGAGTACCAAAAGATGTAAGGTTGATAATGATAGTCCCACATATTTGTGGCACTGCCGCCTTGGTCATATCGGTGTCAAACGCATGAAGAAACTCCATACATATGGACTTTTGGAGTCTCTTGATTTTGAATCATTTGACACATGTGAACCGTGCCTCATGGGCAAGATGACCAAGTCTCTGTTCTTCGGAACAATGGAGCGAGCAAACAAGTTGTCGGTAATAATACGTACTGATGTGTGCGGTCCAATGAGCATTGAGGCTTGCGGTGGCTATCATTATGTTCTCACCCTCACTGATGACTTAAGCAGATATGGGTATGTCTACTTAATGAAACACAAGTCTAAAAGCTTTCAAAGGTTCAAGGAATTTCAGAGTGAGGTAGAAAATCAACGTGACAAGAAAATAAAGTTCTTGTGATCTGATCGTGGAGGAGTGTATTTGAGTCACGAGTTTCGCACGCACTTAAGAAAATGTGGAATTGTTTCACAACTCATGCCGCCTGGCACACCTCAGCGTAACGGTGTTTCTGAACGTCGTAGTCGTACTCTATTGGGTATGGTGCGATATATGATGTCTCTTACTGATCTACCGCTATCATTTTGGGGATATGCATTGGAAACTATCGCATTCACTATAAATAGGGCACCGTCTAAATCCGTTGAGACGACACCATATGAATTATGGTTTGGCAAGAAACCTAAGCTGTCATTTCTGAAAGTTTGGGGATGCGATACTTATGTCAAGAAATTTCAACCTGAAAAGCTCGAACCCAAATCGGACAAGTGCGTCTTCATAGGATACCCTAAGTAAACTATTGGGTATACCTTCTATCTCAGATCCGAAGGCAAGATCTTTGTTGCCAAGAATGGATCCTTTCCGGAGAAAGAGTTTCTCTCGAAAGAAATGAGTGGGAGGAAAGTAGAACTTGATGAGGTAATTGTACCCCCTCTCGAACCAGAGAGTAGTATAGCATAGGAAAATGTTTCTTGAGTGCGTGCAACGGCTAGGGAGGAAGTTAATGATGATGATCATGAAACTTCGGATCAAGGTGCTACTAAACTTCATAGGTCCACGAGGACACGTTCCGCACCAAAGTGGTACGGCAAACCTGTCACGGAAATCGTGTTGTTGGACAACAGTGAACCTTCGAACTATGAAGAAGCGATGGCGGGCCCGGATTCCAACAAATTGCTTGAAGCCATGAGATCGAAGATAGGATCCATGTATGAGAACAAAGTATGGACTTTGGTGGACTTGCCCAATGATCAGCGAGCCAAAAATAAATGGATCTTTAAGAAGCAGACTGACGCATATAGTGATACGTCTCCAACGTATCTATAATTTTCTATGGTTCCATGCTATTATCTTGTCAAACTTTGGATGTTTTGTATGCCTTTTATATCTTTTTTGGGACTAAATTATTAACTCAGTGCCAAGTGCCAGTTCCTGTTTTTTCCGTGTTTTTGACCCTTTTCAGAGGAGAATTTTAAACGGTGTCCAAACGGAATAAAACTTCCAAAAATATTTTTCCGGAACAGAAGATACGCAGGGGACGTGAGAACCAAGGCAGAGGCCACAAGCCCCCTAGGCGCGGCCAGGGGGCCCACGCCTAGCAGGCTTGTGGGCCCCGTGTGGCTCGTTCGCCCTACCTCTTCCGCCTATAAATTCCCGAAAAATCCAAAACTGTGCGACAGATCCACGAAAATACTTTTCTGCAGCCGCAAGCTTCTGTCCCTGCAAGATCCCATCTGGGCACGTTTTGGTGCCCTGTCGGAGGGGGATTCGGATACGGAGGGTTTCTTCATCAACACCATGGCCTCTTCGATGATGCGTGAGTAGTTCACCGTTCACCATAGACCTTCGGGTCCATAGCTAGTAGCTAGATGGCTTGTTCTCTCTTTTGGATCTTCAATATAAAATTATTCATGATCTTCATGGAGATCTATCCGATGTAATCTTCTTTTGCGGTGTGTTTGTCGAGATCCGATGAATTGTAGATTTATTATCAGATTATCTATGAATCTTATTTGAGTTTCTTCTGATCTCTTATATGCATGATTTCATATCCTTGTAATTCTCTTCGAGTTGTGGGTTTTCTTTGGCCAACCTGGTCTGTGATTCTTGCAATGGGAGAAGTGCTTGGTTTTGGGTTCATACTGTGGGGTGACCTCACCCAGTGATTGAAGGGGTAGCGAGGCACGCATTGTGTTGTTGCCATCAAGGGTAAAAAGATGGGGTTTACATCATTGGTTTGAGTTTATCCCTCTACATGATGTCATCTTGGTTAAGGCGTTACTATATTCGTCATGAACTCAATACACTAGATGCATGCTGGATAGCGGTTGATGTGTGGAGTAATAGTAGTAGATGCAGACAGTATCGGTCTACTTGTCTCGGACGTGATGCCTATATGTATGATCATTGCCTTAGATATCGTCATGACATTGTGCGGTTCTATCAATTGCTCGTCAGTAATTTGTTCACCCACCGTAATATTTGCTATTTTGAGAGAAGCCTCTAGTGAACACTATGGCCCCCGGGTCTACTTCACACCATATTTTCAGCCTTACACTTTTACTTCGTTGCACTTTCCGCCTTCAGATCTCACTTTGCAATCAATCTTGAAGGGATTGACAACCCCTTTATAGCGTTGGGTGCAAGCTCGTTTGTGTTTGCGCAGGTACTCTGGACACTTGGCTTGATTCTCCTACTGGATTGATGCCTTGGTTCTCAAACTGAGGGAAATACTTACTGCTACTGTGTTGCATCAACCTTTCCTCTTCAAGGGAAAAACCAACGCAAGCTCAAGAGGTAGCAAGAAGGATTTCGGGCGCCGTTGCCGGGGAGGATCAAGTCAATAATAGTCTCCCGTCAACGTGTCAATTTCTCGCACCGGGGATTATTCTAGGTGAAGCTCATCCAAGTAAGTGTCGCAAAGTCATCTCTTGCATTTACTTTTTTGCCTCTCGTTTTCCTCTCCCCCACTTCTGAAAAACAAAAATTTACAAAAATATTTGCCTTTTTCATTCGCCCTTTTCTCTCGCTTGCTTTCTGTTTGCTTGTGTGCTTGTTTGCTTGCTCAAGTCACCATGACTGAAAACACCAAACTTTGTGACTTCTCGAATACTAATAATAATGATTTTATTAGTACTCCGATTGCTCCCGCCACTAGTGCGGAATCATACGAAATCAATGGTGCTTTGTTGAATCTTGTTATGAAAGAGTAATTCTCGGGCCTTCCTAGTGAAGATGTTGCATCCCATCTTAATACCTACATTGAGATTTGTGATATGCAAAATAAGAAAGATGTGGATAATGATGTGATTAAATTGAAGCTTTTTCCGTTCTCGTTGCGAGATCGAGCAAAAACATGGTTTTCATCTTTGCCCAAAAATAGTATTGATTCTTGGAACAAGTGCAAAGATGCTTATATATCCAAGTATTTTCCGCCGGCTAAGATTATCTCTCTCCATAATGATATCATGAATTTTGAGCAACTTGATCATGAACATGTTGCACAACCTTGGGAGAGAATGAAATTGATGATTAGAAATTGTCCCGCTCATGGCTTAAGTCTTTGGATGATTATACAAATCTTCTACGCTGGTTTGAATTTCGCTTCTAGAAATATCTTGGACTCCGCCTCAGGTGGGACGTTCATGGAAATCACATTAGGAGAAGCCACAAAACTCCTAGACAATATCATGACAAACTACTCTCAGTGGCACACTCAAAGGTCACCTACTAGTAAGAAGGTACACGCTATAGAAGAAATTAACTCGTTGAGTGCAAAGATGGATGAGTGAATGAAATTGGTTGCTAGTAAAGGTGCTCCTTTAGATCCTAATGATATGCCCTTTTCTTCCTTTATTGAGAGTAGCAATGCGAGCTTGGACATTAATTTTTTTGGTAGGAATAATTTTGGCAACAACAATGCTTTTAGAGGAAACTATGTTCCTAGGCCTTTTCCTAGTAATCCCTCTAATAATTTTGGCCACTCCTACAACAATACTCATGGAAATTATAATAAATTACCCTCTGATCTAGAGAGTAATATCAAAGAGTTTATCAACTCGCAAAAGATTTTCAATGCGTCCATAGAGGAAAAACTACTAAAAATTGATGATTTGGCTAGGAGCGTTGATAGAATGTCTATTGATATTGATGCTTTTAAAGTTATATGTGCTCCTCCCAAGATCAATATGCATGAAACTTTGAAAGCTATGTGTGTTTCCATGAATGAGAGCAAAGAAAGAACAGCCAAAATTCATGCTAGACATGAGTGGCTTAAAAAGGCGTGTTCTCGGGTTCTTAAAGTGCTTGGTGTGACTCCCATTGAATCCTTGTTTTCTAGTGTCAAACCTAATGATGATGGGGCTGGATATGAATCCACTTTGGTTGAAAAACGCCCCAATGATTCGGAGTCCATCTATCTTGGTGTTAAAAGCATTGAAAGTGGAGTAGAAGATATCAAAACTTTGAGTAGTACTGAAACTACTACTTTGGATTTCAAGGAATTCAATTATGATAGTTGCTCTTTGATTGAATGCATTTCCTTGATGCAATCCATGTTAAGCTCTCCACACGCTTATAGCCAAAACAAGGCCATTACCGATCATATCGTAGATGCTATGATAAAATCTCTTGAAGAGAAACTTGAGTTGGACGTTTCTATTCCTAGAAAGCTTCATGATGAGTGGGAACATAATATCAAAATCAAAATCAAAAACTATGAATGCAATGCTTTGTGCGATTTGGGTTCTAGTGTTTCCGCGATTCCAAAGTCTTTATGTGATGTTCTAGGCTTTAATGAGATTGAGGAGTGCTCTCTTAATTTGTATCTTGCGGACTCTACTGTCAAGAAACCAATGGGAAGGATCAATTATGTTCTTATTAATGCAAATAGGAACTATGTACCCGTGGATTTCATTGTGCTTGATGTTGATTGCAATCCTACATGCCCTATCATTCTTGGTAGACCTTTCCTAAGGACTATTGGTGCTATCATCGATATGTAGGAAGGGAATATTAGGTTTCAATTTACTTTAAATAAGGGCATGGAGCATTTTCCTAGAAAGAAAATAATATTGCCTTATGAGTCCATGATGAGGGCTACTTATGGTTTGAGTACCAAAGACGACGATACGTGATTCCATCACCTTATGCCTAGCTAAGGGGGTTAAACAATAGCGCTTGTTGGGAGGCAACCCAATGAATTTATCTTTTTCTTTATGTTTTTTTGCGTCCACACCATCATAATTATGTTATGATTGTGTCTTCTGTGTTTCTTTTTGTGTTTGAGCCAAGCAAAACCTTTATGACTAGTTGGTGTTGGTTGTTTGATCCTGCTGGAAAAATACAGAAAATTTTCGCTCACAAAAGTATTTGTCATTTTTATCCATAAAGAGCTTTTGAGTTGATTCTTTTTTCTTCTGGTTGATATGCCTTTTTCCCAGGCTGTCGTAATGTTTCAGAATTTTTGAGGTACCAGAACTATACGAAGTATACAGATTGCTACAGACTGGTCTGCTTTTGACAGATTCTGTTTTTGTTGTGTTGGTTGCTTGTTTTGATGAAACTATGGATAGTATCGGGGGGTACTAGCCATGGGAAAGTGAGAATACAGTAATCTAACACCAATATAAATAGAAATCAAGATTGCTACAGTACCTCAAGAGGTGGTAGTTTGTTTTCTTGTGCTAATGATATCACGAGTTTCTGTTTAAGTTTTGTGTTGTGAAGTTTTCAAGTTTTGGGTGATGTTCTCATGGACAAAGGGATAAAGAGTGGAAAGAGCTGAAGCTTGGGCATCCCAAGCCAAATTCAAGGACACCAAAAAGCCTAAGCTTGGGGATGCCCCGGGAAGGCATCCCCTCTTTCGTCTTCAATCCATCGGTAACATTACTTGGAGCTATATTTTTATTCACCACATGATATGTGTTTTGCTTGGAGCATCTTGTATCGTAGGAGTCTTTTCTTTTTGCTGTGTCACAATCATCCTTGCTGAACACCTTTTGAGAGAGACATGCACTCATGATGAATTTGCTAGAATACTCATTGTGCTTCACTTATATCTTTTGAGCTAGACAATTTTGCTCTATGTGCTTCACTTAGATCTTTTAGAGCACGGCGATGCGTAACTTGGTAGTTGGCTTGTGCTATGAAAGTAGTCCCAAAGGTGATAGGTACCCAAAGAGGATAAAATAAAACTTCCATATTCATGTGCATTGAGTAGAAAGAAAAGTTTGATTCCTCTCAATTAGTTTTGAGACGTGGATTCGGTAATATTAAGAGTTATGTTAGTAGGGTGTTGTGAATCTAGAAATACTTGTGTTGAAGTTAGTGATTCCCGTAACATGCACGTATGGTGAACCGCTATGTTAGGAAGTTAGAGCATAATTGATCTATTTATTGTCATCCTTTGTGTTGCGGTCGGGATCGCGCGATGATTAACACCTACCAACCCTTCCCCTAGGAGTATGCGTTTAGCACTTTGTTTCGGTTACTAATAAAAAATTTCACAATAAGTATGTGAGTTCTTCATGACTAATGTGAGTCCATGGTATAGATGCACTTTCACCTTCCACCATTGCTAGCCTCTCTAGTGCCGCGCAATTTTCGCCGGTGCACAAACCCACCATATACCTTCCTCAAAACAGCGACCATACCTACCTACTATGGCATTTTCATAGCCATTCCGAGATATATTGCCATGCAACTCCCACCGTTCCGTCTCATGACTTGTGTCATCACTGTCATATTACCATTGCATGATCATAAGATAGCTAGCGACATGTTTCAACGTCATACGCCAAGCTAGATCGTTGCACATCCCGGTACACTGCCGGAGGCATTTCCTATAGAGTCATCATCGTTCTAAGATTTGAGCTATGAGTAAATAAAAGTGTGATGATCATCATTATTAGAGCATTGTCCCATGTGAGGAAATAAATAAAAAAGAGGCCAAAGGTGCCCACAAAAAAAAGATATGGAAAGAGGCCAAAGAGCCCAAAAAAAAAGAGAAGGCACAATGCTACTATCTCTTTCCACACTTGTGCTTCATAATAGCACCATGTTCTTCATGATTGAGAGCCTCTCGTTTTTTCACCACCATATGCTAGTGGGAATCTTCATTATATAACTTGTCTTGTAATTTCCAATGATGGGCGTCCTCAAAATTGCCCTAGGTCTTCGTGAGCAAGCAATTTGGATGCACACCCACTAGTTCTCCTTTTGAGCTTTGACATACTTATAGCTCTAGTGCATCCGTTGTATGGCAATCCCTACTTATTCACATTCATATCTATTAATGGGCATCTCCATAGCCCTTTGATACGCCGAGTCGATGTGACCATCTCCTCCTTTTTGTCTCACGACCGCCACCACACTTTATTCCACCTATAGTGATATATCCATGGCTCACGCTCATGTATTGCGTGAGAGTTGAAAAAGGTTTGAGAAAGTAAGAGTGCAAAAACAATTACTTGGCCAATACCGGAGTTGTGCATGATTTAAATTAGTTGTGTGGGGATGATGGAGCATAGCTAGACTATATGATTTTGTAGGGATAACTTTATTTGGCCTTGTTATTTCGAAAGTTCATGATTACCTTGCTAGTTTGCTTGAAGTATTATTGTTTTCATGTCAATAGCAAACTATTGTTTTGAATCTTACGGATCTGAACATTCATGTCACATTAAAGAAGTTACAAAGGACAACTATGCTAGGTAGAATTCCACATCAAAAATTCAGTCTTTATCACTTCCCTACTTGAGGACGAGCAGGAGTTAAGCTTGGCGATGCTTGATACGTCTCCAACCTATCTATAATTTTTGATGGTTCCATGCTATTAAGTTGTCAAGCTTTGGATGTTTTGTATGCCTTTTATATCTTTTTTGGGACTAACTTATTAACTCAGTGCCAAGTGCGAGTTCCTATTTTTCCGTGTTTTTGACCCTTTTCATAGGAGAATTTTAAACGGTGTCCAAATGGAATAAAACTTCTGAAAAGATTTTTTTCCGGAACAAAAGATACACATGGGATGTGAGAACCAAGGCAGAGGCCACCAGGGGAAGCCACAAGCCCCCTAGGCGCGGCCAGGGGGGCCCGCGCCTGGGAGGATTGTGGGCCCCCTCTGGCTCGTCTGCCCTACCTCTTCCGCCTATAAATTCCCGAAAAGTCCAAAAATACACGAGAGATCCACAAAAATACTTTTCCGCTACCGCAAGCTTCTGTCTCCGCAAGATCCCATCTGGGGCATGTTTTCGTGCCCTATCGGAGGGGGGATTCAGATATGGAGGGCTTCTTCATCAACACCATGGCCTCTCCGATTATGTGTGAGTAGTTCACCATAGACTTTCGGGTCCATAGCTAGTAGCTAGATGGCTTCTTCTCTCTCTTGGATCTTCAATACAAAGTTCTACATGATCTTCATGGAGATCTATCCGATGTAATCTTCTTTTGCGGTGTGTTTGTCGAGATCCAATGAATTGTGGATTTATGATCATATTATCTATGAATCTTATTTGAGTTTCTTCTGATCTCTTATATGCATGATTTCATATCCTTGTAATTCTCTTCAAGTTGTGGGTTTTGTTTGGCCAACCTGGTCTATGATTCTTGCAATGGGAGAAGTGCTTGGTTTTGGGTTCATACCGTGTGGTGACCTCACCCAGTGATAGAAGGGGTACCGAGGCACGCATCGTGTTGTTGCCATCAAGGGTTAAAAGATGGGGTTTACATCATTGGTTTGAGTTTATCCCTCTACATCATGTCATCTTGCTTAAGGCGTTACTCTGTTCGTCGTGAACTCAATACACTAGATGCATGCTAGATAGCGGTCGATGTGTGGAGTAATAGTAGTAGATGCAGACAGTATCGGTCTACTTTTTCGGACGTGATGCCTATATGTATGATCATTGCCTTAGGTATCGTCATGACTTTGCGCGGTTCTATCAATTGCTCGACAGTAATATGTTCACCCACCATAATATTTGCTATTTTGAGAGAAGCCTCTAATGAACACTATGGCCCCTGGGTCTACTTCACACCATATTTTCAGCCTTACACTTTTACTTGATTGCACTTTCCGCCTTCAGATCTCACTTGGCAATCAATCTTGAAGGGATTGACAACCCCTTTATAGCGTTGGGTACAAGCTCGTTTGTGTTTGCGCAGGTACTCTGGACACTTGGCTTGATTCTCCTACTGGATTGATACCTTGGTTCTCAAACTGAGGGAAATACTTAATCCTACTGTGCTGCATCACCCTTTCCTCTTCAAGGGAAAAACCAACGCAAGCTCAAGAGGTAGCAGATGGTAATGTGACCATTATAAGGCTCGACTTGTCGCTAAGGGTTATCGACAAGTTCAAGGAATTGACTACTATGAGACTTTCTCACCCGCAGCGATGCTGAAGTCGGTCCGAATCATGTTAGCAGTTGCCGCATTTTATGATTATAAGATCTGGCAAATAGACGTCAAAACGACGTTCCTTAACGGCTTTCTTAAGGAAGAATGGTATACGATACAGCCAGAAGGTTTTGTCGATCCTAAAAATGCTGACAACGTATGCAAGCTCCAACGCTCCATCTATGGGTTGGTGCAAGCATCTTGGAGTTGGAACATTCACTTTGATGAGGTGATCAAAGTGTTTGGGTTTGTACAGACTTATGGAGAAGCCTGTATTTACAAGAAAGTGAGTGGGAGCTCTGTAGCATTTCTCATATTATATCTGGATGACCTATTGTTGATGTGAAATTATATAGAACTTTTGGAAAGCATAAAGGTCTATTTGAATAAATGTTTTTCAATGAAGGACCTTGGAGAAGCTTCTTACATATTAGGCATCAAGATCTATAGAGATAGATCGAGACGCCTCATTGGTCTTTCACAAAGCACATACCTTGACAAGATTTTGAAGAAGTTCAATATGGATAAGTCCAAGAAGGGGTTCTTGCCTCTATTGCAAGGTGTGAGGGTGAGCACAGCTAACGCCCGACCACGGTAGAAGATACAGAAAAGATGAGTATTGTCCCCTATTCTTCATCCATAGGCTCTATTATGTATGTCGTGTCGTGTACCAGTCCTGATGTGAACCTTGCCATAAGTTTGGTAGGGAGGTACAAAAGTAATCCAAGAGTGGATCACTGGACAGCGGTCAAGAATATCCTTAAGTACCTGAAAAGGACTAAAGATATGTTCCTCGTTTATGGAGGTGCCGAAGAGCTCGTCTTAAAGGGTTATGTCGATGCTAGCTTCGACACAGATCCAGATAACTCCAAGTCACAAACCGGATACGTGTATATTTTGAATGGTGGGGCGGTCAGCTGGTGCAGTTGTAAGCAAAGCGTCGTGGTGGCATCTACATGTGAAGCAAAGTACATAGCTGCTTCGGAAGCAGCACAGGAAGGAGTCTGGATGAAGGAGTTCATCACTGACCTAGGAGTGATTCCCAATGCATCGGGCCCGACGACTCTCTTCTATGACAACACTGGTGCTATTGCCATTGCCAAGGAGCCTAGGTTTCACAAGAAGACCAAGCACATCAAGCGCAGCTTCAACTCCATTCGTGGATACATCCATGATGGAGATACAGATATTTGTAAAGTACATACGGATCTGAATGTCGCAAATCCGTTGACTAAACCTCTTCCACGAGCGAAACATGATCAACACCAGATATCTATGGGTGTTCAATTCATCACAATGTAACTAGATTATTGACTCTAGTGCAAGTGGGAGACTGTTCGAAATATTCCCTAGAGGCAATAATAAAGTGGTTATTATTATATTTCCTTGTTCATGGTAATTGTCTATTGTTCATGCTATAATTTTATTAACCGCAAACCGTAATACAAGTGTGAATACATAGACCACAACATGTCCCTATGGAGCCTCTAGTTGGCTAGCTCGTTGATCAATAGATGGTTACGGTTTCCTGGCCATGGACATTGGATGTCATTGATAAGAGGATCACATCATTAGGAGAATGATGTGATGGACAAGACCCAATCCTAAGCATAGCACAAGATCGTATAGTTCATATGCTAGAGCTTTTATAATGTCAAGTATCATTTCCTTAGACGATGAGATTGTGAAACTCCCGAATACCGTAGGAGTGCTTTGGGTGTATCAAACGTCACAATGTAACTGGGTGATAATAAAGGTGCCCTACAGGTATCTTCGAAAGTGTCTATTTGGTTGGTACGAATCGAGACTCGGATTTGTTGCTCTGTGTGACGCAGAGGTATCTTTGGGCCCACTCGGTAATGCATCATCATAATGAGCTCAATGTGACTAAGGAGTGAGCCACGGGATGATGTGATACAGAACGAGTAAAGAGACTTGCTGGTAACGAGATTGAACAAGGTATAGGATACCGACGATCGAATCTCACGCAAGTATCACACCGATAGACAAAGGAAATTGCATACAGGATTGAGTGAATCCTCGACATCATGGTTCCTCCGATGAGATCATCGTGGAACATGTGGGAGACAACATGGGTATCGAGATCCCGCTGTTGGTTATTGGCCGGAGAGATGTCTCGGTCATGTCTGCATGGTTCCCGAACCCGTAGGGTCTCACACTTAAGGTTCGGTGACGCTAGAGTTGTTATGGGAATTGTATATGTGGTTACCGAAGGTTGTTCGGAGTCCCGGATGAGATCTCGGAAGTCACGAGGAGTTCTGGAATGGTCCGGAAGTAAATATTTATATATGGGAAGTCCGTTTTCAGCCATCGAAAAGGTTTTCGGGATTTTTCGGCATTGTACCAGGACCACCAAAAGGGTAGCGGGGGTGCACCGGGAGGATCCACCTGTCCCGGAGGGCTACATGGGCTGAAAGGGGAAGGGAACCAGCCCTTGGTGGGCTGGTGCGAGCCAAGGGAGGAGCCTTAAGTTGCATAGGGGCCAAACACTAGGGCGTGGGGGCTGCCTTGGGTGACAAGACACCCCCTAGGGCGCCGGCCCCTCCTCCTCTACGGTTGTCGTCCCTCCTAAGGTTTCCCTAGGGTGGCCACACCCCCTCTCCCTCTCTCCTATAAATAGTGGAGGTCTTGGGAGGGCTGCACACACCTGAATATCTCTCCCTCCACGCAGCCCTACCTCTCCACCTCTCCTCCTCCTTGGTTCTTGGTGAAGCCCTTCTGGAGAACCACAAACTCCATCGCCACCACGTCGTCGTGCTGCCGGAGTTCTCCCTCAACTTCTACTCCCTCCTTGTTGGATCAAGAAGGATGAGACGTCACCGGGCTGTAGGTGTGTTGAACACGGAGACAACAAATGTTCGGTGTTTGGATCGGATCGCCGCGAGTACGACTCCATTGACCGCGTTCATAGTAATGCTTCCGCTTTGCAATCTTCGACGGTATGAAGATGCTCTACCTCTCTCATTGTTGGTTTCTCCTTGTTTGATCTTGGTGTAACGTAGGATTTTTTTTCCGAATTATTACTATGATCTCCAACAGGCCACCCCATGGAGAGAGCACTCTCACTCTACTAGGGTTTCCCCTAGACAAATTTGTAGCCACCCCCCTATAATACCCCACCTGCTATCTCCACCTCCTATCTCTCCCGAAATCCTTCCTAGGGTCAAAGCTGGACCACTGGATCCCCATACAAAGGCCCAGATTCGCCCTTTTCCCCATGATACGTCCATTTTGCATCACACTTTCATGTTGATATTTATCGCTTTATGGGCTGTTATTACACTTCACGCTACAATCCTTATGCATTTTCTCTCTTCTTTTGCAAGGTTTACATGAAGAGGGAGAATGCCGGGAGCTGGAATTCTGGCCTAAAAAGGAGCAACTTAGAATACCTATTCGGCGCAACTCCAAAAGCCGTGAAAATCAACGAGGATTTATTGTGGAATTTATAAAAAATACAGGGCCGAAGAAGTACAAGAGGGGAGCCAGCAGGAGGCCACAAGCCTGCTAGGCGCGGCCTACCCAATGGCCGCGCCTAGGGGGCTTGTGGGCTCCCTGCTGGCCCTCTACAACCCCTCTTTTCCTATAAGGAGGGTTTCGTTCCAGAAAAAATCAAGAGGAGGCTTTCGGGAGGAATCGCCACCGCCACGAGGCGGAACTTGAGCAGAACCAATCTAGACCTCTGACAGGGTCGTCCTGCTGGGGAAACTTCCCTCCCGGAGGGGGAAATCGTCGCCATCGTCATCACCAACACTCCTCTCGTTGGAGGGGAGTCGTCACCACCAACATCTTCATGAGCACCATCTCATCTCCAAACCCTAGTTCATCTCTTGTAACCAATCTCCGTCTCGCGACTCCGATTGGTACTTGTAAGGTTGCTAGTAGTGTTAATTACTCTTTGTAGTTGATGCTAGTTGGATTACTTGGTGGAAGATTATATGTTCAGATCCTTGATGCTACTCATTACCTCTATAGTCATGAATCTGATTATGCTTTGTGAGTAGTTACTTTTTTTCCTGAGGACATGGGATAAGTCATGCTATAAGTAGTCATGTGAATTTGGTATTCGTTCGATATTTTGATGTGTTGTATGTTGTCTCTCCTCTAGTGGTGTTATGTGAACGTCGACTACATAACACTTCACCATTATTTGGGCCTAGAGGAAGGCATTGGGAAGTAGTAAGTAGATGATGGGTTGCTAGAGTGACAGAAGCTTAAACCCTAGTTTATGTGTTGCTTTGTAAGGGGCTGATTTGGATCCACTAGTTTAATGCTATGGTTAGACTTTGTCTTAATTCTTCTTTCATAGTTGCTGATACTTGCGAGAGGGGTTAATCATAAGTGGGATGCTTGTCCAAATAAGGGAAGTACCCAAGCGCCGGTCCACTCACATATCAAACTATCAAAGTAGCGAACGCGAATCATATGAACATGATGAAAACTAGCTTGACAGAAATTACCGTGTGTCCTCGGGAGCACTTTACCTCCTATAAGACTTTGTCCAGGCTTGTCCCTTGCTACAAAATGGATTGGGCCACTTTTCTACACCGTTGTTACTTTTGTTACTTGCTACTTGTTGCGAATCATCTTGTCACACAACTACTTGTTACCGATAATTTCAGTGCTTGAAGAGATTACCTTGCTGAAAACCACTTGTTAGATTCTTCTGCTACTCGTTGGGTTCGACACTCTTACTTATCGAAAGGACTACGATAAATCCCCTATAGTTTTGGGTCATCAAGACTCTTTTCTGGCGCCGTTGCCGGGGAGTGAAGCGCCTTTGGTAAGGAAACATTTATATAGTGTGCTGAAATTTATTGTCACTTGTCACTATGGAAACTAATGCTTTGAGGAGCTTGTTCGGGGTATCTTCACCTCGAATGGAAGCACAAGGACATGCTCCTCAACTTGCTGCACCTACTAAAAATATTTTCTATGAATTTCCTTCGGTTATGCTTGAGAAACTGCTGGCTAATCCATTTACAGGAGATGGAACATCACATCCAAACTTGCATCTAATCTATGTAGATGAAGTTTGTGGTTTATTTAAGCCTGCAGGTTTGCCCGAGGATGAGGTCAAGAAGAAGGTCTTTCCCTTATCTTTGAGGGATGAAGCATTGACATGGGATAGGCTATGTGATGATACTGGATCATGGAACTACAACCGGTTGAAATTGGAATTTCATCAAAAGTTTTATCCTATGCATCTTGTACATCGTGATCGTAGTTATATTTATAATTTTTGGCTCGTGACAGAGAAAGCATCGCTCAAGCTTGGGGGAGGCTTAAATCAATGTTATATTCATGCCCCAACCATGATCTCTCGAGAGAAATTATCATTCAGAACTTCTATGCTCGGCTTTCTCATGATGATCGCACCATGCTTGACACTTCTTGTATAGGTTCTTTTATGAAGAGAGATATTTACTTCATATGGAATTTATTGGAAAATTTTAACGCAACTCTAAAGATTGGGAGCTTGATGAAGGTAAGGAGTCAGGTATGAATTTCAAGTTTGATTGCGTTAAATCCTTTGTCGAAACAAATATTTTTTGAAATGGAATTTATTGGAAAGAATTAAACGCAACTCTGAATATTGGGAGCTTGATGAAGGTAAGGAGTCAGGTATGAATTTCAAGTTTGATTGCGTTAAATCCTTTCTCGAAACAAATACTTTTTGAGATGGAATTTATTGGAAAGAATTAAACGCAACTCTGAAGATTGGGAGCTTGATGAAGGTAAGGAGTCAGGTATGAATTTCAAGTTTGATTGCGTTAAATCCTTTGTCGAAACAAATACTTTTTGTAATTTTAGCGCTAAATATGGACTTGACTCTGAGACAGTAGCTGCTTTGTGTGAATCATTTGCTGCTCATATCGATCTCTCCAAAGAGAAGTGGTTTAAATATCATCCTCCCTTAGAAGTCAATGTAGTTAAACCCAATCCAATTGAAGAGGAAGTCATTGCCTATAATGATTCTATTGTCCCTAGTGCTTACATTGAGAAACCACCTTTCCCTGTTAGGATAAAGGATCATTCTAAAGCTTCAACTGTGATACGCAGGGGCTACATTAGAACACCTACACCCCCTGAGCAAATTAGAGTTGAACCTAGCATTGCTATTATCAAAGATCTTGTGTCCGACAATGTTGATGGCGATGATATTCTCTTCTCTGAAGATGCTGCTAGAATTTCTAAACCACATGCTAGAGACAAACATAGGCCTGTTGTTGGCACGCATGTTGTTTCTGTGAAGATAGGAGATTATTGTTATCATGGTTTATGTGATATGGGTGCTAGTGATTATGCAATACCTCGATCCTTATATGATGAAATCAAAGACGAGATTGCACCTGTCGAGATAGAACCCATTGATGTCACTATTCAGCTTGCCAATAGAGATACTATCTACCCTTTGGGAATTGTTAGAGATGTTGAAGTCTTTTGTGGTAAAACAAACTATCCTGCTGATTTTCTCGTTCTTTCTACCACCCAAGATAGCTTTTGTCTGATCATATTTGGCAGACCTTTCCTCAATAATGTCAATGCCCATATTGACTATGAGAAGCAAACTGTCACTGTTGGCTTTGAAGGTGAGTCACATGAGTTCAGTTTCTCCAAGTTTGGTAGACAACCTCATGAAAAAGAGTTGCCTAGTAAGGATGAAATTATTGCCCTAGCTTCTATTGATGTGCACTGATCCCTTAGAGAAATACTTGCTTGAGCATGAAAATGATATGCATATGGATGAAAGGGATGAGATAGGTAGAGTTATCTTTGAACAATATCCCACCCTTAAGAATAATTTTCCTGTTGAACTGCTTGGAGAACCACCCCCACCAAACGGTGATCCTGCGTTCGAGCTTAAACAATTGCCTGATACTCTTAAGTATGCTTATCTCGATGAAAAAGAGATATGTCCCATTATTATTAGTGCTAGCCTCTCAGAGCATGAAGAATAGAAGTTACAAAAACCTCTGAGGAGGCACCGTGCTTCTATTGGGTATACTCTTGATGATCTTAAGGGCATTAGTCCCACTCTATGCGAGCACAAGATTAAAACCGATCCTGATTCCAAACCAGTCGCTGATCATCAAGTGAGATTAAATCCTAAGATGAAAGAGGTAGTGAGAAAAGAAATACTAAAGCTCCTGGAAGCAGGTATTATCTATCTTGTTGCTCATAGTGATTGGGTGAGTCCGGTGCATTGCATCCCTAAGAAGGGAGATATTACCATTGTCCTTAAGGATAATGATGAATTGATCCCACAGAGGATTATTACTGGCTATAGGATGGTGATTGATTTTAGGAAGTTGAATAAAGCCACTAGGGAAGATCATTACCCTTTGACTTTTATCGACCAAATGCTAGAAAGACTGTCTAAACACACACACTTCTGCTTTCTAGATGGTTTTTTTGGCTTCTCCCAAATACCTATTGCACAATCTGATCAGGAGAAAACCACTTTCACCTGCCCTTTCGGTACCTTTGCTTACAGACGTATGCCTTTTGGCTTATGTAATGCACCTGCCACCTTTCAAAGATTTATGATGGCTATATTCTCTGACTTTTGTGAAAAGATTGTTGAGGTTTTCATGGATGACTTCTCCGTTTACGGGTCTTCTTTTGATGATTGCCTCAGCAACCTTGATTGAGTCTTGCAGAGATGTAAAGACGCCAACCTTGTCTTGAATTGGGAGAAGTGCCACTTTATGGTTAATGAAGGCATCGTCTTAGGACATAAAATTTCTGAAAGAGGTATTGAAGTCGATAAGGCTAAGGTTGATGCGATCGAGAAAATGCCGTGCGCTACATATATCAAAGGTATAAGAAGTTTCCTTGGTCATGATGGTTTCTATAGAAGGTTCATTAAGGACTTTTCTAAGATTTCTAGGCCTCTTACCAATCTCTTGCAAAAGGACATTCCTTTTGTTTTTGACGATGATTGCGAGGAAGCCTTCGAAATACTTAAGAAGGCCTTGATAACTGCGCCTATTGTTCAACCACCAGATTGGAACTTACCTTTTGAAATCATGTGTGATGCTAGTGATTATGTT
This sequence comes from Hordeum vulgare subsp. vulgare, assembly GCF_904849725.1. NCBI lineage: Eukaryota > Viridiplantae > Streptophyta > Magnoliopsida > Poales > Poaceae > Hordeum > Hordeum vulgare. The sequence goes on along the minus strand of NC_058518.1, from coordinate 144,882,001 downwards.
TATGGCGCTGTTCTAGGACAAAGAGTTGATAAGAAGTTGAATGTTATTCACTATGCTAGTACAACTCAAGATAGTGCCCAAAGAAACTATGCTACTACTGAAAAAGAATTTTTAGCAGTCGTGTTTGCATGTGAAAACTTTAGATCTTAATTGTTGATTACAAAGTCACTATTCACACTGATCATGCTGCTATTAAGTACCTCATGGAAAAGAAAGACGCTAAACCTAGACTTATCAGATGGGTTCTCTTTCTACAAGAATTTGATTTGCATGTTGTCGATAGGCAGGGTGCTGAGAACCCACTAGCAGATAACTTATCTAGGTTGGAGAATGTTCTTGATGACCCACACCCTATTGATGATAGCTTTCTTGATGAGCAACTGAATGTCATCAATACTTCACATAGTGCATAGTGGTATGCTGATTATGCAAACTATATCGTTGCCAAATATATACCACCTAGTTTCACTTACCAGCAAAAGAAGAAATTCTTCTTTGATTTGAGACATTACTTTTGGGATGATCCTCACCTTTATAAGGAAGGAGTAGATGGAGTTATTAGACGTTGTGTACCTGAACATGAACAGGGACAGATCATGCAGAAGTGTCACTCTGAGGCTTACGGAGAACACCATGTGTTGGGGATATTACCTGTTAATGACCCGCCCTAGTTGGGCCGGGTTACCAATTAGGCGATTCACCTAAACAATTATTTGGGCCTTGGCCTGGCCGGATCAAGGTCGTATGACGGTTTATGATTTCTGGAAGGTCTCCAAGCTTTGAAGGACGGCGACTTAGAGACCACAGGGGTCACGATTTGTAGGAAGGAAAGTATCCTTGTAAACCCTAGGGGTTCAACCTATATATAAAGGTGAGTCCCATAGAAGGAGGGGGCAGGTTAGAAATCATCGAGTGCTAAGTTCGGCGAGTTACGCCCTCCTTGTAATCGAAATCACTTCAATACGAACCAAAGCAGGATGTAGGCTTTTACCTCCTCACGAGGGGCCGAACCAGGGTAAATCGCCGTGTCTCTCCCGCTTAACCCCTTTGAGTCACCACCAAGGTGCGATGGCACCAGTACTAAGTCCTTTCACGAGGACATCTGCCATGACAAAACCAGGACAGTTGGCGCCCACCGTGGGGCCTACACACGGTGGAGTTGAGTTCTCAAAGGGAGCCCTACCAGGGTTTGGGAGTTACGTAACGGGGCTCATGACTTGGAGCCGCCGCGGGAAAACCTACATCGACAACCAGCGATGGGGACCTGGAGCGGATTCGATTGAATCTGGTTACAGGGTCCCCTTCGGCAAGATCAACGTCTTCATCGGCATGATCGGATCATCCGTGCCTGAGCCGGACACCTCCAACGACATCATCGAGCCGGCCAGGTACGTCCGCCCACTAATAACGCCAAATTTGACTCGCCTGGTCTTTGTGGGGTTCACGCAGGGATCCGAGGAGCCAGAGCGCTCGGCGACTCAGGAAACTACACCGGTCAACTATGATGACGAATCATCCATGGGCGACTCAGATTCAATCCGGTCTCTACATGGGGATTGTCTTGGGGGCTTGTCGCTGGCCATGGACCCCGAAGTCCTTGACCGAACCCGCCGCCAGATCGCCATCTACATGGCAGGGGCGACTCAACCCACACAAAACCCTACCAGAGGCGATCGAACCGGCAAAACGTCCAGGAGCCCGGCCGCAGTCCTGGTGGATTTAGCGGCGGAGATCACAAGGCTGATGGCGACTCCCCTCACACCAGAAAACCAGGAGGAGATAAACACGGAGCTGGCGAAACTCAGAGAGGCAGTGGCAAAGGCTCAACGGGATGCCGAGATAGAGTTCGCCAGGATCGAGACCCGGCAAGCTCAAATTACGGCCGAAAGGATGCGTTTAAACACTGACAACTAGCGGCTCGAAAGACAGCAGCGCGCATCTGACGCCGTCCATCAACGGACACACCAGGGCTGCCTGCCCCATGATCTCAACCCGACCCGCCTGTTCGACACTCCACGAACCCCTGGGGCGGGAGCTGCCCCGAGGGGAGGACCGGGCCGCCCACCTAACCCGTGGGCTGAGCCAGCTGAGGATCGCATTCTCTGATTCCGGACGCCTCAAGGCCACTTTTCCAACCCGGTGGACAACGTTCTTGCCGCAACTCGCCATCTGGAGTCTCTTCCGATTCACGGCAACACCCCTGCCGAGATAGAAGCAAGGAACGCCATCGAGATGTTGAAGACGGCGGTGGTTCAAAACGCCCAGTTCTCACATAGCCTCGAGAGGTTGCATTCCACCCCCTAGGCAAGTTACACCAGGAGCCGGCCAGAGGATCTACCCGCCGTAAATAGCGGGCCGCGACACGTCCTACAGGACAACCCGCCTGAACAGAACCCGCCGGGCCAGGATCTCCCGAACACCCAAGACGCCCCGGCCCCCCTCATCGGGGGCGGAGGGCGAGTAGGGGTACCATGCTTGTCCCTCGCCCTTCGTAACGAAAGGATGCCCAAAGACTTTAAGGGACCAAGAAAGGTGCCTAATTACACCCCGGACCTTGAGCCGGCATCATGGATCGAGAGTTATGAAATCGCCATGGACATGCTCGACGTGAACGAGGCGGTTTGTGCCAGATACTTCATGATGATGCTCGAGGGGTCAGCACGCACTTGGTTGAAAAACTTACCTCCCAACTCCATCCAGACCTGGGCCGAGTTAAAAGAGCATTGGTCCCACTCTATGCGAGCACAAGATTAAAACCGATCCTGATTCCAAACCAGTCGCTGATCATCAAGTGAGATTAAATCCTAAGATGAAAGAGGTAGTGAGAAAAGAAATACTAAAGCTCCTGGAAGCAGGTATTATCTATCTTGTTGCTCATAGTGATTGGGTGAGTCCGGTGCATTGCATCCCTAAGAAGGGAGATATTACCATTGTCCTTAATGATAATGATGAATTGATCCCACAGAGGATTATTACTGGCTATAGGATGGTGATTGATTTTAGGAAGTTGAATAAAGCCACTAGGGAAGATCATTACCCTTTGACTTTTATCGACCAAATGCTAGAAAGACTGTCTAAACACACACACTTCTGCTTTCTAGATGGTTGTTTTGGCTTATCCCAAATACCTATTGCACAATCTGATCAGGAGAAAACCACTTTCACCTGCCCTTTCGGTACCTTTGCTTACAGACGTATGCCTTTTGGCTTATGTAATGCACCTGCCACCTTTCAAAGATTTATGATGGCTATATTCTCTGACTTTTGTGAAAAGATTGTTGAGGTTTTCATGGATGACTTCTCCGTTTACGGGTCTTCTTTTGATGATTTCCTCAGCAACCTTGATTGAGTCTTGCAGAGATGTAAAGACACCAACCTTGTCTTGAATTGGGAGAAGTGCCACTTTATGGTTAATGAAGGAATCGTCTTAGGACATAAAATTTGTGAAAAAGGTATTGAAGTCGATAAGGCTAAGGTTGATGCGATCGAGAAAATGCCATGCGCTACATATATCAAAGGTATAAGAAGTTTCCTTGGTCATGCTGGTTTCTATAGAAGGTTCATTAAGGACTTTTCTAAGATTTCTAGGCCTCTTACCAATCTCTTGCAAAAGGACATTCCTTTTGTTTTTGACGATGATTGCGAGGAAGCCTTCGAAATACTTAAGAAGGCCTTGATAACTGCGCCTATTGTTCAACCACCAGATTGGAACTTACCTTTTGAAATCATGTGTGATGCTAGTGATTATGTTGTTGGCGCTGTTCTAGGACAAAGAGTTGATAAGAAGTTGAATGTTATTCAGTATGCCAGTAGAACTCAAGATAGTGCCCAAAGAAACTATGCTACTACTGAAAAGGATTTTTTAGCAGACGTGTTTGCATGTGAAAAGTTTAGATCTTAATTGTTGATTACAAAGTCACTATTCACACTGATCATGCTGCTATTAAGTACCTCATGGAAAAGAAAGACGCTAAACCTAGACTTATCAGATGGGTTCTCTTGCTACAAGAATTTGATTTGCATGTTGTTGATAGGAAGGGTGCTGAGAACCCACTAGCAAATAACTTATCTAGGTTGGAGAATGTTCTTGATGACCCACACCCTATTGATGATAGCTTTCCTGATGAGCAAATGAATGTCATCAATACTTCACGTAGTGCACAGTGGTATGCTGATTATGCAAACTATATCGTTGCCAAATATATACCACCTAGTTTCACTTACCAGCAAAAGAAGAAATTCTTCTTTGATTTGAGACATTACTTTTGGGATGATCCTCACCTTTATAAGGAAGGAGTAGATGGAGTTATTAGACGTTGTGTACCTGAACATGAACAGGGACAGATCATGCAGAAGTGTCACTCTGAGGCTTACGGAGAACACCATGTTTTGGGGATATTACCTGCTAATGACCCGCCCTAGTTGGGCCGGGTTACCAATTAGGCGATTCACCTAAGCAATTATTTGGGCCTTGGCCTGGCCGGATCAAGGTCGTATGACGGTTTATGATTTCTGGAAGGTCTCCAAGCTTTGAAGGACGGCGACTTAGAGACCACAGGGGTCACGATTTGTAGGAAGGAAAGTATCCTTGTAAACCCTAGAGGTTCGACCTATATATAAAGGTGAGTCCCATGGAAGGAGGGGGCAGGTTAGAAATCATCGAGTGCTAGGTTCGGCGAGTTACGCCCTCCTTGTAATCGAAATCACTTCAATACGAACCAAAGCAGGATGTAGGCTTTTACCTCCTCACGAGGGGCCGAACCAGGGTAAATCGCCGTGTCTCTCCCGCTTAACCCCTTTGAGTCGCCACCAAGGTGCGATGGCACCAGTACTAAGTCCTTTCACGAGGACATCTGCCGTGACAAGACCAGGACAGTTGGCGCCCACCGTGGGGCCTACGCACGGTGGAGTTGAGTTCTCAAAGGGAGCCCTACCAGGGTTTGGGAGTTACGTAACGGGGCTCATGACTTGGAGCCGCCGCGGGAAAACCTACATCGACAACCAGCGATGGGGACCTGGAGCGGATTCGATTGAATCTGGTTACAGGGTCCCCTTCGGCAAGATCAACGTCTTCATCGGCATGATCGGATCATCCGTGCCTGAGCCGGACACCTCCAACGACATGATCGAGCCGGCCAGGTACGTCCGCCCACTAATAACGCCAAATTTGACTCGCCTGGTCTTTGTGGGGTTCACGCAGGGATCCGAGGAGCCAGAGCGCTCGGCGACTCAGGAAACTACACCGGTCAACTCTGATGACGAATCATCCATGGGCGACTCAGATTCAATCCGGTCTCTGCATGGGGATTGTCTTGGGGGCTTATCGCTGGCCATGGACCCCGAAGTCCTTGACCGAACCCGCCGCCAGATCGCCATCTACATGGCAGGGGCGACTCAACCCACACAAAACCCTACCAGAGGCGATGGAACCGGCGAAACGTCCAGGAGCCCGGCCGCAGTCCTGGTGGATTTAGCGGCGGAGATCACAAGGCTGATGGCGACTCCCCTCACACCAGAAAACCAGGAGGAGATAAACACGGAGCTGCCGAAACTCAGAGAGGCAGTGGCAAAGGCTCATCGGGATGCCGAGATAGAGTCCGCCAGGATCGAGACCCGGCAAGCTCAAATTACGGCCGAAAGGATGCGTTTAAACACTGACAACTAGCGGCTCGAAAGACAGCAGCGTGCATTTTACGCCGTCCATCAACGGAGACACCAGGGCCGCCTGCCCCATGATCTCAACCCGACCCGCCTGTTCGACACTCCAGGAACCCCTGGGGTGGGAGCTGCCCCGAGGGGAGGACCGGGCCGCCCGCCTAACCCGTCGGCTCAGCCAGCTGAGGATCGCATTCCCCGATTCCGGACGCCTCAAGGCCACTTTTCCAACCCGGTGGACAACGTTCTTGCCGCAACTCGCCATCTGGAGTCTCTTCCGATTCACGGCAACACCCCTGCCGAGATAGAAGCAAGGAACGCCATCGAGATGTTGAAGACGGCGGTGGTTCAAAACGCCCAGTTCTCACATAGCCTCGAGAGGTTGCATTCCACCCCCTAGGCAAGTTACACCAGGAGCCGGCCAGAGGACCAACCCGCCGTAAATAGCGGGCTGCGACACGTCCTACAGGACAACCCGCCTGAACAGAACCCGCCGGGCCAGGATCTCCCGAACACCCAAGCCGCCCCGGCCCCCCTCATCGGGGGCGGAGGGAGAGTAGGGGTACCATGCTTGTCCCTCGCCCTTCGTAACGAAAGGATGCCCAAAGACTTTAAGGGACCAAGAAAGGTGCCTAATTACACCCCGGACCTTGAGCCGGCATCATGGATCTAGAGTTATGAAATCGCCATGGACATGCTCGACGTGAACGAGGCGGTTTGTGCCAGATACTTCATGATGATGCTCGAGGGGTCAGCACGCACTTGGTTGAAAAACTTACCTCCCAACTCCATCCAGACCTAGGCCGAGTTAAAAGAGCATTAGTCCCACTCTATGCGAGCACAAGATTAAAACCGATCCTGATTCCAAACCAGTCGCTGATCATCAACGGAGATTAAATCCTAAGATGAAAGAGGTAGTGAGAAAAGAAATACTAAAGCTCCTGGAAGCAGGTATTATCTATCTTGTTGCTCATAGTGATTGGGTGAGTCCGGTGCATTGCATCCCTAAGAAGGGAGATATTACCATTGTCCTTAATGATAATGATGAATTGATCCCACAGAGGATTATTACTGGCTATAGGATGGTGATTGATTTTAGGAAGTTGAATAAAGCCACTAGGGAAGATCATTACCCTTTGACTTTTATCGACCAAATGCTAGAAATATTGTCTTAACACACACACTTCTGCTTTCTAGATGGTTATTTTGGCTTCTCCCAAATACCTATTGCACAATCTGATCAGGAGAAAACCACTTTCACCTGCCCTTTCGGTACCTTTGCTTACAGACGTATGCCTTTTGGCTTATGTAATGCACCTGCCACCTTTCAAAGATTTATGATGGCTATATTCTCTGACTTTTGTGAAAAGATTGTTGAGGTTTTCATGGATGACTTCTCCGTTTACGGGTCTTCTTTTGATGATTGCCTCAGCAACCTTGATTGAGTCTTGCAGAGATGTAAAGACGCCAACCTTGTCTTGAATTGGGAGAAGTGCCACTTTATGGTTAATGAAGGCATCGTCTTAGGACATAAAATTTCTGAAAGAGGTATTGAAGTCGATAAGGCTAAGGTTGATGCGATCGAGAAAATGCCATGCGCTACATATATCAAAGGTATAAGAAGTTTCCTTGGTCATGATGGTTTCTATAGAAGGTTCATTAAGGACTTTTCTAAGATTTCTAGGCCTCTTACCAATCTCTTGCAAAAGGACATTCCTTTTGTTTTTGACGATGATTGCGAGGAAGCCTTCGAAATACTTAAGAAGGCCTTGATAACTGCGCCTATTGTTCAACCACCAGATTGGAACTTACCTTTTGAAATCATGTGTGATGCTAGTGATTATGTTGTTGGCGCTGTTCTAGGACAAAGAGTTGATAAGAAGTTGAATGTTATTCACTATGCTAGTACAACTCAAGATAGTGCCCAAAGAAACTATGCTACTACTGAAAAAGAATTTTTAGCAGTCGTGTTTGCATGTGAAAAGTTTAGATCTTAATTGTTGATTACAAAGTCACTATTCACACTGATCATGCTGCTATTAAGTACCTCATGGAAAAGAAAGACGCTAAACCTAGACTTATCAGATGGGTTCTCTTGCTACAAGAATTTGATTTGCATGTTGTCGATAGGAAGGGTGCTGAGAACCCACTAGCAGATAACTTATCCAGGTTGGAGAATGTTCTTGATGACCCACACCCTATTGATGATAGATTTCCTGATGAGCAACTGAATGTCATCAATACTTCACATAGTGCATAGTGGTATGCTGATTATGCAAACTATATCGTTGCCAAATATATACCACCTAGTTTCACTTACCAGCAAAAGAAGAAATTCTTCTTTGATTTGAGACATTACTTTTGGGATGATCCTCACCTTTATAAGGAAGGAGTAGATGGAGTTATTAGACGTTGTGTACCTGAACATGAACAGGGACAGATCATGCAGAAGTGTCACTCTGAGGCTTACGGAGAACACCATGTGTTGGGGATATTACCTGTTAATGACCCGCCCTAGTTGGGCCGGGTTACCAATTAGGCGATTCACCTAAACAATTATTTGGGCCTTGGCCTGGCCGGATCAAGGTCGTATGACGGTTTATGATTTCTGGAAGGTCTCCAAGCTTTGAAGGACGGCGACTTAGAGACCACAGGGGTCACGATTTGTAGGAAGGAAAGTATCCTTGTAAACCCTAGGGGTTCGACCTATATATAAAGGTGAGTCCCATGGAAGGAGGGGGCAGGTTAGAAATCATCGAGTGCTAGGTTCGGCGAGTTACGCCCTCCTTGTAATCGAAATCACTTAAATACGAACCAAAGCAGGATGTAGGCTTTTACCTCCTCACGAGGGGCCGAACCAGGGTAAATCGCCGTGTCTCTCCCGCTTAACCCCTTTGAGTCGCCACCAAGGTGCGATGGCACCAGTACTAAGTCCTTTCACGAGGACATCTGCCGTGACGAAACCAGGACAGTTGGCGCCCACCGTGGGGCCTACGCACAGTGGAGTTGAGTTCTCAAAGGGAGCCCTACCAGGGTTTGGGAGTTACGCAACGGGGCTCATGACTTGGAGCCGCCGCGGGAAAACCTACATCGACAACCAGCGATGGGGACCTGGAGCGGATTCGATTGAATCTGGTTACAGGGTCCCCTTCGGCAAGATCAACGTCTTCATCGGCATGACCGGATCATCCGTGCCTGAGCCGGACACCTCCAACGACATCATCAAGCCGGCCAGGTACGTCCGCCCACTAATAACGCCAAATTTGACTCGCCTCGTCTTTGTGGGGTTCACGCAGGGATCCGAGGAGCCAGAGCGCTCGGCGACTCAGGAAACTACACCGGTCAACTCTGATGACGAATCATCCATGGGCGACTCAGATTCAATCCGGTCTCTGCATGGGGATTGTCTTGGGGGCTTGTCGCTGGCCATGGACCCCGAAGTCCGTGACCGAACCCGCCGCCAGATCGCCATCTACATGGCAGGGGCGACTCAACCCACACAAAACCCTACCAGAGGCGATGGAACCGGCAAAACGTCCAGGAGCCCGGCCGCAGTCCTGGTGGATTTAGCGGCGGAGATCACAAGGCTGATGGCGACTCCCCTCACACCAGAAAACCAGGAGGAGATAAACACGGAGCTGGCGAAACTCAGAGAGGCAGTGGCAAAGGATCATCGGGATGCCGAGATAGAGTCCGCCAGGATCGAGACCCGGCAAGCTCAAATTACGGCCTAAAGGATGCGTTTAAACACTGACAACTAGCGGCTCGAAAGACAGCAGCGCGCATCTGACGCCATCCATCAACGGAGACACCAGGGCCGCCTTCCCCATGATCTCAACCCGACCCGCCTGTTCGACACTCCACGAACCCCTGGGGCGGGAGCTGCCCCGAGGGGAGGACCGGGCCGCCCGCCTAACCCGTCGGCTGAGCCAGCTGAGGATCGCATTCTCCGATTCCGGACGCCTCAAGGCCACTTTTCCAACCCGGTGGACAACGTTCTTGCCGCAACTCGCCATCTGGAGTCTCTTCCGATTCACGGCAACACCCCTGCCGAGATAGAAGCAAGGAATGCCATCGAGATGTTGAAGACGGCGGTGGTTCAAAACGCCCAGTTCTCACATAGCCTCGAGAGGTTGCATTCCACCCCCTAGGCAAGTTACACCAGGAGCCGGCCAGAGGACCAACCCGCCGTAAATAGCGGGCCGCGACACGTCCTACAGGACAACCCGCCTGAACAGAACCCGCCGGGCCAGGATCTCCCGAACACCCAAGACGCCCCGGCCCCCCTCATCGGGGGCGGAGGGCGAGTAGGGGTACCATGCTTGTCCCTCGCCCTTCGTAACGAAAGGATGCCCAAAGACTTTAAGGGACCAAGAAAGGTGCCTAATTACACCCCGGACCTTGAGCCGGCATCATGGATCGAGAGTTATGAAATCGCCATGGACATGCTCGACGTGAACGAGGCGGTTTGTGCCAGATACTTCATGATGATGCTCGAGGGGTCAGCACGCACTTGGTTGAAAAACTTACCTCCCAACTCCATCCAGACCTGGGCCGAGTTAAAAGAGCATTAGTCCCACTCTATGCGAGCACAAGATTAAAACCGATCCTGATTCCAAACCAGTCGCTGATCATCAACGGAGATTAAATCCTAAGATGAAAGAGGTAGTGAGAAAAGAAATACTAAAGCTCCTGGAAGCAGGTATTATCTATCTTGTTGCTCATAGTGATTGGGTGAGTCCGGTGCATTGCATCCCTAAGAAGGGAGATATTACCATTGTCCTTAATGATAATGATGAATTGATCCCACAGAGGATTATTACTGGCTATAGGATGGTGATTGATTTTAGGAAGTTCAATAAAGCCACTAAGGAAGATCATTACCCTTTGACTTTTATCGACCAAATGCTAGAAAGACTGTCTAAACACACACACTTCTGCTTTCTAGATGGTTCTTTTGGCTTCTCCCAAATACCTATTGCACAATCTGATCAGGAGAAAACCACTTTCACCTGCCCTTTCGGTACCTTTGCTTACAGACGTATGCCTTTTGGCTTATGTAATGCACCTGCCACCTTTCAAAGATTTATGATGGCTATATTCTGTGACTTTTGTGAAAAGATTGTTGAGGTTTTCATGGATGAATTCTCCGTTTACGGGTCTTCTTTTGATGATTGCCTCAGCAACCTTGATTGAGTCTTGCAGAGATGTAAAGACGCCAACCTTGTCTTGAATTGGGAGAAGTGCCACTTTATGGTTAATGAAGGCATCGTCTTAGGACATAAAATTTCTGAAAGAGGTATTGAAGTCGATAAGGCTAAGGTTGATGCGATCGAGAAAATGCCATGCGCTACATATATCAAAGGTATAAGAAGTTTCCTTGGTCATGCTGGTTTCTATAGAAGGTTCATTAAGGACTTTTCTAAGATTTCTAGGCCTCTTACCAATCTCTTGCAAAAGGACATTCCTTTTGTTTTTGACGATGATTGCGAGGAAGCCTTCGAAATACTTAAGAAGGCCTTGATAACTGCGCCTATTGTTCAACCACCAGATTGGAACTTACCTTTTGAAATCATGTGTGATGCTAGTGATTATGTTGTTGGCGCTGTTCTAGGACAAAGAGTTGATAAGAAGTTGAATGTTATTCACTATGCTAGTACAACTCAAGATAGTGCCCAAAGAAACTATGCTACTACTGAAAAAGAATTTTTAGCAGTCGTGTTTGCATGCGAAAAGTTTAGATCTTAATTGTTGATTACAAAGTCACTATTCACACTGATCATGCTGCTATTAAGTACCTCATGGAAAAGAAAGACGCTAAACCTAGACTTATCAGATGGGTTCTCTTGCTACAAGAATTTGATTTGCATGTTGTCGATAGGAAGGGTGCTGAGAACCCACTAGCAGATAACTTATCTAGGTTGGAGAATGTTCTTGATGACCCACACCCTATTGATGATAGCTTTCCTGATGAGCAACTGAATGTCATCAATACTTCACATAGTGCACAGTGGTATGCTGATTATGTAAACTATATCGTTGCCAAATATATACCACCTAGTTTCACTTACCAGCAAAAGAAGGAATTCTTCTTTGATTTGAGACATTACTTTTGGGATGATCCTCACCTTTATAAGGAAGGAGTAGATGGAGTTATTAGACGTTGTGTACCTGAACATGAACAGGGACATATCATGCAGAAGTGTCACTCTGAGGCTTACGGAGAACACCATGTGTTGGGGATATTACCTGTTAATGACCCGCCCTAGTTGGTCCGGGTTACCAATTAGGCGATTCACCTAAACAATTATTTGGGCCTTGGCCTGGCCGGATCAAGGTCGTATGACGGTTTATGATTTCTGGAAGGTCTCCAAGCTTTGAAGGACGGCGACTTAGAGACCACAGGGGTCACGATTTGTAGGAAGGAAAGTATCCTTGTAAACCCTAGGGGTTCGACCTATATATAAAGGTGAGTCCCATGGAAGGAGGGGGCAGGTTAGAAATCATCGAGTGCTAGGTTCGGCGAGTTACGCCCTCCTTGTAATCGAAATCACTTAAATACGAACCGAAGCAGGATGTAGGCTTTTACCTCCTCACGAGGGGCCGAACCAGGGTAAATCGCCGTGTCTCTCCCGCTTAACCCCTTTGAGTCGCCACCAAGGTGCGATGGCACCAGTACTAAGTCCTTTCACGAGGACATCTGCCGTGACAAAACCAGGACAGTTGGCGCCCACCGTGGGGCCTATGCACGGTGGAGTTGAGTTCTCAAAGGGAGCCCTACCAGGGTTTGGGAGTTACGCAACGGGGCTCATGACTTGGAGCCGCCGCGGGAAAACCTACATCGACAACCAGCGATGGGGACCTCGAGCGGATTCGGTTGAATCTGGTTACAGGGTCCCCTTCGGCAAGATCAACGTCTTCATCGGCATGACCGGATCATCCGTGCCTGAGCCGGACACCTCCAACGACATCATCGAGCCGGCCAGGTACGTCCGCCCACTAATAACGCCAAATTTGACTCGCCTGGTCTTTGTGGGGTTCACGCAGGGATCCGAGGAGCCAGAGCGCTCGGCGACTCAGGAAACTACACCGGTCAACTCTGATGACGAATCATCCATGGGCGACTCAGATTCAATCCGGTCTCTGCATGGGGATTGTCTTGGGGGCTTGTCGCTGGCCATGGACCCCGAAGTCCTTGACCGAACCCGCCGCCAGATCGCCATCTACATGGCAGGGGCGACTCAACCCACACAAAACCCTACCAGAGGCGATGGAACCGGCGAAACGTCCAGGAGCCCGGCCGCAGTCCTGGTGGATTTAGCGGCGGAGATCACAAGGCTGATGGCGACTCCCCTCACACCAGAAAACCAGGAGGAGATAAACACGGAGCTGGCGAAACTCAAAGAGGTAGTGGCAAAGGCTCATCGGGATGCCGAGATAGAGTCCGCGAGGATCGAGACCCGGCAAGCTCAAATTACGGCCGAAAGGATGCGTTTAAACACTGACAACTAGCGGCTCGAAAGACAGCAGCGCGCATCTGATGTCGTCCATCAACGGAGACACCAGGGCCGCCTGCCCCATGATCTCAACCCGACCCGCCTGTTCGACACTCCACGAACCCCTGGGGCGGGAGCTGCCTCGAGGGGAGGACCGGGCCGCCCGCCTAACCCGTCGGCTCAGCCAGCTGAGGATCGCATTCCCCGATTCCGGACGCCTCAAGGCCACTTTCCCAACCCGGTGGACAACGTTCTTGCCGCAACTCGCCATCTGGAGTCTCTTCCGATTCACGGCAACACCCCTGCCGAGATAGAAGCAAGGAACGCCATCGAGATGTTGAAGACGGCGGTGGTTCAAAACGCCCAGTTCTCACATAGCCTCGAGAGGTTGCATTCCACCCCCTAGGCAAGTTACACCAGGAGCCGGCCAGAGGACCAGCCCGCCATAAACAGCGGGCCGCGACACGTCCTACAGGACAACCTGCCTGAACCGAACCCGCCGGGCCGGGATCTCCCGAACACCCAAGACGCCCCGGCCCCCCTCATCGGGGGCGGAGGGCGAGTAGGGGTACCATGCTTGTCCCTCACCCTTCGTAATGAAAGGATGCCCAAAGACTTTAAGGGACCAAGAAAGGTGCCTAATTACACCCCGGACCTTGAGCCGGCATCATGGATCGAGAGTTATGAAATCGCCATGGACATGCTCGATGTGAACGAGGCGGTTTGCTCCAGATACTTCACGATGATGCTCGAGGGGTCAGCACGCACTTGGTTGAAAAACTTACCTCCCAACTCCATCCAGACCTAGGCCGAGTTAAAAGAGCGTTTCATCAAAAACTTCCGAGGAACTTGCAAACGCCCGATGACGATCGTCGATCTACAGCACTGTGTTCAGCGCCCGGATGAGTCGGCTCACCATTGGTCACGGCGGGTTGCAGAAATTATCCATTCGTCAGATGGTATTACGGCGGCTCAAGCTGTGCTGATCCTCGAGCAGAATTGCCATTGCGAACCCTTGGTGCAAAAACTGGGGCGACTCAAGCGAAAGGTCCAAGACATGGGAGAGCTGATGAACACCCTCACTAGGTACGCTGAGGCTGATGACACCAAAGATCCTGGTGAGGACGGTAAGGCTAATTCGCCCAAGAAGGGCGAGTCATCCAAAAATCATACCCGGTTCCAGGGACGTAACCGCCACAATCAAGGGACCAATGGCAAGCAAAGACTGCAAGAAGAGCCCTCGGACTTAGTCGCCAATACCAACGCCAACAACGGCAAGAAGAAAAACTGGGGGTTTAGCGGGAAGAGGCCGCGTAACTATGAAGAGCTACTCAAAGGCCCTTGCCCACACCATGCCACGACAGACGGTCCGGCGACTCGATCCTAGGAAAACTGCTTCGTATTTCGGGAGTTTCGGGCGGAGGCGATCAAGAAAAGTCAAAACGATGACCAGGACCAGCGCCAGGAGCAATTCGCCGCACCCAACCAACGACAAAACCCCTTCCGCGGCTTTCCCAAATAGGGGGCTTAGGGAGGCCCACAGCCAGGCGGCGGCCAATACCCGGTGCACCACCAGCGGTGGTATAACCCACCCGGAGCGTTTCAGCAGCCACCCCCACAGGGGGCTCCGCAGGTTCAGGACGATAATGGGGGTTTCCGCAGCAACCCCAAACAGGTATGTAATGGGAAGTATCATGTTTTCACCACCAATGCTTGTAGACGCGATAAGAAGGTGAGTCACCGGGCGTACAGCGTATCTGAACCGGCGCTTCCCGGATACCTCCATTGGTCTGAGCAAACCATAACATGGAGCAGGGAGGATCACCCGCCGAGAGTTCACAACCCAAGCGATTTAGCGTTGGTCGTGGCTCCCCAAGTTGGGGGTTGCACCCTATCCAAAGTGCTAATGGATGGTGGCAGCAGCATCAATATCTTATATTTTAACACTTTCCAAAGGATGAACCTGTTGGAAAAGAACCTGATGCCTTCAACCACGGTTTTCCAGGGAATCGTCCAGGGCAAGTCGGCCTATCCCATAGGCCGGGTCAAGCTCACAGTGGCGTTTGGAACTGCGCAAAATTACAGGTCAGAGTCACTGATTTTTGAGGTGGTCAAATTGAAAAGCCCCTACGATGCGTTGTTTGGGCGGCCGGCTTACGCCCGTTTCATGGCTCGCCCGTGCTATTTTTACCTCAAGCTCAAAATGCCTGGTCCCAAAGGACCTATCACGGTTGATGGAGATAGAAGGACTGCAAAGGAATGTGAAGAAGGGGGCGCGGCTTATGCGGAAGTCGCATGTGCTGCGGAAGAGCTCAAACACCATCGTGCCAATGTTGACCCGGCGGACATATCACCCCTAAAGAAGCCGACTACAGATTCTGAGCCGCCCCTCAAGTTCAAGCCAACGGATGACACTAAGACAATCGATTTCGTGCCTTGCGATTCATCCAAGCAGTTCACCATTGGGACGGGTCTGGATCCCAAATAGGAAAGCGCGCTCATCGAATTCATCCGTGAGAATTGGGACATCTTCGCATGGAAAGCTTCTGACATGCCTGGTGTGCCGAGAGAATTCGCTGAGCACCATCTTAATGTGGACCCAAAGAGCAAACCCATCCAGCAGTACCTTCGCAGATTTAACGAGGAGCGACGCAAGGCGATTGGGGAAGAGGTTGCCCGCCTTTTAGCCGCCGGATTCATCGTGGAAGTTTTTCACCCCAAATGGCTGGCTAACCCGGTTTTGGTACTCAAGAAGAATGGTACTTTTCGTATGTGCATTGACTACACAGACCTCAACAGAGCTTGTCTAAAAGATCCCTTCGCTCTTCCCCGCATCGACCAGATCATTGACTCGGTGGCGGGATGCGAACGATTGTGCTTTTTGGACGCCTACTCAAGATATCACCAAATCAAGATGGACGTGGAGGATCAAGAGAAAACAGCCTTTATAACCCCCTTCGGGGTTTTTTGTTATGTGTGCATGCCCTTTGGACTCAAGAGTGCGGGGGCGACTTATCAGCGCTGCATCCAGAATTACCTCCGCAACCAAATTGGTCGCAACGTCCATGCCTATGTCGACGATATTGTGATCAAAACCCGCCAGGGGGAGACACTACTGGAGGATCTCAAGGAAACGTTCGATAATCTACGGGTGTATCAGATGAAGCTAAATCCCACCAAGTGTGTTTTTGGTGTGCCTGCAGGGAAATTGCTGGGTTTCCTAGTATCGGAGCGCGGCATTGAAGCTAACCCGGACAAGATCGAAGCAGTTACATCCCTTGGAAAGCCGGCGAACGTTAATCAAGTTCAACGACTGGGGGGTCGCATTGCGGCCCTAAGTCGTTTTGTGAGTCGCCTAGGTGAGAAGGTGATCCCTCTTTATCAGTTATTAAGGAAATCTGATCGGTTTGTTTGGACGAATGAGGCAGACGAGGCGCTCGAAGCCCTGAAACGCCAATTTGTTAACCCGCCGGTCCTGGCCGCCCCGACTGAAAAAGAGCCCATGCTTCTATATATCGCGGCAAATTCCAAAGCAGTAAGTGTGGCAGTGGTCGTTGAAAGAAAGGAGGAAGGGAAGGAATACCCAGTGCAACGCCCGGTATATTTTATCAGCGAGGTGTTAACTCTTTCCAAGCGGCAGTACCCACACTGGCAGAAGTTGGTATATGGGGTGTTTATGGCGAGTCGAAAACTTAAGCATTATTTCCAAGAACATCCTATCACAGTGGTTAGCTCTGCCCCCCTTGGGGACATCATCCAGAATCGGGAGGCAACGGGGCAGATCGCCAAGTGGGCAATAGAACTTGGGCCGCATCACATACAGTATGCCCCCCGCACAGCCATCAAGTCTCAGGCTTTAGTTGATTTCATCAACGACTGGATGGAGTTACAGGCTCCGGAAGACCGGCCTGATCTCACATACTGGATTATTTACTTTGATGGATCTAGGCAGCTAGAAGGCTCGGGGGCTGGTGTGGTGTTGGTATCCCCTCAAGGAGATAAATTCTGTTACGTTCTCCGACTCATGTTTCCATGCACTAACAATGTGGCGGAATATGAAGCTTTGCTTCACGGCTTGCGACTCGCCAAGGAGATGAATCTAACATGAGTCAGATGCTTTGGCGACTCTGATTTGGTGGCACAGCAAGTTTCAGGTACCTGGGATGCTCGGGACCCCATGATGGCGGCTTACAGAAGAGCTGTGTCTGATGTGGCGGGTCATTTTCATGGTTATCAGGTGGACCACATTGATCGGCGCCTCAACGAGGCAGCTGACGCCCTCTCACGACTTGGCTCCTAGAGAAAGCCAGTTCCTCCCAATGTTTTTCTGGATATCTTGCATAAACCCTCTGTGATTCTACCATCGGAGGAGGAATTAGCGATACCAGATCCTGAGTCTCAGCTCGTGGCGGCTCTCCATGTCACGCCGGATTGGGTTCTTCCTTATCTGGCTTATCTCGCTCGGGGCGAGTTACCAGCAGACGAAGTTTCGGCTCGTCAAATCGTTCGGCGCAGCAAATCCATGGTCATCATCAATGGCGAGTTATATAAGCGGAGCGCCTCTGGAGTTTTTCAGCAATGCGTTTCCTCCGAAGAAGGATGCATAATCTTAAATGACATTCATTCCGGAGACTGTGGGCATCATGCCGGGTCACGTTCTTTGGTGTCAAAGGCTTTCCGTCATGGTTTCTTTTGGCTGACGGCTCATGCAGATGCAGAAGATATAGTTCGTCGGTGCGAAGGATGCCAGCATTATGGGCGGCAAGATCATGTGCCGGCTCAAGAATTAAGAATGATCCCCATCACTTGGCCTTTTGCAGTCTGGGCGCTGGACATGGTCGGCCCCTTTAAAATGTCTTCAAACAAGAAGACCCATCTGCTGGTGGCGGTTGATAAGTTCACCAAGTGGGTTGAGGCGGAACCTATTGGAGCTTGCGATGCGGAAACAGCGGTCAAATTCTTGAAAAAGTTGATTTTCCGGTTTGGATATCCGCACAGTATCATTACTGACAATGGTACTAATTTGTCCCAAGGGGCGATGCAGGAGTTTTGTCGTCGAGAACATATCCGGCTTGATGTTTCTGCACTCGCTCACCCACAATCTAACGGGCAGGCAGAGCGGGCGAATCAGGAGGTTTTGCGAGGAATTAAGCCCCGACTCATGGTTCCCCTAGAGAAAACCCCAGGGTGTTGGGTTGAAGAATTACCTTCAGTACTGTGGAGTATTCGGACCACCCCGAACCGGTCCACGGGTTTCACCCCTTTCTTTCTGGTCTACGGAGCAGAGGATGTTCTTCCTACTAACATAAGGCATGACTCACCTAGAGTCGCTGCATATGTGGAACAAGACAATGAGCTGGCGCGTCAAGACTCTTTGGACGCCTTAGAGGAGGCACGTGACCTGGCCGCGGCCCGTTCAGCTATCTACCAGCAGGATCTATGGCGTTATCACAACCGCTGGGTTAAGAGTCGGACCTTTCAGGAAGGAGACTTGGTTCTTCGGTTGATACAAGATCGTGCAGGCATGCATAAGTTGTCACCACCTTGGGAAGGACCGTTCATTGTCAGCAAGAATCTCCGCAATGACTCTTATTATTTGGTGGATCTCCGGCCTAACCGGCCAACCACGGAGGCTGAGTCAACTCGCCCCTGGAATATTGCCCACGTGCGGCCTTATTACACTTGAGCTCTTAAGCTCTACATTTTGTAAGTTTTTCAGTTTCATTATGAAGTAATAAAGTTAAAAATACTCCCTGACTTGGAGGCTTCTTCATTAAAGAACAATTTTGTCATCCTGTTGCGACCTTATGAGCCGACAGAATCATCATCTTAGGGTGGCGCTTGAGCTTTCTGACTCGCCCCATCCTGTCGCGACCTTATGAGCCGACAAAACCAGCATTTTAGGGTGGCGCTTGAGCTTTCTGACTCACCCTATCTTGTCGCGACCTTATGAGCCGAGGAAATCATCTGCATTTTAGGGTGTGTGCTCAAGCTTTCTGACTCGCCCCATCCTGTCACGACCTTATGAGCCGATGAAATCATCTGCATTTTAGGGTGTGTGCTCGAGCTTTCTGACTCACCCCATCCTGTCGCGACCTTTTGAGCCGACGAAACCTGCATTTTAGGGTGTGTGCTCGAGCTTTTTGACTCGCCCCATCCTGTCGCGACCTTATGAGCCGACGAAACCTGCATTTTAGGGTGTGTGCTCGAGCTTTCTGACTCGCCTCATCCTGTCGCGACCTTATGTGCCGACGAAACCTGCATTTTAGGGTGTGTGCTCGAGCTTTCTGACTCGCCCCATCCTGTCGCGACCTTATGAGCCGACGAAACCTGCATTTTAGGGTGTGTGCTCGAGCTTTTTGACTCGCCCCATCCTGTCGCGACCTTATGAGCCGACGAAACCTGCATTTTAGGGTGTGTGCTCGAGCTTTTTGACTCGCCCCATCCTGTCGCGACCTTAAGAGCCGACGAAACCTGCATTTTAGGGTGTGTGCTCGAGCTTTTTGACTCGCCCCATCCTGTCGCGACCTTATGAGCCGACGAAACCTGCATTTTAGGGTGTGTGCTCGAGCTTTCTGACTCGCCCCATCCTGTCCCGACCTTATGAGCCGACGAAACCTGCATTTTAGGGTGTGTGCTCGAGCTTTCTGACTCGCCCCATCCTATCGCGACCTTATGAGCCGACGAAACCTGCATTTTAGGGTGTGTGCTCGAGCTTTCTAACTCGCCCCATCCTGTCGCGACCTTGTGAGCCGACGAAACTAGCATTTTAGGGTGTGTGCTCGAGCTTTCTGACTCGCCCCATCCTGTCGCGACCTTATGAGCCGACGAAACCATCATTTAGGGTGTACGCTCGAGTTTTCTGACTCGCCCCATCCTGTCGCGACCTTATGAGCCGATGAAATTGCTGTTTTTATTTTCCTTCATGGCATAGCCTCGAGGGTTTCAAAACCTTCTTTCTGATTCCTTTTGAAAGTATTTGTTATCATTTATTTGGTTTCACATATGTTGTTTTCAAAGCCTAAACCAGGTTGATGATCAGAGTCACTTCATCCATGGCGGATTAAGCATTATAAAGGATTCTCAAATGTCGGGTCAAATATTTCAAATCGCCTTAAGGGCGATATAAAGATTCTTTCGAGAAGTATCACAAAAACAGTATCGACTTGTGAAAAGGACCTATTACATGGCTCTCAGGCCAAAACGATGAGGTTTATTCTATTGGCGCCTTAGGATCATTTTGCTGCGAGCTTTGGCCGACCTCAATTTGGAAGTCGCCCAGTACCCAGTTACACTTGGCCAGAGCTGCGAAGTCATCTTCATCAGTCAGGATTCATGCCAGGTCTGCTTCCAAGTCAAAAGGGTTCTTGGGCCGCCGAGGAGTTCAACTGGTCGTCACAAAGGTTCGCGTGTTGACCTTCTTGTTCTTGTTGTCATAAGCAGCCTGATACTTTGATAAATCCAGACTTGCCGCGAGTTGGGTTGCTGCCATCCGGGAGTCCTTGACAACACGTTGATAGTCCTCTTCAACAAATTCTGACCCATCGTCTTTGAGCTGAGGAAAGCTTGCCGCTACCTCTTCCGGGTTGATCTCTGGAGCATAAGCCAAGCAGCGACTCAAGGCAGTGAGAACCCCCTTTCGGGCGGCTGACCGAGTTAGCTCGCCAATCTGAGGGGGAAGCATGGATAGGCAGCCAAGCACTTTCTTTATGGAAGTTATAGGCTCTTTGGCACCCATCATAGCTTTAACAATTAAAACGCTGCCGGTGTACAGTTGCTCTGTCAGCGTGTAAATCGCCTTTAGCATCAGCACGCAATCTTCCTGAAGGTTGGCGGCTCTCGGACCTGAGTAAGGGGTCATGATAATCAGCGACTTACGATAAGAGTTATTTATAAAAAAAAAGGGAGAAAAGACCAAAAGTTTGAGTAAGTTTACCAAAGACGGCTTGCGTCATATTTGAGATATGACGCTTCAAGCCGGACAATTCTTGTTGCACAGTAGCCAGCCTGGCTTCAGCCTTCTCTGCTCTTTTTGTGGCAGCATCTTGGTCAGCTTGAGCTCTTTTCAAATCGGCTTTGAGTTTTTCCAGCTCAGCCAAAACCAATTGATACTTCTCCTCCGACTTAGCTCGGGCATCTTGCTGACCAGATAAGTTTTTCTTTAATTCGCCAAGCACCGATTCAGTCTGAGCAAGAGTTTCCTGTTGAAAGTACAAAAAATGGGCAAGTCTCAGAACTATTGCAAGCAATATCCCTGACACTTGGGGGCTAATGTATAATTTTTTCTTTTCAAATGAAATTATACAATATCAAGACCCGGCTCACCTTTTTACTGATGACCCGGCCCTTGGGGGTTACTGGTCGCAAGTTTTTTCTAAATTTATCAAGACCCGGCTCATCTTTTTACTGATGACCCGGCCCTTGGGGGTTACTGGTCGCAAGTTTTTTCTAAATTTATCAAGACCCGGCTCATCTTTTTACTGATGACCCGACCCTTGGGGGTTACTGGTCGCAGGTTTTTTTTAAATTTATCAAGACCCGGCTCATCTTTTTACTGATGACCCGGCCCTTGGGGGTTAATGGGAGTAATACAATATAACAAAACTTACCTCATGTTTGTTTTTAACATCCGCAGCAGGCTTTTCTCCATCTCATAACTCGCCTCCAGGCGACTTGCAAAACCAGAGCAGAGTTCCTTGAACTCCAGATTTTCATATTCAGAAAGCTTAGCCTTGGAGAGTCCAGACTCAGGAATGGCTTGAGAGGAGGACGCCACATGCCTTGACAAAACTGTTGCCGCCGGTTTAGAGAAGCCGGTACCAGTAATAGCTACAGCATCCGGGTCTTCTATTGTCATCAATGGACTTGGCGGCTTAGGGGCATCCATTGTTTCCTTGGGCGAGTTTGGAAGATCCATTTGATTTTCAGGCTCGCCTTGGTCCGGGTTGTCCTAGATCGGCACTGACTCTTTGATGGGCTCTGAAGTTGTGACAGGAGTTGGTCCGCTGGTTTTCCTTTTCTTGGCCTGTGCCCTAAAAGAAGGGAGAAGCGCATTAAGGAACTGAAAGTTTATTACCCTCAGGATTCAAAGTAAGATTATCAAAAGACTTACCCAGGAACTCGAATCATTGGCGGAAGTGTCGACATCACTGAGTCGCCAGATGTAGGAGGAGAGTTCTGCAAGAATTATATGTCAAAAATATAGGCGGGTTACAGACGTGATCCAAAGAAACATGAAGAATTATTATTCATAAGTACCTCATTTGGTTTCCTCTTGTTCGTTGCTGGTAAGCCGGACACCAGATCACCGGGATGACTTCGGGTCTTCCGATTTGAAGTATGTTGTGCTTTCTTCAGTAGGAAATTTGGGTCCAAACAAGCATTTGGGTGTGAGAAGGGAACTTTCCCACAAATTCGCCTGGCCGGCTTAGGTGGAGAAGGAGATGAATCGGAGGAAACAGAAATTACCTCAACAGAGTCCTCCTGGATTTCCTTGTCTTCATTCTATTCAAGAGAGGCAGAGATATAAATACAAAGATTAATAGTAGTGGATGGAGAGTGAAAAGAGGATGGATTTTTACCTCCGAAAGTGCATCGCCGACTTGAGACTCATCGACTTCGGATGGCTCAGCCGCAGCAGCTTTGCCCTTGCCCTTGGTTTTCTTTAAGGGCGGCTTAACATTTTTCATGGCTGGCCTATTGGGTTTCCTGGACCAAAATTTATCGCCTTTCTGAAATAGCATATGTTACAAAAACCACAATACAAGTGAAACATAGGAAGTAAAGACCAAAAGCGGGTTAGATTTGCTCACCTTGGGCGCCGGATTAATTTTGCAGAAAGGCTTGAGGCCGATTTGGCCGCATTTTCCTGTAGGCTCGCCAGTCAACTTCTTGATGATGGTGACAATATCCTTTTCTATTAAAGCCGTATGGAAATAACATTGAGGATGATCTAAGGTGCCATCAAATTCGCACATTAGCCCATCCCAGCGACTCAGTGGGAGGATGCGCCATTCGACCCAGCAGCGGATTAGGTCAACCCCAGTAAGGTCGTTGTTTGTAAAGGATCTTAACTCGGACAATATTGGGATGAATTCTGATTCCTCCTCCTCGGTGAGCTTGTCTGGAAGCTTGAAGTTCGTTGGAAGGCGATCTTTCCTGTAGCCCAGAAGCTTGTTTTCGCCTGCAGGAGAGGTCTCTTGACAATAGAACCAAGACTCGCCCCAACCTTTGGGATGGCTGGGCATGGCGAGTGAGGGAAACGGGCTATCCCTGCGGCGCTGGACATTGACACCGCCGAGTTCCAGGCTGGGGGCATTGTGAAATTCTGTTTGGCGATTCAGATGGAAAAAATGCCAGAATAAGGGGACAGAGGGTTCAATCTGCAGATAAGCCTCATAGAACACTTGGAATTGGCATGGGTTACTTATGGAGTTAGGTCCCAGATCCTGGAGGCGGACGTTCATGAAAGCCATGCGTCTTTAAGAAACTTCGATCCGGGCGGCTTAAAACCTCGCTCCAGGTGCTCAACAAAAACGACTATCTCCCCTTCTTTGGGGTTGGGGAGATCCTCTCCAAACCCGGTACGCCAGCCGATAACATTCTGAGGGTCCAAGTTGCCCGTTTTCACATAGTCTGCTAGTATGGTGTCATTGACTTTGGTAGGAAGCCAGTCACTTTTGAAGACGACGCCCATGCTACAAAGAAGTAAAGTATGGATGAATTTACATGCCTCGAACATCTACTGTAAGGGGTGAAATAAGTTCATTTAACTCGCCAAGTAATTTGTCCATGGACTGAGGGAAAAACTTGACCCGCCATATCAAGAGCCGAGTTGGGTTGCTATGGCGACTTATGAAGTTTGGCTATTCACGAGAGCTGTGTTCTAAAGATGATGGAGACGTTCGTTCAAAACATCAAAGTGTGAAGACTACAAACAGCTTTTTGCAAACAGTAGGTAAATTATGAATCTACTGGACAGATGAAAAAAACATGAGAAAAGTGGCTGGATGCAGCAATTTATTACCAGGGCAAGGTGACGTCCTTCGCCTGATGAAACATTACTCTAGGTTCGCAAGTAAGAGCGGATAAATGAAGGTATCCAAAGCATTGGCTATCTCGTCGACATTTGTGCTAATCAGTTCAAGACAGGCAACACATGCTCGCAAAGAACATCAAGAGCATGGCAGTGCTGGAGCTTCAGACGGAGATTAGATCTGTTCTTAAATGGGCGGTGTCCTAACCTGATTCTTTCGACCGAAAAAGGCCGACGGTGACGGAGGTTGTTGGAGAAGCACGGAGGTCCCGTCGAGCGAAGAGATCTTCGACGGCGGCGGAGTTCTTGGTGAGCGACGAGATGGTCGACGATGATGCGGTGGTCAATGGCGGCGGACGGATCGGCCGCGGGGCGAGGGTTGACGACGACGAAGATCTATGGGCGGCGCCAAAGCTTCTCGGACGAAGACAAAAAGTACGGTCAGCGGTGGAGCCCTCGGGAGGCGATGAGACTTCCTCGCTGTGATAATGGGGAGGAGATTGACGAGACTGGTAGGTGGGAAGCACCAATCCTGTCCCCCCCCCATCTATTTATAAGGACGGGCGCTGGAATCGAGGCACCGTGAGCGGGAACCGCCGGGGAATAAAAAGATTTGCTATAATAGCGTTCTGGAGATTTTGGGATAATGATGCACTAGGATCCGTTGGGATTATGTCAGTCTTCCCGAAAATCGAGGGATAAGAAGATGCCAATAAGAAATGGTTTGGCGACTTAAAGATTTTTCGGTGCCAGATGGCGGGTTACAATTTCTGACGTATGGAGAAAAATGAGGAATGAATCGCCTTCAACTGAGCGGAAGTATTGGCGTGAAAAAAGTTCAAGTCAATCTGGGGCCTAATGTTGGGGATATTACCTGTTAATGACCCGCCCTAGTTGGGCCAGGTCACCAATCAGGCGATTCACCTAAACAATTATTTGGGCCTTGGCCTGGCCGGATCAAGGTCGTATGACGGTTTATGATTTCTGGAAGGTCTCCAAGCTTTGAAGGACGGCGACTTAGAGACCACAGGGGTCACGATTTGTAGGAAGGAAAGTATCCTTGTAAACCATAGGGGTTCGACCTATATATAAAGGCGAGTCCCAGGGAAGGAGGGGGCAGGTTAGAAATCATCGAGTGTTAGGTTCGGCGAGTTACGCCCTCCTTGTAATCGAAATCACTTCAATACGAACCAAAGCAGGACGTAGGCTTTTACCTCCTCACGAGGGGCCGAACCTGGGTAAATCGCCGTGTCTCTCCCGCTTAACCCCTTTGAGTCGCCACCAAGGTGCGATGGCTCCAGTACTAAGTCCTTTCACGAGGACATCTGCCGTGACAAAACCACGACACCATGCGGGAGATAGAACTGCACACAAGGTATTGCAATCAGGTTTCTATTGGCCCACTCTCTTCATGGATGCCCATAAGTTTGTCTTGTCTTGTGACGAATGTCAAAGAATAGGTAATATCAGTAAACGTCAGGAAATGCCTATGAACTATTCACTTGTCATTGAACCATTTGACGTTTGGGGATTTGATTATATGGGACCTTTTCCAAAATCCAACGGGTATACTCATATCCTAGTTGTTGTTGATTACGTCACTAAGTGGGTAGAAGCTATCCCAACTAGTAGTGCTGATCACAACACCTCTATCGGGATGCTTAAAGAAGTTATTTTCCCTAGATTTGGAGTCCCTAGATATCTAATGACCGACGGTGGTTCACATTTCATTCATGGTGCTTTTCGTAAAACGCTTGCTAAGTACGATGTCAATCATAGAATTGCATCTCCCTATCATCCTCAGTTGAGTGGTCAAGTAGAGCTAAGCAATACAGAGATTAAACTAATTCTGCAAAAGACTGTCAATAGGTCTAGAAAGAATTGGTCTAAAAGATCGATGATGCATTGTGGGCTGATAGAACTGCCTATAAGAATCTCATGGGCATGTCTACATACAAAATGGTTTACGACAAAGCATGCCATTTACCTCTTGAGCTAGAGCATAAGGCTTATTGGGCAATCAAAGAGCTCAACTTTGATTTCAAACTTGCTGGTGAGAAGAGGTTATTTCATATTAGCTCGCTTAATGAATGGAGAGCTCAGGCATAAGAAAATGCCGAGTTGTTCAAAGAAAAGGTTAACAGGTGGCATGATAAAAGGATACAGAAACGTGAGTTCAATGTAGGTGATTATGTCTTGTTATATAATTCTTGTTTAAGATTTTTTTTGTAGACAAGCTTCTCTCTAAATGGGAAGTTCCTTACATTGTTGAGGAAGTATATTGTTCCGGTGCCATCAAGATCAACAACACGGAAGGTAATTTTACGAGAGTGGTAAATGGGAAGAGAATCAAGCATTATATCTCACGTACTCCCATAAATGTTGAAAGCAATATTATCAATACCATAACTCCGGAGGAGTACCTAAGGGATATTTATCTGCCTGTTTCAGACTCCGAAAACAAAGAGGTATGTGATTCGGTAAGTAAACAAACTCCAAAACTTTTCCAGTAGGAATTTTTCTCCGTTTTGGAATTTTTGAAAAAATAGAAAAATTTAAAGCAGTCCAGAAAGCGCACGAGGAGGCGACAAGCCTGCCAGCCGCGGGCCACCCCCCTGGCCGCGCCTGGGGGCTTGTGACCACCTCGTGTGCCTCCCGGACTCCGTTTTCTTGAGGAGTACTCCTTCTGGTCAGAAAAAAATCATTATATATTCTCCCGAAATGTCTGACCCTCGTTTCACGCAAATTTCCTCAGTTTTCGTTTCGAGCCTGTTTCTACAGCAGATCTAGATCGCTATGGCGTCCTCAAAAGCTCGGAAGGACAAGATCTTCGAGAAGGTCATCAATCCCTACCTCGCGGGAGTGCTGCAACACCCTCAATCTACCGCGATGCGTGAGGGGATGCTGCACATCCGTGATGTTGAGGGGCGCAAGAAGAACAGAAGCGTGAAGGCAAGGCTCGAAGCAATGGAGCAACAAGTCTTCAAGTGCCAAGGGATGGTAGAGCGTGGACTCAAGGACAACCACATGATGATCACCGAGTTCACCAACAAACACAAGATCGATGCCAATGACATCGGGAAGCACCTCTCCAGGCTCTATGACAAAATTGATCACCTCCAAGCCCAGATCTATGACCTACAGAACCAAAACTGTGAGTATGAGTATAGATTTAAATCAATACGGTTGGCTGCACATTTGAGGATTCCGGAGACTCGGTCACCTTTCCATGATGGAGCACCTATGCCTTGGAAGACGGAGGATCAAACCCATATTGCAACAACTCCACCACCATCACCTCCAAAGGAAGACAACTAAGCATGGGTATGGGCAATCCCCTTGGCTTATGCCAAGCTTGGGGGAGTTGCCCCGGTATCGTATCACCATCACGTCTTTTGCCTTTACCTTTTCTTAGTTCGATCCTTTTTGGTTTTATCTTTCTCTAGTAGAACAAAGTTATTAGTGTTTTAGGCTTGAGTTTTGCTTTGTGTCACCCATGATGTATTCGAGCTCATGAGCCATATAATAAAGAGTGTCTTAGTTAAGGGCCTTGCCTCATGCCATGATCAAGAGAATGATAAAAGAACAAAAGCATGAGAAATCATGTACTGATCTTACGGGAAGTGATGGCTTCAAATATAAAAAGAATGTTGATTGAAACTTGTTGATGGTAGACAAACGTAGACCTTGTTCATTGTTGCAATTAATTGGAAGTGATAAAGAAGGAGAGGTTCACATATAAATATATCATCTTTGACATCATCTATGATTGTGGACACTCACTAAACTATTACATGCTTAGAAGTAGATGTTGGACAAGGAAGACAACATAATGAATTATGTTTGCTTGGTTCCTAACAATGATTATATGATTAGAGATCCCTTTAGCATGTGACGATTGCTTCCACCTCATATTAGCCAAAACTTCCGCACTAAGTGGAGATACTACTTGTGCATCCATAAACCTTCAACCCAATTTTGCCATGAGAGTCCACCATACCTACCTATGGATTGAATAAGATCCCTCAAGTAAGTTATCATCGGTGCAAGCAATAAAAATTGCTCCCTTAATATGTATGATCTATTAGTGTGTGGAAAATAAGCTTTGTACGAACCTGTGATGAGGAAGACATAAAAGCGATGGACTACATAATAAAGTTCTTTATCACGGGAGGCTATATAAAATGACGTTGCTTCACACTAAGAGGTCGCACATCCAAACCTCAAAAGCGCATGACAACCTCTGCTTCCCTCTACGAAGGGCCTATCTTGTACCTTTACGTTTGGCCCTTGAAAGAGTCATGGTGATCTACACCAATTCCTTATTTTGCCTTTTTCTTGGCTAACGTCATATGCTAGGGAAAGATCTATATTCATATGTCAACTTGGAGGTAAGTATTCATGAATTTTTATTGTTGACATTACCCTTGAGGTAAATGGTTGGGAGGCGAAACTATAAGCCCCTATCTTTCTTTGTGTCTGACTGAAACTTTGATCTCATGAGTACCACGTGAGTTGTAGCAATTGTAGAAGACAAAAGGATGATTGAGTATGTGGATTTGCTTTACAACCTCTTACTTGACTCTTTCTGATGTTATGATAAATTGCAATTGCTTCAATGACTATCGGCTGTTGGTTGTTAATTCTCATCAAGGTTATTGATCCTTACTTTACTTTGCGAAGGAATTATCACTTTAGCATGAGAGATTATTTGATGATATTGTTGTTCTGAATATGATCATGATGCCTGCATGTCCTTATCTTGTTTTGTCGACACCTCTCTCTCTAAACATGTGGGCATATTTATTGATCTCGGCTTTCGCTTGAAGACAAGCGAGGTCTAAGCTTGGGGCAGTTGATACGTCCATTTTACATCATGCTTTCATGTTGATATTTATCGCTTTATGGGTTGTTATTACACTTCACGGTACAATCCTTATGCCTTTTCTCTCTTATTTTGCAAGGTTTACATGAAGAGGGAGAATGTCGGCGGCTGCAATTCGGGCCTGAAAAAGGAGCAAGTTTGAGATACCTATTCTGCGCAACTCCAAAAGCCATGAAAATCAACAAGCATTTATTTCGGAATTTATAAAAAATACTGGGCCAAAGAAGTACTAGAGGGGATCCAGCAGGAGGCCACAAGCCTCCTAGGCGCGGCCTACCCCCTGGCCGCGCCTAGGGGGCTTGTGGGCACCCTGCTGGCCCTCTGGCCCCCCTCTTTTGCTATGAGGAGGGTTTCGTTCCAGAAAAAATCAAGAGGAGGCTTTCGGGAGGAATCGCCGCCGCCACGAGGCGGAACTTGAGCAGAACCAATCTAGAGCTCCAGCAGGGTCGTCCTGCCGGGGAAACTTCCCTCCCGGAGGGGGAAATCATCGCCATCGTCATCACCAACACTCCTCTCATCGGAGGGGACTCTTCACCATCAACATCTTCATCAGCACCATCTCATCTCCAAACCCTAGTTCATCTCTTCTAACCAATCTCCGTCTCGCGACTCCGCTTGGTACTTGTAAGGTTGCTAGTAGTGTTAATTACTATTTGTAGTTGATGCTAGTTGGATTACTCATTACCTCTCTGGTCATGAATATGATTATGCTTTGTGAGTAGATACTTTTGTTCCTGGGGACATGGGATAAGTCATGCTATAAGTAGTCATGTGAATTTGGTATTCGTTTGATATTTTGATATGTTGTATGTTGTCTCTCCTCTAGTGGTGTTATGTGAACGTCGACTACATAACACTTCACCATTATTTGGGCCTAGAGGAAGGCATTGGGAAGTAGTAAGTAGATGATGGGTTGCTAGAGTGACAGAAGCTTACACCCTAGTTTATGCGTTGCTTCATAAGGGGCTGATTTGGATCCACTAGTTTAATGCTATGGTTAGACTTTGTCTTAATTCTTCTTTCGTAGTTGCGGATGCTTGCGAGAGGGGTTAATCATAAGTGGGATGCTTGTCCAAGTAAGGGCAGTACCCAAGCGCCTATCCACCCACATATCAAACTATCAAAGTAGCGAACGTGAATCATATGAACATGATGAAAACTTGCTTGACAGAAATTCCTGTGTGTCCTCGGGAGCGCTTTACCTCTGATAAGACTTTGTCGAGGCTTGTCCCTTGCTACAAAAGGGATTGGGTCACTTTGCTGCACCGTTGTTACTTTTGTTACTTGCTACTTGCTGCGAACCATCTTGTCACACAACTACTTGTTACCGATAATTTCAGTGCTTGAAGAGATTACCTTGCTGAAAACCACTTGTCAGATCCTTCTACTCCTCGTTGGGTTCGACACTCTTACTTATCAAAAGGACTACGATAGATCCTCTATATTTGTGGGTCATCACCCCACCTACCGGACATGTTCGCAACCAACCGGACATGTCCGGCAACCGCACCGTTCACAGCCTCCATGCATCCATGGAGGAGCTCGAGCTCCATCGTGTGCATGTCGCAGCCCCGCACCATGCCGGAGCGTGCCGGAGCCGCCCCGTGCCGCCGGAGTAGCACCGCCGGAATGTGTCGCGACCCTGCTCCTTGCCTGCCCTACGTCGTCCAAGCCGCCGCCCACCCCCGGCCCCCGATCTCCGCTGTCGTCCGCCGCCTCAAGGCCCGAGTCGGACGGTTCCGGCCAGATCCGGTCCGGGAAGCCCATTCCCGACCTCCGCACCGGGCACCCGCTGGAGTGTGCTCCGCCGCCGTGGGTGTTGACCGCCACCGCCAAGTCATGTGCCCTTGTTATGGCATGAGGGAGACGACACACCTCCCACTCGCCCCGCCCCTAGGCCATGCGTGCCAGACCGGCCGACCCATATTCGCCCCTGTTGGGCAACGTCGCATGGGAAACAAAAAATTTCCAACGCGCACGAAGACCTATCATGGTGATGTCCATCTACGAGAGGGGATGAGTGATCTACGTACCCTTGTAGACCGTACAGCAGAAGCGTTAGTGAACGCGGTTGATGTAGTGGAACGTCCTCACGTCCCTCGATCCGCCCCGCGAACTATCCCGCGATCAGTCCCACGATCTAGTGCCGAACGGACGGCACCTCCGCGTTCAGCACACGTACACCTCGACGATGATCTCGGCCTTCTTGATCCAGCAAGAGAGACGGAGAGGTAGAAGAGTTCTCCGGCAGCGTGACGGCGCTCCGGAGGTTGGTGATGATCTTGTCTCAGCAGGACTCCGCCCGAGCTACACAGAAACGCGATCTAGAGGAAAATCCGTGGAAAAGTCGTCTCAAATCAGCCCTAAAACCTCCGTATATAAAGGTGGGAGAGGGGGGACCTTGCCTTGGGGCTCAAGGATCCCCAAGGGGGTCGGCCGAGCCAAAGGGGGGAAGGACTCCCCCCCAAACCGAGTCCTACTTGGTTTGGTGGGTGGAGTCCTTCTTTCCTTTCCCACCTCCTCCTTTTTTTCAATTTGATTTTTCTTCCAATGCGCATAGGGCCATTTTGGGCTGTCCCACCAGCCCACTAAGGGCTGGTGTGCCACCCTCAAGGCCTATGGGCTTCCCCGGGGTGGGTTGCCCCCCCCCCCCCCCCCGGTGAACTCCCGGAACCCATTCGTCATTCCCGGTACATTCCCGGTAACTCCGAAAACCTTCCGGTAATCAAATGAGGTCATCCTATATATCAATCTTCGTTTCTGGACCATTCCGGAAACCCTCGTGACGTCCGTGATCTCATCCGGGACTCCGAACAACACTCGGTAACCAACCATATAACTCAAATACGCATAAAACAACGTCGAACCTTAAGTGTGCAGACCCTGCGGGTTCGAGAACTATGTAGACATGACCCGAGAGACTCCTCGGTCAATATCCAATAGCGGGACCTGGATGCCCATATTGGATCCTACATATTCTACGAAGATCTTATCGTTTGAACCCCAGTGCCAAGGATTCATATAATCCCGTATGTCATTCCCTTTGTCCTTCGGTATGTTACTTGCCCGAGATTCGATCGTCAGTATCCGCATACCTATTTCAATCTCGTTTACCAGCAAGTCTCTTTACTCGTTCCGTAATACAAGATCCCGCAACTTACACTAAGTTACATTGCTTGCAAGGCTTGTGTGTGATGTTGTATTACCGAGTGGGCCCCGAGATACCTCTCCGTCACACGGAGTGACAAATCCCAGCCTTGATCCATACTAACTCAACGAACACCTTCGGAGATACCTCTAGAGCATCTTTATAGTCACCCAGTTACGTTGCGACGTTTGATACACACAAAGTATTCCTCCCGTGTTAGTGAGTTATATGATCTCATGGTCATAGGAACAAATACTTGACACGCAGAAAACAGTAGCAACAAAATGACATGATCAACATGCTACGTCTATTAGTTTGGGTCTAGTCCATCACGTGATTCTCCTAATGACGTGATCCAGTTATCAAGCAACAACACCTTGTTCATAATCAGAAGACACTAACTATCTTTGATCAACTGGCTTGCCAACTAGAGGATTGCTAGGGACAGTGTTTTGTCTATGTATCCACACATGTAAATGACTCTTCATTCAATACAATTATAGCATGGATAATAAATGATTATCTTGATACAGGAATTATAATAATAACTATATTTATTATTGCCTCTAGGGCATTATTCCAACAGCCCCAGCCAGCTCCAGCTCCCCCTCCACCCCCGCGCAGGCCGAGCCAGGCTAGCCTCTGCACCGCCGGCCCGAAGGCCCATGATGAGCATCCATTCGGCCCAGCCCCCCCTGCTATCTGTCACCCAGGGTGTATCACAATTAGATTGCGCATTTGTCTTGTTAGGCCCATCAGTGCATATTCAGTCAATAGCTATTTTTTTGCTGTCTACAATTTTGCTATTAACCTACGAATTTGCTAGATTTCAGGAACATGCATTATTTTAAAACGTCCGTAACTTTTAAACCGTGCGTTGGATAGAAATAAGTTTTTTATGATAAACGTGTAAAATTTTATGTAAATTAATATTTTGCAACTTGCATGCATATTTAAAATAGTTTAACCCGATGTTTGCATAGAATTGTGTCTTGTTATATTAAGGTGAATTATTCCTTAGCTATTTAAGCGTGCGTCCGAATTTCTCAAACCTAGTAGGGAAAATGTTCATGTTGTTCCCAGCGCATTTCCATGCATGTTAAAAATAGTCATCTCGCTGTTTTCATCTAGGTGGCATAAATAGTTTGTTATGTCGGGTTTATGTTATATTCTCGCATATATGTGGTGGCATTAGTTTTATTTCTAACCCTACATGTGACATATGTTTCCGAGGTAGAAAAATCCATAGGATTTAACTGTGCATTTAGTTTTCTCTTTTGAGTAAGTTCGCGTGCATGATACTTTGCCATGATTCCCTTTTGTGTATTTTCTGTGATTAAATCCATGCATGATATGAATTACTTGTCAACATGAGATATGCTCTTGGACATGTATGCTAGCCCCTGGTAATTTTGGTTGCTATAGAAATCCATGTTTAGGTGTCCTCTTCTTGTTGCCAACATGCTAGAAAATAGTGGTGATTTGAGATGTTGAAATATTTCTAAGTCTGAAATCCGTAATATTTTGTTGTTGTCTTGCCATGTGTTTAGCTAGTGATCTACAACCCCTTTGAGGTAGGTGCAATGGAGTTAGTTGTAGTGATTAAGATTCTCTAGCAATCTGTCAAGTTTCATGCCATTCTATGCCCTGTAGCATATAGTTTTACTGCTACCAATATGCCATCTGGTTAAAAACTGCACTCTCAAAACTGATATTTTCACTATGTCTGAAACTGTGTGCAACTTACCATTTTGTGAGCTCATTTACTAGTGATCCATGCTTCCATGCAACTTGCCATTGGTAGAGGGTTATTGTGAATCTTCACCACTACTGCTCATGCCTTATTTGAGCATTTTAGAATCGTGTAGGTGTAAATTTTGGTGTGTAGAAAATGCCATGTTGCTATTTTTGGCAGATTGTAGTTATTTATTGCGATGCTTGTAATTGTTGTACCGTTGCTCCGTTTTGAGCGTGTCATATATGGATCTGGCTTAGAATCTCGTGTAGTTTCATAATATTTTGCTGCCTTCATGGTTTGGAATGCTTGTGACTGTCATTTGCATACATATTGCGTTCATGCATATAATCTTGCGATGATCATATCTTTTGAACCGTAACTCCGTTGGAGATGATCCATATATGTAAACCGACTAGAATGACACGTAGAATCACATGAACCTCTTTATTCTGCTATTTAACAAACATTAAAACATGTTAGTTCACATCTGGACAGATTTCTTCATTAACGTATGGGGTCATTTCAGAGATGCTATAAGTTGTTTCCGACCTCATTAAAATGCCTAGATAGGTAGTTTAGTTATGCTTCACCTCCTTCCATGTTTTACAACATTTAATATTACTATGTACCTAAACGGGAGTGAACTAAATAATTTGTATGTGGAGTTTTGTCAATATGCAACTCGTTGCATATTAAGCTTCTCTTAATGTGTAGTGTTTGATTGTTGTGAATTGTCGTGTCGTTCCTTGCATAATTGAACTGGGCATGCATCATATTAGGTTGTGCATCATATTGTGCACGTGTCGTGGTGAATATCGTTTGTTGATTCTTGTTTTCGGTTTGCTTCGTCTCGATAGAGTTCCGCAAGCGTGTCGGAATGTGAGGATCCATTCAACTACATCGGTTCGTCTGCTTCACGGATTCATTAATCTTCCAAGCAGGATCACACGCAAGATGATCATTTCCCTAGATACCATTAGTATCAATGCCATGCTAGTTGTCTTGTTTATTTTGCTATGTCACACTGCCTACCACGTGTTAAATAAGCCTCCCAACATTGCCATGAAAACATCTAACCTTTTCCATGCCCCAGCAAATCACTATTTGGCTAAGTTACTGCTTGCTCAGCCTTTTGATAGCATGGCTAGTTGCAGGTGCAATTGCTGCCATGTGAGAACATGGGTTCCTTGTTATATCACCATATTATTACTAATTAACTTAATGCATCTATACACTTGGTAAAAAGGTAGAAGGCTTGGCCTTCTAGCCTGGTGTTTTATTCCACCTTTGTCGCCTTAGTTTGGGCTACCGGTGTTATGTTCCATAAATGAGCGCTCCTAACATGCTTGGGGTTGTTATTGGGACCCCCTAGATTTTCATTTTGGCATAAAACTCGGCTGGCAGGGCTCGACATTGGTACTATATGTGCCCAACATAATAATACTAAAAACATAGGGCGTCATGAACCTGAGGAGTAATTCAACATAATACAGGGAGGGCCAGTGCTGATGGTGTTGGTCCTAAACAAAGCCACTTGCGGGGCCATGCGGGGCAACTCGGGGGATTTCTATCCGGCCATAGTACATAGTGCTCATCCGTCGTGTCCTGAGAACGAGATACGCGGCTCCTATCGGGATTGTCGAAACACCGGGCGGCCTTGCTAGACTATTTTACCTTTCTCGAGCATCTTGTGTGTGGGATTCCGAGGATACTTTGGGCTATCTCGAGGTTGAGGTTTTCCAACAGGAACCCGAGGAGATCACGGGTTTTCCCTGCTCGAGGTTATTCCGGCGTAGTGTGTGGTAGTTTTGATGGACTAGTTGGAGCACCCGTGCAGGGTTAAATCTTTCGAAAAGTCATGCCCGCAGTTATGTGGCAAACTTGGAAACTTTGTTTAACATCCGGTTCTAGATAACTTGAAGTAAGCTTAATTATAAACTAGCCAACTGAGTGTGTAACCATGATTGTCTCTTTCGTGAGCTCCTTCTTCGATCGAGGACATAGTGGGGTTATGTTTGACGTAAGTAGGTTTTTACGATTATACATTTGATCATTATTAGTACACGTGTGCTATGCGTAGATCAATCCCCCTCTTTGATTCTTGTACTCATAAGTTAGCCACCTCAAATAAATGGTTAGTCGCTTGCTGCAGCCTCACCACTTAACCATACCTCACCCATTAAGCTTTGCTAGTCTTGATACCTTTGGAAATGAGATTGATGAGTCCATGTGGCTCACAAATTACTACAACAACAGTTGTAGGTACAGGTAAAGCAATACTTTGGCGTGAGCGCGATGATTGTTCTATTTGGAGTTTCTTCTTCTTCTTCATCCATCTAGGGTGTGTTCGAGGCCGGCAGCCTGGGATAGCATGGATGAACGTCGTTCTTTTATCGTTTGTTTTCATCCGTAGCTAGGCCCTGCTCTTCTTCATGATGGTTGATAATGTTGTTGTATTGATGTGATCTTGATGTAGCTTGTGGCGAGTGTAAGCCAACTCCTTATACTCATCTTTTCAGTACATGTATTTGTAACGATATCCATTCTTGCGAAACAACGGGATGCGTTTCTATCCCTAGTGAGGCCCTCGTGCCAAAATAAGGATAGCATCGCATCTTGGTCATTACACGAGGCCACAGGGTGCCCCAAGCCAATAGGGCACAGCCACCCCTGGACGCGCCCTGATGGCTTGGGACCACCTCGTGGATCCGTTTGATGTGATTCCAGCACTGAAAACTCCTATATATATATAGAAACCCGCATAAATAAACCTAGAACTTTCTCTTCACTGTCGCAAGCCTGTGTACCGAAGAAAACTCATTTGGAGCTCTGTTCCGGCACCCTGTCGAAGGGGGAAATCAGCAGCGGAGGCCATCTCCATCATCCCGGCGGTGTCCATGATGAGGAGGGAGTAGTTCACCCTTGGGGATGAGGGTATGTATCAGTAGCTATGTGATCTCTCTCTCTCTCTCTCTCGTTCTTGAGATGTCACGATCTTGAAGTATCATGAGTTTTGTTAATATAGTTGGATCATATGGTGTTCTTTTCTTGCTATCTTGGTGTGATAAATTGAGTATTTCCCTTTGAAATATTGTTATGTTGGATTGAATACTTTGGGTATGAGAACACTTGATGTATGCCTTGCATGTGGACACCCGTGGTGACAATTGGGTATTCTTTTAATTCACTTGATATATGTTATCTCATCAACTTGCGAATTCCGGTGACCTTGGGGATCTATGCACATGGGTTGATGCACGTTTTCATCCTACTTTCTCTCGTAGAAATCTTAGTGTATTCGTTGATGTTTTTGGTGCTGGATTGAATATGATGAATCTGAAATTGTTTAATGCATGTTGAATAATTAACCCAGGGATACTTATGATGACATTGGAGTATCTTGGTGACATTAGGGTTGATTGATGTGTATGATATGGTGTTATTTTAGTATGAACTATAGGGTTTTTGTGACACTTATAGGAATAGCTCAATAGATTGATGTAACGCCCAAGATGCGACCCTATCCTTATTTTGGTGTGACGGCCTCGACAGGGATAGAAGCACATCTCGCCGTTTCGCAAGAATGGATATCGTTACAAGTACATGTACTGAAGAGAAGAGTATATGGAATTGGCTTACACTCGCCACAAGCTACATTAGAGTCACATTAGTACAATACATACAATCATCATGAAGAACGGCAGGATCCGACTATGGACGAAAAAAAACGATAAAAGAACGAAGTACATCCTTGCTATCCCAGGCTGCCGGCATGGAACCCATCCTAGATCGACGAAGAAGAAAGAAGAAGAAACTCCAAACGAACAATCATCGCGCTCACGTCTTAATATCCGTTACATGTACCTGCAACTGGTGTTGTAGTAATCTGTGAGCCACAGGGGACTCAACAATCTCAATTCCAAAGGTATCAAGACTAAGCATTTATTTGGTGGCTAACTTACGAGTACAAGAATAAAGAGGGGGATGATCTACGCATAGCGGACGTGAACTAATAATGATCAAATGAATGATCCAGAACACCTACTTACGTCAAATATAACCCCACCGTGTCGTCGACCGGAGAAGGAACTCACGAAACACACAGTCACGGTTACGCACTCAGATGATAAGTTTTATATAAGTTTACTTCAGGTCGTCTAGAACCGGATGTTAGAACAAAGTTTCCACGTTGCCACATACCGCGGGCACGGCTTTCCAAAAGATTTAACCCTCGAGGGGTACTACAACTAGTCCATCACAAATTACCACAAGCCGCATAGAAATCCTCGATCACGAAGCTCGCGATATCGTCGGACTCCTTAGTGGAAAACCTCAACTCTGAGATTACCCAAAGTTTCACCGGAATCCCGATGCACAAGATATTTTGTCAAAGGTAAACCTAATCCAGCAAGGCCACCCCACATGTCGACGAACCCGATAGGAGCCGCGTATCTCTTTCTCAGGACACGACCGGATGGGAAAGCCTACAGGTAAAAGCAAACCTCGAGTTGCCCCGTGGTGGCCCCGCAGTCTGCCCTTTTTGGACCAACACTCATGAGGAGCACTGGCCCGGGGGTTGATTATGTTTTCTCGGGTTAAATTACTCCCTATGTGGTTCATTAGTTAATTAGGCAAATGTAGTACCAATGTTGGGCCTTGCCAGACCAATTTTAATCTAAGACGAATTATCAAGAGGGTCCCCATAACAACCCCGATCATGTTAGGAGCGCTCAATTATGGAACATAAGACCCATAGCCGAAACTAAGGGGGCAAACGTGGAACAAAGCACCAGGCTATAAAGCCGATCCTTCCACCTTTTACCAAGTATATAGGTGCACTAAATTAATTAGCAATTAATAGGGTGATATGACAAGGAACCCATGTTATCACATGGAAGCAATTGCACCTGCAACTAGCAACGCTAACCATGGTTAAGCAAGCGGTAACATAGCCAATGAGTGGTTAGCTAGGTTCAAAACAGGTTGAAGGTTATCATGGCAATGTTGAGAGACTGATATTTAACAGGTGGTAGGCAGCGAGACATAGCAATAAAAACGATAAAACTAGCATGGCAATGATAGTAATGGTATCTAGGGAAATGGTCATCTTTCCTGAGATCCCGCTTGGAAGAAGAATGCCTCTGTGAAGCACACGAACCGACGTAGTCGAACGGATCCTCACATTCCGACACGCTTGCAGAACTCTATCGAGACGGAGCAAACCGGAACAAGCATCAACACAGATATTCACCACGGCACATGCACCACATGATGCACAACCTAATATGATGCATGATCAGTTCAATTATGCAAGGCATGGCATGGCAATTCACATCACGCAAACACTACACATTAAGTGAAGCTCGATATGCAACAAGTTGTATATCGATGAAACTCCATGTTTAACTGTTTAGTTCATTCCCGTTTAGGAACACGGCAATATTAAAATGTTGTTAACATGGCAAGGGGTGAAGCACTAATTAACTACCTATCTAGGCATTTTAAATGAGGCCGGAAATGACATATAGCATTTCCGAAGTGACCCCGCGCGTTAAATTCTAAATCTGTCCAAATTTTCCCTAACCATATTTTATGTTTTTTAAACAGAAAATATAGTGTTTCATGTGATTCTATTCATCGTTCTAGTCCATTTGCA
Organism: Hordeum vulgare subsp. vulgare; assembly: GCF_904849725.1. Classification (NCBI taxonomy): domain Eukaryota; kingdom Viridiplantae; phylum Streptophyta; class Magnoliopsida; order Poales; family Poaceae; genus Hordeum; species Hordeum vulgare. The sequence goes on along the minus strand of NC_058518.1, from coordinate 144,842,388 downwards.
TATATGGCTCAACTCCAACAGAGCTACGGTTAATTAACTACGACCTAAACTGTTTTTCACACGTCGGCATGCAAACCAATGTAAACACCACGCTAACAGCCTTAAAAATGCATGAGAGTTGAAAATTCTTAATCTACGTGAAATTCTAGTCAAGTTTCATACATAACTTGTCTCGATCCGGTGCATGGTCTCAAAGCTACGGGTGTTTGAAAATCGATGTTTTTTTGAAATTCACAAAATCCTAGTGCAGCAAAAAATGATAGGGGAACAAATATGGGGCAAAGCTGGGATTTGATCTGAGGAGCCCTTAAGAGAGGGGCCAGAGGTGCTAGCCACTCTGACTGTGGTCCTCGAGTGATATAGTAGCAGGCGAGTCCTACAAATATGAAAAGCACTCGTCTTCTTCCCCACAAACGCACGCGCACATCGACAGTTAACTGAACATGGCGAACGTAGTGGCTTTGGACCTGCTGCGTGTGAGAACTGGTCGGGGATGGCACAGTTGGAGGGGGGTCGAGGTCTGGCAGGCCTTGGCAGCACCGGTTTCGGTCGTAGAAGGTGGATCTGAAGGGGTTTGAGCTCCTACGGGCGAGATCTGATCGGTCCCTCACAGAGAAGAAAGAACAAGAGATGGGGAGGGATTACAGGAGGAAGGAGTAGGAGGGGAGGAAAGAGAGATGAGGAGGGACGTGACCTACTAGCCCGGGTTGCTCGGAGCGTGCTTCCACGGTCACCTACATGGCACGAGCGGCCATGGCTGGACTCCAACAAGGTCGCGTGGACCCGGACTACGGCTGGCACGGTGCCACACGCGAAGGAGGACGTCGTAGGCTCGCGAGATCTCGCTGACGAGGAAGTCCATGGCGATGCTCACGAGATCTCGCTGACGAGGAAGTCCATGACGAGGAAGCACACCTTCTGATGGTCCTGAAAGAAAGAGAGAGCCCGCGAGGTGACTGCTACTGCAATAAAAGACCTTCCAACGGCACCAGAAACACGCGCTGACGGGAGACTATTCTTGTCTTGATTCTCCTCAGCAACGGCACCAGGAATCCTTCTGCTATGGCTACGCCTTGAGGGACTTCCTAGGAAAATATGCAAAGGATTCCCCCCTGGCCTTGGAGCCTTGCGTTGGTGTTCCCTCGAAGTGGAAAGGGTGATGTAGCGCAGCGGTGGTAAGTATTTCCCTCAGTATTGAGAACCAAGGTATCGATCCAGTGAAGGAGTATCACAAGTACCTGCACAAACACAAAAAGCTTGCTCCCAACACTATGCAGGGGTTTTCAATCTCTTATAGATTGTTTGCCAAGTGAGAACTGAAAGCAACAAAGCAACAAAGCAAAGTAAAAGCGAAAGTGGAAACGATAGGTGTGAATAGACCCGGGGGCCGTAGTGTTCACTAGTGGCTTCTCTCATGAAAGCAAGTAGGCGGTGGGTGAACAAATTACTGTCGAGCAATTGATAGAACCGCGCAAAGTCGTGACGTCATCTATGGCAATGATTATATCTATAAGCATCACGTCCAAAACAAGTAGACCGATACTTTCTGCATCTACTACTATTACTCCACACGTCGACCACTATCCAGCATGCAAGATGACATGATGTAGATGGACAATCTCATATCTACGACAAAGCCCATCTTGTTACCCTTAATGGCAACTACACGATGTGTGCCTTGCTGCCCCTACTGTCACTGGGAAAGGTCACCACACGGTATGAACCAAAAACCAAGCACTTCTCCCATTGCAAGAATCATAGATCTAGTTGGCCAAACAAAACCCAAGACTCGGAGAGACTTACAAGGATATCAAATCATGCATATAAGAAATCAGCAAAGACTCAAATATATATCATAGATAACCTGATCACAAATCCACAATTCATTGGATCTCGAAAACACACTGCCAAAGAGGATTACATCGGATAGATCTCCATGAAGATCATGGAGAACTTTGTATTGAAGATCCAAGAGAGAGAAGAAGCCATCTAGCTACTAACTACGGACCCGTAGGTCTGAAGTGAAGTACTCACGAGTCATTGGAGGGGCGATGATGTTGATGTAGAAGCCCTCCAACTCCGAAGTCCCCTCCGGCAGGGCACCGGGAAGGGTCTCCAGATGAGATCTCGTGGAAACGGAAGCTTGCGGCGGCGGAAAAGTGTTTTCGTGGATTCCCTGATTTTTTTCTATATTTTAGGGAATATATAGGCAAAGAGCTAGGTCAGGGGGGCGCCAGGGAGGCCACAAGCCTGCTAGCCTCCGCCCCCCTGGTGGAGGCTACAGGGCTTGTGGGCCCCTGTAGCTCTCCTGCCTTGGCCCTCAAGCCCCCTGATCTTGTTCCGTTCGGGAAAAATTTATTTCGGGGATTTTATTCCGTTTGGACTCCGTTCCAAAATCAGATCTAAAAAGAGCCAAAAACATAGAAAAAACAGGAACTGGCACTTGGCACTGAATTAATAAGTTAGTCCCAAAAAGATATAAAAGGTACATGAAACATCCAAAGATGACAAGATAACGACATGAAACCATCAAATTTATAGATACGTTTGAGACGTATCAGTGACGGGGAGAGAGAGCGTCGAAGGAGAGGGCATCGGGGAAGAGAGGACCTGGGTCACCTAGTGGTGCTCCGGCGAGGCGGGCTGGAGAGCTCTGGTCGGCATGGGGTTCCAGCACCGTGACCGACGGTGAGACCCAAGCGGTCTCGGGATGGATCGGGAGCTGCACGATGGATGGCTTGCAAAGAAAAACGTGGAGGTGGGCTGGTTGGATGGCTCATCGGCGGCAGCTGGTTGGTGATTTGGAAAACGAGGAAGAGGATGGCGGCGGCTGTGGGACAAGCCTCCTAATTTTTAGGTTTTCGAATATTAGAGTAGGGTCCAAATATATAGCTAGTAGATTAGGTTTAGGTTCATATCGACCCTCTGATTTCTAATCGGACGATCGGGAAAATAGGTTAGGATGACCAATGGACAAACCGAAGAAGGTTTATGGTATAACGGGGTTGATCCGGACCCAATAGTTACGACCGCGTGTTTCAGGTACCGGGAGGTTTTCGGACTAGGTTGCGCGCAGGTCGGTGCACTGTGCAGAGGGGCTAGGCAGAGATGAGAGGGAAAATATGCAACCCAGCGACAAAGTTTTATAAACGAAAATGTCTCACGAAATGACCGGCTATTGTGCCGCTATAGGTTTAACAGTTCGGGTAACAAATGAACTCCGATTGTGACGAAATTTGGCAGACGGTCTATCTACAAAAAAACAAGACCGCACGCCAAGTTTCAACCCAATCCGAGAATGTTTTTATACACACCTTTTAAAACAAAATATAAGTGATGTCGCGGGCACGTGCGTGTGTGATCGGTCTCGAAACGGTCAACCCAAAAACAAAGAGAACCAGCAACTAATAACGGATGCAAGTTTTGAAAACTAGCGGCAACGGAGTGCCGATGCGATGCAGATGATGCGAATGATGAGCGGCAGACAGTCGAACCACACGACGAGAATGGAATAAAAGGGGAATCTTCTAGAGCGTAGGTCTCAGGCTATCACAACTCTCCTACACTACAAGAGGATCTCGACCCGAGATCCAAGAATGAAAGGGGAAGAGAAAGAGCAAGAGAAATAGGTAAACTTAGTCGCTTCTTTGACAAATGAGTGAAACCAATGAATCTTGAAGGTTGCAAAGAGATGAAGAATGATATGAGAAAGAAGCAAGAATTCACAGAAAATTTCGGCAGCACTTCGGTAGGAAATTGATGACAAAAAATTTGATAAGATGGAAAGAGCTTGAGAAGATTCACAACAACCCAACTTAATTGATAAGCAAGGAAAGAATATGATCTTGAAAAGACGATATCATGAATGAAAGAGAGCAACACGACAACAACTCCAGAAGAACATAATAGGAACTAGATCGCTGGGAAGAAAGGAACAGAGAGAAAAGTGACAACTACTACCACAATTGAATTGAAGAGCCTCCTGACAAGAAGAATTGAACGGATTTTTTGGAAATCAACAACGAAAAGAACAAGCTTGTAGTGGACTTATGAAAACCATCTCTAACAATGAGTTGACAACCCGCCACTAACGGAAACAAAGATTGATTGGGAGAAATAAGAGAAGGGAAACTTCTTTCAGCAAGAGGATACATTGAGAACTTGGATCATCGATAATCACCATAGTAGCAACAATCCATAGGAAAAGCTTCAGGTGAATCTTAACCAAGATAGCTCAATGAAGAAATCATGGGTTGAAAATATCTCATGATCAAAGAATGGTGGGTTTAATTATCTCATTCTTGAAACAAATCTCTTTAAGACTCTACTAACAAGAATGTTATAATACCACATCAAAGGATAAAGGAGGGATAATTGCACTTGGAAATGCAAGAGAAAGAATACTTGAGGTTCTCCAACAAGAATCTTGAAGAACACTTGAGAATGGATTGAAACCTTGATGAACCACCATGAAGGACCTCCGTATATAAATGAATGATTCAAAGTTATGAAGGTAGAAAAGAATAAGATTATGACCTTGCCAAGATTTAGATGAAGCTTCACAAAGAGATACTTAAGACAACTTGGAACTCCAGAAAAGAAAGATAAGCACATGGAATAAATAATTGATATGATGAGCCACTACGGAAGAAGAATTGGGATCACTTTGATGCAACACGAATAAGAATTATGTTATGTCTATCCTTCATCAAGTTAAATTGATGACAAGCAACGAATTTAGCATACCACTTATTCTTCTTGAAAAGGTTGAAGAGAGAAAGATAGAGCACAAACTGAAGAAATCTTCAACGAAGCACCGGTAAGAATGCAAGCGAAATGGATACCAAGAATGCATGGAGACACATGAGAATGAATAGATCATGATCCACCTGAGAGAAAACTAGAACAAGGCAGCAGAATAATTGAGACAAGAACGAAGACACAAAAATTGAGAATAATTTGAGGATGAAAGCTGAAAGGTGAGAACAGAGAAATCTTTTAAAATGATGACCTTCGGAGGATCGAGAATGAAAACAATTAGAAATGCACCTGATAGACAAGGAAGGAATTCTCATGATCGAGAACAATTCAAGATGATAGACAAAGCTGAAACGACAATCTTCACCAGAATGGAACAAGATTGAGAGAAACACTCCTTCAGTCTTCCTATCTGAAAACATGGCAAGAGGACCATCAAGAATTAATGAGACACTCCAGAATAAGAACAAGGAAAAGTTGAGCGAGTGACGAAAATAAATTTGAAGCGATCTTGAAGAAGGAATATGACTGATGAAATTCATACTTACGTCATAGTTGAAAAGAATTAGAGATCTCCAGAAAAGATTAGAAGAGACAAATAAGATCCTGGGAAAAACTTGTGGGTTATGGGCCCACTCAAAGAAACCACCATTGAAAAGATTGCTTAGAAAGAGAGATATTGCACCGGTATAAAGAAAACTTGATCAGCTTAGCACCTTGAAATAATTGAAAGAATTGAAAACAAAAAACTTCTGAGATAACTTCAACACACCGGATAGGACAAGGAGAGAATAAAAACAAAAAAGACTTGATAGAATTCCAACAAGAGAAAGCATTACAAGATCAATTGAACATGATGAGCACCAAAAGCTTGAATTGAATCCCGTGGAGAAGAAAGCACGAATGCAGAATGATGAACTAGAACCTCCTGAAAATATTCACAATGAGTCACCGGATAAGAGAGAAAAGAAAAAGATAGCGGAAGCAACAATTAAAAGAAGACAGTTGGATGAAAAATGAATCATTGAAGAAAGGGCGGGAGGGCGGGGAAAAACAAAGACAACTTGGGACAAATGAGATGAACTCCGGAAGAAATGGGAGATTGATCTTGCAAAATTGGAGAGGATAGAATTCACTTGAAGAGAAGCACACCAGATGAAAACGAAATGACAAAACAACTTCGGTTGAGAAGAAATGAAAAGACAACTTGATTTGAGCAAAAGAATTAGCACTCTCATATGAATATGAGAACACTGCTTAGGAAAGATGTGAAATCACCACTTGACATCGAAGCAACTTGAATTACCATACTCCAACAAAACAAAGGATGAGGCTTACGAAACAAGCCAGAACAAATTCATGAGAGAGATTCCGTCCAATATTTTCATGGATGAGGCTCGCACGGGCTCTATCCTATAGTAGCCATCATGTACAAGGCAGTGCACACGACATACGAAGCGTCCCCGAGTCGTAGCAATCTACAAGTACTCTTTAAGACACAACGAGAACCACTGTAAAACGACCATGAACAAACAAATCCACTAGATGTCGAACCCCAGCCTAACATCATGCATTTGTTGGAAGATTGTCCTATAAGTAACTACTTGAATTCCCACCTAAGAACTTCCGAAATTTCTGGTCATGCAATCTGGTCCATGGATACAAGGAGTAATATATCACTCAACTCCTATACTAACCCGTCCAGTGTATCACATCCGTCAACACATAACCAGAGATCTCGGGAACTCATCTATCTCAAATCCTCGTAATCACAATGATACTAAGTGTGGCGATACATCCGGATCTATCTGCACCAGTACTGGGGAAGTCGTACTCCTCTCGCCACTACTAGTATTGAAGCAATTTCGAACATCCTCGGTCTTGAGATACTAAGAATCTGAATGATAACGATGTGCTCAAGAATCCCCTCGAGCTCAACTCCCCAAAAGAAATCAAGTCAAACAGGAGGCACCAATACAGAACTCCGTCACATCGACATCATATAGATTCCAAAAATATCCGCGTGATCCTAAAAAAAATTGAGTGGGAAAAAGGGTAGAATTAAAATTATTACGTCAAGATTCCTCACTAGAGCATAGAAGAGAAGAAAAAAGAATCCTATTCTCCGGTATATAACTAGACTCAAAGCAATTTTTACTAGACTCGACTCGGCCTAGTTCGATCAATCAAGGGGGCTCCTAGGTTGGTACTGCTCTGATACCAACTTGTAACACCCAAGTTGGTACCCTATCCTTATTTTGGTGCAAGGGCCTCGACAGGGATAGAAGCTAATCTCGTCGTTTCGCAAGAATGGATATCGTTACAAGTACATGTACTGAGGAGCAGAGTATATGAAATTGGCTTACAATCGCCACAAGCTACATCAGAGTCACATCAGTACAATATATACAATCATCATGAAGAAGAGCAGGGTCCGACTACGGACGAAAACAAACAATAAAAGAATGACTTCCATCCTTGCTATCCCAGGCTGTCGGCCTGGAACCCGTCCTAGATCGACGAAGAAGAAAGAAGAAGAAACTTCAAATGAACAATCATCGCGCACAAGTCTAAATATCCTTTACGTGTACCTGCAACTGGTGTTGTAGTAATCTGTGAGCCACAGGGGACTCAACAATCTCATTTCCAAACGTATCAAGACTAGCAAAGCTTAATGGGTGAGGTATGCTTAAGTGGTGAGGCTGCAGCAAGCGACTAAGCATTTATTTGGTGGGTAACTTTCGAGTACAAGAATAAAGAGGGGGTGATCTATGCATAGCGGACGTGAACTAATAATGATCAAATGAATGATCCTGATCACATACTTAGGTCAAGTATAACTCCACCGTGTCGTCGATCGGAGAAGGAACTCACGAAAGAGACAGTCACGGTTACGCACTCAGTTGATAAGTTTTAATTAAGTTTATTTCAGGTCGTCTGGAACCGGATGTTAAAACAAAGTTTCCACGTTGCCACATAACCGCGTGCATGGCTTTCCGAAAGATTTAACCCTGCAGGGGTGCTCCAACTAGTCCATCACAAATTACCACATAGCCGCATAGAAATCATCGATCACGAAGCTCGCGATCTCGTCGGACTCCTTAGTGGAAAACCTCAACTGTGAGATTACCCAAAGTTTCACCGGAATCCCGATGCACAAGATATTTCGTCAAAGGTAAAACTAGTCCAGCAAGGCCGCCCGATGTGTCGACGAACCCGATAGGAACCGTGTATCTCTTTCTCAGGACAAGACTGGATGGGAAAGACTACAGGTAAAACCAAACCTCAAGTTGGCCCATGGTGGCCACGCAGTCTGCCCTTTTTGGACCAACACTCATGAGGAGCACTGGTCCGGGGGTTGATTAAGTTTCCTCGGGTGAACTACTCCCTATGTGGTTCATTAGTTAATTAGGCAAATGTAGTACCAAAGTTGGGCCTTGCAAGACCAGTTTTAATATAAGACGAATTATCAAGGGGGTCCCCATAACAACCCCGATCGTGTTAGGAGCGCTCAATTATGGAACATAACACCGGTAGCCGAAACTAAGGGGGCAAAGGTGGCACAAAACACCAGGCTAGAAAGCCGAGCCTTCCACCTTTTACCAAGTAAATAGGTGCATTAATTAATTAGCAATTAATAGGGTGATATGACAAGGAACCCATGTTATCACAGGGAAGCAATTGCACCTGCAACTAGCAACACTAACCATGGTTAAGAAAGCGGTAACATAGCCAATCAGTGGTTTGCTAGGTTGAGAACAGGTTGAAGGTTATCATGGCAATGTTGAGAGGCTGATATTTAACAGGTGGTAGGCAGCGAGACATAGTGATAGAAACGATAAAACTAGCATGGCAATGATAGTAATGGTATCTACGGAAATGGTCATCTTGCCTGAGATCTCGCTTGGAAGAAGAATGCCTCCATGAAGCAGACGAACTGACGTAGTCGAACGGATCCTCACATTCCGACACACTTGCGGAACTCTATCGAGACGGAGCAAACCGGAAACAAGCATCAACACAAATATTCACCACGGCACATGTACCACATGATGCATGATACGTCTCCGTCGTATCTATAATTTTTGATTGTTTCATGCCAATATTCTACAACTTTCATATACTTTTGGCAACTTTTTATACTATTTTTGGGACTAACATATTGATCCAGTGCCCATTGTCAGTTCATGTTTGTTGCATGTTTTTTGTTTCCCAGAATATCCATACCAAACGAAGTCCTAACGTAATAAAAACTTACGGGGATTTTTTTTGGAATATTTATGATTTTTGTGAAGAAGAATCAATGCGAGGGGATGCACGGAGTGCTCACAAGCCCTGTCGCCGCGGCTAGGGGTAGGCTTGCGGCAGGCAAGCTTGTGGACACTCCTTCAGGCGGTTGGAGCCCTTCTTTCGCCCAAGAAAGATAATATCTGGAAGAAAATCGTATTAAAATTTCAGTCCAATTGGAGTTACGGATCTCCGGGAATTTAAGAAATGGTGAAACGCAGAATCTGGGAGCGCAGAAACAGAAGGACACAGAGAGAGAGATCCAATCTCGGAGGGGCTCTCGCCCCTCCGCCGCCATGGAGACCATGGACCAGAGGGGAAACCCTTCTCCCATCTAGGGAGTAGGTCAAGGAAGAAGAAGAACGAGGGGGGCTCTCTCCCCCTCTCTCCCGGCGGTGTCAGAACGCCGCCCGGGACATCATCGTGTGACGGTGATCTACACCAACACCTCCGTCATCTTCACCAACATCTCCATCATCTTCCCCCATCTATATTTAGCTGTTCACTCTCCCGCAACCCGCTGTACCCTCTACTTGAAGAAGCTGATTTATGCTACATATTATTATCCAATGATGTGTTGCTATCCTATGATGTGTGAGTAGATTATCGTTGTCCTATCGGTGATTGATGAATTGCTATGACTGGTTTAATTTTCTTGTGGTTATGTTGTTGTCCTTTCGTGCCCATCATATGATCGCGCGCGTGGATCACACCATAGGGTTAGTTGTATGTTGATAGGACTATGTATTGACAGGCTAGAGTGACAGAAGCTTCAAACCTAGCATAGAAATTGATGCATATGGGATTGAAGGGGGACCAATATATCTTATTGCTATGGTTGGGTTTTACCTTAATGAACGTTAGTAGTTGCGCACGCTTGCTAATAGTTCCAATCATAAGTGCATAGAATTCCAAGTAAGGGATGACATGCTAGCACAGACCTCTCCCACATGATACTTGATATTGATCTAGTAACGTAGTCAATTGCTTAGGGACAATTCCGCAACTCCTACCACCACTTTTCCACACTTGTTAGACACTCGTAGTTGTTTCTTTATCTAACCAGCCCCTAGTTTTATTTACGTGTTCTTTACTTTCTTCCAAGCCTATCCTTTCACTCCTACAAAGTACTTCTAGTTTCATACTTGTTCTAGGTAAAGCGAACGTAAAGTGTGCGTAGAGTTGTATCGGTGGTCGATAGAACTTGAGGGAATATTTGTCCTACCTTTAGCTCCTCGTTGGGTTCGACACTCTTACTTATCGAGAAAGGCTACAGTTGATCCCCTATACTTGTGGGTTATCAAGACCTTTTTCTGGCGCCGTTGCCGGGGAGCAATAGCGTGGGGTGAATATTCTCGTGTGTCCTTGTTTGCTTTATCATTAAGTAGATTTATTTTCTGTTCTAAGTTGTTCTCTATCTTTAGTTATGGATATGGAACACGAAATACCAAAAAAATTAGGTGTACTTGCTACTCATGGAGATGGGGAACCTCCTAAAACCCTCGAGGCTTGTTATGTGGAAAATATTATGCACTTTCTTAATAATCCTGAGAAAGCCCCATTCAATTATATAATGGGATACACGTTGGATAAACGTGAATACTTTAGGGATTATCGCTTGACTCAAAAAGGGAAACTTTTATGGGATCAAATCCATTTGTTGAAATGGTATGCTTGGGAACTATGCAAGAGACATGGTGTTACTTGTTGCTCTAGGATGATGGCTCCACACCTTCCCTTTTATTGTGAGTTTAATGATCATAGAACCTTGGATTCTTATGCTAATGGTATATATGATTACTATGATGTGGAGCAAATAGAAGAGTTTGTTCCTTTTATGGGTGCTTATGAAATTGAGGCTCTGTTTAAAAGGTGTGATGATAATGATGATGCTCCTTACCGATCTGAAAATTTGGCTATGCTTCGTTATTGTTATACTAATTATGAATATAATGCCCATATTGAATGATTTAAGGAGAAATCCTATGCTTCCCAAGAAGAGACTATTATTTTGCAGGAAACTATGGAAGAAGAAAATGCTGAAATTGTGAGCTCATTAGATGAAAAAGATGAAGAGGAGAGCGAAGAACAAAAGGAGGAAGAGCGGACTAGCTACCCGTGTCCACCTTCTAATGAGAGTAACTCTTCTACTCATACATTATTTAATTTTCCTTCGTTCTTACCGAAGGATGAATGCTATGATCCCTTGGATTCGTTTGAAATATCCCTTTTTGATGAACTTGATGCATGCTATGCTTGTGGCCATGTTGCCAATATGAATGATACTTATGAAGATGAGCTAGCTATAGTCCCTTATGTTATACATGATGATTTTGATGAATATAATATGCATGTGCTTGCTGCTACTACTTGCAATTATTATGAGAGAGGAACTACATCTCCACCTCTCTATGTTTCCAATACGATAAAATTGCAAGAAACTGCTTATGCTATGTATTGGCCTTTACTTGATGTGCATGAATTGTTATTTTATGACATGCCAATGCATAAGAAGAGAGTTAGACTTCGTCATTGCTTGATATATGTTACCTTGTGCTCACTTGTAAATTTCAAATCATTGCTAATTAAAATTGGCTTTGATATACCTTGGGATCCGGGTGAATCCATTACTTGAGCACTTTATGCCTAGCTTAATGGCTTTAAACAAAGCGCTGCCTGGGAGACAACTCGAAAGTTTTAGAGAGTCATTTATTTCTATTGAGTGCTTTTATTTAGTTTAAAAACAAAAATATATACAGGGGAACTTAAAACTTTTTCAAAAAGAGAAGCGATTGAAAGGTGATGCATTGCGGAAGTGAGGGTCGACTTTGAACACTTGTGTTCATGCTCATGGAAACAATGTAGAATTTTTCATGGAATTTTCTCACAAAAATAATTATCCCCTTGTACAGTTCCTTTGTGTTTTTAAAAATAATCTGCCAAGCAAAGCCTTTACGATTAGTTTGGGTGATAGTTGTTTGATCACGCTGAGAAAAGATAGAAACTTTCTGCTCATGAAATTAATTTTCTTTTTTATTATGGAAGAAATTTTGAGTTGACTCTTTTTTCTGCTGATTTATATGCAAATTTTCGAGACGTTCGTAATTTTTCAGATTTTTTGATATGTCAGAGGTATACGAAATATACAGATTGCTACAGACTGTTCTGTTTTGACAGATTCTGTTTTCTATGCATTGTTCTCTTATTTTGATGAATCTATGGGTAGTATCGGGGGTATGAACCATGGTGAAGTTGGATTACGGTATATATAATGCTAATATGAATTTAGAATGAGTTCACAATAGTACTTGAAGTGGTGATTTATTTTATTATACTAACGGATCTCACGAAGTTTTGTTGAGTTTTGTGTGATTGAAGTTTTTATGTTTTGGGTGAGAGCACGATGGATGAAGGAATAAGGAGAGGCGAGAGCCTAAGCTTGGGGATGCCCAAGGCACCCCAAGGTAATATTCAAGGAAGACTCAAGCGTATAAGCTTGGGGATGCCCCGGAAGGCATCCCCTCTTTCGTCTACAATCTATCAGTAACTTTACTCGGAGCTATATTTTAATTCGTCACATGATATGTGCAAATGCTTGGACCGTCTTTTGTGTTTATTTTTCCTTTTTCTTTTATGCACCATGCTGGTATGAGATAGTCCTTGGTTGTCTTTATAGAATGCTTCTTGTGCTTCACTTATATCTTTTGAACTTTTGATTGCATGTTTCCCTACACATAGAAACCGCCATTTGTACAATGCTCTTTTGCTTCACTTATATTTGTTAGAGCGGGGCATATCTTTTGTAGAAAGAATTAAAATCTCATGCTTCACTTATACCTATTAAGAGAGTTAACAGGAGTTGGTCATTCACATGGTTAGACATAAAATCCTACACAAAACTTGTAGATCACTGAATATGATATGATTGATTCCTTGCAACAGTTTTGTGACATGAATATGTGATATTAGAGTCATGTTAGTGAGTAATTGTGTATCTTTAGAAATACTTGTGTTAAGGTTTGTGATTCCCGTAGCATGCACGTATAGTGAACCGTTATGTGATGAAGTCGGAGCATGATTTATTTATTAATTGTCATCCTTTGTGTGGAGGTCGGGATCGCGCGATGGTTAACTCCTACCAACCTTTCCCCTAGGAGCATGCGTGTAGTACCTTGTTTCAATGACTAATAGACTTTTGCAATAAGTATGTGAGCTCTTTATGACTAATGTTGAGTCCATGGATTATACGCACTCTCACCCTTCCACCATTGCTAACCTCTCTAGTACCGCGCAACTTTCGCCGGTGCATTACACCCACCATATGGCCTCCCTCAAAACAGCCACCATACCTACTTATTATGGCATTTTCATAGCCACTGTCACATCCCTGACACCTTAAGCAAGTTAGTCTTGTGCTCATGTCTTCTTTGCATTTGCATCTAAGAATTTTAAACAAGATCAAAGAAAGAGGTGAAGAAAAACTCAAAAAAAAACCCTAGCCACTACTTTAAATAAAGGAAATCTCAAACTAGTTAAAATCAATGAATCCAAAATGGCCTCAAGAAAAGTTCAAACTTTCTGATAAATCATGAAAGTAAATGAGCAATGAAGAAAACATTTTTCTTGACACTTCAAGATTTTAAATTAATGCAGAAAGCTACTGGTTTCAAATTTTAATTTTGAAATCAGAAACTTTAAATTTTCAAAAATGTTGAAAACTTTGGAAATAGTTGGAAATATTCCAACAAATATTCTAGAGTGCTTAACATAGCTTTTACATTTTATTTGGGAGTTGAAATAAATAGAAAATCAGTGAAATATCAAAACAGAAACAAAAACAGAAAGAAAAAGGAAAAGAGGTTACATGTCGCTCACCTGGCCCGGCCCATCTCAGCTCCTGTTGTCTTCCTCCCCGCCAGTGGGCAGCAGGAGGTGGCCGCCGCGTTCTCCGGCGCGGCCACGCACCTGTGCGCCTGCCTGGCCGCCGCCTCGCGCTGGCAAGGCCGGGGAGCACCCCGAGGCCGCCCCTATCCATTCCCAGCGCCAGTTCTCCCCCTCCTCTCGGATCTCTCCTCCCCCTTCTGCCGCCATTGGAGCCCGAGCAGAGCTCGAGCTCGTCGTCGTTCTAGCCGACCTCCCTTCCTTCTGAGCCGCACGTTAGCTCCGCCGCAACCCCCTAAAGCTTCCTAGCCACGAGCCCGACGCCCAGATGCAGTGAATCAACGCGCAGCCGTCGTCTTCTTCCTCGGGTCACCGAAGATCGCCGCCGACATTCTCCCTCTCCAGGCCGTCCCCGAGCAGACTAGCGCCACCACTGCACTCCCCCTGAGCATGCGGTCTTTTCCCCTAAGATCTCCCCTTCGATCCCCTCCTCTAGCCCTAGTTTCATCGGAGCCCGACGAGGACCGCCGCTGCAGCCCGTCGCCGGCAGCCCTCCGGTGAAGTGCTGGTCCGTCTGAGGCTACCAACAGCCTCAGGACGTCATGTAGATGCGTTAGGTGCCCAGCCCCGAGCGTTTTGACCCCGTATCCGATGGCTTCGATGATGGCCGAACTTGGTCGCCGCCAAGCTCGTCGCCGGCGTTGATCCCGGCCACCCCAGCCCCTGGGGCTTGTTCCATCGTGCGCGCCATCGAGTGGTCGTTCCTCCCATGGTCTCAGCCGTGCGTTTGGCCCTCTGTGCGCCATTTCCGAGCCCTCCCGACGTTCTGGTGCTCGCCGGAGGCTCCCCGCCGACGAGGACGACCTCGCCGCCGGTGGATCTCGGTTGGCTGAGCCACTGACTGGTGGGGTCAGCCTCTGGCAAGATTAGAAATAATAAAAATAAATCAGTAAAAATAATAAGACACTGACATGTGGGTCCTGTGGGTTTAATTAACTAAATAAGATTAATCCTAATCTAAAATTGACCTGAGAGACTGACCAGTGGGTCCCACTGGTCAGGTTTGACTTTCAACGGCCAGTTGGACCTGCTGATGTCATGCTGATGCAATAAAAGTATTTTCCAGTATAAAAATAATTCCAGAAATGTTTAAAACTTCAAAAATTCATAGAAATTAATCTGTAACTCCAATGAAAATAATTTATATACGAAAAAGTATCAGAAAAATTCAAGGAATCTGAATATGCTATTTTCTTTCATGTTTGAGAAATTTACAGAACCCAAACATGTAGATTAATGAATAAGTCAATTCTTATAATTACTTTATAAATGGAATTTGAAAAATATTCAAATTTCATTATGAATGACATGATCAAACATTGTTCTAATAACCAACCACTACCTTAACATGACATCTCATGCATGTTAACATCAAGTTGATCTGAGCATGAGGTCGAAGCAATTAAATCGGTATCCGAGAATACCTCGTTTGAATTGATATCTGAATATGATTCAAATCAATCTCAAACCTAATACATGTTGATCATAATAGTTTATCACCTTGCATTCTCATGCCATGCTCATGCATCATCTTGCTTGCATATGATTGTTATTGATTGTTGCCATTCATTTCGGTAGGCTCCGCACCCCCGGATTCCACCGAATATCCGTCTGTCGGATATTGTCCCTCCTCTGAGCAACAAGGCAAGCAACCCTTTTAATCATCCCGATAATTCCCATGTTCTTGCTCCTGCACTTATTATTGCATTAGGATCAAATGCTTCAACTGCTTTTGCCACGTTAGTTGAACCCACTTTCTTTGCATGACCTAACCTTGTCACAGTAAATAGCCGAACCTTGCAACCTAGCATACCTGGTAGTTGCTTGAGCTATGATGTGCCTTATCCTGCTATGCATGCTATGCTTAGAGTTGTGTATGGTCTGTCATCTGGGAGTTGAACAGAATTGTGAGAATGTGTTCGGTGAGCAAAGGTTGTGTGTTGAACTTGATTTGGTAAAGGTACCGGTGAAAGGTTGTGTAGGAGTACATGGCGGGTTGTTTCATTGGAACCGTCCTTAGGAACTGAGTTCCGTGTATGTAATCCAAGACTAGATACTACCACATGCTGGGCCCTGAAATATGACCCCGCTCAGCCTATTAATCGCTTAGTACTCGGTCCAGGAGTTGCAAGTAGTTTCTGGTGTTTATAGTAATGCTGGAGGCCGTGCATGGTGCTGACCTGAGAGGTGGGCCGTGATGCAGTAGGCAGTGGCACGGTGTACCAAGTGGCACCCAGATGGTGGGCTTGGGAACCCTGCGCACATTGTTTGAGGCAGTGGCGGAAACCGCGGCCGGACTTCCGTACGGGTTACTCTCAGATAGGCGATAAACCTGGACTAGGTACTAGTGTGGTTAACGGTCGTGGCCGACTCCCTCGCTGGGCTTCCGCTTGAAGGTTGCCGAGGTGCATGACGTGCACATGGCGATAAGTGGCGAGAGCGTGTGTGACGAAGTACACCCCTGCAGGGTTATGATCTATTCGAATAGCCGCGTCCGCGGATATGGACTACTTGGAGACATATGTTGTTCATAGATAACTTCAATGGCTACTCATAAAATTGCCAAGATAAGCGTGAGTGTCGTGGATGGCATTTCCGTATGGAGACGGAATGATTCCACGATAGTGTATTGTTGTGGTGTTAGTGGACTCGTGTGCGAGAAATCAAGTTGTCAAAATTATTTAAAAATGCAAGTTGTCTAGCCACGAGTCCAATGCTGGCTTTCCGCATGAAACCCCACAATACCTTTTTGATACCTTGCATGAGTAGTTAGTTATCCTAAAGTCTTGCTGAGTACCTTCGTACTCATGTTTGCTTAATAAATGTTGCAGAGGTTGCTAATGACCCTAATGAAGGGTTCTTCGTAGACATCGACGACGACGAGTAGCTGGTGTCCCAGCTACGATCTGGCCCTACGTTGGGTCTGTAGTATAGTCAGGCCATGCGCCCTTTAGTTGCCCTGTCTGTACTCAGACAGTTTAAACTCTTCCGCTGGCTTGTAACTGAATGACTGCTATTATGGGTCGTGAGACCCTTAATGTGTAATATTATGTGTGTCGCTCTTCCGAGCCTCTTAAATAAAGGTTGTATGTTCATTATATAACTTGGCTTGTATATTCCAGTGATGGGCTTCCTCAAAATTCCCCTAGGTCTTCGTGAGCAAGCAAGTTGGATGCACACCCACTAGTTTATTTTGTGAGCTTTCATACACTTATAAGCTCTAGTGCATCCATTGCGTGGCAATCCCTACTCAGTCACATTGATATCTATTGATGGGCATCTCCATAGCGCGTTGATACGCCTAGTTGATGTGAGACTATCTCCTCCTTTTTGTCTTCTCCACAACCACCATATTCTATTCCACCTATAGTGCTATGTCCATGGCTCACGCTCATGTATTGCGTGAAAGTTGAAAAAATTTGAGAACACTAAAGTATGAAACAATTGCTTGGCTAAAACCGGGGCTGTGCATGATTTAAATACGTTGTGTGGGGAAGATGGAGCATAGCCAGACTATATGATTTTGTAGGGATAACTTTCTTTGGCCATGATATTTTGAGAAGACATGATTGCTTTGTTAGTATGCTTGAAATTTATTGTCTATATGTCAAATGATAGACTATTGCTTCGAATCACTCGTGTTTTAGTATTCATGCCATGATTAGATTATATGATCAAGATTATGCTAGGTAGCATTCCACATCAAAAATTATCTTTTTTATCATTTACCTACTCGAGGACGAGCAGGAATTAAGCTTGGGGATGCCGATACGTCTCCGTCGTATATATAATTTTTGGTTGTTTCATGCCAATATTCTACAACTTTCATATACTTTTGGCAACTTTTTAAACTATTTTTGGGACTAACATATTGATCCAGTGCCCAGTGATAGTTCCTGTTTGTTGCATGTTTTTTGTTTCGCAGAATATCCATACCAAACTAAGTCCAAACGTACTAAAAACTTACGGGTTTTTTTTGGAATATTTATGATTTTTTGGAAGAAGAATCAACGTGAGGCGATGCACGGAGTGCCCACAAGCCCTGTCGCCGCGGCCAGGGGTGGGCCCGTGGCAGGCCGGCTTGTGGCCACTCCTTAAGGCTGTTGGAGCCCTTCTTTCGCCGCAAGGAATATAATATCCGGAAGAAAATCGTGTTAAAATTTCAGCCCAATCGGATTTACGGATCTCCGGGAATTTAAGAAACGGTGAAACGCAGAATCTGGGAGCGCAGAAACAGAAGGACACAGAGAGAGAGATCCAATCTCGGAGGGGCTCTCGCCCCTCCGCCGCCATGGAGACCATGGACCAGAGGGGAAACCCTTCTCCCATCTAGGGAGGAGGTCAAGGAAGAAGAAGAAGGAGGGGGGCTCTCTCCCCCTCTCTCCCGGCGGCGCCGGAACGCCGCCCGGGACATCATCGTGTGACGGCGATCTACACCAACACCTCCGTCATCTTCACCAACATCTCCATCATCTTCCCCCATCTATATTCAGCGGTCCACTCTCCCGCAACCCGCTGGACCCTCTACTTGAACATGGTGCTTTATGCTACATATTATTAGCCAATGATGTGTTGCTATCCTATGATGGCTGAGTAGATTATCGTTGTCCTATCGGTGATTGATGAATTGCTATGATTGGTTTAATTTTCTTGTGGTTATGTTGCTATCCTTTGGTGTCCATCATATGATCGCGCGCGCGGATCACACCATAGGGTTAGTTGTATGTTGATAGGACTATGTATTGGCAGGCTAGAGTTACAGAAGCTTCAAACCTAGCATAGAAATTGATGCATATGGGATTGAAGGGGGACCAATATATCTTATTGCTATGGTTGGGTTTTACCTTAATGAACGTTAGTAGTTGCGCATGCTTGCTAATAGTTCCAATCATAAGTGCATAGAATTCCAAGTAAGGGATGACATGCTAGCAGAGGCCTCTCCCACATGATACTTGCTATCGATCTAGTAACGTAGTCAATTGCTAGGGACAATTCCGCAACTCCTACCACCACTTTTCCACACTCGTAGTTCTTTCTTTATCTAACCAGCCCCTAGTTTTATTTACGTGTTCTTTACTTTCTTCCAAGCCTATCCTTTCACTCCTACAAAGTACTTCTAGTTTCATACTTGTTCTAGGTAAAGCGAACGTAAAGTGTGCGTAGAGTTGTATCGATGGTCGATAGAACTTGAGGGAATATTTGTCCTACCTTTAGCTCCTCGTTGGGTTCGACACTCTTACTTATCGAGAAAGGCTACAATTGATCCCCTATACTTGTGGGTTATCAACGCACAACCTAATATGATGCATGATCGGTTCAATTATGCAAGGCATGGCATGGCAATTCACATCACGCAAACACTACACATTAAGTGAAGCTCGATATGGAACGAGTTGCATATCGATGAAACTCCATGTTTAATTGTTTAGTTCGTTCCCGTTTAGGAACACGGTAATATTAAAATGTTGTTAACATGGAAAGGGGTGAAGCACTAATTAACTACCTATCTAGCCATTTTAAATGAGGCCGGAAATGACATATAGCATTTCTGAAGCAACCCCACGCGTTAAATTCTAAATCTGTCCAGATTTGTCCTAACCACATTTTATGTTTGTTAAACATCAAAATAAAGTGCTTCACGTGATTCTACTCGTCGTTCTAGTGCATTTACATATATGGCTCAACTCCAACGGAGCTACGGTTAATTAACTACGACCTAAACCGTTTTTAACATGTTGGCAAGCAAATCGATGTAAACAGCATGCTAACAGCCTTAAACATGCATGAGAGTTGGAAATTGTTAATATACACGAAATTCTAGTCAAGTTTCATATATAACTTGTCTTGATCCGGTGCATGGTCTAAAAGCTACGCTTGTTTAAAAATCGATGCTTTTTTGAAATTCGCAAAATCCTAGTGCAGCAAAAAATGTCAGGGGAACAAATATGGGGCAAAGCTGGGATTCGATCCGAGGAGCCCTTAAGAGAGGGGCCAGAGGTGCTAGCCACTCTAGCTGTGGTGCTCGAGTGATATAGTAGCAGGCGAGTCCTACAAATATGAAAAGCACTGGTCTTCTTCCCCACAAACGCACGCGCACATCCACAGTTAACTGAACATGGCGAAGGTAATGGCTTTGGACCTGCTGCGTGTGAGGACCGGTCGGGGATGGCGCGGTTGGAGGGGGGTCGAGGTCCGGCATGCCTTGGCAGTGCCAGTTTAGGTCGTAGAAGGTGGATCTGAGGGGGTTTGAGCTCCTGCGGGCGAGATTTGATCGGTCCCTCACACAAAAGAAAGAACAAGAGATGGAGAGGGATTGGAGGAGGAAGGAGTAGGAGGGAAGGAAAGAGAGATGGGGAGGGACGCGACCTGCTGGCCCGGGTCGATCGGAGCGTGCTCCCACGGTCACCTACATGGCACGAGCGACCATGGCTGGACTCCGATAAGGTCCCGTGGACCCGGACTGCGGCTGGCACGGTGCCACACGCGAAGGAGGACGTCGTAGGCTCGCGAGATCTCGCTGACGAGGAAGTCCATGGGGCTGCTTGGGGCTGAAGCAATCCATGGCGTCGGGCACACCTTCTGCTGGTCCTGAAAGAAAGAGAGAGCCCGCGAGGTGAGGGAGAGAGAGCATCGAAGGAGAGGGCATCAGGGAAGAGAGGACCTGGGTCACCTAGTGGTGCTCCGGCAAGGCGGGCTGGAGAGCTCTGGCCAGCATGGGGCTCCAGCACCGCGGGCAACGGTGAGACCCAAGCGGTCTCGGGATGGTTCGGGAGCTGCACAATGGATGGCTTGCAAAGCAAAACGTGGAGGTGGGCTGGTTGGATGGCTCATCAGCGGCGGCTGGTTGATGGGATTTGGAAAACGAGGAAGAGGTTGGCGGCGGGTGCGGAACAAGCCTCCTAATTTTTATGTTTTGGAATATTAGAGTAGGGTCCAAATATATAGCTAGTGGATTAGGTTTAGGTTCATATCGACCCTTCGATTTTTAGTCGGACGGTCGGGAAAATAGGTTAGGATGACCAATGGACAAACCGAAGACGGTTTACGGTATAACGGGGTTGATCCGGACCTAACGGTTACGACCGTGTGTATCAGGTACCGGGAGGTTTTCGGACTAGGTTGGGCGTAGGTTGGTGCACTGTGCACAGGGGCTAGGAAGAGATGAGAGGGAAAATAGGCAACCCGACGACAAAGTTTTATAAACGAAAACGTCCGCCAGAGTAGATCCCCGCCATCACTCGTCCTTAGATCCACCAATAGTGCAGCAACATAGCAGCTCTCCCCACCTCTTCCTCCAGGATCCAGAGCAGCAAGAGCTCCACACACCATGGTCTGGTTCTTCTCTTCCCGGTTCTCCACACACACACACAGTCGGGTTCTTCTCTTCCACGGTTTGGTGCAGCAGATTTAATGATCCTCTTAGGCATAATTTCAAGGAGTGATGCATTTAAGCTAGGGAGATTTCGTTAGCATTTAGTATTCATTCTTTATTTCTGTTCAGTTGTGTAGATGGCCGGTTGTATTAGGCACATTGTAAATTTGCAATTATATTAGTCAATAAATGCTTCATTAGTAAACTATGTAGATGGCTGACACATGGTTGTTTCCTTTTATTTATGTAGTTGACTCATACATGGTTGTTTCCTTTTATTTATGTAGATGGCTGGTTTAGGTTCATCGCAGGTTGCAAGTTCATCACTTAAGAGGAAGTCGGATGACATGGCTTGGGAGTTTGGTGAGTTGATTGATCCTCATGACCCACAAAGGCTCAAGTGCAAGCTTTGTGGAAAAGTGATGTCGGGAGGGGTGACTAGAATGAAGCACTACATTGGGCAGATCAAAGGTGTTGTGACCAGCTGTATACAAGCTACACAAGATCAGATTACTTGGACTATTGCGTCACACCAAGCACCAAAGAATAAGAAATTGCAGAAGATAAAGCATGAAGAAGAAATTAAAGCTCTGGTCACCATAGAGGCCAATGAGTATGATCAAGAACACCTGAATGAACTTGGTGAAGGTGATCCGTATATTATTTTTGACAAAAGTGAGAGAACACCTGAACAAGTAAGTGTCAACTTGGAAGTACTCAAATCTGATTCGTATATTATTTTTTGACAAAATGTGAATCACAGCTTTATTTGGCAATTTGTAAGTGGATGCGAAGAGGAGAAATAAACTAGATGTGCGTCATAGGGATGATTTAGTTTATATTCAATTCAATGGGAGAATGATAGACAAGAGGAAGAAGTACTCTTCAACTTGTGAGGTTCTGTGACAGCACGAGACCGACGCTCTAGAAGATTCCCCTCTTATTCCGTTCTCGTCGTGTGGTTCGTATGTCTGTCACAATCATAATCGCATCATGCGCATCATCTGCATTGCATCGACACTTCATTGCCGCTAGTTTTCAAACTTGCATCACTTATTAGTTGCCTGTTCTCTCCGTTCTCGTCGTTGCCCGTTTTTGAGCCCGACCACACCGCACGCACCCGTGGCATCGTCAAAACCATGTTTTTAAAAGTGTGTATAAAATATTATCTGATTGGGTTGAAACTTGGCGTGCGGTCTAATTTTTATATAGGTAGGCCGCCTGCCAATTTTCATCGCAATCGGAGTCCGTCTGGTACCCGAACGATCGACCGTAGCGGTACCGTCTTTGGTTATTCGTCAGACGTTTTTCGGTATTTTAAATCGCGTTGCCGCGCCGTGCTATTTCCCTCTCATCTCCGCCTAAGCCACTCTACAGGGCTAACCCTAACCGCCTCTCTGATCGGACCGTCCGATCGCGATCGGAGGGTCGAACCCCCCCCCCCCCCAAAAAAACCCTCTAACCTAGCCCCTTCCTATAAATAGATGCCCCCTGCCATTTTTAGCCAAACCCTTCCTATAAATCTATGCCGCCGCCAGCTGCCTCCCACCTCTCTCCCGCAGCCACCTGGCACCATGCCTCCTCTCTCCTCCCGCGCAGGGCCCGCCCGCGCCATTCACCGGCCCTCCCCGGGCCCGGTCGTGCCGCCGCTCGCCCGCAGTCGCCCTAGCCTCACTCCCACTCGCTGCCTAACCCGCGCCATGGCCGAATCCGGCGACCCCAACCCTCGCGCCGCCCTGCCCCGCTGCCATGCGCCTCCATGCCGGAACGCCGGAGTTCACCTGCCCCTGCTCCCCACTGGCTCGTAGCCACCGGTCGATCCCACCGCCAGCTGCAGCCCCAACCTGCAGGAAGTTGCCGCCCCGCCTCACTGTCCCCGCACCGCCGCCAGATTCCAGCAGCCGCCGGATCCCGCTACCCCGGCCAGCCTCGGCCAGGTCCACCAGCCGCCGGACGCCGCCCCGTCGCTGGAGCCTCGAAGACCGCGCCAACGCGTGGCGTTCTTCTCCCGATCGGGATCGGGAGGGAGCGTCGCCAATCATAGGCATTGATCGCCCCTTGGTCCATGCCAGCCTGCCTTGCCTCACCGACCAGGCCGAGCCGCGTCAGCCCCGAGGCCAGCACGCGCGCCGGCCCAATCGTGCCCCGAGTCGGCCTCTTCCCCAGCCCAGGTCCACGGCCCAGCGCCACCAGGTTGCCTCCTCTTTGAATCCGGCCCAAGTCGTGGTGAGTTGTCTCTATTCCCCGCTTGTGCACGATTCGGTTATCCTGCGCCGCTCTATTTGGGCCCGTTTAGGCTTTTTTTGTTCTCTTTGCGAATTGGTATTATTTCAGGTTTATTGCTAGATTTGAGACGCGAATAACTTTTTAACCGTAAGTCGGTTTGCCAAAAATTATATATGTAACTCGTGTAGAATTTCACGTAGATTATGTTTTTACAACTTGCATGCATGTTTAGTGTAGTTTAACTCACCGTTCGCCTTGATTTGCGTGTTGTCCTCATATGTTAGATATCCCCTATTTATTTTTGCGCGTGTCCGGTTTGTGCAAATCCCGTAGTTAAAATGCTTATGTTGTTCAAGACCCTTTGTCATGTATTTTAGAGTAGTTGCTTGCATTTTTTCATGTAAGAGCTATCAATAGTTTGCTATGACGTGTTTAGGACATAATCTCGCATATACGTGTGACGCTATTTTTATTTTGCAACCCCACATATTATATATGTTTTCGGGGTAGAAAAATCCTTAGAATTTAACTGTGCATTTAGTTTTAGCTTTTGAGCAAGTTAGTGCACATGATATTTTTCCATGTTACCCTTTTGTTTATTTTGTGGGATTTATTCTGTGCATGATATGGATGAGTTGTCAACTAGAGATATGCCCTTGGATGTGTAGGCTAGCCTCTGGTAATTTTGGTTGCAATAGAAATCCATGTTTAGGTGTTATTTGCTTGTTCCCAACATGCTAGAAAATAGTGCTGATTTGGAGATGCTGAAATATTTCTAAGTCTGAAATATGTTATATTTTGTTGTTGTCTTGCCATGAGTTTTGCTAGTAATCTATAGCTCTTTTGAGGTTTGTGCAATGGAGTTATTTATAGTCCTTAAGATTCTCTACCATGATGTAAATTTTCATGCCATTCTATGCCCTGTAGCATATAGTTTTGTGCCTGTCAATATGCCTTCAGATCAAAAACCGCACTGTCAAAACTGATATTTTTCACTAAGTCTGAAACTGTGTGTGAGATGCCATTTTGAAAGTTCTTTTCCTAGTGATCTATGCTCCCATGCTAGATGTTATTAGTAGTATGTTGTAGTGCATCTTGATCACTATTGCCTCATGCCTTGTTTGAGAGTTTTATATTTATGTAGCTTGTTATTTTAGGGCATAGAAAATGCTATGTCGCTGACTTTGGCAGATTATGCCTATTTCTTGTGTAGCTCGTATTTGTTGAACTGTTGCTCCGTTTTGATCGTGTCCTGTATGACACTTGCTTAGAATCTTGTGTAGTTTCATATTATCTTGTTGTTTGTATGTTTCGGAATGCTTGTGACTGTCGTTGCACACATATTGCATTCATGCCATCATATCTTGCGGTGATCATATCTTTTGAACCGTAGCTCCGTTGAAGATGTTCTCTATGTGTAAATTGATTGGAACGACGTGTAGAATCACGTGAACCTATTTATTTTTCTGTTTAACAATTATTAAAACATGTTAGTTCAGAGCTGGACAGAATTATAAATTAATGTATGAGGTCAGTTCGGAGATGCTATAAGTCGTTTCCAACCTCATTTAACGTGCGTAGATAGGTAGATTAATTACGCTTCACCTCTTGCCATGTTTAACCACATTTAATATTGTCGTGTACCTAATCGAGATATAACTAAACAATTAAAGATGGAGTTTCGTTGATATGCAACTCGTTGCATATTGAACTTCACTTAATGTGTAGTGTTTGATTGTTGTGAATTGACATGCCATGTATTGCATATTTTCAATTATTCAAGCATCATATGTGGATTGCATCGTGTCATGCATGTGTCGTGGTGAATATCTGTGTTGATGCTTATTTCCGGTTTGCTTTGTCTCGATAGAGTTCCGCAAGCGTGTCGGAAAGTGAGGACCCGTTCGACTACATCGGTTCTTCTGCTTCACGGAGTCGTTCTTCTCCCAAGCTAGATCTCAGGCAAGATGACCATTTCCCTAGATACCATTACTATCATTTCCATGCTAGTTCTATCGTTTCTATCGTTATGTCTCGCTGCCTACCACGTGTTAAATATCACCCTCTCAACATTGCCATGAAAACCTTCAACCTGTTCACAACCTAGGAAACCACTGATCGGCTATGTTACTGCTTGCTTAACCATGTGTTAGCGTTTCTAGTTGCAGGTGCAGTTGCTTTCATGTGATAACATGGGTTCCTTGTTTTATCACCCTATTAATGCTATTTAATCTAATGCACCTATATACTTGGTAAAAGGTGGAAGGCTTGGCCTTTCTAGCCTGGTGTTTTGTTCCACCTTTTCCCCCTTAGTTTCGGCTACCGGTGTTATGTTCCATAATTGAGCGCTCCTAACACAATCGGGGTTGTTATGGGGACCCCCTTGATAATTCGTCTTAGATTAAAATTGGTCTAGCAAGGCCCAACTTTGGTACTACATTTGCCTAATAACCTAATAAAATTGCATAGGGACTTTCCGGACCCCGAGGAAATTAATCAACCCTCGGGCCAGTGCTCTGCTTGAGTGTGGGTCCAACCTGTCATTGGCCAGTGGCTACCAGGGGCAACTCTGTGATTGGCCTAACGGAAGTTTGGACAATCCATCGTGTCCTGAGAAGGAGATACGCGGCTCCTATCGGGATCTTCGACACGTCGGGCGGCCTTGCTGGATTAGTTTTACCTTTGACGAATGTCTTGTACATCGGGATTCTGGTGAAACTTTGGGTAATCTCAGAGTTGAGGTTTTCCACTAAGGAACCCGACGAGATCGCGGGTTTCGTGATCGAGGATTTCTATGCGGCTTGTGGTAATTTGTGATGGATTAGTTGGAGCACCCCTGCAGGGTAAAATCTTTTGAATAGCCGTGCCCGCGGTTATGTGGCAACGTGGAAACTTTGTTTAACATCCGATTCTAGATAACTCGAAGTTAACTTAATTAAAACTTGCCAACTGAGTGCGTAACCGTGACTATCTCTTTCTTGAGCTTCTTCTCCGACCGAGGACACGGTGGGGTTATGCTTGACGTAAATAGGTGTTCAGGATCATTCATTTGATCATCAGTAGTTCACGTCCGCTATGCGTAGATCACACCCCTATTATTCTTGTACTCGTAAGTTAGCCACCTCATATATTGCTTAGTCGCTTGATGCAGCCTCACCACTTGACCATACCTTACTCATTAAGCGTTGCTAGTCTTGATACCTTTGGAAATGAGATTGCTGAGTCCCGTATGGCTCATAGATTACTACAACACCAGTTGCAGGTATAGGTAAAAGGTTACTTGACGCAAGCGCGTTGATTGTTCATTTGGAGTTTCTCCTTCTTCTTCTTCATCGATCTAGGATGGTTTCCAGGTCGGTAGCCTGGGATAGCAAGGATGGACGTCGTTCTTTTATCGTTTGTTTTCGTCCGTAGTTGGACCGTGCTCTTCTTCATGATGTTTATGTATTGTACTGATGTGACTCTGATGTAGCTTGTGGCAAGTGTAAGCCAATTCCATATACTCTTCTCTTTAGTACATGTACTTGTAATGATATTCATTTTTGCGCAAACGACGAGATGCGCTTCTATCCCTGTCGAGGCCTTCGTGCCAAAATAAGGATAGGATCGCATCTTGGGCGTTACAAGTTGGTATCAGAGCAGTACCGACCTAGGAGCCCCCTTGATTGATCGAACTTGGCCGAGTCGAGTCTAGTAAAAACAGTTTTGAGTCTTAGTTATATTGGAGAGTAGGTTTCTTTTTTCTCCTCATCTATGCTCTGGTGAGGTTCACGACTTAGGAACTTTAATTCTACTCCTCTTCTCACACAAATTTTTTTTAGGATCACGCGGATATTTTTGGAATCTATATGATGCCGATGTGACGGAGTTATGTCTTGGTGCCTCCTGTCTGACTTGATTTCTTTCGGGGAGTTGAGCTCCAGGGGATTCTAGAGCACATCGTTATCATTCAGATTTCTTAGTATCTCAGGACGGAGGATGTTCGAAATTTCTTCAATACTAGTAGTGGCGAGAGGAGTCCGGCTTCCCCAGTACTGGTGCAGAGAGTTCCGGATGTATCGCCATACTTAGTATCGTTGTGATTACGAGGATGTGAGATAGATGAGTTTCCGAGATCTCTGGTTATGTGTTGACGGATGTGATACACCTGACGGGTTAGTATAGGAGTTGAGTGATATATTACTCCTTGTATCCGTGCACCAGATTGCATGACCAGGAATATCGGGAGTTCTTAGGTGGGAATTCAAGTAGTTACTTATAGGACAATCTTCCAACAAATGCATGATATTAGGTTGGGGTTCGACATCTAGTGGATTCGTTTGTTCACGGTCGTCTTACAGCGGTTCTCGTTGGGTCTTAAAGAGTCCTTGTAGCTTGCTACGACTCGGGGATGCTTTGTATGTTGTGTGCACTACCTTGTACATGATGGCTACTGTAAGGATCGAGCGCGTGCGATCCTATCCACGAAAATATGGGACGAAATCTCTCTCATGAATTTGTTCTAGCTTGTTTCGTAAGCCTCATCCTTTGTTTTGTTGGAGTATGGTAATTCGAGTTGCTTCGATGTCAAGTGGTGAATTCACATCTTTCCGAGTGGTCTTCTCATATTTTTATGGGAGTGCTAATCCTTTTGCTTAATCAGTTGGCTTAACAATTCTTTTCTACCGGAGTTATCATATCAATTCTTTTCCGTCCGGTGTGCTTCTCTTAAAGTGAATTCAATCCTCTCCAATATTTGCAAGATCAAGCTCTCTTTTCTTTCCGGAGTTTATCTCATCTGTTCCAAGTTATCTTTGTTTTTCCCCGCCCTCCCGCCCTTTTTCTTCAGTGATTAGTTTATCTTCCAAGTGTCTTTCTCTTTGGTGATGCTTCCGCTCTCTTTTCTTCCATATTGTTTCCGATGGCTCTTTGTGAAGATTCTCAGGAGCTTCGTGTTCATCTTTATTCATTCTTGTCATCTTCCGGTGAATTCAATTCAGTTATCCGTGTCATCATATTTTTTTCATCTTTCAATTCCTTCCCATGTTGAAAATTCTTATTCAAGCCTCTCTTGTTATTATTCCATCTCTGTTCTAGCCGGAGTGTTCAAGATGTTTTAGAGGTTCTTGTTCTCAATCCTTTCAATTATTTCGACGTGCTAATCTCATCAAGTTTTCTTTATACCAGTGCAATATCTCTCTTGGAAGCAATCTTTTCAACGGTGGTTTCTTTGATTGGGCCCATAACCCACAACCTTTTCCCAGGATCTTTCTTGGCTCTTCTAATCTTTCCCGGAGATCTCTAATTCTTTCAACTATGACATAAGTATGAATTTCATCAGTTATATTCCTTCTTCAAGATCGCTTCAAATTTATTTTCGTCATTGGCTCAACTTTTCCTTGTTCTTATTCCGGAGTGTCTCAGTTATTCCTCGTGGTGTTCTCCTCATCATTTTTAGCTTGGAAGACCGAAGGAGTGTTTCTCTCAAATTTTGGTCCATTCTCTTGAAGATTCATCATTTCAGCTTTGTGCCATCATCTTAATTGTTCCCAATCATGAGAATCTCTTTCTTGCTATTCGATGCTTTTCTGAGTTGTTTTCATTCTTGATCCTTTGAAGGCCATCATTTCAGAAGATTCTTCGTTCTCAGCTTTCAGCTTTTATCCTCAATTCTTCTCAATTGTGTCTCTTCGTTCGTCTCTCTTTAATTCCGGTACCTTTTTCAGTTTTCTGTTAGGCGACTCAAGATCTCTTCATTCTCAAGGTGTTCTTCAAGATTCTTGTGGTAGTAGTTCTCATTTTCTTCTTTGTTCTTTTCTTGTAAGAGCTAGTTTCTATTCTTTCAAATGGAGGCTTTGTGATGCTGCTATCTTCAATCTATCATCTTGTTCTATCAAGATCATGTTGTTCCCTTGTTCAATTTAGTTAGTTTGTTGTGAATCTTCTCAAGTTCTTTCTATCTTATCAAAATTTTGCCCTCTTTTCCTACTGAAGTGTTGCCGAAATTTTGTGTGAATTCTTCCTTGTTTCTCATATCCTTCTTCACCTCTTCGCAACCTTCAAGGATCGTTGGTTTCACTCGTTTGTCAAAGAAGAAACTAAGTTTACCTCTTGCTTTCTCTTCCTCTTCCCTTTCATTCTTGGATCTCGGGCCGAGATCCTCTTGTAGTGTAGGAGAGTTGTGACAGCCCGAGACCGACGCTCCAGAAGATTCCCCTCTTATTTCGTTCTCGTCGTGTGGTTTGTATGTCCGCTGGATTCATAATCGCATCATGCGCATCATATGCATTGCATCGACACTTCATTGCCGCCAGCTTTCAAACTTGCATTAGCTACTAGTTGCCGGTTCTCTTCGTTTTCGTCGTTGCCCGTTTTTTAGCCCGACCACACCGTACGCGCCCGAGGCATCGTCAAAACCTTGTTTTTAAAAGTGTGTATAAAATATTCTCTGATTTGGTTAAAACTTAGTGTGCAGTATTATTTTTATATAGGTAGGCCGCCTGCCAATTTTCGTCGCAATCGGAGTCCGTCTGGTACCCGAACGATCGACCGTAGCGGCGCCACGCTGCGCTATTTCCCTCTCATCTCCGCTTAAGCCACTCTACACAGCTAACACTAACCACCTCTTCGAACGGACCGTCCGATCACGATCGGAGGGTCGAAAAACCCCCCAAAACCCTCTAACCTAGCCCCTTCCTATAAATAGATGCCCTCCCTGCCATTTTTAGCCAAACCCTAGCTGCCTAGGGATCTGTGCCGCCGCCAGCCGCCTCCCACCTCTCGCCCGCAGCCACCTGGAGCCCTGCCTCCTCTCTCCTCCCGCGCAGGGCCTGCCCGAGCCCATCGCCGGCCCTCCCCGGGCCCGGACGCGCCGCCGCTCGGCCGCAGCCGCCAGAGCCGCCCTAGCCTCGCTCCCGCTCGCTGCCTGACCCGCGCAATCGCCGGATCCGGCGACCCCAACACTCGTGCCGCCCTCCCCGCCGCCATGTGCCTCCACGCCGGAACGTCGGAGTTCGCGTGCCCCTGCTCCCCACCGGCCCGTAGCCGCCGGTCGATCCCGCCGCCAGCTACAGCCCCAACCTGCAGGAAGCCGCCGCCCCGCCTCACTATCCCCGCGCCGCCGCCGGATGCCAGCAGCTGCCGGATCCCGCTGCCCCGGCGAGCCTCGGCCAGATCCACCAGCTGCCGGACGCCGCCCTGTCGCTGGAGCCTCGAAGATCGTGACGACGCCTCGCATTCTTCTCCCGATCGGGATCGGGAGGGAGCGTCGCCAACCATAGGCGTTGACCGCCCTGGGTCCAGGTCGGCCTGCCTCGCCCCACCGACCAGGCCCAGCTGCGTCAGCCCCGAGGCCAGCAGGCGCGCCGGCCCAATCGTGCCCCGAGTCGGCCTCTTCCCCAGCCCAGGTCTGCGGCCCAGCGCCACCAGGCCGCCTCCTCTTTGAATCCGTCCCAAGTCGTGGTGAGCTACCTCTATTCCCCGTCCGTGCACGATTCGGTTATCCTGCGCCGCTCTATTTGGGGCCGTTTAGTTTTCTTTCTTATCTTTGCGAATTGGTATTATTTCAGGTTTATTGCTAGATTTAAGATGCGAATAACTTTTTAACCGTAAGTCGGTTTGCAACAAATTATATATGTAACTCGTGTAGAATTTCGTGTAGATTATGTTTTTACAACTTGCATGCATGTTTTGAGTAGTTTAACTCACCATTTGCCTAGATTTACGTGCTGTCCTAATATATTAGATATCGCGGATTTATTTTTGCGCGTGTCCGGTTTGTGCAAATCCCATACTTAAAATGCTCATGTTGTTCAGGACCCTTTTCCATGTATTTTAGAGTAGTTGCTTGCATTTTTTCATGTAGGAGCTATCAATAGTTTGCTATGACGTGTTTAGGACATAATCTCGCATATACGTGTGGCATTATTTTTATTTTGCAACCCCACATATTATATATGTTTTCGGGGTAGAAAAATCCATAGAATTTAACTTTGCATTTAGTTTTAGCTTTTGAGCAAGTTAGTGCGCCTGATATTTTGCCGTGTTGCCCTTTTGTTTATTTTGTGGGATTTATTCCGTGCATGGTATGGATGAGTTGTCAACTAGAGATATGTCCTTGGATGTGTAGGCTAGCCTATGGTAATTTTGGTTGCAATAGAAATCCATGTTTAGGTGTTATTTGCTTGTTCGCAACATGCTAGAAAATAGTGTTGATTTGGAGATGCTGAAATATTTCTAAGTCTAAAATCTGTTATATTTTGTTCCTGTTTTGCCATGAGTTTTGCTAGTGATCTATAGCTCTTTTAAGGTTGGTGAAATGGAGTTATTTGTAGTCCTTAAGATTCTCTAGCATGATGTAAATTTTCATGCCATTCTATGCCCTGTAGCATATAGTTTTGTTGCTGTCAATATGCCTTCAGATCGAAAATTGCACTGTCAAAACTGATATTTTTCACTAAGTCTGAAACTGTGTGTGAGATGCCATTTTGAGAGTTCTTTTCCTAGTGATCCATGCTGCCATGCTAGATGTTATTAGTAGTATGTTGTAGTGCATCTTGACCACCATTGCCTCATGCCTTGTTTGAGCATTTTAGATTTATGTAGCTTGTTGTTACTGTCATGAAAACCTTCAACCTATTCACAACCTAGCAAACCATTGATTGGCTATGTTACTGCTTGCTTAACCATGTGTTAGAGTTGCTAGTTGCAGATGCAGTTGCTTCCATGTGATAACATGGGTTCCTTGTTTTATCACCCTATTAATGATATTTAATTTAATGCACATATATACTTGGCAAAAGGTGAAAGGCTTGGCCTTTCGAGCCTGGTGTTTTGTTCCAGCTTTTCCCCCTTAGTTTCGGCTACCGGTGTTATGTTCCATAATTGAGCGCTCCTAACACGTTCGGGGTTGTTATGGGGACCCCTTTGATAATTCGTCTTAGATTAAAACTGGTCTGGCAAGGCCCAACTTTGATACTACATTTGCCTAATAACCTAATAAAATTGCATAGGGACTTTCTAGACCCTGAGGATATTAATCAACCCCCGGGCGAGTGCCCCGCATGAGTGTTGGTCCAACCTATCAACCGCCGGTGGCTACCAGGGGCAACTCTGTGATTGGCCTACCGGAAGTTTTGACAATCCGTCGTGTCCTGAGAACGAGATACGCGGCTCCTATCGGGATCGTCGACACGTCGGGCGGCCTTGCTAGATTAGTTTTACCTTTGACGAATGGCTTGTGCATCGGGATTCCGGTGAAACTTTGGGTAATCTCAGAGTTGAGGTTTTCCACTAAGGAATCCGACGAGATCGCGAGTTTTGTGATCGAAGATTTCTATGCGGCTTGTGGTAATTTGTGATGGATTAGTTGGAGCACCTCTGCAGGGTAAAATCTTTTGAATAGCCGTGCCCGCGGTTATGTGGCAACGTGGAAACTTTGTTTAACATCCGATTCTAGATAACTCGAAGTTAACTTAATTAAAACTTGCCAACTGAGTGCGTAACCGTGACTGTTTCTTTCGTGAGCTTCTTCTCCGATCAAGGACATGGTGGGGTTATGCTTGACGTAAGTACGTGTTCAGGATCATTCATTTGATCATCAGTAGTTCACACCCGCTATGCGTAGATCGCCCCCCTATTATTCTTGTACTCGTAAGTTAGCCACCTCATATATTGTTTAGTCCCTTGCTGCAGCCTCACCACTTAACCATACCTTACCCATTAAGCTTTGCTAGTCTTGATACCTTTGAAAATGAGATTGTTGAGTCCCCTGTGGCTCATGTATTACTACAACACCAGTTGCAGGTACACGTAAAAGGTTACTTGACGCGAGCGCGTTGATTCTTCATTTGAAGTTTCTCCTTCTTCTTCTTCATCGAACTAGGATGGGTTCCAGGCCGGCAGCCTGGGATAGCAAGGATGGACGTCGTTCTTTTATCGTTTGTTTTCGTCCGTAGTCAGACCCTGCTCTTCTTCATGATGTTTATGTATTATACTGATTTGACTCTGATGTAGCTTGTGGCAAGTGTAAGTCAATTCCATATACTCTTCTCTTCAGTACATGTACTTGTAACGATATTCATTCTTGCGCAAACGACGAGATGCGCTTCTATCCTTGTCGAGGACTTCGTGCCAAAATAAGGATAGGATCGCATCTTG
This sequence comes from Hordeum vulgare subsp. vulgare, assembly GCF_904849725.1. NCBI lineage: Eukaryota > Viridiplantae > Streptophyta > Magnoliopsida > Poales > Poaceae > Hordeum > Hordeum vulgare. Next base: position 144,808,667 of record NC_058518.1, on the reverse strand, counting down.
GGCGTTACAGGTTCTTGTTGATGAAGATACTTCCATGGCACAAGATTGGATATATGAAGGTGCTTATGTTCATGCGGAGGAGGTTGAAAGGATGTTGAAAGGGAGGAGGTTGATGCAATGGGAGCTTTTGAGTTTGTTGAGCTACGTAGAAGTCTAAGAGTGAGAGAACTTCATGAAGTGGAAGAATATTTTGAGTTCATGTATTGGCCTATTGGGTATGATGGGGACATATCGGATTTCTTATATTTGATCACAAAGTTGTTTGAGAGAGATCATCTTCAACTTATGTTACTCATGTTTTAATTTAAATATTTTTATTGTGACCATGTTATAACGGTTATGTTACACATGTTTTAATTTGAATATTTTTAAAATATATAATGTAATATTTGAAGTTAGTGCTGCTAGGACACAAAGTCTACAAAGTATTATTTTTACTTCACTAATTATAGAAGATCAAATAGGTACAACCATCGTTGGTAAAGTAAATTTTTGCTTCACTAATTTTACTCTGCGGGATGATCGGTTAGAAATGGTGGTCGGGACCCCTGTGTGCCTCACTAAGCAGGGGAAGAGAGATCAAGAGAGAAAGTGAAGGGTATACCTGGCCAAAACTCATGTTAGGCTTAAAAAAACCGATGACACAAAAGTCACACACAAGCTTGGCCCGGCCCGGCAGCCGGGCCTAGTTTTTGGACCCAAGCTCGAAGAAGCCCGACCCGGTCCGATAAGCTTAACCCGATGTAGACGTAAAATCGAATTTTCATAGGCCCGAATCCGGCCCAGCTTGATCTTCGGGCTTGATTTTCAGGCCCGACCCAGCCCGCGGGCAAGCCCAAGCCCGGCCCTGGCCGGGAATTTCAGGTTGGACTGGCCGGACCGAGTTTTTCATGGCAGGTATAGTGGAGGGGTAGACTGATTCGCACCACGTGGGACACTCTCGGACATCAGTTCACGTATGAACAAGGAAAAAGGGCACCACGGGAGATTTGGAGTTTTGCACAGCTACACCCATCAATCCCAGTTAAAGTTGTTTTTGATTATAGGAGCATTAAGCAACACAAGAAGAAAAGAAACAAATGGTTCAATCAACCAGCTGATGCCACCGCCTTCTTCCCCAACACTCTCGCTAGATTCGGGGATCGCGCACTGGAGTGGAGTGGACACAATACTCTCTCTCCCTCGCTCTCTATCTACGCACGCGAAAATCTCTCACACACTCACAGTACAACAAAACCAGGCTCAAGAAGCATGGAGCTGCCACAGTTCAATCCTCTCGCGATGCTACGTCTACATACTGTAGCCGTTGCCGTCGCCTTGCTGCTGCTGTCCTCCTCGGCCCCGACCTCCCAGCTCAGCCTCGGCGCCACATTTGGAGTCTGGATCAATGGCGCCGCGCCGCCACAGTCGCCTCCCAGCTCGGCCTCGCTGGGGCCCTCGTCGACGCAGATCCTAGGCGGCGGCGGGCAAGAATACACGGCGCTGCAGGCGCTGAAGGCGGCCATCTTTGAGGACCCCCGCGGCGCGCTGTCGTCCTGGCAGGGGCCAAATGTCTGCGTCTACAAGGGCGTCTACTGCTCCTCGCCGCCCACTGGCGCCGGGGCGGCGGCGGGCGCGGTGGTCGCCGGCATTGACCTCAACCATGCGAGCCTCAAGGGCACGCTCCCAGCCGCCCTCTCCCTCCTCTCCCACCTCACGTTCCTCCACCTTAACAGCAACCGCCTCGCCGGCGCCGTTCCAGACACGCTCGGGGACCTGCAGTACCTCACCGAACTCGACCTGAGCAACAACCTGTTCTCCGGGCCCTTCCCCGCGGCCACATTGCTCATACCGTCGCTGATCTACCTCGACCTGCGGTTCAACGGCTTCTCCGGCGAGCTACCTGACGAGGTCTTCGCCAAGAACTTGGACGCGCTCTTCCTCAACAACAACCAGTTCGAGGGCCAGATCCCGGAGACGTTGTGGTCGTCACCGGCGACGGTGATCACGCTGGCGAACAACCGCCTGACGGGGTCCGTCCCGATGGCTTACGGCTACGGCGGCAGGGTCCGTGAGTTGCTGTTCCTCAACAACAAGCTGACCGGCTGCGTCCCGGAGGCCCTAGGGTTCCTGCCTTACATCGAAGTGCTTGACCTCAGCAACAACTTACTGTCGGGCCACCTGCCCAGCACGCTGTCGTGCCTATCCGGCATCGAGGTGCTCAACATCGCGCACAACCAGTTCACCGGCGACCTCCCGGAGCTGGTGTGCGACCTGAGGCGGATCACGAACCTGTCCGTCTCCTTCAACTTCTTTTCCGGGATCAGCCAGGATTGCGACCGGCTGGCGGGCCGGAGCGTCTTTGACTTTGCGGGCAACTGCGTGCCGGGGCGCGGCATGCAACGGCCGCAGCCCGAGTGCGACGACGCGCCGGGGGACGCCGGGCTCAGCTGCCTGCGCATCCCGGGGTCGCGCCCTGTTGCGTGCGCCGAGGCCGCGGTGTCCATCGGCATCGGCGTCGGCGTCACCTTCGGGGGCGCGCTGCCGTTTGGGCTCTCCGGCGGCGGCGCCGGTGTCACGGTCACCGTCCCCTGATCGTGCGAAGCGGGCCGGGGCATGTACTTTTTTGGGGTTAATTAATTACCCTTCTTTCTTGGCAGAGGGCCTGGCTCATTACGTGATGGTGGTAATCGGTTAGTTTTTGGCTGGTTAGTCCGTCCTGACATGACATCCTTGCATGCCCAATTTCTTTTAAACACGCATATGCCTAATTAATCGGGCAGGTGGTAAGCACATGTATACTACTACTACTAGTGTTCAGAGAGAGGGTCTGGTTTGGCAACACATTTTTCTAAAACCCTAGTAATCTGAAACCTAATACTTCTACTTCATTGCCCTAGCACTTATTACTAGTAGGTTTTATAAACTGTGATATTTATTGGTACCAAATACTACGTTATTTTTAAAAAACTGTGGTTCCTAAGAAAACTAATATTTCTAATATACTTAAAAAATTACCGAACTGCCCAAGCGAAACAGGGGTGAACACGTGATGCTTCTGCTCAGTGACGGGACTGACGCCCGATTGTGATGTGCTTGCGAGCCTGCTGCTTACTTTTGAGCTGGATGAGGAGGGATTTCACACCGAGTTGAGGCTGGAATTAATGGCTCCTCCATCTCCATGAATGCAGAGCTGGTGGATGCAACCACCCACAGGGCGATGGGCCATGGCCGGCCGTGGATGGTGCTCGGATCTCGGGCCATGTGAGGTGCTGCATTGCTAGCTGCGCTTCTCTTTCTCGTGCACTCGTACGCGCTCTTTTTTAGGCTGGTCACAATGGGGAGGAACTTAGCAGTAACATCACACACTCCAATACAACTTTGCTTATGTGGCATGTATTTAGTGAAGAGAGAGGTGCTTGTGGTAACTAGCTAAGTTATCGGAACATCACACACTCCAAGAAACAATGAGTCTATAGCCTAATAAATGCATTGTTGCATGACACTACATACATGTTACTCCCCATTGTGGAGGTAGGAACATAGTCTAGGAAAGCGTGTAGGTTCCTACCTTATGTTACTCTCCATTGTGACCAGCCTTATATGTAATTAGATCAGTTGTTTCGCTTCGCAATTCACGCGAGTAGCACGTATTCCGCTGTTTGTGCGCGCTTGGGTCCTGTTGCAAAACGCCCGCATGATTTGATTTGATGTGCCTTGAAGTACTGAGAGCATCTAGGCCAAAAGACATGGCATGTCATGGTCTCGTTCTCAAGGAATGGGTTGGTTCCATTCTTGTGTTCGGTTGAAGATAAAAAATGTCATGGGTTCGTTCCATTCTTGTATTTGGTTGGTGATATAAAATGAGAAGAATATGACTCAACTCACCTTGTGGGTTTTTTTTTTCTTTTATCAAAATATTATATAAAATCCAGCAACATTTCCATTGTATTTTTGATTTTAACAATTATCAGGGATGTTTTCTTTTTTTCTTCTATCAATAAGAGAAGAATAACCAGGTGATTCCTTCGATTTGGTGGAATCGCTTGATGAAGCATATATAGTGAATATTCCTTTTCTGAGGATCACCCGGTTCCGGTTCCATCCTCAACTAAACACTGGAATGGTGGACAGCGGACGGAATCAACCGTCTCGTGCAAGTATATCCTCAAAGCAAACACACCCCTACTACTTGGTAAATTCGACCACCTCAAGCATCCGCCGACACTTTCTACCTGTCAACTCTGAAATAATGCATCGTATAATCTTAAATCTCAAATTAAAACAATTTACCTGTGAACTCTCAAATAATGCATTTTATAGTGAACTATCTCAAATTGGAAATCTTAAATCCATATTATTACATACAACGTAAACTTAATAGTAAGTGGAACTCGTGCAACCCTGCCACGTCCATGACGGTGGCCGGCTGCGTCCCTCGTAGTGTTAGTCTGGTCCCTGGCCAAAGAGAGTAGGACATAGGACACTAGCCGGCTTATCTCTCATGCTCTACTCTTTCTTGTCGGAGCCCGCAACCCAGATGGTGCCTGAGGATGTGAGATCGATGATGGATCCCTCTTAGGATAAGCTGACGTCCACCACAATGCGGTTGCGGCGTCCGCATTGGTTCATCGTACGAAGCGTCGGAGAGAACGACTCCGCCTCATCAACGTTCGCCGTCGCAAGGGTTTCCGTAGCCTCCCGCGCCAACTGCCTCGCACGGCGAGCACATCATGTTATGCTTCCGTGCCCATGGTTCGTCCTCCAGCTCAGTGCACCAACAGAGGGAGGGGTTGCGTGTCCGCCACCACGTTTGGACGCGAGACGGACCGCACTGCCTCCGTGAGGCAGCGACAACGGATCCATGCACTAGTTGTGCAGACGAAATGGATTTTCGACGGAAGGAGTCTCAGCACTGTCCTTGGGCGGCCACCTCCCGGGAGCGGTGGAGCGCAAGCCGGATGACCATATCTTCCTCGGGGCCGCATGAGATGAGCTCGTGGTCAACGGATCCGGAGGTGAAGGACTCAGATCCAATGTCTGCCATGTCGAAGAAGGCCGGAGTTCGCCGTACAGGAGCTTGGATGGTGGGGGTGAGTAAAGTTAAGTGGCTAGGGTTTGGTTCGATGAGCAGATGGGGAGAAATATTTGTGTAGGATCGAAAGTATGTCTAGATGGGGGGTGATTAGACTACTTGACAAGATAAAACTTACAATTTTCTAATTTAGTTGTGGGCTAGTTTTAGCAATTATGACTAGTCAAGTTCACCCTACACATGCACATCTAAGATCAAACTCAAAGGTTGACACGACGATTTTTGGCATGGTTCCGATAGGTGGCACTATCGCGCGTCCATGTTAGTGGAGACTTCAATCCACGGAGAGTAACGGCTATGAGAGTCCATGGAGGGCTCCACCCACAAGGGGTCCACGAAGAAATGGCCTTGTCTATTCCACCACGGCTTTCGTCTACACATGACTAGCCTCACTCACGATAGATCTTCACGAAGTAGGCGGTCTCCTTTCCCTTACAAACTTCTTGGTTCAACTCCACAACACGAAGTAGGAGGCTCCCAAGCGACACCTAACCAATCTAGGAGGCACCACCCTTCAAAAGGTAATAGATGTGGTAGAATGATGAACTCCTTGCTCTTGTGCTTCAAAACATAGTCTCCTCAACACTCAATCACTCTCTCACAAATTTAGCATGGATAGGAGAGATTGATCTTGTGGAAAGCAACTTGGGGAGGCTAGAAATCAAGGTTATGAAGATGTGATATAGAGATGTGAGACCTCTATGAGTGAAGAACCGACAAAAACTCTAACATCAAAAACATCATAGAAGATGCACAGGAACTCCGTTTTCGATGAACTCGAGCTTGTAATAAAGATGACCATAAGCTCTAAAACTCACAAAGATAAACACCAAACAAGAACCAAGATATATGATGCAAGGATGCAAATGGTTTGAGCTATCAATGAACGATATGATCAAGCTACTCACTTGAGAGCCCCCCCTTGACAGTCGGGCAATCTATCCTAAAATAGAAAAACATGTCAATGGAAAACCTATACCTTGCACCTAGTCCACTTGAGCTAGATGATGATGATCTTGACTTCCTCAAGATGGACCAGCTTTCTTGATTGCGTTGGTGATGAAGACTAGTTGATTGCTCTCCCATACTCACTATGGGTGAGCCACTCTTGAGCACATCTTCACAAGTCCATTGCCACCACAATAGACGGCAAGCTTTAAGCATGATATCTTCGTGATGCTCCACTTGATATTGCACACCGCAATCTTGATGACGATCACCACCTGATGTCATCCTTCATGGGTTGAATGAGATCTTCCTCTTAATGCAAGCCCATGAAAAGACGCCTAACCCCACATATAACTCTCACGAAGACCATGAGTTAGTACACAAAAGCATAATGGACAATGCTTATTGTCGGGGAACGTTGCATGGGAAACAAAAAAAATTCCTACGCACACGAAGACCTATCATGGTGATGTTCATCTACGAGAGGAGATTAGATCCACATACCCTTGTAGATCGCTAAGCGGGAAGCATTAAGAAACGTGGTTGATGCAGTGGTACAACTTCATGATTCAAATCACCGTCGTCTCACGATCCGTTCCGATCTAGCGCCGAATGGACGGCACCTCCGCGTTCAGCACACGTACAACTCGATGACGATCTCGGCCTTCTTGATCCAGCAAGAGAGACGGATAAGTAGATGAGTTCTCCGGCAGGGTGACGGCGCGCCGGTGGTGGTGATGATCTACTCCTGCAGGGCTCCGCCCGAGCTCCGCAGAAATCCGATCTAGAGGAAGAACTACGTGGTATAAGTTTGAATTGCACGTGGCAAAGTTGTGTCTCAAAAGCCCTAAAACCACCAATATATATAGGAGGAGGGGAGGGGCTAGCCTTGGGGCTCAAGGGCGCCGACCGATTGGGAGGAGGTGGACTCCCACCCCAATTCAGTTTGGGGGAAGGAGTCCACTCCTTCCTTCCCACCTCCCTCTTTCCTTGTTTTTTCTTTTCCTTTGGTTTTTTCCACTTGTGGCGCCATAGCCCTCTTGGGCTTGCCTCACCAGCCCACTAAGGGCTGGTGCGCCACCCTAGGGTTACTGGGCTCACTCCCGGGTGGGTGGGCCCCTCCCGGTGGATACCCGGAACCCATTCGTCACTCCCGGTACACTGTCGGTAATGCCCGAAATCTTTCCGGTAACCAAATGAAACCATCCTATATATCAATCTTTGTTTTCGGACCATTCCGGAAACACTCGTGATGTTCGTGATCTCATCTGGAACTCCAAACAATCTTCGGTCACCAACACATATAACTCAACTGTACTAAAACATCATCAAACTTGAAGTGTGCAGACCGTGCAGGTTCGAGACACTCCTCGGTCAATATCCAATAGTGGGACCTGGATGTCCATATTGGATCCTACATATTCTACGAAGATCTTATCGGTTGAACCTCTGTGTCAAGGATTCATATAATCCCGTATAACATTCCCTTTGTCCTTCGGTGTGTTACTTGCCGATGTTTGATACACACAAGGTATTCCTCCGGTGTCAGTGAGTTACATGATCTCATGGTCATAGGAATGAATACTTGACACACAGAAAACAATAGAAATAAAATGACACGGTCACATGCTACGTTCATAGTTTGGGTCTAGACCATCACATGATTCTCCTAGTGATGTGATCCAGTTATCAAGTGACAACACTTGCGCATGGTCAGAAAACCTTAACCATGCTTGATCAACTGGCTAGCCAACTAGAGGCTTGCTAGGGACATTGTTTTGTCTATATATCCACACATTTATCTATGCTTTCATTCAATACAATTATAGCATGGAATAAACGATTATCTTGAAACAGGAAATATAATAAGAACTATTTTATCATTGCCTCTAGTGCATATTTCCAATAGTCTCCCACTTGCAGTAGAGTCAATAATCTAGTTCTCACATCGCTATGCGATTTACGTTGTAATGAATCTAACACCCATACAGTTCTGGTGTTGATCATGCTTCGCTCGTGGAAGAGGTTTAGTCAGAAGATCTGCTACATTCAGATCCGTGTGCACTTTGCAAATATTTACGTCCTCTCCTTCGACGTAGTCGCGGATGAGGTTGAAGCGTCGTTTGATGTGTTTGGTCTTCTTTTGAAACCTTGGTTCCTTTGCTAAAGCAATGGCACCAGTGTTGTCACGGAACAGAGTTATTGGAGTTAGTGCGCTCGACACAACTCCAAGATCCGTCACGAACTGCTTCATCCAGACACCCTCCTTAGATGCCTCCGAGGTAGCCATGTACTCCGCTTCACATGTAGAAGCTGCTACGATGCTTTGCTTGGAACTGCACCAGCTTACCGCACCCCCATTAGGAATAAATACGTATTCGGTTTGAGACTTAGAGTCATCCGGATGAGTGTCACAGCTTGCGTCGACGTAACCCTTTACGACGAGCTCTTCGTTACCTCCATAAACGAGAAACATTTCCTTAGTCCTTTTCAGGTACTTCAGAATATTCTTAACCGTCGTCCAGTGATCCATTCCTGGATTACTTTGAAACCTGCCTCCCATACTTATGGCCAGGCTGACGTCCGGTCTAGTGCACAACATTGCATACATGATAGACCCTATGGCTGAAGCATAGGGGAGGGTACTCATCTTTTCTCTATCTTCCGCAGTTACTGGACACTGAGTCTTACTCAACTTTATACCTTGTAATACTGGCAAGAACCCCTTCTTGGACTGTTCCATTTTGAACTTCTTCAAAACTTTATCAAGGTATGTGCTTTGTGAAAGTCCTATCAGGCGCCTTGATCTATCCCTATAGATCTTAATGCCTAGAATGTAAGCTGCTTCTCCTAGGTCCTTCATTGAAAAACATTTGTTCAAGTAATCCTTTACGCTCTTTAAAAACTCAACATTGTTTCCAATCAGTAATATGTCATCCACATATAATATTAGAAACGCCACAGAGCTCCCACTCACTTTCTTGTAAATACAAGATTCTCCAATAACTTGTATAAACCCAAATGCTTTGATCACCTCATCAAAGCGCTTATTCCAACTCCGAGATGCTTGCACTAGTCCATGAATGGATCGATGGAGCTTGCATACTTTGTTAGCATTCTTTGGATCGACAAGACCTTTGGGTTGCATCATATAAAACTCTTCCTTTAGAAAGCCGTTAAGAAATGCCGTTTTGACATCCATCTGCCAGATTTCATAATCGAAAAATGCAGCTATTGCTAACATGATTCGGAGACTTAAGCATCACTACCGGTGAGAACGTCTCATCATAGTCAACTCCTTGAACTTGCGAAAAACACTTTGCCACAAGTCGAGCTTTATAAACGGTTACATTACCGTCCGCGTCCGTCGTCTTCTTAAAGATCCATTTGTTCTGAATAGCCTTGCGACCTTCAGGTAATACTTCAAAAGTCCACACTTTGTTTTCATACATAGATCCTATCTCGGACTTCATGGCCTCTAGCCATTTGTTGGAATCCGGGCCCACCATTGCTTCTTCATAATTCGCAGGTTCATTGTTGTCTAACAACATGATTGATAAGACAGGATTACCATACCACTCAGCAGCAGTATGTGATCTTGTCGACGTGCGAGGTCTGATAGGAACTTGATCCGAGGTTTCATGATCATCATCATTAGCTTCCTCCTCAATCGGTGTCGCTTCGACATAGATTTCCCCTTGCCTAGCGCCACCATCTAGAGGGACTAGAGGTTCGACAACCTCATCAAGTTCTATCTTCCACCCACTCAATTCTTCCGAGAGAAACTCCTTCTCAAGAAAAGCTCCGTTCTTAGCAACAAACACTTTGCCCTCCGATCTGAGATAGAAGGTGTACCCAACTGTCTCCTTTTGGTAACCTATGAAGACGCACTTTTCCGCTTTGGGTTCCAGCTTCTCAGGCTGAAGCGTTTTGACATCAGCATCACATCTCCAAACTTTAAGAAACGACAACTTTGGCCTCTTTCCATACCACAGCTCGTATGGTGTCGTCTCAATGGATTTTGACGGTGCCCTATTTAAAGTGAATGCAGCTGTCTCAAATGCATAACCCCAAAATGATAACGGCAAATCGGTAAGAGACATCATAGATCACACCATATCTAACAAAGTGCGATTACGACGTTCGGACACACCATTACGCTCTGGTGTTCCAAGCGGTGTTAACTGTGATACGATTCCACATTGTCTCAAGTGAGCACCGAACTCGAAACTCAGATATTCACCCCCACGATCAGAACGTAGGAACTTGATCTGCTTGTTACGATGATTTTCAACTTCACACTGAAATTGCTTGAACTTCTCAAACGTTTTAGACTTGTGCTTCATCAAGTAGATATATCCATACCTACTCAAATCGTCAGTGAAGGTGAGAAAATAAGGATATCCACCGCGCGCCTCCACACTCATTGGACCGCACACATCGGTATGTATGATCTCCAACAAGTTACATGAACGCTCCATTGTTCCGGAAAACGGAGTCTTAGTCATCTTGCCCATGAGGCATGGTTCGCACGTGTCAAGTGATTCAAAATCAAATGACTCCAAAATCCCATCGAATGGAGTTTCTTCATGCGCTTTACACGAATATGACCTAAGCAGCAGTGCCACAAAAACGTGGCGCTATCATTGTTAACGCTACATATTTTGGTCTCAATGTTATGTATATGTGTATCATCACAATCAAGATTCAATATGAACAATCCTCTCACATTGGGTGCATGACCATAAAAGACATTACTCATAGAAATAGAACAACCATTATTCTCTGACTTAAACGAGTATCCGTCTCGCAATAAACAAGATCCACATAAAATGTTCATGCTTAACGCATGCACTAAATAACAATTATTTAAGTTCATAACTAGTCCTGATGGTAACTCAAGTGAGACTGTGCCGACGGCGATTGCATCAACCTTGGAACCATTTCCCACGCGCATCGTCACTTCATCCTTCGCCAGCCTTCGTTTATTCCATAGTTCCTGCTTCGAGTTCCAAATATGAGCAACAAAACCGGTATCAAATACCCAAGCACTACTACGAGAGTTGGTTAAGTACACATCAATAACATGTATATCACATATACCTGATTTTTCTTTGGCCGCCTTCTTATCAGCCAAATACTTAGGGCAGTTGCGCTTCCAGTGACCCATCCCCTTGCAATAATAACACTCTGTTTCCGGCTTAGGTCCAGCCTTGGGTTTCTTCATCGGATTGGCAACAGGTTTGCCGCTCTTCTTGGAGTTACCCTTCTTGTCTTTGTGGTTTCTCTTGAAACCAGTGGTCTTATTGACCATCAACACTTGATGCACTTTTCGGAGTTCTGACTCTGCGACTTTCAGCATCGCGAATAACTCGCCGGGTGACTTGTTCATCCCTTGCATGTTATAGTTCAACACAAAGCTCTTATAGCTAGGTGGCAGTGATTGAAGAATTCTGTCAGTGATAGCCTCTTGCGGGAGTTCAATCCCCAGCTCAGCTAGACGGTTTGAGTACCCAGACATTTTGAGCACATGTTCACTGATACACGAATTCTCCTCCATCTTGCAAGCATAGAATTTATCGGAGGTCTCATACCTCTCGATCCGGGCGTTCTTCTGAAAGATAAACTTCAACTCCTGAAACATCTCATATGCTCCATGACGCTCAAAGCGACGTTGAAGTTCCGGTTCCAAGCCATACAAGACTGCACATTGAACTACTGAGTAGTCCTCCTTACGCGATTGTCAAGTGTTCAAAACATCTTGGTCAGGCATAGCGGGTGGTTCATCTCCTAGCGTAGCATCAAGGACATAATTCTTTTTCCCAGCTTGTAGGATGAGCCTAAGATTACGTGCCCAGTCTACAAAGTTGCTTCCATCATCTTTCAACTTAGCTTTCTCTAGGAACGTATTGAAATTCACGGTTGCTACTGCGTGAGCCATTGATCTACAACATAAAATATTGCAAAGTGGAATTAGACTATGTTCAAGACAATTAGAGTTTAACTAATCAAATTACTAATAAACTCCCACTCAAAAATACACCCCTCTAGTCATTTGAGTGGTCATGATCCAAATCCACTAACTCAAGTTCGATCATCACGTGAGTTGAGTATAGTTTCAGTGGTAAACATCTCTATGCTAATCATATCAACTATACGATTCATGCTCGACCTTTCGGTCTCTTGTGCTCCGAGGCCATGTCTGCACATGCTAGGCTCGTCAAGTTTAACCCGAGTGTTCCGCGTGTGCAACTGTTTTGCACCCGTTGTATGTGAATGTTGAGTCTATCACACCCGATCATCACGTGGTGTCTCGAAACGACGAACTGTCGCAACGGTGCACAGTCGGGGAGAACACTATTTCATCTTGAAATTTTAGTGAGGGATCACCTTATAATTCTATCGTCGTTCTAAGAAAAATAAGGTGCACAAAAGGATTAACATCACATGCAATTCATAAGTGACATGATATGGCCATGATCTTGTGATTCTTGATCTCCATCACCAAAGCACCGGCATGATCTTCTTGTCATCTGCGCCACACCATGACCTCCATCATCGTGCCACCATCGAGGTTGTCGTGCTATCTATGATATTACTACTAAAGCTACAACCTAGCAATATAGTAAACGCATCTGCAAACACAAACGTTAGTTTAAAGACAACCCTATGGCTCCTGCCGGTTGTCGTAGCATGGACGTGCGAGTCGATATTAACTATTACAATATTGTCATCTCATACATCCAATATATCACATCATGTCTTCGGCCATATCACATCACAAGCGTACCCTGCAAAAACCAGTTAGACGTCCTCTAATTTGTTGTTGTATGTTTTACGTGGCTGCTATGGGTATCTAGTATGATTGCATCTTACTTACGCAAAAAACACAACGGAGATGTGCAAATTGCTATTTAACCTCTCTCCAAGGACCGCCTTGGTCAAATCCAATTCAACTAAAGTTGAAGAAACCGACACCCACCAGTCATCTTTATGCAACGAGTTGCATGTTGGTGGATGAAACTAGTCTCTCGTAAGTGTACGAGTAATGTCGGTCCGGGCCGCTTCAATCCAATAATACTGCCGAATCGAGAAAAGACTAAGGAGGGTAGCAAGTTGAACATCAACGCCCACAAAAACTGTTGTGTTCTACTCGAGATAACATTTACGCATGAACCTAGCTCATGATGCCACTGTCGGGGAACGTTGCATGGGAAACAAAAAATTTCCTACGCACACGAAGACCTATCATGGTGATGTTCATCTACGAGAGGAGATTAGATCCACATACCCTTGTAGATCGCTAAGCGGGAAGCGTTTAGAAACGTGATTGATGTAGTGGTACAGCTTCGTGCTTCAAATCACCGTCGTCCCACGATCCGTTCCGATCTAGCGCCGAACGGACGACACCTCCGCGTTCAGCACACGTACAACTTCATCAAGTGAACGTTCTAAGCATGATGTTTCCAAGTGGGCCCCGAGATATGTAAGTGTGGAAAACACAAAACAGAAAGAAAAAGGATAGATTCGTTGGGTTGCCTCCCAACAAGCGCTTTTGTTTAACGCCCTTAGCTAGGCAAAAAGTGATGGAATCACGTATAGTCATCTTTGGTGCTCAAACCATAGGTAGCGTGATCATTTACCATCTTAAGATCTTCATCTTTATTGGATGACTCACCACTAGCTTTAGGAACAAAAACAGGATTGACGGTCTTTTTGAGAGTGAGATTTGGAGTATTTTGCACAGCGGCAAAAGCGGAACTCAAGTTGGTTATGACATCTTCTAATTTGCCAATTCTAGAAGCATCATTAACTATAAGTTCCTTCTCCCTTAAATTTTTCAAAAAGTTTCCCACTTTGGATCCATACTGAGTAATTTGATTATGGATCTTTCTACCCAAACCCTCAATAAGTTCAACTGTGGCAATTTTGTTTTCAATAGCGTCAAGCCTTTGCATCACGTGTTCCAAGGTCAAGATAGTTCCATTAACCATGAGCGGGGGTGAGCCTACCAAATTCATGATAGCTCTATAGGAGTCAACAGTATGGCTCCCCAAAAAGTTCCCGCCTACAATGGTATGAAGGATATACCTATTCCAAGGAGAAAGTCCAACATAGAAACTACGAAGGAGGACGGTAGTGGATTGCTTACGAGTAGATCTACTTTGAGCATTGCAAATCCTGTACCAAGCGTCCTTCAAATTTTCTTCCTCATTTTGCCTGAAATTGAGAACTCTATTTTCAGGGGTGTCGTTTGGAGTGGTGGGTCTAGCCATTGATGGACTATCTCACACACAAACGAGCAGGAAGAGAGAGTGAAACGGGCAAAAGAAAATGGCAAAAGCAAAGGAAAACGACAAAGGAGAAAGGCAAATGAAAACGACAAATGTGAAGTGGGGGAGAGGAAAACGAGAGGCAACTGGCAACAAAAGTAAATGCAAGAGATGAGTTTGTGAGACCTACTTGGATAGATCTTGATCTCTCCTCCCCGACAACGGCGCCAGAAATACTTCTGATGTCAGCTATGCTTCCCTTGCAACGACGCCAAGAATAGTCATGTCGACGGCACCAGGAATCCTTCTGCTGCGGCTACGCCTTAAGGGACTTCCTAGGAAAGTATGCAAAGGATTTCCCCCGTGGCCTTGGAGCCTTGCGTTGGTGTTCCCTCGAAGCGGAGAGGGTGATGTAGCATAGTGGTGGTAAGTATTTCCCTCAGTTTGAGAACCAAGGTATCAATCCAGTGGAGGAGTATCACAAGATCCTGCACAAACACAAAAGCTTGCTCCCAACGCTATGAAGGGGTTGTCAATCCCTTATAGATTGCTGGCCAAGTGAGAACTGAAAGCAACAAAGTAACAAAGCAAAGTAAAAGCGGAGGTGTAAAGGATGGATGTGAATAGACCCGGGGGCCATAGTGTTTACTAGTGGCTTCTCTCATGAAAGCAAGTAGACGGTGGGTGAACAAATTACTGTCGAGCAATTGATAGAACCGCGCAAAGTTGTGATGATATCTATGGCAATGATTATATCTATAGGCATCACGTCCAAAACAAGTAGACCGATACTTTCTGCATCTACTACTATTACTCCACACGTCGACCGCTATCCAGCATGCATCTAGTGTATTAAGTCCAAAAGAACAGAGTAACGCCTTAAGCAAGATGACATGATGTAGACGGACAATCTCATATCAACGACAGAGCCCATGTTTTTACCCTTGATGGCAACTACTTAATGTGTGCCTTGCTGCCCCTACTATAAGTGGGAAAGGTCACCACATGGTAGAACCCAAAACCAAGCACTTCTCCCATTGCAAGAATCATAGATCTAGTTGTCCAAACAAAACCCAAGACTCGGAGAGACTTACAAGGATATCAAATCATTCATATAAGAAATCAGCAAAGACTCAAATATATATCATAGATAATCTGATCACAAATCCACAATTCATCGGATCTCGACAAACACACCGCCAAAGAAGATTACATCGGATAGATCTCCATGAAGATCATGGAGAACTTTGTATTGAAGATCCAAGAGAGAGATGATGCCATCTAGCTACTAACTACGGACCCGTAGGTCTGAAGTGAACAACTCACGAGTCATTGGAGGGGCGATGATGATGATGAAGAAGCCCTCCAACTCCAAAGTCCCCTCCGGCAGGGTGGCGGGAAGGGTCTCCAGATGAGGTCTCGCGGAAACGGAAGCTTGCAGCAGCGGAAAAGTATTTTCGAGGCTCGCCTGGTTTTTTGCTGTATTTTAGGGAATATATAGGCCAAGGATCTAGGTCAGGGGGCGGCCAGGGAGGCCACAAGCCCTGACACCGCCGCCTCCCCCCTGGTGGCGGAGTGGGAGCTTGTGGGCTCCCTGGAGCCCACCTGGCTTGGCCCAGAGGCCCCCTGATCTTCTTCCGTTCGAAAAAAATCATTTCAGGGATTTTATTCCGTTTGGACTCCGTTCCAAAATCAGATCTGAAAAGAGCCAAAAACACACAAAAAACAGGAACTGGCACTTGGCACTGAATTAATAAGTTAGTCCCAAAAAAGATATAAAAGATAGATAAAACATCCAAAGATGACAAGATAACAGCGTGAAACCATCAAAAATTATAGATACGTTTGAGACGTATCACCAACCAATCCATCCCAAGGATCAAATCAATATCAGAATTGCCAAGAACAATAGGAGACACCACAAAAGCATAATTACCCATCTTGACAGAGACATCAGGAACTATGCGACTAGAATTCAAAATCAAACCAGGAGAGACCACCGATATTGGCTTCGGCTAATCTTGATAATCAAACTCATGCTTGACGAAAAATGACTTTGACATAAAGCAATGCGAAACACCAGAATTAAACAAGACTTTTGCAGGAGAATCATTAACGAGGAGATTACCCATAATCACGTCTGAGGAGTTGTCTGCTTCAGCTGCATTCACCATATTGACTCTAGCAGACCTGGGGTTGAACTTCACTATATCATTGCTTGGAGGTTTGCCTGGAGGAGGTGGCGGAAGACGCAGCTGAGAGGTGCACTTGTTGGCATAGTGACCCTTCTGCCCACACTTGTGACAAGTAACATCTGCCGGCTGACGGAACTGTGTCTGAGGATTCCCTTGCTTCTACTGCTAAAACCTCTGCTGAAAGATGGGTTGGGTGTGTGGGAAGAATCACGACCACCTGATTGCTTGAACTACTGCATGTGCCGAGGAGGAGGAGACACCCAGTATTTCTGTTGCTTCTGAACCACCTGAGTTGAGGAAGACGAGCTGGAATCTCTGAAACGCTTCTTAGAATTCTCCACCCTGAGCAAAGCTGCCTCAGCCCTGAGAGCCAAGTTGTAGAACTTATCAAACTCATCAGGATTGTGCATGGCGAGGGCTAGCTGCAAATCCTATTTCAGACCACCTCTAAACTGATAGATCTTACTCTTCTGATCTGGAATGTCCTGCAAGGCATATTGGGCTAGCTCGTGGAACTCGACGTTGTACTTGTACACGGATTTACCACCTTGCTTCAAGCGCCTAAACTTCTCACGCATCTCCTCCACAAAGCTAGACGGAATATAGTGGGACCTGAAATCTCTGCAGAACTCATCCCAAGTGATCACTCTGGCACCCCTGGAGTCCTTCAACTGCTGCCACCAGCTTGATGCTTGCCCCTTCAGCTGGAATGTTGCAAACTTCACGAAATCCTCTAGACGGACATTGCTGCACTCAAAGTGTTTGTTCATGTCCCGAATCCAATCCTCAGCGTCAAACGGTTGATCACACGACGTGAAGGTCTTCGGCTGGTTTGCCAGGAATTGACTCAGAGTAGCAAACTGATTACCACCATGGTTGAAGTTGCCTTGCTGCTGATTAGTCCATTCTTGCAACAGCTGGATCAGCATGTGAGTGTTAGCATTTGTAGCAGCCATCACCGCTTGCCAAGTCTCTGCAGGAGGAGGCGGCGGAGGAGGAGGTGGTGGAGGGGGTGGTGGCGGCATCTCAGCACCCTCACGACTCGGATTCTGACGAGTTGGTGGAGCCATCCTGAAGACGGACAACACATTAGCCCAAAGAATAATATTGAAGGTAAAGCTGAATCAAAAGGCAGGAATATCTGAACAGGAATATTAGCAATTGCACTCGAACAAAATAGTAAGAATGCTTCCTCAAAGTGATTGTCGACAAAATTCTGATTAACGACCACTTGCAAACCAAGTATGAGCTAGAACTTCTCGGAACAAACGTATGATCGAGATTTCATCTGATATCTTCATGGATATGATCGCACAGGCTCGAATTTGTAGTAGCCATCCTGTGCAAGGTAGTGCACACGACTTACGAAGCATCCCCGAGTCGTAGCAAGCTACAAGCACTCTTTAAGACACAACGAGAACCACTGTAAGACGATCGTGAACAAACGTACCCACTAAATGTTGAATCCCAACCTCACATCATGCATCTGCAGGAAGATTATCCTATAAGTCACTACTTGATATCCCACCTATGAATTCCCGAAATATCTGGTCATGCAATCTGGTACACGGATACAAGGAGTAATATTTCACACAACTCCTATACTAACCTGTCCAGTGTATCACATCTGTCAACACATAACCAGAATCACGGACCTTCATCTATTACATATCCTCGTGATCACAACGATACAAAGTATGGCAGTACTCCCGAACAATCTGCACCAGTACTGGGGACATCAGGGTTATCTCGCCACTACTAGTATTGAAGCAATTACGAAGATCCTTCGTTCTGAGATACTAAGAAATCTAAATCATGGCGATGTGCACAAGAATCCCCTGGAGCTCAACTCCCCGGAAGAAATCAAGTCAGACAGGAGGCACCAAGACAGAACCCCGTCACATCGATATCATATAGATTTCAAAATACCCGCGTGATCCTAAAAAAATTGAGCGACAAGAGGAGTAGGATTAAGATTTCCTAAGTCGAGAACCTCACCAAAGCATGGAAGAGGAGAAAAAAGAAACCTACTCTCCGATATAACAAAACTCAAAAACATTTTACTAGACTCGACTCGGCCAAGTTCGATCACACAAAGGCTCCTATGGTCGTAAGGCTGTGATTACCAACTTGTAACGACTAAGATGCGGCCCTTTCCTATTTAGGGGGCGATGCACCAAAAGGGAAAGAGGCGCATCTAAGTGTTTCGCAAGCGAGATAATCATAACAAATACATAAATAAAGATTCACAAATAAAGCATACATTTGTTATCTCACATAGTATAATATTAGGGGTTACATCCACACAGTTATTCAGACAAGATAGTCCCGCTACGGGCTACATGAAACAAGGAAAAGACTATGATATCCCGCATGCTCGCCCACGATCACAACCACGGCCTCAGTCTTCTGGGTAGTTCACATACAGACGGTCGTTCTCCTCATCGTACTGCCACGCCAGATGCGTGCTATCTGGATCTCCTGCATCAGGCGTACCTGTACCTGTTGGGGTGTTGTAGTAAACTTTGAGCCACGGGGACTCAGCAATCGGATGACCTTGGTATCGAAACTAGACAAGTCATTAGGTGAGGAAGGTTCAGTGTTTAGGTTGCAGCATCCTAAGCATATATGGTGGCTAACTTACGAAGATCAGAGTTATGATATGGTGGTCTGCGCGAGCGGTCGAAGACTAGGTGATCACTAAGTGATCCTGAAAATCTACTTACGTCAAACACGACCCCACCGTGTTCCCGGTCGAAGAGAGGTCTTCGAAAAAGAAAGTCACGGTTACGCACACAGTTGGCAGTTTTATTAGAGTTAGTTCAAGTTATCTATCACCGGATGTTAACAAATTATCCATGTTGCCACATAACCGCGGGAACGGCTTTTCGAAAGATTAAACCCTGCAGGGGTGCTCCAACTAGTCCATCACAAACGGTCATGGGCCACAAAGTAATCCTCTATCACGAATCTCATGATCTCGTCGGATTCCTTAGAGGAAAACCTCAACTTTGAGGAGACCCAAAGTTTCACCGGGATTCCTATACGCAAGATATATCGCTAAGGTAAGACAAATCTGGCAAGACCTCCCGACGTGTCGACGAACCTGATAGGAGCCGCGTATCTCGTTCTCAGGACACGTTCGGATGAGCGCAGCATATAGTGGCCTGATAGAAATCTCCCGAGTTGCCCCGGGTTGGCCCCGCACACGACTCTAGTTTGGAAAAACACTCATGAGGAGCACTGGCCCGGGTTGTTGATTAATTCCTCGGGGTAGCTATTCCCTATGGAAATTATTATTAGGTGATTAGAAAATTAAGACCAATGTTGGGTCCTGCCAGACGAGCCTTAACACTACACAATTTATCAAGGGGGTCCCCATAACAACCCCGAACGTGTTAGGAGCGAACAGTTATGGAATCAAACACCGGTAGCCGAAACTAAGGCGGCAATAACGGAACAAATCACCCGGCAAAAGGCTAGGCCTTCCGTCATTTACCAAGTATATGTGTGCATTAATTAAATAGCAGTTTAAACGTAATGATATCAAAATACTTATGTTACCACATGAGACAGCTGGCACCTGCAACTAGCAAAGCTAATCATTAGAAGTTGAGCAAGCCTACTTAGCCAAACAACATTAGCTAGGAGGGGAAGGTGTTTGGGTTTAATGGCAATGACATGTGGCATTTTATCAAGTGGTAGGCAGCGAGCATATATAGAAGGAAACGTGATTCTAAGCATAACAAAGCTAGATACGGTATCAAGGTCATGGTCATCTTGCATGTGATGTCTTCAGCTTGGAACTGCTCTTGATCGTCCTGCGCGTACTCTCCAGAATCCACGTACTCGCTCTTCGATCCCGGTGCTACCCAAGATAAAAAATAACAGCCAATGAACACCAACACAACATGATGCAACAAACAACATGATGCATGAGATGAGAATGAAGCATGCATCACTATTCTAGTCACTTGCATATGCATGAGAAGAGAAGATAAACTTCTGGACAGAACTTCACACTAAGCTATCCTGACATGCATGAAGATGGCATGAACAGGTGCATCACGATAAAACGATGCAAAAACATATAAACAACATAGAGAACGGATCTATGGATCAACCGGAAACAATGAAACAAGATATGGAGTCCTACGGTTCAAATTCACCACAAGCACACTCCAATGGCACTCTTCTGGTATTCCCAGGATGCCACATGATCAAACAAACAAATATAGGTGGGGTGGTGCAAATAAACTCACCACACCAGCAACAATACTCACGCAAGCTTCAAAACCACTAAAACATGCAATCTGTCCTAAACAGCATCATAGCAGTTTGTCTACAACATTCAAAGTACCTACATCCACCCAAATGAGCCAAACAAGATATGTGGCAAAAGCCATTCAAAAGCTCTACAATCCTGAGCAAGAAGCTACTACAAAGGCATCACACATGAGAAGATCTATGGACTCAAACTTGGACAAAAATAACAGATTTCTGGGACTTAGTGAAAATCTCAGATTTTCACCAGCTGCTTATGCTCTGAAGCATTTTGGCAGCCTCGAAAATGATATCTACAGGAAGTGAAAATGCATGAAATTTAATAGAGAGCTAGATAAACCCAGAAGCTCACAAACCTTAGTTTGTTGCAGGGGTTGATTCCCAACACATGAGGTTTTGCAACCAAATCAACAAGGGAAGAAAATATCAGCAGATTCCCAGACTTGGTGAAAATCACAGGGTTTTCACAAATCTGTAATCTTCAGCCAAGTGTCAACTTTGACAGCTCACATTAGCTGCATACAAACTCCTATGAGCAAAACAAAACTACCATGATGTAGAGGGGTTCACCCACTACTGCCACATCAAGGAATCATCCTCAAAGGCTCAACACACCACTTAATATGAGGACCTAAACATGGCATCAAGACAAAAATATGCATTCCCAGGAAGTGAACCAAAGTGAAATCTGATTCCACCAATGGATTCCTGGGAAGTTTCTACCCCAAAAACATATATAATACTTGGGTACTTGCATATAACATGTGGGCACAAAGTTAGATCGAAAAACTACATAGGAATCCATAAGGCCAAATAGTGCATTATCCCATGTGATGTTCACTATCTCATCACCTACACTTGCATCCACAGCACACAATCCTAATAGTGACCATGAGGTGTTAGCCCTCATGCTCATGTGCCTAAGCACCAACCACACACCTACACATACTCACACAAGCACATATACTCCCAATACATGCACATACACACACACATAGATCCATGAGGTTGTGCAACTTGCACAAGTATGTGGGGGGGGGGAGGTTACCCACACACACATACACACATACACACATACACAAACTAGTGCATGTGCCCTCACACACACACACATATGCTTACACACACATACACACAACTCACTACACATGCATCAACCACACACACCATGCAAGAGCTTGCCTACACACACACATATATATGTATACGCTCACATACACATACTCTAGCTAAAAGGAGCACTAGCTTGCTGCCCAAGGAAAAGCCAATCTTACAACAAAGCAAAACAGCACAAAAAAATAAAGGGCATCCCTTCGAACCCAAGCACTCCATGGTGCACAACCAACACATGTACCACTGGGCTAGCCACTCCACTTCCACAGGGAAGGGGAGACATACAAGGCTAAGCCATTTGTCGAGCCACTGTGCTAAGCAAATAACCAAAACAAAAAGGGGCTCCCCTTGTACTCGAACCCACACCCACATGCACGACAAAACTACCCCCTACCACTGCTCTACTCGACCGGATCTTAACAGAGAGGGGGGCGTTGCTCTTTCGAGCATCCCCCTCTGAACCTGCTACAGATCGACGGTGGCCGGAACATGGGATGGCCACCGGCGATGCTATGGCCTAAATTGAGTTGCGGGCATTTGCGGGGAGGAAGAGGGATTCGAGAGGAACCCATTTTACACCTAAGCACAACGAGAGGGGCACTACATCTACAGCTCCACGAACACGGCGGTGCCGGCTACAGAGAAGAACGACGACGGCGATGCTACGGCTCCAGGGGGTTCTACGCGCAGGGAATCAGGAAGGAGAGGTGATCACTCACCTAGGAGATGTCGGGGAAGCGCTCGACGACAATGAAGCCCGAAGAAGAGGTGGGGCGACACGACGACCTGCTCCGGCTTGATGGGGCCGCCACGGAGGGTGCGCCAGAGAGGAAGATCCTCTCTTCTAACGCCGGGAACGGGAAGGAGGAAGGATCTCCATGCCCGAGAACACCTTGGTCGCCACGAAGACGCTGCTGGCAATGAGGAGGGAGGCCGGCGACAATCTGTGCTGACGAACTGAACCTGAACCTCCACTACCTCTCCCTGACTTACCTGCTCTCTCTCTCGGATCTGCTCACAGGGGAAAAAGAAGAGGTGGCGGCGGCGAGGAGGAACCCTAGGGAAGGGCACGCACGCCTAGGGAATAAATAGGGTTGAGGGGGCCGCCTCGACGTCCGTGAAGCCACGGTGTCACCCCTCTCTCTCGCAACTCTCTCTGGTTACTGACGGAAAGCAGGACATGAGGGACGCCGTCAGGAAGAAGAGGGACGGGGAAAGTTGGGGTGCCGCGCGAGGGAAAGAGAGAGATGGGCCTGGGATGGGAGAGAGCCCATCCGGTGGTGCCAAATGGAGAGAAGGAAAAACCCTTTCGTTTTTTCCATTCAAAAAGCACAGCAAGAAATAAACTCCTAGGGAAATCTAGGTCTCCAACATTAAAAATAAAATGACCCTGGTCATAAGGGAATTATGACCCAATTAAATAAAATAGCAAGATGATTTTTGGAGCACTAAAATGCCATATACATGACATCATGGATCCAAACATGAAGGTTTCCAAATATGGCAAGGTTATACTTGGAGCATTACAACCACCCAACTTTAAATTCCTCAAGTTGAATTTCTTCAAAGTTTATTTTTTTCAAATTTGTTGTTCGTCAAACTTGTTTTTCTTGAAAGTTGAAATTCATCAACACGACGCTTTGTCACAAAATCCTCAAGTTAATCAAAATCTTCAAAAACACTTGATGTTTTTCATTAGCCTAGATATATATATATATATATATATATATATATATATATATATATATATATATATATATATATATATTGTGATTTCAAAGTCCTCAACAACATTCACTTATAGCTATTTCTTCAACTTAATATTTCATCTAAGTGAATGTGATCGGACCCTATTTCCCCTCTGTGCTATACTCACCCAGTCTATTCAATTCTTCATATTCGTTCTACTTGAAACTTTGTTCAAAATCCTGACCACGTCCTTGTCAGCTGATGATTTTGTAACAAAATCCTCAAATCCTCAAAAATGTTTTTTTTCTGTTACACAGTAACTGAACCCCACTTCCCACGATCAGATAAGCATGATCTCCACCGCTTTAAACGGTTGCTACACGTGTTCTGCAGAGACGAAAGGGCATGGGTAGTTCGGTCCTAAAGAATTGGCCGAACAGTTTTCACCTGAGCTATAAATATGTCCTTACCCCCTCTGGTCAAAACTCTTCGTTCTCTCTCGACCTCCTCTCCACTACAGCAAAGCCCTAGCGCCACCGCTAGAAGTTTCGTCGCCGACGAGGAAAAGCTTCACTTCCTTGACCTCTCCATCACCGAAATCACACCGGAACCGGAACGTCTTCGTCCGCCGCCGCCGTTGTAGCCGTCCTTTGTTGCCAAGTTAGGGCGCAGTGGACTCGCACCGAAGAGCATCTACTCCTACTTCCTCTTCTGTTCTTCGTGCGTGCTATATAGGGTAAATAAAACCCTATTTTTACAATCCCTTTCAAACTACTAATTTACCTTAGATTCGTGGAATCTGTTTTTCCCCAGTGTCTATCAGTCTCTATTCCTCAAACACTGCTTATTCCTCAAACTGTTGATGAATTTCACTAAGCAACTAAAAGTCTTCACGAGATTCCTCAATTGTGCAAATTTTCGAATCTGTACAACTCTGGAACCCAAGATCAGAGTGCTTAGACAAATTCCTCAACCCACTGGTCAAATTCCTCAACTTTAAAATTTTCAATTTCTTCAAATCTGAGAACACATATGACCTCTTCAAATTCCTCGCAACTATACTCTGTTCACACGTACAAAAATGTCAGCTGATGAATCTCTAGGTTCTCATCAACTTAACTCATTTGTAGAGTTCCTTGAAGAAAATCTGCAAGTGTCATCAGAATCCTCAAGAGTTCAATTTCCTAAGCAAAAGCCTCAGCTGAAGAAAATGGAAGATGTCAGGAAGCAAAAGGGTGGCAAGAAGCTCAAAGAAAACACTGCCATTGATATCCCTGAGAATATATACTTGGAATACTACACACCAGATGAGCAAGAAACAATGCCCAAGAGGAAAATAAGGCTTCAAAAGATAGAACGCCGGTGGTCTAAGGAGTGGAAGGAATTCAGATTCGTTACTCCAAAGTACGCGAAGAAATTCGCTCTTAAGCCACCTGGCAAAAGGCCTCCTCTCGAGGATTATCCGAATGCCCATCCTTCAAGCCTCAAGACGATTGATGACTATCCTGAGGAAAAGACAAAACACCCGTCAAAGCTTCAGAAGCAAGTAGAAGCCGTTGTGAGGAAATTTAATGAAGAATCTGCTGTTGCTGCTACCGCAGCCACCTCCTCAGCAGCTGAAACTTCTGGCACGTCCATTCCTGAAGTGAAGCATGTGCCACAAAAATCAAAGGCTTCAAAGCCTCAAGATAAATTGCTTCAGAAGGCTGCGCCAGCGTCCGCACCAAAACCCTCAACAACCAAATAGGCCTCAAAGCCTGAACACAAGAAGATTGTGAAGCAACTGCCTACTGTCTCCAGCTCCTCTGTTCCTTCTACAACAAGCATAGAGAGAAAGTCTTCACCAACACCAATGAAGACTAAGGTGACTGCTGGAAGAGGAACCAGACCCAGCCCAGGCAAAGTCATCAAAGTCCCTTCTGCGTCAGAAGGCAGTGATGAATATGATGATCAGACACTACAAGCAATCATCAGGAACAAGCAGGAGCGTGTCGCTCAAGCTCCAGGCAGCACCATCCCTCTGGCCATGGACCCAAAAGTCATGTTGGACTACATCAATGTTTGGTATGATGACCCCAACACACCTATTGATGACTTGAAGCTTCCCCCGGGCATCAGCCATATGGTGGCCACATTCATCAACAAGGCCAAGTGGAAGGAGACGCAAGACAAACAAGCAAAGGCTACAAATCTGAAGAAGGAGAAATTCCTCAGACACAATCTCCTCAGCTTGACGCCTGATGCTCTTGTGTCAACCCAGGTAGAATTGAAGACTTTGACAGACAAGTATACCAAGCTATCTGATCGTCAAAGTCTCAACAACAATTTCATCAAGTTTGCTACCAGCGCAGTTGATGATTACAACAAAAAGGCTGCCCCTCTAGCTACACCACAACAGCCTGAGATAGAGGAAGAACAACCCACCCCTGCTGAGGAAATGCGTCGAGAAAGTCGTGCTGATGCACCGGCTATTGAGGAAATAGCTAAGGAAGTTTCAGCTGATGCATCTAAGCCAGCTCATGAATCTGCTCTAGCTGGAGAAAATGCTTCAGCTGAGGAAACTGCCGGGACGGATATGACTCCGCCTCCTGAAGAGAAAATGCCTTCACCAAAATCTTCAAAGGTGAAGAAAATGACTCCGTCTGCATCATACGTGAAGAAAATCAGGGTTGTAGAAAAGGAAGCTAAGAAAAGAAAAGCTTCCTCAACACTAGAATCAACTGAGGCCAAGCGCCTCAAATCTCTTGATGAAAATGCTCCTTTGGATGTTGTGCCTCTCAAGATTGCTCCTTCCTATGAAATGATTCCCTTCGAGAGCGAAGACAAGGAGCATCTGACTGATAAGGAAACGAAGACTGCTGAGTCTGAGGAACACACTGATGGGGAGATTCAAATTGATGACAATCCTCACACCTTCATTCCTCATGAAGAACCTGCTCAAGGATCAGCTGCAACAGCTGAAGAATTTGGCTCCTCCTCCAAGCAAATTCCTCAAGTTGAGGAAAACCAAGGAGAAGATCCTCAGCCTGAAGAAAATCCAAATCCTGAGCAAAACCCTCAACCCGAGGCTCAGCATGAAGAGATTCTTCCTCCTCAGCAAAACCCTCAACCAGAGGCTCAGGCTGAAGAAAATCCTCACCCGGAGCAAAATCCTCAACCTGAGGCACAGGCTGATGAAATTCCTCATCCTGAGGAACATGCTGAAGAAAATGCCGGCTACGGGAACAAAAGTCCTTCCCAAGCAACGCTAGGAATTCTTCTTGCTACTTCTCTTGTTTGTGTCAGTTTTTCCCTTGAAGAGGAAAGGGTGATGTAGCACAGGAGCAGTAAGTATTTCCCTCAGTTTTGAGAACCAAGGTATCGATCCAGAAGGAGGGTCTCATCAAGTCTAGAGTACCTGCGCAAACACAAACAAGCTTGCACCCAATGCTTCAAAGGGGTTGCCAATCCCTTCAAGATTGTTTGCAAAGTGAGATCTGAAGGCGGAAAGTGCAAAGAAGTAAAAAGTGTAAGGCTGAAAATATGGTGTGGAGTAGACCCCGGGGCCATAGTGTTCACTAGAGGCTTCTCTCAAAATAGCAAATATCACGATGGGTGAACAAATTACTGTCGAGCAATTGATAGAACCGCACAAAGTCATGACGATATCTAAGGCAATGATCATACATATAGGCATCACGTCCGAGACAAGTAGACCGATACTTTCTGCATCTACTACTATTACTCCACACATCGACCGTTATCCAGCATGCATCTAGTGTATTGAGTTCATGACGAACGGAGTAAAGCCTTAAGCAAGATGACATGATGAAGATGGATAATCTCAAACCAATGATGAAAACCCCATCTTTTTACCCTTGATGGCAACAACACGATGCGTGCCTCGCTACCCCTTCTGTCATTGGGTGAGGTCACCGCACGGTATGAACCCAAAACCAAGCACTTCTCCCATTGCAAGAATCATAGATCTAGCTGGCCAGACAAAACCCACAACTCGAAGAGAATTACAAGGATATGAAATCATGCATAAGAGAGATCAGAAGAAACTCAAATAAGATTCATAGATAATCTGATCATAAATCCACAATTCATCGGATCTCGACAAACACACCGCAAAAGAAGATTACATCGGATAGATCTCCATGAAGATTATGGAGAACTTTGTACTGAAGATCCAAGAGAGAGAAGAATCCATCTAGATACTAACTATGGACCTGTAGGTCTATGGTGAACTACTCACGCATCATCGGAGAGGTCATGGTGTTGATGAAGAAGCCCTCCATGTCCGAATCCCCCTCCGGCAGGGCACCAGAACGTGCCCCAGATGGGATCTTGCGGAGACAGAAGCTTGCCGCGGCGGAAAAGTGATTTCGATGATCTCCTCATTTTTTGGGGATTTTTAGGGAATATATAGGCGCAACCCCTAGGGCAGAGGGCGCCCAGGGGGCCCACAAGCCTACGGGCCGCGACCTACCCCCTGGAAGCGGGGTGGGTGCTTATGGGGCCCCTGTGGCTCCCCTACATTGGCTCCCAAGCTTCCCGATCTTCTTCCGTTATGAAAAAAATCTTTTCGGGGATTTTATTCCATTTGGACTCCGTTTCAAAATCTCCTCTGAAAGGGGTCAAAAACATGAAAAAACAAGAACTGGCACTTGGCACTGAGTCAATAAGTTAGTCCCAAAAAATATATAAAAGGCATGCAAAAGATCCAAAGTTTGACAAGATAATATCATGAAACCATCAAAAATTATAGATACGTTGGAGACGTATCAATGCCCCTGCGCCAAATACATAAATTGCTATTGTGGTTGTCAATCCGGAGACTACCATGATTGTCTCTCCTCAAGGGAAGAAGCAAAATCTTCAGCCTATGCAGCATCAGCCCTTCTCCAAGCGGCCAAAGTTTCAGAAGGAAGCGTTCTATAAAGAATGCATGTATTTCATCGGAGAAAATCCATATGACAAGCCTCGCATCATGCACATGAAGTTTTGGACAAGGACTCAGCTCAACTGTCTATGCATCTGTGCTCTGTGGAAGAAACAAAATATTTCAGCACATGCATATTCCTCATGTTGAGCTTGAAGAAATTCCTTGCTTCGCACCAGTCCTCAACTTTCTTCATGAAGCAGGACTGCTCCCTCTTTGCACTGATATCTGCGATTGGGACAACGACATCGTTCTTCAATTCTATGCAACTTTGCACATCTCTGGAGATCCAACAGATATCAACACTTGGGTGCTAGATTGGATGATGCATCACACACACTTCAAGGCCCCTGCAAATGAGTTGCTGCGAATACTTCCTGTGTCAATTCCTTCAGAACATGCCGTGAAGATGTATGATGAACGGGAGCTGCCCAATAAGCTGATGGAAGTCCTCATGAGGCCTTTGGCCAAGGACCAACCACCAAGAACAACATTCCTGGTCCATGAACTGAAGTATGAACCCAGGACTGTCTACAGGATCCTCTCCAGTGTCCTTGCGCCAATCAAGGGCCATGATGATGAAGAAGATGTCGTAGGCATCATGAAGAATATCCTCTTCAACATCATCCATGACATCCCCATAAACCTTCACGATTTCTTCTTGAGCACTCTGGATGACAATGATATGTCACCTTTTGACGTGAAGATTTACGCTCCATGGATCATGAGATTCATCAGACACAGGTCAGGCATCAACTATCATGCTGATTTCAATAATCACCTTGGATATATGCCTCCGATTAGAGTCAACAAGAAGACTTTTGAGCCAGTTGAAGGAAAAGGCAAGTGTGTGATCGATGAAGGCAGTCGGCCCCTTGATGGCCAGTTTCATGAACCAGATGCATATTCTTCATGGGATGATACTGAAACACAACCGCCATGTGCAGTTGCTCCAAGGGTGATGAATAACAGAGAGCTACACCTCAGTCTTCATCAAAAGGTCGATCGCAAACACAAGTGTGTCAAACGCCAATTCGGCGCCATTGTGAAAACCCTCAATGAGACTTAGAATGAAGTGACGCTTAATCATCACTATCTTCATGAGGTTTTTTATCGCACCTGGGCCACACTGGCTCATTTGAAGACTCGAGCAGAACTTGAAGAATTGGAGTTCACACGGGACTTTGACTGGTCATGGCCACCAAGGAAGAAATTCAGGCCAATTCCAGTTCCATACCTTGAGGACAGTTCTTTTTCTTTATTCCGCACTGCAGAATCTGATGAAGACCAACAAGACACTACCACTGATCCAAGGAGGAAGCCTGCTCCCAAGAATCCACATGCGACTTCCTCAACTGCTAAGAAGTGAAAGTCTTCATGGGGCGTTAGTCCTTAGTTTGTCCCTTTTCGTCACTTGATGACAAAGGGCGAGAAATCTGAAAGTTAGTCTTCCCGTGGGATATATTTTGGGGCTTATGAACTTTATTAAGTTACAAACTCTTGGCTCTTCTGAAGTGTTTTATGTAATGAGTTGTAACTTAAGCCCGATGGTACTCTGACGCTTTTGAACGTTTTTCTTCGCATGCGTATTCCTCAAAATATTAATGCACGTATGCTGAAATTCGTCAAAACCATTTCTCATCATGCATTCTCAATTTATTCATACTATATGTCATATGTATGCATGATTTACAAGACTCAGGGGGAGATCTCCATGATATAAATCATCAATGTGCATTTGCTGTGAAAAGCAAAATCCTCAAGATATGCACATCTTCAGGGGGAGTCTCTCTGTATGTGGATTTCAAATTCCTCAAATAAGTATTTACACTTCATATTTTTATCCCCGTTGAAGACTTAACCTAAGTGCATCTAGTGCCCCTTAGTGATTTTGGTGGTTTGAAGACTTATAGGTTAAGTATCTAATGTGTTCATGAGTGTACACAGGATCTATAAGTCACTGAGGAGTTTGAAATATTCGATGAATATCGACCCCTAAAAATATATATCTTCGGCCGAAGAAATTGGTCTGAAGCTGAAGAATTGAATCGCGAAGAAATTGCGATGAAATTGATATTCCTCATGAAGATATTGAAGATGAGGAATTCGGTGTGTCCTGGAGAAAATCAATCTGAAGACTTTGAAGCATGAAGATCTATTCTATCTATTTTATTTTTTTTCACTCTTGAGTCGTAGGAACACCGTACTATTAAAGGGGGTCAAAGTAACACTTCGAAATGAATTTCCTCATGATGCTCAACCCAAGCCTAATCCTACCAAAAGCCTCATGTGAGGAATATGAGAGATTTGAGGACTCTCACAGTTGAGGGTCCCGACCGTTACCGCAATTCGTGCCACATCACTGATCTTATCCACACCAATGGTCATACTATTTAAGGGCATTAATGTCAAATCATGTCGGGATGCTCCCAGGCTATAGATAGCTGCCCCCACAACCATTAGCTGGTTGGATGCTCCGTTAGAAACTGACACTTGTCATAAGAGCAATCCAAATTCCTGAGAGTCTTCAAGAGTAAATCATTAGTGAGGAAATACCCCAAACACCAAACCACAAACCAAAACCAAGTGATTGAGCATCACTGAAGAAGTTGTTCCTGTGTAGGACTGAAGACTTTTACCTTTGAGGGTTAGGCGTCACGGTTTAGATTAATCCAGCAGTCAATTGAGCTTCGTCGGGTGACCAAGTTTGTGAGGGTTTGGTAGTTTGCCCTGAAGACTTACCACGAGTGTTGGGCGAGGACTATGTGTTCTTAGCTCAAGGAGAACACGATAGGGATTGTGTGTCTTTTGGTTTCATTACCAAGCCGCTCCAAACCAGATGTACAACTGTCACAGCAGTTGGAATTGGGTCATCAACCACTGTCTTCACTGTGAAACGGGTTCTATTTCTTCAACTCTTTCAATTCCTCATATTGTATGTTGAAGATTTTCATAGTCACTGTTTCAAGAATTTGCTGAAGACTTTCTCTGAAATTCCTCAACCCCAAATTCTTCACGCGAGTTAATCCTCACAAGTTTACTCTGTGCCTGCATACTGTTTTTCATATTCTTCACCTTGAAAACTGCTGTTGTGATACTTTGCACTTCTGATCCTTAGTTGTTTCCGCTGCAAGTTAGTCATCAGTGAGGAATTTCCTCAGTGATGAAATTCTAAAAATCTCCTATTCACGCCCCCTCTAGTCGATATAACGCACTTTTACAAGAGTTGGGGGAGCTAAAGGGAGAGGCCGTCGGCGATGCCCTTGACGGTCGCAGGCTCATCATGTGAACCCTACCCCTCGCTGGAGATGGGCACCCGGGTAGCCCGAGGAGCGAGAGCGTCACCGCTCAGCTGCAGGATAGTTGTGTCGCCTGGCCCGCAAGCAAATGGGGCCCACGACACTTCAGGCCGCCTTCAAGGCTTCGCCGAGAAGCCAACCCTTGTGTGCCTTGTGCCTGGGGGCTACTATCGGCATTCTGGGAATGGGGGTACCCAGACCTGCCTGCCTGCGGCCCAAGGCTGGCCCACTTCATCAACACAAGATCGACTCGAACAACGCCACCCGGGACAAGGCCCTCGTGAGGGGCTAAGCCTCACGAGGAAGAGCGACATCAAGACCCGCAGGGGGCCTCCTCAGGACCCCTCCGGAGCGGCGGATATTTCGAGGCAAGGCCGGGCCTCGGGAGTCAAGGGTGACGCCAGGGAAGGACATGCGAGCAGTAGATGGCAGGACGGGACAGTCCTCCGTTTAGTGCAAAGGAGGTGGGAGCATACCAGTGCTCCAAAGGCATCTTCCAAAGGTTTCCCTTCTAGTGCAACGAAGCCGCCGCCGCCCGCTAGTAGGGAAAACGTCATCCTCGGGCCCCTCTCTGCAGTGCGGACAACTACTTTGCAGGCGAAGACCACTTTTGACAGGGGAAGCATGTTCCCTTGTCCCCCGCTGAAACTAGACGTTGTGGGATCCCTTCCCGCCGACGATAAGGGAAGAGGACCCAGACCTCCACTATAAATATAGAGAGTAGGATACTTGAGAGGGGGAGACCAATGAAGGAGAGTTCATTCCAACCGTAGGGCAATACACCAAGCCACTTGGCCCCCGGAGGATCAAGAGCACTGTACTAGTTCATCCACCAACCTCCACGAGAGGCAATCCACCAAAAGTAGGAGTAGGGTTTTACGCTTCGCAGCAGCCCGAACCCGGGTAAAATGTTGTGTTCTGTGTTCCCTTCACCATCAATTTAGTCCTTCTTCGTTTCCATCGAGTAGCAGACTAGGTAAGCTCGAGCCGGGAGAGATTGGCGTACACGCCCCTGTGTTCAAATCCTTAGGGTTTTGCGGAGCCCGAAATCCGACAATATCCATGGGGATTATATGATGTTGTGGAGATAAGGTCTTGGGATGCATCCAAAGTTGCTTGGGGCCATGTTTAGTCTGATAATGAGTTAGGTGTTATGTTTGCAACTAATACACAAACCATGTCATGCAATCTGGAAATCACTGTTATTTATAGGTCTAGATCACAAAAAAATCAAATCCCATTGGTTCACGGCCTTCTAAAGCATTTGGAAAACTTAGGACTAATACAAGGGCAACAAGTAGCAGCTGCACGCCACCTACAACTCCTAGTGCAAATGTTCAGTCTGAGCATTCTTGTAGTAAAACCCAAGCTAAACCTAGCATACATGTTGATCCTGTTGTGGAGGTAGCAGATCCTGATACACAACCTTTGTCTGTTAAAGAGGATGAGAAAGTTTACACAGGATATACTCGGCACAACATTGGGGAAGATAAAGCAAATGACTACTTCATTCCTGCTGAATTTTCAGATACACATGAAGATGAGAAGCTAGAGGAGCAGGACAATGCAGTATTTGGAAATGAAGATGAGGACAGACCTATAATGATGTATGATAGAGGTAATGCCTCTTTTCAGGAAGGTGTAGTTTTTTCCTTCTGTAGTTGAGTGCAGAAATGCAGTTGCAACTTTTTCAATTAAGAGTGAAACAGAGTACATGACTTTGAAAAGTGACCCAACAAGGTTTACTATCGAATGTGCCTCTAACAGATGTAAATGGAGGCTCCATGCCTCTTTAATGAGGAGAAGCACATTATTTTAGGTACTTATGCATCTTCTTTCTATAAAATTGTAAAACAATTATGTTGCATGCCAACAAGTGCAAAAACACTTTCAATAATGAAGAAAAAGTGTGGCGGATGTGGAAGACTAGGCCACCATGCCAACAAGTGCAAAATTTCAATGGATGCAGCCTTTGGTGAAGATGAACATTGGGGAGCAGAGAATGCACAACAGCCAGCAGTGCAAGAGGAAGCAGTGGAAGTAGATGATGGAACAGATGAACAAGAGCCAGCTAGAGAACCAACACCAGATTCTACACAAGCTAGTGTAGTCAGGTAAATCATATATTTGTTTATGTTTGTTTTCATGCACCAAAGATGAAATGTAATATGTTTGCACTTGTGACAGCCCCACGAAGAATTACAAGATGGCACCAGTTAGAGGAGCTTCTTGTAAGTGTGTTATATCGACTAGAGGGGGTGAACAGGACATTTTTTGAATTTCATTGCTAAGGAAATTCCTTGTGAGGAAAGTCCTCAATGATGAATTAAGTGCAGCGGAAGTAGTACATGATCAGGTGTGCAAAAACTTCAATAGCAGATTACTTGTTGAGGATTATGACATTCGGTTTGCACAGTTCGCAAGTACATAGTAAGTAGGTGAAGATTATCTTAAGTGAAGAATTTGAGGTTGAGGAAATTCAAAGAAAGACTTGAGACAAATTCTTCAAACAGTGCATATCATAGTTTTCAACATAAAATTTGAGGAAATAAAAGA
The DNA here is from genome assembly GCF_904849725.1 of Hordeum vulgare subsp. vulgare. Classification (NCBI taxonomy): domain Eukaryota; kingdom Viridiplantae; phylum Streptophyta; class Magnoliopsida; order Poales; family Poaceae; genus Hordeum; species Hordeum vulgare. The sequence continues at coordinate 144,774,309 of NC_058518.1, read as the reverse complement.
GTTGAACAAATAGAACCCGTATCACGATGACAACAGTTGTTGATGACCCAGTTCCAACTGCTATGATAGTTGTACGTCTGGTTTGGAGCGGTTTGGTATTGAAGCCAAAGGACACACAATCCCTACCGTATTCTCCTTGAGCTAAAGACACACAGTCCTCACCCAACACTCGTGGTAAGTCTTTAGGGCAGACTTCCAAACCCTCACAAACTCGGTCACCCGGCGATCCAGAATTGACTGCTGGATGCTCTAGACCATGACGCCTAACCGTCTGGAGGATGCACAGTCCTCAAAGGTAAAAGGCTTCAGTTCCACACAGGAACAAATTCTTCAGTGATGCTCAATCAATTGGTTTTTGGTTTGGGGTTTGGTGTTTTGGGTATTTCCTCACTTGAAGATTTTCTCTTGAAGACTCTCAGGAATTTGGGTTGCTCTAAATGACAAGTGTCAGTTTCTCTCGGAGCAGCCAACCAGCTAGTGGTTGTGGGGGCGGCTATTTATAGCCTGGGAGCATCCCGGCATGATTTGACATAAATGCCCTTAAATAATGTGATCGTTGGGTGGATAAGATCAGTGAGGTGACACATGTCGCGGCAACGGTCGAAATTTTCAACTGTGAAAGTCCTCATGTCTCTCATATTCCTCACTTTGAGGCTTTGGTAGATTTAGGCTTGGGTTGAGCATCATGAGGAAATTCATTCCATAGTATTACCTCGACCCTTTTAACAGTACGGTGTTCCTATGACTCAAGAGTGAAGAAAATGAAACAAAAAGAGTAAGTCTTCATGCTTCAAAGTCTTCAGTGTATTTTTCTTCAGGACACACCGAATTCCTCATCTTCAATATCTTCATGAGGAATATCAATTTCATCGCAATTTCTTCGCGATCAAAGTCTTCAAGGCAAGACCAAAGTCTTCAGCCAAAGACATACATTTTCAGGGGTCGATATTCATCGTATAACTCAAACTCCTCAGCGACTTATAGAGCATGTGTACACTTACAAACATATTAGTCTCTTAACCTATAAGTCTTCAAACCACCAAAATCATTAAGGGAACTAGATGCACCTACAATCTCCCCCTTTTTGGTGGTTGATGGCAATTAGGTTAAGTTTTCAACGGGGATAATAATATGAAATGTAAGTACTGATTTTGAGGAATTCGAAATCAAGATACCGAGAGACTCCCCCTGAAGATGTGCATATTTTGAGGATTTTGCTTTGCACGGCAGATGCACATTGATGATTTATATCATGGAGATCTCCTGCTGTATCTTGTAATTCATGCATACATTTGACATATAATATGAGGAATGGAAAATGCATGATGAAAAATGGTGTCTGGCGAATTTCAGCATGCCTGCATTAATAGACTTTCAGGAATAAGCATGCGAAGAAAAACGTTCAAAAGAGTCAGAGCACCATCGGGCTTAAGTTACAACTCATTACATCAAAAACTTTAGAAGAGCCAAGAGTTTGTAACTTAATAAAGTTTATAAGCCCCATAATAAATCCCGCTTGAAGACTAACTCTCATATTTCTTCCCCGTTGTCATCAAGTGATGAAAAGGGACAAAACTCAGGACTAACGCCTTTGAAGAAATTCACTTCTTGGTTGATGTAGAGGCATGAGAATCCTTGGAAACAAGCACCTTCCTTGGACCAGTTGAAGTGTCTTCTGGTTCTTCATCTGCTTCAGTAGTGCAAAATGAAGAAAATGAACTATCCACGAAGTCAAGAACTGGAATTGTCTTGAATATCTTCTTTGGAGGTCACGACTAGTCAAAGCCTTGATTAAATTCCAATTCTTCAAGTTCCTCGGGAGTCTTCAAATGAGACAAGGTGATTCTTCTTCACTGCATTTTGAGTCTCATTGAGGGTTTTCACAATGCCACAAAACTGGAGTTTCACCCATTGTGATTGTGATTGAAAGTGCGTTATATCGACTAGAGGGGGGTGAATAGGAGATTTTTAGAATTTCATCACTGAGGAAATTCCTTTTGAGGAAATTCCTCACTGATGACTAACTTACAGCGGAAACAGTAAAGGATCAGAAATGCAAAGTTTCACAACAGCAGTTTTTCAGAGTGAGGAATGTGAAAACAGATTGCACAGTGAGCAGGCACGCAGAATACAGATGAGGATTAACTAGCGTGAAGAATTTGGGGTTGAGGAATTTCAGAGAAAGTCTTCAGCAAATTCTTCAAACAGTAGCAGTGAAAGTCATCAACACATAATTTGAGGAAAGTAAGGAGTTGAGGAATTAGAACCCGTTTCACAGCGAAGACAGTAGTTGATGACCCAGTTCCAACTGCTGTGACAGTCGTACATCTGGTTTGGAGCGGCTTGGTATTGAAACCAAAGGACACACAGTCCCGGGACACACAGTCCCTACCGTGTTCTCCTTGGGCTAAGAACACACAATCCTCGCCCAACACTCGTGGTAAGTCTTCAGGGCAGACTTCCAAACCCTCACAAACTTGGTCACCCGGCGATCCACAATTGACTGCTGGAAAGCTCTAGACCATGACGCCTAACCGTTTGGAGGATGCACAGTCCTCAAAGGTAAAAGGCTTCAGTACCACACAAGAACAACTTCTTAAGTGATGCTGAATCACTAGGTTTGGTTTGTGGTTTCGGTGTATAGGGTATTTCCTCACTGATGAATTACTCTCGAAGACTCTGAGGAATTGGGTTGCTCTTATGACAAGTGTCAGTTTCTAACGGAGCAGCCAATAGCTAATGGTTGTGGGGGCGGCTATTTATAGCCTGGGAGCATCCCAACATGATTTGACACTAATGCCCTTAAATAATATGACCATTGGTGTGGATAAGACCAATGTTGTGGCCTGGCTATCGAAACGGTTAGAACCCTCAACTATGAGAGTCCTCATGTCACTCGTATTCCTCACTTGAGGCTTTTGGTAGGATTAGGCTTGGGTTGAGAATCATGAGGAAATTCATTCCAGAGTGTAACTTCGACCCCCTTTAACAGTACGGTGTTCCTATTACTCAAATGCGAAGAAAATAAAACAGAAATAGTATATCTTCATGCTTCAAAGTCTTCAAGATGATTTTCTTCAGGACACACTGAATTCCGCAATTTCAGTATCTTCATGAGGAATATCAATTTCATCGCAGATTCCTTGTGATTCATTTCTTCAGCTTCAGACCAATTTCTTCAACCGAAGATATATACTTTTAGGGGTCGATATTCATCAAACTCCTCAGTGACTTATAGATCCTGTGTACACTCATAAACACATTAGATACTTAACCTATAAGTCTTCAAACCACCAAAATCACTAAGGGGCACTAGATGCACTTACAATTTCCCCCTTTTTGGTGGTTGATGACAATTAGGTTAAGTCTTCAACAGGGATCAAAAATATGAAGTGTAACTACTCATTTGAGGAATTTGAAATCAAGATTCAAAGAGACTCCCCCTGAAGATGTGCATATCTTGAGGATTTTCCTTTTCACAGCAAATGCACATTGATGATTTATATCATGGAGATCTCCCCCTGAGTCTTGTAAATCATGCATACATGTAACATATCATATGAAGAAAATGAAGATGCATGATGACAAATCGTATCTGACGAATTCCAACATGCGTGCATTAAAACTTGAGGAATAAGCATGCGAAGAAAAAAATTCAAAAGCGTCAGAGTACCATCGGGCTTAAGTTACAACTCATTACATAAAAACTTCAGAAGAGCCAAGAGTTTGTAACTTAAATATAGTTCATAAGCCCCAAAATATCCCGTTTGAAGACTAACTCTCAAGTTTCTCCCCCTTTGTCATCAAGTGACAAAAAGGGACAAACTGAGGACTAACGCCCGTGAAGACTTCACTTCTTGGCGGTTGAGGAAGAGCCGTGATGTTTCTTGGGAGTAGTCTTCTTCCTTGGCCCGGTAGCAGTGTCAAGCTGTTCTTCATCAGTTTCAGCAGTGCGGAATGAAGAAAAGGAGCTGTCTTCAAGGTCTGGAACTGGAATGGGCCTGAACTTCTTCTTGGGAGGCCACGACCAGTCAAAGTCTCGCTCAAAGTCCATTTCTTCAAGCTCTGTCTGAGTCTTCAAATGTGCAAGTGTAGCCCAGGTGCGATCAAAAACCTCATGCAGATAGTGATGGTTAAGCTTCACAGAGTTCTGCGTTTCAGTGAGGGTTTTCACAATGGCGCCAAACTGGCGTTTGACCCACTTGTGATTGCGATCCACCTTCTAGTGAAGACTGAGGAGGAGCTCTCTTGTATTCATCACGCGGGGAGGAACGGGGCTTGCCGGACGAGTCTCAGTATCATCGCATGAAGAATAAGCTTCTGGCTCTCTGAACTGGCCATCAAGGGGCCTACTGCCTTCTTCAATCGCTGATTTTCCTTTTTCCTTCAATGGGCTCGAAAGTCTTCTTGTTGACACGGATAGGAGGCATATAACCAACATGGTTTTGGCAATCAGCGTGGAAGTTGATTCATGTCCTTGTCCTGATGAATCTCATGATCCATGGGGCATATATCTTGTGATCAAATGGGCACATAGCATTGTCGGCCAAAGTCCTCATGAAGAAATCATGAATGTTGATAGGAATACCATGGATGATGTTGAAGAGGATATTCTTCATGAGGCCTACGACATCTTCTTCATCATCATGGCCTTTGATCGGCGCGAGCACACTGCAGAGGGTTCTGTAGACAGTACTTTGTGTATATTTGAGCTCGTGGACGAGGAAGGTTTTTCTCGGTGATTTTCCTTCAGCCAAAGGCTTCATGAGGACTTCCATCATCCCGTTGGGCAGCTCACGCTCACCATAAAGCTTCACAGCCTCCTCTGAGGGAATTGGTACAGGCAGTTCACGGAGGAGGTCAGTAGCAGGAGCCTTGTAGTGAGTGTTTTGTGTCATCCAGTCAAACACTGTAAGTGCATCTAGTGCCCCTTAGTGATTTTGGTGGTTTGAAGACTTATAGGTTAAGTATCTAATGTGTTTATAAGTGTACACAGGATCTATAAGTCATTGAGGAGTTTGAGATATTTGAAGAATATCGACCCCTAAAAATATATGTCTTCAGTTGAAGAAATTGGTCTGAAGCTGAAGAAATGAATCGCGAAGAATTTGCGATGAAATTGATATTCCTCATGAAGATATTGATATTGAGAAGATCGGTGGTTCCTGAAGAAAATCGTTCTGGAGAAATTGAAGCATGAAGATTTACGTTTTCTGTTTTACTTTCTTCGCATTTGATGAATAGGAACACCGTACTGTTAAAGGGGGTCAAAGTAACACTATGGAATGGATTTCCTCATGATGCTCAACCCAAGCCAAAACCTACCAAAAGCCTCAAGTGAGGAATATGAGTGACATAAAGACTCTCACAGTTGAGGGTCCCGACCGTTTCGATAAGCCACGCCAAGTCACTGATCTTATCCACTCCAACGGTCATATTGTTTAAGGGCATTAATGTCAAATCATGTCGGGATGCTCCCAGGCTATAAATAGCCACCCCCACAACCACTAGCTGGTTGGCTGCTCCATTAGAAACTGACACTTGCCATAAGAGCAACCCAAATTCCTCAGAGTTTTCGAGAGTAAATCATCAGTGAGGAAATACACCACCCACCGAAACCACAAACAAAACTAGTGATTGAGCATCACTGAAGAAGTTCTTCCTGTGTGGGACTGAAGCCTTTTACCTTTGAGAACTGTGCATCCTCCAGACGGTTAGGCGTCATGGTCTAGAGCAATCCAGCAGTCAATTGTGGATCGCCGGGTGACCGAGTTTGTGAGGGTTTGGAAGTCTGCCCTGAAGACTTACCACGAGTGTTGGGCGAGGACTGTGTGTCCTTAGCTCAAGGAGAATACGGTAGGGACTGTGTGTCCTGGGACTGGGTGTCCTTTGGTTTCAATACCAAGCCGCTCCAAACCAGATGTACAACTGTCACAGCAGTTGGAACTGGGTCATCAACAACAGTCTTCACCAAGAATCGGGTTCTAATTCCTCAACTCTTTACTTTCTCTGTATTATGTGTTGATGACTTTCACTGTGACTGTTTGAAGAATTTGCTGAAGACTTTCTCTGAATTTCCTCAACCCCAAATTCTTCACTTGAGTTAATCATCATCTGTATTTTGCGTGCCTGCTTACTGTGCAATCTGTTTTCACATTCTTCACTCTGTAATACTGCTATTGTGAAAGTTTGCACGGCTGATCCGTAACCGTTTCCGCTGTAAGTTAGTCATCAGTGAGGAATTTCCTCAAAAGGAATTTCCTCAGTGATGAAATTCTAAAAATCTCCTATTCACCCCCCCTCTAGTCGATATAACGCACTTTCAATTGGTATCAGAGCAAGGTACTCCCTTGTTCTGTGTGATTTTGGTTTAACCACCTGGAGTTTTTGTTATGTCAACTGCAGGCATGTTTAAGGTGACTGCAGCATGTCCTACCTACGAGGGAAAGAATTTTCCCTTCTGGAAGAACAAAATGCAAATGCATCTACAAGCTATAGACAATGATCTCTGGTATATTGTGGAAAATGGTGTCCCCATCATTTTTGCTAGTGTCACTGCAGCTGATGTGAAGAAATTCAAGAAACTCGATTCTCAAGCGAAGAACATCATCTGTGGTCATCTGAGCCCTGGCCAGTTTGGAAGAGTAAGTGCCTTAGGCTCTGCAACTCTGATCTGGGAGAGACTGTGCAAGGTAAATGAAGGAGTATCAACACAACACGACTCTCGTGTTGATATTCTTCGCAATCTCTTCAATCGCTTCAAGATACATGACAATGAAAGCTGCCAAGACACCTTTGATCGCCTCACTGACATATCAAATGAATTGCAAGCACTGGGAGCTCGAGACATCACCGATCACGAAGTTGTGAAGAAACTGCTGAGATCTTTGGATTCTTCATTTGACACTTTAGTTCTGATGATCCAAGAAAGACCAGACTACAAGATGCTAGATCCTGCTGATATCCTTGAAAGGCTAAATACTCATGAATTCCAGCTAGAAGAAAAGAGAGATCTATATGGACAAAGCTATTCCAGACCACGTGCACTGAAGACAAGAGCAATTTCCTCATCTGAAGAAGAAGACACAGATGACAGCAGTTGTGACCCTGAAAAATTTGGTCAGGAACTTGCAATGCTTGTGAGAAAATTCCAGAGATTTACACGATGAGGCCACTTCGGTAAATCATCAAGAAGAGACATGAGAAAATCAGAATCTGCATCTGAGGACTACAAGAAACGGACCTGTCACAAGTGCAAGAAATCAGGTCATTACATTGCTGATTGTCCTTGCTGGGGAAAGGAATCAAAGAAGAAGAAATACAAGGATGACAGTTCTGATGACTCAAAGAAGAAGGAGAAATCTTCAAAATCCTCATCTTCAAAGTCCTCCTCACACAAGAAGACCAGCTTCAGAAAGGCTCGGGCACTTATTGGCAAGGAAATGGATTCCGATGCAGAATCAGAAGAATGTGATGATGAAGAAGGCTCTGGAGAAGATTCAGAATCCGGACAGGCTAGTCTTGCACTAGCAACCAATTTCGTCAGCAAGTCAATCTTCAATTTTGAAGAAAATGAGTGCACCATCCATACTGATGACTATGCTGATGACTTCGCTCCAACCTATTGCTTCATGGAAAAGGGTTCAAAGGTATCACATAATGCCTCCTCATCTGATTCAAGTGACTCTGAACATGATGATTACAAAAAACCCAGTTACAATAAACTTGCCATCATTGCCACTAAACAACAAACTGCTCTGGAAAAGCTTCAAAAACTTCTAGACAAAAGTGATGATCTGCTGAATGATGGAATGAATCTTAATCAAATCCTCGCTGATGACATGAAAAATCTTCAGTCTAGATTTGATATTCTTCAGGATCGTTATGATACACTCCTCACTGATCATGAGAAGCTTTCCTACGAATTTCTTCAAAGGAAGCTTGATCTTGAGAAGCTGAGGATGTCTTATGATGATCTTCGTATGGAAAATGATTCATTACTAGCTCAACAGATCAGCGCTAGTCAAGTTGAATTTATTCCTCCATGTCTTAAATGCATTGATCGTGAAACTGCTAATTCTTCACCAGAATCTTCAAATGCTACCACTGCTACAAATACTTCAACTGCACCTGTTGTGTCTATTTCCTCACTTGAGGAAAACACAAATGTCACTGATGAAAATGCAGGGTTGAAGGAATTGTACGTAACAGGCATGTACCAAAGCCTCAAGGGACATCAAATCCTTTGTGATGTGCTCAAAAAGCAGATCTTGAACAGGAACCCGAGGAAAGAAGGAATTTCCTTTGAGAGGAAATTGAATGCTGATGGATCTTATTGGAAACCTTAGCAGTATCCCAAAACCTCACGGGTTGCTGCTACTGGGCCTCCTTTTGATCCATCTAATCTAACTGGCTTCTCATGTGAATTATCCTATTCCTCGGATGAGTCATTTGATTCCAACTATAAACTGTTCAAAGATCAATCTGGTGAAGTATTTGCTCGATATGTTGGAACTAAATGCAGGAATGGCCCTCCTCTGAGGAAAATCTGGGTTCCCAAAAGTTGTCTTGAAAATCTTCAAGTAAATGTCCTCATGACATCACCTCTAAAGAATCTGAACCCCAGATCAAATTCCTCAGGAGGACCAAAGTCTTCAAGAGGATCAAAATCCTCAACTGGTCAAAACTATGCTCATACCCGTGCTTATGCGTCTAACATGCAGGGAAACTACAAGGAATATGATTATGAGCTCTATTCTTCAAGTCATTATGTACATAAATCCTCAAACCAGTTCTCTGCATACTAATATGAGTACTTTAACCCCCCTACTGTTAAGAGAAGTGCATTAGCTTCAATGCCACCTTTATCATATGGTGCTCGCAGGATGATGAACGCTTTGCCACCCCTTCAGATGTGGGTGGTGAAGAAATCAAACTAATCACTTCTGCAGGTCAGGTCTCCAGATTAATATCATCATCTAAAGAATTTGCTGGAGACCTGAGGAAATTCTTGATAGGACGCAAGCTAATGATTGATGAAATAGAAATATTTCACACGTCCTTACATTTCTGTTATGATGAAATTAGTATCATATTCTTCAAATTTGAAGCATATGAGATGGTAAGCTGTACTAATTCATCTGCAGGATGACAACCCAAAAATACTGAGTGGGTTCTCGATAGTGGCTGCACACATCACATGACTGGTGATAAAAGCCTACTGATGAATATGCCACTAACTCCATCACCTCTGAAGCAAATCACATATGCTGATAAAGGTAAAAGCAAGGTATTGGGACTTGGCAAAGTAGCTATTTCCAAGGATAGGCATGTGGACAAAGTGATGCTTGTTGAATCCCTTGGTTTTAACCTCATGCCAGTCTCGATGCTTTGTGATCTTCATATGATTGTTATCTTTGGTAGATATAGATGTGTAGTCATCATGGAATCTGACAGATCCAAAGTCTTCGAAGGTGTAAGAAGAGGGGATTTGTACATTGTTGACTTCTCTACAGGTCCTCAACCAACCACTTGCTTACTAGCAAAAACCTCAGAAGGATGGCTGTGGCACAGAAGACTAGGTCATGCAGGCATGAGGAATTTGCACACACTTGCAAAGAAGAAGCATGTCATTGGCATCGAATCAGTCAAATTCCTCAAGGATCATCTCTGCGGTGCTTGTGAATCTGGGAAAATGACCAGATCCAAGCATCCCTCCAAAACAATCATGACCACTACACGTCCATTTGAATTGCTTCATATGGATTTATTTGGACCTACGCACTATGCAACACTAACCAATGCAGCATCTCTATATGGCTTTGTCATAGTTGATGATTATTCCAGATACACTTGGGTGCATATCATAGTGTATAAAACTGAAGTGCAGGAAATCTTCAAACGATTTTATTCAAGGGCCTCGACGAACTTTGGTATCAAGATCAAACTTATAAGGAGTGATAATGGAACCGAGTTCAAAAAACACTGGTCTTGATGATTATCTTGATGAACTTGGTATTACTCACGAATTGTCTGCTCCTTATACTCCTCAGCAGAATGGTGTCCTCGAAAGAAAGAACAGGACTCTGGTTGAAATGGCAAGAACTATGCTTGAAGAATATCAGACTCCTCGTCGCTTCTGGCTTGAAGCAATCAACACTGCATGCCATATCATCAACAGGGTATATCTTCACAAATTCCTCAAGAAAACCTCATATGAACTCCTCACTGACAAGAAACCCAATGTAAGTTATTTCAATGTCTTCGGTGCAAAATGCTGGATTAAAGATCCTCATCATAGCTCGAAATTTGCACCTAAGGCACATGAAGGTTTTATGCTCGGTTATGGAAAGGACTCGCACACCTACAGAGTCTTCAACAACTATCACAACAAAGTTGTTGAGACTGTAGATGTGCGGTTCGATGAAACTAATGGCTCGCAAAGAGAGAAATTGCCTTCTGATCCAGATAAGCTGTCTCCTGAGGAAGCAATAAAGCTTAAGCCTACTGAAAATATTGTTCCCACTGAGGAAATTGGTGAAGAAACAATCCCTATCGCTGATGAAAGTCAAGAAGATGCTCCTGAGGAAATTGCAACAGCAGCACTTCCTCAGCCCAGACAAAATCCTCAACCAGCTCATCCAAGGATTGCAAATGAAGTAGAACTTGACAAAATCCTTAACGACATCAACGCGCCAGGTCCTCTCACTCGCTCAAAAGCTTCACACTTAGTTAACTTTTGTGGGCATTTTTCTTTTGTATCTATCACAGAACCCTCAAAAGTAGCTGAGGCTTTTCTGGAACCGGAGTGGATCCAAGCCATGCAAGACGAACTTCTTCAATTCAAGCTGAATGACGTATGGGAGCTTGTCAAACGACCAGATCCTCGCAAGCATAACATAATCGGCACCAAGTGGATTTTCCGAAACAAGCAAGATGAGGACGGTGAAGTGGTGAGGAACAAGGCACGACTTGTAGCCCAAGGCTACACCCAGGTTGAAGGAATAGATTTCGATGAAACTTTTGCACCTGTTGCTAGACTTGAAGCTATTCGAATCCTACTTGCTTATGCTAATCATCATAATATCATCTTATATCAAATGGATGTGAAAAGTGCATTCCTCAATGGTAAGCTTGAGGAAGAAGTATATGTTGCTCAGCCCCCAGGTTTTGAGGATCCAAAGAATCCAGACAAAGTCTTCAGACTCAAAAAGGCTCTGTATGGCCTCAAGCAAGCCCCTCGGGCATGGTATGATACATTGAAGGAATTCCTCATGAAGAAAGGCTTCAAACCTGGTTCACTCGACCCAACTCTTTTCACAAAATCTTATGATAATGAACTGTTTGTATGTCAAATATATGTTGATGATATCATATTTGGCTGTACTGACAAAAGATACAGTGATGAATTTGCCTATATGATGAGTGAAGAATATCAGATGTCTATGACGGGGGAGCTGAAATTCTTCTTAGGTCTTCAAATTCGTCAACAAAGCAATGGAATCTTCATATCACAGGAGAAATACCTCAAGGATGTTCTGAGGAAATTCAACATGCATGAATGCAAAGGTGACAAGACTCCAATGCCTACCAACGGTCACCTCGGCACTGATGAAAATGGTAAAGATTTCGATCAGCAGGTATACCGTTCTATGATTGGCTCTTTATTGTATCTATGTGCATCTAGGCCAGACATAATGCTTAGCGTTTGCATGTGTGCACGTTTTCAAGCAAAACCGAAGGAATCACACCATAAGGCTGTGAAACATATTCTTCGATACCTAGCTCACACACCAACACTAGGATTATGGTATCCCAAGGGCTCCAATCTTCATCTAGTAGGGTATTCTGATTCAGACTATGCTGGTGACCGTGTGGATCGCAAGTCAACTTCTGGCACATGCCATTTCCTCGGAAGATCACTGGTTTGCTGGTCCTCAAAGAAGCAGAACTGCGTATCACTCTCCACTGCCGAAGCTGAGTACATTGCTGCTGGTTCTTGCTGTGCTCAATTACTATGGATGAAGCAAACCCTCAAGGACTACGGCATCAACATGAAGAATGTGCCTCTCTACTGTGACAATGAGAGTGCTATCAAGATTGCCTACAACCGAGTACAACACTCGAAGACCAAGCACATCCAGATTCGTCATCATTTTCTTCGGGATCATGTCCTCAAGGGCAATATCCTCATCGACCATGTGAAGACTGATGATCAACTGGCTGATATCTTCACTAAGCCCTTGGATGAGAAAAGGTTTTGCAAGTTGCGGCGTGAGCTAAATATCTTAGAGTCTTCAAATGTTTTGTAAAAACATGCACACATCCTAACACTTATGCAAAGTTGATGACTTAGATGTGCAACACATGATGAAACGATTTTCTTCAACCAATGAAGAAAGTCACTCTGAATGTGAAGAAATTAACGAAGAAATTGATCCTCAGGGCCCTACGACAATTGTACGCAGCGTCTGTAATCAACATTCTTATATGGTGGGCAACGCTACCGCCCAATGTGAAATTTCTCAAGTTGATTTTCTTCAAATGATCAAATTCCTCACAATGCATTTTTCTTCAAAACAGTTGTTCTTCATTATGATGATCTATTGCAAAATCTTCAAAAACACTTGATGACTTTCATTTGCCTAGGTAGACTATGATTTCTAGTCCTCAACAGCATTCACTTATTGCTATTTCTTCAAGTTGATGTTTCTGCTAAGTGAATGTGATCGGACCCTATTTTCCCTCTATGCCATACTTATCCAGTCTATTCAAGTCTTCATATGCGTTCTACTTGAGATTTTGTTCAAAATCCTCACTGCATCCTTGTCAGCTGATGATTTTGTAACGAAAATCCTCAAATCTTCGAAAAATTGTTTTCTTCAAAGGAACAGTAACTGAACCCCCACTTCCCACGATTCGATAGCCACGATCTCCACTATCTCCATTGCATCGTACGGGAGCTACACGTGTCCTGCGGAGACGTAGAGGCAAGGGCTATTTGGTCCGAAACTATCGCGGCAAACAGTAACTTTCGGGCTATAAATATGTCCTTATCCCCCTCGGTATCATCTTCTTCGCCTCATCGCTCTCCTGCCACAGCACACCGAACCCTAGCGCCACCGCTGGTAGTCTTGTTGCCGGCAAGGAAGAGCTTCACTGCCTGAACCTTCTCGCCGCCAGGATCACGTCGCAGTCGGAACATCTACGTCCGCCGCCGCCGTAGACGTCCTCTGTTGCCAAGTTAGGGTGCATTGGACACTTGACCGAAGAACCTCTCCAACACCACTTTTTGTGTTCTTCGTTCGCACCTTCCAGGGTAATTATATCCCATTTTTACAACAGATTTGATCTGAAATTTTACCTCTCCCATGTGAAATCTGTTTTTCCTCAAGATACGATGCGCACATGATTCCTCAAACACTATCCATCACCACAATCATTGATGAACTAGCTAAGCATCTAAGATTTTCACGAGATTCCTCAATTGTGCGAATTTTCGGATCTGTACAACTCTGGAACCCAAGAACAGAATGCTTAAGCAAATTCCTCAACCACTGGTTATATTCCTAAAACTGTCAAACTTTTCCATTTTCTTCAAATCTGAGAACGCATATGACCTCTCCAAATTCCTCGCAACTATACTGTGTTCACAGGTACACACATGTCAGCTGATGAATCTCTCGGTTCTCATCACATTAACTCATTTGCAGCGTTTCTGGAAGAAACTCTTCAAGGCTCATCAGAATCCTCAAGAGTTCAAAATCCTCAGAAAGTTCCTCGTCTGAAGAAAATGGAGGAAGAAAGGAAACAAAAGGGAGGAAAGAAACTGGAGCAGAACACAACTGTTGATATTCCTGATGACATATACCTGGACTATTGCACGCCTGATGATGAACCTGAGACTATGCCTAAAAGAAAGATTAGGCTGCAGAAAATTGAACGCAGATGGGCAAAGGAGTGGAAGGAGTACAGGTTTGTGACTCCAAAATATGCGAAGAAATTCGCTTTGAAGCCCCCTGGCAGAAGGGCCCCACTTGAGGATCATCAAGTAGCTCATCCCTCAAGTCTTATGACACTTGATGACTACCCAGATGAAAAAGAAAGGCATCTGGCCAAGCTCAAGAAGCAAGCAGAAACAGCAGTGAAGAAATTTCATGAATCCTCAGCTGCTGCCTCCGGTGCTGCTCATTCCTCAGCAGCAGAAACCTCAGGCTCCAAGATTCCTCAACCAAAGTCTGTGCCAACAAAGCCAAAAGCTTCAAAGCCCCAAGAGAAGTTTGCACAGACTTCTGTCACCAAACCCTCAGCTCCAAAACCCTCGGTTCCAAAACCGTCAACACCAAAACCATCAGCGCCAAAACCCTCAGCACCAATCGCATCTACACCAAAGTCCTCAGCTCCACCTCCAAAGCCAGTACAGAAGAAAGTCGTGAAGACTACGACTGCCAGCTCTAGCTCCTCACTCCCAGCTGCAACAAGCTCGGAGACGAAGTCTTCAACACCCCTTTTGAAGACTTCGACAACAACTGAACCTGCACCTCTGCCCAGCCCCAGCAAAATCATCACAGTCCCATCTGCATCAGAGGGAAGTGATGAATATGATGATGAAACTCTGGAAGCCATCATCAGGAACAAGCAAGAAAGGGTAGCACAAGCATCAGGCAGTGCTATTCCTCTGGCGATGGACCCCAAGGTCCTCCTCGACTTCATCAATGTGTGGTATGAAGACCCAAACACACCCATTGATGATTTGAAACTTCCTCCTGGTGTCAGCCACATGGTGGCTACCTTCATAAACGAAGCCAAGTGGAAGGAACAGAAGGCCAAGCAGGCAAAGATTGCAAAGGCCAGAAAGGAGAAATTCCTCAGGCAAAATGTTCTCAAGCTGACACCTGAAGCATTGGTGTCCACCCAGGCAGAGCTGCAAGTCTTGACTGACAAGTGTGAGAAACTGTCAGACCGCACAAGCATCAAACGCAATTTCATCAAGCTAGCCACTAGTGCTGTTGATGACTACAACAAACGTCACCCCCACCAGCACCGACTCCTCAGCCCCTGGTTGAACAGCTAGAAGATGCATCTCCTGATGAGGAGGAAATTCCTCAAGCTGAGGAACAACACCAAGAGCGCCGTGCTGATGAGCCGGCTATTGAAGAAATCATCACCGAGACCGCTCCTGATGAATCTGCAACCCCTGATGAAACTGCTCCTGATCCAGCTGCTTCATCAAAGCAGGCTGGTGACTCTGTTCCAGCTGGTTCCTCACTGCCAGCTGAAGAATCTGTTGAGAAAACACCTTCACCAAAAACTTCAATGGTGAAGAAATTAATCCCGTCTGCATCAGACGGGAAAAAGACAAGAGCTGCTGAGAAGGAAGCAAAGAAGAGAAAAAGCTTCCTCAGCAGAAGAAAAGATTGAGGTAAAACGCCTCAAGGAAACTGAAGAATCTGCCCCTCTGGACCCGGTGTCTCTTAATGTTGCACCCTCATATGAAATGGTCGTCCTTGGTGACCACACTACAAGGGCAGATGAGGAAATGAAGAATGATGCCTCTGAGGAGCATACTGATGAGGAAATACAAATTGATGACAGTCCTCAACCTCATATTCCTTAGAAAGAGACTACTGAAGCTTCAGCTGCAGCAGCTGATGAATTTGCTTTTGCCACAAAGTCAGCTGATGAAAATCAAGCTGAAGAAAATGTCCAGTCTGAGCAGGCTCCTCCCACTGAACAGGCTGACCAAACTCCTCAAGCTGAGAAGGAAGAAGAAATTCCTCAGCCTGATGCTCAGCCTGAGCAAGAAATTCCTCAACCTGAGGAAACTGCTGAAGAAAATGTTCCCGCCCCTGACAATGAATTCATTGTGCTCAACCCAGAGACTGCCATGGTTGTTTCCCCTCCCATTCCTCAGCACAATCTCAATCCAGTTCAGCGCCTGCCATTCTCAAAGCGGCCAAAGTTTCAGAAAGAAAATTTCTTTGAGGAACGCATGTACTTCATCGGAGAGAATCCTTATGACAAGCCTCAAATGAGGCATCTGAAGTTTTGGAGAAGGACTCAGATGAACTACTATGCTTCTGTGCTCTGTGGCCGCAACAAGATATTCCAGCACAGGCACATTCCTCATGATGAACTTGAAGAGATTCCCTGCATGGAACCAGTCCTCAGTGTACTACATGATGCAGGTTTGCTCCCTATGTGCTCCGACATATCAGATTGGAATAGTGAGCTAATTCTTCAGTTCTATTCAACTCTGCACATCTCGGGCAACGCTCATGACATCAACACTTGGGTGTTCGACTAGATGACCCAAAATACTCACTACAAGGCTCCAGCGTCTGAACTCCTCAAAGAACTTCCCGTACCAATTCCTTCAGAAGGGGCAGTGAAGCTTTATGGTGAGCGTGAGCTGCCAAATGGAATGATGGAAGTCCTCATGAAGCCTTTGGCTGCAGGAAAACCCTCAAGAACCACATTCCTCGTCCATGAGCTCAAGTACACACCCCGGTCTGTCTACCGCATTCTCTGCAGTGTGCTAGCGCCAATCAAAGGCCATGATGATGACGAAGATGTCGTCGGCCTCATGAAGAATATCCTCTTCAACATCATTCACGGTATCCCCATGAATATCCATGATTTCTTCTTGATGACTTTGGCTGACAATGCAATGTGCCCATATGATCACAAAATTTATGCACCATGGATCATGAGATTCCTCAGGACAAGGACAGGCATCAACTTTCACGCAGATTTCCAGAACCATGTTGGTTATATGCCTCCTATCCGGGTCAACAAGAAGACTTTCGAGCCCATTGAGGGAAAAGGAAAGTTTGTAATTGATGAAGGAAGCAGGCCTCTTGATGGTCAATTTAAAGAGCCAGATGCATATTCCTCATGGGACGATACTAAGACTCGTCCACCAAGCCCAGTTCTTCCTCGCGTGCTAAACACCAGAGAGCTTCTTCTCAGTCTTCATCAGAAGGTGGATCACAACCACAAATGGGTCAAACGCCAGTTTGGTGCCATTGTGAAAACCCTCACTGAGACACAGAACAGTGTGAAGCTTAATCATCACTATCTGCATGAGGTTTTTGATCGCACCTGGGCTACCCTTGCCCATCTGAAGACCCAGACTGAGCTTGAAGAATTGAACTTTGAGCAGGACTTTGAGTGGTCGTGGCCTCCCAAGAAGAAGTTCAGGCCCATTCCAGTGCCAGATCTTGAAGACAGCTCCTTCTCGTCCTTCCGCACCGCCGAATCTGATGAGGAACAGCTTGACACCGCAACAGGCCCAAGGAAGAAGACTACACCCAAGAAGCGCCAAGGATCTTCATCAACTGCCAAGAAATGAAGTCTTCACGGGCGTTAGTCCTCAGTTTGTCCCTTTTTGTCACTTGATGACAAAGGGGGAGAAACTTGAGAGTTAGTCTTCAAAGGGGAGTTATTTTTGGGGCTTATGAACTATATTTAAGTTACAAACTCTTGGCTCTTCTGAAGTTTTTATGTAATGAGTTGTAACTTAAGCCCGATGGTACTCTGACGCTTTTTGAACGTTTTTCTTCGCATGCTTATTCCTCAAGTTTTAATGCACGCATGCTGGAATTCGTCAGATACCATTTGCCATCATGCATCCTCATTTTTTTCATATGATATGTTATATGTATGCATGATTTACAAGATTCAGGGGGAGATCTCCATGATATAAATCATCAATGTGCATATGCTATAAAAGCAAAATGCTCAAGGTATGCACATCTTCAGGGGGAGTCTCTGTGAATCTTGTCTTCAAATTCCTCAATTAAGTATTTACACTTCACATTTTTATTCCCTGTTGAAGACTTAACCTAATTGTCATCAACCACCAAAAAGGGGGAGATTGTAAGTGCATCTAGTGCCCCTTAGTGATTTTGGTGGTTTAAATACTTATAGGTTAAGTATCTAATGTGTTTATAAGTGTACACAGGATCTATAAGTCATTGAGGAGTTTGAGATATTTGAAGAATATCGACCCCTAAAAATATATGTCTTCAGTTGAAGAAATTGGTCTGAAGCTGAAGAAATGAATCGCGAAGAATTTGCGATGAAATTGATATTCCTCATGAAGATATTGATATTGAGAAGATCGGTGGTTCCTGAAGAAAATCGTTCTGAAGAAATTGAAGCATGAAGATTTACGTTTTCTGTTTTACTTTCTTCGCATTTGATGAATAGGAACACCGTACTGTTAAAGGGGGTCAAAGTAAGACTATGGAATGGATTTCCTCATGATGCTCAACCCAAGCCAAAACCTACCAAAAGCCTCAAGTGAGGAATATGAGTGACATGAGGACTCTCACAGTTGAGGGTCCCGACCGTTTCGATAAGCCACACCAAGTCACTGATCTTATCCACTCCAACGGTCATATTGTTTAAGGGCATTAATGTCAAATCATGTCGGGATGCTCCCAGGCTATAAATAGCCACCCCCACAACCACTAGCTGGTTGGCTGCTCCATTAGAAACTGACACTTGCCATAAGAGCAACCCAAATTCCTCAGAGTTTTCGAGAGTAAATCATCAGTGAGGAAATACACCACCCACCGAAACCACAAACCAAAACTAGTGATTGAGCATCACTGAAGAAGTTGTTCCTGTGTGGGACTGAAGCCTTTTACCTTTGAGGACTGTGCATCTTCCAGACGGTTAGGCGTCATGGTCTAGAGCAATCCAGCAGTCAATTGTGGATCGCCGGGTGACCGAGTTTGTGAGGGTTTGGAAGTCTGCCCTGAAGACTTACCACGAGTGTTGGGCGAGGACTGTGTGTCCTTAGCTCAAGGAGAATATGGTAGGGACTGGGTGTCCTTTGGTTTCAATACCAAGCCGCTCCAAACCAGATGTACAACTGTCACAACAGTTGGAACTGGGTCATCAACAACAGTCTTCACCAAGAATCGGGTTCTAATTCCTCAACTCTTTACTTTCTCTGTATTATGTGTTGATGAATTTCACTGTGACTGTTTGAAGAATTTGCTGAAGACTTTCTCTGAATTTTCTCAACCCCAAATTCTTCACTTGAGTTAATCATCATCTGTATTCTGCGTGCCTGCTTACTGTGCAATCTGTTTTCACATTCTTCACTCTGTAATACTGCTATTGTGAAAGTTTGCACGTCTGATCCGTAACCGTTTCCGCTGTAAGTTAGTCATCCGTGAGGAATTTCCTCAAAAGGAATTTCCTCAGTGATGAAATTCTAAAAATCTCCTATTCACCCCCCTCTAGTCGATATAACGCACTTTCAATTGGTATCAGAGCAAGGTACTCCCTTGTTCTGTGTGATTTTGGTTTAACCACCTAGAGTTTTTGTTATGTCGACTGCAGGCATGTTTAAGGTGACTGCAGCATGTCCTACCTACGAGGGAAAGAATTTTCCCTTCTGGAAGAACAAAATGCAAATGCATCTACAAGCTATAGACAATGATCTCTGGTATATTGTGGAAAATGGTGTCCCCATCATTTTTGCTAGTGTCACTGCAGCTGATGTGAAGAAATTCAAGAAACTCGATTCTCAAGCGAAGAACATCATCTGTGGTCATCTGAGCCCTGGCCAGTTTGGAAGAGTAAGTGCCTTAGGCTCTGCAACTCTGATCTGGGAGAGACTGTGCAAGGTAAATGAAGGAGTATCAACCCAACACGACTCTCGTGTTGATATTCTTCGCAATCTCTTCAATCGCTTCAAGAGACATGACAATGAAAGCTGCCAAGACACCTTTGATCGCCTCACTGACATATCAAATGAATTGCAAGCACTGGGAGCTCGAGACATCACCGATCACGAAGTTGTGAAGAAACTGCTGAGATCTTTGGATTCTTCATTTGACACTTTAGTTCTGATGATCCAAGAAAGACCAGACTACAAGATGCTAGATCCTGCTGATATCCTTGAAAGGCTAAATACTCATGAATTCCAGCTAGAAGAAAAGAGAGATCTATATGGACAAAGCTATTCCAGACCACGTGCACTGAAGACAAGAGCAATTTCCTCATCTGAAGAAGAAGACACAGATGACAGCAGTTGTGACCCTGAAAAGTTTGGTCAGGAACTTGCAATGCTTGTGAGAAAATTCCAGAGATTTACACGATGAGGCCACTTCGGTAAATCATCAAGAAGAGACATGAGAAAATCAGAATCTGCATCTGAGGACTACAAGAAACGGACCTGTCACAAGTGCAAGAAATCAGGTCATTACATTGCTGATTGTCCTCGCTGGGGAAAGGAATCAAAGAAGAAGAAATAAAAGGATGACAATTCTGATGACTCAAAGAAGAAGGAGAAATCTTCAAAATCCTCATCTTCAAAGTCCTCCTCACACAAGAAGACCAGCTTCAGAAAGGCTCGGGCACTTATTGGCAAGGAAATGGATTCCGATGCAGAATCAGAAGAATGTGATGATGAAGAAGGCTTTGGAGAAGATTCAGAATCCGGACAGGCTAGTCTTGCACTAGCAACCAATTTCGTCAGCAAGTCAATCTTCAATTTTGAAGAAAATGAGTGCACCATCCATACTGATGACTATGCTGATGACTTCGCTCCAACCTATTGCTTCATGGAAACTAATCTAGCAAGGCCGCCCGACGTGTCGACGTACCCGATAGGAGCAGCGTATCTCCTTCTTAGGACATGACGGATGGAACTAGCTACGAGTGCCAAACCTCGAGTTTCCTCGCGGTGGCCCTGCAGGCAGACCGTTTGGGACCAACACCATCAGCACTGGCCCCCCTGTTTATGTAAAATTACTCCTCGGGTAGCGCTAACTCCCTATGCAGTTCAGTTTTTATCAGAATTATTATGTTGGGAAAATGTAGAACCAATGTTGGGCCTTGCCAGACCAGCTTTAATCTAAAACGAATTATCAAGGGGGTCCCCATAACAACCCCGATCGTGTTAGGAGCGCTCAATTATGGAGCATAACACCGGTAGCCGAAACTAAGGGGGCAAAGGTGGAACAAAACACCAGGCTAGAAAGGCCGAGCCTTCCACCTTTTACCAAGTATATAGGTGCATTAAATTAAATAGCATTGATAGGGTGATATAACAAGGAACCCATGTAATCACATGGAAGCAACTACACCTGCAACTAGCAACGCTACACAGGGTTAAGCAAGCGGTAACATAGCCAATCAGTGGTTTGCTAGGTCGAACAGGTTGAAGGCTATCATGGCATTGTTGAGAGGCTGATATTTAACATGTGGTAGGCAACGAGACATAATCGATAGAAACGGTAATGCTAGCATGGCAATGATAGTAATGGTATCTGGGGAAATGGTTATCTTGCCTGAGATCCCGCTTGGAAGAAGAACGGCTCCGTGAAGTCGACGAACCAACGTAGTCGAACGGGTCCTCACTTTCCGACACGCTTGTTGAACTCTATCGAGACGGAGCAAACCGGAAACAAACATCAACAAAGAAATTCACCACAAGATGCACAACATGATGCAAACCTAATATGATGCATGATCAGTTCAATGATGCAAGGGATGGCATGGCAATTCACCTCACGCAAACACTACACATTAAATGAAGCTCGATATGCAACGAGTTGCATACCGACGAAACTCCACGATTAATTATTTAATTCACTCCCGATTATTTACACGGCAATATTAAATTGTTGTTAACATGGCAAGGGGTGAAGCGGTGGTCCTACATGGCATCCTAGTCGGTTAACATGTGGAACATAGAACGGAGCTACTTTCAAGAGACATGCACAACATGAAGCACTAACTAAAATGATGCATGGATGCTCAATCCCTAACTATGCTCTTACTCCAACCTACAAAGGTAATCAATTGCCACCTCATCACAAGTGACACTTCTGCGGAACTGTTCAGAACTGGAAACTAGTGTCTCCATTGGATTCCTTGGGTTCTGCTACCCCAAAACCATATATAACACTGCTATATATGCGTGCGGAAAAACACGAGAAACAACAAAGGAAAAACTACACATGATCAAACTACTCTAGTAACAAGAACAGGGGATGTTCTTGATATGCTAGACTTGGCACATTCCTCTTCTGGAATAATCCAGATTTGGAAATACATCACAAAACTAAACAAAACAAAAAATCATATAAACATCAGGGGGTTCCACTGGTCATACTTACCAGGGCCCCTAATGGGTGTATGCAAGTGGGCCATACCCCCACAATACACACACAACCCAACTACTGCACCACACACCTAAAAGAAAAATAAAATGGGGTGCAGGGGAATTCGAACCCTGAACCTAGGGTACCCTATGCACAACTCCACACCACTACACTACTGCAGTACAGCTGACCACAGATGGGGACTTAACATAGCTAAACTAAGTCTACTTCTACTACAACAGGGAGAAAACGAAATAAACAAAAGGGGGGCGCCGGCGGGATTTGATCCCAGGACCTCACGGTTGCTATCGAGCGGGCTGGCCACTGGGATACAAACGAACAGGATGCAAAAAAGAAAGGGTTTGCGCGAGATGAACTACATCCCCTGGCGAATCTGACGAACCTGAAACACGAAACAGAGCTGCCAGGTCGGGGATACAGGTTGCGGCGGCGCGATTTCCTAACAGGGACGAGGCACATGGCGAGGCCGGAGGTAGGGGATGCCGTGGGGCTCCTTCGGGACAAGCACCGGAGTCCAGATCCGGTCGAGGAGGGGCCGATCCGGCCAGCCGACGAGCTCCTCTTGGTGGAGACGCCAAGGCCACGGTCGGTTCCTTGTCGAAGGTCACCGACGGGGGTGAACTAGATCGAGGCTATACCGGGGCGTCCATCCCGTTCCCAAAGGCAGTGAGGTCCAGGCTGCCATGGCGTCTACTGCGGCTCCCATGTCTGAAACAGGGGGAGCAACGAGCAGAGAAAGGGGAAGGGTAGAAGAAGGGGAACGGGGCGTGGGGTCATGACCTTCTCGGCCAGCAGGACGGCGCGACGGCTCCGGCAGGGGAGCTCCTTCCCCGCGCTGGTAGTAGCTGCTGCTACGACGGGGCGAGGCCGGGTCATGGCATGGGTTGGTCGCTGATGTATACGGGCGCAGCGACACTGCTAGACAGGGCGCTCCGGCAGATGGAGGCACAGGGGAGGCGGGACCTGGGAGGCTCGCTGCTGGTACTGCACGCGACGCCTGCGGGGAAGCGGCGGCTGCAGGCGAGCGCTCTGTTGGGTGTGAACGCGCAACGAGGAGGAGAGGGGTTGGTCGGGAGGAGATCCCAAGGGAGATGGTGGCGACGGCGCTGCGGGAATTGGGGAGGGAATGGATGGGACAAGGATCCTAGATTGTGGGGGTTAGGCTAGCTTTAGGTCTAGGGTTGGTCTAAATCTACCTAGTGGTAGGTTTTACGGGCATCTGGACCTTTCGATTTAGATCGGGTGGTCGAGATAATTAGGATAGGGAGCCCAATGGACAAACCGAAGACGATTTGTAGCAAAACCGGGTTTATCTGGACCCAACGGTCACGACCGTCGGGTTCGGGTTTCGGGCTAGGTTGCGCGTAGGGTCGAAGCACTGAGCAGAGGGGTTAGGCGGAGATGAGAGGGAAAACGGGCGGCACAGCAACGCGATTTAAAAAACCGGGACACGTTCGACGAATAACCGAAGACGGTGTCGCTACGGACGACCGTTCGGGTACCAGACGGACTCCGATTTCGACAAAACTTGACAGACGACCTACCTATATTAAAATACGACCGCACGTCAAATATCAACCCAATCAGAGAAGGTTTTATGCACACTTTTAAAACAAGGTTTTGACAATGCCGTGGGCGCGTGCGTGTGCTGTCGGGCTCAGAACGGACAATGACGAGAACCGGCAACTAACAACGGATGCAAGTTTTGAAAACTGGCGGCAACGGAGATGCCGATGCAATGTTGATGATGCGCATGATGCGATGATGATGCGACAAATAAAATAAGCCACACGACGAAAACGGAAATAAAGGGGGAATCTTCTGGGGTGTCGGCAACGGGCTGTCACATTCTCTCCAATGAAGTACATGCGTTCTTCAAAGAAATTCTCCTTTTGAAACTATGGTCGCTTGGAGAATGGCTGACGCTGAACTGGCTGAAGATTTTGCTGAGGAACAGGAGGGGAGACTGATGGGGTTATAGTCCCAGGGTAGGGTCATAGGCATGCACTATAGGTCCTACCCAAGGGCTACCCTTCATAGGGGACAAGGCCCTTAGTCAGTTCCGACTGAATTAAGGACTTCCCATCATCCAGTCGTAGATGAGCATTCGGAACGTATCAAACTTACCGACTGGATTCCACTTTGTACATCGTAACCCCCCTGGAGGGCAACGGTCATACGTTTTTCATGTACCATTATTAGCATTTAAGGCATACATTACCTGTAACATAGGCATTTATTCGCCACTACACCACCCCTGTGCACCGAACCATTGTGAAGGGCAGCGCACTCTATATAAGCCGCCCTTTCCCACTGGTGCAGGGGTTAGCATTTCACTATAATCCATATTCCACTCGACATCAAGCTCCCAAGAGCACTGAGACGTAGGGATTTTACCTCCACCGTAGAGGGGCCTGAACTCATACAACCTCACCGTAGCTAAGGCTCTGCCCATCCTCTCGTACCCTACACATCTACTGTCAGACTTATACCCACGACAGTTGGCGCCCACCGTGGGGCAGGCGTCTAAGCGACTTCCGGCAAGTTTGCGACTACATATTTTCATCATGTCATCCGGTGGAGATTTGTGCATGGGTCATGAGATCCTCTTCGGCGCTCTCTCCTTCATCGTCGACGATTCGGCATGGCTTCGGGATGCCCCTCTCGACGTCGAGGCGCTCCCCAGTCGCGGGGCTACGCACTTCCGTGCCAGCGCCTGCGGCATCCTTCTTCTCCAGCAGTCGGCTCTGATGTCGATCTAAGCCCCTGTCACGCGCCGCAACAAGCGGTCTCGCCGTCCGCGGCTCCAGCATTGGGTGCGACACGCCCAGGCACGCCAGAACGCGTCTTAACAAGTGGCGGTCCTCGAATCGGTTGTAGTTGCGTCGCCGTCCCAGCACTCGGACTGAGTTCCGACTGAGTTGCCTTCCGAGTACTTGGGTCGCGGCCCTGCAGCCGTAGTGCACATGGCCAATTCCCATGAAAGTCCCCGCCAAACCGGTCGAAACGAGCACGAGGTCGGCGAAACATCCGGCGCTCGCCATTAGCCCCGCCGTTCTGCCAGTCGGCACACTCGTCAGAGCAACGTGGAGGTGTTCCGCACACCCGTCCTCAACCTGGCTGTCCCCGCCAAGATAGCCGACTCCCTCCAGCCGACTGATTCAGAGGCTGGCAGAGGGATCGAGCAGATCCGTGCCGTGTTGCACATGGCGCAACAGCAGAATTCGGCGGTCTCCCAGTCGCACAACAGGATCCACAACAGTTCTGTTCATGCGAACACGCATCAGTCAGTTTTCAGCCCCGATTCTCATCTGCGACACAGAGGAGGCAACCGTTCCATGAATCCCGAAGATTGTCGCCATTTACGCACCCTTCCGTGGGGTGGGCCCTACGGGCCCCGACATCATAATGATCGGCGTTCGGTCGGTGACACTTATGATCCAAGGCCCGACGCAAGAGGATACATCGCCCAGAGGAAGGTCGACACGAGCCGAGCCCACCGTGATGGTCACGATAGAGACCGTCCGAGTGGAAGCAGGACCATCGTCTCTGGCCCCGAGTGTTTCAGTCGAGCCATCCGTTCGGCTGACATCCCTCCCAACTTCCGATTGGCGACGTGGATCAGCAAGTTTACACGAGAATCCAAGCCAGAAACGTGGCTGGACGATTACCGAGTGGCAGTCCAGATCGGTGGTGGGGACGACCAGGTCGCCATGAAACATCTCCCCCTGATGCTCGACGGCTCGGCACGAGCGTGGTTGAACCAGTTGGCTCCTTCAAGCATCTACAGCTGGGCAGATCTGGCCCGAGTCTTCATCAGGACCTTCGAGGGGACGTGCAAACGCTCGGCTGGTCTCGTGGAGCTCCAGCACTGTGTCCAGAAGCAGAATGAGCCCCTGCGCGATTTCATCCAGCGTTGGACAACCCTCTACCACACGATGGAGAACGTCACAGAGCACCAAGCAGTTTGCCCCTTCAAGGCAGGCGTGCGGTACAAAGATCTGTACCAGAAGTTCGGTCGGACAGGCGACATCTCCATGAGCAGGATGATGGAGATAGCGGCACGCTATGCAAATGGCGAAGAAGAGGACCGCATTCATAGCGGCAAGCATAAAGCACTCGTCGATGGAGATGGGAACAACACTCGGAAGCAGAAGCAGAAAGCACCGTCCACTCCGCAGGCAGAGGCCGCAGCCATTACCAGTGCCAAGTTCAAGGGCAAGGGGAAAGCTCAGTTCACCCCCAAGAAGCAGCAGTTCGGAAACCACATCCTGGACCAGCCATGTCCAATCCACACGAAGATGGATGAAGAAGGCAACGCCATATTTCCGAAGCATACCACTCGGCAATGTCGCCTCCTGATCCAGGGGTTCGGCGAAGGGCAGCCGAGTGAAAAGGACAATGAACAGGATGAGGAGGACAAGGAGGATCCGTTCCCCCAAGTCCATGCAACACTGATGATTTTTGCTGACGTGGAAAGCAAGAGTCGACTGAAGCTGGTGAACAGGGAGGTGAACATGGCCACCCCAACCAACCCCACGTTCCTCAAATGGTCTCAGACTGCGATCACCTTTGACCAGTCGGATCATCCAACACATGTACCCACCCCAGGGAGGCAGGCTCTGGCCGTCGACCCGGTGGTGGAAGGAGTCCGACTACGCAAAGTGCTCATGGATGACGGCAGCGGATTGAACATCATGTACGCCGACACTCTCAAGGGGATGGGCATTCCGATGTCCAAACTTAGCAAGAGCAGCATGCAATTCCACGGAGTCGTCCCTGGACAAAAGGCCAAGTCACTCGGCCAGATCGCGTTGGACGTCGTTTTCGGCTCCGACAAGAACTTCCGCAAGGAAAAGCTGACGTTCGAGGTGGTGGACTTCCAGAGTCCATACCATGCGATTCTGGGCCGTCCGGCGTATGCGCGTTTCATGGCCCGTCCATGTTACGTGTACCTGAAGCTGAAGATGCCAGGTCCCAAAGGTGTGATCACTGTCACAGGCAATCGGCAGCGGGCCGAGGAGTGTCTACAGGAGGGGTCGAGGATCACCGATCAGCAGATGGCTGTCCTCGAGCTCGACGAGTACAAGAAGACAGCCGACCTCGCTGACTTGATGCGTTCGAAAAAACCAGCTTCGGAGTCCGCATTCCTATCGGCGGGAGAAACGAAGAAGGTCAGCATCCATCCGACGGACGATACCGCTGCCCCGACGAACATCTCCACCACCCTCGATCCAAAATAGGAAGCCGAGCTCATCCAATTCCTCCGTGAGAACTGGGACATTTTCGCATGGAAGCCCGCTGACATGCCAGGTTTACCCAGGGAGTTGGCTGAGCACCGACTACATGTGGATCCTGCTGCTCGGCCTGTCCGAGAACGCCTGCGTCGGTCCGCCGTGCACAAGAGGAAGGCAATCGGAGAGGAGGTGTCTAAACTTTTGGCAGCCAACTTCATTCGCGAGGTACACCACTCCGAGTGGCTCGCCAATGTTGTTATGGTGCCCAAGAAGGACAAGTCTCTCCGAATGTGCATCGACTTCAAGCATCTCAATAAGGTCTGCCCGAAAGACCATTTCCCGCTCCCCCGCATTGATCAAATTGTCGATTCGACTGCGGGTTGCGAGCGTTTGTCATTCCTTGATGCCTACTCGGGCTATCATCAGATCCGTCTGTATGGCCCCGATGAATTAAAAACAGCCTTCATCACCCCATTCGGGTGCTTCTGCTACATCACTATGCCATTCGGTTTGAAGAATGCAGGAGCAACTTTTATGCGCATGATCCAAAAATGCCTCCTTGACCAGATCGGTCAAAATGTGGAGGCGTATATGGATGATATCGTAGTCTAGTCACGCAAAGGTTCGGACCTGCTGACTGACATGGCAGAAACATTCGCCAACCTTCGTAGGTACGATATCAAGCTCAACCCAGCCAAGTGTTCATTCGGTGTTCCCAGCGGAAAGTTACTCGGTTTCTTCGTTTCCGAACGAGGGATCGATGTCAACCCCGAAAAGATCGGGACCATCGTCCGAATGGAGCGGCCGGTTAGAATACACGATGTTCAAAGGCTCACAGGTTGCCTAGCGGCTTTAAGAAGGTTTATCAGTCGACTCGGCGAGAAGGCGCTACCTCTGTACCGACTCATGAAGAAATCAGATACTTTCGAGTGGACAGACGAAGCCCAAATCGCACTCGACGACCTCAAAGTCCTACTTTCCACCCAGCCGGTTCTTACTGCTACGCTCAGTAAAGAACCCCTTCTTCTGTACATCGCGGCTACAAATCAAGTCGTCAGCACTGTTCTTACAGTCGAACGCGAAGAAGAAGGCAAAGCATATAAGGTACAGCGGCCAGTATACTATGTCTCCGAAGTCCTGGCTCCTTCCAAGAAGAGGTATCCCCATTATCAAAAACTTATTTATGGGATTTACATGACTGCGAAGAAGGTGGCTCATTATTTCCAAGACCACTCGGTGTCTCTCATTTCTGATGCTCCATTGTCAGAAATCCTCCACAATCGGGACGCGTCGGGCCGAGTGGCAAAGTGGGCAATGGAGATGTTATACTGCGACATCAAGTTCGAGGCCAAGAAAGCTATAAAGTCTCAAGCTCTGGCTGACTTCATAGCAGAATGGGTAGAACAACAGCAACCGACTCACATCTACTCGGCTCATTGGACAATGTTCTTCGATGGGTCCAAGATGTTGAATGGCTCAGGCGCTGGCGTTGTGATCATATCGCCAAAAGGTGACAAACTCAAGTATGTGTTGCAGATACATTTCGATTCTTCCAACAACGAGGCAGAGTATGAAGCTCTCCTTTATGGATTGCGCATGGCCATCGCACTCGGCGTCCGTCGGCTGATGGTCTATGGCGATTCAGATTTGGTGGTTAATCAAGTGATGAAGGAGTGGGACGTAAGGAACCCCACCAGAACCACATACTGCAATGCGGTGAGGAAGCTCGAGAAAAAGTTTTGAAGGTCTGGAACTCCACCATGTTCCGCGACTGAAAAACCAAGCAGCGGGTGAATTGGCGAAACTTGGATCCACTCGGAGACCAGTCCCGGGTGACGT
Organism: Hordeum vulgare subsp. vulgare; assembly: GCF_904849725.1. Lineage (NCBI taxonomy): Eukaryota > Viridiplantae > Streptophyta > Magnoliopsida > Poales > Poaceae > Hordeum > Hordeum vulgare. Next base: position 144,745,082 of record NC_058518.1, on the reverse strand, counting down.
CTGCCTCGAGCACCTTCACCTTCCCTCAGTTAAAGAAGATCCTTTCACAGAGGAACCAGTACAACCAAAGAGCTCAACAGATCCGACTGAAGTCGAAGTCCCTGCTGCGGTTGATTTGATCATGGAGATTCTTGCTATCATCCCCGATTGGACTGTGTCGTTCATTGCGTACATCCTGAGGCAAGAATTACCAGAAGACGAAGTCCAAGCCAGACAGATCGTCCGCAGGTCGAAGTCGTTCACCGTCATTGATGGCCAGTTGTACAAAGAAAGTGTTTCAGGTGTCCTTCAACAATGCATCTCCCCTGAGAAGGGACAGTAATCCTGGAAGAAATTCACTCGGGAACCTGCGGTCATCATGCCTCCTCAAGGGCAATCGTCGCCAAAGCATTCAGAGCTGGCTTCTTCTGGTTGCAGGCGAATGAAATGGCGAAGGATATGGTCGACCGATGCGAAGGCTGTCAGTTCTACTCGAACAAGTCCCACAAGCCAACATCTGCGTTGAAGACAATCCCTCTTGTTTGGCCGTTTGTAGTGTGGGGATTAGATACAGTCGGTCCATTCAGGACAGGCCAAGGAGGATTCACTCATCTGTTGGTGGCAGTCGACAAGTTGACCAAGTGGATTGAAGCCAAACCCATCAAGAAGCTCGACGCCCTAACGGCCATCAAGTTTGTCAGGGACATCATCTCCAGATTCGGGGTACCACACATCATAATCACTGACAATGGCACAAACTTTGACTCGGACAGATTCAAAGGTTTCTGTACATGCCAAGATATCCGAGTGGATTTTGCATCTGTGGCGCATCCCCAAACAAACGGGCAAGCAGAGCGGGCGAATGGACTTATTCTTCAAGGGTTGAAGCCTCGACTCCTGCGAGAAGTGGGACATGCTGCCGGCGCATGGGTCACTGAGCTGCCTTCGGTGTTGTGGGGTCTCCGCACAACCCCAAATAGATCTACAGGGCGATCCCCGTTCTTCCTCGTTTACGGAGTAGAGGCAGTCCTTCCGAGTGATTTGCTTCACAACGCTCCACGAGTCGAACTCTTCTCCAAAGACGAAGCAGAGCAAGCCAGGCAAGATGGAGTGGATCTTCTAGAAGAAGAGCGCGAGATGGCACTGACTCGCTCAACCATTTATCAACAAGATCTGCGGCGATTTCACGCGCGGCACGTCAGGAGTCGTACATTCCAAGCAGGCGACCTGGTGCTCCGAGTGGATCAGAGAGACCTCACAAGTTGGCTCCCGCCTGGGAAGGACCCTTCATCATCTCCAAGGTGCTGAACAACGGTGCATATCGACTATACAACCTCGACAGGGAAACGGACGAGCCACGAGCATGGAACGGAGATCTCCTGAAGCGCTTCTACACGTGACCGTCGACTGAAGCAATGTAAAGAACAAGTATCGTTGAATTAATACAAAGCAGATTGAGTTTTTGCAGATTCAAAATTCTTCCGCGTTGGCAGACTCCGGTCTTAAAAAAAACTTTCTTTGAGTGTGCACTAAACGTCACACTCGGGGACTTAGCTGCGATCCAGAATCACGTAAGTACAAAACTTTCTTCGAGTGTGCAATAAACATCACACTCGGGGACTTAGCTGCGATCCAGAATCGCCTAAGTACAAACTTTCTTCGAGTGTGCACTAAACGTCACACTCGGGGACTTAGCTGCGATCCAGAATCGCCTAAGTACAAACTTTCTTCGAGTGTGCACTAAACGTCACACTCGGGGACTTAGCTGCGATCCAGAATTGCCTAAGTACAAACTTTCTTCGAGTGTGCACTAAACGTCACACTCGGGGACTTAGCTGCGATCCAGAATCGCCTAAGTACAAACTTTCTTCGAGTGTGCACTAAACGTCGCACTCGGGGACTTAGTTGCGATCCAGAATCGCCTAAGTACTAATTTTCTCCGAGTGTGCACTAAACGTCACACTCGGGGACTTAGCTGCGATCCAGAATCGCCTATGTACAAACTTTCTTCGAGTGTGCACTAAACGTCACACTCGGGGACTTAGCTGCGATCTAGAATCACCTAAGTACAAACTTTCTTCGAGTGTGCACTAAACGTCGCACTCGGGGACTTAGCTGCGATCCAGAATCGCCTAAGTACTAACTTTCTCCGAGTGTGCACTAAACGTCACACTCGGGGACTTAGGTGCGATCCAGAATCGCCTAAGTACAAAACTTTCTTCGAGTGTGCACTAAACGTCACACTCGGGGACTTAGCTGCGATCCAGAATCGCCTAAGTACAAACTTTCTCCGAGTGTGCACTAAATGTCTCACTCGGGGACTTAGCTGCGATCCAGAATCGCCTAAGTACTAACTTTCTCAGAGTATGCACTAAACGTCGCACTCGGGTACTTAGCTGCGATCCAGAATCGCCTAAGTACTAACTTTCTCCGAGTATGCGCTAAACGTCGCACTCGGGGACTTAGCTGCGATCCAGAATCGCCTAAGTACTAACTTCCTCCGAGTATGCGCTAAACGTCGCACTTGGAGACTTTGCTGCGATCCAGAATCGCCTAAGTACAAACTTTCTCCGAGTGTGCACTAAACGTCGCACTCGGGGACTTAGCTACGATCCAGAATCGCTTAAGTACTAATTTTCTCCGAGTGTGCACTAAACGTCGCGCTCGGGGACTTAGCTGTGATCATCAATCGCCTAAGTAAAAAGCTACCTACGAGTGTATCCTACAGATCTACTCGGAGGCTTAGCAGACCCTCATTGAGGCTGATGTAGATGTGAAGACAACTGACAATTACATGAGTAGCAACTCGCTCCGAGTGCGACCTTATAGTCGCGCTAGAAGACTTAGCTGCGATCACGAATGGCCTAAGTAAAAAGCTTCCTTCGAGTGTATCCTAAAGATCCACTCGGAGGCGTAGCAGACCCTCATTGAGGCTCATGTAGATGTGAAGACAACTGACAATTACATGAGTACCAACTCGCTCCGAGTGCGACCTTACAGTCGCGCTCGAAGACTTAGCTGCGATCACGAAACGCCTAAGCAAAAAGCTTCCTTCGAGTGTATCCTAAAGATCCACTCGGAGGCGTACCAGACCCTCATTGAGGCTCATGCAGATGCGAAGACAACTGACAACTACATGCTCCGCATGTTTGCCATTGGCTTCACCAAGAAACCACGAGCCAAAATCGTGTCAAGAGCAATATATTCGATTCGAATTTAAAGTTGGTTCAACAATAGTCGGCTCGGTGTTGATCAAGCTTATCCACACCGAACCACGAATGTGACGGCCAACGGCAGTGGCCAAAGTTTGATACAAATACCACTCGGCATACCGAGGTAAAGTTTTTTAAGCGTCGTCAGGACTGGCACTGGGACTGGCAGGCTCCATAAACGTGTCAAGGTCGATCCCATCTGCGATGCGAGTGGCGGTCTCAAGGAAGGTCTCCATGAGATCTTCAAATCGAAGCTTCTTGGTGTTGGCGACCTGCAACGCCTTCAGCTTCTCTTTGCAAACTTCGTTGCAGTGCACTCGGACCAGCGACAACGCCACGTCCGCACCACAGCGAGCAGCAGACTTCTTCCACGCCTGCACTCGGTTCGGGACGTCCTCCAGCCGAGTCATCAACCCTTCTATCTCCCGCCGGGACTCGTCTTCGGGCCACAGCTCCTTGTCGATTCGGCCGACAACTTCTCTCAGGCGGCTGATGAAAGGTCCCACTCTGCCAAGGCGAATGTGCGCTCGGAGCATGTCTCGATTGGCGTCGTCACCGAGTGGAACGTTCGGAATAACCAACCGCTCAATGTCAGCTGCTTCAGCCTCAGCGTCCATACAAAAATCTGCAAAGAAAAGACGAACAGAAAGTAAGCACAGCATGAAATGCAAAGTCAAGGAGCACTCGAAAAAAAACTTACCACCGAGAAGCGCAATCATCTTCCTTGCCCAGTCACTGACGTACTTCTCCTGTGATATGCACCGACTATTCATCACCTTCATCTGCCCCATCAGCTCAGTTCATTGTTTGCCCATTTTCTCAATTTCGACCACCAATGTCTTGTTTGCCTCACGGGACTCCTCCAAGGACTTCTCTCGTTCAGCAAGAGCACCCTTCACGCCAGATAAGTCATGCACAGCTGCCTCTAGTTCCGCAGCAAGCTGAATCTTTTCAACCTTCAGAGCGTTGTACGCTGTTCCCATCTCGCAAGTCTTCTGCAAATCAGTGCGAAGAGAACATCAGACAAATTCAACAAGGAAAACAATAAAACCTCAAAGTTCTTCAGACCCCTGCCGACGCAAGCAATCGACAGCGGTCTCGGGGACTACACCCAATGGGTTCAGTAAGAGTGATCCCACTGGCATGAAGCTCAAACAGGTCCACCCTATTGAGCTACATAACAAAAAACAAGCCTATGAGGCTACTACTACCCGACCTGAGTAAAATTACTCTCGGAGACTACTTCCAGTAGGTGCACTCAGAGTGCCCCCACTGGTACCATTCGGACAGATTAGTTTTCACCAGATCAAGTCAAAGACAATGTATATAAAGACAACTGCCGGTGCAAGCACTCGACAGAAGTCTCGGGGACTACACCCACTGGGTTCACTCAGGGTGAACCCACTGCAAAATAATCCTACTGTATCCGAGTATATCGCTTAAACCCCCAGTGGGTTACAAGAGAAAAGCAAATACTTACTAGCCCACTTACTCGGATATCGTCCCGGAGCTCCAAGGTTCTCTTGTACAAAGATGCGATGGAGTCATACACCCCCTTCGCATCACCCGCCATCAACTCCACATGCACCATAGCCTCCTTGGCGGCTCCCACTTGATCTTCTAGGAGGTGTCGGGCATCGTACTGGACAGTCGACGGGCCCGACACCACGGGAGACTCCTTGGGCATCCCAAGTCCTGCTCCAAGCGGTTCAGCCGCGATGAGCACCGTTTCAGTCGACGACATCGTCTCGGTTGGCGGCGCGTCCATGGCGGGAGTGGTAGCAGATGGAACGACCTCAAGGACAGGCACCGAAGCTTGCCCGGACCTCTTTTGGTCGTCCTCCTCTAGATGAATCACCTCTGAAGGAAGCCCGACTGAACGACGCGAGACCATAGGAAAAAGGGCAAGATCAAAGACAGAATTCGCGAAACAATAATTTAAGCTCTCGGAGTCGTCGCGACGTACCTTGCTGGGATGTGGCAACGTTGTCCGTATCCATGGGATCGTCTTCCTGGCGTGGCGGAGAAGTGGCGGAGGTAGCAGCTCTGTCGAGTAAAATCCACTCGACCAATAAACATGAGTTCAATAAAATACTGAAAGAAGATAGGAGAACAAGACACTTATGCTGAGGCAACGGGAACGGCGATCCTCATCCGAGGCAAAGCTTTCCGAGGCTTGGATCCACTCGGTTTGGCCACCTTGGAAGGTTGGCCCGCGGGCTCAGCAGCAGCGTCCCTGGTCCTCTTTGTGCTCCGAGCACTCGGAACCATGGGAGTTGCTGGCAAGGCGCTCAGAACCACAGGAGGAGCTGGCGGGGCACTCGGGGCCGCTGGAGGAGCCGACGGAGTCACGGGTTCGTGACGGTGCTTAGCTCGAGGCTCTGGTGGTGGGGGTGGCGAGCTCTGCTCCCCATCTTCCCCCTCCTCCTCTTCGGACTCCTCCTCCGTCTCCCCACTGTCGGAGACGTACTCGACGCTCTCCAGGCTGCCCTCCTGGCTGCCTTCCTCTTCCTCGGTCGGATTCCCGTTCGAGACGGGAGAAAACCAGTTAGTCCACGCCTGCATGAGATACAGTCGACAACATCAGACGTCAGACAGTGATGCAAGAAAAAACGATAAATCTAAGAGAATTGTAAGCACTCGACAAGATATACACACCTCATTCGGAGGAGGGTTGTCATCGCGGAAGGGCTTCACTCGCCGGGCTCCTCTAGGTTATCACAGGCGCATGTGATGTTGCGGACCCACGCCGTCACAACCTCCCCGGTCACGCATTCGGGGTGAGTCTGAGTGGAGTCCTCAGGCCCCGTGTAGTGCCACATGGCGTGGTGTCGAGCTTGCAAAGGCTGGATGCGCCGACCCAGAAAAATCTCCAGCAAATCCGTGCCGGTGACTCCCTTGCGGACGACATCTATCAGCGCTTCAACCAGAGGCTGAATCTGGATCTTCTCCATCTTCGTGAGCGCAAGCTGCCTGGGCGGAGCCGGTCGGTCTAGGCTAAAAGGTGGCAGTCCAGTCGCGACATTCGGGCAAGCAACGTCCTGGCAATAGAACCAAGTCGACTGCCAGTTCCTAACGGACTCGGACAACTGGAGAGCGGGATAGCTACTTTTGGTTTTCTTCTGGAAGCCTAAGCCTCCGCAGAGCTGGAGGATATGAGTTTTGTCGTCCGACTGGCTAAGTCTTTTGACGGTTTGGGATCTAGCGGAGAAGATGTACTTAAAGAGCCCCCAGTGGGGAGGAAAACCGATAAAGCACTCGCAAAGCACGATGAAGGAAGAAAGATGAGCTATTGCATTGGGAGGAAAATGGTGGAGCTACGCCCTGAAGTGGTTCATAATACCTCTAAAGAAGGGATGAGGAGGCAGAGAGAAGCCTCGGTACACGTGACTGAGCAGCAAGACGCGCTCCCCTCCTAGGGCGCCGGCTCCGTCTCGCCCTCCGCCGGCAGCCTCCACGACTTGTTCTCGATCATACCTTGCTCCACCAGCTCCAGCATGTCGTTCTTCGTCACCGTGGAGGGGAGGAAATCCCCCTGGATCCAACCCGCCGGCAGTGCCCGCTGTCGCCGCTGAGCAGGAGCCGTCGCCTTCTTCTTCTTCTACGCCTCGAGCTTGCTTGTCTGCCCCTTCGTCATGGTGGAGGTTGCAGATCCGCGGGGGAGGAGAAGAAGGAAGAAGCTTGGGGTGCGCAGGAAGCCACGGGAGAAGCGGGGCGAGTGCGAGTTATCAGGCGAGCGCAACGAGAAACCCTCACTGGGGAGGTTTAAATAAGGTTCCGACTGGGTCACTAGCACGTGGCCCCAAAATCTTATCCCCCGACCGGCTGCTGCGATATTGGTGGAGGAGATGAAGGTGCAGTAATCGAGGCGGCAGAAACTACTCGATGACGATGTCGTCACCCCCGCTAAGCGCGCGGCAACTAAAATTTGAGGATCCCAGAAAATCCGTCGCTGTCAGTTGACCGGTCACGTCAAAAGATTCCGCGGAAGCACTCGGTCTCTGACGGTTCGTTTCACAGACAAATCCACTCGGATCACTGGTCAAGAGGATAAAATGGATCGAGGCAAGCAACGCCAAAGTCGCATCCATACTAGTCGGATCCGTACTCCAAGCATCGCCTCGTTGTTCCAACCCCAATCCATTCGGGGACTAATGATAGGGTTATAGTCCCAGGGTAGGGTCATAGGCCTGCCCTATAGGTCCTACCCAAGGGCCACCCTTCATAAGGGACAAGGCCCTTAGTCAGTTCCGACTGAATTAAGGACTTCCCATCATCCAGTCGGTGACGATTCCTCCATCATCCAGTCGTAGATGAGCATTCGGAACGTATCAAACTTACCGACTGGATTCCACTCCGTACATCGTAACCCCCCTCGAGGGCAACGGTCATACGTTTTCATGTACCATTATTAGCATTTAAGGCATACGTTACCTGTAACGTAGGCATTTATTCGCCACTACACCACCCCTGTGCACCGAACCGTTGTGAAGGGCAGCGCACTCTATATAAGCCGCCCTTTCCCACTGGTGCAGGGGTTAGCATTTCACTGTAATCCATATTCCACTTGACATCAAGCTCCCAAGAGCACTGAGACGTAGGGCTTTTACCTCCACCGTAGAGGGGCCTGAACTCATACAACCTCGTCGTAGCTAAGGCTCTGCCCATCCTTTCGTACCCTACACATCTACTGTTAGACTTATACCCATGACAGAGACAACAATTGCAGTCTCGGGGTTGAGCACGACGAAGGCATTGTCTTGATCAGGTGCATTTTCCTCAGCATTTTCCTCAAGGTGAGGAATTTCATCAGCTGGGGCTTCAGGCTGAGGAGATGGCTCTGGCTGGGCGTCAGGCTGAGGGGCTTGCTCTGGCTGTGCATCAGGCTGAGGAATAGGTTCATCTTGCTCAGGTGGATGAGTTGGGTCAGCCTGTTCCTCATCTTGAGGATTTTGCTCAGAGCTTTGAATTTCATCAGCTTGAGGATTTTCAGTTTGTTCTTCCTCAGCTGACTTGGTGACAGAGGCAGTTTCATCAGCTGGTGTAGCTGATCCTTGAGCAGTGTCTTTCTGAGGAATGAAGGGCTGAGGACTGTTGTCAATACGAATTTCTTCGTCAGTGTGTTCCTCAGAGGCGGCATCCTTCATTTCCTCATCTATCCCTTTCGCTTGATCATGAAGGATGACCATTTCATAAGACGGAGCAACATTTAGGGGCACAGGGTCCAGAGGAGCAGTATCTTCAAGCGCTTTGAGGCGCTTGGCCTCTGTTTCTTCTTCTGCTGAGGAGGCCTTTCTCTTTTTGGCTTCCTTCTCAGCAGCCCTGGTTTTCTTCACGTCTGATGCAGATGGAGTCATCTTCTTCACCTTTGAAGCTTTTGGTGAAGGGGTTCTCTCGACAGATTCTTCAGCTGGCTTTGAGGAACCAGCTGGAGCAGAGTCATCAGCTTGCTTTGATGAAGCAACTGGGTCAGGGGCAGTCTCATCAGCTGCAACAGATTCATTAGCTGGAGCTTCCATGGTGATTTCTTCAATAGCCGGTACATCTACACGGCTTTCTTGGTGTATTTCCTCAGCTTGAGGAGTTTCCTCAACTTGAGGAGATTCATCAGCTGGCTCTTCAATCAAGGGCTAGGGAGTTGGTGCTGGAGGTGCAGCCTTCTTGTTGTAGTCATCAACAGCTTTAGTGGCCAGCTTGATGAAATTGCTCTTGAGACTCTTACGATCTGACATCTTGGAGTACTTGTCACTCAAATTCTTCAGCTCAGCCTGTGTTGACACCAGTGCATCAGGCGTCAAGTTGAGGAGATTCTGCTTGAGGAATTTCTCCTTTTTAAGCTTCGCAACCTTGTCCTACTTGGCTTGCTGTTCTTTCCACTTGGCTTCATTGATGAAAGTGGCCACCATGTGGCTAATGCCAGGGGGAAGTTTCAAATCATCAAGCGGAGTGTTTGGGTCCTCATATCAGATGTTTATGTAGTCTAGGAGGACCTTGGGGTCCATGGCCAGAGGAATGGCGCTTCCTGAAACTTGAGCTACCCTTTCCTGCTTGTTTCTGATTATAGCTTGCAGGGTTTGATCATCATATTCATCACTGCCCTCTGATGCAGACGGGACAGTGATGATTTTGCTGGGGCTTGGCGGAGTTTCTCTTTCAGCAGACACCTGAGTCTTTCCTGGAGGAGGTGAAGACTTTGTCTCCGAGCTGGTTGCAGCCAGGAGTGAGGAACTGGATGTGGCGGTCATTAGCTTCATGACTCGCTTCTGTACTGGTGTCTCTTGAGGCTTTGGTGGTGGTGCTGAGGATTTTGGAGCTGAGGGTTTTGGCGCTGAGGGTTTTGTAACTGATGCCTGAGAAGACTTCTCTTGAGGCTTTGGAGCCCTTGGCTTTGACGGCACAAACTATGGTTGAGGAATTGCTGAACCAGAGGTCTCACCGGCAGAGGAAGTAGCTGCAGCTGAGGCAGCAGCTGAGGATTCATTGAATTTCCTCAGTGCAGCATCTGCCTGCTTCTTGAGCTTAGCCAGATGCTTTTCCTTCTCATCTGGATAGCCATCAAGGGTCTTGAGGCTTGAGGGATGTGCTACTTGATGAGCCTCAAGTGGGGCCCGATTGCCTGGAGGCTTCAGGGCGAATTTCTTCGCATATTTGGCAGTTACAAACCTGTATTCCTTCCATTCCTTAGCCCATCGGCGTTCTATCTTGTGCAGCCGAATCTTTCTCTTGGTCATTGTTTCATTTTCATCAGGTGTACAATAGTCCAAGTAAATATCCTGAGGGATATCCACAGCTGTGTTGTGTTCAAGTTTCTTTCCTCCCTTCTGCTTTCTGTTATCTTCCATTTTCTTCAGCTGAGGATTTTCCTGATGAGATTGAACTCTTGAGGATTCTGATGAGACTTGAAGATTTTCTTCAAGAAACGCTGCAAATGAGTTAATGTGATGAGAACCGAGAGATTCATCAGCTGACATGTGTGTACCTGTGAACAGAGTATAGTTGCGAGGAATTTGGAGAGGTCATATGCGTTCTCAGATTTGAAGAAAATGAAAAAGTTTGACAGGTGAGCAATTTAACCAGTAGTTGAGGAATTTGCCTAAGCATACTGTTCTTGGTTTCCAGAATTGTACAGATCCGAAAATTCACACAATTGAAGAATCTCGTGAAAATCTTAGATGCTTAGTGAAGTTCATCAATGGTGTGGTGATAGGCAGTGTTTGAGGAATCAAGTGCATATCGACTCTTGAGGAAAAACATATTTCACATAGGAGATGTAAAATAGTAGATCTAACTTGCAGTAAAAATGGGATTTTATTTGCCCTGGAAGGTGCGCACGAAGAACGCAGAAAAGGTGTGTAGAGAAGCTCTTCGGTCGCGTGTCCAATGCGCCCTAACCCGGCGACAGAGGACGTCTACGGCGGCGGCGGACGAAGATGGTCCGACTCCGGCGTGGTTCCAGCGATGGAGAAGTCGAGGTAGTGAAGCTCTTCCTCACCGGCGACGAGACTTCCAGCGGTGGCGCTAGGGTTCGGTGCTTTTTGCTGTAGCAGGAGAGCGATGGGGCGAAGAAGAGTTTGCCGAGGGGGATAAGGACATATTTATAGCCAGACAGTTACTGTTGGCGCGAAGATTTTGGACCAAACAGCCCCTGCCTCTACGTCTCCGCAGGACACGTGTAGTTCCCGAACAAGGCGGTGGAGATAGTGGTTATCCGAACGTGGGAAGTGGGGTTCAGTTACTCTGCATTAAAGAAACAATTTTTGAAGATTTGAGGATTTTCGTTACAAAATCATCAGCTGACAAGGACGCAGTGAGGATTTTGAACAAAGTTTCAAGTAGAACGCATATGAAGAATTGAATAGACTGGATGAGTATAGCATAGAGGGAAAGTAGGGTCCGATCACATTCACTTAGAAGAAATATCAACTTGAAGAAATAGCTATAAGTGCATGCTATTGAGGACTTGAAATCACAATCTATCTAGTCAAACGAAAGTCATCAAGTGTTTTTGAAGATTTTGTGATAAATCGTCACAATGAAGAACACTGTTTTGAAGAAAAAACACATTTTGAGGAAATGGAACATTTGAAGAAAATCAACTTGAGGAATTTCACATTGGGCGGTGGCGTGACCCACCATATAAGAATGTTGATTACTGACGCCGCGTACAATTGTCGTAGGGCCCTGAGAATCAATGTCTTCGTTGATTTCTTCACATTCAGAGTGATATTCTTCATCAGTTGAAGAAAATTGATTCATCATGTGTTGCACATCTAAGTCATCAATTTTGCATAAGAGTTAGGATGTGTGCATGTTTTTACAAAACATTTGAAGATTCTAAGATATTTAGCTCACACCGCTACTTGCAAAACCTTTTCTCATCCAAGGGCTTAGTTAATATATCTGCCAGTTGATCATCAGTCTTCACATGGTCAATGAGGATATTGCCCTTGAGGACATGGTCCCGAAGAAAATGATGACGAATCTGGATGTGCTTGGTCTTCGAGTGATGTATTGGGTTGTATGCAATCTTGATTGCACTCTCATTGCCGCAGTAGAGAGGCACATTCTTCATGTTGATGCTGTAGTCCTTGAGGGTTTGCTTCATCCATAATAATTGAGCATAGCATGAACCAGCAAGATGTACTCAGCTTCGGCAGTAGAGAGTGATACGCAGTTCTGCTTCTTTGAGGACCAGCAAACTAGTGATCTTCCGAGGAAATGGCATGTACCAGAAGTTGACTTGCGATCCACACGATCACCAGCATAGTCAGAATCAGAATATCCTACCAGATGAAGATTTGAGCCCTTGGGATACCATAATCCTAGTGTTGGTGTGTGAGCTAAGTATCGAAGAATATGCTTCACAGCCTTATGGTGTGATTCCTTCGGTTTTTCTTGAAAACGTGCACACATGCAAACACTGGGCATTATATCTGGCCTAGATGCACATAGATACAATAAAGAGCCAATCATAGAGCGATATACCTGCTGATCGAAATCTTGACCATTTTCATCAGTGCCGACGTGGCCGTTCGTAGGCATTGGAGTCTTGGCACCTTTGCATTCATGCATGTCGAATTTCCTCAAAACATCCTTGAGGTATTTCTCCTGTGATATGAAGATTCCATTCCGTTGTTGACGAATTTGAAGACCTAAGAAGAATTTCAGCTCCCCCATCATAGACATCTGATATTCTTCACTCATCATGTAAGCAAATTCATCACTCTATCGTTTGTCAGTACAACTAAATATGATATCATCGACATAGATTTGACACACAAATAGCTCATTAGCATAGGATTTAGTGAAAATAGTTGGATCGAGTGGACCAGGTTTGAAGCCTTTCTTCATGAGGAATTCCTTCAATGTATCATACCATGCCCGAGGGGCTTGCTTGAGACCATAAAGAGCCTTTTTGAGTCTTAAGACTTTGTTTGGATTCTTTGGATCCTCAAAACCTGGGGGCTGAGCAACATATACTTCTTCCAAAAGCTTACCATTGAGGAATGCACTTTTCACATCCGTTTGGTATAAGATGATGTTATGATGATTAGCATAAGCAAGTAGTATTCGAATAGCTTAAAGTCTAGCAACAGGTGCAAAAGTTTCATCGAAATCTATTCCTTCAACCTGGGTGTAGCCTTGGGCTACAAGTCGTGCCTTGTTCCTCACCACTTGACCGTCCTCATCTTGATTGTTTTGGAAAATCCACTTGGTGCCGATGATGTTGTGCTTGCGAGGATCTGGTCGTTTGACGAGCTCCCATACGTCATTCAGCTTGAATTGAAGAAGTTCGCCTTGCATAGCTTAGATCCACTCCGGTTCCAGAAAAGCCTCAGCAACTTTTGAGGGTTCTGTGATGGATACAAAGGAAAAATGCCCACAAAAGTTAACTAAGTGTGAAGCTTTTGAGCGAGTGAGAGGACCTCGTGCGTTGATGTCGTTGAAGATTTTGCCAAGTTCTACTTCATTTGCAATCCTCGGATGAGCTGGTTGAGGATTTCGTCTGGGCTGAGGAAGTGGTTCTGGTGCAATTTCCTCAGGAGCATCTTCTTGATTTTCATCAGTGATGGGGTTTGTTTCTTCACCAATTTACTCAGTGGGGACAATGTCTTCAGTAGGTTTGAGCTTTATTGCTTCCTTAGGAGACAGCTTATCTGGATCAGAAGGCAATTTCTCTCTTTGCGAGCCATTAGTTTCATCGAACCGCACATCTACAGTCTCAACATATTTGTTGTGATAGTTGTTGAAGACTCTGTAGGTGTGCGAGTCCTTTCCATAACCGAGCATAAAACCTTCATGTGCCTTAGGTGCAAATTTTGAGCTATGGTGAGGATCTCTAATCCAACATTTTGCACCGAAGACTTTGAAATAACTTACATTGGGTTTCTTGTCAGTGAGGAGTTCATATGAGGTTTTCTTGAGGAATTTGTGAAGATATACCATGTTGATGATATGGCATGCAGTGTTGATTGCTTCAGGCCAAAAGCGAAGAGGAGTCTGATATTCTTCAAGCATAGTTCTTGCCATTTCATCCAGAATCCTGTTCTTCCTTTCGACGACACCATTCTGCTGAGGAGTATAAGGAGCAGATAATTCGTGAGTAATACCTAGTTCATCAAGATAATCATCAAGACCTGTGTTTTTGAACTCGGTTCCATTATCACTCCTGATATGTTTGATCTTGATGCCAAAGTTCGTCGAGGCCCTTGAAGAAAATCGTTTGAAGATTTCCTGCACTTCAGTTTTATACACTATGATATGCACCCATGTATATCTGGAATAATCATCAACTATGACGAAGCCATATAAAGATGCTGCATTGGTTAGTGTGGCATAGTGAGTAGGTCCAAATAGATCCATATGAAGCAATTTGAATGGACGTGTAGTGGTCATGATAGTCTTCGAGGGATGCTTGGATCTGGTCATTTTCCCATATTCACAAGCACCGCAGAGATGATCCTTGAGGAATTTGACTGATTCGATGCCGATGACATGCTTCTTCTTCGCGAGCGTGTGCAAATTCCTCATGCCTGCATGACCTAGTCTTCGGTGCCACAACCATCCTTCTGAGGTTTTTGCTAGTAAGCAAGTGGCTGGTTGAGGACCTGTAGAGAAATCAACAATGTACAAATCCCCACTTCTTACACCTTCGAAGACTTTGGATCTGTCAGATTCCATGATGACTACACATCTATATCTACCAAAGATAACAATCATATTAAGATCACAAAGCATCGAGACTGACATGAGGTTAAAACCAAGGGATTCAACAAGCATTACTTTGTCCATATGCCTACCCTTGGAAATAGCCACTTTGCCAAGTCCCAATACCTTGCTTTTACCTTTGTCAGCATATGTGATTTGCTTCAGAGGTGATGGAGTTAGTGGCATATTCATCAGCAAGCTTTTATCACCAGTCATGTGATGTGTGCAGCCACTATCAAGAACGCACTCAGTATTCTTGGGTTTGTCATCCTGCAGATGAATTAGTACAGCTTACCATCTCATATGCTTCAGATTTGAAGAATATGATATCAATTTCACCAGATAAGAATTTCATCACAACAGGATTATAAGGACGAGTGAAATATTTCTATTTCACCAACATTAGCTAGCGTCCTATCAAGCATTTCCTCAGGTCTCTAGCAAATTCTTCAGATGATGATTTTCATCTGGAGACCTGACCTGCATAAGTGATTAGTTCGATTTCTTCACCACCCACATATGAAGGGGTGGCAAAGGATTCATCATCTTGCGAGCACCATATGAGAAAGGTGGCATTGAAGCTAATGCACTTCTCTTAACAGTAGGGGGGTTAAAGTACTCATATGAACATGCAGAGAACTGGTTTGAGGATTTATGAACATAATGATTTGAAGAGTAACGCTCATAGTCATATTCCTTGTAGTTTCCCTGCATGTTAGATGCAATAGCACGGGTACGAGCATAATTTTGACGAGTTGATGATTTTGATCCTCTTGAAGACTTTGGTCCTCCTGAGGAATTTAATCTGGGGTTCAGATTCTTCAGTGGTGGTGTCATGAGGACACTTACGTGAAGATTTTCAAGACAACTTTTGGGAACCCAGATTTTCCTCGAGGGAGGGCCATTCCTTTAGTTAGTTCCAACATATCGAGCAAAAACTCCACCAGATTGATTTTTGAACAGTTTATAGTTGGAGTCAAATGACTCATTTGAGGAATAAGATAATTCACATGAAAAGCCAGTTATATTAGATGGATCAAAGGGAGGCCCAGTAGCAGCAACCCATGTGGTTTTGGGATACTGCTCAGGTTTCCACTAAGATCCATCAGCATTTAATTTCCTCTCAAAGGCAATTCCTTCTTTCCTCGGGTTCCTGTTCAAGATCTGCTTTTTGAGCACATCATAAAGGGTTTGATGTCCTTTGAGGCTTTTGTATATGCATGTCACATACAATTCCTTCAACCCTGCATTTTCATCAGTAACATTTGTGTTTTCCTCAAGTGAGGAAATAGACACTACAGGTGCAGTTGAAGAATTTGTAGCAATAGAAGCATTTGATGATTCTGGTGAAGAATTAGCAGTTTCGCGTTCAATGCATTTAAGACATGGAGGAATGAATTCAACTTGACCAGCGCTGATCTGTTGAGCTAGTAATGAATCATTTTCCATACGAAGATCATCATGAGACATCCTCAGCTTCTCTAGATCAAGCTTCCTTTGAAGAAATTCATAGGAAAGCTTCTCATGATCAGCGAGGAGTGTATCATAACGATCCTGAAGATTATCAAATCTAGACTGAAGACTTTTCACATCTTCAGTGAGGATTTGGGTAAGGTTCATTTCATCATTCAACAAATCATCACTTTTATCTAGCAGTGTCTGAAGCTTTTCCAGGGCAGTTTGTTGTTTAGTGGCAATGATAGCAAGTTTACTGTAACTGGGTTTTTTATAATCATCAGTTTCACAGTCACTTGAATCAGAGGAGGAGGCAATATTTGGTACCTTTGAACCTTTTGCCATGAAGCAATAGGTTGGAGCGAAGTCATCAGGATAGTCATCAGTGTGGATGGTGCAATCATTTTCTTCAAGATTGAAGATTGACTTGCTGACGAAAGTGGTTGTGAGTGCAAGACTAGCCTGTCCGGATTCTGAGTCTTCATCAGAACCATCTTCTTCATCACATTCCTCTGATTCTGCCTCGGAGTCCATTTCCTTGCCAATAAGTGCCCGAGCCTTTCTGAAACTAGTCTTCTTGTGCGATGAGGGCTTTGAAGATGAGGATTTTGAAGATTTCTTCTTCTTCTTCTTCGAGTCATCAAAACTGTCATCTTTGTATTTCTTCTTCTTTGATTCCTTTCCCCAACGGGGACAATCAGCAATGTAATGACCTGATTTCTTGAACTTGTGGCAGGTTCTTTTCTTGTAGTCTTCAGATGAAGATTATGATTTCCTCATGTCTCTTCTTGAAGATTTACCGAACTGGTCGCGTCGTGCAAACCTCTGGAATTTCCTCACGAGCATTGCAAGCTCCTGTCCAAATTCTTCAGGGTCACCAATGTTTTCATCCGAATCTTCTTCTTCAGATGAGGAAATTGCTCTAGCCTTCAGTGCACGTGGTCTAGAATAGCTTGGTCCATATAGATCTTTCTTTTCTTCTCGCTGGAATTCATGAGTATTTAGCCTTTCGAGTATATCAGCTGGATCAAGCATCTTGTAGTCTGGTCTTTCTTGAATAATCAAAACTAAAGTATAAATGAAGAATCCAAAGATCTCAGTAGTTTCTTCACAACTTCGTGACCAGTAATGTCTCGAGCTCCCAGTGCTTGCAGTTCATTTGATATGTCAGTGAGGCGATCAAAGGTGTCTTGGCAGCTTTCATTGTCATGCCTCTTGAAGCGATTGAAGAGATTGCGAAGAATATCAACACGAGAGTCACGCTGGGTTGATACTCCTTCATTTACTTTGCACAGTCTCTCCCAGATCAGTGTTGCAGAGCCCAAAGCACTCACTCTTCCAAACTGTCCTGGGCTCAGATGGCCATAGATGATATTCTTCGCTTGAGAATCGAGTTGCTTGAATTTCTTCACATCAGCAGTAGAGACACTAGCAGAGATGATGGGGACTCCATGTTCCACAATATACCAGAGATCATTATCAATAGCTTGTAGATGCATTTGCATCTTGTTCTTCCAGAAGGGAAAGTTCTTTCCTTCGAAGGTAGGACATGTTGCAGTCACCTTAAACATGCCTGCAGTCGACATAACTAAAACTCCAGGTGGCTAAACCAAAATCACACAGAACAAGGGAGTACCTTGCTCCGATACCAATTGAAAGTGTGTTATATCGACTAGAGGGGGGTGAATAGGAGATTTTTATAATTTCATCACTGAGGAAATTCCTTTTGAGGAAATTCCTCACTCATGACTAACTTACAGCGGAAACAGTAAAGGATCAGAAGTGCAAGGTTTCACAACAGCAGTTTTTCAGAGTGAGGAATGTGAAAACATATTGCACAATGAGCAGGCACGCAGAATATAGATGAGGATTAACTAGCGTGAAGAGTTTGGGGTTGAGGAATTTCAGAGAAAGTCTTCAGCAAATTCTTCAAACAGTAGCAGTGAAAGTTATCAACACATAATCTGAGGAAAGTAAGGAGTTGAGGAATTAGAACCCGTTTCACAGCGAAGACAGTAGTTGATGACCCAGTTCCAACTGTTGTGACAGTCGTACATCTGGTTTGGAGCGGCTTGGTATTGAAACCAAAAGGACACATAGTCCCGGGACACACAGTCCCTACCGTGTTCTCCTTGGGCTAAGAACACACAGTCCTCGCCCAATACTCGTGGTAAGTCTTCAGGGCAGACTTCCAAACCCTCACAAACTTGGTCACTCGGCGATCCACAATTGACTGCTGGAAAGCTCTAGACCATGAGGCCTAACCGTCTGGAGGATGCACAGTCCTCAAAGGTAAAAGGCTTCAGTCCCACACAGGAACAACTTCTTCAGTGATGCTCAATCACTAGGTTTGGTTTGTGGTTTCGGTGTATGGGGTATTTCCTCACTGATGAATTACTCTCGAAGACTCTGAGGAATTGGGTTGCTCTTATGACAAGTGTGAGTTTCTAACGGAGCAGCCAACAGCTAATGGTTGTGGGGGCGGCTATTTATAGCCTGGGAGCATCCCGACATGATTTGACACTAATGCCCTTAAATAATATGACCGTTGGTGTGGATAAGACCAATGATGTGGCGTGGCTATCGAAACGGTCAGAACCCTCAACTGTGAGAGTCCTCATGTCACTCGTATTCCTCACTTGAGGCTCTCGGTAGGATGAGGCTTGGGTTGAGCATCATGAGGAAATTCATTCCAGAGTGTAACTTCGACCCCCTTTAATAGTACCGTGTTCCTATTACTCAAATGCGAAGAAAATAAAACAGAAAGAGTAAATCTTCATGCTTCAAAGTCTTCAAGATGATTTTCTTTAGGACACACCGAATTCCTCAATTTCAGTATCTTCATGAGGAATATCAATTTCATCGTAGATTCCTCGCGATTCATTTCTTCAGCTTCAAACCAATTTCTTCAACCGAAGATATATATTTTTAGGGGTTGATATTCATCAAATATCTCAAACTCCTCAGTGACTTATAGATCCTGTGTACACTCATAAACACATTAGATACTTAACCTATAAGTCTTCAAACCACCAAAATCACTAAGGGGCACTAGATGCACTTACAGTGATCGACTTTTTGGTGAAGACTGAGGATAAGCTCTCTGTTAGTCATCACTTATGGGGCAGTTGGGCTTTGAGGATCTTGAGTAGCAGTGTCACCATATGAAGAATATGAATCAGCCTTGCAAAATTGGCCATCAAGAGGCCGATTTCCTTCATCTATCATAGGCTTGCCTTTGCCTTCAACAGGTTCAAACGATTTCTTGATGACTTTGATAGGCGGCGGATATCCGAGGTGATTCTAAAAGTCAGCTTGATAGTTGATGCATGATCCGTTCCTGATGAATCTCATGATCCAAGGCGCATAAATCTTCAGCTCAGATGGTGACAAAGCATTGTCAGCCAAAGTCCTCAAGAAGAAATCATGAAGATTCATAGGTATACCATGAATGACATTGAATTGGATATGCTTCATGATGCCTACGAAATCTTCTTCATTGTCTTGCCCTTTGATAGGTGCAATGGCATAACACAAGATTATGTACACTATTCTAGGCTCATACCTCAAGTCCTGCACCAGAAATCGAGTCCTTGGGGGTTGGCCCTTGGCCAAAGGCTTCATGAGGACTTCCATGAGCTTGTTGGGCAGTTCTTGTTCATCATACATCTTAACTGCGTCCTCTGAGGGAATTGATATTGGGAGAGCTCGCAACAATTCAGTGGCAGGAGCTTTGTAGTGCGTGTGTTGAGTCATCCAATCCAATACCCCAGGTGTTGACATCCTTTGGGTCGCCTGAGATATGCAGTGTGGCATAAAATTGAAGAATTGTGTCTGTGTTCCAATCACCGATATCTGTACACAAAGGCAGTAACCCAGCTTCATGAAGAACATTGAGGACTGGAGCAAATCAAGGTATTTCCTCCATATCAAAGTGAGGAATATGGGTATGTTGAAATATCTTGTTTCTTCCACAGAGCACAGAAGCATAGTAGTTGAGTTGATTTCTTGTCCAGAACTTCCTGCATCTGATGCGAAGCTTGTCATATGGATTCTCTCCAGTGAAGTACGTACGTTCTTCATAGAATGCTTCTTTTTGAAATTTTGGCCTTTTGGAGAAAGGATGATTTGGCTTTGGCTGAAGATTGTGCTGCTGTTCTTGAGGAGTAGCCACCACCATTGTTGTCTCAGTGTTCACCACGACAATAGCGATTTTAGTGTTAGGAGCAGGAGCATTTTCTTCAGTTTGAGGAATTTTCTTGTTTGAGGAGGCAGTTGCAGTATTTGAAGCTGCATTTTCTTCAGCTGATCCAGCTAATTCTTGAGCAGATTCCTCACGAATGCTCTTTCCATCAGAACCGGTGAGAATCTCAGTAGCAGCAGGAGTTGGAGGGATTTGAGCTAACCTTGGTGATCGTGGATGAGTTTCTTCCCAGAACTCATCATGGATTACACGTGTGTTGCATCCAATTTCTTCATCACCCTCCTTTTCTTCAGTAGTTTTCGAAGGTGTGGTGGTCCGAGGAATATCATCAATTTGTATTTCCTCATCCATTTCTTCATCCACTTCAGCGTCATTCATTTCTTCATCTTCTTCTGGAATGACATAGTCCATACCGAAGGAAACGATCATGTATGATGGTGCTACAGTGAGAGGAGTAGCATCCACCGGGGCTGATGAAGATTCTGTTGGCATAATCTTCAGAAGTTTGGCTTCTGAGGATTCTGAAGCCATTGAAGCTTTTCTCTTTTTGGCTTCCTTTTCAGCCGCTTTGATTTTCTTCACGTCTGATGCACACGGAGTCACTTTCTTCACCTTTGAGGATTTTGGTGAAGGAAAAATTTCATCGGGCACTGGTTCATTAGTGTTAGGCCTGGCAGTTTCTTCAGCTGGAGTATTCTGAGGAATTTCCTCAACAGCTGGTTCTTCATTTTCATCTTCCTCAGTCAGCTGAACAGTATAGCTTGGCTGAGGTTGTGTCTGCGGCTTTGGAACAGCAGCTCTGCTGTTGTATTCATCAACGATGGCAGTTGCTGCCTTGATGAATTGCACTTTGACCCCTTGACGATCAGAGTGAAGACTTGTATACTTATCTGTGAGGGTTTTGAGTTCATCCTGAGTTGATACAAGTACTTCAGGTGACAAGTTGAGGAGATTCTGCGTGAGGAATTTCTCCTTTTTGACTTTGGTAGCCCTGGCTTGCTTGGCTTGCTGCTCTTTCCATTTAGCTTCATTGATGAAAGTAGCCACCATATGGCTTACTGCAGGGGGAAGCTTTAAGTCATCAATGGGAGTGTTTGGATCTTCATACCAGAGCTCTATGAAGTCCAGCAATACCTTCGGATCTATTGCAAGAGGAATGAAACTGTCAGAGGCTTGAGCACCACATTCTTGTTTGTTTCTGATAATGGCTTGAAGTGTTTCATTATCAAATTCTTCACTTCCTTTTGATGCAGAAGGGACGTTGATGATTTTGTTTGAACTTAGCCTGGTACCTCTACCAGCATTATTCTTAGTCTTCAATGGAATGGGTGAAGACTTTGAAGCAGAGCCAGTAGCAGAAGGCACTGAGAAACTTGATTGTTCAGGTTGAAACTTACTGAGCTGCTTCTGTTGTGAGGGTGAAGATTGTGGTGTTGTTGAGGATTGTGCCGTTGTTGCAACAATCTGAGGCAATTGCTATTTTGGCACAGTAGTTGAAGCTTTGGGTTTCTTCAGCAGAGTCTTCTTCTGAGGAACCGCTGTAGCAGAGGCCTCAGCAGCCGAAGAAGTGGTGCAGTGGCCGCAGCAGCAGAATCCTCATTGATTTTCTTCACAACAGCTTTTGCCTTTTTCTGCAACTTAGACAAGTATTTGTCTTTCTCATCAAGATAATCCTCAATAGTGGCTACACTTGAGGGATGAGCTGCTTGTTGATCACCCTATGACGGCCTTTTGCAGGGTGGCTTGAGGGCGAACTTCTTTGCATATTTCGTAATCACATATTTGTACTCCTTCCACTCTTTAGCCCATCTGCGCTCAATATTTTGAAGCCTTATTTTGCGCTTCCCCATGGTCTCTTTACCATGTATGTCCTCATCAGGTGTACAATACTCAGCATATATTTCTTCAGGAATTTCAAATGATGTATTTTGTTCCAGCTTCTTTCCACCTTTCTGGTTCCGGTCTTCCTCCATTTTCTTCAGCCGAGGTTTTTGCTCAGGAATTTGAACTCCTGATGATTCTCAGGACACAGGTCAAGTTTCTTCGAGAAATGTTGCAAATGAGTTAAGTTGATGAGAACCTAGAGATTCATCAGCTGACATTTTGTACGTGTGAACAGAGTATAAGTGCGAATAATTTGGAGATGTCATATGTGTTCTCAGATTTGAAGAAACTGAAAAAAATCAAAGGTTGAGGAATTTAACCAGTGAGTTGAGGAATTTGACTAAGCATTCTGATCTTGGGTTCTAGAGTTTTAGAGATTCAAGAATGAACACAATTGAGGAATCTCATGAAGAGTTTTAGTGGCTTAGTGAAATTCATCAACTGTTTGAGGCATGAGTGTGCATGGCTGACAGACTTTCTGAGAAAAAAAGATTCCGCGAAACTAAAGAGAATTAAAAGATCTACACAGGCAGTAAAACATGATTTTATTTACCATGTGCAAAGAACACGAAGAACTGGAGCTGTAAAAGGGAGAAGCTCTTCGGTTCAGATCTTCAGCGCCCTAACTTGGCAACTGAGATCAGCTATGGCGGCGGAGGAGGAAGATTTCCCGCGGTCGACTTGAGTCCAGTGACTGCGAGGGCGAGGCAGGGAAGCTTTTCCTCACCGGCGACGAGAATGCTAGTGGTGGCGCTAGGGTTTGAGCTCGAGCGAAGAAGACGAGAGAACGAAAGATGTTTGACAGAGGGGGGGTAATGGCCTATCTATAGCTCCGGTGAAAAACGGTCCGGTCGAAACTTTTGGACCGAACTGCCCTTGCCTCTTCGTCTCCGCATGACACGTGGTGCCCATGACTGAAGCGGTGGAGTTCGTGGTTATCCGATTGTGAGAAGTGGGTCCGGTAACTGTGTAATGTTATAAAAAACAGTTTTTGAATTTTGAGGATTTTGTTGCAAAGTCCTCAGCTGACAAGGTCTCGGTGAGGATTTTGAACAAGTGCCAAATAGAACGCATATGAAGAATTTGAGAATAGTCTAGGTTGAGCTTAGAATAGAGGGAAGTCGGGTCCGATCACATTCACTTAGATGAAATATCAAATTGAAGACTGAGCTATAAGTGAATGTTGTTGAGGACTTTGAAAGCTCATTCTTTATATATATATTATCAAATGAAAATCATCAAACATTTTGAATAATTTGAAGAATTTGAAAATTTGAGGATTTTGTGACAAAGTGTTAGATTGATGAATTTCAACTTTGAAGAAAAACTAGCTTGAGAAATTTCAAAGTTGGGTGGTGGCGTGGCCCATCATATAAGAATGATGATTTCACGCGCCACGTACAATTGTCGTAGGGCCCTGAGAACCAAATTCTTCATTAATTTCTTCACACTATGAGTGATGTTCTTCATTGATTGAAGAAAATCATTTCTTCGTGTGTTGCACATCTAAGTCATCAATTTTGCATAAGTGTTCGGATGTGTGCATGTTTTCACAAAACATTTGAAGACTCTAGGATATTTAGCTCACACCGCAACTTGCAAAACCTTCTCTCATCCAAGGGCTTTGTGAAGATATCTGCTAGTTGATCGTCAGTCTTCACATGGTCGATGATGATATTGACCTTGAGGACATGGTCCCGAAGGAAATGATGACGAATCTGGATGCGCTTAGTCTTCGAGTGTTGTAGTGGGTTGTAGTCAATCTTGATTGCACTCTCATTGTCGCTGTAGAGGGGCACATTCTTCATGTTGATGTCGTAGTCTCTGAGGGTTTCCTTCATTCATAGTAGTTGAGCACAGCAGGATCCAGCAGCAATGTACTCAGCTTCGGCAGTGGAGAGAGAAACATAGTTCTGCTTCTTTGAGGACCAACAGACTAATGATCTTTCGAGGAAATGGCATGTGCGTGATGTTGACTTGCGATCCACATGGTCACCGGCATAATCAGAATCAGAATATCCAACGAGGTGAAGATTTGAGCCCTTGGGGTACCATAATCCTAGTGTTGGTGTGTGAGCTAGGTATCGAAGAATATTTTTCACAACCTTATGGTGTGTTTCCTTCGGTTTTGCTTGAAAACAAGCACACATGCAAACACTAAGCATTATATCTGGCCTAGATGCACATAGGTACAATAAAGAGCCAATCATAGAGCGATATATGTGCTGATCAAAATCTTTACCATTTTCGTCAGTGCAGAGGTGGCCATTGGTAGGCATAGGAATCTTGACGCCTTTGCATTCATGCATGCCGAATTTCCTCACAACATCCTTGAGGTATTTCTCCCGAGATATGAAGATTCCATTGCGTTGTTGACGAATTTGAAGACCTAAGAAGAATTTCAGCTCCCCCATCATGGACATTTGATATTCTTCACTCATCATGTAAGCAAATTCATCACTGTAACGTTTGTCAGTACAACCAAAGATAATGTCGTCGACATATATTTGGCACACAAATAGTTCATTGTCATAGGATTTTGTGAAAAGAGTAGGATCAAGTGAACCAGGTTTGAATCCTTTCTTCATGAGGAATTCCTTCAATGTATCATACCACGCCTGAGGGTCTTTCTTGAGGCCATAGAGTGCCTTTTTGAGTCTGAAGACTTTGTGTGGATGCTTCGGATCTTCAAAACCTGGGGGCTGAGCAACATATACTTCTTCCTCAAGCTTACCATTGAGGAATGCACTTTTCACATCCATTTGATATAGAGTTATATTATGATGATTAGCATAAGCAAGTAGTATTTGAATAGCTTCAAGTCTAGCAACAGGTGCAAAAGTTTCATCGAAATCAATTCCTTCAACCTGTGTGTAGCCTTGGGGTACAAGCCGTGAATTATTCCTCACCACTTGACCATCCTCATCTTGTTTGTTTCGGTAAATCCACTTGGCGCCGATGATATTGTGCTTGCGACGATCTGGTCGTTTGACGAGTTCCCACACATCATTTAGCTTGAACTGAAGAAGTTCATCTTGCATGGCTTGAATCCACTCAGGTTCCATGAAGGCTTCAGAACCTTTTGAGGGTTCTGTGATAGACACAAAAGCGGAATGCCCACAAAAATTAACTAAATGTGAAGCTTTTGAGCGAGTGAGAGGGCCTGGCGCATTGATGTCATTGAGGATTTTGTCAAGTTCCGCTTCATTTGCAATCCTTGGATGAGCTGGTTGAAGACTTTGGTTGGCCTGAGGAATTTGATATCGAGCAATTTCCTTAGGTGCACTTGTCTGAATTTCATCAGTGTTGGGGATGATTTCTTTAGCAATTTCCTCAGTAGGAATGATATCTTCAGTGGCTTTGAGCTTGATTGCTTCCTCAGGAGGTAATTTATCTCGCACAGGAGGTAATTGCTCTCTTTGGGAGCCATTAGTTTCATCGAACCGCACATCTACAGTTTCAACAACCTTGTTGTGATAGGTGTTGAAGACTCTGTAGGTGTGCGAGTCCTTTTCGTAACCAAGCATAAAACTCTCATGTGCTTTAGGTCCAAACTTTGAGCTATGGTGAGGATATCTAATCCAACATCTTGCACCGAAGACTTTGAAATAACTTGCATTGGGTTTCTTGTCAGTGAGGAGTTCATATGAGGTTTTCTTGAGGAATTTGTAAAGATATACCCGAATGATGATGTGGCAAGCAGTGTTGATTGCTTCAGGCCAGAAGCGACGAGGAGTCTGATATTCTTCAAGCATACTCCATGCCATTTCAACTAGAGTCATGTTCTTGCGTTCAACGACACCATTCTGTTGAGGAGTATAAGGAGCAAACAATTCATGAGTAATACCAAGTTCATCAAGATAATCATCAAGACCAGTGTTTTTGAATTCTGTCCCATTGTCACTCCTGATGTGTTTGATCTTGACGCCGAAGTTTGTCGAGGCCCTTGAGGAAAATCGTTTGAAGACTTCCTGCACTTCAATTTTATACAGAATGATATGTACCCAAGTGTATTGAGAATAGTCATCAACAATGACAAAGCCATATAAAGATGTTGCATCGGTTAGAGTGGCATAATGAGTAGGTCCAAACTGATCCATGTGAAGCAATTCAAACGGGTGAGTTGTAGTCATGATAGTCTTCGAGGGGTGTTTGGATCTAGTCATTTTTCCAGACTCACAAGCACCGTAGAGATGGCCCTTGAGGAATTTGACGGATTCGATGCCAATGACATGCTTTTTCTTCGCCAGCATGTGCAAATTCCTCATGCCTGCATGACCCAGACGATAATGCCATAACCAGCCTTCTGAGGTTTTTGCTAGTAAGCATGTGGCTAGTTGAGGACTTGTGGAAAAATCAACAATGTACAAATCTCCTCTCCTAAAGTCTTTGAAGACTTTGGATTTGTCAGATTCCATGATGACTACGCATCTGTATTTTCCAAAGATAACAACCATATCAAGATCACAAAGCATTGAGACTCACATGAGGCTAAACCCAAGGGATTCGACAAGCATGACTTTGTCCATGTGCCTGCCCTTGGAAATAGCCACTTTGCCAAGTCCAAGACCTTGATTTTACCTTTGTCAGCATAAGTGATTTGCTTCAATGGTGATGGAGTCAGTGGCATATTCATCAACAACCTTTTATCACCAGTCATGTGGTTTGGGCAACCACTGTCAAGAACCCACTCTGTATTCTTGGGTTTGTCATACTGGAGATGAATTAGTATAGGTTACCATCTCATATGCTTCACACTTGAAGAATATGATTTCAATTTCATCAGATAGGAATTTCATCATAAACAGTAAATTTGAGGACGTGTGAAATGCTATCATTTCATCAATTTTAGCTTGCGTCCAATCAAGCAATTTCCTCAGGTCTCCAGCAATTTCCTCAGGTCTCCAGCAAATTCTTCAGATGATGACTTTCATCTCGAGACCTGACCTGCAGAAGTGATTATTTCAGTTTCTTCACCACCCACATCTGAAGGGGTGGCATAGAGTTCATCATCCTGCGAGCCCCATATGAAAATGGAGGCATTGAAGGTAATGCACTTCTTTTCATAGTAGGGGGATTAGAGTACTCAAAAGAATATGCAGAGAAGTTCTTTGAGGATTTATGGATATAATGATTAGAGGAATAATGCTCATATTCATATCCCTTGTAATTTCCCTACATATCGGAAGCATTAGCACGAGTACGAGCATAGTATTGACCATTTGAGAATTTTGATCTTCTTGAAGACTTTGGTCCACCCGAGGAATTTGATCTGGGGTTCAAGTTCTTCACAGGAGCTGTCATGAGGACATTCACGTGAAGATTTTCCAAGCAACTTTTGGGGACCCAGATTTTCCTCGGGGGTGGTCCATTCCTGCATTTAGTTCTAACATATCAAGCAAATACTTCACGAGACTCATATTTGAGCATTTTTTAATTTGAGTCAATTGACTCATCAGAGGAATGGGATATTTCACATGCAAAGCCTGTTAGAGTGGATGGATCAAAGGGAGGTCCTTTAGCAGCAACCCATGAGGTTTTAGGGTACTGCTTAGGTTTCCAGTATGATCCATCGGATTTCAATTTCCTCTCAAGGCAGAGCCTTCTTTCCTCGGATTCCTGTTCAGAATCTGCTTTTTGAGCACATCGCAAAGGGTTTGATGCCCTTTCAGTCTTTTGTATATGTCTGTCACATACAATTACTTCAACCCTGCATTTTTGTCAATAGCATTTGTGGTTTCCTCAAGTGAAGAATTTGATATCACACGAACAGTTGAAGAATTTGTAGTGATAGAAGCATTTGATGATTCTGGTGAACAATTAGCAGTTTCACGTTCGATGCATTTCAAACATGGTAGAATGAATTCAACCTGAGCGGCACTGATCTGTTGAGCAAGCAATGAATCGTTTTCCATTCGATCATCATCATGAGACATCTTCAACTTCTCAAGATCAAGCTTACTTTGAAGAAATTCATAGGAAAGTTTCTCATGATCAGCCAAGAGTGTGTCATAACGATCTTGAAGACTATCAAATCTAGACTGAAAACTTTTTACATCTTTAGTGAGGACTGATACGTCTCCAACGTATCTATAATTTTTATTATCTTGTCAACTTTGGATGTTTTATATGCATGAATATGTTTTATATCTTTCTTGGGACTAACCTATTAACTCATTGCCAAGTGCCAGTTTCTGTTTTTACCGTGTTTTTGGCCCATTTTCAGACGGAGTCCAAATGGAATGAAACTTTACGATGATTTTTTTGGGACCAAAAGAGACCCCCGAAGCTTTGGGAGAAGGCCAGATGGGCCACGAGGGAGTCACAAGCCCTCATGCCGCCACCCCCCCCCCCCCCCCCGTGGTGGCGTGCAGGCTTGTGACCTCCTCGTGGGCCCAACTGACGCAATTCCACCGCCATAAATTCCTATAAATTCAGAAACCCCCAAAAAGAAACCTAGATCGGGAGTTCCGCCGCCGCAAGCCTCTGTAGCCACCAAAAACCAATCTAGAGCCCGTTCCGGCACCCTGCCGGAGGGGGAATCCATCTCCGATGGCTATCTTCATCATCCTGGCGATCTCCATGACAAGGAGGGAGTAGTTCTCCCTCGGGGCTGACGGTATGTACCAGTAGCTATGTGTTTGATCTATGTCTCTCTCGTGTTCTTGAGATGTCTTGATCTCGATGTACAATGGGCTTTGCTACTATAGTTGGATCTTATGGTGTTCTTCCCCCTCTCCTTCTTGTAATGAATTGAGTTTCCCCTTTGGAGTTATCTTATCGGATTGAATCTTTGAGAACACTTGATGTATGTCTTGCACGTGTCTATCTGCTGTGATCAACTTGCGGGTTTGTGACAATTGGGAACCTATGCATATGGGTTGGCACACGTGGATTCATGTGAGTACTTGATGTATGTTTTGGTGATCAACTTGCGGGTTCGTGACATTGGGAACCTATGCATAGGGGTTGGCACACGTTTTGACTCTCTGGTAGAAACTTTGGGGCACTCTTTGAAGTTCTATGTGTTGGTTGAATAGATGATTCTGAGATTATGTGATGCATATCGTATAATCATGCCCACAGATACTTGAGGTGACAATGGAGTATCTAGGTGACATTAGGGTCTTGGTTGATATGTATCTTAAGGTCTTATTCTAGTACGAACTCTATGATGGATCGAACGGAAAGAATAACTTCGTGTTATTTTACTATGGACTCTTGAATAGATCGATCAGAAAGAATAACTTTGTGGTGGTTTCGTACCCGACAATAATCTCTTCGTTTGTTCCCCGCTATTAGTGACTTTGGAGTGACTCTTTGTTGCATGTTGAGGGCTAGTTATATGATCCAATTATGTTATCATTGTTGAGAGAACTTCACTAGTGAAAGTATGAACCCTAGGCCTTGTTTCCACGCATTGCAATACCGTTCGTGCTCACTTTTACCATTTGTTATCTTGCTGTTTTTGTAATTTCAGATTACAAAAACCTATATCTACCATCCATATTGCACTTGTATCACCATCTCTTCGCCGAACTAGTGCACCTATACAACTTACCATTGTATTAGGTGTGTTGGGGATACAAGAGACTCTTTGTTATTTGGTTGCAGGGTTGCTTGAGAGAGACCATCTTCATCCTACGCCTTTCGTGGATTGATAAACCTTAGGTCACCCACTTGAGGGAAAATTGCTACTGTCCTACAACCCTCTGCACTTGGAGGCCCAACAACGTCTACAAGGAGAAGGTTGCATAGTAGACATCAAGGACTTGAGTACGATTCATTTCATCATTCAACACATCATCGCTTCTATCTAGCAGTTTTTGAACTTTTCAATGGCACTTTGTTGTTTAGTTGCAATGTTGGAAAGTTTACTATAACTTGGTTTTTTATAATCATCAGGTTCACAGTCACTAGAGTCAGAGCAGGAACTATCATTCGGTACCTTTGAACCTTTTGTCATGAAGCAATAGGTTGGAGCGAAGTCATCAGGATATTCATCAGTGTAGATAGTGTTGTCATTTTCTTCAAGGTTGAAGATTTACTTGTTGGTGAAGATTTGCCACACCAGACTATGAATCTTCTTCAGAACCTTCCTCTTCATCACATTCCTCAGATTCTTCCTCAGAATCCATTTCCTTGCCAATGAGTGACCGAGCCTTTCTGAAACCGGTCTTCTTGTGCGATGAGGACTTTGAGGATGAGGATTTTGAAGATTTCTTCTTTTTCTTCCAGTAATCAGAACTTTCATCCTTGTATTTCTTCTTCTTTGATTCGTTCACCCAGTGAGGACAGTCAGCTATGTAGTGACCAGATTTCTTACATTTGTGACAGGTTCTTTTCTTGCAGTCCTCAGATGAAGATTCTGATTTCCTCATATCTCTTCTTGAAGATTTACCAAACTGGCCACGCTTTGTAAACTTCTAGAATTTCCTCATGAGCATTGCAAGATCCTGTCCAAGTTCTTCAGGGTCACCGATGCTGCAATCTGAGTCTTCTTCTTCGGATGAGGAAATTGCTTTAGCCTTCAGCGCATGAGGTCTTGAGTAACTTGGTCCATACATATCTCTCTTTTCTTCCTGTTGGAATTCATGATTATTGAGTCTTTCAAGTATATCAACAGGATCAAGCATCTTATAGTCTCCTCTTTCTTGAATCATCAGGACCAGTGTATCAAATGATGGATCAAGAGATCTTAACAGTTTCTTCACAACTTCATGGTGAGTGATGTCTCGAGCTCCTAGTGCTTGCAGTTCATTTGAGATGTCAGTGAGGCGATCAAAGGTATCTTGGCAGCTTTCATTGTCAAGCCTCTTGAAGAGATTGAAGGGATTGCAAAGAACATCAACACGAGAGTCATGTTGAGTTGAAATTCCTTCATTGACTTTGGACAGCCTATCCCAGATAAGCTTAGTTGTGCCCAAAGCACTCACTCTGCCATACTGACCTTTGCTCAGATGGCCACAGATGATATTTTTTGCTTGAGAGTCAAGTTGGTTGAATTTCTTCACATCATCCACACAGATAGTAGCAATGATGGAGGGAATACCATGTTCCACAATATACTAGAGATCATTGTCAATAGCCTGAAGATGAATCTGCATCTTGGTCTTCCAGTAGGGAAAGTCCTTTCCTTCGAAGGTAGGACATCCTACAGTAACCTTGATCATACCTGCGGTCGACATAACTAAAACTCCAGGTGGTTAAACCAAAATCACATAGAACAAGGGAGTACCTTGCTCTGATACCAATTGGAAGTGTGTTATATCGACTAGAGGGGGGTGAATAGGCGATTTTTAGAATTTCATCGCTGAGGAAATTCTTTGTGAGGAAAGTCCTCAATGATAAATTAAGTGCATCGGAAGTAGTATAGGATTAGGTGTGCAAAAACTTCAATAGCAGATTATTATTGAGGATTATGAGATTCGGTTTGCACGGTTTGCAAGTACATAGTAAGCAAGTGATGTTATCTTAAGCGAAGAATTTGAGGTTGAGGAAATTCAGAGAAAGTCTTCACACAAATTCATCAAACAGTGCATATCATAGTCTTCAACATACAATTTGAGGAAATGAAAGAGTTGAAAAATACAACCCGTATCACGATGAAGACAGATGTTGATGACCGAGTTCCAACTGTTGTGACAGTTGTACGTCTGGTTTGGAGTAGCTTGATATTGAAATCAAAGGACACATAGTCCCGGGACACACAGTCCATACTGTATTCTCCTTGAGCTAAGGACACATAGTCCTCGCCCAACACTCGTGGTAAACCTTCAGGGCAGACTTCCAAACCCTCACAAACTCGGTCACCCGGCGATCCACAATTGACTGCTGGATGCTCTAGACCAAGACGCCTGCAGCGGCAACAAAAGTCCTTCCCTAGCGCTTAGGAATTCTTCTTGTTACTTCTCTGGTTTGCGTTGGTTTTTCCCTTGAAGAGGAAAGGGTGATGCAGCACAGGAGCAGTAAGTATTTCCCTCAGTTTGAGAACCAAGGTATCGATCGAGAAGGAGGGCCTCGTCAAGTCCAAAGTACCTGCGCAAAGACAAACAAGATTGCACCCAACGCTTCAAAGGGGTTGTCAATCCCTTCAAGATTGTTTGCAAAGTGAGATCTGAAGGCGGAAAGTGCAACGAAGTAAAAAGTGTAAGGCTGAAAATATGGTGTGGAGTAGACCCTGGGGGCCATAGTGTTCACTAGAGGCTTCTCTCATAATAGCAAATATCATGGTGGGTGAACAAATTACTGTCGAGCAATTGATAGAACCGCGCAAAGTCATGACGATATCTAAGGCAATGATCATACATATAGGCATCACGTCTAAGACAAGTAGACCGATACTTTCTTCATCTACTACTATTACTCCACACATCGACCGCTATCCAGCATGCATCTAGTGTATTGAGTTCATGACGAGCAGAGTAACGCCTTAAGCAAGATGACATGATGTAGAGGGATAATATCAACTCAATGATGAAAACCCCATCTTTTTATCCTTGATGGCAACAACATGATGCGTGCCTCGCTACCCCTTCTGTCACTGGGTGAGGTCACTGCACGGTATGAACCCAAAACCAAGCACTTCTCCCATTGCAAGAATCATAGATCTAGTTGGCCACACAAAACCCACAACTCGAAGAGAATTACAAGGATATGTAATCATGCATAAGAGAGATCAGAAGAAACTCAAATAGGATTCATAGATAATCTGATCATAAATCCACAATTCATCGGATCTCGACAAACACACCGTAAAAGAAGATTACATCGGATAGATCTCCATGAAGATCATGGAGAACTTTGTATTGAAGATCCAAGAGAGAGAAGAAGCCATCTAGTTACTAGATATGGACCCGTAGGTCTATGGTGAACTACTCACGCATCATCAGAGAGGTCATGGTGTTGATGAAGAAGCCCTCCGTGTCCGAATCCCCCCCTCCGGCAGGGCACCAGAACATGCCCCATATGGGATCTTGCGGAAACAGAAGCTTGCGGCGGCGGAAAAGTGATTTTGATGATCTCCTGATTTTTTTGGGATTTTTAGGGAATTTATAGGCGCAACCCCTAGGTCAGGGGGCGCTCAGGGGGGCCACAAGCATGGATGGCACGACCTCGCCCCCTGGCCGCGAGGTGGGGGCTTGTGGGGCCCCTGAGGCTCCCCTGCCTTGGCTCCCAAGCTCCCCGATCTTCTTCCGTTCCAGAAAAAATCTTTTCGGGGATTTTCTTCCGTTTGGACTCTGATTCAAAATCTCCTCTGAAAGGGGTCAAAAACATGGAAAAAACAGGAACTAGCACTTGTCATTGAGTTAATAAGTTAGTCCCAAAAAATATATAAAAGGCATGCAAAACATCCAAAGTTTGACAAGATAATAGCATGAAACCGTCAAAAATTATAGATACGTTGGAGACGTATCAAGCATCCTCAAGCTTAACTCCTGCTCGTCCTCGAGTAGGGAAGTGATAAAGAATGAATTTTTGATGTGGAATGCTACCTAGCATAGTTTTCCTTTGCAACTTCTTTCACGTGACATGAATGTTCAGATCCGTAAGATTCAAAACAATAGTTTTCTATTGACATGAAAACAATAATACTTCAAGCAAACTAGCAAAGTAATTATGAACTTTCAAAATAACAAGGCCAAAGAAAGTTATCCCTACAAAATCATATTGTCTGGCTATCCTCCATCATCCTCACAAAACTAATGTAAATCATGCACAACCCCGGTATTGGCCAAGTAATTGTTTTCGCACTCTTACTTTCTCAAACTTTTTATAACTATCACGCAATACATGAGCGCGAGCCATGGATATAGCACTATAGGTGGAATAGAGTGTGGTGGTGGTTGTGAGACAAAAAGGAGGAGACGGTCACACTGACTCGACGTATTAATAGGCTATGGAGATGCACATTAATAGATATCAATGTGAATGACTAGGGATTGCCATACAAAGGATGCACTAGAGCTATAAGTATGCGAAAGCTCAAAAGGAGAACTAGTGGGTGTGCATCCAACTTGCTTGCTCACGAAGACCTAGGGCAATTTTGAGGAAGCCCATCATTGGAATATACAAGCCAAGTTATATAATGAAGATTCCCACTAGCACATGGTGGTGACGAAGCAAGAAGCTCTCAATCATGAAGAACATGGTGCTATCATGAAGCACAAGTGTGGAAAATGATAGTAGCATTGTCCCTTCTCTCTTTTTCCCTCTTTTTTCATTTGGGATCTTAGGCCTCTCTTTTTTTCTTTTCTTTTCTCCCCCTTTTTTTGTTTTTGTTTTTGGGCTCTTTGGCCTCCTTTTTTCTTATTTCCTTACATGGGACAATGCTCTAATAATGATGATCATCACACTTTTATTTACTCGCACCTCAAAGATCACAATGATGATGACTCCATAGGAAATGCCTCCGGCAGTGTACCGGGACGTGCAACGATCTAGCATGGTGTATGACGTTGAAAACATCTCGCTACCTATCTTACGATCATGCAATGGCAATATGAGAGTGACGGCACAAGTCATGAGATGGAACGGTGGGAGTTGCATGGCAATATATCTCGGAATGGCTATGAAAATGCCATAGTAGGTAGATATGGTGGTTGTTTTGAGGAAAGAATTTGGTGGGTTTGTGCACCGGCGAGAATTGTGCGGCACTAGAAAGGCTAGCAATGGTGGAAGGTGAAAGTGCATCTATACCATGGGCTCACATTAGTCATGAAGAACTCACATACTTATTGCTAAAAAAAATTATTAGTAATTGAAACAAAATGCTAAACGCATTCTCCGAGGGGAAGGGTTGGTAGGTGTTAACCATCGCGCGATCCCGACCTCAACACAAAGGATGACAATCAATAGTTCAATCATGCTCCGACTTCCTAACATAGCGGTTCGCCATACGTGCATGCTACGGGAATCACTAAATTCAACACAAGTATCTCTAGATTCACAACACCCTACTAACATAACTCTCAATATTACCGAATCCACGTCTCAAAACTAATTTAGAGGAATCGAAACTTCTCTTTCTACTCAATGCACATGAAGATGGAGGTTTTTGCATCCTCTTTGGGTACCTATCACATTTGGGACTACTTTCATAGCATAAGCGAACTACCAAATCACACACCGCCGTGCTCTAAAAGATATAAGTGAAGCACACAGAGCAAAAGTATCTATCTCAAAAGATATAAGTGAAGCACTATGAGCATTCTAGCAAAAATCACGATGAGTACATGTCTCTCTCTCTCTCTCAAAAAGGTGTGCAGCAAGGATGGTTGTGACACAACAAAAGGAAAAGACTCCTATGATACAAGACGCTCCAAGCAAAAACACATATCATGTGGTGAATAAAAATATAGCTCCAAGTAATGTTACCGATGGATTGAAGACGAAAGAGGGGATGCCTTCCCGGGGCATCCCCAAGCTTAGGCTTTTTGGTGTCCTTGAATTTGGATTGGGATGCCTTGGGCATCCCCAAGCTTGAGCTCTTTCCACTCCTTATCTCTTTTTCCATGAGAACATCACCCAAAACTTGAAAACTTCACAACACAAAACTTAAACAGAAACTTGTGATAACATTAGTACAAGAAAACAAACTACCACTTCTTTTGGTACTGTAGCAAACTTGAATTCTATCTATATTGGTGTTGGGCTACTGTATTCTCACTT
Source organism: Hordeum vulgare subsp. vulgare (assembly GCF_904849725.1). Lineage (NCBI taxonomy): Eukaryota > Viridiplantae > Streptophyta > Magnoliopsida > Poales > Poaceae > Hordeum > Hordeum vulgare. Next base: position 144,709,469 of record NC_058518.1, on the reverse strand, counting down.
TTCCATGGCTAGTACCCCCCGATACTAACCATAGTTTCATCAAAACAAGCAACCAACTCAACAAAAACAGAATCTGTCAAAAATAGACCAGTCTGTAGCAATCTGTATACTTCGTATACTTCTGTTACCTCAAAAAATCTGAACAATTACGACGGCCTGGGAAAAAGCATATCAACCAGAAGCAAAAATAATCAACTCAAAAGCACTTTCTGAATAAAAATGAAAAATCATCTCGTGAGCGAAAAGTTTCTGTCTTTTCCAGCAGGATCAAACAACGATCACCAAGACTAGTCATAAAGGTTTTGCTTGGCTCAAACACAAAAAACACAATCACAACAGAATTATGATGGTGTGGACGCAGCAAAACAGAAAGAAAAAAGATAAATTCATTGGGTTGCCTCCCAACAAGCGCTATTGTTTAACGCCCTTAGCTAGGCATTGATAATTCAATGATGCTCACACAAAAGACAAGAATTGAAGCACAATGAGAGCATCATAGAACATGTGAAAATCACATCTAAGTCTAACATACTTCCTATGCATAGGCATTTTATAGGAAAACAGATTGTCAAGACAACCAATAGTTACCATATGCAAGGAAGAAGAAAGAGACAAAAGCAATCTCCACATAATGAGAGGTAATTGGGTTACATGAAAGTTTCTACCACAATATTTTCCTCTCTCAAAGCAATTACATGTGGGATCAAAATCAAATTCAACAATATAGCTATCACAAAGGATATTCTTTTCATGATCCACATGCATGCAAAGTTGAACTCTTAAAAAATAGTGGGATTATCATCAACTAAAGTCATGACTTCTCCAAACCAACTTTCAATATTATTACAAATATCATTGCAACAAGTAGTGGACATAGCAAAACTAGCATCCCCAAGCTTAGGGTTTTGCATATTTTTAGCATGATTTTCACTAATAGGATTTATAGTGAAACCATTGCAATCATGCTTTTCATTCAAGGAGCCCTCGTGAATCACTTCATAAATCTATTCATCACGATTTTCAGATTCAGGCATCTCAAGCAAAACTCCATAGAGAAAGTCAAGTGCACTCAACTCACTAGCAATTGGTTCCACATAAGTGGATCTCTTAAAGAGATTAGCAAGTGGGTGAGGATCCATATCAATAGATTTTCAGCAAGCTAAGATGCAAGCATATTGAAGGCACATAGCACTCAAGCAAAGGAAAGGCAAGTGAGAGAAAAAGGCGAACGAAAAAGGCAAACGAAAAAGGCAAATTGGTGAAGTGGGGGAGAGGAAAACGAGAGACAACTAGCAAACAAAGTAAATGCAAGAGATGAGTTTGCGACACCTACTTGGATGAGTTCTGACTTGATCTTCCTCCCCGGCAACGGCGCCAGAAATTCTTCTGCTACGGCAACAAAAGTCCTTCCCTGGCGCTTAGGAATTCTTCTTGTTACTTCTCTGGTTTGCGTCAGTTTTTCCCTTGAAGAGGAAAGGGTGATGCAGCACAGGAGCAGTAAGTATTTCCATCGGTTTGAGAACCAAGGTATCGATCCAGAAGGAGGGCCTCGTCAAGTCCAAAGTACATGCGCAAACACAAACAAGCTTGCACCCAACGCTTCAAAGGGGTTGTCAATCCCTTCAAGATTGTTTGCAAAGTGAGATCTGAAGGCGGAAAGTGCAACTAAGTAAAAAGTGTAAGGCTGAAAATATGGTGTGGACTAGACCCTGGGGGCCATAGTGTTCACTAGAGGCTTCTCTCATAATAGCAAATATCACGGTGGGTGAACAAATTACTGTCGAGCAATTGATAGAACCGCGCAAAGTCATGACGATATCTAAGGCAATGATCATACATATAGGCATCACGTCCGAGACAAGTAGACCGATACTTTCTGCATCTACTACTATTACTCCACACATCGATCGCTATCCAGCATGCATCTAGTGTATTGAGTTCATGACGAACAGAGTAACGCCTTAAGCAAGATGACACGATGTAGAGGGATAATCTCAAACCAATGATGAAAACCCCATCTTTTTACCCTTGATGGCAACAACATGATGCGTGCCTCGCTACCCCTTCTGTCACTGGGTGAGGTCACCGCACGGTATGAACCCAAAACCAAGCACTTCTCCCTTTGCAAGAAACATAGATCTAGTTGGTCACACAAAACGCACAACTCGAAGAGAATTACAAGGATATGTAATCATGCATAAGAGAGATTAGAAGAAACTCAAATAAGATTCATAGATAATCTGATCATAAATCCACAATTCATCGGATCTCGACAAACACACCGCAAAAGAAGATTACATCGAATAGATCTCCATGAAGATCATGGAGAACTTTGTATTGAAGATCCAAGAGAGAGAAAAAGCCATCTAGTTACTAGCTATGAACCCATAGGTCTATGGTGAACTACTCACGCATCATCGAAGAGGTCATGGTCTTGATGAAGAAGCCCTCCATGTCCGAATCCCCCCTCCGGCAGGGCAGCAAATCGTGCCCCAGATGGGATCTTGCGGAGACAGAAGCTTGCGGTGGCGGAAACGTGATTTTGATGATCTCCTGATATTTTTGGGATTTTTAGGGAATTTATAGGCACAACCCCTAGGTCAGGGGCGCTCAGGGGGCCCACAAGCCTGGATGGCGTGGCCTCCCCCTGGCGTAGGGTGGGGGCTTGTCGGGCCCCTGAGGCTCCCCTGCCTTGGCTCCCAAGCTCCCCGATCTTCTTCCGTTCCAGAAAAAATCTTTTCGGGGATTTTCTTTCGTTTGGACTCCGTTTCAAAATCTCCTATGAAAGGGGTCAAAAACATGGAAAAAACAGGAACTAGCACTTGGCACTGAGTTAATAAGTTAGTCCCAAAAATATATAAAAGGCATGCAAAACATCCAAAGTTTGACAAGATAATAGCATGAAACCATCAAAAATTATAGATACGTTGGAGACGTATCAGCACCTAACCGTCTGGAGGATGCACAGTCCTCAAAGGTAAAATGCTTCAGTTCCACACAGGAACAAATTCTTTAGTGGTGCTCAATCACTTGGTTTTTGGTTTGGGGTTTGGTGTTTGGGGTATTTCCTCCCTTGAATATTTTCTCTCGAAGACTCTGAGGAAATTGGGTTGCTCTAAATGACAAGTGTGAGTTTCTCTCGGAGGTGCCAACCAGCCAGTGGTTGTGGGGGGGGGGGCTATTTATAGCCTGGGAGCATCCCGACATGATTTGACATAAATGCCCTTAAATAATGTGACCGTTGGGTGGATAAGATCAGTGAGGTGGCGCGTGTCGCGGCAACGGTCGGAACTTTCAACTGTGAAAGTCCTCATGTCTCTCATATTACTCACTTCGAGGCTTTGGTAGATTTAGGCTTGGGTTGAGCATCATGAGGAAATTCATTCCGTAGTATTACCTCGACCCCCTTTAACAGTACGGTGTTCCTATGACTCAAGAGTGAAGAAAATGAAACAGAAAGAGTAAGTCTTCACGCTTCAAAGTCTTCAGAGTATTTTTCTTCAGGACACACCAAATTCCTCATCTTCAATATCTTCATGAGGAATATCAATTTCATCGCAATTTCTTCGCGATCAAAGTCTTCAAGGCAATACCAAAGTCTTCAGCCGAAGACATACATTTTTAGGGGTCGATATTCATCGTATAACTCAAACTCCTCAGCAACTTATAGAGCCTATGTACACTTACAAACATATTAGCCTCTTAACCTATAAGTCTTCAAACCACCAAAATTACTAAGGGCACTAGATGCACTTACACTTCTCCACCTAAAAAGGAGACAACAACACCTCAAGTTCCTAGTGTGCTAGCGCCCAACCCAGCAAAGAACACCCGAAGGAAAACTAGGCTAGCCCCCAATCCAACTGAGAACACCAGAAGCAAGAAACTGAAGTTCTAGTTCTTGTTGTGCCCCAATATCATTTTGTGTGTCCTGTAGAACTACTAGGTGACTTGATGAACTTTTTTGAAGTTATTGAAGTATTGTGTGTTTGAACTTGTTGAAGTACTGTGTGTTTGAACTTGATGAAAGTATTGTGTGTTTGAACTAGTTTAAAGTTTTTGAACTACTGTGATGTCATGTTGAACTCGTTTCAAATTGTGGAATTTGATGCATGTGATGCTTACCAATATGTAATAAGTTGTGCCAAATATGGTCATATCCCTAGTCAGCTACCAATATGTACCAAATTGTCATCGAGGATGACAATTTGGTCATCTGCCTAGTCATCTACCTATATATACCAAATTGTCGTCGAGGACGACAATTTGGTCATGTCCCTAGTCATCTACCAATATGTACCAAATTGTCATCGAGGACGACAATTTGGTTATCTCCCTAGTCATCTACCAATATGTACCAAATTGTCGTCGATGAAGACAATTTGGTCATCTACCTAGGTCATCTAACAATATGAACCAAATTAATTTCATCATCCTACAACAAATCCAGCAAATCAAATTCATGTAATTCACAAACTGCATTACATTAAGTTTGGTACATTAGAGAGTGCATCTCATCCACAAACTATTACCACCAAACCAAATTCATTTAATCCACTACAGCAAACATACTTGGTTCACGTACTCGCTTTAAAATGCCACAAGGACAAGACATACAACAAATCCAGCAAACAACACTGCCCAAACATTGAACATCTCATCTCTCTCCTTCAGTTTCTTCTTGAAAGCACGATTCTTCTTTGCCAGCTCTATATTTCCCCTCTGCAATTTGTGAGACTTGATCCAGTTGTGTTCAACCTCTACATGTAGATGGTCAAATGCAAGGGCCACACGCACTGGAGGAGGAGGGTCAACCAAAACCACCCACTTACAATCATCTAGTAACTTGTTACATCAAAAAAGAACAACAAATTTAGATATTTGACATTAGCGGGAACCTAATCAGAAACAAATTGACAATATTAGTTGATTACATCAAGTGGGCATCCTAAAAAACAACGACCAGTGCTAGCCCCCCCCCCCCAAGCCACCCAGCGAGCAGGAACTAGCCCATGACCAGGGCATCGATGCTTGGACCTCGATTCCAAGGAGGAAAAGGATTCATTCGGGTGATGGTACTCCGAGACAAGCTCGACAATCCCCATCCCATCAACCTAAATCAAAAAAGAGCAAAAAAAATCCCAAATTAGAGAACCCCTAGAATGATATTGGGGTCGAATCCAAATGGAGTGCTTCACTTACCTCGGCATCCAAACCATTCGCGATCGATGAGTTCGAGGACCGAAAGCTCGTCGTCCGCATCTTCTCCTCCAATCCAGTCCTCTCCCGCGCCTCTCGATGTGTTCTTGACGAGCGGCTCTGTCTGTTTTCCTATGTGAGCTCGAGGAGGGCGAAGCGGTAAGGGGGCAATGGCATCAGGGGCAAAATTGTTCAAATTGGAGCGTCGTTTATGGTCAAACAGCGCTGACCAAGCAAAAACGAAAGAAGTGCAAAGTGACTTGGACAAAACACGTGAGTTTTTGAAAGTAGGGGTAAAGCAGACGAGTGGGACGCAACTAAAGACATAATCTAATTGTCCCAAAAAATGTTCATTAAAATTTATAAAATGTTTATAACTAATAGAAATATGTTCATCAAAATCAAAAAATGTTCATGTTTCTGAATTAGTGAAATTGTGATCATTTTTCTAAATTAGTGAACAATGTTTGACACTTTAATCCTTTTGTGAAATGTCAACTTAAAAAACAGAAAAAAAAAATACAACAAAATAAACGAGAAAAACAATCAAGGAGCATCGCCCCGCCCTCGACCGGCCAAAGTTTGAGAGTGGGCACCAAGTTGGGTGCGCGCTTCACCTTTTCCTTCACGGAGAATAGGAGCTCCCGGAAGACGAAATCACTAGTTAAGGAGCACTCATTGCCAATGTCACATTCACCTCCCCGTTTTTTGACAAGTGTCGCACTGTGTGTGCTCCACTTGTCGCAAGGTGGGAGTTTTCCCTTTTTCGTACATTCCGTTATTCAAAACCTATTATCTCTCAAATTGTATATTCAAATCTTAAACCGTTTTCACTGTTGAATTCATCATGTTGAGATCTTCAAAACTAGATCCCATGTTGATAGGTATAGACTAACTTTTTTTCATGAGAAAACCAAAAGAAAGAATCCGAATCAGGAGCACGTTTTTTCCTTTCGACAGGCACGATTGTGCTCCTCCCAGAAGCAAATCTATGCCTCTCGTGATAGATAAAAACACGCTTTTTATCTATTATTAGAGGAAAATTCATGCCTCCATGAGAAGTAAACCGTGTCTCTCTATGTTTTTTTTCTTTCCGAGAGGCACAGTTGTGCCTCTCACAGATCAAATTCGTGCCTCTACGAGAAGTAAATCCACGCCCCTCACGGAAGCAACCCGTGCATCCGCAAGAAGTAAATTCGTGCCTCTCGCGGAAGCAAATCTGTACCTCCACGAGAAGTAAATGCGTGCCTTTCACGGAAGAAGAAAAATGTTTATTCCCGTCAAAAAAAATAAAAAAAAATGCTTTTGGTCCAAAACCTAAGAAAAATCGGGGGAAAGTAAAGAACCGAAGGAGCGTCCAGACTGTAACACGTGACGACAGTTAAGAACGCATCAAATGATGCGCTCTTAGTCCACCCTCAAGTGACCCTTGGGGAGGCTTCCGAAGGTGCGCTTGGGAAGAAGGTCCCTGCGCCAAATAGGCAGGAAACCCGCACACCCACCACCCCGGACGTGGTTTTGGTCCAGCCCATGTACGGAGATGGATGCCCCTGGATTTTACATTTCGTTGTGTTTTTGCTTCATTTTTCTTGTTTAAAATAATGCAGGATTTTTAAAAAAGTTCCCAATTTTGGAAAATAGCGAAATTCGAAATAAATTGCTAGAAAAATCCTAAAATGTTTGTGATTTTGTAGAACATTCTTGAAATTATAAAATGTTTTTGGATCCAAAAAGTGTTCGTGATTTTGATTTTTTGCATATTTAAAAAATGTTCACGATTTTGGAAAAATATTTGGGTAATTTCAAAAATTTCATATATGAAAAAATGTTTTTGAATTTAAAAAATGTTCATGAATTCAAAAAACTTTCATGATTTTTTAAAAAATTCGCTAATTTCAATATTATTCCCCAAATATAAAAAATATTCGTGATTTCATAAAAGATCATGATTTTTTTGCACATCTTCAAAAATTCATAAAAACACGAATTTTAAAAACTTTTGTTGACTAAAATAAAGTTTAATGATTTAATAAAAAATCGTGAGTTTCAAAAAAATGTTCACAATTTGAAAAATTGTTCACTATTTCAACAAATGCTCGTGACTTTAACAAAAATGTTCACATTTTTAAAAATTCTTCACGATTTCAAAAAAGGTATTCAAGGTTACCAACGATGTTCATGAATTTGAATGATCTTTGAAAAATGGAAAAAGGAAAGTAAAAAATAAAAGAAAAAAACAGAAAAGGAAAAAATGAACATGATCAAAGAAAAAAACAAAGAAAACAATACAAAAGAAACTGGTCGTGGAACCTTTCCAAAACCGATGGGAAAAAACTAACTAATTCGGCACATACATTGGATCTATGCGCCAAATAAGAGCCGTGCACATAATGCTAGGAGCAGCAGGAATTTGAGAAATCTAGGGAAATAAATCTGCACTATGTTACAGGCCAGGGGTGCCTCACCTTGTCAGTTATCGTCCCAAGTAGGCCGGTTCGAGGCCCCCTAGGTTGGTTTCACCCTGAGCCATCAGCCTTGTCCATGGGCCTCGTAGGAGAAGACTCAAGCCTTGCCTTTCAAGAGAACGAAGACGAAGTCCTGGAAGACTCCCCTCCACCAACGTTGCCGACTAGGTTGTGTATCCCTATATCTTATTTAAGTCGGGGCCGAGCTAGTCCATCATCATACAATCCTTCGGTTATACCTGTACTTAGTACACCCCAATCAAAATATATACATGACAAGAGTAAGATTTTAAAATCTATCCGAAGGCATCAACCTTGATAAAAATCATCTCTTGTTTCCCCTCCGACCTAATCACCACGACGAGATAACCTGCCAAGGGATATATCGAAATCATCTCCGAGAATGATGGCCCATGCAGGCCCGCGCGGTGAGATGTCTGATGAGATCTTCAATGGACGCTGATGCGATCGTCTTTGCCGTGATCTCGTTCGTGGCCGCATCAGCCACTTTGTTGCTTTTACCTTGTATTGAACTCAATTGTGCAACTGTAACAAGTAATTTAACCAACAATTTATGTTGAATACCTTTAGTTAATTTTTATTCTTGTATATATTTCAAAGCATGCTGGCATGTCCTCATAACTGAAGTAACAGGAAAGTAGTGTCTCCACTTCTTTAAAACTTCTAGAATAGTTAGAGCTTCCTTGTCATATATGGACCAAGCAGTGGCTTTTGGACCAATAGTTTTTGCTCATGAAAACAATGGATTGCATTAATACTGCTCATATGCCATATCCAGTCATAGTGATTTTCAGAAGTTCAAAGGCTTGTTGTTGCTCTTGTGTCCACATAAAATCGTATTCTTTCAGTGCTTGATACAGGGGCTTGCAGATAATAGCCTGCAAGACCAATGAAGCTACTGAGTTGTGTGACACTTGCAGGTGTTGGCCAACCTGCAATAGCCTGTAACTTAGGCCCTGTTCGGAGTCCCTCGCTCCACAGGCAGGCGGAGTGGCTGTTTCCTCGCTCCGCAGTTTCCGGGAGTTGGTGGATAGCCAAACAGGGTCTTAGAAGGGTTTGTAGCAACTCCATTTGCAGTAATAGTGTTTAACTTAGAAGGGTCTGTAGCAACTGCATTTACGGTAATAATGTGCCCCAGGTTGTCCACTTGCTTTTGGCCAAAAGTGCATTTGGACATCTTTGCGCAGAGCTGTTTGAGTTTCAAATACCGCTCTCAAGTGTTCAGTGTGCTCTTTAGAGAGCTATGTATGGGCAACTGGAGTTTGGGGGCGTAGAAACAAGCAAGCATGCTACCATGACGAGTGCTTAAGCTTTTATCTATTTCGTTTTGAACACTTCAATGGCAAGTCGTCAAAATCAGTAACGGCCCCATCAAAAATATTTTCACACCCAACGGCCCATGTAGGATGTCAGCAGCAGTGCAAGCAAGAAAACCATATGAGCAGATTTCGCTCTTAAAGAAGAAAGAGAGGACATGCAGCTCTATTCCGCAGGTACAACACAAGTGCACATCGATAGTTATTCCATGAGGACATTACAGATTCGACATTCTTTGTAAGTGGGAAAATCCCCAACCCGGATTCCTAGAGCTGCCAGAGTTTAGATTGGATCCATGTTAACTTGTTCATGCCTCTTGTAGATCGCCAGGCGTCGCAGCAGTCTACTGATTGAGTCTATAGCCTCTTCCTCTGAAGGCACTAGGGCCAGTGTTAGCTTGCCGGGCTAGAGAGTTTGCCTGCACGCCCAACCTGAATCGAGCAACAATCTTGTGTCTGTGCAAGTGCAGCAGGTTAAGGAACTAACGAGCATATATCACTGGGAATGAAGTGACAATATAATAAAAGCTGCACTAAACAATGTTGGTAGGTACTCCATCTGTAAACAAATATAAGACGTATTAGAGACTTGTGGCAAGTCTCTAAAACGTCTTATATTTGTTTACAGAGGTAGTAACTATGATTGAGAGAAAAATGCTCCATTAACCATAAGGATACACCCACATAGGAGTCTTGAGGTAGTTCTTTCCGCTAGCAAGCGGATGCAACACTGTAAAGAAGTAGTATAGATGTCCAACCAGAATGCCCAAAAGGCCAGGCAATATTGGAGAGCCAAATATCACATCCAATCCAAGCATAGCCCATGGTAGATAAAATGACTGCACAAATAGTAAGTACATTTACGACATGAGTATATATTCAATCTAGGGCAGTTCTGTGACACGGTCAAGCACTTAATAATAGTATGAGAACAAGGCATTACCCTCAATTGGACGAGGCCATACATGCTTATCTGAGAGTTTGGGTACTCTCGGCTCCAGACATAAAGAAGCATGCTAACCATAGGAATACCCAATAAATAAGTCTCGAGATAAGGAATAGCAGACAGTACCTGAACCAATCAAGATAGAAATAAATTTAACTCCTAAGAAGTTTGACTCATTTGTTTGCAACACGTAATAAGTAGGAGTGCTACTAACCAGTAACGAGACTGCACCAAATATCATCATCCACAAGAAATCTGCTGTCCGCTTCTCAAATGAACCCTTCTCCAACTGCACACCATATCTTGCTCTACATGCCAACATACATAAGCAATTTCAACCAACAGCTGCCAATTTATCTTTATGATGTTCTGAAAGTAACCGTGTTTCTGACAAGACTTACATCATGAGAAGGCGAATACCAAAGTTGATGGAGAACTTGCCCAGGAAAAAGAAGCTTGTAAATAGCCTCCATATCTGCATGGTCCAAAATTGAAGATTACTGTACAATCTCGAAGCGGGATCATAATGCACTTGTTACAAATAACTAATGAGAGAGAGAGAGAGAGAGAGAGAGAGAGAGAGGGAGAGAGAGAGATGCAGAGATGCTAACCTGAAAACTCTTGAACACATGGGGATAAGATAAAATAAGAAGGCCTGGGTTTAGTATCTGGAGCTGAACCAGCACTGTGGTAAAGAAACACAATGTCCCATATGCCTTGCTTATTGGTGGAAGCGAATTGTAGTACCTGAAACAGGAAAGTAAGTCCTCAATTTTCCGTACCACAGAAAAAAAATGAATAGCTCATCCACTGCAATAATGATCAAGAATTCACTAAATAAATGATACCTACTAACCTATTTCCCTCAACATGACACCATGAATGGGAGAACCCATCCCAACATGCAACCATCCATGGGAAAATGTTTAGCCATTTCCTTTCTATTATGCTACTTATACCCAACATTTTTTTAACTACTCCCTCCGTCCTAAAATAAGTGACTCAAAAATGACTCAATTTTACACTAAATTAGTGTAAAATTGAGTCATTTTTGAGTCACTTATTTTAGGACGGAGGGAGTACTACACAATAATCAAATACAATGAAGTACATATATTTCAGTTTCAGTTCTCGTATTATTAATTAAAAAATCATGTTCTATATTACCAAATCTCATTGAAATATATTGCAACCGATTCCCGCAGCAACGCGCTGGATATCATCTCTAATTTCTTATTAAAAGTGAACCACAAAGCTAGACCGCAGCTGCTGAAGTGAAGAATTTTATATTCTCGTCTGTTCATATTAGACCTCTCTAAACTATTTTTAATGCCAGTGGATAGTTCATCCAGTACAATCATGATTCAGTACTTGTGATGTACATAACAGAAGACATTAAGTTACACATCAAAAGTATTTATCACAAAGGAACAAACTGCAGAATTTTGCAAATAGAACTTCAAAGGTGCCAAGCTGAGCTCAAATTTTGCCATATCCAAATCTCAGTTCTCAGTTAACAAATCTAGATACCAATCTTTTAAGCAAAGACAGTCATAGTGAATGAAAAACATACAAAATTAGTTCAACATTTCAAAATTATATGGGGTAAGCCAACAAAACACAAGTAAATCTATATAGGAAAATATAAACACAGCAATGCCCTTACGGCAAGAGAACTAATTGGTTCCAATCTGAGCTCAAAATTTGCCATATCCAAATATCAGTTCTCAGTTAACAAATCTATATAGCAATCTTTTAAGCAAAGACAGTCATAGTGAATGAAAAACATATAAAATTAGTTCAACATTTCAAAATTATACCAAAAGTGACTTCTGTCCAAATGTGAATCCTGAAAACTTCCAACACGGATACTTTCAATCATTTTTGGCTCTTAACGGCCAGAACCTGATTGTATTGCAAGCATGTTGCAATGAGTCTATAGTAGGTTCCCAACAAATAGGCACAAAAGGTAATACCTCAATTCTTTTAACTTATTTTGGATATCAAGATGGTCTCACGTGCAACCTTTGACGGATACCTTCTCCACTTGTATGTGAGCAGAAGTTACTAAATCTGACGTAATGATTTTTTTAGCATTTCTTAACCCGTCTAGAAATTAATGTTGTACAAGAAATCTAGATATTATTTTCTAGGACGTTAGTATCCAATGTTTCACATTTTTCACTGCAAGAAGGCTATTCAACTGTACTAGCCATGGAACATTTTAAATATTGAAGACTGCAAAATTCCGGAATACTGTGGTTGGTGCTACTCAGGAACCATGCCCTCCAGAACCAAAATTAACAAACCAAGAGAAACTTATGGCCAACTACACAGACGTCAGTGTACGTGGGCATCAGCCTCCCATGAACCTTCCCAAAACAAAACATCAGCATAAATAACTGAGCATCTGAGAGAACTGTTGTTCATGAGAACTACAAATTAGTTATTGAAACAACAAGCTTATAAACCAATGTGTTCCTTCCAATTGGTGCTAAGCTCCAGAACTACGGCCTAGCCGCTTACGGATCTCACAGCCCACAACAATCAATTGGTAGAACCACCAATTCAGGGCTCGGTTATCCTGAAACAGAAAAGGGGGCCATGACCTCCTGCTCCGGTATGAAAGACGAGCTCCCACTGTTGCCCATACATGTCACAAACTCACAAGGATAATCTCTTATATATACCCAGTGGCGAAGGCAAGAATAAATTTTAGGTGTGGCGAAATTTATGAAGGAGAAAACCATGTACAATATAGCAATGCATGAGTTTACTAAAATACTAACTAGGTATGTATTATTTTGTGTTCGGCAAGTACAACCAAAACCCAATACTAACCAAGTAGTTTCAACAACGTTCGGTGGGTGCTAACAAAATTTGTTCCAAAACAAGTTCAATTCCAATTATGTATCTTCCATATGTACCCCTCTATAAAGAAATATAAGAGCGTTTAGATCATGTATTCGTGTACAAACGTCTTATATTTCTTTACAGAGGGAGTACTTGCCCTCCCTCTTCAACGTTTTCTGCACACTAGCCCAGTCGCCCTCGCATCCTTGCTGTCTAGCCCGACTCACCGGCCGGCCAGCGGTCTCTATGCTCGCTGCTGTTGTGTTCCCTGCCGCATCCGCACATGATCACAATTGTTTCGACTTTTTGGGATTTTGTAACTGGCGTCAGATCATGTATTCGTGTGCTTAGTTCATTTGTGGGATCAAGTCATAACTCGCAAACCCAGTGATCGATGCATCAGGCCGTCCGCAGCAACAAGGCCTAACGCGCAATGAAACTAATCGGTTCAAAGTTTACATGTACTAGTATGTAATGTATACTAGGTGTATTGGCAGAAAGATTTAGGTATGGCAGCTGCCAAACCATGCCAGATACAGTACTAGCTGTGTGCAACACTACAGAAAGAAGCAGATCAGACCAACGAAATAACACAAAACGAACAGCGCTAACTCTCCAAGGTAGTCCCAATCCCGGACCCTTGGAACCCAACTAACACAACTAAATTCGTCACAAAAACATTTAATAACCTCACTAAAATACACTAGAGCGTGCCCCGCCGCACCCGCCCCCTCGCTCCCTTGCAACGCCAGCACAGTCCCATCCAATTAGCTCAAGCATGCGAAAATAGAGTACAATCCGAACAATACTACTCCAGTTTCTCCGTCAATCGCCCCACCCAAACCATCGATCCCAATAAGAATAACCGCATCTGTGCCTAGGAATTTGGGAATTGAGCAAAAGACGATGCGAAATTCCTGTATGATTCGAGAGGACTCACTCTCCGGGTGAAGACATCTCGTCGCTTGGGGGAGGGGCGATGGATTCGGAATTTCGGATGTTCTAAGTCTCGGCCTCTCTCGGGTCTCGTCGTCGGTTTCGTGCTCGCTTGGGCTGGGCGGACAAGTAGAATAAACTGGTAGTCGCTTGGCGAGACTTCCAGAGGGGGAAAAACCAGATGCACCGTCGGATCCATGATCGGACGCATGCGGGTGGTTCGGACACGTACGCGTAGGCTCTATGGCGCACGCCATTGGCCGGGGACGTGGCGAGGAACTACGAGCCGTTGGATTTATCGGACCTGGCGGTGGACGGTGGTAGGGAGAGTCTCACTCCTATTTTTTGAGGAAAAGGAGAGTCTTTACTTTTAGAAAATAAAAGTGTGTACTCCCTCCGTCCAGGTGTATAGGGCATGCGCGTTGTTCTAGGTCGTTAATTTAACTATTTAAATATATATTATATGTAATAAATAATATACCATTAGATTCATGTGAGGGTGTAGTTTCTGAATATGTAATTTTTATCACATATAATATATATTTAGCTAGTTAAATTGACAACCTAGAACTACGCGCATGCCTTATACACTTGGACGGAGGTAGTATGTTGTTTTGTCGGTACTCCATCATTAATGTAAATATTTACCTAATAATAAAGCTGTCATCGTTTTTGTTCACTTACGGTTGGAGTGATTTTGCAAAATGCCCTTATGGTATTAAGTAAATTAACTTGCAATCCACTAAATAAGTGAAAAAAATGTTATGTATTGCCCTGTCCCACCTGTGGACACGTTTGACAAAAAAAACACTCCCGAGTCGAGCAATCGCGCCTCCCACCTCACCTGGATCCGCCGTCGGCCCACATCCTCCGTCGTGTCGTCCTCCCCGCACTATGGCATGTCTCCTCTCCGCTACACCCTCCTCCCCGCACTGTGGTCTGACTTCTCTCGGCCGCGCCCTCCTTCCCATGATGTCTGAGTCCATCGCGCGTGGTTCGCCGACACCGACGGGCAAGCCACCGCGATCCGGGCCCATGCCAGCCGGCTCGAGCGAGCGCCACCGACCGCGACGAGATGCTCAACACGATGCGGAGGTTTCAGCTGCGGCCACCACGCTCTATGCCTCGTGAGGGAGTCCGGGATTAAGGGAGTCCTCGGGCCACTTATCCGTTCTTGTGGGTCGGACTCCTAGGCCGTTTGACCATCATTGGAGATACTAAAATCAAGATGGACTCTTCCGAAGACTTGGCGTGCAATCCAAGGCAACGTGGTGATGTGCATATTCCTTTCCTTAATGTAACTGTTGTTGTAGCACCCCTGGTATCTATATAAACCAGGGGGTCGTAGTTCATGGGAGGATTAAGCTCATTACGATTAGGGTCTCAAACCACAACATTCAATCTTGAAGTAGATCAACTTTGTACTTTGTGCTACTACATCAATACAATAAAAGCAGGACGTAGGGTTTTACCTCCATCAAAAGGGCCCGAACCTGGGTAAACATTGTCTCTTTCGTCCCTTGTTATCCATCGATCCAAGGTCCATAGTTCGGACCCCCTACTCGAAATTAGCTGATTTTGACACCGACATTGGTGCTTTCATTGAGAGCCCGATGTGGAACTACGGAAGGATCAATGGCCCGTCTCATCATCGACGATGACATCCGTGTTGGGAACGTTTTCGTCCCTGGGCAGATCTTCGCGTTCGACTCATCGTGGTGCATGCCAAATTCCACTGGTTGCTTAGATCGGATCGAAAGCCTGGACCCCGTTCAGGAGATCGGGTTAGGCAATTTAGAGTTCGTCATCGATTCCTGGGGAGACCTTATTCTGACAACGCCTTTTACCCTCGACGCCTCGACATCGGAGGAGGCGGATCTCGCCCTCGAGATGACTCTCGACTAGGCTCCGGCCTTGAGGCCCGATCCAGATGCCTTATGCAGATCATCTTTGGGTGAACGCAGCTCTGTCACGACTCCAAATATTCTGACAACAACGGCACCTCGGGTTAGCCCCATGGACTCCGAAAATGTGGACGCCGTGAATGTTACGGAATTAGACGAGTTGCTAGGTCGAATTCAGAACATGGGAGTATCCCACGACCAACCATCGATATACGACCAGATCGGGATCAGACCCGATGACAGGGAAATCCATATCCCACCTATCACGCACTTGATTGCCACCATTGAGAGACCAGCGGAAGGTTTGCCCTCTCGGTCATCGGAACTCAAAATCGTCTATATCTCGGTATCCAGTAACCTAGACTCTCTAGGTAGTCTGGTAATCGAATTACGCCCTGAACTCAATTCGAGGCATGGGCAGTCGTGTCCAGCCAGCCGTCCAGGCCCTGAACCCAGTGCTTCATACTCTTCAATAATTTCAGACACAATTGACAACACGAAAGACGCGTGTTCTGTTGAAACACCAAAATTTTTCCCACCCACCTCCCAATCTAGGCGCCATGTGAGCACCTTAGAAAAGCCTAGCATGCGGGACCTCCACTGCGTCCGGCAAAAGCTAGAGGAAAGAATCCAACACTTTTGGGCTAGATTTCTCATGACAATAAACCAGATACGGGACTGCAGCGGCGAGGAAACTATAGACATATTCCGGAGCAATTGATAAAAAAGAAAGGATATGGGCCCGCGTGAGTAGAGAACAAAAGATATCTATTCTAGTTCTATCATCAAAGGTTTATTTCTATAGTATAAGATAAGAAAAACAAATCATAACTGTCACGAGAAGGCAATCCTAAATGCCCTCGCCCGCCGCCGCGTACAAGGCCTTACCGAGCTTTCTACATTGATACACAAATATTGTGCAATGGAAAGTACTTGGCAGTCTCAACAATTGCAAGTGGAATCAATCCATATAGAGCAGCCGAGAGAAGCTCAAAGGAAGAACGCGCCCCAACAACGATCGATCGATCGTGGGCCCTCGGGGAAGAAGAACAAGCCCCTTGATGAATCCCAAACCGTAGTTGATAAACTATTGGACAACCCATGCCCTATACATGCCGCATTACCCAACACTAGCCCGACTCACATCCTTCGAGCTTGTTGGGTCATCAGGAAGGTGGCCAAAAGCGGAGAGGTTATCCTCGGGACCCAACCACTACAAAAGCGTTCATCCGAACTGCAACACAACAGTGTCGACGTACTCACAATTTACGATACTTTCTCCTCAAATAATCAAAGAAAAAGAGCTCTTTGAGAAACCGACCTGGTATTCCTGGTGGTAGCAACAAACTCTTGGACAAACATGCTTATAACCTTTACTGAGGAGGACCAGCCTGGAATACATTCTACCGTACACCTCCCACACTAGTCCTCAATCCCATTATAGATGGTTTCAAACTATCCAAGGTACTAATGGATGGCAACAACGGCTTAAACCTCATTTATGAGGATACTTTGGATAAAATGCAGTTCGATAGATCCCGCGTCGAACGAAGTAGCACAACCTTTCGAGGAATCGTCCCCGAAAGAGAAGCGCGATGCACATGCCAAGTCTCCCTTGAAGTAGTATTCGACACCTATGAGAATTACAGGTCCAAAGAACTCATCTTTCATATTATACCATTTAAAAGGGGCTATCACGCTCTTTTGGGACGGAGGCCTTCACCAGATTTCAAGCCATACTGCATTATGGGTACATGAAACTCAAAATGCCCGGACCCAACACTGTCATTACCCTCAAAAGTGACCCGGATAGGGTCTGCACGCGAGAATAAAACTGCAACGCTCGCCCTCTAGGCACTTTCAGAAGCCCTTGCGGCTGAAGAGCTCACCAAACTACTATCGGTGGTCAACAAGGATGATGTAACTCTTAGCAAGAGAGCCAAGGCCACATCCTTCAAACCCGCTAACGAAATAGACAAATTTCAAGTACATCCGACAGATCCCAATAAAATAGCGTCCATCAGAGCACAACTCGACCATGCGGTTGATGAAGCATTGCGCACATTCTTATGAGAAAATTGGGATATATTCGCCTGGCACCCTTCAGAGATGCCAGCAATCCCACAAAAACTGGTCGAGCACAACTTGAACATAATTTATGGCTTCAAACCCGTCAAATACACATTACGTCGCTTCTCCGAGCCCAAGTGTCAAGCCATGGGTACCGAACTAGCAAAATTGCTCGAATCCGGATTCATTCGATACATCAAACACCCCGAGTGGTTGGCAAATTTGGTCATGGTTCCAAAGAAGGACAAATCCTGGCGGCTATTCGTCGATTTCAAAGATCTCAATCCTAAGGATCCATTTACTCTACCTCGCATAGGAAAAATCATTGATGCCACAGCCATACACGACTCACTATGTTTCCTTGACACTTACTCCACATACCATCAAATAAAGATGAAGGAATCCCATCACGGCGCAACTGCTTTCATCGCTCCCTACGGGCCATTATGCTTCAACATAATGCCCTTTGGGTTAAAAAAATGCAGGTGCCACATATGAACACATGATTCAGACATGCCTAGAAAAATAAATCGGCAAGACAATCTAGGCATACGTGGATGACGTGGTCATCAAGACTAAACACGTCAGTGAGCTGGTGGACGACCTCCAACAAACCTTTGACAATCTCCGGAAATATGACTTATGGCTCAATCCGGAGAAATGTGTCTTCGGCATTCCCGCAGGCTTACTGCTCGGTTTCATCATCCCCCATAGAGGAATAGAGGCCGATCCGACAAAGGTTCGGGCTCTATCCCAGCTGGCGATCCAAACAAAGTTAAAACACATACAAAAACTAGCGAGCTATGTGGCGGCTTTAAGCCGTTTCATTTCTCGCCTCGGCAAAAAGGCACTACCACTCTATCGACTGCTTAAGCGAACCAAAAACTTTGAGTGGACCAAAGAAGCAACAACATCCCTGGAGGAAACTAAAACACTGCTAGCCAGTAACCCAATACTGGTAGCACCTACCATAGGAGAACCAATGTTATTATACATCTCGGCCACCAACCATGTTGTCAGCGCGGTACTCGTGGTCGAACGAGAGGCTGCTAGCCACAAATTCTGGATACAGAAACCGGCATACTATGTGTGTGAAGTACTTACCCCATGCAAATCTTGCTATCTGCACTACGAAAACATAACCTACACAGTTTTTATGGCATCTCGCAAGCTCCCACACTACTTTCAAGAGTGTTCGATCACGGTAGCATCTGAAGTACCCTTGATTGATATAATCAATAACAAGGACGCTACTGGTCACATAGCCAAATGGGCCATAGAGCTCTTACCTTTTGAAATCGCATACATGCCACGATGAGCTATCAAATATCAGGTGTTGGTTGACTTTCTAGCCGAATGGACGGAAGCCGAACTCCCTAAAGAGTACAATACATATTCCCATCAAATTATGTACTTTGACGGCTCCAAGACGCTTGCTGGCCTGATGATGGTGTCATACTTACCTCCCCCACCGGCGACAATATCCGGTACGTATTACAAATCATGTACACTGATTCCAATAATGTGTCCGAATACGAGGCTTTGTTGCATGGTTTACGGATGGCAACTTCGATGGGCGTACAAAGGTTGGAGGTGCAGGGGGGTTCGAAGCTCGTCATCCTCCCAAATCAATGGAGAATTTGATGCCAAGAATCTGAAGATGGCAGCTTATAGAAATTTCGTCCTCAAGATATCAGCTCGGTTCGAAGGCCTCGAATTCCAGCATGTCTCCAGAGACAACAATCAGGTTGCCGATGTCCTTTCTCGTATGGGTGCCAACCGCGACCCCGTCCCTAAAAATACCTTTATGGAAACTGTTCAAGCCTTCCGTGGTATGGAAGAACGAAAATGGAGACATTGAAGCCACGGGAAGGAACAAGTTACTCCCCTTATAGTTGAGCTAGATGATCAAATCATCGACGGCTCCGCACTGGAGGAAACACTATCGGCTCAAGAAATCATGGCCGTAATCGCGCCATGGATCGAACCGTTCCTGGCTTATATTCTTCGCCAGGAACTCCCCAATGACCAACCAGAAGCAAGATGGATAGTTCGATGATCCAAGTTTTACAAGGTTCATGAAGGGGAAATCTATAGAAAAAGCACTACCAGAGTCCTCCAGCGATTCATATCCGAAGAAGGTAAACAACTTTTGGCTGAAATACACGCAGGTATGTGCGGTCACCACGTAGAGGCTAGAGCTTTGGTAAGCAAAGCATTCCAGAGGCTTATTTTGGCCAATAGCTCATGCAGACACTCATACACTTGTCCAACATCGGGTCGGATGTGAGATTTTTGCAAATCAAAGACACATGCGTGCAACACCTCTTCAGACAATATTGATTACTTGGGTGTTCGTAGTATGGGGGCTGGACATGGTCGGACCTCTCAAAGGAGGATCCAAGAAAAAGAAATATTTACTCGTTATGGTCAATAGGTTCACTAAGTGGATCGAAGCTAAACCAGTAACTTCTGCCAAGTCCGGATCGGTCATTGATTTTTATATCAGATGTGGTGCACCATTATGGTGTTCCTCATAGTATAATAACGGACAATGGATCCAATTTCACAGCCCATGAAGTTAAGGACTGGTGCGCGAACTTGGGCATTAAACTCGACTACGCTTCCGTGTATCACCTGCAAATAAATGGACAGGTCAAACAGGCCAATCGTCTCGTCATGAGCGGAATCAAGCCGCTTTAGTCGAATCTCTAAAAGAGTCCAATTGCCACTGGGTAGAGGATCTCGACTCCGTATTATGGGGTTTACGCACCACTCCAAATAGACCTATGGGTTATAGGCCATTCTTCATAGTGTACAGGGCGGAAGTAGTCCTCCCCTGTGATATCATTCATGATGCACCTAGAATGCGCATGTACGAGGAAAAACAAGTCGAGGTGGATCGGCAGGATGACTTGGACGCACTTGAAGAAGAGTGTGATATAGCTCTTGCACGCATTGATATAGCTCTTGCACGTTCCACCTTTTATCAACAACAGGCCCGGTGCTACTAGAGCAGGGAAGTTCGGGCGAAGACTTACAATGTGAGCAAGCTTGTGCTACGTCTCCCTGAGAAGAAGAATAATAATCTTGCACTCAAATGGGAGGTCCCTTTCATAATCGACGACGTACTTGCATGAGAAGTGTATCATCTCCGCAACGCGTCACATAATCGTCTTGAACCAAACCCATAGAACGCAGGTCGTCTTCAGTGTTTCTACAACTAGACTGGTGCAATCATATATTGATTTAGTCCCTTTTTATCTTTTTAGTTTTTTCTGTATCCCTTTTTCCTCTTTCAAGTTGATTAACATATCCAAGCTTATGTTCGGATAAACTAAATTGTGTCCACGAACATGTATTTTCCGGAGACACCTGGGGGCTTTCTAATACAAGACGATTATAGTACATTTGTGCATCCATTTCATGATGCGACTATCCTACCTATACTTAAGCTGTTATACGCACTAAATTTGACTTAAGATTTTGCCAAGTTGGGTTGACTAGCTCCTGTGTTTATCCTCTACGTTCGTGATTGTTCGACTAGATGAAAAGGATCGAGATGGACCTAGAGGGGGGGTGAATAGGTACAAATCCAAATTTTAATAATTACTTAGCAATTTTAGGCAGAAGTGCGGAATATGAGTGTAAGCCTAATAATTGCTATGACAAAGAGTAAGCTATTTAGAGTGAAGTAAGACAAGCGGTAAACAATAATCAACTACAAGTATGTAATAAGGATTAACACAAGTAGAGAGTTAGGGTTAGGAATAACCGAAACTCCAAGAGAGACAAGGATGTATCCCGATGTTCACTTCCTTGGAGGGAAGCTACGTCACCGTTAGAGGGGCGGATGTTACCACGAAGGCACACCAACGCCACGAAGGCTCACCCTATTCTCCCTTTGAGATAACTCCACGAAGGCGTTTCTCAACCACTAGTGGTAAGCCTTGAGGTGGCTTCCAAACCTTCACAAACTTTCCGGGGGATATCACAATGGTTTGATTCCCCTCCGAAGACTCCTACCGCCTAGGAGTCTCCAACCTCGAAGAGTAACAAGATCACGGGGATTGCTCAAAACTTGCTCAAATCACAAATCACTTTGGTGGGAAGGAGGAGAGGGAGACGATCTATCTTTTGATTGGAACAACACTCAAAGGGCCTCACAAATGCTCTTGGGATCTAGGATTTGGTGTAGACAAGAGTGAGTGAGAGGAAAGGTGTTCTTGGGTGTATTCTAGCTGTGTTGAACACCCTTTCACGAGGTGGGAGAAGAGTATATATAGTGGGGAGTGAAATCCAGCCGTTGGAGGTACTTTAAGTCACACAGGGTCCGGACGTCCGACGGTTGCCGGAAGTCCGGGCGTTCGCGAGGGGTCGGACGTCCAACAGGGGTCGGTCGTCCGAGGCCTGTAGATACGACTGAAACTATTTTGAATTAAACAACGACCGGACGTCCGGAGAGGACCGGAAATCCGAGTTATACAACTCAATTTCTTCTGGTGGTAGGTTCCGGATTTCCGACGGGGGCCGGACGTCCGGCCCTCGGACTTGCGGAGGGATCCGGATTTCCGAGTTATAGAACTCAACTTCTACTGGTGCAGGGTTCCGGATTTCCGAGGCTTGGCCGGACGTCCGGCCCTCGGATGTCCGGAGGGAGCCGGATTTCCGAGTTATATGACTCACAAACTTCTGGTGAAGGGCTGCGGATTTCCGAAGCGTGCCGGTCGTCCGGCCCTCGGACGTCCGGAGGGAGCCGGATGTCCGAGGAAATAGACCTGTTTTGATATAAGAACAGAGTGGAGAGTATGTGGTATTGGGTATGAAAGTAAAGATGTGGTATGAGCAAGTTCATCGCAAAACCTGTGATCTCCTCTTAATAGTGCGGGATCCCTATACTCAATATCAGTAAACTCAAAAGACTAGTCTACATCATCTTTTCTTAATCCCGAGCCTTCTCAAAATATAAATCCCCAATCTTCTCAGACAACCTTTGGCACATAATTCTCAATCTACTAAAGTACTTGCCATCCTGAGATACACTCAACAAATAGGATTAGTTTCCTATGTATGTGTTGTCATTAACACCAAAAGACGATTAGGGGCATAGCATGCACTTTCAATCTCCCCCTTTTTGGTAGTTGATGACAACATATACATAGGTCTCAAAAGGATTTAACATACATTATAGTCTAGGAGATAGTTAGTATGGAGCTCCCCCTTAGTATATGCATGATAATAAAAAAATCGAAGCTCCAATGGATCAACATGTAAAGATAATAGATCATCATAGAAGTAGTGGAGCAAGACATAATAGTCTATGATGATATCATAGCAATCCATAGCAAATCACAACCATTCATAAGTAGCCATACATGAGTTTATCCATTACATTAAATCTCCAAAGACTAAAAACTACGATACATTACTCGCCCTTTGGCACCAAGTACCAAAAAGGGAGCCATCAACAGTACCAATCATGCTCAGAGCTCATCATCACCATCATCAGCATCATCAGGCAAGCCACTGCCACCAGCCTCATCAAGGAAATCAGACCACTCAGGACCAGAAGGGAAGCCAAAATCAGTAGGAGGAGCAGCAGGAGGGGCCTCATCATCACTCACATCAAGAGCGCCCGAGGCTCTCAGACGAGCCTTGAGGGCATTCTTGGAGGAGACTAAGCGAGAAACCACATCATGGGTTTGACCACACTGGAAAGAAACGACCTTCATCAAAGCAGAATGTGCCTTGCCAAGGATTTTGGCAATGCGACCGAGAGGAGCGGAGCTAGATGAGGGGGTGGCGGCCCGTGCAGCAGTGCGGCGAGTGGATGTGGAGGATGAGGGGGCTTTCTTGGGAGCATAGTCATCCGCCATGTGAGCGGGAATGACCCACTTGCGATGTGTGTGAGTGACAGCCACAGAGAAATCAGCAACATGGTTAATAAGAGCCTGGATAAAAGGGGCGTGAGGAAAGGCTCGCTTGTACTGAAAGCTAGCAAGCCGAATCTCATGCCATAGAAAATGAGGCACATTGATTTTGCCCTTGGGGTGCTCGAACAAGTGAGACATGATGTCGATACAATAGCCACTGCAAGAACCCTTATCACCCATCTTGGGATAGATGGTGCGGATGAGACACTGAAAAATGATGAAATAAGGTGACCGCCAGATGGATACCTGGTTAAGGTCCTTCATGCGTTCATCCGCATCAAGCTCACGTAGTGGCTTGAGAAGATGCCCACACGTGTCAATAGACTTAGGCGCATGGTTAGGATCAACCCTATGTATTTTCAAACCGGAATTAGGGAAACCCAATGCGGCAACAAATGTATCATAAGAAGCTGTGAAGCGAACGTTAGAGGTGATCCAGCTGACAGTGTGGTCTGGATCAAAATGGCATGTGGCATAGAACTGGTGAATGGCAGCAGCATTAAAGTCACAATGAAACAAACGGGGCGGCAAGCCCCGATGCCTCAATAAGCTCAATGGCACCCGGATATTTCGTCGGGTGCATGTGAATATGCTCAACATCAATAGAGTGATGAATAGATAACCCCTTAGGAACTATGACTGTGGTAAAAATGTCCGCCTGGATGTTTGTGCGGAAACGTGAGTCAGTAGAGTCACGTACGACAGCGTATTGATCAATGTCGCGGCGGAAAGTAAGTTATGAAGCTGCGCCAAGTGTGGTGAAGTTCGTGATAGCACGATCTAACGTGGCAGGAGGTTCTAGTGAGATGCGGCGAGCTTCACCTGCGGGCTGGGCAGGAGGAGGTTGTGGCGTGTAGGACGCCTTGCGAGTCCCGGGCTTTGGCTTGGACCTTCGATCAACGTGCTGGATAGGAAGGTCCGAGGCGGCAAGCTCCTCCTCGAAGTTGGGGTCATCACCATCAGACGATGAGGGCAGTTGTGGAGACGGAGAACGCTGGGCCGGAGAACGCCGGGCAGTCCGTTTGAAGGGACGAAGTGGTTCATCCGAGTCCGACCCCGTGTTCATAGGGGCGCGAGAGGATGAGCCAGCCACGGTCTTCCGAGCGGTGTGCTTGGTCTTGCCCATGGAGCACAAACACCTACGCGGATGAAAAATCCCCAAATGAGGAACGAACATGGAGATACATGGGAGAGAGAGAGAGAGAGAGAGAGAATCAAAACAAACGCGAAAGGAGATGGAGGAGCGACCTAAGGACGGATCCCGCGAAGAATACAAAGGAAGGAGTGGAGGATCCGCGGAGGAGATCGGCCCGATCTCGAGTTTGGCGGCGCAGGCAGGAGCTCCTCGAGATGGCGGCGACGGCTGTGGTAGGAAAGGGGCGCTGAGGGTTAGGGCAAGAGCCCAGCCCCCGCGCCCAGCTATATATATAGGCCCGAGGCGTCGGACGTCCGGAGGTGATTGTGGCGTCGGACGACCGACACTGGTCGGACGACCGGAAGGGATTTTGCCGCCGGACGTCCGAGACCTGTCGGACGTCCGAGAAGGAGGAGGAGGCAGAGACTGATTGTGGATTTTTTTGTTTTGATGATGAGATGATGACTTGCATGGTTTCGCACACAAAAAAAATACAAACATAGTTTCCTACAAGCATTACATGTATGAATTGATTTATGCGTACTTTGTAAGCTTAAAAACAGAAAATTAAGACTCACTCCCCCTAAATACATGCCCACATCAAAACACAAACATAATGTGAGTGTGTGTATGTGTGCAAGATTTCAAGATATGTTGTCAAGCTCCAAGATACCAAGTTCACGCCTAAGTTGACAGAACCTAGCTACGCTAAGTGGCTTGGTGAGAATGTCGGCTAACTGCATGTTGGTACCCACATGGATAATATCAATGTCACCCTTTTGCACATGGTCTCTCAAGAAATGATACCTAATATCAATATGTTTTGTGCGAGGGTGATCAATGGGGTTCTCGGAGATCTTTATGGCACTTTCATTATCACAGAGAAGAGGAACGTGTCGATACGTGATACCATAATCCTTTAGTGTTTGCTTCATCCATAGCAGTTGGGTTGCACAGCTTGTGGCTGCAATATATTCGGCCTCGGCCGTGGAGAGAGAAACACAGTTCTGCTTCTTCGAGGACCAACTTACCAAGGAGCGTCCAAGAAACTGACATGCACCGGAAGTGGATTTCTGTCCCACTTTATCACCGGCCCAATCCGCATCGGAATACCCAATAAGATCAAACTTTGCATCCTTAGGGTACCATAAGCCTAACTTTGGGGTGTGAACAAGGTATCTAAGAATATGCTTAACCGTCGTGTGATGGCTTTCCCTAGGGGATGCTTGAAATCTAGCACATATACCTACACTTAACATGATGTCCGGTCTAGATGTGCAAAGATAAAGCAGCGAACCAATCATGGAGCGGTAAGTAGATGGGTCAAAAGGAATACCGTTTGTGTCTTCATTTAGAACTACATCGGTGGCCATGGGTGTATTCATTGGTTTAGCATTTTTCATATCAAATTTTTCAAGAATGTCCTTGAGATACTTAGTTTGAGACAAGAAAATCCCTTCTTGAAATTGTTGTATTTGAAAACCAAGAAAGAACTTCAAGTCCGTGTTGAGTGACATCTCAAAGGTCTTGGTCATGGAGGCCGCAAACTTCTTGCACAAATGGATGTTAGGAGAACCAAAAATGATGTCATCTACATAGATTTGGCATAAGATCAAATCACCATTTTCCCTCTTAGTAAAAAGAGTGGGATCGATCACCCCCACCACAAAGCCATCATCGAGTAGGAACTTCTTAAGATGATCGTACCAAGCATGGGGTGCTTGTTTAAGACCATACAGAGCCTTGTGAAGTTTATATACATGATCTTTGTGATGAGGGTCAACAAACCCAGGTGGTTGTGATACATATACCTCTTCTTATAGAGGACCGCTAAGAAAAGCACTTTTCACATCCATTTGATGCAAAGTATAACCATTGAAAGCAGCATAGGCCAATAAAATGCGAATGGACTCAAGACGAGCAACAGGGAGAAAGTTTCACCAAAGTCCAAACCTTCAACTTGGGAGTACCCCTGTGCTACTAACCTTGCCTTATTGCGTAGGACAGTCCCGTTCTCATCTTCCCTGTTCTTGAAAATCCATTTAGTTCCAAAGAAATTATGTTCCTCAGTTGGTCGTTCTACCAATGACCATACTTCGTTGCGTGTAAAATTGTTTAGCTCCTCTTGCATAGCAAGTAGCCAATCATTGTCACACAATGCATCCTGAACCATGTGTGGCACGGTACTAGAGACAAACGAAAAGTGAGCACAAAAGTTTGTTAATTGTTTACGAGTCACTCTACCTTCCGACACGCCTGTGAGGATTTGATCAATATCAACACGACCGGCCACATGTGGCATGATGGAGGTCAAGGTTTCACGAGGTTCGAATTCGTTTCCATCATCAACGTCCTCAACATATGGATCATTTATGTGCGGAGGAAGATATTCCTCTTCGTGTTGCACCTGTTGAGGTTCATCATCAAACATACCCATACTTTGGTCTACCTCTTGAAGATCAACTTGTTCTTGAGTGTCATCAGGGTGAGAGACATGTTCTCCCACTTGATCCTCAACAACTGGCATGATGTGTGTGCTAGTATCTTGTGGAGGTACGGGCAGTGAACTGTCTTGAGGATGAGAGATACTCTCATCATCTTCATCATCATCATGGGGTCTTTGTTCCATGGGAATAAGTGCACCTACACCCATGTTTAAGATATCTTGTGGGGAGTCTTCTTCACCTGCATCATCTAGATCAACTTGCTCCCCATGGGAGCGGTTAAATTCATCAAACGTCACGTCACAGGTTTCTATAACACATCCAGTGGATTTGTTGTAGACTCTGTAGGCGTGAGAGTTTGAGCCATAGCCAACAAAAATCCCTTCAGTTGTTTTGGATTGAAATTTTCCTAACCGTTCCCGTTTGTTGAGGATGAAACATTTGCATCCAAACACACGAAAGTACTTAACATTGGGCTTGTTCCCAGTTAGGAGCTCATATGGAGTCTTCTCCAATATTGATCGGAGGAAGAGCCGGTTTGATGCATGACATGCTATGTTGACAGCCTCAGCCCAAAAACTATGTGGTGACTTGTATTCGTCTAACATGGACCTTGCCATTTCCACAAGTGTACGGTTCTTCCTCTCTGCCACACCATTTTGTTGAGGGGTGTAAGGTGCGGAGTACTGATGTTCAATTCCCTCATCACTAAGAAATTCTTCTAGGGTGTAGTTCTTGAACTCAGAGCCATTATCACTTCTTACTGCCTTGATGTCCTTGTCAAACTTCCGCTGGGCTTGTTTGGCAAAGTCAATGAAAGTGATCTTCGTCTCGTCCTTGGACTTGAGAAAGAACACCCATGTATATCTTGAGTAATCATCAACAATGACTAGGCCATATTTTTTCCCTCCAAGACTTGCCCATGAAGGAGGCCCAAACAGATCCACATGAAGGAGCTCTAACGGCCTCGAAGTGGATACAATGTTCTTGGGTGGATGTCTTGATTGATGTTGTTTCCCAGCTATGCATGCACTGCACACACGATCTTTCTTAAAAGATACATTTGTTAGTCCAAGAATGTGATTGCCGTTTAAGATATTTTGAAGATTTTTCATGCCAACATGGGCGAGCCGGCGATGCCACATCCATCCCATGTCGGCCTTGGCCATTAGACAAGTTGTATGGAAGGTGCTCTCTTTCAATAAATCAACCGTGTAAAGGTTGTCATCCAACTCTCCAACAAAGGCCACTTCAAGAGTATCTCTCTTAAAGACTTTCACGTCCGTTAGTCCAAATAATGTGTCATAACCGACGGAAGCCAATTGGCGAACTGAAAGTAAATGATATTGAAGAGATTGGACAAGCATGACATTTGCAATAGACATGTCATCAGTGATTGCCACCTTGCCCAACCCAATTACCTGCCCTTTCGACCCTCCACCAAATACAATGCTCATGTATGGTCGAATGGCTTGCATGAAGTCATAGAGCAAGTTACTATCTCCGGTCATATGATTGGTGCATCCACTGTCGATCACCCATTTGGCTCCTCCGGAGAAAACAACCTGTAACGAATTAAGATTTGGTTTGAGGTACCCATTTTGTCATGGGGCCTTTCACATTAGTTACAAGAGTCTTAGGGACCCAAATAG
Source organism: Hordeum vulgare subsp. vulgare (assembly GCF_904849725.1). Lineage (NCBI taxonomy): Eukaryota > Viridiplantae > Streptophyta > Magnoliopsida > Poales > Poaceae > Hordeum > Hordeum vulgare. The sequence goes on along the minus strand of NC_058518.1, from coordinate 144,680,595 downwards.
CATAGAATCGAAATGCATTACAGGGACCAACGAATTTAGCATAGACCTCTCCTTCCTTTGATTTGTGTAGTACATAGGATGGAGGCATGAATTCGGTTGTCGTGTTGTGAGTAGACGAACCCCTAGTGTCCGATCCACTCACAACCTTACCTTTCTCCGTGTGTCCCTCTCGTACAAATATTTCCTTAAGCAGAGTGGTACACTTGAGAGGAGATGCACTTTTCTTGGCAGTGCTTGGGTTGAACCCAAGCCCTTCCTTGGCGAAACCTCCATAGTGTCGACTTAAGATCTCATTGAGAGTCTTTTATCCTTGTGCACATGTCATGAGACCTCTGTCTAGCTGTGCCTTTAACGAACATTTTTCCTCAAGGATAGATGTCAGTTCACTACTAGAGTTAGTAGTACAGGTATCAACATTGATAATAGGTGAGGAGTAGGCCTTAGCTAGAGTGTCAAGATAAGTGACTTTAAGTGCCTCAAAACTCTTTGTAAGAACAGTGAGTTTCTCTTCCTTGTCTTTGAGAGACAAGGATAGACGCTCACAGTCCTTAGAAAGGGAAGCATGAGAGTTCACAAGTCAGTCTTTATCATTTAGTAGTTCTTTGCACACATATTCAACCTTTTTCAAGGAGGCAAGATCATTAGCATGTTTATCAAGGTTTTCACGTACTTTTGAACATAGTGCATCATTTTGTGCTTCCTCATACAGGACTTTCTACTCAAGGAGTTCATTTCTTTCCTTCTCCTCAGTGACGAGGGTTTCGAGTTCCTTGATGGTATTGGTGTGCTTACTCACCATTTCCATGAGTATGTGAAACATAGTGAGCTTCTTTCCTTTAAGAGAGCACATAAATTTGTTTATTTTAGCAAACATGGGATGATCTAAGTCATTATCCTCATAGTGATCTACCGCATCAAGATACTCACCAGAAGGAGTAGAAGCTAGACTGAAGGAGTTTAACCGTGGAGTTACCTTAACCTTATCATGGGAGCTTTGGTCTTCCTCATCTCCCATGGCAGTCTTTGCCATCAAACACTTGTGAGCGTTGCCCTTGTCGTCCTTCATATAGTTGTAGTGAACAACATCACCACATTTGTTGACTAGCCTCAAGGTGCTTTGTGTATCCTGAGCTACTCCGGCAACTCCACCAACATCTTGTGGATCTGATTCTTCTTGTGCAACCATTGCTCTTCCATCTGTCCTCTTGAACTTGGAGTTCATAGGGTTTGGCAACTTTTTCTTTACAAAGGTCTTTGGAAACCTTGGTTTGTCTTCTCTCTTCTCATAAGGGCAGTCATTGGAGAAGTGGTTGGTTTCCTCACAGTTATAGCATTTCCTTACAATCTTCTTTGGGAATCTTCCCTTGAATTTTCTTGCACTGAACTTCTTTACAAAGAGAGCAATGTCCTCATAAGATGGGCTTTCATCAGAGTCAACATCATCACCATCTTCGCAGTCATCATCACCCTCTTCTTCTTCACTTTCTTCTTCGTCACATTCATACTTGGCTTTCAAAGCAAGATGGATCTTTGATATTTAAGTGCCATGCATGGCAAGGTGCTTTGTTGCATTTGCCTTTGACTCTTCAAATAATTGGAAGGTGGATATGATGTCATCCGGAGTCATTTCTTTGAACCCATGATGCTGCCTCATGTCCCATACCATTTGATGGTGATACGGAGCAAGAGCGTGAAGTAACTTGTCCACAAGAAATCTCTTGGTCAGGTTGAAGCCATCTTGCGTCTCGTCACAGCCACATGACTCAATGTCTGCGGCGAGAGTCATGAGCCGTTCTAGTAGTTGCTTGGGAGATTCACACTTTTCCATATAGAAATTCTGTAATTGCCCCTTGGCAATTTCATATTGAGCAAGCTGAAGAGTGGAGGTACCGGTCTTGGTCCTTATGATGCTATCCCGGAGTTCCTTGGCACTTGTGATGTGAATGTATGGTCTCCGTTGCTTGTCATTCATTCCTTTTCTTATGCACATGATCGCAGTGTCATTGAGATGCTTGTCATAAGTTTCTCTGGGCGTGAGGCACCTTGGATCTACAGGATTGTACCCATGCTCGAGGATGTCCAACATCTCATCACTGGCGGACCTAAGATGATCCTGCATACCAACTCTCCACAAAGCAAAATCGGAATTTTCATCAAGCAAGGGAGGTTTTCCTCCAGGATTGTACTTAGGTTTCTCAATTTGAGATCTAGCATAAAGCCATGGAACACTGGTTTGGTTCCTCTCCGGAGGTGGTTGGCCAAATGAAGTACCGTGCACGTGGGGCCCTGAGGCCCTCGGGGACGTGGTTGTCCCCGTGGTTAGTGATGCTAGTCTCATTTGGACCATGGCCTCAAGAGAAGCATCATGCTCCTCTTTTTGCTTGGCAAGGGCCCGTTCCAGGTCCTCAGAGGTGAAAGACTTGACTTCCGAGGAAGTCCCGTCCCTCTGCACTGGAGCTACCGTAGCTGGATCCCCGTCCATCTCGCTCTAGGGAGGTTAAGCCACACGAATAGAGCACGAGGCTCTGATACCAATTGAAAAGGATCGAGATGGACCTAGAGGGGGGGGGGTGAACAGGTACAAATCCGAATTTTAATAATTACTTACCAATTTTAGGCAAAAGTGCGGAATATGAGTGTAAGCCTAATAATTGCTACGACAAAGAGTAAGCTATTTAGAGTGAAGTAAGACAAGTGGTAAACAATAATCAACTACAAGTTTGTAATAAGGATTAACACAAGTAGAGAGTTAGGGTTAGGAATAACCAAAACTCCAAGAGGTGTCTTCCAAACCTTCACAAAATTTCCGGGGGATATCACAATGGTTCGATTCCTCTCTTAAGACTCCTACCGCCTAGGAGTCTCCAACCTCCAAGAGTAACAAGATCACGGGGATTGCTCAAAACTTGCTCAAATCACAAATCACTTTGGTGGGAAGGAGGAGAGGGAGACGATCTATCTTTTGATTGGAACAACACTCAAAGGGACTCACAAATGCTCTTGGGATCTAGGATTTGGTGTAGACAAGAGTGAGTGAGAGGAAAGGTGTTCTTGGGTGTATTCTAGCTGTGTTGAACACCCTTTCACGAGGTGGGAGAAGAGTATATATAGTGGGGAGTGAAATCCAGCCGTTGGAGGTACTTTAAGTCACACAGGGTCCGGACGTCCGACAGTTGCCAGAAGTCCGGGCGTCCGCGAGGGGTCGGACGTCTGACAGGGGTCGGTCGTCCGAGGCCTGTTGATACGACTGAAACTATTTTGAATTAAACAGCGACCGGACGTCCGGAGAGGACCGGAAATCCGAGTTATACAACTCAACTTCTTCTGGTGGTAGGTTCCGCATTTCTGACGGGAGTCGGACGTCCGGAGGGATCCGGATTTCCGAGTTATAGAACTCAACTTCTACTGGTGCAGGGTTCCGGATTTCCGGGGCTTGGCCGGACGTCCGGCCCTCGGATGTCCGGAGGGAGCTGGATTTCCGAGTTATATGACTCACAAACTTCTGGTGAAGGGGTGCGGATTTCCGAAGCCTGCCGGTCGTCCGACCCTCGGACGTCCGGAGGGAGCCGGATGTCCGGGGCAATAGACCTGTTTTGATATAAGAACAAAGTGGAGAGTATGTGGTATTGGGTATGAAAGTAAGATGTGGTATGAGCAAGTTCATCGCAAAACCTGTGATCCCCTCTTAATAGTGCGGGATCCCTATACTCAATATCAGTAAACTCCAAAGACTAGTCTACATCATCTTTTCTTAATCCCGAGCCTTCTCGAAATATAAATCCCCAATCTTCTCAGACAACCTTTGGCACATAATTCTCAATCTACTAAAGTACTTTCCATCCTGAGATACACTCAACAAATAGGATTAGTTTCCTATGTATGTGTTGTCATTAACACCAAAAGACGATTAGGGGCATAGCATGCACTTTCACTAGAGGATAAAGGGAGCACCTCTATGATTGTTACGACCGGGTAATCGAGATACATACCTCAGACGAGTGAAGCCGAAAGCTAGGGTTCTTAATGACATATTTGGTCAGGCACAAGGAAGATGACAATAATTAGGTGATAATCACCAAGGGTTAATTTTCCCAACATACTCATCATCCGCATATGATGGATATTCGGATACCCAAAGAAACGAATCCATAAAGGAATTATTTCTTTGGAAGATGTTTCTTACTAATTGGAAGTAATATAACATAACTCCATGATAATGATCTGTCTGTTAGCATCATATGACCGAATTGCCTCGTTCACCGAACTGTTTACCTGTTTTACACGTTACATAGTACGGAACACTCCCTTATTATTATCAAGGGAGGTAGAAGAAGATGGTAAGTTAAGACAGTATTAACACATCAGACGGATAACAAAGTGACATAAGTACTTAGTTACATGAAATCACACATCTGGCTGCTGATCTAGGTTGTCTATTATCACATCTAGGCAACAATCTTGTCGCGACAAGCATGCGACGGGCATCAGTTGATCATAAACCAAGTGAAGAGGCACCTCTTGACCATCGGGCCCTGGCGGCCCCACTCACGCCAGTTCTTTGGGTTCGATCTTAGTGAACCTAGTCTTCACCATTGACCATGCCTCCCGAGCACCTTCCTAGCAAGGCGATGTTTTCCACAATTCAAATCAGCAATGAGCCCCTTTGAAGCACTCAACCAGTTCGGACATCCCTTTCAGAGGCTTCTCAGCCGGCCATAATGCCTTCAGCATGCTCTTCACCACCTTTCTCCCTCGATCATAAACTATGGATAATTCCTTTAGAATGTCACCACTAAATGAATTAGCTTCTTCTTCGGGCCGCCCAGTTAGGAGTGCTATAAAGAGAAGTGGGATATTTTTCAATTCACATTCATATATTTACAAGTTTGGCATATTAATTACCGAATGTTCCACCCTTCAATCTCTTGTTCTTTTCGGTGGCGTGTGCCAGATGAGTCTTTAAACCCTCAAGTTGGCTGATTTGTTCTTGCTTTTCCGCCCTAAGTTTTTTGTTTTCATCAATACTTCGGAATAATGAGCGACTGTTGGCCTCATTCTGAGATTCGGCGTATCATTGCGATTCTCTAGCCACTTCTAGATCTCTTCGCGTTGACCTATAGACAGTTGCTATAAGGTACAATTTCGTTTAAGAAAGATAACACGACAAGTATGGACATGATTTGAAAATAAATTTCTCACCATGTGCTTCTCTTGTGAAACTTTTTACTTGCTCTAGTTCGGCCTTCGCGGCCTAGAGTTGTGTTCGGTACATCCTAATGTCCTTGGACAAATCCTAATTTTTACCCATCATGGCCAAAAAAACATGTCGACAAGTGTGTTTAGACCCTCGGATCGGTCATACTGACTGATTGAGGATCAATGGCTAGTGGCATGAGATTTGTACACAATTTCAAAAATCTAAATACATACCTTAAGACTTGTTGACATACAATTGGTGACTTCCTCAAGACCTGCTCGGGTAGCCTCAAGGTGCGCATCCACCAAACTTAAGGCGTTGAACTCATGTTCGGAAAATTCAGGATGGCGCAGTGATTATTTTCGATGACGGTGGTTCATCACAGTCTAGACTTCAGCATTAGTAGCTGAAACCTCACCGTGATCCTCGGGAGTCTGATTTGCAAAAGGGACGTTTGCATTACCCTGTGTTGTTGATAAGGGTGGTCTTGTTCGGTTCCTATGTAAAATGGCAACATGTGTTAATTTCTGTTGCTGATCAGAAAAACAATAATTATAGTAAACTCATTACCTCTTGGTAGGGGGAGCGGTCGAAGTGTCTCATATGGATACTCTGCATTTTGAGAACCTGTTGTTGGGCAAGGTTGCATGGGGAACAAAAAATTTCCTATGCTCACTAAGATCTATCTATGGAGATCAACAACTATGAGAGAGGGAGTGCATCTACATACCCTTGTAGATCGCTAAGCGGAAGCATTGAGAAACGCGGTTGATGTAGTCGAACGTCTTTGCGACCAATCACGATTCGTCCCGCGATCCAATCATGAACGTCCCGATCAAGTGCCGAACGGAGGACACCTCCGCGTTCAGCTCACTTACAAATTGATGATGTCTTCACCACCTCGATCTAGCAAGCGTGGTGAAGTAATAGCCAATTTCTCCGGCAACACACTGGTGTGGTGGTGGTGGTGATGGTTCTATTCTGGCAATGCTATGCCGAGCGCTACCGAAACCACAAACGAGGGAGAAAACGGTCTAGGGAGAGAGAGGGGCGCCAAGGGCCTGGTGCATCCTCTTGGGGCCCCCTCCCCTCTATATATAGGTGCACTAGTAGAAAAGAGGGCTTTGGTGCAGGTCCTGAAATCCTATTAGTCCCGGTTCACATACGAACCGGGACCTATGGTGACATTGGTCCCGGTTCGTGAGGCCAGGGCGTCGGCCGGGCATCATGGGCCATTGGTCCCGGTTCGTCTCACCCCTTTTGTCTCGGTTCCAGTCAAGAACCGGGACTAATAGGCGGCAATCGTTGGTATCCCCATTAGTCTCGATTGGTGGATCAGACCGGGACTAAGGTGTGGTGGCGGGCGTTCGTACAACCGTTCGTATCCTCCTTTAGTCCCGGTTGGTGGATCAAACCGGGGTGGCGGCCCTTCGAATCACCCCATTAGTGCCGGTTTGTCGTCCAACCCGGGACTAAAGGTCCAAACGGTTCGCCCTCCCACGTTGTTTCCAGCGATGAAAACTACAACCGAAGCAGAGTCTATCGCCATTCTCTGTTCTTCTCCTCTCCTCTGTTCTTTTTCTTCCTCTCTTCTTCCCCTCTCTTCTTCCCCTCTCTTCTTCCCCTCTCTTCTTCCATTCTTCTTCCACCATGACATATGATACCGGAGAGGTGCGCGCACATGGCACGACCTGGCTTAGGGTCGGGTACACGAACGAGAGCAGGGTGGTGCCAAATTTTTTGTCATGGTTCCGGGAGTGGGTTGACGCCGCGCCGGAGCATGAGGCGTTCTTGGAGCTTGATCTGGAGTTCACGCCCAACCATCAAGGTGTTGTCGTCATCCAATTGTGTTTCAAACAACATGTCTTGATCTTCCAATGGGCGAGGTAAGTTTTGTGTCTTTCTCTGATCCAAGGTTATGAAAATTGCATGTATTGATCTTCTCTAGGTTCCATTTGATAGCAATATGGAGTTTCTATATATGTTCCACTGGATAGTTAATTGAGGGTTTCTTAATCAATTCATAGGATATGAAAATCGCATATGATAGCAATATGTGTTACAACATTGGATATATTGATCTCCCTAGGTTCCATTGGATAGCATATATTGATCGCCCTAGGTTCCATTGGATATATTACAACATAGGCTTTCTTTGATCCAAGGTTACGAAAATTGCATATATTGATCTCCCTAGGTTCCATTGGATAGCAATATGTAATTTCTATATATGTTCCATTGGATATATAGTTAATTGAGGGTTTCTTGATCAATTCATAGGATATGAAAATTGCATAGGATAGCAATATGTTACAATATTGGAATCTTATAAAGATTAATTTCTCTTTAGTTGTAGTGAAACAATTTTTCATTGGTAAGTTTTGAGGCTTCTTTGATCCAAAGGTTATGAAAATTGCTTATACTGATCTCTCTAGGTTCCATTGGATAGCAATATGGAGTTTCTTTATATGTTCCATTGGATAGTTAATTGAGGGTTTCTTGATCAATTCATAGGATATGAAAATTGCATCGGATAGCAATATGTTACAATATTGGAATCCTATAAAGATCAATTCTTAGTATATGAAAATTACATAGAATAGAAATATGTTCCATTTGAATTGTTATGATAAATTTCTCTTTAGTTGTATTAAAAAAATCCTTGTTGCAGCAGTATCTAACATTTGTTTCATTTTAATTTGTTGATGTTGCAGTAGTGACAAGCATTGTCCATAACTCATGGACTTCCTTCACAGCGGCATAATTTTCACTAGCGTTGACACAACGAATGACACGATGAATATGAGGCGCAACTTTGGTATTGAGATACCAGCTGAGTGCCACATTGATCTCCAAGGCCTATTCCAGCTTGATTATCCGAGGACTTCGATGTCTGATATGGCAGTCGCCTTGATCGACGAGGAGTACCATGATATGAAGAAGGCTTTCCCAAAGTCTCGGCACAAGAAGTGGGGGCCGACCCCACTTGACCCTATCAACCTTGAGTATGCAGCAAAAGATACATATGTTGCATACGAGTCATACCGCAAGATTAGTATTGTGAGATATGGCCAACGTCACCTCGCAGAACCAGCTTTGGGACATTCTGATTTAGATTCAGATTCAGACGAGTAGTGTTCAGAATGGCGAACACTTGTATATATATGTATGCTAGCTATCATTATGTACAGCTTGCATGTATTATTATGTACTGCTTGGACCAATTTATATATATCTAGTTTCTGTTTGTGCCATTATATAGAGTTTCCAAATTTAAAATGTTATTATCCCTTTCTTTATTCATCACCACTTTAGGTATTGTTGTGAACTAATTCTTTATTCAAATTGGTGTAATATTTACTGTATTCAAACTTCTCCATGGTTCATACATCGATATAACCAAACAACACAAAGAAAATAGAATCTGTCAAAAACATAATAGTCGGAAGTAATCTGTATAATTCGAATACTTATGTAACTCCAAAAATTATGAAAATTAAGACAATCTGAGTAAATTGTATATGAATCTTGTGTAAAAAATTGATATCGAAAGCACGTTCCAGTGAATTTAAAAAATTCCTGGACTGAGGTCGAAAGTTTCTGTTTTTTCAGCAAAATTAAATTGCAAACACCATAGACCATCCCAAAAGTCTTACTTGGCACAAACACAAAATGATATGTGGGTGAAATGATGATACCCTGCCAACTTTCAACCTATTCAGAGTTTATTTGTAGTGCTTTTCAATTTCTGGGTCATTTAGCTCAAAAAAGCATGAAAAATACCAAATGAAGTCAGAAATAGTCGAAAATTGATGATGTGGCTTTGAATGGTGCATTTTGAGCACATAAAAGGTTTGGAGTTCAAACAATTCCAAAAAATGAAATCCCTTTTGTAAGAGATGAGTTTTCATATGAAAACCTGATACTTCGAAAGAGATTGTCCGATTTCTACACGAAATGCGTCCAGTTTTTGCCGCAACCCTCTCAACTTTTTAGCACATGCTATGTGGGTGAAATGATGATACCATGCCAACTTTCAACCTATTCAGAGTTCATTTGTAGTGCTTTTCAATTTCTGGGTCATTTAGCTAAAAAAACCTAGTAAATGCTTGAAAATTACCAAATGAAGTCAGAAATAGTTGAAAATTGATGATGTGGCCTTGAATGGTGCATTTTGAACACACAAAAGGTCTGGAGTTCAAATAATTTCAAAAAATGAAATCCCTTTTGTAACAGATGAGTTTTCCTATGAAACCCTGATACTTCGAAAGAGATTGTCCGATTTGTACACGAAGTGCGTCTAGTTTTTGCCGCAACCCTCTCAACTTTTCAGCACATGCTATGTGGGTGAAATGATGATACCATGCCAACTTTCAACCTATTCAGAGTTCATTTGTAGTGCTTTTCAATTTCTAGGTCATTTAGCTCAAAAAAATATCAATAAATGCATGAAAAATACCAAATGAAGTCAGAAATAGTTGAAAATTGATGATGTGGCTTTGAATGGTGCATTTTGAACACACAAAAGGTCTGGAATTCAAATAATTCCAAAAAATGAAATCCCTTTTGTAACAGATGAGTTTTCGTATGAAACCGTGATACTTCGAAAGAGATTGTCCGATTTGTACACAAAGTGCATCCAGTTTTTGTCACAACCCTCTCAACTTTTTGGCACATGATATGTGGGTGAAATGATGATACCATGCCAACTTTCAACTTATTCAGAGTTCATTTGTAGTGCTTTTCAATTTCTCGGTCATTTAGCTCAATTTTATTTAGTAAATGCATGAAAAATACCAAATGAAGTCAGAAATAGTTGAAAATTGATGATGTGGCCTTGAATGGTGCATTTTGAACACACAAAAGGTCTGGAGTTCAAATAATTCCAGAGAATGAAATCCCTTTTGTAACAGATGAGTTTTCGTATGAAACGCTGATACTTCGAAAGAGATTGTCCGATTTGTACACGAAGTGCGTCCAGTTTTTGCCGCAACCCTCTCAACTTTTTAGCACATACTATGTGGGTGAAATAATGATACCATGCCAACTTTCAACCTATTCAGAGTTCATTTGTAGTGCTTTTCAATTTCTGGGTCATTTAGCTCAAAAAATCAATAAGTGCATGAAAAATACCAAATGAAGTCAGAAATAGTTGAAAATTGATGATGTGGCCTTGAATGGTGCATTTTCAACACAGAAAAGGTGTGGGGTTCAAATAATTCCAAAACATGAAATCTCTTTTGTAACAGTTGAGTTTTTGTACGAAACCTTGATACTTCGAAAGAAATTGTCCGATTTGTACACGAAGTGCGTTCAGTTTTTGCCGCAACCCTCTCAACTTTTTAGCACATGCTATGTGGGTGAAATGATGATACCATGCCAGCTTTCAACCTATTCAGAGTTCATTTATGGTGCTTTTCAATTTCTGGGTCATTTAGCTCAATTTTTTTTCAATAAATGCATGAAATATACCAAATGAAGTCAGAAATAGTTGAAAATTGATGATGTGGCTTTGAATGGTGCATTTTGAACACACAAAAGGTGTGGAGTTCAAATAATTCCAAAAAAAATGAAAGAATCACTGAAAAACAGTAAGTAGGAACAACAAACTATATTCTTTAAAAAAATGTCAACTAATGGGCCACCACGGCGTGAATACGACTAGAAACCCAACTAGAGAGTTGGGCCAGGATTCAGGCCCGCAGAAAGCCCAACACCTAGCGACAGTTTAGGCTTGAAAGCGTGCATATGAGAGGAGCTCGAGACTGTGTGCGCACAAGCGCTTATAAACCACCAAACTTCTCGCTCGACTAGCGAGGTGGGACTAAACATCTAACCGCATCACGTCTGTGCCAGGAATAGGCCTTTCGTGTCGGTTTGTTACACAAACCGGGACCACAGACAGACTTTAGTGTCGGTTGATGGCACAAACCGGGACAAATGGCACCCTTTCGTCCCGGTTGGTTCTGCAAACCAGGAGTAAAGGTATCTTCTTCCCCGCCATTTGGCAACTGAAAATTGACCTTTAGTCCCGGTTTGCTGAGTCAACCGGGACGAAAGGGTGGTATTGGTGCCGGTTCGGGCCACCAACCGGGACAGAAGGTTTTCGCATATAGGTGGGAGTTGTCGAAATTCCCCCAAAACTCTCCCATTGCTTGCCGCCGCCCCCCGAGCCAGTCCTCGTCGTTGCCGCCCCCGAAACAGTCCTCCTCGTCATCGCCGCCGTCCCCGAGGCCATCTCCATCGCCCCGAGCACGTCGCCGTCGCCGCCGTCCCCGATCCAGTCCTCCTCGCCACTGTCGATGCCTCGAGCACGTCGTCGTCGCCCTCCCGAGCCCGTCGCCGTCGCCCCGAGCCCGTCGTCGTCGCCTCCCCGAGCCCGTCGTCGTCGCCGCCCCGAGCCCGTCGTCGTCGCCGCCCCAAGCCGTCATTGTCGCCGCCCCGAGCCCGTCGGCCCCGGTGAGCTCCTCCTCTGCGCGTGCTCTGCTTGTCGCCGCCGCCGCCCGTGCATATTGCTGTTCAAACAAATTTTGTTCATATATAGATTATACTAGAGATGTATTCGAGATTAAATTCGAGATGCATTAAGTTTATTATTGGTTCTAACGGAAAGAAAACCTTTTTTGCCTCTTGAGATCTATTGCATTATATATCACTAGTAATGATGCCTGTGCGTTGTAACGGAAGAGGATAACAATAATAATATCTTGTAACGTGCAACTATAGCAAAGTATAAAGCATTATTCGTCGGTTCGACAAAAGTTCCCAATGGTGCAACATCCAGACAGTGTCATCCGGTGCCAGGGAGGCACATGCCAAAGTCTAGAAAAAATACATATCAAACGACATTTTTGTAGGTGAAAGAGAAAAACTTATCTATTCTAGTCATGTAGCACTAAACAGATAGTATAAGAAACATACAAATTATCTATTTTAATGTAGCTCGCCAGATCGACCGGTGTTGTTTTATATCTGTATGTTGCTAGCTTTGAAATATTGGAGGTACCTGAGATTTAACAAAATCTTAATATATAAAATTTCATTATACTGATAAAAAGTTGTTGGGGGAGATAATGCTCGATGATTATTTGCACAAACTATATGGATCAAAGAGAACAGTTGTTGGGGGAGATAATGGTCAGTGATTATTTGTCGAACCTCAACGACACCGATGGTCTGGAAGGAGAGGATGACGGCTCGAATGATCAAACAATGGAGGAGGAAGGACATGATCATGATGGCTCCGGTGACCGAAGGCCGGAGGAAGAAGGAGACCATGATGACGGCTCCGGTGACCGAACGAAGGAGGGAGATGTTGCAAAGTCCGGCGAGGTATATATATTAATTAAGCCCGAAGGTAATATATTAACACTTCATTCTTTCTTCTTTTATAGCCCTCCGAATCGAGCCAAACTTCGGTAAAGAGACGAGGCCCGAAGAGAAGGTTGCGCATGGATGAAAAGTTCACAATCAGAGCAATCGCGGCCGATGGCCTACCGATTGAACCCAAGCTGACCAAGGACACATTTTGTGCTCAGTGTGGAGCTATTGTTAGGGACAACATCCCGATCAGCGTCAAGCAATGGAAAAATGCTAAGGGCGATGACGTCCCTGAAGGTGATTGCTACTGCAACAAAAGACCTTCCAACGGTGCCAGAAACAAGCGTGCTGACGGGAGACTATTCTTGTCTTGATACTCCTCAGCAACGACACCAGGAATCCTTCTGCTACGGCTACGCCTTTAGGGACTTCCTTGGAAAATATGCAAAGGATTCCCCCATGGCCTTGGAGCCTTGCGTTGGTGTTCCCTCGAAGCGGAAAGGGTGATGTAGCACAGCGGCGGTAAGTATTTCCCTCAGTTTTGAGAACCAAGGTATCGATCGAGTGAAGGAATATCACAAGTACGTGCACAAACACAAAGAGCTTGCACCCAACGCTATGAAGGGGTTGTCAATCCCTTATAGATTGTTTGCCAAGTGAGAACTGAAAGCAAAAAGAAACAAAGCAAAGTAAAAGCGAAAGTGGAAACGATAGGTGTGAATAGACCCGGGGGCCGTAGTGTTCACTAGTGGCTTCTCTCATGAAAGCAAGTAGACGGTGGGTGAACGAATTACTATCGAGCAATTGATAGAACCGCGCAAAGTCGTGCGTTATCTATGGCAATTATTATATCTATAGGCATCACGTCCAAAACAAGTAGACCGATACTTTCTGCATCTACTACTATTACTCCACACGTCGACCGCTATCCACCATGCATCTAGTGTATTGAGTTCATGAGAACAGAGTAATGCCTTAAGCAATATGACATGATGTAGGTGGACAATCTCATATCTATGATAAAAGCCCATCTTGTTACCCTTGATGGCAACAACACCATGCGTGCCTTGCTGCCCCTTCTGTCACTGGGAAAGGTCACCACACGGTATGAACCCAAAACCAAGCACTTCTCCCATTGCAAGAATCATAGATCTAGTTGGCCAAAGAAAACCCAAGACTCGGAGAGACTGACAAGGATATCAAATCATGCATATAAGAAATCAGCAAAGACTCAAATATATATCATAGATAATCTGATCACAAATCCACAATTCATCGGATCTCGACAAACACACCGCCAAAGAGTATTACATCGGATAGATCTCCTTGAAGATCATGGAGAACTTTGTATTGAAGATCCAAGAGAGAGAAGAAGTCATCTAGCTACTAACTACGGACCCGTAGGTCTAAAGTGAACTACTCACGAGTCATTGGAGGGGCGATGATGTTGATGAAGAAGCTCTCCAACTCCAAAGTCCCCTCCGGCACGGCACCGGGAAGGGTCTCCAGATGAGATCTTGTGGAAACGGAAGCTTGCGGCGGCAGAAAAGTGTTTTCGTGGATGCCCTGATTTTTTCTGGATTTTTAGGGAATTTATAGGCCAAATACCTAGGACAGGGGAGCGCCAGGGGGGGGGGCACAAGCTCCGCGGAAATAGGGCTTGTGGGCCCCCTGTGGGCCCACTTGCTTGGCCCTCAAGCCTCCCGATCTTCTTCCGTTCTGGAAAAATTTATTTCGGGGATTTTATTCCGTTTGGACTCCGTTCCAAAATCAGATCTGAAAAGAGTCAAAAACACAGAAAAAACAGGAACTGGCACTTGGCACTGGATTAATAAGTTAGTCCCAAAAAGGATATAAAAGGTAAACAAAACGTCCAAAGTTGACAAGATAACAACGTGAAAGCATCAAAAATTATAGATACGTTTGAGACGTATCAAGCATCCCCAAGCTTAACTCCTGCTCGTCCTCGAGCAGGGAAGTGATAAAGAATGAATTTTTGATGCTTTCATGCTACCTAGCATAGATGTCCTTTGTAACTCCTCTTATGTGACGTGAATGTTCAGATCCATTAGATTCAAAACAATAGTTTGCTATTGACGTGGAAACATTAATACTTCAAGCAAACTAGCAAGGTAATCATGAACTTTCAAAATAACAAGGCCAAAAGAAAGTTATCCCTACAAAATCATATAGTCTGGCTATGCTCTATCATCATTGCACAACGAATTTAAATCATGCACAACCCCGGTATTGGCCAAGTAATTGTTTTCACACCTTTACTTTCTCAAACTTTTTCAACTCTCACGCAATACATGAGCGTGAGCCATGGTTTTAGCACTATAAGTGGTGTGAAGTGTGGTGGAGGTTGCAAGACAAACAAGGAGAAGATGGTCACATTGACTAGGCATATCAATGAGCTATGGAGATGCTCATCAATAGATATCAACGTGAATGAGTAGGGATTGCCATACAAATGATGCACTAGAGCTAAGAGTATGTGAAAGCTCTTAAAGAAAACTAGTGGGTGTGCATCCAACTTGCTTGCTCACGAAGACCTAAGGCAGATTTGAGGAAGCCTATTATTGGAATATACAAGCCAAGTTATATAATGAAAATTTCCCACTAGCTATATGGTGGTGACAAAACGAGAGACTCTCAATCATGAAGATCATGTTGCTTAATATATGCACAAGTGTGGAAAGGTGGTAGCATTGTCCCTTCTCTCTTTTTGTCTCATTTTTTTTGGATGGGCTCTTTGGCCTATTTTTTTTATTTTTTTTGGTGGGCATCTTTGGCCTCTTTTATTTCCTCACATGGGACAATGCTCCATCAATGATGACCATCACACTTACAACTCAAAACTTAGAGGAGTGATGACTCTATATGGAATGCCTTCGGTAGTTGTAACATCCCAAATTTTGGAATGTTAAAATAATTATTAGAATGATTGTTTGTTTGATTGAGTGACTGAAACTTGAGTGACATTTGAAACTTTTCAAAACTTTTGAATGAGAGGGAATAAAATGACTTTCCCCTTCTCCGGGAATTCAAATTCAATCATTTAAAAGCAAAGAGAGAAGATGACGAGACTTCTTCAACTATAAAGAATTTGAACGGAGATTTGCATTTGAATTCTTTCAAAATTTTCTTTTGCATTTCTATTTGTTTTCTTCGTGCAAGAAGTGCCGGGAAATAATTTCTTGCAAGCAAGAAAGAGCGGAGGAAAATGACCCTCCAAAATGTGAGGCACTTTTGAAAATATTTGAGCCAAGAAAAACCCAAGTTTATGGGGAAAATATTTTGCCAAAAGAAAATAAAGCATTTAGGGGATTTTCTGAAAAACATGTTTTTAAGTTTTTATTTTGGTTGTGGAAAAATGTTAAACAAATTCTATTTTTTCTGCTGATAATTTTGGTATATAATACCCCTATATTTGGATTTTATTTATTCCTTTTTATTATTTTTACTTTCTGTTTTTGAAAAAAAATACAAAATCGGGAAGTATATCTTTTTTATTAGGAAAGCACCCTGGCGCTTTATAGCACTGTCGGCCCAATCCCCCCTTAGCCGGACCGAATCCCTTAGGATTCGGCCAGCCGACCGAGCCGCCCCGAGCCCCCCCTCACTGCCACCTGGGCCCCACGGCCCGAAGCCCCACCCGACCGGTCACCCCCTCCCCTGCGCTCCCTCTCTTTCCTCCCCGCGCCCGACAGCCTCGCCACACTCGCCGGAGATGCCGCCCCACGCCCGATCTTCTTCCCTCTGGCGCCACCCCCTCCCCCTATAAACCCGACCACCCTCGGCCCCTCCTCGCCCCGTTCCCCTCGCCGCCGCCCTGCCCAAGCCCCACCGCCCCTGCCCGAGCTCGGCGGAGCTAAGCTCCAGCCGAAGCTTCCCCGACGCCCTGCTCCTTCCCCGACCCCCGAGCTGGCTCCCCACCGCCACCAATCGCCGTAGGAGGAACCCCGCCGTCTCCCCGACCCCTCAGGCCTCGCCGGAGACCTTCGGAGAGCTACCCCCGACCTCCCTCCGCCTCGGCCTCGCCGGAGATCTTCGCCGGAGCTCCTGCCACGGTGAGTTGCCCCATCTCCCGCCTGTAGCCGTTAGATCTTTAATCTACGGTGTAGATTAGAATCATTATACCCCTTCGGCTTTAGTTAAAAGACCGAGCCGGTTTTTCTTTACTTATTAGTTAGCCGAAGTTTTTAGTTAGATTCCGTCCGTTTGTTAGAATTCCTCGTAGCAAACATCTTAGGACCAATCAGAGAGCGCAGCGTGTACACAGTTTCCGATTAGATTCAATTTTTCTTTTCTGTTTTAATTCCAAAAACAGAGAGAGTTTTAATTTTATTTTGATCATAACTTTTGATCCACAACTCCAATGGAGTTGATTCTTTTTCCAGTAGCTCACAAATTTGCTGTAGTTTTTAAAAAGATATAATTTGTCTATGTTTCAAATTTGCAAATTTGAATTAGATCAGATTTAGTTTAAACCTTGTTTTGCTTATTCCCGGAGTTTAAAAATAGATTTTAATTTGATTCTTTTTGCGACTGATCACTAATGATCTTATTTATCAGTGGTAAAAATTTCAGATTTGTTTGAGTATTTTAGCTCATGGTTTCTTGTGAAACAATTTCTGTTTCACCTCTTTTAGGATTATGACTAATTCCTTTTCTATAATTGCTTTTAAATTATTTAGTTTTATATTTTAGAAAAAATATGTTTTGTTTCTGTAGGTTACCACTAGGTTTGCAACAAGTTTTGATTTTTATTTGTATATGTTATCATGAAATCAATTCTAGTTCCCTAATAACTTGCAATTGGTTTCTCCACTGTTTCAAATCCCGTTTGGAAGTACTTTCAAATAGTTTTGTGAAAAATACTTTATTTTATCTTAGTTAAACTTATATCTTAGTTCCCTGTTATTATTTTCCGTTGGAAAAAAACTAATTAGTGTTTGATGTAGTAGAAGACTCCCTAGTCTTATTTGAAGTTTCCTTCGGATTCCTATTCGCTCTCTCTTTTGTTTTGATTGCTAGAATGATTGCTAGTATGAGTGATTATGTGAATGATATGTTTGTTATATAGATTTCATCGGAGAGTGACGAGTAGTCTATCAACTTATTTCTCGAGAAATTCTTCTTCGTCAACATCACCAGGCAAGTCACTTTGATCATACTATCACCTATGTTTTATGCATCGTAGTTCTACCATCCTATGCCCAAATTGCATGCTGCTTAGGTACTTGGAAATTTTAGAATAGGTTGTAGTATCATGTGGTAGGCACCCAACAACCCCGATACTTGGCCCCGGGATGACAAATTTCATATTGCTATGCTTGAGTAGACGGGATTTCGGTTGAGTGCATAACACGAGTGATGCGAGGTTGATTAAATAATCAAGACCGGTTAAGACAAGATTTTCAAGACCTCGGACGCAATGCAACTCTGGGTGAAGGACGGTTGATCGGCTCCCTGGAGAACCCAGTGGATGACCCGGGATGCTGGAGACGGCCATGACATCCTGTGGAAAGCTTCACCCAGGCTCAAACAGACGGACGGATATTTTCAAGACCCAAGGCTTACCTGCACAGCCACAAGTCAATATGGGCTCTGGCTTGGTTGGACAACGCGGCGACTCTGGACAGGCGGTGCTAGCAGATGTAGAAGAACGGTAGGAATGGATGGGCACCGACAGGGATTCAGAGGGACCCGTTGAAAGACCATGTTTTGATCATCCGGTCTTCAAACACCCTGAAGTGCGAGGACATACACGGAGGCGATCAAATCTTGTGGGGAACGTGTGCAAAACTCTGCAGAGTACTCAAACCTAATCGATTAGCCGTGTCCACGGTCATGGACAACTTGAGCCAAAGGAACTGAAGTTATCTGAAATTCTCAACACAAATAATAATATTGATGTGGGTATTATTGACAACATGGGTACGAGAATTGGTTGGCGGAACCATCTCGTTAACAACAAACAACGTAGTAACATTTTGCTTTTAGGACTCTCTTGATGTAGGAGAAAACTTGCTTTTCGCTAAAAACTTATAGCCCACCTGCCATATATGCATATTGTATAGATGATTACTTTTCACCCCTCTCTTATGTGACTTGCCGACATATTCAATATGCTGACCTACACGGCTGCAACGTCTTATGTTGCAGATATTTTTCTTCGACGAGTAAGAGTACGATTCAGGGTTACGGTCTACACTCAACTTGCCGTTGGTGTTTGTTGGGACTCCACTCCCTTGACTGCTTCCGCTGAGATATTTAAGGTATATATCAGTTTTACGCTATGTACATGTGATTGCACTTTGATATATACATTGATGTACTGTGTGTGCCAGCATACTGATCCAGGGATGGCACAGAAACACAGAGGCTTGACTCGTTTTGAGTCGGGTCGCTACAGAAATGGTATCAGAGCACATGTTGACTGTAGGACGTGACCTTAGAAACTGGAAATTTCTTAGGAAAGGATATCTCAAATTTTTTATTTTCAACAACACCTTTTACCTCTCATCTCTTCTGATTTCATCGAATGTTCCCTCTCACCTCAAATAGTTAGACAATACCCTTACCCCTTTGACCACATGAAGGATCAACTGAGTCTCACTTCAAAGTAAAGAGGATTTCATCATGCATTTGAAGAATTGAAGCTGCACCAATTGAAGACTCTCAGGACCCGAAGAATTCAAAAACCTTGAAGTGTTCGAATAATTATATGACCATTAGAAGTCCAAACCCCCTTTATATACTCACGTTAGATACGATGATTTGTGAGCCGTCATTGGTGTGTGTTTTCCGACGGCCACAAATAAAACCTATTCTCAAAAATATTGTTTGTATTGTGTGTATCTCCCTCCCTCTCTTACCCGTCTCATCCCCAAAACCTCAACCCTACCAGATGGAGTATGAAGCTGGACTTGTAGTCTCTGGACCAATGACCCAGTTGGAGGCTGATATATGGATTCAAAACATGGAGAACCACTTCGGGAGCAACTTGATCTCAAGGAAGTATGAAGTGGAACACGCTTTTCAGTACTTTACACGAAGTGCTGCAATCTAGTGGAAAATGCACCATGCCATACAAGGATTTAGTGGAGCAGAAACTTGGGACGAATTCAAGAACACTGTGTTAAGATCCTGACTTATTCAGAAGTGCTATGACAATCCGAAGGAGAATACTTGTGCATGCAAGATCTGTGGAGAAATAGGACACACCCAGGAAGAACACAAGGATGGATGCACTCGTTGTGAAGAAAATCACCCAGCTGAGGAGTGCCCAAGTAGTCAGGTGACTTGTTTCCTTTGTGAAGAAACCACCCACTACCCAGCTCAGTGTCACATTTACCCCAAGGTGCAACAAGTTGTCAAGCAGCAGAAAGATGCAGTGAAGGAAACCCTCAAGAAGAATATTCTAGAAGAACCGGTGATGAACGAAAATATTGAAGTCCCTGATGGACAAGGTCTGACCAGATTTTTCTCCAATGCATGCTACTCATGTGGAGAAGAAGGACATTATTCACAGGTTTGCACGAAGGGAAGCCAAGAGTATCTGGGAAACTTCCCGATGGAAAAAGTGGAGATTGATCCACTTGAAATAGAAGAACTGGCCAAAATAAAGGAGTCCGGAAAGAAGAAAAAGTACCCTCGGAAGAGCCAAATCTCTATAGATATAGACCTGAGTCATGTCAGATGTTACAAGTGTATGGAATTTGGCCACAACAAATACATGTGCTCAGGAAGGAAGCCGGAAACCCAAGGAGCAAAAGAAAACACTAAGACGCCTCGAGACTTGTCAGAACTCATTTGCTTTCGTTGCAAGGAAGCATGACATTTTGCTAGCGATTGTCCACAAAGGAAGAAAGCTAAGAAGGAGTAGTTAAGTTTTGACCGCGGTAATTAGTGTAATATGAAGAACTCTTGTTTTTCATGAGATCATGGATTGAAATTTTTGTAACAGAAGTCCCTGAGATTGTAATAACATCATGAATAAATGGAATTTATTGTCTCATGATTGCCTATGTTGAAATTGTATGCGTTGTTTCTCTTCGAACAAAGACCTCTGAACAATTAAGAGAAAATATGGTCTATGCAGGCATGAGTATAATTCATTTAAGTGTGGTAGTAATCGGTAAACCCACAGGATCCACTGAGTAGGAATATACCATGATTACCAAGGAGACACATACATTCCTCTGAGTACCTATTTACTGAGACCTGCAGATGACAACTCTCTATGAGTCATTCCTCAAGGGCCCAGAAACGATCATGACCCTGACCAGTGATCATGATTACCCGAAAATCCTGAAGGACATGATGAAGCACATTCATCTTGAAGGAGATGCAGTCTACAAAGGCTACCCATTCATGGAAAGTGGAGTAGAACTTTGGTATGTGGAAGTACACCTCCATCATGTGAAAGGAGTTTGTCCAAAGACTATGGGGCAATACTTTTTCATTTCACATGTACCACGAGCAACCTTCTTTGATGCTGTTCGTGAAGCTGCCATGGAAGCCATACGTCAGATTGGAGAAATACTTGAAGCAAGACTCCGTCATACCCAGGAATACGTGAGTGAGGTACGTGCGGAGATGATGGAGATGAAGCTCATGGCCACCATGAGAAAGCAAAAGATGGATGATTTCAAGGAACACATTGGAAAGTTCCAGTGGAACTAAAGTACCTCCAAGAGAGACAAATGAATAATGTTCGCAGAAACGCTTGACCATACCGAACAATGTGGATGGCAGCATTTGTAATAAATTACTTTTGAGTTAGAATTTTGAAGAAAGCAAGGATGTAATAAAGGATTGATTATGAAATGAATAGGATTTATGGAAGAAGCTATGATGGATCAGCACACGTTTTCTTAGGAATATACGAAAGCCAGAGAGTTGTGAAGATACGATAGATGTTTTGTTCAGCTTGCAGAACCAATGGATTATCCGAACTCCGTTCGTGGACAAGAGAAATTCTGCAACGCTTGTGAGGATGCCCAAGTGTTAGAATACGAGATTCACTAAGCCTTATACAAGGTAATGATTTCAGTGCGACATGGCTTGGCCACCATGACGACTTACTATTATCATTCTCTTGCTATTCGGAATGGTAAATCTGAGAGACTTACCCATAGTGAGAGACGACGTTCTTTGAAGCTTTTGTTTAAGCCTTAGAATGGTATGATGAAAGCCCCATGTACATGGCATTTGTTGTCACGCGTAAGAAATTTTACGGTGAGGATGAAACCAAGACCCTCTCTCTGCAGGATAACCACAAATGGTAGACCACCATGAGAACCATCGATATGTTATTTAGAATTGACCACGAGACTGTCAGTTAAGAAGACCCAGTAACGGAAGAAGCTTATATCAACGGAAGAGCCCTCGTTTTTGATGGAAAATGTTATGAATATTACGGGAGAGCATCACCAAAGGATTTAGTATGAAGACTGTGGGAGGTCAGTTGCCAAAAACCCCAGAGGATTGTTAAAATCTTAAGGGACCACTATCTCTCATTTTAAGTGTGGTAGCATCCCACCTTGCCAGAGATTGGAATTGCTAGAAGACCCCCAAACCCTAACCTTTCTTTCTAGCCTCTTCGCATCTCGAGGACGAGATTCATTTTAAGTGTGGTAGGTTTGTAACATCCCAAATTTTGGAATGTTAAAATAATTATTAGAATGATTGTTTGTTTGATTGAGTGATTGAAACTTGAGTGAAATTTGAAACTTTTCAAAACTTTTGAATGAGAGGGAATAAAATGACTTTCCCCTTCTCCGGGAATTCAAATTCAATCATTTAAAAGCAAAGAGAGAAGATGACGTGACTTCTTCAACTATAAAGAATTTGAACGGAGATTTGCATTTGAATTCATTCAAAATTTTCTTTTGCATTTCTATTTGTTTTCTTCGTGCAAGAAGTGCCGGGAAATAATTTCTTGCAAGCAAGAAAGAGCGGAGGAAAATGACCCTCCAAAATGTGAGGCACTTTTGAAAATATTTGAGCCAAGAAAAACCCAAGTTTATGGGGAAAATATTTTGCCAAAAGAAAATAAAGCATTTAGGGGATTTTCTGAAAAACATTTTTTTTAAGTTTTTATTTTGGTCGTGGAAAAATGTTAAACAAATTCTATTTTTTCTGCTGATAATTTTGGTATATAATACCCCTATATTTGGATTTTATTTTATTTCTTTTTATTATTTTTACTTTCTGTTTTTGAAAAAAAATACAAAATCGGGAAGTAAATCTTTTTTATTAGGAAAGAGCCCCTAGGCGCTTTATAGCACTGTCGGCCCAATTCTCCCTTAGCCAGACCGAATCCCTTAGGATTCGGCGAGCCGACCGAGCCGCCCCAAGCCCCCCCTCACTGCCACCTGGGCCCCAACGCCCGAAGCCCCACCCGACCGGTCACCCCCTCCCCTGCGCTCCCTCTCTTTCCTCCCCGCGCCCGACAGCCTCGCCACCCTCGCCGGAGATGCCGCCCACGCCTGATCTCCTTCCCTCTGGCGGCACCCCCTCCCCTTATAAAACCCGACCACCCCCGGCCCCTCCTCGCCCCGTTCCCCTCGCCGCCGCCCTGCCCAAGCCCCGCCGCCCCTGCCCGAGCTCGCCAGAGCTAAGCTCCAGCCGAAGCTTCCCCGGCGCCCTGCTCCTTCCCCGGCCCCCGAGCTGCCTCCCCACCGCCACCAATCGCCGCAGAAGGAACCCCGCCGTCTCCCCGACCCCTCAGGCCTCGCCGGAGACCTCCGGAGCGCCGCCCCGACCTCCCTCCGCCTCGGCCTCGTCGGAGATCTTCGCCGGAGCTCCTGCCACGGTGAGTTGCCCCATCTCCCGCCTGTAGCCGTTAGATCTTTAATCTACGGCGTAGATTAGAATCATTATACCCCATCGGCTTTAGTTAAAAGACCGAGCCGGTTTTTCTTTACTTATTAGTTAGCCGGAGTTTTTAGTTAGATTCCGGCCGTTTGTTAGAATTCCTCGCAGCAAATATCTTAGGACCAATCAGAGAGCGCTGCGTGTACACAGTGTCCGATTAGATTCATTTTTTCTTTTCTGTTTTAATTGCAAAAACAGAGAGAGTTTTAATTTTGTTTGATCATAACTTTTGATCCACAACTCCAATGGAGTTGATTCTTTTTCCAGTAGCTCACAAACTTTCTGTAGTTTTTAAAAACATATAAGTTGTCTATGTTTGAAATTTTCCAATTTGAATTAGATCAGATATAGTTTAAACCTTGTTTTGCTTATTCCAGGAGTTTAAAAATAGCTTTTAATTTGATTCTTTTTGCTACTGATCACTAGTGATCTTATTTATCAGTGGTAAACATTTCAGATTTGTTTGAGTATTTTAGCTCATGGTTTCTTGTGAAACAATTTCTGTTTCACCTCTTTTAGGATTATGACTAATTCCTTTTCTATAATTGCTTTTAAATTATTTTATTTTATATTTCAGAAAGATTATGTTTTGTTTCTGTTAGTTACCAGTAGGTTTGCAACAAGTTTTGATTTTTATTTGTATATGTTATCATGAAATCAATTCTAGTTCCCTAATAACTTGCAATTGGTTTCTCGAGTGTTTCAAATCCCGTTTGGAAGTACTTTCAAATAGTTTTGTGAAAAATACTTTATTTTATCTTAGTTAAACTTATATCTTAGTTCCCTGTTATTATTTTCCGTTGGACAAAAACTAATTAGTGTTTGATGTAGTAGAAGACTCCCTAGTCTTATTTGAAGTTTCATTCGGATTCCTATTCGCTCTCTCTTTTGTTTTGATTGCTAGAATGATTGCTAGTATGAGTGCTTATGTGAATGATATGTTTGTTATATAGATTTCATCGGAGAGTGACGAGTAGTCTATCAACTTATTTCTCGAGAAATTCTTCTTCGTCAACATCACCAGGCAAGTCACTTTGATCATACTATCATCTATGTTTTATGCATCGTAGTTCTACCATCCTATGCCCAAATTGCATGCTGCTTAGGTACTTGGAAATTTTAGAATAGGTTGTAGTATCATGTGGTAGGCACCCAACAACCCCGATACTTGGCCCCGGGACGACAAATTTCATATTGCTATGCTTGAGTAGACGGGATTTCGGTTGAGTGCATAACACGAGTGATGCGAAGTTGATTAAATAATCAAGACCGGTTAAGACAAGATTTTCAAGACCTCGGACGCAATGCAACTTTGGGTGAAGGACGGTTGATCGGCTCCCTGGAGAACCCAATGGATGACCCGGGATGCTGGAGACGGCCATGACATCCTGCGGAAAGCTTCACCCAGGCTCAAAGAGACGGACGGATATTTTCAAGACCCAAGGCTTACCTGCACAGCCACAAGTCAATATGGGCTCTGGCTTGGTTGGACAACGTGGCGACTCTGGACAGGCGGTGCTAGCAGATGTAGAAGAACGGTAGGAATGGATGGGCACCGACAGGGATTCAGAGGGACCCGTTGAAAGACCATGTTTTGATCATCCGGTCTTCAAACACCCTGAAGTGCGAGGACATACACGGAGGCGATCAAATCTTGTGGGGAACGTGTGCAAAACTCTGCAGAGTACTCAAACCTAATCGATTAGCCGTGTCCACGGTCATGGAAAACTTGAGCCAAAGGAACTGAAGTTATCTGAAATTCTCAACACAAATAATAATATTGATGTGGGTATTATATACAACATGGGTACGAGAATTGGTTGGCGGAACCATCTCGTTAACAACAAACAACGTAGGAACATTTTGCTTTTAAGACTCTCTTGATGTAGGAGAAAACTTGCTTTTCGCTAAAAACTTATAGCCCACCTGCCATATATGCATATTGTATAGATGATTACTTTTCACCTCTCTCTTATGTGACTTGCCGGCATATTCAATATGCTGACCTACACGGCTGCAACGTCTTATGTTGCAGATATTTTTCTTCGACGAGAAAGAGTACGATTCAGGGTTACGGTCTACACTCAACTTGCCGTTGGTGTTTATTGGGACTCCACTCCCTTGACTGCTTCCGCTGAGATATTTAAGGTATATATCAGTTTTACGCTATTTACATGTGATTTCACTTTGATATATACATTGATGTACTGTGTGTGCTAGCATACTGATCCAGGGATGGCACAGAAACACAGAGGCTTGACTCGTTTTGAGTCGGGTCGCTACAGTAGTGTACCGTGACAATGATCTAGCATGGCATAGACATCAATGGGAACATCATGCTAGCTATCTTATGATCATCCAATGGCAATGTAGAAGTGGTGGCACATGTAATGGTGGTAGTTGCATGGCAATATATATCGGAAAGACTTTGAAAAAGCCATAGTAGGTAGGTATGGTGGCTGTTTTGAGGGAGGCTATATTGGTGATTTTTGTGTACCGGCGAAAATTGCACGGCACTAAGAAGATAGTGATGGTGGAAGGTGAAAGTGCATCTAAACCATGGACTCAACATTAGTCATGAAGAACTCATATACTTGTTGCCAAAGTTTTATTAGTAATCGAAACAAAGCATTCAACGCATACTCCTAGGGGAAGGGTTGGTAGGTATAAACCATCGCGCGATCCCGACCGCCACACAAAGGATGACAATCAATAGACTAATCATGCTCAGACTTCACCACATAGCGGTTCACCATACGTGCATGCTACGGGAATCACTAACTTCAACACAAGTATTTCTAGATCCACAACACCTTACTAATATAACTTCAATACTACCATAACCACAACTCAAAACTAGTTGAGATGAATCAAACTTTTCTAACTATTCAATGCACATGAAGGTGGAAGTTTTCGTATCCCTTTGGATAACTACCCCTTTTGAGACTACTTTCATAGCATAGATCAATTACCAAGCCATGCACCGCCGTGCTCTAAAAGATATAAGTGAAGCACAGAGAGCAAAATCAACTAGCTCAAAAGATATAAGTGAAGCACATGTGAGCTAAATTGTCTACCAAAGGATATAAGTGAAGCTCGACAAAATCATGGTGAGTGCATGTCTCTCTCTCTAAGTGTGCAGCAAGGATGATTGTGACACAACAAAAATAAAAGACTCCTACGATACAAGACTCTCCAAGCAAAACACATAACATGTGGTGAATAAAAATATAGCCCCAAGTAACGTTGGATTGAAGACAAAAGAGGGGATGCCTTCCTGGGGCATCCCTAAGCTTAGGCTTTTACGACATCCTTGAATCATCTTGAGGTGCCTTGTGCATCCCCAAGCTTGAGCTCTTGCCACTCTTTATCTTTTTGTCCATAAGAACTTCACCCAAAACTTGAAAACTTCACAACATGAAACTTAAACAGAAACTCGTGATAACATTAGTATAAGAAAGAAAACCACCACTTCCTTAGGTACTGTAGCAAACTTAAATTCTACTTATGTTGATGTTGGGTTACTGTATTTTCAACCTTCCATGGCTAATACCCCCCGATACTATCCATAGTTTCATCAAAATATGCAACCAACACAACAAAAATAGAATCTATTAACAGCAGACCAGTCTGTAGCAATCTGTATACTTCGTATACTTCTGTTACTTCAAAAATTCTGAAAAATTACGATACTCTGAATAATTTGCGTAGCAATCGGCAGCGAAAATAATCAACTCAAAAGCTCTTACAGAAAGAAATGAAAATTCTTTGCGTGAGCAGAAAGTTTCTGTCTTTTCCAGCATGATGAAACGATCATCCCCAAGACTAATCATAACGGTTTTGCTTGGCACAAACGCAAAAAGAAACAAAAAAAACACAATCATAACAGAATTATGAAAGTGTGGAAAACACAAAACAGAAATAAAAATGATAGATTCGTTGGGTTGCCTCCCAACAAGCGCTATTGTTTAACGCCCTTAGCTAGGCAAAAGGTGATGGTATCACGTATAGTCATCTTTGGTGCTCAAACCATAAGTAGCCCTCATCATAGATTCATAAGGCAATCTTATTTTCTTTCTAGTAAAGTGCTCCATGCCCTTCTTTAGAGGAAATTGGAATCTAATATTCCCTTCCTTCATATCGATGATAGCACCAATAGTCCTTAGGAAAGGTCTACCAAGCATAATGGGACATGAAGGATTGCAATCTATGTCAAGTACAATGAAATCCACGGGTACATAGTTCTTATTTGCAACAATAAGAACATCATTGATCCTTCCCATGGGTTTCTTGACAGTAGAATCCGCAAGATGCAAATTAAGAGAACACTCTTCAATCTCATGAAAACCAAGAATATCACATAAAGACTTTGGAATCGCGGAAACACTAGCACCCAAATCACACAAAGCATTGCACTCATAGTTTTTGATCTTGATTTTGATAGTAGGTTCCCACTCATCATGAAGTTTTCTAGGTATAGAGACTTCTAGTTCGAGCTTCTTTCAAGAGATTTCATCATAGCATCTACGATATGCGCGGTAAAGGCTTTGCTTTGGCTATAAGCATGTGGAGAGTTTGCAATGGATTGCATCAAAGAAATGCATTCAAACAAGGAGCAACTATCATAATTGAATTCCTTGAAATCCAAAGTGGGAGTTTCATTACTACCCAAAATTTTGATTTCTTCTACTCCACTCTCCACACCTTTATCATCAAGATAGGTGGACTCTGAATCATTGGGGCGTTTTTCAACCAGAGTGGATTCATATCCGTCCCCTTCATCAATAGGTTTGACACGCGAAAACAATGATTCAAGAGGAGTCACACCAAGCACTTTAAGATCTTCGTGATTTGCATCACTAGAATGCACCCTTTTTAACCATTCATGCCTAGCACGAATTTGGGCGGTTCTTTCTTTGCTCTCATTCATGGAGACACACATAGCTTTCAAAGTTTCATCCAAGTTGACCTTGGGAGGAGCACATCTAACTTTCAAAGCATCAATATCACAAGACATCCTATCAACGCTCTTAGCCAAATCGTCAATTTTGAGTAGTTTTTCCTCTATGGACGCATTGAAAATCTTTTGAGAGTTGATGAACTCTTTGATATTACTCTCTAAATCAGAGGGTAATTTGTTGTGATTTCCATAAGTGTTGTTGTAAGAATTTCCATAATTGTTAGAGGAGTTACTAGGAAAAGGCCTAGGAACATAGTTTCCTCTAAAAGCATTGTTGTTGCCAAAATTGTTCCTACCAACAAAGTTAACGTCCAAACTAGCGTTGCTACTCTCAATCAAGGAAGATAGTGTCATGTAATTAGGATCTAAAGGAGTGTTTGTACTAGAAACCAAATTCATCAACTCGTCCATCTTAGCACTAAGCGAGTTAATTTCTTCTATAGCGTGTACCTTTTTGCTAGCAGGTGACCTTTAAGTGTGCCACTGAGAGTAGTTGGTCATGATATTGTCTAGGAGTTTTGTAGCGTCTCCTAACGTGATTTACCTGAACGTTCCACCTGAGGCGGAGTCCAAGATATTGCGAGAGGCAAAATTCAAGCTAGCGTAAAAGATTTGTATAATCATCCACAAACTCAAGCCATGAGCGGGACAATTTGTAATCATTAACTTCATCCTCTCCCAAGATTGTGCAACATGTTCATGATTAAGTTGCTTGAAATTCATGATATCGTTACGTCAGGAGATAATCTTAGCCGGCGGAAAATACTTGGATATGTAAGCATCTTTGCACTTATCCCAAGAATCGATACTATTTTTAGGCAAAGAAGAAAACCAAGTTTTTGCGCGATCTCGCAACGAGAAAGGAAAAAGCTTCAACTTAATCACGTCATTATCCACATCTCTTTTCTTTTGCATATCACGAAGCTCATTGAAGGTATTGAGATGGGATGCGGCATCTTCACTAGGAAGGCCATAGAATTGCTCTTTCATAACAAGATTCAGCAAAGCTGCGTTGATTTCATACGATTCCGCACTAGTGGCGGGAGCAATCGGAGTACTAATAAAATCATTATTATTGGAACTCGAGAAGTCGCAAAGTTTGGTGTTTTCAGCCATGATGACTTCAACAAACAAACAAGGACACAAGCAAGCAAGAAAAACGGCAAATGAAACGGCAAAAAGGCAAAAGGCAAAAGAAAACGACAAAGGAGAAAGGCAAATGAAAATGGCAAATGTGAAGTGGGGGAGAGGAAAACGAGAGGCAACCGGCAAAAAAGTAAATGCAAGAGATGAGTTTGTAAAACCTACTTGGATAGATCTATCCTTTTCCGGAAACGGCGCCAGAAATACTTCTGCTACTGCAACAAAAGACCTTCCAACGGCGCCAGAAACAAGCGTGCTGATGGGAGACTATTCTTGTCTTGATACTCCTCAGCAACGGCACCAGGAATCCTTCTGCTACGGCTACGCCTTTAGGGACTTCCTTGGCAAATATGCAAAGGATTCTCCCGTGGCCTTGGAGCCATGCGTTGGTGTTTCCTCGAAGCGGAAAGGGTGATGTAGCACAGCGGCGGTAAGTATTTCCCTCAGTTTTGAGAACCAAGGTATCGATCTAGAAGGAATATCACAAGTACCTGCACCAACACAAAGAGCTTGCACCCAACGCTATGAAGGGGTTGTCAATACCTTATAGATTGTTTGCCAAGTGAGAACCGAAAGCAAAAAGAAACAAAGCAAAGTAAAAGCGAAATTGGAAACGATAGGTGTGAGTAGACCCGGGGGCCGTAGTGTTCACTAGTGGCTTCTCTCATGAAAGCAAGTAGACGGTGGGTGAACGAATTACTGTCGAGCAATTGATAGAGCCGCGCAAAGTCACGATGTTATCTATGGAAATGATTATATCTATAGGCATCACGTCCAAAACAAGTAGACCGATACTTTCTGCATCTACTACTATTACTCCACACATCGACCGCTATCCAACATGCATCTAGTGTATTAAGTTCATGAGAACAGAGTAACGCCTTAAGAAAGATGACATGATGTAGGTGGA
Organism: Hordeum vulgare subsp. vulgare; assembly: GCF_904849725.1. Lineage (NCBI taxonomy): Eukaryota > Viridiplantae > Streptophyta > Magnoliopsida > Poales > Poaceae > Hordeum > Hordeum vulgare. Next base: position 144,650,175 of record NC_058518.1, on the reverse strand, counting down.
CAATCTCATATCTACGATAAAAGCCCATCTTGTTACCCTTGATGGCAACAACACGATGCTTGCCTTGCTGCCCCTTCTATCACCGGGAAAGGTCACCAGACGACATGAACCAAAAACCAAACACTTCTCCCATTGCAAGAATCATAGATCTAGTTGGCCAAAAAAAACCCAAGACTCGGAGGGACTTACAAGGATATCAAATCGTGCATATAAGAAATCAGCAAAGACTCAAATATATATCATAGATAATCTGATCACAAATCCAGAATTCATCAGATCTCGACAAACATACCGCCAAAGAGGATTACATCGGATAGATCTGCATGAAGATCATGGAGAACTTTGTATTGAAGATCCAAGAGAGAGAAGAAGCCATCTAGCTACTAACTACGGACCCGTAGGTCTGAAGTGAACTACTCACGAGTCATTGGAGGGGCGATGATGTTGATGAAGAAGCCCTCCAACTCCAAAGTCCCCTCCGGCAGGGCACCGGGAAGGGTCTCCACATGAGATCTCGCGGAAACGGAAGCTTGCGGCGGCGGAAAAGTGTTTTCGTGGATGCCCTGATTTTTTCTGGATTTTTAGGGAATTTGTAGGCCAAAGACCTACGACAGGGGAGCGCCAGGGGGCCCACAAGCTTGGTTGCTGCGACCTTCCCCTGGCCGCGGCAACATGGCTTGTGGGCCCCGTGTGGGCCCACTTGCTTGGCCCTCAAGCCTCCCGATCTTCTTCTGTTCTGAAAAAATTATTTCGGGGATTTTATTCCGTTTGGACTCCGTTCCAAAATCAGCTGTGAAAAGAGTCAAAAACACAGAAAAAACAGGAACTCGCACTTGGCACTGGATTAATAAGTTAGTCCCAAAAAGGATATAAAAGGTAAACAAAACATCCAAAGTTGACAAGATAACAACGTGAAACCATCAAAAATTATAGATACGTTTGAGACGTATCAGTGATTATGTCACCGATAGGGAGAAAGATGATCTTTGGACCGCGCTGAAAGCAAATTTCACCCTACCGCTAGAGGAAGATCCGAATAAGCGAGTTATAGAGCCACCTGTCAAGGCGTGTGCTCTTAAGAAGATGACACATCTATTCGGGAAGTGGAAGAATGATTTGAAATCAATGTTTGTCGAAAAGGGAAGACACTAGAATTCGTCGGCCGATTTGAGAAGATAAGAGATCACTGGCCCGCATTTGTGGCCTACAAGTCATCGGAGAAGAGTAAGAAAATGTCAGAGAGAAACAAGAACAATGCCGCAAAGAAGCAGTATCACCATCACACGGGGTGAGGTGGCTACCTCAAAGCCCGACCGTTCTGGGACAAAGTTGAGAATGACCTGATTGCTAAAGGGGTCCAACCACAAACATTGAACTGGCCAGAGCGTACAAGGACTTGGTTCTTCGGGGTTGGGGGAACATTGGACCCTGAAACAAGGAAGTGTCGTTGGACGGACGAGCAACTTGCAATACCAATGATCAAGCTTCAAAAGTGTATCGCTGCAACGCAGGAAGGGACATTCATTCCAGACAGAGAGAATGACGAGCTGACTAAGGCCCTAGGGAATGCTGAGCACCCTGGACGAACATGAGGCACACGAGGCTCCGTCCCGTGGAAGTTTGGGTTTCCTAGCGCAAGCGGTTACAGAATCCGGGAGAGAAAGAGGAAAGCGGAGCTGAGTGACATGCAACAGATCAAGGCAAGACTGCAAAAGCTAGAGGAGCTTGAGAGCCAGCGAGCTGCCGGCCAACCATCTCAATGACACAAAGCTACCCTAGAAGGTACCCCACCATCTCCGCGGAGAAGCAACATGACTTCCACGGAGCCCGTTCAACATGACTTCAATGCTCCTAGCTACCCTGTGGATACTATCACGGAGGCTCAACGTTGGGAGTTTATGATGAAATGTCAGATCCTCACTTTCAAGGCGGTTGTCGGCTCTGTTGAACCTCCTCAACCAAACGGAACTTTTCAGTGCCTTTTGATTCCACATGGCTATGCTATTGTGATGGTGGATCAAGTAATGGAGGATTTTGAGCAGCTCGAGCTTGACCACCCTACAGGTGAAGGGGAGATTCAGCTGGTTCATGGTGTGGGGATTACATGTCTATGGCACAACGAGTTCATCACGCTTCCAAACTGGACGCCTCCGTGTCCTCCTCCTCCTCCGACGAGTCAGGGCACTCCGCCTCCTCCCCCTCCTCCTCCGACGAGTGATCAGGGAACTCCGCCTCCTTCTCCAGCTCCTCCAACGCATAAGGGCACTTCGCCTCCTCCTTCGCCTACTCTGGCGCGTCAGAGTAGTCCACCTCCTTCTTCACCTCGTCGGCAATGTGGGAAGACAAACGCCGCCGCTCCGGCTTGTCCAGTGCGTCAGAGCAGTACACCTCCTTCTCTGAAGCGGAAGAGATATGCCTCCTTCTCTCCAGCGGCTAGCAGTACAACCAGAGGCGGGAAATTCGGTCCATATCTCAAGCCTCTTGAAAAGTTACCATATGAGAGGACCAAGGAGGAAAATGAGGAGATATGTCGTGCCGAATCGAGGGCCCATTTTGCAAAGAAAACTTCACCTCCGAAGGAGAAACTAGATCTGGTGATAGTGGAGTGCACTATCAATCAACTGCAGCGTCCACCATCGCCTCCGCCGGATTCCAACTATGACCGCATTCTTAAAAAGACATATGCACAAGCGGTGCGGTCGAGAACTACTTCTAGTGATGCAAGGTTAGCAGAACGAAGAAGTGGGAAAACAATTCCCGACCTCGATATCGTCCTCTCTAATCATCCGGAGATGGTGCCCGGTACCAATCCCGATGATTACTGGGGGATGATGTAACAAAAGAACAATATAAATACGTGCACGGGAAGCCTCTCGTCAAACATGGTCATCCTGCTCTAACAACAATGATGCACATATTGCATGAGTGGTACATGAAAACCTGCAGGGAGTCTGGGGAAAAAGCTATGTATGTGGCAGTGAAATCAGAGCACGAATTCATTGGACTTCTCATGATTACTATTCAATTTGAGGAGTTATTTCAGTTATATAATCAACTGACCCTCGACAAACAACTCATGGCTTCCTACTGTGTGTAAGTATTACTTCTACAGTTAAGTCTTTAGCTCAGCTTGTTCATTGTATGTATATATAATTATCCTCACTATATATATTATGCAGATTGAAGATCGTCGAATTAAAAAAAGCAGGAATCGTCGATGTTGGGTTCATTAGCCCACATGCCGTAAATGAATTGACGGTACGAAACTAAATCAAAGAGACCGAGCAGAACTTGCTAAACTCGTTCCTTATACATAAAAAAAGTGGAAATAATCTTTCCTTCCAACTTCAAGTGAGTGTTGTTGTGTTCTGTGTAAACTCAGTTTTGCTTACTCGAGGTTAATTAAGTAATGTAATTGATGAGTTATATATGCGTGCGCAGAGACCACTTTATTCTGCTATCCATTGACGTTGGCAGGGCAGTAGTAAATGTCTTAGACTCGAGACATAAAGCCGAAGAGGATTATGAGGACATTATTGCAATGCTCAAGAAGTAAGTCCAGCCAATATACCGAGACCATATCGGCATGCAATTTTCGTTAATTTCCTAATATCAAGTAATCATTTTCTTTGCCTCGCAGGGTTTGGACGAATTTCGCCAATATGGTTCCCGGTCTAAACAATGAGTTGCGATTTATGCACCCCAAAGTAAGTAGTACTAGATAATTCCACGCATCTCTAATTGATTAAAATTTTCATCAATCTATCATTACCATGCTTGCTTATCAGTATGATTGAACTCTATTCTCGTAAAGTGTATGTACCAGAAAGAAGGAACTGTTTTATGTGCATACTACGTATGTGAGTTCATTCGCCACTCGACCTCTGAGCGGGTCTTCTGTGAGAAACAATTTCAAGTACGTAAATAACATTCACAATTGTGTTGAGTTTTATTCATATATATGCATGTATTGACCCCCTTCTTTAAATTAGATCTGCGAGATGCGGGATCAACTCCTACCATATGATCGCATACAAGCAATTCAAGAGGAATTGGCGGGATTCTTTGTTGACCACGTCATACCTAAAGACGGAGAATGCCATGTGGATTTGTCATTGGATCTTAATTAGATGATGTTTTGGATTGATTGTAAAAGATGTTATATTGTATATATGTAATAGCATCGGATAGATATTATTCGATCAAGCATGGACAAACAGAGGACACTTCTCTCTATTATCTAGCTAACACAATATGAAACCACTAAATTAACGCTCCACCCCCCCAAACCCACCCCCTCCCCCCATTCAAAAAAACAAAACCCCCAGCTCCGGCCAGATGCTGACGCGTGGATGCCATGTTGCCCCTGGCCCAGCCCAAGCAAAGTCATCAACATCCCCTCTGCATCAGAAGGGAGTGAGGAATTCGATGATGGAACTCTTCAAGCAATCATCAGAAACAAGCAGGAATGAGTTGCACAAGCCTCAGGCGGCTCTATTCCTCTTGCCATGGACCCCAAGGTTCTGCTGGATTTCATCAATGTCTGGTATGAAGACCCAACCACTCCCATTGATGATTTGAAGCTTCCCCTGGTCTCAACCACATGGTTGCCACATTCATCAATGAGGCAAAATGGAAAGAGCAGCAAGCCAAGCAAGCAAAGGCTGCGAAACTGAAGAAGGAGAAATTCCTCAGGCAGAATCTCCTCAATCTGATGCCTGAAGCTCTTGTGTCCACTGATATGTCTCCATTGTATCTACTTTTCCAAACTCTTTTGCCCTTGTTTTGGACTCTAATTTGCATGATTTGAATGGAACTAACCCGGACTGACGCTGTTTTCAGCAGAATTGCCATGGTGTTATTTCTGTGCAGAAATGAAAGTTCTCGGAACGTCCTGAAAATTTATGGAGAATATTTCTGGAAAATATGAAAAATACCTGCGCAAAGATCCACCGAAGGGGATGGGCCAGTGGGCCACAAGCCGTGTGGCCGCGGCCTCCCCCCCTGGCCGCGGCCACCAGGCTTGTGGGGCCCACGTGGCTCTGCCGCCCCCAATCCCAGCGCTATTTATTCCCTTTCGTCCCGGAAAAAATCAAGAGAGAAGATTTCATCGCGTTTCACGTTCCAGAGGCGCTGCCACATCCCGTTCTTGCCCTCGAGGGCAGACCTGGAGTCCGTTTTGGGCTCTGGATCAAGGAGATCGTCGCCATCATCATCATCAACCTTCTTCCCTCTCCAATTCCATGAAGCTCTTCATCGTACGTGAGTAATCTATTCTTAGGCTCGCTGGGCGGTGATGAGTAGGATGAGATCTATCATGTAATCGAGTTAGTTTTGACGGGGATTGATCCCTAGTATCCACTATGTTCTGAGATTGATGTTGCTACTACTTTGCCATGCTTAATGCTTGTCACTAGGGCCCGAGTGCCATGATTTCAGATCTGAAATTATTATGTTGTCACCAATATATGTGTGTTTTAGATCCGATCTTGCAAGTTGTAGTTACCTACTATGTGTTATGATCCGGCAACCCCGGAGTGACAATAACCGGAACCACTCCTGGTGATGACCATAGTTTGAGGAGTTCATGTGTTCACCAAGTGCTAATGCGTTGGTCGGGTTCTTTATTAAAAGGAGAACCTTAATATCCCGTAGTATCCATTTGGACCCCGCTGCCACGGGAGGGATGGACAATAGATGTCATGCAAGTTCTTTTCCCTAAGCACGTATGACTACACACGGAATGCATGCCTACATCACATGGATGAACGGGAGCTAGCCACATATCTCTTTGTGTTATAACTGTTGCATGATGAATGTCATCCAACAAATCACCGATCCATTGCCTACGAGTTTGTCCCACTCCTGCTGTTACTTGCTTTGCTCTACTGCTATTACTTGCTTTGCTCTGCTGCTGTTACTACTGTTGCTTCTACTGTTACTTGCTTGGTCCAACTACTGCTGTTACTTGCTTTGCTCTGTTGTTTTTACTTGCTTTGCTCTGCCGCTGTTACTACTGTTGCTGCTACTGTTACTTGCTTTGTCCTGCTGCTGCTGCCACTACTATTGCTACTACTGTTACTTGCTGTTGCTACTTGCTACTGCTGTCACTATTGCTGTTCCTTGCCACTGCTGTCACTATTGCTGTTCCTTGCCACTGCTGTTACTCGTTACCCTGCTACTACCTGCTACAATACTTTTCTGGCGCCATTGATACTTCAATTAGGAATAGTCTGCCTTGTCAACAGATCGTTTCTGGCACCGTTGCTATCATACTACCTTTGCTGCTTTTATCCTGCCTGCAGATACTAATCTTTCAGGTGTGGTTGAACCGACAAGTCAACTGCTAATACTGGAGAATATCCTTTCACTCCCGTTGTGTCGAACCAACAAATGTGGGTTGAATACTCTACCCTCGAAAACTGCCGCGATCCCACACGCTGGTGGGCCATTGCAAGACAATCTCTAATTGTTGAGCAACTGGAAGCAACTCTAGTCTGGCGTCGTTGCTGGGGACTGCTAGCAGCTCTTTTCTGGTGCCGTTTCCGGGGAGAGGATAGCTATATTTTCTGAGTCACTTGGATTTATATCTGCTGATCACTATGAAGAATCTGAAAGATCCAAGAACCAAAGTCTTGCCCTCAACTACGAGGGGAGGTAAGGAACTGCCATCTAGCTCTACACTTGATTCACCTTCAGTTATGAGTAAGTTTGTGACACCACCTTGATACGTCCATTTTGCATCATGCTTTCATGTTGATATTTATCGCTTTATGGGCTGTTATATTACTTTGTGGTACCATATTTATGCCTTTTCTCTCTTATTTTGCAAGGTTTATTTGAAGAGGGAGAATTCAGGCAGCTGGAATTCTGGACTGGAAAAGGAGCAAATCTTAGTCCACTATTCTACACAACTCCAAATGCCCTGAAAATTTATGTGGAGTTTTTTGGGATTATATAAAAAATACTGGGCGAAAGAAGTACCAGAGGGGAGCTACCAGGACGCCACAAGCCTGGTAGCCGCCACCCCTCCTGGTGGTGGCTACAGGGCTTGTGGGCTCCCTGACGGCCCACTGGCCCCCTCTTTTGTTATATGAAGGGTTTCATTCCAGAAAAAAATCAATCAGGAGCTTTTTCGTGGTTTCGCCGCCGCCACGAGGCGGAACTTGAGCTGATCCAATCTAGAGCTCCGGCAGGACGATCCTGCTGGGGAAATTTCCCTCCCGGAGGGGGAAATCATCGCCATCGTCATCACCAACACTCCTCTCGTTAGAGGGGAGGCATTTTCATCAACATTTTCATCAGCACCATCTCCTCTCCAATCCCTAGTTCATCTCTTGTAACCAATCTCCGTCTCGCGACTCTGATTGGCACTTGTAAGGTTGCTAGTAGTGTTGATTACTCTTTGTAGTTGATGCTAGTTGGATTACTTGGTGGAAGAGTTTATGTTCAGATCCTTGATGCTATTCATTACACCTCTGATCATGATTATGATTACGCTTTGTGAGTAGTTACTTTTGTTCCCGAGGACATGTCATAAGTCATGCTGATAATAGTCATGTGAATTTGATATTCGTTCGGTATTTTGATATGTTGTCTTTTCCTCTAGTGGTGTTATGTGAATGTCGACTACATAACACTTCACCATATTTGGGCCTAGAGGAAGGCATTGGGGAGTAGTAAGTAGATGATGGGTTGCTGGAGTGAGAGAAGCTTAAACCCCAGTCCATGCGTTGCTTTGTAAGGGGCTGATTTGGAGCCACTAGTTTAATGCTATGGTTAGACGTTGTCTTAATTCTTCTTTCGTAGTTGTGGATGCTTGCGAGAGGGGTTAATCATAGGTGGGATGCTTGTCCAAGTAAGGGCAATACCCAAGCGCCGGTCCACCCACATACCAAACTATCAAAGTAACGAACGCGAATCACATGAACATGATGAAACTAGCATGACAGAAATTCCCGTGTGTCCTCGGGAGCGTTTTCCTCCTATAAGACTTTGTTCAGGCTTGTCCCTTGATGGAAAAGGGATTGGGCCACTTGCTGCACAATTGCTACTAGTTACTTGTTACTTTTCGCCATCTATGTTTCACCTCACTACACCATCACTTGTTACCGCTACTTTCAGTGCTTGCAGTTATTACCTTGCTGAAAACCGTTCATCAAAGTCTTCTGCTCCTCGTTGGGTTCGACACTCTTACTTATCGAAAGGACTATGATTGATCCCCTATACTTGTGGGTCATCAAGACTCTTTTCTGGCACCGTTGCCGGGGAGTGAAGCGCTTTGGTAAGTGGAAATTCGTAAGGAAACATTTATATACTATGCTGAAATTTATTGTCACTTGCCACTATGGAAAGTGTTCCTTTGAGGAGTTTGTTCGGGGTATATTCACCACGAACGGAAGCACGCGGAGTTTCTCCTCAACCTGAGGTACCTACTGAAAATATCTTTTATGAAATTCATTCGGGTATGCTTGAGAAACTGCTGGCTAATCCTTTTACAGGAGATGGATCTTCACATCCAGACGAGCATCTGATCTATGTAGATGAAGTGTGTGGTTTATTTAAGCTTGCAGGTTTGCCCGAGGATGAGGTAAAGAAGAAAGTCTTTCCATTATCTTTGAAGTATAAGGCGTTGACATGGTATAGGCTATGTGATGATACTAGATCATGGGACTACAATCGGTTGAAATTGGAATTTCATCAAAAGTTCAAACCTATGCATTTAATACATCGTGATTGGAATTATATTTATAACTTTTGGCCTCGTGACAGGGAAAGCATAACTCAAGCTTGGGGGAGGTTTAAATCAATGCTATATTCATGCCCCAATCATGAGCTCTTGAGAGAAATTATCACTCAAAACTTTTATGCTCGGCTTTCTCATGAAGATCGTACCATGCTTGACACTTCTTGTACCAGTTCTTTTATGAAGAAGGATATTGACGACAAGTGGAATTTATTGGAAAGAATCAAACGTAACTCTAAAGATTGGGAGCTGGAGGAAGGTAAGGAGTCAGGTATGAATTTCCAGTTTGATTGCGTTAAATCTTTTGTTGAGACAAACACTTCTAGAGATTTTAGCGCTAAGTATGGACTTGACTCCGAGATAGTAGCTTCTCTATGTGAATCTTCTTCTTCTCATGTTGATCTTCCCAAAGAGAAGTGGTTTAAGTATCATCCTCCTATAGAAAGCAACATAGTCAAAACCAATCTAGTTGAGGAGAAAGTCATTGCTTTTAGTGATCCTATTGTTCCTTGTTCCTACGCTGAGAAACCACCATACCCTGCTAGGATAAAGTATTATTCTAAAGCTCCAACTGTGATACATAGGGGTTACATTAGACCACTTGCACCCCCTGAGGAGATTAGAGTTGAACCTAGTGTTGCTATTATCAAAGATCTCTTAGCCGAAGACGTAGACATGCATGTTATCAAATTCTGTGAGGACTCTGCTAGAATTGCTAAACCTCACGCGAAAGACAAATACGGACCTGTAGTTGGCCTGCTCGTTGTTTCTGTCAAGATAGGAGATCACTACTACCATGGTTTGTGTGATATGGGTGCTAGTGTTAGTGCAATACCCCATTCCCTATATGATGAAATCAAAGATGAGATTGCACCTGCTGAGTTAGAACCCATTGATGTCACTATTACGCTAGCTAATAGAGACACTATCTGCCCTCTGGGAATTGTGAGAGACGTAGAAGTCCTGTGTGGTAAGACGAAGTATCCTACTGATTTCCTCGTCCTTGGTACTGCACAAGATAGCTTTTGTCCCATCATATTCGGTAGACCCTTTCTCAACACTGTCAATGCTCACATTGATTGCATTAAGCAGACTGTCACAGTTAGTTTCGAGGGTGTGTATCATGAATTTAACTTCTCCAAGTTTGGAAGACAACCCCATGAAAAAGAGTCGTCTGGTAAGGATGAAATCATTGCTCTTGCCTCTATTTCCGTACCTCCTACGGATCCTTTAGAGCAATATCTGCTTGAGCATGAAAATGATATGCATATGGAGGAAAGAGATGAGATAGATAAAATTGTCTTAGAACAATATCCTATTCTCAAGAATAATCTGCCTGTTGAACTGCTTGGGGATCCTCCCCCACCAAAGGGTGATCGTGTGTTCGAGCTTAAACAGTTGCCTGATACTCTTAAGTATGCCTATCTTGATGAGAAGGAGATATATCCTATTATTATTAGTGCTCTCCTCTCAGAGCACGAAGAGAAGAAGTTACTAAAAACTCTGAGGAAGCACCGTGCTGCTATTGGATATACTCTTGATGATCTTGGTATTAGTCCCACTCTATGTCAGCACAAGATTAAAACCGATCCTGATTCTAAACCAGTTGTTGATCATCAAAGGAGATTAAATCCTAAGATGAAAGAGGTCGTTAGAAAAGAAATATTAAAGCTTCTGGAAGCAGGAGTCATTTATCCCATTGCTCATAGTGATTGGGTAAGTCCAGTACATTGCGTACCTAAGAAGGGAGTTATCACCGTCGTTCCTAATGATAAGGATGAACTAATCCCACGAAGGATTATTACTGGCTATAGGATGGTGATAGACTTCCGGAAACTAAACAAGGCAACCAGGAAAGATCATTATCCTTTGCCATTTATCGACCAAATGCTAGAAAGGCTATCCAACACACACACTTTTGCTTTCTAGACGGTTATTCAGGTTTCTCGCAAATACCTGTTGCACAATCTGATCAGGAGAAAACCACTTTCACCTTCCCCTTCGGTACCTTTGCTTATAGACGTATGCCTTTTGGCTTATGCAATGCACCTGCCACCTTTCAAAGATGCATGATGGCTAAATTCTCTGACTTTTGTGAAAAGGTTGTCGAGGTTTTCATGGATGACTTCTCCGTTTACGGGTCTTCCTTTGGTGATTGCCTCAGCAACCTTGATCGAGTCTTACAGAGATGCAAAGATACCAACCTCGTCTTGAATTGGGAGAAGTGCCACTTTATGGTTAATGAAGGCATCGTCTTAGGACACAAAATTTCTGAAAGAGGCATTGAAGTTGATAAGGCTAAGGTTGATGCAATTGGGAAAATGCCTTGCCCCACAGATATCAGAGGTATACGAAGTTTCCTAGGTCATGCTGGTTTCTATAGAAGGTTCATTAAAGACTTCTCTAAGATTTCTAGGCCTCTTACCAACATCTTGCAGAAGGATGTTCCTTTTGTTTTTGATGAGGATAGTGAGGAAGCTTTCGAAATACTTAAGAAGGCTTTGATAACTGCATCTATTGTTCAACCACCTGACTAGAACTTGCCCTTTGAAATCATGTGCGACGCTAGTGATTATGCTGTTGGTGCTGTTCTAGGACAAAGAGTTGACAAGAAGTTGAATTTTATTCACTACGCTAGTAAAACTCTAGACAGTGCCCAAAGAAACTATGCCACTACGGAAAGGGAGTTTTTAGCAGTCATGTTTGCATGTGAAAAGTTCAGATCTTATATAGTTGACTACAAAGTCACTATTCACTCTGATTATGCTGCTATTAAGTACCTTATGGAGAGGAAGGACGCTAAGCCTAGGCTGATCGGATGGGTTCTCCTGCTACAGGAATTTGATTCGCACGTCGTTGACCGAAAGGGTGTTGATAACCCTGTAGCAGATAACTTGTCTAGGCTAGAGAATGTCCTTGATGACCCATGACCTATTGACGACAGCTTCCTTGATGAGCAATTAAATGTCATCCGCACTTCGCATAGTGCACTGTGGTATGCTGATTACGCAAATTATATCGTAGCCAAATACATACCACCCAATTTCACCTATCAGCAAAAGAAGAAATTCTTCTTTGATTTGAGACACTACTTTTGGGATGATCCTCACCTTTATAAGGAAGGAGTAGATGGTGTTATTAGATGTTGTGTGCCTAAACATGAACAGGGACAAATCTTGCAGAAGTGTCATTCCGAAGCCTACGGAGGACACCATGCTGGAGATAGAACTGCTCATAAGGTATTGCAATCAGGTTTCTATTGGCCCACTATCTTCAAGGATGCCCGTAAGTTTGTCTTGTCTTGTGATGAATGCCAAAGAATAGGGAACATCAGTAAGCGTCAGGAAATGCCTATGAACTATTGACTTGTCATTGAACCATTTGATGTCTGGGGCTTTGATTATATGGGACCCTTTCCGAGTTCCAATGGGTACACTCACATCTTAGTTGCTATGGATTATGTCACTAAGTGGGTAGAAGCTATCCCCACTAAAAATGCTGATCACCACACCTCTATTAAGATGCTTAAAGAAATTTTTTACAGCAGAAAGATCTTCATTTGATCTGCTAGTATAAGTGACGTCTAAATGGCATGCAATATTGCCTAACCATATGAGTAGTATCTGACATCGTAGACATCTTCCAATAACTGGTATATACAAGGTTAACTAGTGCAATAATTTGGGCATGCAACTTGTTTCTTGGTCGGTGGCACTATCTCCATTTAACCTCAAGAAACAGGGTTGTCTGCTCCTTCCTAATTGAATGTCTGATTGACACTGCTATCTATTCAAGCTCATGTCATGTTCCAACTTGCAGGTACGCCGCCAACAAGTCCATGGACGGCTACGCCTTCTGCAACGCCGACGGCGACTTCCTCATCGTGCCACAGCAAGGCAGTGAGTCCTCTCACCTTCAGTCAAACCCATCCACCAAAATTCAGACATACGTAGTAGCATCTTTCTGTACCCACCAACCTGTCACTTGCCTAGGTTCAGAGATGTCTCATAAGTTTGGTGGTGGCTCTTTTAGATGCTCAGAAGCGTTATTCTCTCGAGGTCATTCGCGCACTGAACATAAGACTAAACGGTTCAATTTATTATGGTAGTGGGAGGGTGAAAGACATCATCCATTAGTTAGTGATACCTAGTGCTTGCCCTTCATCCTTATCTAGTTGAAGGAGAGGTAGAAGACGTAGAGGCCAAAGAGCGCGATGAGGAAGACAAGGGTGGGTCACGGCAGCAACGACGGCGCTCCCTTGGAGCCTTTGAGTGGATACGGGTGCTGCAAGTCATTGCCAAATCCATCGTCAGACACTGTTACTAGTAACACTGAACAAATAAACAGTAGTACCAAATCCATGTTGAGGTGGTGTTTTACTAGTAATGAACAAACAAATAAACAGTAGCAAACCTAGAAGGAGCAAACCATTTTGTGATTGAAGGTCTGTGACGGAAGATTCTACTCCGTCGGCCGGTTTCTCGTGTTCCTGCTTGCGCACAGCAGCGGAGTAGCATAGTGGTTTTTCATGGATGTCAGCAGCAGCAACTCGCCATAGTGAGTTCCGCATGATCATCTTGGTCTTAGCGTCATCGGAGAAAAGAGATTCCAGTTACTGATGTAGCGCTATGCAGCCCAGTTCATGTTCATGTGCTAAATGTGTTTTAATATTTGGTGACCAAGGCATACTCCAGTCCAGCGTTAGTTCAGTGTTACTTCAGCGATTCCAGTTTGTTGCTGGTGCAGTTTTCGCATGCATAATAAGAGGTTGAAACATCCTGCTGCAGGTTTCCATTAACCCGGAGTCAAAATCAAGAGCTGTCAACAGAGAGGTACTCAGTGAGCTAATCAAGGTGCACGGCAAGACATCCCTTGGCGGCAAATTGCCTGCCTATGATGGAAGAAAGAGCCTTTACACCGCAGGCCCACTTCCATTCGAGTCAGAGGAGTTCTCTGTTACACTAGTTGATTCAGAAAAGAAAGACAAAGAAAGGTCAAATCTGCATTCTGCAACGTATATACAAGTGCGATCAACTTCCTTATGCATTGTCTTTGTAGCTGCTAACTTGCTCTCCCTCTTCATTTGCAGGGCTGAAAGGGAATACAAGATCACCATTAGAATTGCTGGGAGGACAGACCTGTACCACCTCCAGCAGTTCCTCAAAGGAAGGCAGAGGGATATGCCTCAAGAAACCATACAAGTGCTTGATGTTGCAGGGCTATGTCACAGTGTCCAGATCATTCTTCTCAACCACTTTTGAAGTCGACCTCATCTGCATTTGCATATTCCATAGGTCCTAATGCTCCTTCCCAATCATCACCATCCATCCTTAGTACTGCAATCCCCACTGCACATCAGCCTGCCGCCATAGTTGTTCGGAAGCTTTGCTGCAACTTAGGTGCAGTTCTCTGCTCCTCAAGGTGCACATACAGATCCGGGACTGGGTTAATTTAGGTGCATTCTTTGGTAACTAAGAACCCTGGCAGACTGATCCGTATTTTGTGGCATTCAACGCAATTGTGTTGTGCTCATTGATGATGCTGATACGTAATTTTTAGTGTTCCCTGGATCCTAGTTTGGTTCAAGAAAAATATCGCATCTACTTGAGATGATGCCAAAAACATCAACTTCAGTATGAAGGTTGTAGTTGTTTTTTTGGTTTTATAGAAATTGCCATTCATATTTTCCTTAATAGTAATATAATAATCCATCTTCCTGTATTTTACATTCAACATCAATATGACATATTACACCAGAGTTTCAAATACAGAGTGTCAAATCAAATCATAAGTGAATGAAAATACAACATAGGCATGGTTTAATTTTGTATGCAATTAGTACTCATATTGTTTTCACCTTGAATGTTAGGCGATGACGAAAACGATGGTGTCTTGCGCCCAAAGCACGTTCGGTGTGTTGGACAAATCTGTCCAGGAGGTACGTAACAACAGATATCATATCACACACAACCTTTGGAAGTAGCTACAAGTTAGGGATGGAAGCCTTCTATGCCCAGAAAGAGCTCCAGGCAATCGCCATATACAGTTTACTCAATGTGCAGATATCGTCATGGACAAGCCCGGCGGCGAGGGCGCCCCCAAGCACCAGATGATCGAGTGCTACATCCACACCCTCGCCAAGGTCCTCGGAAGGTACCCATCCATCCAGGCTCGATCCTGTCGAATTCGTTGCCAGCTTGTATTATCTTATCACTATCTCCATTTTACAGCTACCTCTTACACAACGATTATAAGGAAACCACGGGTCACTAAATATAGTTGCTAAGCTGGCAATTGACTATCATTTCTCCATTTGGCAACAGCTACTACATGCATGGTGCGTCTCTTAGAAAAAAGAACTGCTCATGACACACTCATGTTTGAATCAATTTGTTTTGCCCCTTATTTATTTTCTTTCTTCTACACGAGCCATTTGGAAAAACCCCACGGGATGGATGGAGGGTTCTAGCTGGACAGGCTGTGCAAGAAATCAAATCAGACCACCTCCTTGCATGCAAAGAAAAATTTCTTGTTTGTCGAGAGGCTTTTGCATTTATGCTCCACTCAGGTGGCATCTAAGTTTATACACTAGGAAGTGCATTAGTATTGAGTAGCCAGAGAAGAGTGCATTAGTATTCAGCAGGTCTTACAGTTGCATAGCCAAGATGAGCTTATGGTCTGATCTCTCACATAGCTGCATCTAAGTTTATACACTAGGAAGTGCCGATTCACAGTCATAAATCGCCTTCATATCGGCAAATCTGTAATTTCCTTGCCTTTCTAGCGTCGTGTTCGAACCTTGGTCTCGCAGCCTGTCTATTGGGAAATCTGTAATTTCAAGCCATTGCAGAACCTTGGTTTCGTGTCTATTTCATAGGCTTCAAGCCGTTCACATGTACGTTCTTTCATATGCTCATGGCTGCACGTGTTTGGCCTATGCAGCTGCGAAGGGTGCACGGTGTCCTGGACTGGGAGCGTGGGAGCATCGCTCGTCACTTCTTCGCCAGTGCCTGCTCCGCCGAAGGTACGTGCTCCTCTTTGTGTGCCCCTATGGCGTCTTGATAAACTGTTATTGAGGAAATTGAAACTCCTTTTGTAAACCAAACCTGGCATGCTGCACAAAACTCAATGGACGTTTCAACCGATTTATGCTTATGGTTAGTGGCAGCAACGAAGCTTGATAGAAACTGTTATTTAAAGATGAATAGTGGCAGCAACGAAGCTTGATAGAAACTGTTATTTAAAGATGAATAGTGGCAACAAGTGTGAAGATGGTGCTAGCCTGCTTGGTACATTTGTATCCCTGCTTATATCAAGTCTGAACATTCAAATGCTATTTGGTACTAGAAGTGAAAATAGTACATATGTTTTGTTGCTTGGATGACATGTTAGTGTGTTTGTATAAACGATAGATGAGATAAAAATATGGCCATGCTCATGTTCTACCTGCATGTGCACCATTGTTAATATCCTGATGACTTGCCCTACAATTAATTTGAAACGTGGAACTATTCATCTTTAAATAGTTAAATAATGTGCACCTGGGCCACTATTCATTTTTTTGTAAATTCTGTTATTTAAATACCAAAAGTGTTAGTTCACACTTTTTTTGTAAATGTTATTTAAATACCTGCAGTGCTAGTTCACATCTTATTCTTATTTTTTGCACAGGTGAAGTACAAAGTCAAGTGTGAAGCTATGAAGCGTATCAACAAAGAGTACCATATGTATTGTAATAGTAGGCAGTATTAGGTATATCTGGGTTGTGGTGTAGTGTAAAGATTGAAATAGACGAATATAATGTTGGTTTGGACGAATTTCATTTGCTCCCTAGTCTGTTTGAAATATTGATTCTGAATGTGATTTGAATACCTATGAAATGGCAACTTGGCAAGGGGACCAAGTTATGATATTTATTTGACAAAATGTGAAATTTCTCACGTGTAGGACTAATTTTGAGATCAGCATGACATGTGGGACCAGTACAAAAATAAAATGGTCAAAAAATAAAATCAATAGAAAGTAAAAGGCCACAAACCAAAATTAAAAAAAAAAATACTAAAGTGACTGTAAATAGGCTAAGGCCCAAAAATATGTTGGGGAACGTCGCATGGGAAACAAAAATTTTCCTACGCGCACGAAGACCTATCATGGTGATGTCCATCTACGAGAGGGGATGAGTGATCTACGTACCCTTGTAGACCGTATAGCAGAAGCGTTAGAGAACGCGGTTGATGTAGTGGAACGTCCTCACGTCCCTCGATCCGCCCCCCGAACAATCCCGCGATCAGTCCCACGATCTAGTACCGAACGGACGGCACTCCGCGTTCAGCACACGTACAGCTCGACGATGATCTCGGCCTTCTTGATCCAGCAAGAGAGACGGAGAGGTAGAAGAGTTCTCCGGCAGCGTGACGGCGCTCCGGAGGTTGGTGATGACCTTGTCTCAGCAGGGCTCCGCCCGAGCTCCGCAGAAACGCGATCTAGAGGAAAAACCGTGGAGGTATGTGGTCGGGCTGCCGTGGAAAAATCGTCTCAAATCAGCCCTAAAACCTCCGTATATATAGGTGTGAGGGAGGGGGCCTTGCCTTGGGGTCCAAGGACCCTCAAGGGGGTCAGCCGAGCCAAGGGGGAGGACTCTCCCCCCCAAACCGAGTTGGACTAGGTTTGGTGGGAGGGAGTCCTCCTCCCTTCCCACCTCCTCCCTTTTTTTTTCTTTTCCTCTTGATTTTTCTTCTCTTGGCGCATAGAGCACTTGTGGGCTGTCCCACCAGCTCACTAAGGGCTGGTGTGTCTCCCCCAAGGCCTATGGGCTTCCCCGGGGTGGGTTGCCCCCCCGGTGAACTCCCGGAACCCATTCGTCATTCCCGGTACATTCCCCGTAACTCCGAAAACCTTCGGTAATCAAATGAGGTCATCCTATATATCAATCTTCGTTTCCGGACCATTCCGGAAACCCTCGTGACGTCCGTGATCTCATCCGGGACTCCGAACAACATTCGGTAACCAACCATATAACTCAAATACGCATAAAACAACGTCGAACCTTAAGTGTGCAGACCCTGCGGGTTCGAGAACTATGTAGACATGACCCGAGAGACTCCTCGGTCAATATCCAATAGCGGGACCTGGATGCCCATATTGGATCCTACATATTCTACGAAGATCTTATCGTTTGAACCTCAGTGCCAAGGATTCGTATAATCCCGTATGTCATTCCCTTTGTCCTTCGGTATGTTACTTGCCCGAGATTCGATCGTCAGTATCCGCATACCTATTTCAATCTCGTTTACCGGAAAGTCTCTTTACTCGTTCCGTAATACAAGATCCCGCAACTTACACTAAGTTACATTGCTTGCAAGGCTTGTGTGTGATGTTGTATTACTGAGTGGGCCCCGAGATACCTCTCCATCACACGGAGTGACAAATCCCAGTCTTGATCCATACTAACTCAACTAACACCTTTGGAGATACCTGTAGAGCATCTTTATAGTCACCCAGTTACGTTGCGACGTTTGATACACACAAAGCATTCCTCCGGTGTCAGTGAGTTATATGATCTCATGGTCATAGGAATAAATACTTGACACGCAGAAAATAGTAGCAACAAAATGACACGATCAACATGCTATGTCTATTAGTTTGGGTCTAGTCCATCACGTGATTCTCCCAATGACGTGATCCAGTTATCAAGCAACAACACCTTGTTCATAATCAGAAGACACTGACTATCATTGACCAACTGGCTAGCCAACTAGAGGCATGCTAGGGACGGTGTTTTGTCTATGTATCCACACATGTAAATGAGTCTTCATTCAATACAATTATAGCATGGATAATAAACTATTATCTTGATACAGGAATTATAATAATAACCATATTTATTATTGCCTCTAGGGAATAATTCCAATAGTCTCCCACATGCACTAGAGTCAATAATCCAGCCCTCACATCACCATGTGAATTACATTGTAATAAATCTAACACCCATACAGTTCTGGTGTCGATCATGTTTTGGCCGTGGAAGAGGTTTAGTCAGCGGGTCTGCTACATTCAGATCCGTGTGCACTTTGCATATATTTACGTCCTCTTCCTCGACGTAGTCACGGATGAGGTTGAAGCGTTGTTTGATGTGTCTGGTCTTCTTGTGAAACCGTGGTTCCTTTGCTAAGGCAATGGCACCCGTGTTGTCACAGAACAAGGTTATTGGATCCAGTGCACTTGGCACCACTCCAAGATCCGTCATGAACTGCTTCATCCAGACACCCTCCTTTGCCGCCTCCGAGGCAGCCATGTACTCCGCTTCACATGTAGAATCTGCTACGACGCTTTGCTTGGAACTGCTCCAGCTTACTGCACCCCCATTAAGAATAAATACGTATCCGGTTTGGGACTTAGAGTCGTCCGGATCTGTGTCAAAGCTTGCATCGACGTAACCTTTTACGGCGAGCTCTTCGTCACCTCCATATACGAGAAACATCTCCTTAGTCCTTTTCAGGTACTTCAGGATATTCTTGACCGCTGTCCAGTGATCCACTCCTGGATTACTCTGGAACCTACCTGCCATACTTATGGCCAGGCTAACATCCGGTCTAGTGCACAGCATCGCATACATGATAGAACCTATGGCTGAAGCATAGGGGACGGAGCGCATATGCTCTCTATCTTCATCAGTTGCTGGGCACTGAGTCTTACTCAATCTCGTACCTTGTAAAACTGGCAAGAACCCTTTCTTGGACTGTTCCATTTTGAACCTCTGAAAAACTTTATCAAGGTATGTGCTTTGTGAAAGTCCTATCAGGCGTTTTGATCTATCCCTATAGATCTTAATGCCTAGAATGTAAGCAACTTCTCCTAGGTCTTTCATAGAGAAACTTTTATTCAAGTAACCTTTTATGCTCTCCAAAAACTCTACGTTGTTTCCAATCAGTAATATGTCATCCACATATAATATTAGAAACGCCACAGAGCTCCCACTCACTTTCTTGTAAATACAAGATTCTCCAACCACTTGTATAAACCCAAATGCTTTGATCACCTCATCAAAGCGTTTGTTCCAACTCCGAGATGCTTGCACCAGTCCATAAATGGATTGCTGGAGCTTGCACACCTTGTTAGCATTCTTAGGATCGACAAAACCTTCGGGTTGCATCATATACAACTCTTCCTTAAGAAAACCGTTAAGGAATGCCGTTTTGACATCCATCTGCCAGATTTCATAATCAAAAAATGCAGCTATTGCTAACATGATTCTGACGGACTTAAGCATCGCTACGGGTGAGAAAGTCTCATCGTAGTCAACTCCTAGAACTTGTGAAAAACCCTTTGCCACAAGTCGAGCTTTATAAACGGTCACATTGCCGTCAGCGTCCGTCTTCTTCTTAAAGATCCATTTATTCTGAATAGCCTTGCGGCCCTCAGGTAGTATCTCCAAAGTCCACACTTTGTTCTCATACATGGATCCTATCTCGGATTTCATGGCTTCTAGCCATTTGTTGGAATCTGGGCCCACCATTGCTTCTTCATAATTTGCACGTTCATTGTTGTCCAACAACATGATTGATAAGACGGGATTACCGTACCACTCTGGAGCAGCGCGTGATCTCGTCGACCTGCGTGGTTCAACAGAAACTTGAACTGGAGTTTCATGATCATCATCATTAACTTCCTCCTCAACCGGCGTCGCAATGACAGAGGTTCCCCCTTGCCCTGCGCCACCATCCAGAGGGATGAGAGGTTCGACAACCTCGTCAAGTTCTATCTTCCTCCCACTCAATTCTCTCGAGAGAAACTCCTTCTCGAGAAAAGTTCCGTTCTTAGCAACAAACACTTTGCCCTCGGATTTGAGATAGAAGGTGTACCCAACTGTCTCTTTTGGGTAACCTATGAAGACGCATTTTTCCGCTTTGGGTTCCAGCTTTTCAGGCTGAAGCTTTTTGAAATAAGCATCACATCCCCAAACTTTAAGAAAAGACAACTTTGGCCTTTTGCCATACCACAGTTCGTATGGTGTCGTCTCAACGGATTTTGATGGTGCCCTATTTAAAGTGAATGCAGCTGTTTCTAATGCATAACCCCAAAATGATAACGGCAAATCAGTAAGAGACATCATAGATCGCACCATCTCTAACAAAGTACGATTACGACGTTCGGACACACCATTACGCTGTGGTGTTCCAGGCGGTGTTAACTGTGAAACAATTCCACATTGTCTTAAGTGAGCACCAAACTCGAAACTCAGATATTCACCCCCACGATCAGACCGTAGGAACTTGATCTTCTTGTCACGATGATTTTCCACTTCACTCTGAAATTTCTTGAACTTTTCAAATGTTTCAGACTTGTGCTTCGTCAAGTAGACATAACCATATCTACTTAAATCGTCAGTGAAGGTGAGAAAATAACGATATCCGCCGCGTGCCTCCACGCTCAATGGACCACACACATCGGTATGTATGATTTCCAATAAGTCACTTGCACGCTCCATTGTTCCGGAGAACGGAGTCTTAGTCATTTTGCCCATGAGGCATGGTTCGCACGTGTCAAGTGAATCAAAGTCAAGTGACTCCAAAAGTCCATCAGCATGGAGTTTCTTCATGCGCTTTACACCAATATGACCCAAGCGGCAGTGCCACAAAAATATGGCGCTATCATTGTTTACTCTAACTCTTTTGGTCTCAATGTTATGTATATGCGTATCGCTATCAAGATTCAATATGAACAATCCTCTCACATTCGGTGCATGACCATAAAAGATGTTACTCATAGAAATAGAACAACCATTATTCTCAGACTTAAAAGAGTAACCGTCTCGCAATAGACAAGATCCAGATATAATGTTCATGCTCAACGCATGCACTAAATAACAATGATTTAAGTTCATCACTAATCCCGATGGTAGCTGAAGTGACACTGTGCCGACGGCGATTGCATCAACCTTGGAACCATTTCCTACGCGCATCGTCACTTCGTCTTTCGCCAGCCTTCGTCTATTCCGCAGTTCCTGCTTCGAGTTGCAAATATGAGCAACAGAACCGGTATCAAATACCCAGGCACTACTACGAGAGCCGGTTAAGTACACATAAATAACATGTATATCAAATATACCTGATTTTTCTTTGCCCGCCTTCTTATCTGCCAGATACTTGGGGCAATTGCTCTTCCAGTGACCCATACCCTTGCAATATAAACACTCCGTTTCAGGCTTAGGTCCAACTTTGGGTTTCTTCGGCGGATTGGCAACAGGCTTGCCGCTCTTCTTCGAATTGCCCTTCTTGCCTTTGCCGTTTCTCTTGAAACTAGTGGTCTTATTCACCATCAACACTTGATGCTCTTTATGGAGTTCAGACTCTGCGACTTTCAACATCGCAAACAACTCGCCGGAAACTTGTTCATCCCTTGCATGTTGTAGTTCAACACAAAGCCTTTGTAGCTTGGCGGCAGTGATTGAAGGATTCTGTTAGTGATAGCTTCTTGCGGGAGTTCAATCCCCAGTTCAGCTAGACGGTTTGAGTACCCAGACATTTTGAGCACATGTTCACTGACAGACGAGTTTTCCTCCATCTTGCAAGCATAGAATTTATCGGAGGTCTCATACCTCTCGATCCGGGCGTTCTTCTGAAAGATAAACTCCAACTCCTGGAACATCTCAAATGCTCCATGACGCTCAAAGCGACGTTGAAGTCCCGGTTCTAAGCCATACAAGACTGCACATTGAACTATTGAGTAGTCCTCCTTACGTGCTAACCAAGCGTTCTTAACATCCTGATCAGCCGTAGCGGGTGGTTCATCTCCTAGCGCAGCATTAAGGACATAATCCTTCTTCCCAGCTTGTAAGATTAGCTTAAGATTACGAGCCCAGTCTACAAAGTTGCTTCCATCATCTTTCAACTTAGCTTTCTCTAGGAATGTATTAAAATTCAGGATGACTGTCGCGTGAGCCATGATCTACAACACAAATATATTCAAAGTGGACTTAGACTATGTTCAAGATAATTAGAGTTCAACTTAATCAAATTATATGCTAAACTCCCACTCAAAAAGTACATCTCTCTAGTCATTTGAGTGGTTCATGATCCACTTACACTATCCCAAGTCCGATCATCACGTGAGTTGGGTATAGTTTCAGTGGTAAGCATCCCTATGCTAATCATATCAACTATATGATTCACGATCGACCTTTCGGTCTCATGTGTTCCGAGGCCATGTCTGCACATGCTAGGCTCGTCAAGCTTAACCCGAGTGTTCCGCGTGCGCAACTGTTTTGCACCCGTTGTATGTGAACGTTGAGTCTATCACACCCGATCATCACGTGGTGTCTCGAAACGACGAACTGTAGCAACGGTGCACAGTCGGGGAGAACACAATTTCGTCTTGAAATTTTAGTGAGAGATCACCTCATAATGCTACCGTTGTTCTAAGCAAAATAAGGTGCATAAAAGGATTAACATCACATGCAATTCATAAGTGACATGATATGGCCATCATCACGTGCTTCTTGATCTCCATCACCAAAGCACCGGCACGATCTTCTTGTCACCGGCGCCACACCATGATCATCCATCAACGTGTTGCCATCGGGGTTGTCGTGCTACTTATGCTATTACTACTAAAGCTACATCCTAGCAAAATAGTAAACGCATCTGCAAGCACAAACGTTAGTATAAAGACAACCCTATGGCTCCTGCCGGTTGTCGTACCATCGACGTGCAAGTCGATATTTCTATTACAACATGATCATCTCATACATCCAATATATCACATCACATCGTTGGCCATATCACATCACAATCATACCCTGCAAAAACAAGTTAGACGTCCTCCAATTTTGTTGTTGCATGTTTTACGTGGTGACCAAGGGTATCTAGTAGGATCGCATCTTACTTACGCAAACACCACAACGGAGATATATGAGTTGATATTTAACCTCATCCAAGGACCTCCTCGGTCAAATCCGATTCAACTAAAGATGGAAAAACCGTCACTTTCCAGTCATCTTTGAGCAAAGGGGGTTACTCGTAACGATGAAACCAGTCTCTCGTAAGCGTACGAGTAATGTCGGTCCAAGCCGCTTCAATCCAACAATACCGCGGAATCAAGAAAAGACTAAGGAGGGCAGCAAAACGCACATCACCGCCCACAAAAACTTTTGTGTTCTACTCGAGAAGACATCTACGCATGAACCTAGCTCATGATGCCACTGTTGGGGAACGTCGCATGGGAAACAAAAATTTTCCTACGCGCACGAAGACCTATCATGGTGATGTCCATCTACGAGAGGGGATGAGTGATCTACGTACCCTTGTAGACCGTACAGCAGAAGCATTAGAGAACGCGGTTGATGTAGTGGAACGTCCTCACGTCCCTCGATCCGCCCCGCGAACAATCCCGCGATCAGTCCCACGATCTAGTACCGAACGGACGGCACCTCTGCGTTCAGCACACGTACAGCTCGACGATGATCTCGGCCTTCTTGATCCAGCAAGAGAGACGGAGAGGTAGAAGAGTTCTCCGGCAGCGTGACGGCGCTCCGGAGGTTGGTGATGACCTTGTCTTAGCAAGGCTCCGCCCGAGCTCCGCAGAAACGCGATCTAGAGGAAAAACCGTGGAGGTATGTGGTCGGGCTGCCGTGGAAAAATCGTCTCAAATCAGCCCTAAAACCTCCGTACATATAGGTGGGAGGGAGGGGGCCTTGCCTTGGGGTCCAAGGACCCTCAAGGGGGTCGGCCGAGCCAAGGGGGAGGACTCTCCCCCCCCCAAACCGAGTTGGACTAGGTTTGGTGGGAGGGAGTCCTCCTCCCTTCCCACCTCCTCCCTTTTTTTTTTCTTTTCCTCTTGATTTTTCTTCTCTTGGCGCATAGAGCACTTGTGGGCTGTCCCACCAGCCCACTAAGGGCTGGTGTGTCTCCCCCAAGGCCTATGGGCTTCCCCGGGGTGGGTTGCCCCCCCGGTGAACTCCCGGAACCCATTCGTCATTCCCGGTACATTCCCGGTAACTCCGAAAACCTTCCGGTAATCAAATGAGGTCATCCTATATATCAATCTTCGTTTCCGGACCATTCCGGAAACCCTCGTGACGTCCGTGATCTCATCCGGGACTCTGAACAACATTCGGTAACCAACCATATAACTCAAATACGCATAAAACAACGTCGAACCTTAAGTGTGCAGACCCTGCGGGTTCGAGAACTATGTAGACATGACCCGAGAGACTCCTCGGTCAATATCCAATAGCGGGACCTGGATGCCCATATTGGATCCTACATATTCTACGAAGATCTTATCGTTTGAACCTCAGTGCCAAGGATTCGTATAATCCCGTATGTCATTCCCTTTGTCCTTCGGTATGTTACTTGCCCGAGATTCGATCGTCAGTATCCGCATACCTATTTCAATCTCGTTTACCGGCAAGTCTCTTTACTCGTTCCGTAATACAAGATCCCGCAACTTACACTAAGTTACATTGCTTGCAAGGCTTGTGTGTGATGTTGTATTACCGAGTGGGCCCCGAGATACCTCTCCGTCACACGGAGTGACAAATCCCAGTCTTGATCCATACTAACTCAACTAACACGTTCGGAGATACCTGTAGAGCATCTTTATAGTCACCCAGTTACGTTGCGACGTTTGATACACACAAAGCATTCCTCCGGTGTCAGTGAGTTATATGATCTCATGGTCATAGGAATAAATACTTGACACGCAGAAAACAGTACAACAAAATGACACGATCAACATGCTACGTCTATTAGTTTGGGTCTAGTCCATCACGTGATTCTCCCAATGACGTGATCCAGTTATCAAGCAACAACACCTTGTTCATAATCAGAAGACACTGACTATCATTGACCAACTGGCTAGCCAAATAGAGGCATGCTAGGGACGGTGTTTTGTCTATGTATCCACACATGTAAATGAGTCTTCATTCAATACAATTATAGCATGGATAATAAACTATTATCTTGATACAGGAATTATAATAATAACCATATTTATTATTGCCTCTAGGGCATAATTCCAACAAAAGAAGCCCAATAAGAAAAAGCCCAAAAAATAAAACCAGCCCATGTGATCAATTGAAATGGGTTGGACTGATTTCAACCATGACGTTTTAATTTCGTCGTAATTTTGCCACGTAGGACTGGGTTTGATTGCCAACGACGATTTAGGATCGTCGTAAAGGTTACGACGATCCAAGAATCGTCGTAAAAGTTACGACGATTTTGATCAAAACGTCGCTGCTGTTCATTTGTGATGCTCCGTTTTCGACGCTTGTTTTTTCGTCGTGAGATCATCGTAAATTCAAAACCGTGACGATGTAGCGACGAAAAAATAGCGTCGTATATTAGCATATTCCTTGTTGTGCATGCCGAAATTCGTCACATAGCATTTCTCATCATGCATTCTCAAATTCCTCATTTTATATGTCAAATGTGTGCATGATTTACAAGATACAGGGGGAGATTTCCATGATATAAATCATCAATGTGCATCTGCTGTGAAAAGCAATTTCCTCAAAATGTGCACATCTTCAAGGGGAGTCTCTCAGTATCTTGATTTCAAATTCCTTAAGCTGAGTATTTACACTTCATATTTTTATCCCCGTTGAAAACTTAACCTAATTGTCATCAACCACCAAAAAGGGGGAGATTGTAAGTACATCTAGTGCCCTTAGTGATTTTGGTGGTTTGAAGACTTATAGGTTAAGTAATTAATGTGTTTATAAGTGTACACATGCTCTATAAGTCGCTGAGGAGTTTGAGTTATACGATGAATATCGACCCCCAAAAATGTATATCTTCGGCTGAAGAAATTGGTCTTATGTTGAAGACTTTGATCGCGAAGAAATTTCGATGAAATTGGTATTCCTCATGAAGATATTGAAGATGAGGAATTCGGTGTGTCCTGAAGAAAATAAATCCGAATACTTTGAAGCGTGACGATTTTCTTTTTGTTTGATTTTCTTCACTCTTGAGTCATAGGAACACCGTACTGTTAAAGGGGGTCGAGGTAATACTATGGAATGAATTTCCTCATGATGCTCAACCCAAGCCTAATCCTAACAAAGCCTCTAGTGAGGAATATGAGAGACATGAGGACTCTCACAGTTGAGGGTCCCGACCGTTGCCGCGATTCGCGCCACCCCACCGATCTTATCCACACCAACGGTTATAATATTTAAGGGCATTTATGTCAAATCATGTCGGGATGCTCCCAGACTATAAATAGCCACCCCCAAAACCATTAGCTGGTTGGCTGCTCCGCGAGAATATGACACTTGTCATTTAGAGCAACCCAAATTCCTCAGAGTATTTGAGAGTAAATCATCAGTGAGGAAATACCCCAAACACCAAACCACAAACCAAAAACCAAGTGATTGAGCATCACTGAAGAATTTGTTCCTGTGTGGAACTGAAGCCTTTTATCTTTGAGGATTGTGCATCCTCCAGACGGTTAGGCGTCATGGTCTAGAGCAATCCAGCAGTCAATTGTAGATCGCCGGGTGACCGAGTTTGTGAGCGTTTGGAAGTCTGCCCTAAAGACTTACCACGAGTGTTGGGTGAGGACTGTATGTCCTTAGATCAAGGAGAATACGGCAGGGACTGTGAGTCCCGGGACTGTGTGTCCTTTGTTTCAATACCAAGCCGCTCCAAACCGGACGTACGACTATCACAGCAGTTGGAACTGGGTCATCAACAACTGTCTTCTCTGTGAAACGGGTTCTATTTCTTCAACTCTTTCAATTCCTCAATTTTTCGTGTTGAAGACTTTCATTGTCTCTGTTTGAAGAATTTGCTGAAGACTTTCTCTGAATTTACTCAACCTCAAATTCTTCACACCCATTAATCCTCACCTACTTACTTCGTGTCTACGTACTGTGCAAACTGTTTTTCATAATCCTCATCGAGAAAACTGTTGTTGTAATACTTTGCACTTCTGATCCTTGCTGTTTCCGCTGCAACTTATTCATCAATGAGGAATTTACTCAAAAGGAATTTCCTCAGCGATGAAATTTTAAAAACCTCCTATTCACCCCCTCTAGTCGATATAACGCACTATCAACCCGTACTTAAAAACAAGGGATGTATGAGGATCTTCGTGGAATCCTGGATTGTCATACCTAGCATAGTTTTTCGGCTGGGGAGACGGGTAGCTGATTGTTTCTATCCAGCTTCTCCATTCCTATTTACACAAGATTCAGGGATTCAATTATCGAAAGATCGCTATAAATAAAATCCGAATTGAGGAAATAAGGGTATACTAACCCATTCGATGGGGTTATGGTTTGAGTAGCCTTCCTTAGTGTTCTTCGTGATGAAGTCCTCTTTTTCTCCCGTATAAAGGTCGACTAACATGGCAGCCAATGTTGTTGGGCTGCAGGACCCTCCCGCTTATACCGAGTGGCATCACTTAAACCATTATATTTCCACATGGGATGGGATCTTTGTTGAAGGGGTTGAACACATCGGTTTATGGCCACGACCATCACCTCGATCATGGTTAGCTTAAAATGTGCCAGTATTTTTACCTTGGCAACCAACTGTTTCACCTACGAGCCTTCCTCTTGATTAGGGCTCCTCGGACTTTGGTTGAACCGCTTCTTAATAGGATTGGTTGAATATTCGGGTAGAGAACTTCGTACAAGATCAAATAAGGGAACATCTTTGATATAGAACCATTATGAGATCCACTCTTTGGAGGCTGCCCTGGGGGTCCCTACCGGATATATAGTCCCTACTATGCACCATACCTCGGCTGCATCCACTTTGCGAATAGTCTCTCCATGAGTTCCGGGGACCAGACAAAAATATTTCGTCCAAAGATTGAAATGGGCTTCGCAGCCCAGAAACATCTCACACAGAGCAACGAAGCTGGAGATGTGGAGGATGGATCCAGGGGTAAGGTGGTGGAGTTGGATTCCATAAAACTCTAGTGAACCCCGTAAAAAGGGGTGAATAGGGAAGCCCAGACCTCGTAAGAGGAACGGAATAAAGCATCCATGTGGGGTGTGGGGAATTTCTCCGTGAAAGCCTCACCGTTGGCGGAGGTTAGCCCATAATGAGAAGGTGCCAGATCTGTGCCGGGCAAGTAACCCTGCACTTCAAGCTCGCGCAGATGAAGGCGCGAGACAAGACAACTGACCCAATCACCTAGGAGAGAGCCATGAGCGCGCGAGGATGAGCCTGAAGCACTCGCCATATCTTTGTTTCTCTGGTGTTCTTATCGATGTTTGGAAGGGATGAGAAGCATTGTTGGAGCACGCGCAGGTTATACGATAAGTAATTATCAGTTTTCTCTTGGGAAGGAACCACCTATTTTCATTGGTGCGTGAGCATCGAGGAGATGGTTAACCCCGCGAGGGAAGTATTCATTCTTGTGGGCCCGGTGACATTTCGTTAATCACGAGTGTGGAATGATCTAAACTGGGGTCAGACGAACATAAGGCAGAACTCGCCCTGCAAGGAGTAGACCGTGAAAGCGTTAAGACGGCG
Organism: Hordeum vulgare subsp. vulgare; assembly: GCF_904849725.1. Classification (NCBI taxonomy): domain Eukaryota; kingdom Viridiplantae; phylum Streptophyta; class Magnoliopsida; order Poales; family Poaceae; genus Hordeum; species Hordeum vulgare. The sequence goes on along the minus strand of NC_058518.1, from coordinate 144,620,937 downwards.
AGCCTAGACTGCGGCATTGGAGGCTAGTTCGGGGGCTACTGAGGGATTCCGGGGTTAAGGGGGCTAGTTCAGCGAGCGTGGACCTTAGTACAAATCCTTAAAGTTCAAAGTTTATAACTTGCATTCAACGTCCGAAGTTCACATCTTTGACTTGCTCCTTGTGTTCCGGGACGGCTTAATAACCTTGCTCCTCGTTTCCCTAGGTGGGATATCCACCTTTTTCTTCTTATTTTTTATCTTCACTTCATCTTCATATTCTTCAAATTCTTTCTCTCTCGACCTTTTCTCTCCTTTTCCTCTAATTTTCCTAGAGCTAGGTCAAACAGAAAAAGTTATAAGCCATCGATAAAAAAGAGAAGAAATGTACAAAAAGGAAAGGCTGTTGTACACATACCAAGGTGCCGGCAGTGCTAATTCAATTGGTTCATTCTCCTCTGCATTAGCTGCAATCTGCTTTGCTGCTTCATTTTCCTTTCTATTAGCTTCAATCTGCTCTAATGCTGCATTCTCCTATGCATTAGGTGCAATCTGCTTTGCTGCTTCACTTTCCTCTACATTAGCTTCAATCTGCTCTAATGTTGCATTCTCCGCAGCATTTGTTGCTGCCCATTGTTCCTCTTCTCCAAATGAAGCATCCACTTGATTGGTGCATATCCTAGCAATGGGCCCTAGGGCTCCACGTTTTTGCACTTATGTTGTCTTTTTACACGACCCTCTTCACCTCTTCTGTACCTATTCTTCCTTGGTCTTCCTAGTGGTCTAGTCAGTACAAGAGAATGTAGTTTGAACCCTGGATCTACTATGTTCCATTGGTCTTTTTCCAAGAGTGTAGGCACATTGGAAGCATAAGCAGCCCTGAATTTGGAAGTAGAAAAATATTCAGAGATGTATTGATCAACTTCACCGTCTTCACCATCGATAACAGTCATCAGATGTAGGGCATGTATGCATGGCTTCACACGGAGCTTCCATTGCCTACAACTGCATTCCCTAGTTGCTAGGTTAACTGGATATGTCCATTCCTTGTTTTTACTGTCAGTATATGATACCTTAGCCTCGTGTGTCGCTGCTCGAATGCATTTCATGTTCAGTCCTCTTGCCTTTGGATGCAATGCCTTAATAAGAAACGGGAGCATAAGATGGCCAACATATTCTATTTCTGCAACTCTTTTGCGAAGATTCGTCTTTATCATGATCATCTGCTGAATCTTATCAAATATTTTTCATATCACAAGCCCTTTCAATGACTTGATCTTTGCATTGAAACACTCTGCCAGGTTACTGGTCACATAGTCTACTTTGCAAATTTCATTGAATTTGCTTCTTGGCCACAACTGTCCATGATGTTCATCTAGGTACTCCTTCATGAGAGGATTGTGAGCATACAACACTCTCAAATGATATTCATGCTTCCTCTCACTGCATGTGTATGATGCTGGCCATAAGTTCTCATCAGTAACTTTACCTTTGAATTTGTTTATGAAATTCCGCGCTAGGTGTCGCATATATTCCCTATGCTCCACTCCAGGGAATACAATTTCCACCGCACTCTCCAAACCCTTGCAAGCATCTGTGTATATAGCTAAACCTGGGGGTGTACCTATAAGGTTGTGCAACTGCTGCAGAAACCAGATCCAACTTTCCTCGCACTCTGCCTCCACCACACAAAATGCAACTGGGAATAGTCAGTTGTGTCCGTCAACTGCAGAAGCTACCACTAGTTGTCCTCTCCACCTTCCATTCAAAGCAGTTGCATCAACAACCAAATAGGGCCTGCAACCATCGAGAAACCCCTCCCAACAAGCCTTGAAACAAGCAAAATCGCTCCTGAAGCACTCCTTCTAAAATGACTTTCGTTTAATTTTGTAGGTAACTATATGCTTGTCAGTCTCTACAACACTCCCTGGGCTAGCAGCTTCCACTTAAGCTTTAAATGTGTAGAGCAACTAAAAGATCTCGTTCCAATGACCATTAATCATATCAAGAGCTATTTACTTAGCATAGAAAATCCTCATGTAAGGTATATCAATCTTGTACTTTTGAAATAGCTTCCCATATAGTGTTATTGGACCTAGTGTTGGTTTTTCCCTCAACCAATCCAAAATTGCATATGCCACCCACCTAGTCTTTCTAGCTTTGTTTTAGCCTCCCCCCTCCCCCTCCCCCTCCAGCTGGACAAGTGTGCTGGTGTGGGTTCTTTTTTATCTGAAACAAAATATAAAAGGAATTACAGTTAAGAAAACATTACACAATGATCTTCCATGATCTAAAAATAGAAGGGTACCTAAAATAGAATGAATTAGTATACCAAACCTAAAATACACAAACCTGAATGAACTTGCTCCTCAACATATGTGATGTATGCAACCTCCATGTACACCTATCATATGGGCAATGAATAGTGAACCTTGTTGGCTCACTCCTATCAATAACATATGTATTTTCAGTGAGAATGCAATATGTAGTTACTGCATTACGATAATCCACCATCGACTGGAATATGGTGCCGACAGCTAGCACAAGATCTTCCATGTTCCACTCAATTGTTGGCATGTCTTCACCATCATATTCATCTAAAACTAAGTTGTCGATGTTCTCCTGCCTCTCTTCATCGTTAGTGTCATCAAATCTAGCACGACTTAATTGGTGTTCTGACATTATCTTCATCATTATTTTGAGGCACCTCTTTGTCTTCCATTGCTTCTTTACTGATAGTATCTACAAGATTAGGGAACATATTCTCATCCTCATCATCATTTCAAGGCACCTCTTCGTCTAGCTCTGCATCTTGTTCTACATCGGCTCCAGCAATAGGAACAATGATAGGAGAAGTGATAGGTCTCCAACGTATCTATAATTTTTGATTGTTCTATGCTGTTATGTTATCATTCTTGGGTGTTATATAATCATTTTATAGAAATTTCATATCATTTTTTGGGACTAACCTATTGACATAGTGCCTAGTGCCATTTGTTGCATTTTGCTATTTTTTCCTTCGCAGAAAATCCATATGAGATGAGGTCCAATTGCCATGAAACTTTATGGAGATTTTTTGGACCAGAAGAAAACTTGGGGGCCAAGATTGAGCAGCAGCCAAGGCCCACGGGCGCGACTAGACACCATAGCGCGCCAGAGGCCCGTGACGCAACCTCGTGTCTAGTGGGCCCCTCTGGAAGCTTCTGCACCGCCTCTGAGCTCTATAAATACCCCAATATTCCAGAAACCCTAAATGAGTCGACGAAAAATCGTTTCAGCCGCCGCAAGTTTGAGAGCCACGAAAACTAATCTAGAGAATTTTCCAGAGAAGAACACGATCATGGAGGGGTTCTCCATCTTCATTGATGTTCCTCGCATGATGCTTGAGTAGTTCATATCAGACTTACGGGTCCATAGGCAGTAGCTAGATGGCTTTCGCTCTTGTTTTGTTTCTCAATACAATGGTCTCTTGGAGATCCAAATGATGTAACTCTTTCTTTTGCAATGTGTTTGTTGGGATCCGATGAATTGTGAGTTTATTATGAGATCAATGAAAACATATTCATGCTTGATTATTATAGCCTCATATTTATTCTCTGACATTTGGTTTTTGTCTGGCCAACTTGATCTTTTATCTTTCAATGGGAAGAGGTGCTTTGTGATGGGTTCGATCTTCCGGTGCTCAATCTCAGTGACAGAAAGAGACATGACACACATGTATCGTTGCCTTTAAGGATAAAACAAAGGGTCTATTCCTACATGAATATATATTGTGTACATCATGTCATCGTTCTTAAGGCACTACTTCGTTTCTCCATGAACTCAATACACTAGATGCATGCTCGATAGCGGTCGATGTATGAAGTAGTAGAACTAGATGCAGGTATAAGTCGGTCTACTTATTTTGGACGTGATGCCTATATACATGATCATTGTCTTGAATATCATCATAATTATTTATTTTTCTATCAATTGCCCAACAGTAATTTTTCTACCCATTGCTACCTCTTGAGCTTGCGTTGGTTTTTTCCTTTGAAGAGGAAAGGGTGATGCAGCACAGTAGCAGTAAGTATTTCCCTCAGTTTGAGAACCAGGGTATCAATCCAGTAGGAGTATCAAGCCAAGTTCCTAAAGTACCTGCGCAAAAACAGCAAACTTGCACCCAACGCTACAAAGGGGTTGTCAATCCCTTCACGATTGATTGCAAGGTGAGATCCGAAGGCGAAAAGTGCAATGAAGTAAAAGTGTAAGGCTGAAAATATGATGTGAAGTAGACCCGGGGGCCATAGTGTTCACTACAGGCTTCTCTCAAAATAGCAAATATTACGGTGGGTGAACGAATTACTGTCGAGCAATTGATAGAACCGCGCAAAGTCATGACGATATCTAAGGCAATGATAATACATATAGGCATCACATCCGAGACAAGTAGACCGACACTGTCTGCATCTACTACTATTACTCCACACATCGACCGCTATCCAGCATGCATCTAGTGTATTGAGTTCATGACGAACAGAGTAATGCCTTAAGCAAGATGACATGATGTAGAGGGATAAATTCATGCAATATAAACCCCATCTTTTTACCCTTGATGGCAACAACACGATGTGTGCCTCGCTACTCCTTCTGTCACTAGGTGAGGTCACCGCACGGTATGAACCCAAAACCAAGCACTTCTCCCATTGCAAGAATCATAGATCAAGTTGGCCAAACAAAATCCACAACTTGAAGAGAATTACAAGGATATGAAATCATGCATATAAGAGATCAGAAGAAGCTTAAATAAGATTCATAGATAATCCGATCATAAATCCACAATTCATCGGATCTCGACAAACACACCACAAAAGAATATTACATCGGATAGATCTCCATGAAGATCATGGAGAACTTTGTATTGAAGATCCAAGAGAGAGAAGAAGCCATCTAGCTACTAGCTATGAACCCCAAGGTCTATGGTGAACTACTCACGCATCATCGGAGAGGCAATGGTGTTGATGAAGAAGCCCTCTGTATCCGAATCCCCCCTCCGACAGGGCACCAGAACGTGCCCCATATTGGATCTTGCAGAGATAGAAGCTTGCGGCGGCGGAAAAGTATTTTCGTGGATCTCTCCCGTGGTTTTGGATTGTTCGGGGATTTATAGGCGGAAGAAGTAGGGCAGACGAGCCACAGGGGGCCCACAAGCCTGCTAGGCGCGGGCCCCCTTGGCCGCGCCTAGGGGGCTTGTGGCCTCCCCTGGTGGCCTCTGCCTTGGTTCTCACGCCCCCTGCGTATCTTCTGTTCCGAAAAAAATCTTTTCGGAGGTTTTATTCCGTTTGGACTCCGTTTAATATTCTCCCTTGAAAAGGGTCAAAAACGTGGAAAAAACTGGAACTGGCACTTGGAACTGAGTTAATAAGTTAGTCCCAAAAAGGATATAAAAGGCACACAAAACATCCAAAGTTTGACAGGATAATAGCATGGAACCATAAAAAATTATAGATACATCGGAGACGTATCAAGCATCCCCAAGCTTAACTCCTACTCGTCCTCTAGTAGGGAAGTGATAAAGACATACTTTTTGATGTGGAACGCTACCTAGCATATTTGTCCTTTGTAACTTCTTTCTTGTGACATGAATGTTCATATCCATAAGATTCAAAACAATAGTTTGCTATTGACACGAAAACAATAATACTTCAAGAACACTAGCAAGGTAGTCATGAACTTTTGAAATAACAAGGCCAAAGAAAATTATCCCTACAAAATCATATAGTCTCGCTATGCTCCATCATCCCCACACAACTAATTTAAATCATGCACAACCCCGGTATTGGCCAAGTAATTGTTTTCGCACTCTTACTTCCTCAAATCTTTTTGAACTCTCACGCAATACATGAGCGTACTATAGGTGGAATAGAGTGTGGTGGAGGTTGTGAGACAAAAAGGAGGAGAGGGTCAGATCGACTCGGTGTATCAAAGGGCTATGGAGATGCCAATCAATATATATCAATGTGAAAGAGTAGGGATTACCATGCAATGGATGCACTTAGAGCTATAAGTATGTGAAAGCTCAAAAGGAGAACTAGTGGGTGTGCATCCAACTTGCTTGCTCACGAAGACCTAGGGCAATTTTGAGGAAGCCCATCATTGTAATATACAAGCCAAGTTATATAATGAAGATTCCCACTAGCATATGGTGGTGACAAAACAAGAGACTCTCAATCATGAAGAACATGGTGCTATTATGAAGCACAAGTGTGGAAAAGATAGTATCATTGTCCCTTCTATCTTTTTCTCTTTTTATTTTTTTTATTTTTTTGTTTGGGCTCTTTGGCCTCTTTCCATATCTATTTTTTTTGTGGGCAACTTTGGCCTCTTTTTTTTCTCACATGGGACAATTCTCTAATAATTATGATCATCACACTTTAATTTACTCACAACTCAGTGCTTAGAACGATGAGGACTCTATAGGAAATGCCTCCGACAGTGTACCGGGATGTGCAATGATCTAGCTTGGCGTATGACGTTGAAAACATCTCGCTAGCTATCTTACGATCATGCAATGGCAATATGTAAGTGACGGCACAAGTCATGAGACGGAACGGTGGGAGTTGCATGGCAATATATCTCGGAATGGCCATTAAAATGCCATAATAGGTAGGTATGGTGGCTGTTTTGAGGAAGGCATATGGTGGGTTTGTGCATCGGCGAAAGTTGTGCGACACTAGAGAGGCTAGCAATGGTGGAAGGTGAAAGTGCATCTATACCATGGACTCACATTAGTCATGAAGAACTCACATACTTATTGCAAAAGTTTTTATTAGTAATCGAAACAAAGTGCTAAACGCATACTCCTAGGAGAAGGGTTGGTAGGTGTTGACCATCGCGCGATCCCGACCGCAACACAAAGGATGACAATCAATAGATCAATTATGCTCCTACTCCTAACATAGCGGTTCACCATACGTGCATGTTATGGGAATCACTAACTTCAACACAAGTATTTCTAGATTCACAACACCCTACTAACATAACTCTTAATATTACCAAATCCATGTCTCAAAACTATTTGAGAGGAATCAAACTTCTCGTTCTAATCAATGCACACGAAGATGGAAGTTTTATTGTATCCTCTTTGGGTGCCTATCACCTTTGGGTCTACTTTCATAGCACAAGCCAACTACCAAGTTACTCAGAGAGATCACTCTCAAAAAGATATAAGTGAAGATCGAGAGTTCTTATTTCTCCAAAATATAACACCGCCGTTCTCTAAAAGATCTAAGTGAAGCACTTAGAGCAAAGTTATTTAGCTCAAAAGATATAAGTGAAGCACATGTGAGCTAAATTGCCTAACTCAAAAGATATAAGCGAGGCTCAAAGAGTATTCTAGAAAAATTCACGATGAGTGCATGTATCTCTCAAAAGGTGTGCAGCAAGGATGATTGTGACACAACAAAAATAAAAGACTCCTACGATACAAGACGCTCCAAGCAAAACACATATCATGTGGTGAATAAAAATATAGCTCCAAGTAATGTTACCGATGGATTGAAGACGAAAGAGGGGATGCCTTTACGGGGCATCCCCAAGATTAGGCTTTTTGGTGTCCTTGAATTTGGCTTGGGATGCCTTGGGAACCCCCAAGCTTGAGCTCTTTCCACTCTTTATTCCTTTGTCCATGAGAACATCACCCAAAACTTGAAAACTTCACAACACAAAACTTAAACAGAAACTCGTGATAACATTAGCACAAGAAAACAAACTACCACCTCTTGAGGTACTGTAGCAAACTTGATTTCTATTTATATTGGTGTTAGATTAATGTATTCTTACTTTTCCATGGCTAATAGCCCCGATACTATCCGTAGTTTCATCAAAATAAGCAACCAACGCAACAAAACAAAATATGTGAAAAACAGACCAGTCTGTAGCAATCTGTATACTTCGTATATTTCTGTTATCTCAAAAATTCTGAAAATTACGACAGTTTGGGCAATTGGCATATCAACCAGCAGCAAAAATAATCAACTCAAAATCACTTTCTGGATGAAAATGAAAAATACTTTCGTGAGCGAAAAGTTTCTGTCGTTTTCCAGCAGGATCAAACAACCATTACCAAACTAGTCATAAAGGTTTTACTTGGCTCAAACACAAAAAGAAACACAAAAGACACAATCATAACAGAATTATGATGGTGCAGACGCAACAAAACAAAAAGCAAAAAGCAAAGATAAATTCATTGGGTTGCCTCCCAACAAGCGCTATTGTTTAACGCCCTTAGCTAGGCATAAGGTGATAGAATCACTTATCGTCGTCTTTGATGCTCAAACCATAAGTAGCCCTCATCATGGATTCATAAGGCAATCTTATTTTCTTTCTAGGAAAATGCTCCATGCCCTTATTTAAAGGAAATTGAAATCTAATATTCCCTTCCTTCATATCGATGACAGCACCAATAGTCCTTAGGAAAGGTCTACCAAGAATGATAGGACATGTAGGATTGCAATCAATATCAAGCACAATGAAATCCACGGGTACATAGTTCCTATTTGCAATAATAAGAACATCATTGATCCTTCCCATGGGCTTCTTAACAGTAGAATCCGTAAGATGCAAATTAAGAGAGCACTCGTCAATCTCATTGAAGCCTAGAACATCACATAAAGACTTTGGAATCGCAGAAACACTAGCACCCAAATCACGCAAAGCATTGCATTCGTAGTTTTTGATCTTGATTTTGATAGTAGGTTCCCACTCATCATGAAGTTTTATAGGAATAGAAACTTCCAATTCAAGTTTCTCTTCAAGAGATTTCATCATAGCATCAACGATATGATCGGTAAATGCCTTGTTTTGGCTATAAGCGTGTAGAGAGTTTAGCGTGGATTCCATCAAGGAAATACATTCAATCAAAGAGCAACGATCATAATTGAATTCCTTGAAATCCAAAGCAGTAGTTTCATTACTACTCAAAGTTTTTATATCCTCTACTCCACTTTCAATGCTTTTAGCATCAAGATAGATAAACTTCGAATCATTGGGGTATATTCCAACCAAGGTGGATTCATATCCAGCCCCATCATCATTAGGTTTGACACTAGAAAACAAGGATTCAATGGGAGTCACACCAAGCACTTTAAGATCTTCGTGATTCTCATCACGAGAACACGCCTTTTTAAGCCATTCATGTCTAGCACGAATTTGGGCGGTTCTTTGTTTATTCTCATTCATGGAAACATGCATAGCTTTCAAAGTTTCATCCATATTAATCTTGGGAGGAGCACATCTAACTTTCAAAGCATCAATATCAAGAGACATTCTATCAACGCTCCTAGCCAAATCATCAATTTTGAGTAGTTTTTCTTCTATGGACGCATTGAAAATCTTTTGCGAGTTGATAAACTATTTAATATTACTCTCTAGATCAGAGGGTAATTTATTGTAATTTCCATGAGCATTGTTGTAGGAGTTGCCAAAGTTATTAGAGGGATTACTAGGAAAAGCCCTAGGAATATAATTTCTTCTAAAAGCATTGTTGTTGCCAAAATTATTCCTACCAACAAAATTAACGTCCAAACTCTCATTGCTACTCTCAATCAAGGAAGGCAAGTGCATATCATTTGGATCTAAAGGAGCACCTTTACTAGCAAACAATTTCATTAACTCATCCATCTTAGCACTCAACGAATTAATTTCTTCTATAGCGTGTACCTTTTTACTAGTAGGTGACCTTTGAGTGTGCCACTAAGAATAGTTTGTCATGATATTGTCTAGGAGTTTTGTGGCTTCTCCTAATGTGATTTCCATGAAGGTTCCACCGGAGGCGGAGTCCAAGATATTTCTAGAAGCAAAATTCAAACCAGCGCAGAAGATTTGTATAATCATCCAAAGACTCAAGCCATGAGCGGGACAATTTCTAATCGTCAATTTCATTCTCTCCCAAGATTGTGCAACATGTTCATGATCAAGTTGCTTAAAATTCATGATATCATTACGGAGAGAGATAATCTTAGCCGGCGGAAAATACTTGGATATATAAGCATGTTTGCACTTGTTCCAAGAATCAATACTATTTTTGGGCAAAGATGAAAACCAAGTTTTTGCTCGATCTCGCAATGAGAATGGAAATAGCTTAAATTTAATCACATCATTATAAACATCTTTCTTCTTTTGCATATCGCAAAGCTCAATGAAGGTATTAAGATGGGATGCGGCATCTTCACTAGGAAGGCCGGAGAATTGCTCTTTCATAACAAGATTCAACAAAGCAGCATTCATTTCATATGATTCCGCACTAGTGGCGGGAGCAATCGGAGTACTAATAAAATCATTATTTTTAGTATTCGAGAAGTCACAAAGTTTGGTGTTTTCAGTCATGGTGACTTCAGCAAGCAGACAAGCACACAAGCGAACAGAAAGCAAGCGAGAGAAAAGGTGAACGAAAAAGGCAAACATTTTTGTAATTTTTGTTTTTCAGAACTGGGGGACAGGAAAACGAGAGTCAAAAAAGTAAATGCAAGAGATGAGTTTGCGACACTTACTTGGATAAGGTTCAGTTGATGCTCCCCGGCAACGGCACCAGAAATTGGCACATTGATGGGAGACTATTCTTGTCTTGATCCTCCTCCCCGGCAACGGCGCCAGAAATTCTTCTTGCTACCTCTTGAGCTTGCGTTGGTTTTTCCCTTGAAGAGGAAAGGGTGATGCAGCACAGTAGCAGTAAGTATTTGCTCAGTTTGAGAACCAAGGTATCAATCCAGTAGGAGTATCAAGCCAAGTTCCTAAAGTACCTGCGCAAAAACAGCAAACTTGCACCCAATGCTACAAAGGGGTTGTCAATCCCTTCACGATTGATTGCAAGGTGAGATCTGAAGGAGGAAAGTGCAATGAAGTAAAAGTGTAAGGATGAAAATATGATGTGAAGTAGAACCGCGGGCCATAGTGTTCAGTAGAGGCTTCTCCCAAAATAGCAAATATTACGGTGGGTGAACGAATTACCGTCGAGCAATTGATAGAACCGCGCAAAGTCATGACGATATCTAAGGCAATGATCATACATATAGGAATCACGTCCGAGACAAGTAGACCGATACTGTCTGCATCTACTACTATTACTCCACACATCGACCGCTATCCAGCATGCATCTAGTGTATTGAGTTCATGACGAACAGAGTAACGCCTTAAGCAAGATGACATGATGTAGAGGGATAAATTCATGCAATAGATATAAACCCCATATTTTTACCCTTGATGGCAACAAAACGATGCACACCTCGCTACCCCTTCTGTCACTGGGTGAGGTCACCGCACGGTATGAAACCAAAATCAAGCACTTCTCCCGTTGCAAGAATCATAGATCAAGTTGGCCAAACAAAACCCACAACTCGAAGAGAATTACAACGATATGAAATCATGCATATAAGAGATTAGAAGAAACTCAAATAAGATTCATAGATAATCTGAACATAAATCCATAATTCATCGGATCTCGACAAACACACCGCAACAGAAGATTACATCGGATAGATCTCCATGAAGATCATGGACAACTTTGTATTGAAGATCCAAGAGAGAGAAGAAGCCATCTAGCTACTAGCTATGGACCCGAAGGTCTATGGTGAACTACTCACGTATCATCGGAGAGGCAATGGTGTTGATGAAGAAGCCCTCCATATCCGAATCCCCCCTCCAACAGGGCACCAGAACGTGCCCCAGATGGGATCTTGCGGAGACAGAAGCTTGCGGCGGCGTAGAAGTATTTTCGTGGATCTCTCCCGTGGTTTCCGATTTTTCGGGGATTTATATGCGGAAGAAGTAGGGCAGACAAGCCACAGGGGGGCCACGCCTAGGGGGCTTGTGGCCTCCCCTGGTGGCCTCTTCCTTGGTTCTCACGCCCCGTGCGTATCTTCTGTTCCAGAAAAAATCTTTTAGGAGGTTTTATTCCGTTTGGACCCCGTTTAATATTCTCCTCTGAAAAGGGTCAAAAACACAAAAAAAAACAGGAACTCACACTTGGCACTGAGTTAATAAGTTAGTCCGAAAAAAGATATAAAAGGCATACAAAACATCCAAAGTTTGACAAGATAATAGCATGGAACCATCAAAAATTATAGATACGTTGGAGACGTATCACCCATCACTTACTATTTTCTCGAGAGAAGCCACTAGTGAGACCTACGACCCATGGGTCTACTTCACATCATCTATTTGCAATCTCTACCTTGATATTTGCTTTTCCACTTTATTTTCTCTTTTCTTTTAGATCTATATTATAAAAAACAAAAAAATACGTTGCTGCATTATATTTGTTATCCTTTACCGACAAGGGATTGACAATCCATGCTTATTACCGACGAGGGATTGACAACCCCTCTACGCGTTGGGTTGTGTAGATTTGCTATTTGTGTGCAGGTGCTGCTTACATAGTCTTGTGGATCTTCCTACTGGATTTATACCTTGGTTTCATAGCTAAGGGAAATACTTGACGTCGCTGTGCTACATCACCCTTTAAGCCTGGAGGGAAACCAACGCACTCGCGAGGAGTCAAGATTTCTGGCGCCATTGCCGGGGAAGATCAATTCAAGATCTATCAGGTTCCTACATACAAATCTCATCTCATTGCAATGACATTGTTTGCCATTTGCATCTCATTTTCCTCTCTCCCCCACTTCAAAAAAAAATTCCTTTTTATTTGCCATCTTTTCCTTGTCGGATCTTTTGTCTATTTATTGCTATGGCAAACTCCTCCCTCACTACGAATACCCATGAGATTGAAGTTCTCAATTTCAAGCAAAGGGGAGGAGAAAGTTTGAAAGATGCTTGGTATAAAATTTGAAATGATCATGATAGATCTATCCAGAAGAAATCTACTACCTTTCTTCTTCAAAACTTTTATGTGGGAATTACTACTTGGTATAGATTTGTTCATCGGGGGAAATTTCTTAAGTTGTCCACCCTCCGATGCTCTCAATGCCATGGGAAGTTTATTGGGGTCTCCACCTATCATTATAAATGATTTTTTATGCTTGATATGTTATGCAAAGAGTAGATGCTATTGAAAAGAAAAATTATTACCAAAGAGCATGTTGAAAATTTGGATAAAAAGGTGCAAGATCTTGTAAATCGTATTTGCTCAAGGATGGGAGACATTATTAAGATGCTAAAAGAAAAACAACCCATAACGAATGAAAGGGTAGTAGAGAGTCCCGCCCGTCTTGATAAATTAGAAGAAATATTTAGTAACTTGAGCACAAATTTTGCTTCTATTAAAAATATTGAAAAAACTCCTCTTGCCAAGAAAACTACCCAAATCCCAAGAACAAGAGCACCTCTTCTAGCAACAACGTAGATCTTAAGATGAGTAGGGCTCGCTTCAACTTGAATGAACCTCCTCATATGAATGAATTACTTAAATTTATCCCTAGGAGTGTGATTTTTGAGAACATGCATGCCAAATCTCTAAGAAATCATGGATGTCTGATTCAGGAGTTGGAAACTAAGGATGACAATACCTAAAATTATGCTATATGCCTAGCTAGGGGCGTAAAACTATAGCGCTTGTTGGGAGGCAACCCAATAAATAAAATTAATTTTCGTTTTTTTCTATTCTTGATTTGTTGCACAATTATGCTACTGGTTTAATTATGTTTTTTGTGTTTTATTTAGTGTTTTTACCAAGAAGAGCCTTTAGGATCATGAGGGGTATTAGTTGTGTAATCTTAGTGTAAAACAGAAACTTCTTCATCGAGTAGAAAAATTCCTAAAAATATCATAAACATCAAAAGTGTCTGAATGTTTTACACGAGATTAATATAAAAATTCCTTACGTTGTCCTAATTTTTCATAATTTTTGGACTTACCAGAAGTATAAGTAAATTTCTAATCTTTACAGACTGTTCTATTTTTAACAGATTCTGTTTTCTTTGTGTTATGTGCTTATTTTAATGATTATATGGTTTATATCGGGGGGCATAATCCATGGTAGAGTTAGAATACAATAGGTATAATGCAAAAACAAAATTGGAATAGGTTTTCAATAGTACCTATAGTAAATTTTGGTTTTCTTATACTAACGGATCACGAAATTTTGTTGAGTTTTGTGTGATTGAAGTTTTCAAGTTTTGAGTGAGATCACGATGGATGATGGAATAATAAGTGATAATGGCCTAAGATTGGAGATGCCCATGGCACCCCAAGGAAATATCTAAGGAGTACCAAGCAGCTAAGCTTGGGGATGCCTTGGAAGGCATGCCCTCTTTCTTCTAGAAACCGCCAGTAATTTTACTTGGAGCTATATTTTTTGTTCGTCACATATCATGAGTTTTACTTGGAGCGTCTTGTATCATTTTTGTCTTTGCTTTATTTTATGGTTAGTTTTTCATAATAAACCTTGTTGGACACACCCATTTGAGAGAGATAAATTATGCTATGATTTGTTAGAATCGCTCTATATGCTTCACTTAAAGTTTTTGAGCGATGGAATTGCTTAAGTACTTCACTTATATATTTCTAAGCACGATGGTGCTGTTATTTTTAAGAAATTTACTCTCATGGTTCACTTAGATTATTTTTAGATTTGCTGAAATTTTAAAGAAGTCCTCTCATGTTTCACTTATATAATTTTGAGAGTTAATTGTTTTAAATAAACTTGTGCTCTCGTGCTTCACTTATACTTGTTTGAGAGCTTGTTATTTGCATTGGCAATTTGATTTAAATGAAAATTAGTCCCAAAGTGATGAATGTCCAGGAAAGATATAATAAAAATACTTTCATGAAGATCATTTGATATTAAGCTTGATTCTTTGCAATAGATTGTGAAATAAAGATAGTATTATGTGAGTTATGTTGATGAGTAATTTTGCTCTAGTAAGAATATTGGTGTTAAGGTTTGTGATTCCCTATGCATGCACATGGAGTCAATACTTATGCTATGAAATTACATCCTACTTGTGTTGCATTATTCAATGTTAGTTATGTTTAATGTTCATCTATGATGATTTTTGTTCCTTGGTTCGACGCTTCTCAATCTATTTGCTAGCCTTCACTTGTACTAAGTGGGAATATTGCTTGTGCATCCAAATCTTAAACCCTAAGTTGTGCCAAATGAGTCCACAATACCTACCTATATGCAGTATTTCAAACACCGTTCCAAGTAAATTTGCAAATGCCAACTCTAAAAATTCAAAATAAAATTATGTTTTGTGTGCCCGTACCGCTCATGATGCACCGAGGGGTCGCTGGTGTCTTCCATGTTAAATAGGTTATTCTCAAGATGAGTGTTTATTCACTTGTCATTGCATGATAGTATGGCGGTAATAGGGATGCCCGGTCCCCAAAAGAATTTTTTTATTTTATGTTGTCAAATAATAAATTCCTTGGAAAGTGTTGGTATGGATGGCACCCATGGATACAACTAGCCATGGAATGTGAAAGAATGGTGGAAAAGGAATACAATTTATTTTCACTTCGGGAACCACCTATAATTTGTTTAGCATGGAGGATACTGGAAACTATTAGTCGTTCTCGTTGACAGGAAAAGCATGCCACCCTAAAAAAATATCTCTAAGTTTTTCACTTTGAGCCATGGAACCTCTACAAATCCCTGCTTCACACTTGAGCATTGGATGTAGTTAATATTTTAGCGTGTTTGCATGAATGGATCAATGATAGATCATGATGGGCTAAGGATAACGTTCTTTAACATTGATATTTTGAAAGATTTGGTTGCTTGTTGATATGCTTGAGTATTGAAATCTTCATATCAAATTATAGACTATTGCTTTGCATCATATACAAGTCCATATGTCCATGCTGAAAGAAAAATAATATGATGAATAAGAGAGACAACATTCCACAATCAAAAATTCTGTTTTTATCATTTACCTACTCAAGGACGAGCAAGAATTAAGCTTGGGGATGCTGATACATGTCCAACGTATCTATAATTTTTGATTGTTCTATGTTGTTATGTTATCATTCTTGGATGTTTTATAATCATTTTATAGCAATTTTATATAATTTTTGGGACTAACCTATTGACATAGTGCCTAGTGCCAGTTGCTATTTTTTTTGTTTTTTTCCTTTCTGGGAAATCCATATCAGATGAGGTCCAATTGCCACATAACTTTACGGAGATTTTTTCGAACCGGAAGAAAACTTGGGGGCAATATTGAGAAGCAGCCAAGGCCCAGGGGGGCACTAGACACCATGGCGCGCCAAAGGCTCCTATCACTCTCTAGTGTCTAGTGGGGCCCTATGGAAGCTTATATTGGAAATATGCCCTAGAGGCAATAATAAATTGGTTATTATTATATTTCCTTGTTCGTGATAATCGTTTATTATCCATGCTAGAATTGTATTGATTGGAAACTCAAATACATGTGTGGATACTTAGACAACACACTGTCCCTAGTGAGCCTCTAGTTGACTAGCTCGTTGATCAAAGATGGTCAAGGTTTCCTCGCCTTAGGCAAGTCTTGTCACTTGATAACGAGATCACATCATTAGGAGAATGATGTGATGGACAAGACCCAAACTATAAATGTAGCATATGATCGTGTCAGTTTATTGCTACTATTTTCTGCATGTCAATGTATCTGTTCCTATGACCATGAGATCATGCAACTCCCGGACACCGGAGGAAAACCTTTTGTGTATCAAATGTCGCAACATTACTAGGTGATTATAAAGGTGCTCTACAGGTATCTCCAAAGGTGTCTGTTGGGTTGGCATGGATCAAGACTGGGATTTGTCACTCTGTGTGACAGAGAGGTATCTCGGGGCCCATTCGATAATACAAAGTCACAACAAGCCTTGCAAGAAATGTGACTAAGGAGTTAGTTACGAGATCTTGTATTACGGAACGAGTAAAGAGACTTGCCGGTAACGATATTGAACTAGGTATGGAGATACCGACGATTGAATCTCGGGAAAATAACATACCGAACGACAAAGCGAACAACATACGGGATTAACTGAATCCTTGACATAGAGGTTCTCCCGATAGAGATCTTCGTAGAATATGTAAGAGCCAATGTGGACATCCAGGTCCCTCTATTGGTTATTTACCAGGGAGTGTCTCTGGTCATGTCTGCATAGTCCTCGAACCCGCAGGGTCTGCACACTTAAGGTTCGGTGACGTTTCTGTATTATTGAGTTATGTGTGTTTGGTAACCAAAAGTTGTTTGGAGTCTCAGGTCAGATCCCGGACATCACGAGGAGCTCCAGAATGGTCCGGAGGTAAAGATTGATATATAGGAAAGTGGGTTTTGAACTCCGGAAAAGTTTCGGGCATTTTCAGCAGTGTACCGGGAGTGACGAATGGGTTCCGGGGGCCACCAGGTGGGCCCACGCACCCCAAAGGGTCTCATGGGATGTCAGAGGATGTGGACCAGCTCTTAGTGGGATGGCCGAGGCCTACACTAAAGCCCAAGGCAGATTGGAGGTGGGAAGGAAAGAAACCCAAAGGTGGAAAAGGTGGAAATAGTTTCCAAGTGGAGAGGAGGAATCCTACTCCTAGTAGGATTGGATGAGGACTCCTTGATGACGAGTTGATGTATATACTTCTCTACCCTCGTTGGTTATCCGAAGTGGAAGGTGGAGATGTAGTCAGCAGCAAATTTCCCTTACACGGAGACTGTAAGGTTTATCGAACCAGGAGGACTCCTAGGCTGAACAAGTAGGTGTCTCCCACGCTGGCGCTAGCAGAAGACATGGACCTGCACACACAACAAATAACTTTGCTCCCAACGAGTACAGAGAGGTTGTCAATCTCTCCGGCCTTGTAGTTTGCAAAGGATCAAAACACAAGCGGGAGGGTAATAGTGATTTCAATGGAAAAGTAAAGAAAGCGGTAAATGATGGAGGCATAAACAATGATGGTGATATGGACCGGAGTCACATGAGGTTCTCTAGTGATGTCTCTCTCCCAAAAGACGATAAACAACTATGCTAGGATAAACAAATCATAGTTGGGCAATTGACAAAATTATGATCGCACCGCAATGCTAATTATGCTGCTTGATAGTTAGAGGTTCAATAGTAATGGGCAATACGCCAAGACAAGTAGACCGTTTATTCATTAACATCTACTTACTAATCATCCACCTTGAGATATCTATCCATAACATCTATCCGGTATTAAGTTGCGAGCCCCACCCAAAGTGTAAACTCAAAGCAACAGACAACTGCATTAACGAACTATGCGTAAGGTAAACAATCCTTGCAACCTTGGTCACAAGAACCGTTGTTTTCTCCCTGGTGGCAACAAGCACATCCCCGTTTCTGTCACTCAAGCTAGACATCGAGCGGCCCGAACCCACAATCATGCATAACGCTCCCTCTTGGAGTTACGATCTACTACTTGGCCAAAGCAATAAAAAGAAACAGAGAACATGCAAGAATCACTAAGGAACATAATATAAAAGGATAATAAAATATATAACTCATAACAATCTGAACATAATCTCATAATCCATCGGATCCCAACAAACCGAGCATAGCAATAGCGAGAGAATTACATAGATGCCTTGATCATGTAGGGCAGCTCACAAGGACTAAGCACTGAAGCACAAGATTGGAGAGAAGACATCACATAGCTACTGGTCATGGACTCATGGTCCAAGGGAAACTACTCACGGCACATCCGGGAGACGTCCATGGTGTCGGAGAAGCTCCCGGAGGTCAATCTTCCCTTCGGTAGGGTGCCAGGAAGAGGTCTCCTGACGCTCCCGATCTTGGAACCGCTGCGGTGGCGGAACGATGGAGAAATTCGTGATTCCAGAAAGTCTGCGAGGGTTTCCTCACGGAACACTAAATATAGGCCAAAGGAGGGCACCGGAGGAGGTGGGGCCCACCCAGGCGACGTCCTGGTGCGGCCTGGGGCCTGGCCACGCCAGCAGGCCGCCTAGGAGGCCCCTGACCCCCCTCTGGCCCTCCTTCGGTAATCCCGAAGCTTCTGTTTTGCTGATTTTTTATATATTTTTTTGGATTTTTTCGGGCTTCGGAAAATTGGGTAAAAGCCCTTGCAAAAAAGACATCAGCAGTCACAAACTGGCATTGGGTGCAATGAGTTAGTAGGTTAGTCCAAATATGTGTAAAATGATATAGAAGTGTAGCAAAACATATAACAATGTAACCCAAAAGATCACGGAACAAGCAGAAATTATAGATACGTTTGGGACGTATCAATATCCCCAAGCTTAATTTCTGCTCGTCCTCGAGTAGATAAATGATAACACAATAATTTCTGTGGTAAGATGCTACCACACATATAAGAACTTCAACGTAAAGCAAATGAGATATGCAATTCAATTCAAGACAATAACAAGCAAGAGTCTATATCTAGTATTGAATTTAGCAAAGTAAGAACATAAAGGTGCAACAACTCTCGGTGTCCGTGACTCGAATGTATCCAAATGGTGTTTGCGTGCAAGAAGTGGGAGATGGGTTCAGAGATAAAATATATTTGTAATTGAGAACTCAATCTACTAAACCTCACACTTAGTCTCCTTTGGAATCTTATTTTGACTCATCCCCAGACCACTTGTCAGGCACAAGTCAAAATGATCCTCTCCATTTCGATTTTGAGCACTCATGCAATGGATGAGCGTAAGCAAGATATGTTGACACTTAGGATGGCAAACAGAATAATGATGGGGAAGGAAGACAGAATGGTGTGAAAGCCTCACATCAATGAGGACAACCATAGGCGAGAGAAAGCCAAATGATAGATATGATGTGAGGAGTAGGGATAGCCATGTAACGTATGCACATATGAGCTAAGATAAGCTCTCCAATGGAACTAGTGGGGGTGCATCCTGTTGGGGAACGTTGCATGGGAAACAAAAAAATTTCTATGCACACGAAGACCTCTCTTGGTGATGGTCATCTACGAGAGGGAGATTGGATCTACATACCCTTGTAGATAGCGAAGCGGGAAACGTTAAGAAACACGGTTGATGTAGTGGAACAACTTCGTGATTCAATCATCGTCGTCCCACGATCCGTTCCGATCTAGCGCCGAACGAATGACACCTCCGCGTTGAGCACACGTACAACTCGATAACGATCTCCGCCTTCTTAATCTAGCAAGAGAGACGAGGACGTAGATGAGTTCTCCGGCAATGTTACGGCGCACTAGTGATGGTGATGATCTATTCTGTAGGGCTCCGCCCGAGCTCCGCAGAAAACCGATCTAGAGGACGAACTATGAAGTAGAGGTTTAGGGTTGCACGTGGCAAAGTTGTGTCTCAAAAACCCTAAAACCTCTAGTATATATAGGAGGAGGGGAGGGGCTATCCTTGAGGCTCAAGAAATCCCCAAGCGCGCCGGCCGAGAGAGGAGCAGGAGGACTCCAACTCCAATCCGGTTTGGGGAAGGAGGAGTCCCCTCCTTCCTTCCCACCTCTTTCTTTTTTTCCTTTCCTTTGGTTTTTTTCCTTCTAGCCGACATAGACCACTTGGGCTAGCCTCACCATCCCACTAAGGGCTGGTGCGCCACCCTTCAGCTATTAGGCTCACTCCCGGGTGGGTGGGCCCCTCCCGGTGAAAACCCGGAACCCATTCGTCACTCTCGGTACACTGCCGGTAATGCCGAAAATCTTTCCGGAGACCAAATGAAACAATCCTATATATCAATCTTCGTTTCCAGACCATTCTAGAAACCCTCATGACATCCATGATATCATCCGGGACTCCGAACAACCTTCGGTCACCAACACCTATAACTCAACTATACCGAAACGTCACCGAACCTTAATTGTGCAGACCCTGCGGGTTCGAGAACTATGCAGACATGACCTGAGACACTCCCCGGTCAATATCCAACAGCTGGACCTGGATGTTTATATTCGATCCTACATATTCTATGAAGATCTTATCAGTTGAAACTCTATGCCAAGGATTCATATAATCCCGTATACATTCCCTTTGTCCTTCGGCATGTTACTTGCCCGAGATTTGATCGCCGGTATCCCTATACCTATTTCAATCTCGTTACCGGCAAGTCTCTTTACTCGTTCCGTAATACAAGATCCCGTGACTAACACATTAGCCACATTGCTTGCAAGGCTTATATATGATGTTGTATTACCGAGTGGGCCCCGAGATACCTCTCCGTCACATGGAGTGACAAATCCTAGTCTTGATCCATGCTAACTCAACGGACACTTTCGGAGATACCTGTAGAGCACCTTTATAGCCACCCATTAACGTTGCGATGTTTGATACACACAAGGTATTCCTCCGGTGGCAGTGAGTTACATGATCTCATGGTCATAGGAATGAATACTTGACACGCATAAAACAATAGCAACAAAATGTCACGATCACATGCTACATTTATAGTATGGGTCTTGTCCATCACATCATTCTCCTAATGATGTGATCCAGTCATCAAGTGACAACACTTGCATATGGTCAGAAAACCTTAACCATCCTTGATCAACTGGCCAGTCAACTAGAGGCTTACTAGGGACACTGTTTTGTCTATATATCCACACATGTATCTATGCTTTCATTCAATACAATTATAGCATGGATAATAAACGATTATCTTGAAACAGGAAATATAATAATAACTATTTTATCATTGCCTCTAGGGCATATTTCCAACAGTCTCCCACTTGCACTAGAGTCAATAATCTAGTCTCACATCGCTATGCAATTTACATTGGAATGAATCTAACACCCATACAATTCTGGTGTTGATCATACTTCGCTCGTGGAAGAGGTTTAGTCAACGGATCTGCAACATTCAGATCCGTGTGCACTTTGCAAATATTTACGTCCTCCCCTTCGACATAGTCGCTGATGAGGTTGAAGCGTCATTTGATGTGTCTGGTCTTCTTGTGAAACCTTGGTTCCTTTGCTAGAGCAATGGCACCAGTGTTGTCACAGAACAGAGTTATTGGACTTAGTGCACTTGGCACAACTCCAAGATCCGTCATGAACTGCGTCATCCAGACACCCTCCTTAGCTGCCTCCAAGGAAGCCATGTACTCTGCTTCACATGTAGAATCTGCTACGACATTTTTCTTGGAACTGCACCATCTTACCGCACCCCATTAAGAATAAATACGTATCCGGTTTGAGACTTAGAGTCATCCGGATCAGTGTCAAAGCTTGCAGCAACGTAACCCTTTACGACGAGCTCTTCGTCACCTCCATAAACGAGAAACATTTCCTTAGTCCTTTTCAGGTACTTCAGAATATTCTTGACCGCCGCCCAGTGTTCCACTCCTGGATCACTTTGAAACCTTCCTGCCATACTTATGGCCAGGCTGACGTCCGGTCTTGTGCGCAACATTGCATACATGATAGACCCTATGGCTGAAGCATAGGGGACGGTACTCATCTTTTCTCTATCTTCCGCAGTTACTGGACACTGAGTCTTACTCAACTTTATACCTAGTAACACTGGCAAGAACCCCTTCTTGGATTGCTCCATTTTGAACTTCTTCAAAACTTTGTCAAGGTATGTGTTTTGTGAAAGTCCTATTAGGCGCCTCGATCTATCCCTATAGTTCATAATGCCTAATATGTAAGCAACTTCTCCTAGGTCTTTCATTGACAAACATTTGTTCAAGTAATCCTTTACGCTCTCTAAAAACTCCACATTGTTTCCAATCAGGAATATGTCATCCACATATAATATTAGAAACGCTACAGAGCTCCCACTCACTTTCTTGTAAATACAAGATTCTCCAACAACTTGTATAAACCCAAATGCCTTGATCACCTCATCAAAGTGCTTATTCTAACTCCAAAATGCATGCACCAGTCCATAAATGGATCGCTCGAGCTTGCATACTTTATCAGCATTCTTTGGATCGAAAAAACCATCGGGTTGCATCATATACAACTCTACCTTAAGAAAACCGTTAAGGAACGCCGTTTTGACATCCATCTGCCAGATTTCATAATCAAAAAATGCAGCTATTGCTAACATGATTCAGACGGACTTAAGCATCGCTACCGGTGAGAACGTATCATCGTAGTCAACTCCTTGAACTTGTGAAAAACCCTTTGCCAAAAGTCGAGCTTTATAAACGGCCACATTACCGTCCACGTCCGTCTTCTTCTTAAAGATTCATTTGTTCTGAATAGCCTTACGACCTTCATGTAATACTTCCAAAGTCCACACTTTATTTTCATACATAGATCCTATATCGGACTTCATGGCCTCTAACCATTTGTTGGAATCCGGGCCCACATTGCTTCTTCATAATTCGCAGGCTCATCGTTGTCTAACAACATGATAGATAAGACAGGGTTCCCGTACCATTCAGGAGCAGTATGTGATCTTGTCAACCTGCGAGGTCTGATAGCAACTTGACCCGAAGCCTCATGATCATCATCATTAGCTTCCTCCTCAACCGGTGTTGCCTCGAGAGATTCCTCTCTGCCCTGTGCCACCATCTAGAGGGAGCAAAGGTTCCACAACCTCATCAAGTTCTATCTTCCTCCCACTCAATTCTTTCGAGAGAAACTCCTTCTCAAGACAAGCTCCGTTCTTAGCAACAAACACTTTGCCCTGGGATCTGAGATAGAAGGTGTACCAAACTGTCTCTTTTGGGTAACCTATGAAGACGCACTTTTCCGCTTTGGGTTCCATCTTTTCAGGCTGAACCTTTTTGACATAAGCATCACATCGCCAAACTTTAAGAAATGACAACTTCGGCTTCTTGCCATGCCATAGCTCATATGGTGTCGTCTCAACGGATTTTGATGGTGCCCTATTTAAAGTGAATGCATGTGTCTCTAATGCATAACCGCAAAACGATAATGGCAAATCGGTAAGAGACATCATAGATCGCACCATATCTAACAAAGTACGATTACGACGCTCGGACACACCATTACGTTGTGGTGTTCCAGGCGGTGTCAACTGTGGAACGATTCCACATTGTCTTAAGTGAGCACCAAACTCGAAACTCAAATATTCGCCCCCTCGATCAGATCGTAGGAACTTGATCGTCTTGTTACGATGATTTTCAACTTCACTCTGAAATTGTTTGAACTTTTCAAACGTTTCAGACTTGTGCTTCATCAAGAAGATATGTCCATACCTACTTAAATCATCAGTGAAGGTGAGAAAATAACGATATCCACCACGTGCCTCCACACTCATTGGACCACATACATCAGTATGTATGATCTCCAACAAGTCACTTGCACGCTCCATTGTTCCAGAGAACAGAGTCTTAGTCATCTTGTCCATGAGGCATGGTTCGCATGTGTCAAGTGATTCGAAATCAAGTGACTCCAAAAGCCAATCAACATGGAGTTTCTTCATGCACTTTACACCAATATGACCTAAGCGGTAGTGCCACAAAAAGGTGGCGCTATCATTGTTAATTCTACATCTTTTGGTCTCAATCTTATGTATATGTGTATCATCAGAATCAAGATTCAATATGAACAAACCCCTCACATTGGGTGCATGACCATAAAAGATATTATTCATAAAAATAAAACAACCATTATTCTCCGACTTAACTGAGTAACCGTCTTGCAATAAACAAGATCCAGATATAATGTTCATGCTTAACGCACACACTAAATAACAATTATTTAAGTTCATAACTAATCCTAATGGTAACTGAAGTGAGACTGTGCTGACGGCGATTGCATCAACCTTGGAACCATTTCCCACGCGCACCCCAATGCTAATTATGCTCCTTGATAGTTAGAGATTCAATAGTAATGGGCAATACGCCGAGACAAGTAGAATGTTTATTCACCAACATCTACTTACTAATCATCCACCTTGAGATAACTATCCATAACATCTATCCGGTATTAAGTTGCGAGCCCCACCCAAAGTGTAAACTGAAAGCAACATGCAACTGCATTAACGAACTATGCGTAAGGTAAACAATCCTTGCAACCTTGGTCACAAGCACTGTTGTTTTCTCCCTGGTGGCAACAAGCACATCCCCTAGTCTCATGTTTCTGTCACTCAAGCTAGACATCAAGGGGCCCGAACCCACAATCATGCATAACGCTCCCTCTTGGAGTTACGATCTACTACTTGGCCAAAGCAATAAAAAGCAACGGAGAACCTGCAAGAATCACCAAGGAACATATATAAATGGATAATCAAATATATAACTCATAACAATCCGAACATAATCTCATAATCCATCGGATCCCAAGAAACCGAGCATAGCAATAGCAAGAGAATTACATAGATGCCTTGATCATGTAGGGAAGCTCACAAGGACTAACCACTGAAGCACAAAATTGGAGAGAATACATCACATATCTATTGGTCGTGGACTCATGGTCCAAGGGAAACTACTCACGACACATCCGGGAGGCGTCCATGGTGGTGGAGAAGCTCCCAGAGGTCAATCTTCCCTCCGGTAGGGTGCCGGGAAGAGGTCTCCTATCGCTCCCGATCTCGGAAGCATTGCGGCGGCGGAACGATGGAGATATTCGCGAATCCAGAAAGTCTGCAAGGGTTTCCACATGGAACACTAAATATAGGCCAAAGGAGGGCACCGGAGGAGGTGGGGCCCACCTAGGCGACCTCCTGGCGCGGCCTAAGGCCTGACCGTGCCAGCAGGCCGCCTGGGAGGCCCCTGCCCCCCCTCTGGCCCTCCTTCGGTGATCTCGAAGCTTTTGTTTTGCTGATTTTTTATATATTTTTCTGGATTTTTTCGGGCTTCGAAAATTGGGTAAAAGGCCTTGCAAAAATACATCAGCAGACACAAACTGGCACTGGGTGCACTGACTTAGTATGTTAGTCCAAATATGTGTAAAATGATATAAAAGTGTAGCAAAACATATGACAATGTCACCCAAAAGATCACGGAACAAGCAGAAATTATAGATACATTTGGGACGTATCAACATCCCGAAGCTTTATTTCTGCTCGTCCTCGAGTAGATAAATGATAATACAATAATTTCTGTGGTGACATGCTAACACACATATAAGAACTTCAAAGTAAAGAAAATGAGATATGCAAATAAAGTCAAGACAATAACAAGCAAGAGTCTATATCTAGTATTGAATTTAGCAAAGTAAGAACATAAAGGTGCAACAACTCTCGCTGTCCGTGACTCAAAAGTCTCCAAATGGTGTTTGGGTGCAAGAAGTGGGACATGGGTTCACAGATAAAATATTTTTTAATTGAGAACTGAATCTACTAAACCTCACACTTAGTCTCCTTTGGAATCTTATTTGACTCATCCTCAGACTACTTGTCAGGCACAAGTCAAAATGATCCTCTCCCTTTCGATTGTGAGCACTCATGCAATGGATGAGCGTAAGCAAGATATGTTGGCACTTAGGATGGCAAATAGAATAATGATGGGGAAGGAAGACAAAATGGTGTGAAAGGCTCACATCAATGAGGACAACCATAGGCAAGAGAAAGCCAAATGATAGATATGATGTGAGGAGTAGGGATAGCCATTTAACAGATGCACATATGAGCTAAGGTAAGCTCTCCAATGGAACTAGTGGGGGTGCATCCTGTTGGGGAACATTGCATGGGAAACAAAAAGTTTCCTACGCACGCGAAGACCTATCATGGTGATGTTCATCTACGAGTGGGAGATCGGATCTACATACCATTGTAGATCGCTAAGCGGGAAGCGCTAAGAAAAACTGGTTAATGTAGTGGAACAGCTTCGTGATTCAAATCACCATCGTCCCACGATCCGTTCCGATCTAGCGCCGAATGGACGACACCTCCGCGTTCAGCACACGTACAGCTCGATGACGATCTCCGCCTTCTCGATCCAGCAAGAGAGACAGGGAAGAAGATGATTTCTCCGGCAGCGTGACGATGCGCCGGTGATGGTGATGATCTACTCTGTAGGGCTCCGCCCGAGCTCCGCAGAAAACCGATCTAGAGGAAGAACTACAAAGTAGAGGTTTAGGGTTGCACGTGGCAAAGTTGTGTATAAAAACCGCTAAAACCTCTAGTATATATAGGAGGAGGGGAGGGGCCAGCCTTGAGCTTGAGCCCCAAGGGCGTCGGCTGAGAGAGAGGAGGAGGAGGACTCCAACTCCAATTCGGTTCGGGGAAGGAGTCCCCTCCTTCCTTCCCACCTCCCTCTTTTTTCCCTTTCCTTTGGTTTTTTCCTTCTAGCCGACATAGCCCACTTGGGCTGGATTAACCAGACCACTAAGGGCTGGTGCGCCACCCTTCGGCTATTAGGCTCACTCCCGGGTGGGTGGGACCCTCCCTGTGAAAACCCGGAACCCATTCGTCACTCCCGGTACACTGCCGGTAATGCCCGAAATCTTTCTGGAGACCAATTGAAACAATCCTATATATCAATATTCGTTTCCGGACAATTCCGGAAACCCTTGTGACGTCCGTGATCTCATACGGGACTCCGAACAACCTTCGGTCACCAACACCTATAACTCAACTATACCCAAACGTGACCGAACCTTAAGTGTGCAGACCTTGCGGGTTCAAGAACTATGCAGACATGACCTGATACACTCCCCGGTCAATATCCAACAGCAGGACTTGGATGTCCATATTGGATCCTACATATTCTACGAAGATCTTATCGGTTGAACCTCGGTGCCAAGGATTCATATAATCCCGTATACCATTCCCTTTGTCCTTCGGTATGTTACTTGCCCGAGATTTGATCGTTGGTATCCCTATACCTATTTCAATC
This sequence comes from Hordeum vulgare subsp. vulgare, assembly GCF_904849725.1. Lineage (NCBI taxonomy): Eukaryota > Viridiplantae > Streptophyta > Magnoliopsida > Poales > Poaceae > Hordeum > Hordeum vulgare. The sequence continues at coordinate 144,593,320 of NC_058518.1, read as the reverse complement.
TCGTTACCGGCAAGTCTATTTACTCGTTTCGTAATACAAGATCTCGTGACTAACACATTAGCCACATTGCTTGCAAGACTTATATGTGATGTTGTATTACTGAGTGGGCCCTGATACGTCTGAAACGTATCTATAATTTTTGATGGTTTTACGCTGTTATCTTGTCTTCTTTGGTTGTTTTATGTACCTTTTATATCTTTTTGGGACTAACTTATTAATTCAATGCCAAGTGCGTGTTCCTATTTTTTCCGTGTTTTGGACTCTTTTTAATCTGATTTTGGAATGGAGTCCAAACGGAATAAAAACCCCGAAATGATTTTTTCCCGAACGGAAGAAGACCAGGGGGCCTTTGGGCCAAGTCAGGTGGGCTCCAGGGTGCCCACAAGCTCCCACCACGCCACCAGGGGGGAGGCGGCAGTGGGCAAACTTGTGGCCACCCTGGCCGCCCCCTGACCTAGGTCTTTGGCCTATAAATTCCCAAATATTTCGCAAAAAATCAGGGGAGCCTCGAAAATACTTTTCTGCCGCCGCAAGCTTCCGTTTCCGCGAGATCTCATCTGGAGACCCTTCCCGGCACCCTGCCACAGGGGACTTTCGAGTTGGAGGGCTTCTTCGTCATCATCATCGCCCCTCCAATGACTCGTGAGTAGTTCACTTCAGACCTACGGGTCCGTAGTTAGTAGCTAGATGGCTTCTTCTCTCTCTTGGATCTTCAATACAAAGTTCTCCATGATCTTCATGGAGATCTATCCGATGTAATCTTCTTTGGCGGTGTGTTTGTCGAGATCCGATGAATTGTGGATTTGTGATTAGATTATCTATGATATATATTTGGTTCTTTGCTGATTTCTTATATGCATGATTTGATATCCTTGTAAGTCTCTCCGAGTCTTGGGTTTTGTTTGGCCAACTAGATCTATGATTCTTGCAATGGGAGAAGTGCTTGGTTTTGGGTTCTACCATGTGATGACCTTTCCCAGTGACAGTAGGGGCAGCAAGGCACACATCAAGTAGTTTCCATCAAGGGTAAAAAGATGGGGGTTTTATCATTGGTTTGAGATTATCCCCCTACATCATGTCATCTAGCTTAAGGCGTTACTCTGTTCTTATGAACTTAATACACTAGATGCATGCTGGATAGCGGTCGACTTGTGGAGTAATAGTAGTAGATGCAGAAAGTATCGGTCTACTTGTTTCGGACGTGATGCCTATAGAAACAATCATTGCATATATATCGTCACGACTTTGCGCGGTTCTATCAATTGCTCGACAGTAATTTGTTCACCCACCGTCTACTTGCTTTCATGAGAGAAGCCACTAGTAAGCACTACGGCCCCCGGGTCTATTCACATCCATCGTTTACACCTCCACTTTTACATTGCTTTGTTACTTTATTGCTTTAAGTTCTCACTTGGCAAACAATCTATAAGGGATTGACAACCCCTTCATAGCGTTGGGAGCAAGTTTTTGTGTTTGTGCAGGATCTTGAGATACTCCTCCACTAGATTGATACCTTGGTTCTCAAACTGAGGGAAGTACTTACCATCGCTACGCTACATCACCCTTTCCACTTGGAGGGAACACTAACGCAAGGCTCCAAGGCCACGGGGGAAATCCTTTGCATACTTGCCTAGGAAGTCCCTTAAGGCATAGCCGCAGTAGAAGTGTCAAGCCAAGTATTCTCCCGTCGACGTGTCTATTTCTGGCGCCATTGGAAGGTCTTTTGTTGCAGTAGCAGGCCCCGATACACCTCTCCGTCACACGGAGTGACAAATCCCAGTCTTGATGCATGCTAACTCAACGGACATCTTCGGAGATACGTCTAGAGCACCTTTATAGTCACCCAGTAACGTTGCGACGTTTGATACACACAAGGTATTCCTCCGGTGCCAGTGTGTTACATGATCTAGTATTGAATTTAGCAAAGTAAGAACATAAAGGTGCAACATCTCTCGCTGTCCGTGAATCGAATGTCTCCAAATGGTGTTTGCGTGCAAGAAGTGGGAGATGGGTTTAGAGATAAAATATTTTTTTTAATTGAGAACTCAATCTACTAAACCTCACACTTAGTCTCCTTTGGAATCTTATTTTGGCTCATCCCCAGACCACTTGTGAGGTACAAGTCAAAATGGTCCTCTCCTTTTCGATTTTGAGCACTCATGCAATGGATGAGCGTAAGCAAGATATGTTGGCACTTAGGATGGCAAATAGAATAATGATGGGGAAGGAAGACAAAATGGTGTGAAAGGCTCACATCAATGAGGACAACCATAGGTGAGAGAAAGCCAAATGATAGATTTGATGTGAGGAGTAGGGATTGCCATGTAACGGATGCACATATGAGCTAAGGTAAGCTCTCCAATGGAACTAGTGGGGGTGCATCCAACTTGTTTGCTCATGAAGACTTAGAGCTCATTTGAGGAGGCTCATCATTGGAATATGCAAACCAAGTTCTATGGTGTAAGGATCCCCACATAGTTAGCATGATTGGTAATCTCTATGTAGTACCAATATAGGAATGGAGTACGAGTGTGGATCTATCAAAAGGAATAGCAGTGTTCCCCCTTCTCTCTCTCTTTTTTTTTCTTTTCTTGTGTGGCCTCTTTGGCTCTTTCTTTTATCTCTCGTTTTTCCTCTTTGGGATCTTTTGTTTGTCTTCTTTGGGATCTTTTCCTCTCTTAAGGGCAACACTCTATATTTTACATGAATGGAAAGTTAATTCATCACACTTTATAAGAAGTACTCAACATAAAGACAAGTGAAAACTATCATGATGTATGCAAATGTATGCCTCTCCCAGTGTAGCAGGATATGCAATGATACTAGCGCTACATGTAGCAGTAATGAGGGAAAGGCCCAACTAGCATGCGACTCTATGATCAAGAAAAAGCATGTATGACATGAAGATCAAGTCATGAGATGATGGATGTTACATGGCAATGTATATCGGAAAGGCTATGGAAATGCCTTAATTGGTACGTATGGCGGCTGTTTTGAGGAAAGATATAATGAGGCTTATGTATGATAGAGCATATCATGTCATGGGTTTGGATGCACCGACGGAGTTTGCACCAACTCTCAATGTGAGAAAGGGAAATGCATGGTACCGAAGAGGGTAGCAAAATATGGATGGTGGAAGTGTCAACAATCAAATACTCACATTAGTCCGAAGAACTCATGCACTTATTATCGGTAAGTCTCTATCTAGTTAGGAAATTCACAAAGAGACAAGTACCCCGAGGAGGAATGTTTGGGGGTTTGGTTATCCTTGCGCATCCTCGACTCATGGTAACGTGAGGGTACTCTATATATTCCAACCCCTCCACAGGTTATTGATCAATTTAGTAGCTAGAGTTCTCAACTAATTTTAGTTTTTGAAAAACACACGGATTTCCCAAAATACGACACCTATCACTAATAGGCTCAAGCTCTTGGCACCAATAGTCCAAACATTACTCAAATCAATACCTCAAAACTATTGCAAGTTACTACTATACTTAAATAGCAACCTCAATTACCTACTTATGCAAGACACACAACTCAGTGCAGCAAGCCAACTCTCTAAACAAGATAAGCATGAAAACTCAAGAGAGTTCCAAAATCAACCTAAATAAAAGCTCTTAAGAAGATAAGCATGAAGGCTAAGATCTAAGCACAATAGTAGCTACGAAACGATGAAGAACACACAAAAAGAATAAGCATGAAAAACTATGTTGTGTTCTTGAGTGGAATGGAGCGTGTGTCTCTCCCAAACAAGGTAGGCTAGGTTCCGACTTGCTATGAACAGCAAGCGAAACTAAAACAAACTAAAAAGAAAATAGCGGGACGCTCCAAGCATAACACATATCATATGAAGTGATAAAAATATAGTATGGAGATGGACGACCTGATGATTGTTGATAGAGAAGGGGATGCACGGGGGTATCCCCAAGCTTAGACACTTGAGTATCCTTTGAATATTTCTTGGGATGCATGGGGGCATCCCCAAGCTAAAGCATTTGACACTCCTTTATCTTCTTTCATCATCTCTCCCATCGCAACACTTGAAAACTCCCTTCATACAAAACTCATCATAAGCTGATTAGAGTAGTTAGTTCCCTTAATAAAATAATTCAATACCTGCTGGAAATAAAGATTCTCATGAAAATATACTGCTTATCATGAATTCCAAAAGATTTTTAAAAATAAAAAGCAAGCTAAGGATTCACAAAATATTGAAAACACAAAACATGGCAGAATCTGTGAAAAACAGAACAACAGGTAGTAAATAATTTATTCGGGGCATTTCTGCAACTCAAATCAAAAACCTCAGAACATATGCAAGAAATACAATTATATAGAGCAATCTTTCAAAAACATTCAGATAAAAAAGATGATCTGGTGATTTTTGGTGATTTTTTCCGTCAAGGAGACAGAATCTGTTTCTGGACAACATGTCACAATTCTTAATCTTTCTTGCAATCGGAGGCTATAACTTCGCACAAAGCTTGAAAATAAAGATACAATGATGTCGCTACAGTAGTAACACACATCAAGACCACTACAATAGAAAGTAAAAACAAAAAGTAAAGATAACAAGGGTTGTCTCCCTAGAGATCTTTCTTTATAGCTATAAAGATAGGCTTAAGATTTTAATGATGCTCTCGTAGGAATAAGAGTTGTAGAATAAAAGAGGGCATCAAGAAGCAAATACAAAGAACATTTAAGTCTAACATGCTTCCTATGCATAGGAATATTGCAATATAATAGTTCATTGAAGCACAAAGCAATAAGCATAGGAAGGCAAAACAAGTGCATCTTCAAAACCTTCAACATAAAGAGAGGGAACTTGATATTATTGAAATATCTATAAGCATATGCTCCCTTCTCATAATAATTTTCAGTGGGATCATGAATAAACTCAACAATATAAGTATCACATAAAGCATTGTTACCATGATCCACATGGACTTCATGAAGAAGATAAAACTTGGAGTAAAAGAGAGACTGAATCTCTTCCCAATCCCGTAGGTGAGAATCATCTAGTAGCCTATACCATTCCAATGCTTTTCCTTTCAGTGATAAGGCAAATAATTTCCTCATGACTCCATCTCTTGTCAAACCTGAAATCTTAAACAACTCACAAAGTTTTGTGAGTTTCAACAAATGAATACTAGGATTTATTGTTCCATCTCCTGCATAACAATCATTCATAATGATTTCAATTATACCAAGTGGTATTTTGAATGGGATACATTCAGTAGGTGGAGGAGACTTTTCTACCATGGGTGTCATAAAGCGGCCTTCCCCAAGGAGCGAACTAAGAGTGCAGTTTTCCATAAGCCTAACTAGTGAAGTCACAAAACTTAGTGTTTTCAGTGGAACCCATAGCAGCAGCAACAAGCAAGAACAAAGCAACTAATTTTTTTGTGGTTTTTGGTATAAGACTCTAAAGCAAAAACTAGAAAGCAAACTAACAAGACTAAAAAGCAAAGGTAAAAGATAGTGTGCAACTCCCCTATCTTGAAGAGTGGAGTCCCCGGCGACGGCGCCAGAAATTCGCTTGATGACGAGTTGATGTATATACTTCTCGCCCCTCGTTGGTTACCTGAAGTGGAAGGTCGAGATGTAGTAAACAACAAATTTCCCTTACACGTAGACTATAAGGTTTATCGAACCAGGAGGACTCCTAGGCTCAACAAGTAGGTGTCTCCCACCCTGGCGCTAGCAGAAGACGTGGACCTGCACACACAACAAATAACTTTGCTCCCAACGAGTACAGAGAGGTTGTCAATCTCTCCGGCCTTGTAGTTTGCAAAGGATCAAAACACTAGCGAGAAGGTAATAGTGATTGCAACGGAAAAGTAAAGAAAACGATAAATGATGGAGGTGTAAACAATGATGGTGATATGGACCGGAGTCACATGACGTTCACGAGTGATGTCTCTCTCCCAAAAGACGATAAACAAACTATGCTAGGGTAAATAAATCACAGTTGGGTAATTGACAGAATTATGATCGCACCGCAATGCTAATTATGCTCCTTGATAGTTAGAGGTTCAATAGTAATGGGCAATGCGCCGAGACAAGTAGATCGTTTATTCAACAGCATCTACTTACTAATCACCCACCTTGAGATATCTATCCAGAACATCTCACCGGTATTAAGTTGCGAGCCCCACCCATAGAGTAAACTCAAAGCAACGGGCAACTGCATTAACGAACTATGCGTAAGGTAAACAATCCTTGCAACCTTGGTCACAAGAACCGTTGTTTTCTCCCTGGTGTTAACAAGCACATCCCTAGTCTCATGTTTCTGTCACTCAAGCTAGACATCGAGGGGCCCGAACCCACAATCATGCATACGCTCCCTCTTGGAGTTACGATCTACTACTTGGCCAAGGCAATAAAAAGCAATGGAGAACATGCAAGAATCACTAAGGAACATAATATAAAAGGATAATCAAATATATAACTCATAACAATCCGAACATAATCTCACAATCCATCGGATCCCAACAAACCGGGCATAGCAATAACAAGAGAATTACATAGATGCCTTGATCATGTAGGGTAGCTCATAAGGACTAACCATTGAAGCACAAGATTGGAGAGAAGACATCAGATAACTACTGGTCATGGACTCATGGTCCAAGGGAAACTACTCATGGCACATCCGGGAGGCATCCATGGTGGTGGAGAAGCTCCCGGAGGTCATTATTCCCTCCGGTAGGGTGCCGGGAAGAGGTCTCCTGATGGATTAGTTCACCACCACCACCATCACCACGCCGCCGTGCTGGAGAAGTCATCTACCTCTCCGCCCCTCTTGCTGGATCAAGAAGACGGGGGTCTTCATTGAGCTGTACGTGTGCTGAACGCAGAGGTGCCATCCGTTCGGCACTAGATCGGGATGGATCGTGATGAGATCGCGGGACGGATCGTGATGAGATCGCGGGATGGGCTGCGTTTTGGATCGTAAATATGTTCCACTATATCAACCGCGTTATATACGCTTCCGCTAACGATCTACTAGGGTATGTAGATTCACTCTCCCCTCTCGTAGATGATCATCACCATGGATAGGTATTGCGTGTGCGTAGGAATTTTTTTGTTCCCATGCGACGTTCCCCAACAGTGGCATCACGAGCTAGGTTCATGCGTAGATGATATCTTGAGTAGAACACACAAGAGTTTGTGGTCATTGATGTTCAATATGCTGCCCTCCTTAGTTTTTTCTTGATTCGGCGGTATTGTTGGATTGAAGCGGCCCGGACCAACTTTACTCGTACGCTTACGAGAGACCAGGTTCATCGACTGACATGCAACTTATTGCATATAGATGACTGGCGGGTGTCTGTTTCTTTAGCTTTAGTTGAATCGGATTTGACCGAAGCGGTCCTTGGAGAAGGTTAAATAACAATTTGCATATCACCGTTGTGGCTTTGCGTAAGTAAGATGCGATCATACTAGATACCCATAACAGCCACGTAAAACATGCAACACCAAATTAGAGGACGTCTAACTTGTTTTTGCAGGGTATGCATGTGATGTGATACGGCTAAAGACATGATATGATATATTGAATGTATGAGATGATCATGTTGTAATAGTTAAATATCGACTTGCACGTCGATGCTATGGCAACCGGCATGAGCCATAGGGTTGTCTTTAAACTAATGTTTGTGCTTGCATATGCTTTTACTATATCGCTAGGTGGTAGCTTTAGTAGTAATAGCATAGGTAGCACGACAACCTCGATGGTGGCACGATGATGGAGATCAAGGTGCGGCGCCGGTGACGATGGAAATCATGTCGGTGCTTTGGTGATGGAGATCAAGAAGCACAAGTTCATGTCCATATCATGTCATTTATGATTTGCATGTGATGTTAATCCATTTATGCACCTTATTTTGCTTAGAATGACTGTAGCATTATAAGGTGATCCCTCACTAAAATTTCAAGATAAAATTGTGTTCTCCCCGACTGTGCACCGGCGACAGTTCAACATTTTGAGACACCACGTGATTATCGGGTGTGATAGACTCAAAGTTCACATACAACGGGTGCAAAACAGTTGCACACGCGGAACACTCGGGTTAAACTTCACGAGCCTAGCATGTACAGACATGGCCTCGGAACACAAGAGACTGAAAGGTCGAGCATGAATCATATAGTTGATATGATCAACATAGAGATGTTGACCACTAAAACTATACTCAACTCACGTGATGATCGGACTTGATGTGACAGCCCGAGACCGACGCTTCAGAAGATTTCCCTTTTATTCCGTTGCCATGTGTTATTATTTGTTTTCTGCGCTCATCATCGCATCATTCGCATCATCCGCATTGCATCGGCATCCTGTTGCCGCGAGCTTTCAAAACTTGCATCCGTTGTTAGTCGCCGGTTCTCTCCGTTTTCGTTGTTGACCGTTTTGAGACCAACCACACACGCACACGTCCGTGGCATTGTTAAATTCTTGTTTTTAAAAGTGTCTGGAAATTATTCTCGGATTGAGTTGAAACTTGGCGTGTGGTATTCTTTTAATATAGGTAGGCCGCCTGCCAATTTTCGTCGCAATCGGAGTCCGTCTCGTACCCGAACGATCGTTCGTAACGGCAACATCGCCGGGGTATTCATCGGACGTTTTTTGGTATTTTAAAAATGCGTGTCACGGCGCACTATTTCCCTCTCATCCCCACCTAGCCACTCTTCACAGCCACCTAGACCGTCCTCGCATGCGAGACCATTCGATCCCGATCGCACGGCTGAAACGGGGGCTAGAACTACTAAGCCTAGACCATTTTATCTAAAAATAGACCCTCCCATGCCAATTATGAGCCAAACCCTAGCCTACCTCGGGATCCGCGCCGCCCCACCTAACCTAGCTGCCACTCCTAGTGCTCCTCTCTCCTAAAACCGCCGCCAGGGCCCGCTCGAGCTCAGATCTGGCCCGCCCGGGCCCGGTTCAAGCCGTCAGCCCCGCCCACCTCGAGCTCCAGATCGGAGGTCCTCCCGATCGAGAGCCCCCTGCCCCGCCTCCGCAATCGCGTGACATCGCGCCTCCGTCGAGCTGCCGCCGCAGGCCGGTCACCGGCAAGTCGCCGGAGAGCCCCTCCTCGCCTTCGGCCACAGGTGCCCAGACGCCGGATCACGCCGCCCTGCCCGCCGCCATGCGCCTCCTGCCGGATCCGACAAGCTGCTGGATCCCACTGCCTCGGCCAGCCTTGACCGGATCCAATAGTCGTCGGCAGCCCTCCACCGCCGGTCGTCGCGTCATCTTGCTCCGTCGCCCGACCCTAGCCGCGACGCCCTACGTCTGTGCGCTGGCCTGCCACCGCCATGGCCGTCCTCGAGCTGGAGGACGACAAGGCCAGTGCACCCCGCTCCCTGCCCCCAACCGTCGCATGGGTCGGCCAGTGCCAGCGCCACGTGGCTCAGCGGGCCCCGGCCTAGCCTCCATGCCTGCCCGAGCCTATCACCAGGCTGGCCCAAGAGGCCACGAGGTGAGCACCCCCGACCCACTATCCCTCGCCCGAGGCGACATTTAGTTGTATTGCGCTCGGGCCCTGTTGTTAGTCGGCCCGTGGAGATTTTATTTTATTCGGCGATTTATTAATTTTAGGAATTTTAGATATTTTCAAACATCCGTAGGTATTAAACCGTGCATCGGATCGCGATGATTTAAATACGTAACTTGTGTAGTTTTTTGCATAGATTCATATTTTGCAACTTGCATGCATGTTTGGAGTGGTTTGACTTGCCGTTTGCCTAGATTTGCATGCTGTCCCAATAGGATAATATCCCGTAGTTATTTTTGTGCGCGTCCGGATTGTTCAAATCCCGTAGATAAAATGTTCACGTTGTTCGTGACCCTTTGCCATGTATTTTAGAGTACTTGCTTGTCTTTTGAGTAAGTTAGTGTGGATGATATTTCTGCTATGTTGCCCTCTTGTCTATTTTGTGTGATTTATTCCGTGCGTGACATGAATTAGTTGTGAACTAGAGATATGCCCTTGGATATGTATGATAGCCCCTACTAATTTTGATTGCAATAGAAATCCATGTTTGGGTGTTGTTTGCTTATTGTCAACATGCTTGAAAGTAGTACAATGGAGTTATTTGTTGATGTCTTGCCATACTTTTCCTATTGATCTAAAGCTCCTTTGGGGATGGTACAATGGAGTTATTTGTAGTCCTTAAGATTCTCTAGCATGCTGTAAATTTTCATGCCATTCTATGCCCTGTAGCATATAGTTTTGCTGCTGTCAACATGCCTTCAGATCAAAAACTGCACTGTCAAAACTGTTATTTTCTCTAAGTCTGAAACTGTTTGCGAGATGCCATTTTGTGAGTTCTTTTCCTTGTGATCCATGCTTCCATGCTAGTTGTAGTTAGTAGGGGGCTGAAGTAAATCTTGACTACTACTGTCTCATGCCTTGTTTGAGCATTTTAGTTTTATGTAGCTTGTTGTTTTGGGGTGTACAAAATGCCATGTTGCTGTTTTTGGTAGATTATGACTATTTCTTGTGTAGCTTGTATTTGTTGAACCGTTGCTCCGTTTTGATTGTGTCCTATATGAAAATTGTTTAAAATCTTGTGTAGGTTCATATTATCTTGCCGTTTGTATGTTTTGGGATGCTTGTGAGTGTCATTGCATACATATTACATTCATGCCATCATATCTTGCGGTGATCATATGTTTTGAACCGTAGCTCCGATTGCAATGATCTCTATGTGTAAATTGATTGGAACGACGCATAGAATCACGTGAACCACTTTATTTTGCTGTTTAACAAATATTAAAAACATGTTAGTTCAGATCTGGACAGAATTATAAATTAATGTATCAGGTCAGTTCGGAGATGCTATAAGTCGTTTCCAACCTCATTCAAAATGCCTAGATAGGTAGTTTAATTACGCTTCACCTCTTGCCATGTTTAACCAACATTTAATATTGCCGTGTACCTAATCGGGATAGAACTAAATAATTGGTATGTGGAGTTTCGTCAATATGCAACTTGTTGCATATTGAACTTCACTTAATGTGTAGTGTTTGATTGTGTGAATTGCCATGTCATACGTGCATAATTGATATTGTTCATGCATCATATGTGTTGTGCATCGTGTGGTAAATATCGTGTGTTAATTCTTGTTTCCGGTTTGCTTCGTTCCAATAGAGTTCCGCAAGCGTGTCGGAAAGTGAGGATCCATATGACTACATCGGTTCGTCCGCTTCACGGAGTCGTTCTTCTTCCAAGCGGGATCTCAGGCAAGATGATCATTTCCCTAGATATCATTACTATCATTGCCATGCTAGTTGTCTCGATTCTTTCACTATGTATGGTTGCCTAGCACCTATTAAATATCAACCCCTCAACATTGCCATGAAACCTTCAACCTGTTGACAACCTAGCAAACCACTGAATGACTATGTTACCGCTTGCTTAACCATGTGTTAGCGTTGCTAGTTGTAGGTGCAGTGGCTTCCATGTGATAACATGGGTTCCTTGTTATATCACCATATTAATGCTATTTAATTTAATGCACCTATATACTTGGAAAAAGGTGGAAGGCTCGGCCTTCTAGCCTGGTGTTTTGTTCCACCTTTGCCCCCTTAGTTTCGGCTACCGGTGTTATATTCCATAATTGAGCGCTCCTAACACGATCGGGGTTGTTATGGAGACCCCCTTGATAATTCGTCTTAGACTAAAACTGGTCTGGCAATGCCCAACTTTGGTACTACTTTTGCCTAATAACATAATAAAATTGCATAGGGACTTTCCGGACCCCGTGGATAATTAATCAACCCCCGGGCCAGTGCTCCGCATAAGTGTTGGTCCAAACTGGCAGACTACGGGGCCACCGCGGGGCAACCCGAGGTTTGATTTTACTCCTAGTGTGACCCATCCGCCGTGTCCTGAGAATGAAATACGCGGCTCCTATCGGGATCGTCGATACGTGGGCGGCCTTGCTGGATTAGTTTTACCTTTTATGAAATATCTCGTGCATCGGGATTCCAGTGATGCTTTGGGATTTCTGAGAGTTGAGGTTTTCCACTAAGGAATCCGACGAAGTCACGAGTTTCGTGATCGAGGCTTTCTATGCGGCTTGTGGTAATTTATGATGGACTAGTTGGAGCACCCCTGCAGGGTTAAATCTTTCGAAAAGCCGTGCTCGCGGTTATGTGGCAACGTGGAAACTTTGTTTACCATCCGGTTCTAGATAACTTGAAGTTAACTTAACTAAAATATGCCAACTGAGTGCGTAACAGTGACTGTCTCTTTCGTGAGCTCCATCTTCGATCAAGGACACGGTGGGGTTATGTTTGACGTAATTAGGTGTTCAGGATCGTTCATTTGATCATCAGAAGTTCACGTTCGCTATGCGTAGATCATCTCCCCCTCTTATTCTTGTACTCGTAAGTTAGCCACCTCATATATTGCTTAGTCGCTTGCTGCAGCCTTACCACTTAACCTCACCTCACCCATTAAGCTTTGCTAGTCTTGATACCTTTGGAAATGAGATTGCTGAGTCCCGTGTGGCTCACAAATTACTTCAACACCAATTGCAGGTACATGTAAAGGATATGAAGATGTGAGCGCGATGATTGTTCATTTCGAGTTTCTTCTTCCTTCTTATTTTTCGATCTAGGATGGGTTCCAGGCCGGCAGCATGGGATAGCAAGGATGGACGTCGTTCTCTTCTTGTTTGTTTTCGTCCGTAGTCGGACCCTGCTCTTCTTCATGATATTTATGTATTGTACTGATGTGACTCTGATGTAGCTTGTGTCGAGTGTAAGCCAATTCCATATACTCTTCTCTTCAGTACATGTACTTGTAATGATATCTATTCTTGTGAAACAACGAGATGCGCTTCTATCCCTGTCAAGGCCCTCGCGCCAAAATAAGGATAGGGTCGCATCTTGGGCGTTATACTTGAGTTAGTGGATTTGGATCATGCGCCACTCGAATGACTAGAGGGATGTCTATTTGAGGGGAGTTATTAGTAATATAATTAGCTAAACTCAATTATCATGAACATAGTCAAAAGGTCTTTGCAAATTATGTTGTAGCTTGCGCTCCAGCTCTACTGTTTTGGATATGTTCCTAGAGAAAATTTAATTGAAAGATGATAGTAGCAATTATGCGGACTGGGTCCGTAAACTCAGGATTGTCCTCATTGCTACGCAGAAGGCTTATGTCCTTAATTCACCACTCGGTGTGCTGAACCTCGAGCGTTGTTTGTGGATGTTGCGAACATCTGACATACACGTTTTTTATGACTACGTGATAGTTCAGTGTGTAATGCTTAACGACTTCAAATTGAGGCGCCAAAGACGTTTTGAACGTCACGGAACATATGAGATGTTCCAATAGATGAAATTGGGATTTCATGCTCGTGCCCTTGTTGAGAGGTATGAGACCCCCGACAAGATTCTTTGTCTACAAAGTAATGGAGAAAAGCTCATGTCGGGACCCCGATCCTAAGCCATAAGAACCCAGCCTGTAACACATCGCATCCCTTTGCGGTCTCACGCACGGTTAACCCCACGGCTGCCACCTTACCTTAGCCGGGACCGTTTGCGCCTTTTGACTCACGTATGCATTTGTGTCGCTAGCATTCCAATGACAAAGAACCCGGGTCGACATAACTAGTCATAAACTCAAGTGGCTCAAGTGTGCAGAGACAGACATACATAACCCAGCAAAGCAGGTGTCGGTCATCAAAGAGTGTAGACGAGTCGTAGCAAGCTACAAGGACTCCATTACAACGCGTGACATTTCCCCGTAGGGATAGACACAACAACTAAGAAGGATACATGTCGGTCGACCAATGTGTCCGCAGCAGTGGCGTACTACCAAGACTCGGTGGAAACACAAAGGGGCATTTCTGTGTATAGAGAGCTACTAAGGGCGTACAACTAGGTGTCGAATCCCATACATATCACAGTGCATCACACGTACGCATGACATACTCGATATGCATAGATACAACAATGGCATCACAATATAACCATACAACATCACAACATTTATTTAGAAGACTCGGAAGAGTCTTGCATAATATGTCCATACAGGTAGGGGTCACACGACCTGACTCTCAAGTTATACAAGCAGAGTCATACAAACCAAGCGGAAGCATTAAATCTGTGTGAGTAGAGACAATTGAAAGGAAAGGGGCCAGTTCGTAGGTGGGACATCAACTACTCGTCATCATCGAGGTCTAGATAGAACCCACATGTTGGCTCATGGGTATCCTCTGCAACATTTATTAAACAAACATGAGTACAAGAGTACTCAGCAAGACTTTAGACCAGATCTATCTACTCATGCACATGTATCAACAAGGTGGGGGGAGGGTAGTGGAGTTTCATGCAGCAAGCCAGCTTTGACTCTTGGCTAGACTAAACTACAATTTTAAATGATTTTAAACAACTTTGATAAGTCGTACACGAGTCCACTACCACCAAAACAATACACTATCAGGGATTCCTTTCCGTCTCCCTACGGAAATGCCATACATGATACTCACACTTATCTTGATACTTTTATGAGTAGCCATTAAGGTTGTCTATGAACAACATATGTCTCCAAGTAGTCCATATCCGCGGACGTGGCTATTCGAATAGATCATAACCCTGCAGGGGTGTACTTCTTCACACAAGCTCTCGCCACTTATGTCCATGTGCACGTCATGCACCTCGGCAACCTTCAAGCGGAAGCCCAGCAAGGGAGTCGGCCACGACTGTTAACCACGCTAATACCTAGTCCAGGTTTATCACCTATTTGAGAGTGAACCCGCACGGAATTCCGACCGAGGTTTCCGCCACGGCCCCAAACGATGTGCGCAGGGTTCCCAAGCCCACCATCCGGGTGCCACTTGGTACACCGTGCCACTTCCTACCGCATCATAGTCCACCTCTAAGGTAAGCACTATGCACGGCCTCCAGCATGACTATAAACAGCATAAACTACTTGCAACTCCTGAACCGAGTACTAGGCGATTAATAAGCCGAGAGGGTCAATTAAGTATCCCAACGTGTGGTAGTATCTAGTCTTGGATTACATACACGGAACTCAGTTCCTAAGCACGGTTCCAATGAAACAACCCGCCATGTACTCCTACATAGCCTTTCATCGGTACCTTTACCAAATCAGGTTCCACACTTATTCTTTGTCACTAGAACACATCCATCCATTCCTGTTCATCACCCAGATGAAACAGACCTGACACAACTCTAGGCATAGCAAGCATAGCAGGATAAGACACATCATGGCTCAAGCAACTACTAGGTATGCTAGGTCGCAAGGTTTGGCTATTTACTGTGACAATGATAGGTCATGCAAAGGAATAGGTTCAGCTACCGAAGTAAAGCATTTGAAATATTTTGTCCTAACGCAATAAGTGGGAGCAGGAGCAGGAACATGGGATTATATCGGGATGATCAAAAGGGTGCTTGCCTTGTTGCCCAGCAGAAGGGTTAAAACCGCCAGTAGGATATTCGGACGTATCCGGAAGGGCAGAGCCTACCGAGACAATAACGACAATCAATAACATTCATGTGCAACAATATGATGCATGATCATGGCATGAAATGAAATCTAGCATGAGCTAGTTTGGCTATCAAAACCTTAGTATGAATCTGATTTGAATTCAAATTCAAATACTATTTAAAATAAGACATTTATTAAATCTATACTTATACTAATTAGGCACTCTTTAAAAAATCCCACGTTAATTAAAAATTTAGAACCGTTAATCTGATGAGACCGAGTTATAATGGCCTAGATCTCTCTATCTTCACGTCTAAACCATTGTTTCAAAAAAAAAAAAAACAGAACCGAGAAGACTCCTTTCTCCATAATCTTCTCCGAGAGTTTGCAAGAAAAAAGGAGATAAACCTAGAAGATTCCTTTAACCATAAACTTTTCATAGGATTGGCAATGTTTTCATCTGCCAGCCATGCCGCGGGCGCCGTCAATATTTGCTTGGAGTAGGCACATCCTCCTAGGCACATAGTACATGTTTAGATGCATGGTGTTTCCTGTCATAAAGGTTAGTCAAGTGCTTGCTTGATTAGGAGGTATGTATGTATATATTTCAGCTCAATCGATCGGATTGCTTTTTTCCAAAGATGGAGCTAGCTAGGCCTCTATCTATGCATCTCGGCGGACAAACTTCGTGCAAGATCGTTTTGGAACGATTACTCGTCATTCACAGGCCGACCCTGCAGGCCAGTGCGACCATGATCTGTTGGGGGTGTTAGCGGATGGAAGAAATTAATCCACGTTACCTGCATGTACGTATGTACGTAGTTTCTACCACATGTGGCCGCTATAGATCAACTTGCTTGAAAATTCAGATTGGCTATGTGCAGGTGCGTTTGACATTAATCAGTTTCTCTCGGTCCAAAATTCCCATCCTTCTCATTCTCTCCTTACTAATGTCGCAGCAGCTAATGGTCCTCTCCAGCTAGCTTTTCTCGGCCGATGTCTTAGATGGGCCACTGCAGAGATGCACAAGCTAAGTCATACTCCCTTCATACTTTTTTTTTATCTTAGGTTTGTCTAAATATGAATATATCTATCCATGCTTTAGTGTTAGATACATCCGTATTCAGACAAATCTTAGATAATTTTTTTTTACGAAGGTAGTATTTACTACGACGTACAAGATAGCGCAGAGCACATCTAGCTACCGAAAACTAGGAACAGCTCCTAAAAACAATAGCAACATTAGTATTCTTTTGTCTAGCGATGATACTCACATCAAGTACTTGCTTCACAATAGATGTACTATTTTATTTATGATTCAAATAGGCCATGTATGACGTGCATGCGTCATTGCTATGTATCTCTGTACCGCTGGTGCGTTGCATTGCTGTTTTCTTAAAAAATGCTAACAGTGTGCGGCTGATTGCTTGACCAAAGCATTTAAAGACACAAACTTAATAAAAGTTTCAAACTGTCTTTTATTTTTCATGGTCTTACTTTGAAAGTTAGGTATGCCCCTTAGTAAGGTAGAATTAGTTCTTATTGTTTTCATTTATTCCTTCTGATATGTATATCACATATATTTATTAATTCGAGGCTCTCTAACTATCACGATGATAATCCACATCTTCTTAGCTATTTAAGCATATTATAGTTTTATGATTAGGTTTATTGTAAACAATGTATACAGACTATTTTATTCATAATATTCTGAAAAGTTCAAAGAGAAACAAAACATAGGATTATGATCTCATTATCATCTTGGATCCTACGGGAATGAGATATGTTTGTTTGTACCATAGGAAAATGATGGTATTATTTGCAACACTCTGGAGAGTGTAATGCAAGCGAACCCTTACTAAAAAAGTTCTTTTGAAAAGGCAATAGTTTTTAAAGCAATAGAAAAAGTCGATGACATATTTTTGATAAGTATGAGACTTCACTATATCTCAGTTTAACCATTGTTATTCCATTTCATTTCAATATACCTCTAACTAAGGGTATAGTTGAACTATAACACGTATACGTCCATTCAAAAATAAGCTAGCTCGTGCGGAAGCACGGGTTGATGACTAGTTCCTTTAATTCATTTGACCTGATGCTATTTCATAACTTTGTTTTTCATGCATGAAAGTAGCACCATTGTGTTTATTGAATTTTTCTGATCAATTTACATATATTATTTGTCAAATTTAAAGTTATATTGAATTTTCTATGAATTTCCAAAGTTTTGCACTTATTCTGGAATTATTTAAATCACAGAATTGAATTTACGGTGCCATGATAACGTCATCACGGTCAACTGTGCCTGGGCTGGTCAAACTGACCAGTGGGGGCCACTGGTCAGCGTCACAGGGGCTAATCCCGCGCTGACCAGCCCTAAGTGGGTTTGACCCACCCCTGGGCCCACCGTTAGTGGATTTAAGGGCTAACTAATGGCGGATTAGGGTGGCCACGTCATCCCCACCGGAGCTTCGCCAGCGGCGACCACGGGCGCAGCGGAGGCTCGCCAGAGTTGCTCCAAAATGGCCTAATTGCCTCGGTTGGATGCGCTGGAGGCACTGGGACGAAGCTCAGGCTCGACCGCATCGCGCAGTGGGCTCGAGTGGGAGCTAGGTCGCTGGAGTAGCCCCAGCGACGGGCCACGGCGGCTGGTGGCCGCAGTGTGCGAGAAGGCAAGGGAAGCGGGGAGGACCATCATGGGCTCACAGTGCTTCGTGTGGAGTCGATGGCCTGCTCGGGGAGGCGTTGAGGTGGCCGGAGTCGCGGGCGACGGCATCGGCCGTTCTCAGATCCAGAGGAAGGGGGACGAGCTCGAGGAGGCCAGGAGAGAGGCCGAAGAGGAGAGAAATGGAAGAGGCACACCTCGGTGCTTCCCATCGCGAGGAGATAGGGTCGGGGGTGGGGCAGTAGGAGGTGGTCGTGCCTCCTGTGCGGGCGCCACGCCCTTGTGTCTACTGGCACGAGGTTGAAGAAGGCGACAGGGAGATGGGCTGGGCCAGGGTGAGCGACAGGTAAGTTTTTCTAATTCTTTTTCATTTCTGCTCTCTATTTTAACCTTTGTGACATTTGTTTCATTTTGTTTTTGGCTCCAAACTATTTCTAAAATAGTGAAAATAATTTTGGGGTGTTATTTGAATTATATCCAAGCCCATATAAAATATTCAACATTTTATAATAACCACAGATATTTAAAACCCCTTAATTGAATATTATCGGTGGCTTCTGTGTTTTAAATAAAATGCCAAATGTATTGTTAAAAAGAAATCCACCCTTGAAATATTGTTTCTAATATTTATCAAAAAAGGTGGGCTTTTATGAAGGCCATTTTGGGTTCATTGATTTATCTCAAGTTTTGAATTGGGTTGAATATGGAAGTGCTATGGTTTTTCTTTGATTTCTATTTTCATTTTTAATGCAAGAATAAAACATGAACACATTCTTGCTAATCATCAAATGGAAACTAGGGATGTGACAACTCACCCCCACTCAAAAGAATCTCGTCCCGAGATTTGTAAGTCATCGGAAATAGCACGGATACTCAAGTCGGAGACGGTCCTCTATTTCCCATGTTTCTTCTTTTTCAGAATGATTTGACCAATGAACTTTAAGAAACTTGAGGTTTCGACGTCGAGTGGTACGGTCATCTTGATCAAGAATATGAATATGGTATTCTCGATAGGAAAGGTTATCTTGGAGATCAAGCGTTTCGTGGTACGCTTCACGGATAGGATCAGAGAAGCAACGCCTGAGTTGCGAGACGTGAAAAACATCATGAACCTTGGAAAGATGCGGAGGAAGTTCCAACTGGTAGGCAACTTCTCCTCGTTTGGCAAGAATGCGAAAAGGACCAATGTAATGAGGAGCCAATTTGCCTTTGATACCGAAGCGATGGGTACCCTTCATAGGTCTAACCCGAAGGTAAGCCTTCTCATCAACTTCAAAGGTCACAACCTTATGATGATGATCATATTGGCCCTTTTGACGAGATTGGTTTTTTTTTCAACTTTTCTTGAATAATGCGAACTTGCTCTTCTGCTTCCTGGATCATATCTGGACCAAAGAGTTGCCTCTCTCCGGTTTCTGACCAATTAAGAGGTGTTCGACATCTTCGTCCATAGAGAATTTCAAAAGAGGCTTTGCCCAAGCTTGATTGATAACTATTGTTATAAGCAAATTCGGCGAATGGAAGGCACTTCTCCCAATTCATACCGAACGATATAACACAAGCTCGAAGCATATCCTTTAGGATTTGATTCACTCTTTCTACTTGACCACTTGATTAAGGATGGAAAGCAGTGCTAAATGATAGGTGAGTCCCCATGGCATTCTGAAAACTTTCCCAGAAACGAGAAGTAAAAATACTTCCACGATCTGAATTAATCTCCAGAGGGACACCATGAAGAGACATTATTCGAGAGATATATAACTCTGCTAGCTGGCTAACTGTTATGCTCTCACGAACTGGAAGAAAATGAGCTACTTCGGAAAGACGGTCAATGACCACGAAGATAGCATTATTTCCTTTCTTGGTCCTGGGGAATCCAGTGATGAAATCCATACTAACCTTATCCCATTTCCATTCAGGAATAGCTAAAGGTTGAAGGGTGCCAGCAGGCCTTTGATGTTCTGCTTTAACTCGTCGACAAACGTCGTAGTTAGCAAAGAACTCAACAATTTCTCTCTTCATCCTAGTCCACCAGAACCTCTGGCGTAGGTCCTGATACATCTTAGTACAACCAGGATGAATGGTGAGAGGAGAATCATGAGCCTCCTTAAGGATCAACTATCGTAGATGTTTGCTCTTAGGAACCACTAAACGGTTCTGAAAGAACACGACACCTTGCTCATTAGTAGAGAAATCCCTAGCGTTTCCGCTAGCAATATTCTCCTTGATCCGGGATATACCCTTATCATATTTCTGCACAACTATGATTTGATCCCCAAGAGTAGGTTTCGCCACCAAGGTAGAAAGGAATCCTTGAGGAACAATGTGGAGGTTTAACTTCCGAAATTCCTCATAGAGACGTGGTTGACCTCGTTGTAACATCAGATTGATACAATAAGATTTATGACTTAGTGCATCAGCCATGACATTGGCCTTCCCTGCGGTGTAAGTTATCCCTAAGTCGTAATCTGTGATCAACTCAACCCACCGTCTTTGCCTGAGATTCAAATCCGGCTGGGTGAAGATATATTTTAGACTTTGGTGATCACTGAATATTTCGCAACTATTACCAAGAAGGTAATGTTGCCAGGTTTTTAGTGCATGGACTACAGTTGCAAGCTCAAGATCATGTGTGGGATAATTATCCTCATGTGGACGCAGCTGTCGAGATGCGTATGAAATCACATGACGATCCTGCATGAGAATGCAACCTAATCCTTGTCGCGAGGCGTCGCAATAGATAACAAAGTCCTTAGAGAAATCTGGTGGTAGGAACACAGGTGCGGAAGTCAGGCGTCTTTTCAGTTCCTGAAAGCTATGCTCACACTGTGGTGTCCACTCGAACTTTTTATCTTTCTTGAGGAGTTCAGTTAGAGGCTTTGCAACCTTGGAGAAGTTCTCGACAAAGCGACGACAATAGCTCGCTAGGCTAAGAAAACTCCTAACTTTCTTAACCGATTCAGGTTGAGTCCAATCAAGGACAGCTTGAACTCTCTCGGGATTGACAACAATACCCTTACCAGAGATTACGTGGCCTAAATATGTCACTTCTGCTAAACAAAATTCACATTTTGAAAACTTGGCATAAAGGCGATGCTCTCTAAGTTTCATCAACACTAGCCTTAGATGCTCGGCATGTTCTTGTTCGTTCTTCGAGTAGATGAGAATATCATCGAGGTATACCACGACTAATTTATCCAAATACTCCATGAAGATTGAATTCATCAAGCTAGAGAAGGTGGTTGGGTGATAACCCACAAGTATAGGGGATCAATTGTAGCCTTTCTCGATAAGTAAGAGTGTCGAACCCAACGAGGAGCTAAAGGTAGGACAAATATTCCCTCAAGTTCTGTCGACCACCGATACAACTCTACGCACACTTTATGTTTGCTTTACCTAGAACAAGTATGAAACTAGAAGTACTTTGTAGGAGTGATAGGATAGGCTTGCAAGAAAGTAAAGAACACGTAAATAAAACTAGGGGCTGGTTAGATAAAGAAACAACTATGAGTCTCTAACGAGTGTGTAAAAGTGGTGGTATGAGTTGCGGAATTGTCCCTAAGCAATTGACTACGTTACTAGATCGATAGCAAGTATCATGTGGGAGAGGCCTCTGCTAGCATGTCATCCCTTACTTGGAATTCTATGCACTTATGATTGGAACTATTAGCAAGCATCAGCAACTACTAACGTTCATTAAGGTAAAACCCAACCATAGCAATAAGATATATTGGTCCCCCTTCAATCCCATAAGCATCAATTTCTATGCTAGGTTTGAAGCTTCTATCACTCTAGCCTGCCAATACATAGTCCTATCAACATACAACTAACCCTATGATGTGATCCACGTGCGCGATCATATGATGGGCACCAAAGGACAGCAACATAACCACAATCAAATTAAACCAATCATAGCAATTCATCAATCACCGATAGGACAACGATAATCTACTCAGACATCATAGGATAGCAACGCATCATTGGATAATAATATGTAGCATAAAGCACCATGTTCAAGTAGAGGGTACAGCAGGTTGCGGGAGAGTGAACCGCTGAATTTAGATGGGGAAGATGATGGAGATGTTGGTGAAGATGACAGAGGTGTTGGTGTAGATCGCCGTCACACGATGATGTCCCGGGCGGCGTTCCAGCACCGCCGGCAAAGGGGGGAGAGAGCCCCCCTCCTTCTTCTTCTTCCTTGACCTCCTCCCTAGATGGGAGAAGGGTTTCCCCTCTGGTCCATGGTTTCCATGGCGGCGGAGGGGCGAGAGGCCCTCCGAGATTGGATCTCTCTCTTTGTGTCCTTCTGTTTCTGCGCTCCTAGATTCTGCGTTTCACCGTTTCTGATATTCCTGGAGATCCATAACCCCGATTGGGCTGAAATTTTAACACGATTTTCTTCCGGATATTATCTTTCTTGCGGCGAAAGAAGGGCTCCAACCACCTTAAGGAGTGGCCACAAGCCCCCCTGCCACGGGACCACCCCCTAGCCGCGGCGACAGGGCTTGTGGGCACTCCGTGCATCGCCTCGCGTTGATTCTTCTTCCCAAATATCATAAATATTCCAAAAAAAATCCCTGTAAGTTTTTATTACGATTGGACTTCGTTTGGTATGGATATTCCGTGAAACAAAAAACATGCAACAAACAGGAACTGGTACTTGGCACTGGATCAATATGTTAGTCCCAAAAATAGTATAAAAAGATGCCAAAAGTATATGAAAGTTGTAGAATATTGGCATGAAACAATCAAAAATTATAGATACGACGGAGACGTATCAGCATCCCCAAGCTTAATTATAGATAAACAATCAAAAATTGTAGGTAAATGATAAAAAAGATGATTTTTGATGTGGAATGCTACCTAGCATAATATTGATCATATAATCTAATCATGGCATGAATACTAAAACACGAGTGATTCGAAGCAATAGTCTATCATTTGACATAAAGACAATAATATTTCAAGTATACTAACAAAGCAATCATGTCTTCTCAAAATATCATGGCCAAAGAAAGTTATCCCTAAAAAATCATATAGTCTCGCTGTGGTCCATCTTCCCCACACAACTTATTTAAATCATGCACAACCCCGGTTTTAGCCAAGCAATTGTTTCATACTTTAGTGTTCTCAAACTTTTTCAACTTTCACGCAATACATGAGCGTGAACCATGGACATAGCACTATAGGTGGAATAGAATATGGTGGTTGTGGAGAAGACAAAAAGGAGGAGATAGTCTCACATCAACTAGGCGTATGAACGGGATATGGAGATACCCATCAATAGATATCAATGTGAGTGAGCAGGGATTGCCATGCAATGGATGCACTAGAGCTTATAAGTGTATGAAAGCTCACAAAAAAAACTTGTCGGTGTGCACCCAACTTGCTTGCTCACGAAGACCTAGGGCAATTTTGACGAAGCCCATCATTGGAATATACAAGCCAAGTTATATAATGAAAATTTCCCACTAGTATATGGAAGTGACAACATAGGAGACTCTCTGTCATGAAGATCATAGTGCTCTTTGAAGCACAAGTGTAGAAAGAGGATAGTAGCAATTGTCCCTTCTCTCTTTTCTCTCATTTTTTGTGGGCTCTTTGGCCTCATTTTTTTTTGGTGGGCATCTTTGGCCTCTTTTTTGTAAATGGGCTTCGCTGGCCTCTTTTATTTCCTCACATGGGACAATGCTCTATTAGTAATTATAATCACACTTACAACTCAATACTTAGAGCAATTATGACTCTATATGAAATGCCTTCGGTAGTGTACCGTGACAATGATCTAGCATAGCAATGACATCAAAAAACGGACAAGCCATGGAAACATCATGCTAGCTATCTTACGATCATGCAATGGAAATATGGAAGTGGTGGCACATGTCATGAGACGGAATGGTGGTAGTTGCATGGCAATATATCTCGGAATGGCTATGAAAATGCCATAATAGGTAGGTATGGTGGCTGTTTTGAGGGAGGCTATATGGTGGGTGTAATGCACCGGCGAAAGTTGCGCGGTACTATAGAGGATAGCAATGGTGGAAGGGTGAGAGTGCGTATAATCCATGGATTCAACATTAGTCATAAAGAACTCACATACTTATTGCAGAAGTCTATTAGTCATCGAAACAAGGTACTACACGCATGCTCCTAGGGGAAAGGTTGGTAGGAGTTAACCATCACGCAATCCCGACCTCCACACAAAGGATGACAATCAATAAATAAATCATGCTCCGACTTCATCACATAAAGGTTCACCATACGTGCATGCTATGGGAATCACAAACCTTAACACAAGTATTTCTAAAAATACACAATTACTCACTAGCATGACTCTAATATCACATATTCATGTCGCAAAACTGTTGCAAGGAATCAAACATATCATATTCAGTGATCTACAAGTTTTATGTAGGATTTTATGACTAACCATGTGAATGACCAACTCCTGTTAACTCTCTAAATAGGTATAAGTGAAGCATGAGAGTTTAATTTTGTCTACAAAGATGTGCCCCGCTCTAACAAATATAAGTGAAGCAAAAGAGCATTCTACAAATGGCGGTTTTCTATGTGTAGGGAAACAGGAAATCCAAACTTCAAAAGATATAAGTGAAGCACAAGACGCATTCTATAAAGCCAACCAAGGACTATATCATACCAGCAAGGTGCATAAAATAAAAAGGAAAAATAAACACAAAAGATGCTCCAAGCATTTGCGCATATCATGTGACAAATTAAAATATAGCTCCGAGTAAAATTACCGATAGATTGTAGACGAAAGAGGGGATGCCTTCCGGGGCATCCCCAAGATTAGAAGCTTGAGTCTTCCTTGAATATTACCTTGGGGTGCCTCGGGCATCCCCAAGCTTAGGCTCTTGCCTATCGTTATTCCTTCATCCATCGTGCTATCACCCAAAACTTGAAAACTTCAATCACACAAAACTCAACAAAACTTCGTGAGATCTGATAGTATAATAAAATAAATCACCACTTAAAGTACTGTTGTGAACTCATTATAAGTTCATATTAGCATTATATCTACTGTAATCCAACTTCACCATGGTTCATACCCCCCGATACTACCCATAGATTCATCAAAATAAGAGAACAATGCATAGAAAACAGAATCTGTCAAAACAGAAGAGTCTGTAGCAATCTGTATATTCCATATACTTCTCATATCTCAAAAAAATCTGAAAAATTACGAACGTCTGGAAAAGTTTCATATCAATCAGCCGCAAAAAGAATCCACTCAAAATCTCTTCCATAATAAAAATGAAAATTAATTTCGTGAGCAGAAAGTTTCTGTCTTTTCTCAGCGTGATCAAACAACTATCACCCAAACTAATCGTAAAGGCTTTACTTGGCACATTATTTTTAAAAACACAAAGGAATTGTACAAGGGGATAATTATTTTTGTGAGAAACTTCCATGAAAAATTCTACATTGTTTCCATGAGCATGAACACAAGTGTTCAAGGTCGACCCTCACTTCCGCAATGCATCACCTTTCAATCACTTCTCTTTTTGAAAAAGTTTTAAGTTCCCCTCTATATTTTTTTGTTTTTAAACTAAATAAAAGAACTCAAAAGAAATAAATTACTCTCTAAAACTACCGGGTTGTCTCCCAGGCAGCGCTTTCTTTAAAGCCATTAAGCTAGGCATAAAGTGCTCAAGTAATGGATCCACCCGGATCCCAAGGTATATCAAAGCCGATTTTAATTAGCAATGATTTCAAATTTAGTTGTGAGCACAAGGTAACATATATCATGCAATGACGAAGTCTAACTCTCTTCCTATGCATTGGCATGTCATAAAATAACAATTCATGCACATCAAGTAAAGGCTAATACATAGCATAAGCAGTTTCTTGCAATTTTATCATAGTCGAAACATAGAGAGGTGGAGATGTTGTTCCTCTCTCATAATAACTGCAAGTAGGAGCAGCAAGCACATGCATATCATATTCATCAAAATCATCATGTGTAACATAAGGAACTATAGCTAGCTCATCTTCATAAGAATCATTCATATTTGCATCATGGCCACAAGCATGGCAAGCATCAAGTTCATCAAAAAGGGATATTTCAAACGAATCCAAGGGATCATAGCATTCATCCTTCGGTAAGAACGGAGGGAAATTAAATAATGTATGAGTAGAAGAGTTACTCTCATTAGAAGGTTGACACGGGTAGCTAGTCCGCTCTTCCTCCTTTTGTTCTTCGCTCTCCTCTTCATCTTTTTCATCTAATGAGCTCACAATTTCAGCATTTTCTTCTTCCATAGTTTCCTGCAAAATAATAGTCTCTTCTTGGGAAGCATAGGATTTCTCCTTAAATCATTCAATATGGGCATTATATTCATAATTTGTATAACAATAACGAAGCATATCCAAATTTCCAAATCGGTAAGGAGCATCATCATTATCATCACACCTTTTAAACAGAGCCTCAATTTCATAAGCACCCATAAAAGCAACAAACTCTTCTATTTGATCCACATCATAGTAATCATATATACCATTAGCATAAGAAGCCAAGGTTCTATGATCATTAAATTCACAAGAAAAGGGAAGGTGTGGAGCCTTCATCCTAGAGCAACAAGTAACACCATATCTCTTGCATAGTTCCCAAGCATACCATTTCAACAAATGGATTTGATCCCATAAAAGTTTCCCTTTTTGAGTCAAGTGATAATCCCTAAAGTATTCACGTTGATCCAATGTGTATCCCATTATATAATTGAGTGGGGCTTTCTCAGGATTATTAAAGAAGTGCATAATATTTTTCACATAACGAGCCTCAAGGGTTTTAGGAGGTTCCCCATCTCCATGGGTAGCAAGTACACCTAATTTTTTTGGTATTTCGTGTTCCATATCCATAACTAAAGATAGCGAACAACTTAGAACAGCAAATAAATCTACTTAGTGATAAAGCAAATAAGCACGCACGAGGATATTCACCCCACGCTATTGCTCCTCGGCAACGGCGCCAGAAAAAGGTCTTGATAACCCACAAGTATAGGGGATCAATTATAGCCTTTCTCGATAAGTAAGAGTGTCGAACCCAACGAGGAGCTAAAGGTAGGACAAATATTCCCTCAAGTTCTATCGACCACCGATACAACTCTATGCACACTTTACGTTGGCTTTACCTAGAACAAGTATGAAACTAGACGTACTTTGTAGGAGTGATAGGATAGGCTTGCAAGAAAGTAAAGAACACGTAAATAAAACTAGGGGCTGGTTAGATAAAGAAACAACTATGAGTGTCTAACGAGTGTGGAAAAGTGGTGGTAGGAGTTGCGGAATTGTCCCTAAGCAATTGACTACGTTACTAGATCGATAGCAAGTATCATGTGGGAGAGGCCTTTGCTAGCATGTCATCCCTTACTTGGAATTCTATGCACTTATGATTGGAACTATTAGCAAGCGTCCGCAACTACTAACGATCATTAAGGTAAAACCCAACCATAGCAATAAGATATATTGGTCCCCCTTCAATCCCATATGCATCAATTTCTATGCTAGGTTTGAAGCTTCTGTCACTCTAGCCTGCCAATACATAGTCCTATCAACATACAACTAACCCTATGGTGTGATCCACGCGCGCGATCATATGATGGGCACCAAAGGACAACAACATAACCACAAGCTAATTAAACCAATCATAGCAATTCATCAATCACCGATAGGACAACGATAATCTACTCAGACATCATAGGATAGCAACACATCATTGTATAATAATATGTAGCATAAAGCACCATGTTCAAGTAGAGGGTACAGAGGGTTGCGGGAGAGTGAACCTGTGAATACAGATGGGGGAAGATGATGGAGATGTTGGTGAAGATGACGCAGGTGTTGGTGTAGATCGCCGTCACACGATGATGTCCCGGGCGGCGTTCCGGTGCCACCGGGAGAGAGGGGGAGAGAGCCCCCCCTCCTTCTTCTTCTTCTTCCTTGACCTCCTCCCTAGATGGGAGAAGGGTTTCCTCTCTAGTCCATGGTCTCCATGGCGGTGGAGGGGCGAGAGCCCCTCAGAGATTGGATCTCTCTCTCTGTGTCCTTCTGTTTCTGCGCTCTCAGATTCTGCATTTCACTGTTTCTTAATTTCCCGGATATCTGTAACTCCGATTGGGCTGAAATTTTAACACGATTTTCTCCCGGATATTATATTTCTTGTGGCGAAAGAAGGGCTCCAACCGCCTTAAGGAGTGGCCACAAGCCCCCCTACCGCCGGCCCACCCCTTGGCCGCGGCGACAGGGCTTGTGGGCACTCCGTGCATCGCCTCGCGTTGATTCTTCTTCCCAAAAATCGTAAATATTCCAAAAAAATACCCGTAAGTTTTTATTACGTTTGGACTTCGTTTGGTATGGATATTCTGCGAAACAAAAAACATGCAACAAACAGGAACTCGCACTGGGCACTGGATCAATATGTTAGTCCCAAAAATAGTATAAAAAGTTGCCAAAAGTATATGAAAGTTGTAGAATATTGGCATGAAACAATAAAAAATTATAGATAGGACGAAAACATATCACTGGGGCATTGGTTAAACCGAAGGACATAACGGTGTACTTGTATTGGCCATAACGAGTGACAAAGACCGTTTTTGGAATGTCCCCGTTCTTGATCCTGATTTGATGGTATCCCAACCTCAAATCCATTTTGGAGAAGTTGAGGATCCAGCGAGCTGATCATACACATCATTGATCCTGGGGAGCGGATACTTGTTCTTTATGGTGACCAGGTTAACTCGTCGATAATCTACAACCATCCGGTCGTTCCATCTTTCTTCTTGACGAAGAGGACGGGACAAGCCCAAGGGGAAGAGCTAGGACGAATGAAATCTTTATTCAAGGCCTCATCTAGTTGTTTCTTAAGTTCGGCTAGCTCCAAGGGTGCCATCTTATAGGGTCTTCTGGCTATTGGAACAGTTCCTGGAACAAGATCTATCACAAACTCTACATCCATGTCAGGTGGAATTCCTGGGAGTTCTTCTGGAAGAACATCCGGAAAGTCACGGACTACCGGAATGTCTTCAAGTTCTGGAAGAGAACTAGCATTGAGGGAATAAAGTTGGCATTTGGCAACTCGAGTAGAGACATTAACTATCTCACCTGAGGGATGGGTAAGATGAACATTCGTAGTATGGGTATCAATCTTGGCGTAATGAGATGACATCCAGTCCATACCCAAGATGATATTGATATCTGAGGATTTAAGGGCTATCAATGATGCTAGGAAAACTAGCCTGTCTACTAGGATTTCATTGTCATAACTTATCCTAGAAGTCTCCCATTTACTACCAGGGGTTTGGACAACTAATGGGATTGCCATATCACAAAAGGACATGTTATGCAACTGCGCATAACTTTCGGAAATGAAAGAATGAGATGACCTAGTGTCAAAAAGAACAGATGTTCAGTGAAGATTGACTAGGAGCGTACCCAAAATGACGTCGGGATCCTCTGCGGCTTCTTCTGCTAAAATATAGTTCATGCGGCCACACGGAGGAGTTGGCTTCACATAATATGCTTTGCCTGACTTGCCTTTCCCAACAGACTTTCCAGGTTGCTTGGCAGCAAAATTCTAAGGACACTCTCGTGAATAGTGCCCTGGTTCTCCACACTTGTAACAGATCACCTGATTGGCACGTGGTAGATCATTGGAAGCTGGATCACCATAGACCTTGGCTGGGGGGTTTGTCTGGTTTGCGTGAGGCGCTTCATAGGATGGCCTCGGGGTATATCTTGGCAGCAGAGAGCTATTCGGGACCCACAACCTGCGTTTCGAAAACGTGGAACCGGATGAGGAGCTAGAATCACGAGAGTGCTTCTTCGTGGCTTCGTAGTCGGTATGACTAGTCTCGGCACTAATCGCCTTGTTTACAAGATCTTGGAAACTTGTACATTCATGAAGGCACAGGTCACGACGAAGTTCGGGGCTCAGACCCTTGCAGAATCTTGCTTGCTTCTTAGCATCAGTTGACACCTCTTCAGTTGTGTAGCGAGCGAGATTACCGAACTCGCGGCTATAAGCATCCACGGTCAACTTTCCATGAGTGAAGGCACATAATTCCTCTCTCTTACGGTCCATCAGACCCTCTGGAATGTGGTGCAGACGGAAGACTGCACTGAAATCTGCCCATGTGGCTGCTGGTCCGGCAGGACGCATAGCTTCAAAATTCTCCCACCATAGATTGGCGGGGCCTTCCAGAAACTACGCAGCGAAGGTCACCTTGTCAGCCTCAGAAACATTGACAGAGTGTATCTTGCACGATATACTGCACAACCAATCATCAGCGTTGAGAGGATCGACGGAGTGATGGAACTTCGGGGGATTCAGCTTCACAAAGTCATTGAGGGATACTGCGTCATTTCGCAGCTAACGAGCCGTATTTTGCTCAATACGTTCTAGCAGACGGTTGGTGTCTCGCTTGTTTCTTTCTGCCTCGAGCATAACCTCCGCTAGAGAAGGCGGGTGAGGCAGTTCCTCCTGTGCTGCCTGACTACCTTCTCCCTGCTCATGGCTAGGGGCATGGTTCTTGCTGGTAAACACCATCCTGGCAAACAAACTCACAGCTTAGACTAGATCTACATCAATACTAACTATGGATTAAGAATGCACTGAACACATGGAATGCGGAAATGAACATCCTAACAACATGGTAACAAGCAAACTGCTATATACACACCATGGTTCATACACACCATTACATTGTTTAGTACAACCTCAAACTGAAGGGAAAACTACTGAAAAGATGATACTACTGATCAGAGGCTTTCCAAGCTTCCTATACATTATTTATCTATGCCTCCGGAACTCATCTCACAACATAGTCATACTCCACAAGACACACATGACTGTGGAAGTACAACTACTACCATACTACTCTTCCACTCACGGGTTCAAGCATCCGCATAAAACATCTCATAAAGGTTGCCTCAATGGCCTGGGAGCTGAACCTGCGGATCAGGAAATACTCGAGCCCGAGACCCCTGGGAACAGTAAGGACACGGGTGTGGCCTTGGTCCCCTGACTGGTGGTAGTAGAGGTCCCCGAAGAGGGGTGAAACCTCCTATAGCAGGCCAGTCAACATGAGCTGGAAGTTGAGTCCTAACGGGGTTCAACATCTCCATATCCCCATAACCTGTCTGAACTACAGGTGCCAGCTGTGTCAAGGCTGTCCACAAACGGGCACGAGTAGCATAGAGCTCCATACGAAGGGCACGCGCATCTTTGTCTCTATTCTCTAACATCTCAGTGGTAGACTGCAGCAGCGGATCCTCCAAAGAGGAATCAAAGTAGACCCCACTAAGATATCCTTCTTCTCCTGGCTGAGAAGCGGGAACATAACAAAACTCTGAATTCTGCAGCAGTGCATGTCTGGCTCTCATGATGGTCAACATTGAATAGGCGGCATCTTGTACCGCCATGTCAACTGTAACCCCCAATCCATAAGACCAATGGATCGACTCCTTGGCTCCAGGGTAATCTGGGAATACCCTAACAGTGCACAGGCACTGACTCTGGTTGAAATCCCGGTACTGCTCCTCCACTATATACTCTGGGTACCAGCGGTAACCGGCTACTGACATCATCCTGACCAGCATGGCCGTGTGACCCGGCACATCAATGCACCTAGATAGACGGACCACCTGACGAGAAGGATGGCCAGGCATCTGAAATGGAGAGTAATGCAAAAGGCATTAGAGCTCTGGACATAAAATTGGGCAGCATAACGGCTGTAAATGCTCAAAAACAATATTGAGACAACCCACAAAAGATAGGATAGCATAACCACTCAACTATCAAGTTCAATTCCATGGTCATCAAATACTTCTATTCTTTTCTTTGAAACAAAGGAAAATCCGGATTAACTCTTGAACCGTTTTCCTACAATCTACCGATTGGTAACACGCGATCCTGAGAGATAGATAAGTAACCTAGTTCTTAATCGCCGGAGAAAAGACGAGGATGACCAGAATAGAATCACTTGAGAAGAGAAGCAAGAAACTTACATTGACTTCACAAACAATTCCCTTATATATAACTAAAGCATTTCTAGACTCAACTTGGACCAGTTTGGCTTGGTAATCCTATAGTCAGTCAGGCTCTGATACCAACGCTGACGGGACCCCGATCCTAAGCCATAAGAATCCAGCGTGTAACACATCGCATCCCTTTGCGGTCTCACACACGGTTAACCCCACGGCTGCCACCTTACCTTAGCCGGGACCGTTTGCGCCTTTTGACTCACGTATGCATAACTGGCTCAAGTGTACAGAGAGAGGCATACATAACCCAACAAAGCAGGTGTCGGTCATCAGCGAGTGTAGACGAGTCGTAGCAAGCTACAAGGACTCCATTACACCGCGTGACATTTCCCTATAGGGACATACACAACAACTAAGACGGATACATGTCGGTCGACCAATGTGTCCGGAGGAGTAGCGTACTACCAAGGCTCGATGGAAACACAAAGGGGCATTTCTCTGTATAGAGAGCTACTAAGGGCATACGACTAGGTGTCGAATCCCATACATATCATAGTGCGTCACATGTACGCATGACATACTCGATATGCATAGATACAATAATGGCATCACAACATAACCATACAACATCACAACATTTATTTAGAAGACTCGGAAGAGTTTTGCATAATATGTCCATACAAGTAGGGGTCACATGACCCGACACTCAAGTCATACAAGCAGAGTCATACAAACCAAGAGGAAGCATTAAAGCTGTCTCAGTACACACAGTTGAAAGGAAAAAGGCATAAAGCCTGACTATCTACAGATCCCTTCTGAAAGGGGCGAGGTCGTAGCTGGGACACCAGCTACTCGTCATCATCGAGGTCTAGATAGAACCCACTTGTTGGCTCGTGGGTATCCTCTGCAACATTTATTAAACAAACATGAGTACAAGAGTCCTCAGCAAGACTTTAGAACAGATCTATCTACTCATGCACATGTATCAACAAAGGGCGGCGGGGGGGGGGGGGGTAGTGGGGTTTCATGCAGCAAGCCAACTTTGACTCTTGGCTAGACTAAACTACAATTTTAAATGATTTTAAACAACTTTGATAAGTCGTACACGAGTCCAATACCACCACAACAATACACTATCATGGATTCCTTTCCGTCTCCCTGCGGAAATGCCATACATGATACTCACACTTATCTTGATACTTTTATGAGTAGCCATTAAGGTTGTCTATGAAAAACATATGTCTCCAAGTAGTCCATATCCGCGGACGCGACTATTCGAATAGATCATAACCCTGTAGGGGTGTACTTCTTCACACACGCTCTCGCCACTTATCGCCATGTGCACGTCATGCACCTCGGAAACCTTCAAGCGGAAGCCCAGCGAGGGAGTCGGCCACAACCGTTAACCACGCTAATACCTAGTCAAGGTTTATCGCCTATTTGAGAGTGAACCCGCACGGATGTCCGGCCAAGGTTTCCTCCAGGGCCCCAAATGATGCGCGCGGGGTTCCCAAGCCCACCATCCGGGTGCCACTTGGTACACCGTGCCACTGCCTAATGCATCATAGTCCACCTGTAAGGTCAGCACTATGCATGGCCTCCAGCATGACTATAAACACCAGAAACTACATGCAACTCCTGGACCGAGTACTAGGCGATTAATAAGCCGAGAGGGTCAATTAAGTATCCCAACGTGTGGTAGTATCTAGTCTTGGATTACATACACAGAACTTAGTTCCTAAGGACGGTTCCAATGAAACAACCCGCCATGTACTCCTACATAGCCTTTCATCGGTACCTTTACTAAATCAGGTTCCAGACTTATTCTTTGTCACTAGAACACATCCATCCATTCCTGTTCATCACCTAGATGAAACAGACCTGACACAACTCTAGGCATAGCAAGCATAGCAGGATAAGACACATCATGGCTCTAGCAACTACTAGGTATGCTAGGTTGCAAGGTTTGGCTATTTACTGTGACAATGACAGGTCATGCAAAGGAATAGGTTCAGCTACCGAAGTAAAGCATTTGAAATATTTTGTCCTAATGCAATAAGTGGGAGCAGGAAAATGGGATTATATCGGGATGATCAAAAGGGTGTTTGCCTTGTTGCTCAGCAGAAGGGTTAAAACCGTTAGTCGGATATTCAGACATATCCGGAAGGGTAGAGCCTACCGAGACAATAACGACAATTAATAACATTCATGTGCAACAATATGATGCATGATCATGGCATGAAATGAAATGTAGCATGAGCTAGTGTGGCTATCAAAACCTTAGTATGAATCTGGTTTGAATTCAAATTCAAATACAATTTAAAATGGGTCATTTATTAAATTCCTTTAATTGATTTGACCTGATGTTGTTTTATAACTTTGTTTGTCATGCATGAAAGTAGCACCATTGTGTTCATTGAACTTTTCTGATCAATTTACATATATTATTTGTCAAATTTAAAGTTATATTTAATTTTCTAACAATTTCCAAAGTTTTGCACTTATTCTGGAATTATTTATATCACATAATTGGATTTACGGTGCCATGATGACGTCATCACGGTCAATTGTGCGTGGGCTGGTCAAACTAACCAGTGGGGGCCACTGGTCAGCGTCACATGGGATAATCCCGCGCTGACTAGCCCCTAAGTGGGTTTGACCCACCCCTGGGCCCGCCGTCAATGGCTCTAAGGGCTAACTAATGGAGCATTAGGGCGGCCACGTCATCCCCACCGAAGCTTCGTCGGCGACGACCACGGGCGCGACGGATGCTTGCCGGAGTTTCTCCAAAATGGCCTATAGGACTCGGTTGGATGCGCTGGAGGCACTGGGATGAAGCCCAGGCTCGACTGCATCGTGCAGGGGGCTCGAGGGGGAGCTAGGTCGCCGGAGTAGCCCCAGCGACGGGCCATGGCGGCTAGTGGCTGCAGGGCGTGAGAAGGCAAGGGAAGCGGGGGGGGACCATCAGGGGCTCACGGTGCTTAGCGTGGAGTCAACGACGTGCTCGGGGAGGCGTTGAGGTGGCCGGAATCGCGGGCGACGGTGGCGGCCGTTCTCAGATCTAGAGGAAGGGGGACGAGCTCGAGGAGGCGGTGAGAGAGGCCGGAGAGGAGAGAAATAGAAGGGGGACACCTCGGGGCTTCCCATCGCGAGGAGATAGGGTCGGGGGGGGGGGGGCAGAAGGAGGTGGAAGCAGGAGGTGGTCGTGTCTCCTGTGCGGGCGCCACACCCTCGTGCCTACTGGCACGAGGTTGAAGAAGGCGGCACGGAGATAGGCTGGTCCAGGGTGGGCGACATGTAAGTTTTTCTATTTTTTTTTATTTCTGCTTTCTATTTTAACCTTTCTGACAATTCTTTCATTTTGTTTTTGGCTCCAAACTATCTCTAAAATAGTGAAAATAATTTTGGGGTGTTATTTGAATTATATCCAAGCCCATATAAAGATTCAACATTTTATAATAACCAGAGATATTTAAAACCCCTTAATTGAATATTATTATTGGCTTTTGTGTTTTAAATAAAATGCCAAATTTATTGTTAAAAGGAAATCCACCCTTGAAATATTGTTTCCAATATTTATAAAAAAAGGTGGGCTTTTATGAAGGCCATTTTGGGTTCATTGATTTATCACAAGTTTTGAATTGGGTTGAATATGGAAGTGTTAGGGTTTTTCTTTGATTTCTATTTTCTTTTTTAATGCAAGAATAAAACATGAGGACATTCTTGCTAATCATCAAATGGAAAATAGGGATGTGACAACTCAATCGTTGAGCATGTGCTCAGATTGCTTGAATCGAGTGGGAGTTAATCTTCCAGATGAGATAGTGATGGTTCTCCAAAGTCACTGCCACCAAGATAATAGAGCTTCGTGATGAACTATAACAGATCAGGAATAGATATGATGATCCTTGAGCTATTCGCGATGTTTGACACCACGAAAGTAGAAGTAAAAAAGGAGCATCAATTGTTGATGGTTAGTAAAACCACTAGTTTCAAGAAGGGCGAGGGCAAGAAGGGATACTTCATGAAATGGCAAACGAGTTGCTGCTCTAGTGAAGAGACCCAAGGTTGAACCAAAACCCGAGACTAAGTGCTTCTGTAATGAGGGGAACTGACACTCAAGAGGAACTACCCTAGATACTTGGTAGATGAGAAGGCTGGTGAAGTCGACAGAAGTATATTGGATATACATGATATTCATGTGTACTTTACTAGTACTCCTAGTAGCACGAGGGTATTAGATACAGGTTCGGTTGCCAAGTGTTAGTAACTCGAAATAAAAGCTATGGAATAAACGGAGACTAGCTAAAGGCGAGGTGACGATATGTGTTGGAAGTGTTTCCAAGGTTGATGTGATCAAACATCGCACACTCCGTCTACCATCATGATTAGTGTTAAACCTAAATAATTGTTATTTGGTGTTTGCGTTAAGCATGAACATGATTAGATCGTGTTTATTGCAATACGATTATTCATTTAAAGAGAATAATAGTTACTCTGTTTATTTGAATAATACCTTCAATGGTCTTGCACCTAAAATGAATGGTTTATGGAATCTCGATCGTAGTGATACACATGTTCATAATATTAATGCTAAATGATACAAAGTAGTAATGATAGTACCACTTACTTGTCGCACTGCCGCTTGAGTCATATTGGTATAAAACGCATGAAGAAACTCCATGCAGATGGTTCGTTTGGACTCA
This sequence comes from Hordeum vulgare subsp. vulgare, assembly GCF_904849725.1. Classification (NCBI taxonomy): domain Eukaryota; kingdom Viridiplantae; phylum Streptophyta; class Magnoliopsida; order Poales; family Poaceae; genus Hordeum; species Hordeum vulgare. The sequence continues at coordinate 144,556,469 of NC_058518.1, read as the reverse complement.
CTTGATTTTGAATCACTTGAGACATGCAGATCATACCACATGGGAAAGATGACCGAAGGCCTCGTTTTCCAATGAGATGGAACAACAAAGTAACTTATTGGAAGAAATACATCTAGATGTATGCAGTCCAATGAGTGTTGAGGCACGCAATGGATATCGTTATGTTCTTACTTCAAAGATGATTTGAGTAGATACTAGTATATTTACTTGATGAAACAAGTCTGAATTATTGAAAGGTTCAAGTAATTTCAGAGTGAAGTTGAAGATCATCGTGACAAGAGGATTAAATGTCTATGATATGATCGTAGAGATGAATGTTTGAGTTGCACGTTTGGTACACAATTAAGACAATGTGAAAATTGTTTCACATCTCATGCCGCCTGGAACACGATAGTGTGATAGTGTGTCCGAATGTCATAGCCACGCCCTATTGGATATGGTGCATACTATGCTGTCTCTTATAGAATTACCACTATCATTTTTGGGTAAGGCATTAGAGACAACCGCATTCACTTTAAATAGGTCAACACGTAATTCCATTGAGATGACACCGTATGAACTATGGTTTGGAGAAACCTAAGCTGTCGTTTATTAAAAGTTTGGGGCTGCGACACTTATGTGAAAATTTTTTAGTCTGATAAGCTTGAACACAAAGCGGATAAATGCATCTTCATAGGATACCCAAAACAGTTGGGTATAACTCATGTCTCAGATCTGGAAGCAAAGTGTTTGTTTCTAGAAACGGGTCCTTTCTTGAGAAACATTTTCTCTCGAAAGAATTGAGCGGTGGGGTGGTGGAACTTGATGAGGTTATTTAACCGTCACTTCAACCAGTGTGTAGCAGGGCGCATGAAGTTGTTCCTGTGGCGCCTACACCAATTGAAGTGGAAGCGGATGATAGTGATCATGAAGCTATGGATCAAGTTACTACAAACCTCGTAAGTCGACAAGGTCCCACACTGCTCCAGAGTGGTACGATAACCCTGTCTTGGAGGTCATGTTGTTGGACAACAATGAACCTACGAGCTATGGAGAAGCGATGGTGGACCCGGATCCGACAAATGGCTCGAGTCCATGAAATTCGAGAGAGGATCCATGCATGAAAACAAAGTGTAGACTTTGGAAGAACTACTTTATGGTCGTAAGACTGTTAAGTATAGATGGATATTTAAAAACAAGAGAGACAATGATGGTGAATGTCACCATTATGAAAGCTCAACTTGTCGCAAAGATGTTTTCGACAAATTCAAAGAGTTGACTATGATGAGACTTTCTCACTCATTGCGATGCTAAAAGTCTGTTGGAATTATGTTAGCAGTTGCTGCATTATTTATGAAATCTTGCAGATAGGATGTCAAAACATTGTTTCCTCGACAGTTTCCTTGAGGAAAGTTTGTATGTGATACAACCAGAAGAATTTGTCGATCCTAAGGATGCTAATAAGTATGCAAGCTCCAGAAATCCTTCTATGGTATTGAGCAAGCATCTCGGAGTTGGAATATACGCTTTGATGTGATGATCAAAGTTTTTGGGTTTACAGAATTTCCACAGAAGTGAATGGGAGCACTATAGAATTTCTGACGAGTATATGTGGTTGAGATATTGTTGATCGGAAATAATGTAGAATTTCTAGAAAGCATAAAGGGTTGTTTGAAAGGAGTTTTTCAAAGGAAGACCTGGATTGAGCTACTTGAATATTGAGCATCAAGATCTATAGAGATAGATTAAGACGCTTAATAAAACTTTCAATGAAATGCATGCCTTGACAAGTTTTTGAAGGATTTCAAAATAGATCGGCAAAGAAGGAGTTCTTGGCTGTGTTGTAAGGTGTGAATTTGAGTAACACTCAAAGCTTGACCACGGCAGAAGAAAGAGAAAGGATGAAGGTTGTCCCCTATGCATTAGCCGTAGGCTCTATAGTACGCTATGCTGTGTACCGCACCTGATGTGTGCCTTGACATGAATTTGTCAAGGGGTAAGGAAGTGATCCAAAAATGGATTACTGGACGTCGGTCAAAAGTTATCCTTAGTAAACTGTGGACGAAGGAATTTTCTTGATTATGGAGGTGATAAAAGAGTTTGTCGTAAAGGGTTACGTCGATGCAAGCTTTGACACTAATCGGGATGACTCTGAGTAGTAAACCGGATTCGTATAGTGGAGCAGTCATTTGGAATAGTTCCAAATGGCGAGTGGTAGCAGAATCTATAGGATGACATAGAGATTTGTAAAGCACACATGGATCTGAAAGGCGCAGACCTGTTGACTAAAAACCTCTCCCACAAGAAAGACATGATCGAACCCCAGAACTGTATCGGTGTTACATTCATTGCAATCACATAGTGATGTAAACTAGATCATTGACTCTAGTGCAAGTGGGAGACTATTGGAAATATGTCCTAGAGGCAATAATAAATTGGTTATTATTATATTTCCTTGTTCATGATAATCGTTTATTATCCATGCTAGAATTGTATTGATTGGAAACTCAAATACATGTGTGGATACATAGACAACACACTGTCCCTAGTGAGCCTCTAGTTGACTAGCTCGTTGATCAAAGATGGTCAATGTTTCCTGGCCATAGGCAAGTGTTGTCACTTGATAACGGGATCACATCATTGGGAGAATGATGTGATGGACAAGACCGAAACTATAAACGTAGCATATGATCGTGTCAGTTTATTGCTACTGTTTTCAGCATATCAATGTATCTGTTCCTATGACCATGAGATCATGCAACTCCCGAACTCCGGAGGAATACCTTGTGTGTATCAAAAGTCGCAACGTTACTGGCTGACAATAAAGGTGCTCTACAGGTATCTCCAAAGGTGTTTGTTGGGTTGGCATGGATCAAGACTGGGATTTGTCACTTCGTGTGACGGAGAGGTATCTCGGGGCCCACTCGGTAATACAACATCACAACAAGCCTTGCAAGCAATGTGACTAAGGAGTTAGTTACGAGATCTTGTATTACAGAACGAGTAAAGAGACTTGCCGGTAACGATATTGAACTAGGTATGGAGATACCGATGACCGAATCTCGGGTAAATAACATACCGAACATAGAGGTTTAACTGATAGACATCTTCGTAGAATATGTAGGACCCAATATGGACATCCAGGTCCCGCTATTGGTTATTAATCGGGGAGTGTCTCAGGTCATGTCTGCATAGTTCTCAAACCCGCAGGGTCTGCACACTTAAGGTTCGATGACGTTTCAGTATTATTGAGTTATGTGTGTTTGGTAACCGAAAGTTGTTCGGAGTCCCGGATGAGATCCCAGACATCACGAGGAGATCCGGAATGGTCCGGAGGTAAATATTGATATATACGAAAGTGGGTTTTGAACTCTGGAAAAGTTTCGGGCATTTCTGACACTGTACCAGGAGTGACGAATGGGTTCCGGGGGTCCACCAGGTGGGCCCACCCAACCCAAAGGGTCTCATGGGATGTGGGAGGACGTCGATAAGCCCTTAGTGGGCTGGTCGAAGCCTTCACTAAATCCCACGGTGGGTTCGAGGTCGGAAGGAAAGAAACCCAAAGGTGGAAATGGTGGAAATGGTTTCCAAGTGGCGAGGAGGAATCCTACTCCTAGTAGGATTGGATTAGGACTCTTCGACCTCAAATTTCGGCCAAACCTTGAGGGTTTGAGTCTGCCTCCTCCCCTCCCTCCCTCCTATATATACTAGAGGTTTTAGAGGTGAGGGCTAACCCTAATTGCCCCCTGCTCCCTCTACTGCTCTCTAGATCTGTTTCTCCTCTAGTCTAGTTCGGCGGTGCTTAGGCGTAGCCCTGCTGGATTACTTGACCACCACCACCACCACGCCGCCATGCTGGAGAACTTATCTACCTCTCTGCCCCTCTCGAGGGATCAAGAAGGCGGGGATCATCATCGAGATGTACGTGTGCTGAACGAGGAGGTGTCGCCTGTTCGGCACTAGATCAGGATGGATCGTGATGGGATCGCGGTACGGATCGTGATGAGATCGCGGGATGGGCTATTATTTGGATCGCGAAGATGCTCCACTACATCAACCGCGTTATATACACTTCCTCTTAGCGATCTACAAGGGTATGTAGATTCACTCTCCCCTCTTGTAGATGATCATCACCATGGATAGGTATTGCATGTGCGTAGGAATTTTTTGTTTCCCATGCGACGTTCCCCAACAGCTTCTGCACCGCCCCTGAGCTCTATAAATACCCCAATATTCCAGAAACCCTAGAGGAGTCAACATAAAATCGTTTCAGCCGCCACAAGTTCGAAACCCACGAAAACCAATCTAGAGCCTTTTCTAGAGAAGAACACGATCATGGAGGGGTTCACCATCTTCATTGGTGTTCCTCCCATGATGCGTGAGTAGTTCATATCAGACCTACGGGTCCGTAGGCAGTAGCTAGATGGCTTTCTCTCTCGTTTTACTTCTTAATAGAATGGTCTCTTGGATATCCATATGATGTAACTCTTTGTTTTGCGGTGTTTTTGTTGGGATCCGATGAATTGTGAGTTTATGATAAGATATATGAAAACATATTCATACTTGATTATTATAGCCTCGTATTTCTTCTCTGAGTTTTGGTTTTTGTCTGGCCAACTTGATCTTTTGTCTTGCAATGGGAAGAGGTGCTTTGTGATGGGTTCGATCTTGCGATGCTCAATCTCCATGATAGAAACAAACATGACATGCATGTATCATTGCCAGTAATGATAAAACGACGGGGTCTATTCCAACATGAATATATCTTGTCTACATCATGTCATAGTTCTTAAGTCATTACTCCGTTTCTCCATGAACTCAATACACTAGATGCATGCTGGATAGCAGTCGATGTGTGGAGTAATAGAAATAGATGCATGTAGAAGTCGATCTACTTATTTTTGATGTGATGCCTATATAGATGATCATTATCTTGAATATCGTCGTAATTATTTGATTTTCTATCAATTGCCCAACAATAATTTGTCTACCCACCGCTTGCTATATTCTCAAGAGAAGCCACTAGTGAAACCTACGCCCCCCGGGTCTACTTCACATCATCTATTTGCAATCTCCACCTTGTTATTTGCTTTTCCACTTCATTTTCTCTTTTGTTTTCAAATATATATTGTAAAATAAACCAAAAAATACCTTGCTGCTTTCTATTTGCTATCACTCTTATTTGCATCTATCAATCTATCCTTACTTTACCCACGAGGGATTGACAACCCCTCTACGCGTTGGGCTGCGAGGATTTGCTACTTATGTGCAGGTGCTAATTACATAGTCATGTGGATCTTCCTACTAGATCGATACCTTGGTTACTTTACTGAGGGAAATACTTGTCGTTGTTGTGCTACATCACCCTTTAAGCTTGGAGGGAAACCAACGCACTCGGGAGGAGTCAAGAAGCGGCAACAGACATATTGTGGCTTTCAGAACCACCAACTCTGCTTTCTGTTGATCTACACGGAGTGCCGGGGTGCTTGCTATTAGTAGAGATAGAAGATTTGTGAGTAACCTTCCCCTTGTCACGTTCATTGCGTGGCTGAAGCACCTCACTAAGGATTTTACCGAAGCGTCTTTCAGCATTCAAAGTAAAGAGCAATCCAAGATGCTCATCACAACTTAGTTGGAGAAATATTTGCTCGGTACTGCTGAATTTTTTTAATTCAACAGCATCCGCAGGGCTCCACCCATATGAAGAATTTCGAAGCGCCACGAGCAAATCTTTGAACGTCATACTTGTTTCTACCACCTTTGGATAGAAAAATCCAGTAATCATATGTTGTTTTCTACCGCGCAGAACACTAACTTCCATCCTAACCGCTAGCCACAAAGCAAGCTCGGGATCAATCCATTTTGATTCAAATAAGGAAAGGTTGTAGTTAGTCCAGGAACAATTCAACAAAAAATGATCGATTCAAGCGACTAGCTATGAAAAAGGGCCGAATTTATGAATCGGCGAATCAGTAAGAGGGGAAATGACGCTTACCCAGGTGTAATCCATGAATTATCTGCCACCGATTCGACCCAATCCCCTCCACGGTCGATGGCCTTGAGAGCCTGCTCCCTCGACATATCTGCTTAATCCTGAGGGGGATGTGGGGTAGATCTAGCGGAGGGCTGCTACTGCAACAAAATACCTTCCAACGGTGCCAGAAACAAGTGTGTTGACGGGAGACTATTTACTCGTCAGCAACCGCACCAGGAATCCTTCTGCTACGGCTACGCCTTTAAGGACTTCCTTGGAAAATATGCAAAGGATTCCCCCGTGGCCTTGGAGCCTTGCGTTGGTGTTCCCTCGAAGCGGAAAGGGTGATGTAGCACAGTGGCGGTAAGTATTTCCCTCAGTTTTGAGAACCAAGGTATCGATCCAGTGAAGGATTGTCACAAGTACCTGCACAAACACAAAGAGCTCGCACCCAACGCTATGAAGGGGTTGTCAACCCCTTGTAGATTGTTTGGAAAGTGAGAAATGAAAGCAAAAAGAAACAAAGAAAAGTAAAAGTGAAAGCGGAAACGATAGTTGTGAATATACCCGGGGGTCGTAGTGTTCACTAGTGGCTTCTCTCATGAAAGCAAGTAGACGGTGCGTGAACGAATTACTGTCGAGCAATTGATAGAACCGTGCAAAGTCGTGACGTTATCTAAGGCAATGATTATATCTATAGGCATCACGTCCAAAACAAGTAGACCGATACTTTCTGCATCTACTAATATTACTCCACACGTCGACCGCTATCCAGCATGCATCTAGTGTATTAAGTTCATGATAAGAGAGTAACGCCTTAAGCAAGATGACATGATGTAGATGGACAATCTCATATCTACGATAAAAGCCCATCTTGTTACCCTTGATGGCAACAACTCGATGCATGCATTGCTGCCCCTTCTGTCACTGGGAAAGGTCACCCCACGGTATGAACCCAAAACCAAGCACTTCTCCCATTGGAAGAATCATAGATCTAGTTGGCCAAACAAAGCCCAAGAGTAGGAGAGTCTTACAAGGATATCAAATCATGCATATAAGAAATCAGCAAAGACTCAAATATAATTCATAGATAATCTGATCACAAATCCACAATTCATCGGATCTCGACAAACACACCGCCAAAGAGGGTTACATCGGATTGATCTCCATGAAGATCATGGAGAACTTGTATTGAAGATCCAAGAGAGAGAAGAAGCCATCTAGCTACTAACTACGGACCCGTAGGTCTGAAGTGGACTACCCCCGAGTCATTGGAGCGGCGATGATGTTGATGTACAAGCCCTCCAACTCCAAAGTCCCCTCCGACAGGGCACTAGGAAGGGTCTCCAGATGAGATCTCGGCGAAACGGAAGCTTGCGGCGGCGGAAAAGTGTTCTCTTGGATGCCCTGATTTTTTTCTGGATTTTAGGGAATATATAGGCGAAGGAGCTAGGTGAGGGGGGCGCCAGGGAGGCCACAAGCCTGGTAGCCACCGCCCCCTGGTGGCGGCTACATGGCTTGTGGGCCCCCTGTGGCTCTCCTGCCTTGGCCCTCAAGTCCCGTGATCTTCTTCCTTTCTGGAAAAAAATATTTCGGGGATTTTATTTCGTTTGGACTCCGTTCCAAAATCAGATCTGAAAAGAGTCAAAAACACAGAAAAAACAGGAACTGGCACTTGGCACTGAAGTAATAAGTTAGTTCCAAAAAAGATATAAAAGGTATATAAAACATCCAAAGTTGACAAGATAACAACATGAAACCATCAAAAAATATAGATACGTTTGAGACGTATCAAGGGCACGACGACATCGGAGGAGAAATGGGGTTAGAGGTTGGAGGGCACGACGGCAGCGGAGGCTGCAAGATGGCAGCACAAGGGGCAAAGCGGTGTTGTGTTGTAGTGGCTCGAGCTCGAGCTCGAGGTTCAGACAAGCCCCATCTGATGTGTCTCATTGCGGACCCACACATCACAAGGTGAAAGGAGGACCCATTCTCATGTGGCCCCACTCGTCAGGTCCAACGAGTGAATCAGTCCATCACGGCCTGATACGTCTCCAACGTATCTATTATTTTTTATGGTTTCATGCTATTATCTTGTCAAACTTTCGATGTTTTTATGCCTTTTATATATTTTTTGGGACTAACTGATTAACTCAGTGCCAAGTGCCAGTTCCTGTTTTCCCATGTTTTTTACCCCTTTTAGAGGAGGATTTTGAACGGAGTCCAAACGGAATGAAACTGCCAATTTTTTTTTTCCGAAACAGAAAAAGATCGGGAAGCCGGAGAATCAGGGCAGGAGGCCTGTAGGGACCCCACAAGCCCTCATGGCGCGGCCAGGGGGCCCGCGCCACCCTGCCTTGTGGGCTCCCTGGGCCACCTCTGCCCTAGGTTTTGCGCCGATATATTCCCTAAAATCCCAGAAAAAAATCAGGAGATCATCGAAAATACTTTTCCGCCGCCGCAAGCTTCTATCTTCGCGAGATCACATGTGGGGCACGTTCTGGTGCCCTGTCGGAGGGGGGATTCAGACACGGAGGGCTTCTTCATCAACACCATGACCTCTCCGATGATGCGTGAGTAGTTCACCATAGACCTACGGGTCCATAGCTAGTAGCTAGATGGCTTCTTCTCTCTCTTGGATCTTCAATACAAAGTTCTCAATGATCTTCATGGAGATCTATCTGATGTTGTCGTGGGTATAAGTCTAACATTAGAAGTACGGGGTACAAAAGTATATGGGCAGAGCCTTAGCTACCGCGAGGATGTATGAGTTCAAGCCCCTCTACGGTGGAGGTAAAAGCCCTACGTCTCAGTGCTCTTGGGAGCTTTGTGTCGAGTGAATAAAGGGATTACAGCAAGTGCCAACCCCTGTACCAGTGGTGAAGGGCGGCTTATATAGAGTGCGCTACTCTTCATAATGGTCCGGTGGACAGGGGTGGAGTAGTGGCGAGTAAATGCTGGCGTTACTGGTAACGTAAGCCTTAAATGCTAGTTATGGTGTATGAAAACGTATGACCGTTGCCCTCCTAGGAGGTTACGACGTACATAGTGGATTCCAGTCGGTACGTTAGATATGCTCTGAGTGGATCGTCGCCGACTGGATGATGGGGGCGTCCTTAGTTCAGTCGGAACTGTCTAAGGACCTTGTCCTCTATGAAGGGTAGTCCTTGGGTAGGACCTATAGGGCAGACCTATGACCCTACCGTGGGACTATAACCCCATCATTAGTCCCCGAATGGATCGGGGTTGGAACGATGAAGTGATGTCCGGAGTTTGGAGCCGAATGGTATTGAGGTGATCTTAGCGTTGTCTGCCTCGATCCATTTTATCTTTGCGACTAGTGATCCGAGTGAATATGCAAGCGAAACGAACCGTGAGGGACCGATTGCTTCCGCGGAATCTTTCGACGTGACCGGTCATACTAACAGCGCCGGATTTTCCGGGATTCTCAAATTTCGGTTGCCGCGCGCTCAGCGGGGATGATGACATCGCCATCGAGTAGATTTCGCCTCCTCGATTACCGCGCCGCGATCTTCTCCACTAATCTTGCAGTAGCCGGTTGGGAGGATAAGATCTTGGTCCACCTGTAGGTGACTCAGTCGGAGGCCTATTAATGCCTTCCCGGCGGTCCTTCCTGTTGTGCTGCTCGTCTTCCTTCCATCGATCTCGCCTCCCCGCAACTCCCTACACACCTCTAGCCACCTCCTTCCCCTCCTCCTCTGCGGATCCGTCGCCCTCGCCATGACGAAGGGGCACAACAGCAAGCTCGAGGCGAAGAAGAAGAAGAAGGGGGCGGCCTCCACTCAGCGGCGGCAGCGGGCGTTGCCGGCGGGCTGGATCGAGGGGGACTTCCTCCCCTCCACGGTGAGGGAGAATGACGTGCTGGAGCTGGTGGAGCACGACATGGTCGTCAACAAGTCTTGGAGGCTGCCAGAAGGCGAGATGGAGCCGGCGCCGAAGGAGGGGGAGCGCGTTCTGCTGCTCAGCCACGTGGCCAGAGGTTTCTCCTTGCCTCCCCATCCTTTCTTCCGAGGTATCATCAATTACTTCGGGGCACAGCTCCATCACTTTCCGCCGAATGCGATAGCTCATCTTTCCGCATTCATCACCCTCTACGAGTGCTTCAAAGGATCTCCTCCTCACTGGGGCTCTTCAAATATGTTTTCTCCGCTAGATCTCAAACGCTTAAGAAGCTTAGCCAATCTGATGATAAGACACACATCCTCCAGCTCTACGGGGGTTTAGGATTATAGAAGAAAACGAAAAGTAGTTATCCCTCCCTTCAGCTATCCGAGTCGGTTAGGAACTCGCAATCGTCCTGGTTCTATTGCCAGGACATTGCCTGCCCGAATGCTTCGAGTGGGTTACCACCCTTCAGTTTAGACCGTCCGGGCCCTCCCAGGAAGCTAGCGCTCTCTAAGGGAAAAAAACCCAGATCCAACCTTTGATCGACGCGCTGATAGGTGTCGTCCGGAAGGGAGTCACCGGCATGGACTTGTTGGAGACTTTTCTGGGTCGATGCATCCAGCCGCTCCAAGCCCGAGACCACGCAATGTGGCATTACACGGGGCCTTCGGATACTACTCAGTCCCATCCTGAAGGTGTGAGCGAGGATACCGTGGGTGCGTGGGTCCGCAGCATCATGGGCACATGTGATAACCCCGTGGGAGCCTGGCGGGTGAAGGCCTTTCGTGCCAAAAATCCTCCTCCGAATGAGGTGAGTACATGTTGTCGAGTGTCTTTAACGTTCTCAGTTTTATTGCTTTTCTTGTCTCGCCGACTGATGTTGCCGACTGTGTTTTGTGCAGGAGTGGACGAACTGGCATTCCGCAGTCTCAGGTGGGGATCCGATCGAGGAAGAAGAAGGCATCATGGAGGGTAGCGCGGGTAGTGCCGAGTACGTCTGTGACAGTAGGGAGACGGAGGAGGAAACAGAAGAGGAGGAGGAGGAGAGTGAAGAGCAGAGCTCGTCACCCTCACCACCAGAACACCGAACCAAGCACCGTCATGACCCCGCTGTTCCGCCGGCTCCTCCCGTGGCCCCGAGTGCTCGGAGTGTGAAGAGAACCAGGGGTTCTTCTGCCGAGCCCGTGGATCAGCCGTCCAAGGTGGCTAAACCCAGCGGGTCTAAACCTCGGAAAGCTTTGCCCCGGATGAGGATCCTTGTCCCGGTCGCCTCAGTGTAAGTATCTTTGCTCTTCCATCTTCCTTTAGTATCCGATTGGACTCTTCTTTTCGGGAATTCATGTTTACCCGTCAAATGGATTTCACTCAACAGAGCTGCTACCTCCGCCACCTCTCCGTCGCGTCAGGGTGACGATCCCATGGACACTGATAACGCCGCCACGTCCCAGCAAGGTACGTTGTCACGACTCCGAGAGCTGTATTACCGTTTCACGAGTGCTGTCTTTGATCTTGATCTTTTTTTGTATTTTTATTTTGTTCAGTCGGGCTTCCTTCGGAGGTGATCCATCTAGACGACGACGACCAAAGAAGGTCGGAACCAGCTTTGGCGCCTGTCCCTGGGGTTATCCAACCTACTGCCAACCCCGCCAAGACCATGCCACCGACTGAGACGGTGGCCTTCATGGCGGAACCGACGGGAGCAGAGCTCGGGATGCCTAGGGAGCTCGAGATACCTAGGGCGCCTTCTGCCACGCCGGGTCCGTCGACTGTTCACTATGTTGCCCGATGCATCCCGGAAGATCAAGTAGGAGCCGCCAAGGACGCCATGGTACAGGTGGAGCTGATGGTGGGCGAAGCCAAGGGGGCATATGACTCCGTTGCGTCCCTGTACAAGAAGAGCTTGGAGCTTCGGGATGATATCCGAGTAAGTGCACTAGTAAGTGTTTACATTCCTCTTGGTGCCCACTGGGGGTTTTGGCGAGATACTCGGATACAGTACGTTAATTTTCCAGTGGGTTCACTCCGAGTGAACCCAGTGGGTGTAGTCCCCGAGACTTCTGCCGAGTGTTTGCACCGGCAGTTGTCTTTATATGTATTTTCCATAATCCCTACAGATGAGAGCTGATCTGCCCGAATGGTACCAGTGGGGGCATGCCGAGTGCACCCACTAGGTGTAGTCTCCGAGAGTAGTGTTACTCGGGTCGAGTAATAGTAGTCCCATAGTGTTGTTGGTTTGCTATGGAGCTCAATGGGACCGACCTGTTCGAGCTTCATACCAGTGGGGTCACTCTCAATGAACCCATTGGGTGTAGTCCCCGAGACCACTGTCGATTGCTTGCATTGGCAGGGGTCTGAAGAATCTTGAGTTTTGATTGTTTTGTCATATCTGTCGAGACTTTTTCCTTGTTGAATCTGGCTGATCCTCCCTTTATGTCTCTTTGACAGAAGACTTGTGAAGTGGGATCGGCCTATAATGCTCTGATGGCTGAGAAGACTCAACTTGCTGCCGACATGGAGGTAGCTGCGAATGATATGCCTAGCATGAAGAAGGCTCTCTCTGAACGAGAAAAATCTTTGGAGGAATATTGGGAGACTAACAAAGCACTGTTAGCCGAGTTAGAAAATATGAAGAAGGAGAGATGTGATTGGGTGGGCCAGCTGAAGTCAATGAACGCTCGATGCAAAGCACAGGAGAATTACATCGGCAGCTGGGCGAAGAAGATGGTCGCAATGCTTGGTGGTAAGTTGCTTGTCGAGTGCTCTTTGACTTTGGAGTTCACTCCGCGCTTATTCTCTCCCTGTCTTTTCTTTGCAGATTTCTGTCTGGACATTGAAGCCGAGACCGCCGAAATTGAACCGGCGCTTAGGCAACCGAATGTTCCACTCGGTGATGAAGCTAACCGGGACATGTTCCGATTGAATACCCGATTTAACAAGGTGGGTCCTTTCATTGGTCGCTTGAGAGAAGTTGTTGGCCGAATTGACAAAGAGTTGTGGCCTGAAGATGACTCCCGGAATGAGACAGAGGGGTTGATGACTCGACTGGAGGATGTTCCAAGCAGAGTGCAGGCATAGAAGAAGTCTGCCGCTCGCTGTGGCGCGGACGTGGTGCTGTCTCTGCTCCGAGTGCATTGTAAGGAAGCCCGTGAAAACAAGCTGAAGACGTTGCAAGTCGCCAACACCAAGAAGCTCCGATTTGAAGACTTCATGGATACCTTCCTCGACACGGCCACTCGGATTGTTTATGGAATCGACCTCGACACCTTCGTGGAGCCTGCCAGCCCCGGCGCTGCTTGAGGGACTTATGCTGAACGCGCATTTACCTCGGTATGCCGAGTGGAGTTTGTATTAAACTTTGGCCACTGCTATTGGCCGGTACATTCGTGGCTCAATGTGGATAAACTTGATTCACACCGAGCCGACTGATCGTTGAACTCAATTTGATTTCGAACCGGATCTTTTGCTCTTCTTTCGCTGAGTTTTTTTGACATGATTTTGGCTCGTGGTTTTTGTTTAGGCGACTCAGCTAAGCCTCTGAGTGTAACTTGTGTGCCCACTCGGAGGAAGCTCTTTACTTAGGCAACTCTGGTTCGCAGCTAAGTCCTCGAGTGTGACTTGAAATGCACACTCGGAGCAAGTTGTTTACTTAGGTGACGCTGGGTCGCAGCTAAGTCCCTGAGTGTGACTTTTGGTGCACACTCGGAGCAAGTTGTTTACTTAGGCGACTCTGGGTCGCAGCTAAGTCCCCGAGTGTTACTTTTGGTGCACACTCGGAGCAAGTTGTTTACTTAGGCGACTCCGGGTCGCAGCTAAGTCCCCAAGTGTGAATTTTAGTGCACACTCGGAGTAGGTTGTTTACTTAGGCGACTCTGGGTCGCAGCTAAGTCCCCGAGTGTGACTTTTAGTGCACACTCGGAGCAGGTTTTTTACTTAGGCGACTCTGGGTCGTAGCTAAGTCCCCGAGTGTGACTTTTGGTGCGCACTCGGAGCAAGTTGTTTACTTAGGCGACTCTGGGTCGCAGCTAAGTCTCTGAGTGTGACTTTTGGTGCACACTCGGAGCGAGTTGTTTACTTAGGCGACTCTGGGTCGCAGCTAAGTCTCCGAGTGTGACTTTTGGTGCACACTTGGAGCGAGTTGTTTACTTAGGCGACTCTGGGTCGCAGCTAAGTCCCCGAGTGTGACTTTTGGTGCACACTTGGAGCGAGTTGTTTACTTAGGCGACTCTGGGTCGCAGCTAAGTCTCCTAGTGTGACTTTTGGTGCACACTCGGAGCAAGTTGTTTACTTAGGCGACTCTAGGTCGCAGCTAAGTCCCCGAGTGTGACTTTTGGTGCACACTCGGAGCGAGTTGTTTACTTAGGCGACTCTAGGTCGCAGCTAAGTCCTCGAGTGTGACTTTTGGTGCACACTCGGAGCGAGTTGTTTACTTAGGCGACTCTGGGTCGTAGCTAAGTCCCCGAGTGTGACTTTTGGTGCACACTCGGAGCGAGCTGTTTACTTAGGCGACTCTGGGTCACAGCTAAGTCCCCGAGTGTGACTTTTGGTGCACACTCGGAGCAAGTTTTTTAGACCGGAGTCTGCAAACGCGGAAGAATTTTGAATCGGCAAGAAATTAATCTGCTTTGTATTACTTTGATGACATTTGTTCTTTACATTGTCTCTGTCGGCGGTTATGTGTAGAAGCGCTTCAGTAGGTCTCCATTCCATGCTCGCGGCTCGTCCGTCTCCCTGTCGAGGTTGTAGAGTCAATACGCTCCGTTGTTCAGCACCTTAGAAATGAAGAACGGTCCTTCCCAGGTAGGAGCCAACTTGTGTGGTCTCTGTTGATCCACTCGGAGCACCAGGTCGCCTGCTTGGAACGTGCGGCTCCTGACGTGCCGCGCATGAAATCGCCGCAGATCTTGCTGATAAATTGTTGAACGGATCAATGCCATCTCGCGCTCCCCTCTTCTAAAAGGTCTACTCCGTCTTGCCTGGCTTGCTCTGCTTCGGCTTCGGAGAAGAGTTCGACTCGTGGAGAGTTGTGAAGCAAGTCACTCGGAAGGACTGCCTCTGCTCCATAAACGAGGAAAAACGGGGATCGTCCTGTCGATCTATTCGGAGTCGTTCGGAGGCCCCATAGCACCGAAGGCAGCTCGGTGACCCATGCGCCGGCGGCATGTCCAACTTCCCGCAGGAGTCGAGGCTTCAACCCTTGAAGAATGAGTCCATTCGCCCGCTCCGCTAGTCCATTTGTTTGGGGGTGCGCAACGGATACAAAATCCACTCGGATACCTTGGCGTGCGCAAAAACATTTGAACCTGTCCGAGTCAAAGTTTGTGCCATTGTCGGTGATTATGCTGTGTGGAACCCCGTATCTGGCGATGATGTCTCTGATAAATTTGATGGCCGTAAGGGCATCAAGCTTCTTGATTGGCTTGGCTTCAGTCCACTTGGTAAATTTGTCGACTGCTACCAGCAGATGGGTGAATCCTCCTAGGCCTGTTCTGAATGGTCCGACTGTATCTAATGCCCACACGGCGAATGGCCAAGAAAGGGGAATTGTCTTCAGCGCGGACGTTGGCTTGTGGGACTTGTTTGAATAGAACTGACAACCTTCGCAATGGTCGACTATATCTTTTGCCATTTCATTCGCCCGCAACCAGAAGATACCAGCTATGAATGCTTTGGCGACGATTGCCCTTGAGGAGGCATGATGGCCGCAGGTTCCCGAGTGAATTTCTTCCAAAATTAACCGACCCTCCTCAGGAGAGATACACCGCTGAAGGACGACTGAAACACTTTCTCTGTATAACTGGTCATCAACGACGGTGAAGGACTTCGACCGGCGAACGATCTACCTAGCTTGGACCTCGTCTTCCGGTAACTCTTGCCTCAGGATGTACGCAATGAATGGCAGAGTCCATTCGGGAATGAGAGCTAGAATCTCCATGACCAGGTCAACCACAGCGGGAACCTCGACTTCAGTCTGATCTGTTGAGCTCTTTGGTTGCACAGGTTCCTCTGTGAAAGGATCTTCTTTTACTGAGGGGAGGTGTAAGTGCTCGAGGCAGACATCACTCGGGACACGTCTCCGTGTGGATCCAAGTTTTGCCAATTCATCTGCTGCTTGGTTTTTCAGTCAAGGAACATGGTGAAGTTCCAGACCTTCGAACTTCTTTTCGAGCTTTCTTATTGCGTTGGAGTATGCAGTCATGGTGGGGTTCCTTACATCCCACTCCTTCATTACTTGATTAACCGCTAGATCTGAGTCGGCATAGATCATCAGGCGACGGACGCGGAGTGTGATGGCCATGCGCAACCCGTAAAGGAGAGCTTCGTACTCTGCTTCGTTGTTGGAAGAATCAAAATGGATCTGCAACACATACTTGAGTTTATCACCTTTCGGGGATATGAGCACTACGCCGGCGCCGGAGCCATTCAACATCTTGGACCCATCGAAGAACATTGTCCAATGAGCCGAGTAGATGTGAGTCGGTTGCTGTTGTTCTACCCATTCAGCTATGAAGTCAGCAAGTGCTTGATACTTTATAACTTTCTTGGCTTCGAACTTGATGTCGCAGTATAGCATCTCCATTGCCCACATTGCCACTCGGCCTGATGCGTCCCGATTGTGGAGAATTTCCAACAACGGAGCATCAGATATGACATATACCGAGTGGTGTTGGAAATAATGAGCCACCTTCTTTGCAGTCAAGTAGATCCCATAAATAAGCTTCTGATAATGGGGATACCTCTGCTTGGAAGGAGTCAGGACTTCGAAAACATAATATACTGGCGGCTGAACCTTGTACGCTTTCCCTTCTTCTTAGCGTTCGACTGTCAGAACGGTGCCGACGACTTGATTTGTGGCCGCGATGTACAGAAGAAGGGGTTCTTTACTGAGCGGGGCAGTAAGAACTAGCTGGGTGGAAAGCAGGGCTTTGAGGTCGTCGAATGCGGTTCGGGCTTCGTCTGTCCACTCGAAGCTATCCGACTTCTTCATGAGTCGGTACAGAGGTAACGCCTTCTCGCCGAGTCGAGCGATAAACCTGCTCAAAGCCGCTAGGCAACCTGTGAGCTTTTGTACGTCATGTACTCTTACCGGCCGTTCCATTCGAACAATGGTCCCGATCTTTTCGGGGTTGACATCGATCCCTCGTTCGGAAACGAAGAAACCGAGTAACTTCCCGCTGGGAACGCTGAATGAACACTTGGCTGGGTTGAGCTTGATATCGTACCTACGTAGGTTGGCGAATGTTTCTGCCAAGTCAGTCAGCAGGTCGGAACCTTTGCGTCACTTGACTATGATATCGTTCATATATGCCTCCACATTTCGACCAATCTGGTCTAGGAGGCATTTTTGGATCATTCGCATAAAAGTTGCTCCAGCATTTTTCAAACCGAATGGCATAGTGATGTAACAGAAGCACCCGAATGGGGTGATGAAAGATGTCATTCATTCATCTGGACCATACAGACGGATCTGATGATATCCCGAATAGGCATCAAGGAAGGATAAGCGCTCGCAATCCGCAGTCGAATCAACGATTTGATCAATGCGGGGGAGCGGGAAGTGGTCTTTCGGACATACCTTATTAAGGCGCTTGAAATCGATGCACATACGGAGAGACTTGTCCTTATTGGGCACCATGACAACATTAGCGAGCCACTCGGAGTGGTGTACCTCGCGAATGAAGTTGGCTGCCAGGAGTTTAGCTACCTCCTCTCCGATTGCTTTTCTCTTGTGCGCGGCGGACCGACACAGGCATTCTCGGACGGGCCGAGCGGCAGGATCCACATGCAGTCGGTGCTCAGCCAATTCCCTGGGTACACCTGGCATCTCAGCAGGCTTCCATGCAAAAATGTCTCAGTTCTCACGGAGGAATTGGATGAGCTCGGCTTCCTATTTTGGATCAAGGGTGGTGGGTACGAAAGTATATGGGCAGAGCCTTAGCTACAGCAAGGATGTATGATTTCAGGCCCCTCTACGGTGGAGGTAAAAGCCCTACGTCCCAGTGCTCTTGGGAGCTTTGTGTCGAGTGAATAAAGGGATTACAACAAGTGCCAACCCCTGTACCAGTGGTGAAGGGCGGATTATATAGAGTGCACTGCCCTTCATAATGGTCCGGTGGACAGGGGTGGAGTAGTGGCGAGTAAATGCTGGCGTTGCTGGTAACGTAAGCCTTAAATGCTAGTTATGGTGTATGAAAACGTATGACCGTTGCCCTCCTAGGAGGTTATGACATACAGAGTGGATTCCAGTCGGTACGTTAGATATGCTCCGAGTGGATCGTCGCCGACTGGATGATGGGGGCGTCCTTAGTTTAGTCGGAAATGTCTAAGGGCCTTGTCCTCTATGAATGGTAGTCCTTGGTTAGGACCTATAGGGCAGACCTATGACCCTACCCTCGGACTATAACCCCATCAGATGTAATCTTCTTTTGCGATGTGTTTGTCGAGATCCGATGAATTGTGGATTTCTGATCAGATTACCTCTGAATCTTATTTGAGCTTCTTCTGATCTCTCTTATGCATGATTTCATATCTTCGTAATTCTCTTTGAGTTGTGGGTTTTGTTTGGCCAACTAGATCTATGATTCTTGCAATGGGAGAAGTGCTTGGTTTTGGGTTCATACCGTGCGGTGACCTCACCCAGTGACAGAAGGGGTAGCGAGCACGCATCCTGTTGTTGCCATCAAGGGTAAAAAGATGGGGTTTTCATCATTGGTTTGAGATTATCCCTCTACATCATGTCATCTTGCTTAAGGCGTTACTCTGTTCGTCATGAACTCAATACACTAGATGCATGCTGGATAGTGATCGATGTGTGGAGTAATAGTAGTAGATGGAGAAAGTATCAGTCTACTTGTCTCGGATGTGATGCCTATATGTATGATCATTGCCTTAGATATCATCATGACTTTGCGCGGTTCTATCAATTGCTCGATAGTAATTTGTTCACCCACCATAATACTTGCTATTTTGAGAGAAGCCTCTAGTGAACACTATGGCCCCCGGGTCTACTCCACACCATATTTTCAGCCTCACACTTTTTACTTCGTTGCACTTTCCGCCTTAAGATCTCACTTTGCAATCAATCTTAAAGGGATTGACAACCCCTTTAAAGCGTTGGGTGCAAGCTCTTTTGTGTTTGCGCAGGTACTCTGGACTTGAGGAGATTCTCCTACTGGATTGATACCTTGGTTCTCAAACTGAGGGAAATACTTACCGCTCCTGTGCTGCATCACCCTTTCCTCTTCAAGGGGAAAACCAACGCAAGCCCAGTATCCGTCAATGTGTCAATTTCTGGCGCTATTGTCTATTGCTGTAGCAGAAGAATTTCTGGCGCCGTTGCCGGGGAGGATCAAGTCAAGAACTCATCCAAGTAAGTGTCGCAAACTCATCTCTTGCATTTACTTTGTTTGTCAGTTGCCTCTCGTTTTCCTCTCCCCCACTTCACCAATTTTCCTTTTTCGTTTGCCTTTTTCGTTTGGCTTTTCGTTCACCCTTTTTCTCGCTTTCTCTTTGTTTGCTTGTGTGTTGCTTGCTTGCTGAAGTCACCATGAATGAAAATACCAAACTTTGTGACTTCTCCAATAGTAATAATAATGATTTCATTAGTACTCCGATTGCTCCCGCCACTAGTGCGAAGTCATACGAAATCAATGCGGCTTTGCTGAATCTTGTTATGAAAGAGAAATTATCTGGCCTTCCTAGTGAAGATGCCGCATCCCATCTCAATACCTTCATTGAGCTTTGCGATCTGCAAAAGAAGAAATATGTGGATAATGATGTGATTAAATTGAAGCTTTTTCCTTTCTCGTTGCGAGATCGCGCAAAAACTTGGTTTTCGTCTTTGCCCAAAAATAGTATCGATTCTTGGGATAAGAGCAAAGATGCTTATATTTCCAAGTATTTTCCGCCGGCTAAGATCATCTCTCTCCATAATGATATCACGAATTTCAAGCAACTTGATCATGAACATGTTGCACAATCTTGGGAGAGAATGAAATTGATGATTAGAAATTGTCCCGCTCATGGCTTGAGTCTTTGGATGATTATTCAAATCTTTTACGCTCGCTTGAATTTCGCTTCTAGAAATATCTTGGACTTTGCCTCATGTGGAACGTTCATGGAAATCATGTTAGGGGAGGCCACAAAGCTCCTAGACAATATCATGATGAATTACTCTCAGTGGCACACTGAAAGGTCACCTACTAGTAAGAAGGTACACTCTATAGAAGAAATTAACTCGTTGAGTGCTAAGATGGATGAGTTAATGAATTTGGTTGCTAGTAGAAGTG
This sequence comes from Hordeum vulgare subsp. vulgare, assembly GCF_904849725.1. Lineage (NCBI taxonomy): Eukaryota > Viridiplantae > Streptophyta > Magnoliopsida > Poales > Poaceae > Hordeum > Hordeum vulgare. The sequence goes on along the minus strand of NC_058518.1, from coordinate 144,536,324 downwards.
CTCCTTTAGATCCTAATGATATGCACTTGTCTTCTTTGATTGAGAGTACCAACGCTAGCTTGGACGTTAATTTTGTTGGTAGGAATAATTTTGGCAACAACAATGCTTTTAGAGGAAACTATGTTCCTAGGCCTTTTCCTAGTAACTCCTCTAATAACTTTGGCAACTCCTACAACAATACTCATGGAAATTACAATAGATTACCCTCTGATCTAGAGAGTAATATCAAATAGTTTATCAACTCACAAAAGATTTTCAATGCGTCCATAGAGGAAAAACTACTCAAAATTGACGATTTGGCTAAGAGTGTTGATAGAATGTCTAGTGATATTGATGCTTTGAAAGTTAGATGTGCTCCTCTTAAGAAAAATATGGATGAAACTTTGAAAGCTATGCGTGTTTCCATGATTGAGAGCAAAGAAAGAACCGCCCAAATTCGTGCTAGACATGAATGGCTTAAAAAGGCGTGCTCTTGTGATAAGAATCACGAAGATCTTAAAGTGCTTGGTGTGACTCCCATTGAATCTTTGTTTTCTTGTGTCAAACCTAATGATTTTGGGGCTGGATATGAATCCACTTTGGTTGAAAAGTGCCCCAATGATTCGGAGTCCATCTATCTTGATGCTAAAAGCATTGAAAGTGGAGTAGGAGATATTAAAACTTTGAGTAGTAATGAAATTACTACCTTGGATTTCAAGCAATTCAATTATGATAGTTGCTCCTTGATTGAATGCATCTCCTTGATGGAATCCATGTTAAACTCTCCACACGCTTATAGCCAAAACAAGGCCTTTACCAATCATATCGTCGAAGCTATGATAAAATCTCTTGAAGAGAAACTTGAATTGGAAGTCTCTATACCTACTAGTAAGAAGGTACACTCTATAGAAGAAATTAACTCGTTGAGTGCTAAGATGGATGAGTTAATGAATTTGGTTGCTAGTAGAAGTGCTCCTTTAGATCCTAATGATATGCACTTGTCTTCTTTGATTGAGAGTACCAACGCTAGCTTGGACGTTAATTTTGTTGGTAGGAATAATTTTGGCAACAACAATGCTTTTAGAGGAAACTATGTTCCTAGGCCTTTTCCTAGTAACTCCTCTAATAACTTTGGCAACTCCTACAACAATACTCATGGAAATTACAATAGATTACCCTCTGATCTAGAGAGTAATATCAAATAGTTTATCAACTCACAAAAGATTTTCAATGCGTCCATAGAGGAAAAACTACTCAAAATTGACGATTTGGCTAAGAGTGTTGATAGAATGTCTAGTGATATTGATGCTTTGAAAGTTAGATGTGCTCCTCTTAAGAAAAATATGGATGAAACTTTGAAAGCTATGCGTGTTTCCATGATTGAGAGCAAAGAAAGAACCGCCCAAATTCGTGCTAGACATGAATGGCTTAAAAAGGCGTGCTCTTGTGATAAGAATCACGAAGATCTTAAAGTGCTTGGTGTGACTCCCATTGAATCTTTGTTTTCTTGTGTCAAACCTAATGATTTTGGGGCTGGATATGAATCCACTTTGGTTGAAAAGTGCCCCAATGATTCGGAGTCCATCTATCTTGATGCTAAAAGCATTGAAAGTGGAGTAGGAGATATTAAAACTTTGAGTAGTAATGAAATTACTACCTTGGATTTCAAGCAATTCAATTATGATAGTTGCTCCTTGATTGAATGCATCTCCTTGATGGAATCCATGTTAAACTCTCCACACGCTTATAGCCAAAACAAGGCCTTTACCAATCATATCGTCGAAGCTATGATAAAATCTCTTGAAGAGAAACTTGAATTGGAAGTCTCTATACCTAGAAATCTTCAGGATGAGTGGGAATCTACTATCAAAATCAAAATAAAAAACTATGAATGCAATGCTTTGTGTGATTTGGGTGCTAGCGTTTCCGTGATTCCAAAGTCTTTATGTGATGTTCTGGGTTTTAATGAGATTGAAGAGTGTTCTCTTAATTTGCATCTTACGGATTCTACTGTCAAGAAACCCATGGGAAGGATCAATGATGTTCTTATTATTGCAAATAGGAACTATGTACCCGTGGATTTCATTGTGCTTGACATTGATTGCAATCCTATATGCCCTATTATTCTTGGTACACCTTTCCTAAGGACTATCGGTGCTATCATCGATATGAAGGAAGGGAATATTAGATTTCAATGTCCTTTAAAGAAGGGCATGGAGCACTTTCCTAGAAAGAAAATAAGATTGCCTTATGAATCCATGATGAGGGCCACTTATGGTTTCAGCACCAAAGACGACGATACGTGATTCTATCGCTTTTATGCCTAGCAAAGGGCGTTAAATAATAGCGCTTGTTGGGAGGAAACCCAATTATTTTATCTTTTTATTTCTGTTTCGTTGCGTTCACACCATCATAATTCTGTTGTGATTGTGTTTTTTGTGTTTACTTTTGTGTTTGAGCCAAGCAAACCCTTTATGACTAGTCTTAGTAATGGTTGTTTGATCCTGCTGGAAAAAGACAGAAACTTTTCGCTCACGAGATGATTTTTCATTTTTATTCAGAAAGAGCTTTTGAGTTGATTCCTTTTGCTTCTGGTTGATATGCATTTTTCCTTGGTAGTCATAATTTGTCAGAATTTTTAAGGTACAAGAAGTATACGAAGTATACAGATTGCTACAGGCTAGTCTATTTTTGACAGATTCTGTTTTTGTTGAGTTGGTTGCTTGTTTTGATGAAACTATGGTTAGTATTGGGGGGTACTAGCCATGGAAAAGTGATAATACGGTAGCCCAACACCAATATAGATAAAATTCAAGTTTGCTACAGTAACAAAAGAGGTGGTAGTTTGTTTTCTTGTGCTAATGTTATCATGAGTTTCTGTTTTAGTTTTGTGTTGTGAAGTTTTCAAGTTTTGGGTGATGTTCTCATGGACAAAGAGATAAGGAGTGGAAAGAACTCAAGCTTGGGGATGCCCAAGGCATCCCAAGCCAAATTCAAGGACACCAAAAAGCCTAAGCCTGGGGATGCCCCGGGAAGGCATCCCCTCTTTCGTCTTCAATCCATCGGTAACATTACTTGGAGCTATATTTTTATTCACCACATGATATGTGTTTTGCTTGGAGCGTATTGTATCTTAGGAGTCTTTTCTTTTTGTTGTGTCACAATCATCCTTGCTGCACACCTTTTTGAGAGAGAGAGAGAGACATGCACTCATCGTGATTTTTCTAGAATGCTCATAGTGCTTCACTTATATCTTTTGAGGTAGATAATTTTGCTCTATGTGCTTCACTTATATCTTTTAGAGCACGGCGGTGCGTGACTTGGTAGTTGGATTATGCTATGAAAGTAGTCCTAAAGGTGATAGGTACCCAAAGAGGATACAAAAACCTCCATCTTCTTGTGCATTGAGTAGAAACTAAAGTTTTGATTCCTCTCAATTAGTTTTGGAGACGTGGAATTGGTAATATTAAGAGTTATGTTAGTAGGGTGTTGTGAATCTAGAAATACTTGTGTTGAAGTTAGTGATTCCCGTAGCATGCACGTATGGTGAACCGCTATGTTAGGAAGTCGGAGCATAATTGATCTATTGATTGTCATCCTTTGTGTTGAGGTCGGGATCGCGCGATGGTTAACACCTACCAACCCTTCCCCTAAGAGTATGCGTTTAGCACTTCGTTTCAATTACTAATAAAAACTTTCGCAACAAGTATGTGAGTTCTTCATGACTAATGTGAGTCCATGGTATAGATGCACTTTCACCTTCCACCATTGCTAGCCTCTCTAGTGCCGGGCAACTTTCGCCGGTACACAAACCCACCATATGCCTTCCTCAAAACAGCCACCATACCTACCTGCTATGGCATTTTCATAGCCATTCCGAGATATATTGCCATGCAACTCCCACCGTTCCATCTTATGACTTGTCCCATCACTCTCATATTGCCATTGCATGATCGTAAGATAGCTAGCGATATGTTTCAACGTCATACACCAAGCTAGATCGTTGCACATCCCGGTACACTGCCGGAGGCATTTCCTACAGAGTCATTTCTAAGCTTTGAGCTGTGAGTAAATAGAAGTGTGATGATCATCATTATTAGAGCATTGTCCCATGTGAGGAAAAAAAAGAGGCCAAAGAGACCAAAAATAAAAAAAAGAAAAAAGAAAAAAAAGAGGCCTAAGAGCCCAAATAAAAAAAGGAAGAGAGAAAAAGAGAGAAGGGACAATGCTACTATCTTTTTCCACACTTGTGCTTCATAATAGCACCATGTTCTTCATGATTGAGAGCCTCTCGTTTCGTCACCACCATATGCTAGCGGTAATCTTCATTATATAACTTGGCTTGTATATTCCAACGATGGGCTTCCTCAAAATTGCCCTAGGTCTTCGTGAGCAAGCAAGTTGGATGCACACCCACTAGTTTTACTTTTGAGCTTTCACATACTTATAGCTCTAGTGCATCCTTTGTATGGCAATACCTACTCATGCACATTGATCTCTATTGATAGGCACCGAGTCAATGTGACCATCTCCTCCTTTTTTGTCTCACAACCACCACCACACTCTATTCCACCTATAGTGCTATATCCATGGCTCATGCTCATGTATTGCGTGATAGTTATAAAAAGTTTGAGAAAGTAAGAGTGCGAAAACAATTACTTGGCCAATACCGGGGTTGTGCATGATTTACATTAGTTGTGTGAGGATGATGGGGCATAGCCAGACTATATGACTTTGTAGGGATAACTTTCATTGGCCTTGTTATTTTGAACGTTCATAATTACCTTGCTAGTTTGCTTGAAGTATTATTGTTTTCATGTCAATAGCAAACTATTGTTTTGAATCTTACGGATCTGAACATTCATGCCACGTGAAAGAAGTTGAAAAGGACAACTATGCTAGGTAGCATTCCACATCAAAAATTCATTCTTTATCACTTCCCTACTCGAGGACGAGCAGGAGTTAAGCTTGGGGATGCTTGATACGTCTCCAACGTATCTATAATTTTTGATGGTTTCATGCTATTATCTTGTCAAACTTTGGATGTTTTGTATGCCATTTATATATTTTTTGGGACTAACTTATTAACTCAATGCCAAGTGCAAGTTCCTGTTTTTTCCATGTTTTTGACCCCTTTCAGAGGAGGATTTTGAACGGAGTCCAAACGGAGTGAAACTGCCAAGAAGTTTTTTTCCGACACAGAAAAAGATCGGGAAGCCGGAGAATTAGGGCAGGGGGCTTGCAGGAACCCCACAAGCCCTCATGGCGCGGCCAGGGGGGCCCGCGCCACCCTGGCTTATGGGCTCCCTGGGCCACCTCTGCCCTAGGTTTTGCTCCTATATATTCCCATAAATCCCAGAAAAAATCAGGAGATCATCAAAAGTACTTTTCCACCGCCGCAAGCTTCTATCTCCGCAAGATCCCATCTGGGCACGTTCTGGTGCCCTGCCGGAGGGGGGATTTCGACACGGAGGGCTTCTTCATCAACACCATGACCTCTCCGATGATGCGTTAGTAGTTCACCATAGACCTACGGGTCCATAGCTAGTAGCTAGATGGCTTCTTCTCTCTCTTGGATCTTCAATACAAATTTCTCCATGATCTTCATGGAGATCTATCCGATGTAATCTTCTTTTGCGGTGTGTTTGTCGAGATCCAATGAATTGTGGATTTATGATCAGATTATCTATGAATCTTATTTGAGTTTCTTCTGATCTCTCTTATGCATGATTCCATATCCTTGTATTTCTCTTCGAGTTGAGGGTTTTGTTTGGCCAACTAGATCTATGATTCTTTCAACGGGAGAAGTGCTTGGTTTTGGGTTCATACCGTGCGGTGACCTCACCCAGTGAGAGAAGGGGTAGCGAGGCACGCATCATGTTGTTGCCATCAAGGGTAAAAAGATGGGGTTTTCATCATTGGTTTGAGATTATCCATCTACATCATGTCATCTTGCTTAAGGCGTTACTCTGTTCGTCATGAACTCAATACACTAGATGCATGCTGGATAGCGGTCGATGTGTGGAGTAATAGTAGTAGATGCAGAAAGTATCAGTCTACTTGTCTCGGACGTGATGCCTATATGTATGATCATTGCCTTCGATATCATCATGACTTTGCGCGGTTCTATCAATTGCTCGACAGTAACTTGTTCACCCACCGTAATACTTGCTATTTTGAGAGAAGCCTCTAGTGAACACTATGGCCCCCGGGTCTACTCCACACCACATTTTCAGCCTTACACTTTTTACTTCGTTGCACTTTCCGCCTTCACATCTCACTTTGCAATCAATCTTTAAGGGATTGACAACCCCTTTAAAGCGTTGGGTGCAAGCTCTTTTGTGTTTGCGCAGGTACTCTGGACTTGACGAGATTCTCCTACTGGATTGATACCTTGGTTCTCAAACTGAGGGAAATACTTAGCGCTCATGTGCTGCATCACCCTTTCCTCTTCAAGGGAAAAACCAACGCAAGCCCAATCTCCGTCAACGTGTCAATTTCTGACGTTGTTGTCTGTTGCCGTAGCACGGCCCCACTCGTTAGAGTTAACGGTCAATGGTTTGATCCGGTGGCATCCTCTATTGTGACCCTTTGTGAGGGTTCTACATAATGGAGTGGGGAAAAGTGAGAAATAATTAAGAGTGTGCAGATCAATGAGTAGGGCTAAGGAACCAGGGGCACAAATTTAAAAATCCCTTGTAAAAAATGGCTTAGTGCATCAAGTATAGGTGGTACCATACATTTGAACAACCACTTGAAAACTTGTTGTGCTAAGAGTGCACCTATAGGCCTAAAGTAACATAAGTTAAAGTTGGCGGTTGCTAGTGGTGGGAAAGTTGAACTCGATAATAATGGAGTTCTTGACCAAGATGTACCTAGGAAAAATCCTGCCTTAATGATCTGTGTTCATGAATATCCTTTGTAGATGGTTGATCATTCTATTTTCCAAATGTTTTGTGCTTAATTGCAACCTTTGTTCGAGGTTGTCTCAAGAAAAAAAACCATTAGAAAGGATATCTTACTTATGCATTTAGCCCAAAATGAAAAGATGGTGAAATATTTTGCAAATTTCAAACAACGAGTAGCTGTCACCTCAGACTTATGGACTACAGTCCATCAAAAGAAAGGCTACATGGTTGTTACCGCCCAATTTATTGATGAATCTTGGAATCTAAATAGCATCATTTTGAGGCATGTTTTGTTAATGATTGTGAACCTAAACTCTTTTGTCAATATTTTTTGTATCATTATGAATCTGAACTCTTTTGTTAATGATTGTGAACCTGAACCTAGATGTTTCTATTGTATATTAGGTTTGCATATGTACCAACCCCACATAATGGTGAGGTTATATGTCAAGACCTGAACCATCTATTTGTGCTGTGAAGACCCGAACCATGTATTTGTGATGCTAGTTTGTGCTCCTGCTTCATGCTCTTGTATTTTATATTTGTTCTAAAATTTATTCACATTGATGGTTAGAAATTGAAGATATTTGTGCATTTTTGGCACTATGTCAATCAGTCTTTGGTATATAAATTTTTACATTTGTATTATGTTGTGCACTATACAACAACCCGATGGGTAACCCCTTGGATCTGGTAACCCATTGGGGTTGGGCATGGGTCTTCTCCTACGCCCGTGGTAGGGTCGTGGGCGAATGGGTAGACCCATTTACTTATCGAGCATGGGTCTCGTAGACCTCGATCTGGTCAAACCCGAGCCGACTGAGTGTGACTATCTTGTCATGCCGCCCTCTCAGCTAACCATGTAGTTGAAAAGGAACGAGCCAAATGATATCTCTATTTTTCGTCCCAAATACCGGTGGCTTTTCTAGTGTGTACTTAACTCCATTGCTTCCTAGAAAGGGGATTGTGGGATGGTTCGATCCTACAACATTGGCTTGATGTACTATTCTCGGAAGGCTCCCAACCGTCTCATTGACATGGCTGACTTTCTGTGGCACGAGATTGATACGTCTCCAAATGTATCTATTATTTTTGAATATTCCATGCTATTATACTATCATTCTAGGATAATTTTTGGGTATTTATTTAACAATTAATATTATTTTTGAGCACTAACCTATTAACCCAATGCTAGTTGTTGTTTTTTGCATGTTTTTGGCTTTTCAGGTTTACAGTACCAAACGAAGTCCAATTGCCCCGAAACTTTAATATGATTTTTCTGGACCAAAATAAGACATGGAAGCTTCGGGAGGAGACCGGAGGCCACCCGAGGGTGCTAAGGGAGTCCTAGACTAAGGGGTCCTTGGGCCGCTGGCCTGTCTTATGGGTCGGACGATGGGCCGGTCTATGACCGTCATTAAAGAACCGAAGACTGTGGTACTACCGCTCCGAGGATGGAAACTTCCTAAGCCATGCTGTGAATTCCAAGGACAAGATGATAGATTCAGAATATTCCTTCTCTGATGTAACCGACATTATGTAACCCTAGGCACCCCTGGTATCTATATAAACCAGAAGGTTTTAGTCCATATGTTAGATTATGATCATCACACTTAGGGTTTAGACCACAACATTCGATCTCGAGGTAGATCAACTTCAGGAACGGAGGACCCCGCTATAAATGTCCCCTACACCCTAGGTACGGCCCTAGAGGATGATCTAGCCGACACGTCCAGATTATCTTCGGCTAGTCAGCACCCGGGAATAAAGTCCCAGGAACTCCGGCACTGTGGATCAACCCTACGTACTCCAGGAGCATGGATCCTGAGGACGTCTCATCTTTAAATGAGTTACTCAGACGGATTCAAGCCATGGGGATAACTAGTGACCAACCCTCAATCTACAACCAGATCGGGCTTAAACCCGATGGCAGGGAATTTACGTCTCACCTGTCACCCACCTGGTCGCCACCATCAAGAGCTCGGTCAAAGGTTTGCCCTGTCAACCTCCAGAGTTGATAATGGTTTATCTTCGGGTTCCCGACCATCAAGACCGCCCCCTTAGCCCTCACTCTGAACTCAGCCCTAGGGATAGCTCGGGATGAGTCACCGATCTGCCATGCGACCTTGAGTCAAGACAACACAATTCGACTGACAATCTAGACCCCGAACTCGATGTGCTGAATAGTGCGACAACGCAAAGTGTTACGGCCATACCTCGTGACTCATGTCCTATTGGGATTAGAAAAATTTTCCCACCCACCACCCACGTCGAATATTCTCTGAATTATTCAAGGACAGCCAACATATGGGACCTGCTGTATGTCAAACAATAGCTGGGGGAAATAGTCCACCATTACTGGGCTCAATTCCACCTCACTAAAAACAAGATGCGGATTGCAGCGATGAAGAGCTCATAGCAGCCTTTTGGCATAACTGCTTATATGAAGGATCCTAAACTCTCTCGCTCGCCGCCATGTCCAAAACTTCATAGAGCTATCGGATCTGGTGCGCAAATAATGCACCAGGGAAAGCACGTGGCAGGCTCAACAGATGCGCACAGAGTCAACCCAGGACAAGGAACCCAGAGGAGATCGGAGGAAGTGCAGACCCCCAAGATGGTCGGCCGAATACTAACCCACCGAGAAAAAGAATAAACCCCTCACATGATGTAGGACTGTTCTCAATGAACTATTGGACATGTCGTGCACCATACTCTCCGCCATGGTGAATGCAAACCCGACTCACAGCCTCCAGGCCTGCTGGGTTGTGCAGCAAGTTGGAAAGAGTGGGGATGCTATCCTTGGAACCTCATACCCAAGCAGTCGTCCAGCCAGACCATCGGTTAACATCGGTTAAAGGAAGAGAGTTCTTCGAGACCTCGATCAGATATAGCATGTGGTAGCGATGAACTCATGTATTAACACACATGTAACTTTCGGCAGGAAGACCAGATGCGCATCCACTCCAATCGAACACCTACCGCTATTGTCCTCAACCCCATTGTAGACAACTTTCGACTCCACATGGTTCTAATGGACAGCGGCATCGGTCCAAACCTCATATACGAGGGTACTCTGGAGAAAATGCGGTTCGATAGATATCGCATTGAACGGGGTCAGACCACCTTTCGGGGGATTATCCCTGGAAGAGAGGCGCGATGCGCATGACAAGTTACTCTTCATGGGCTATTCGGTACCTCTGAGAACTACAGGTCCGATGAACTGATTTTGCATATTGTGCCCTTTCACAGTGGTTATCACGCCTTGTTGGGATGTGACGGCTTCACCAAATTTCAGGCCATACGGCATTATGGGTACATGAAGCTCAAAATGCCACGGCCTGATAACCCACAAGTATAGGGGGTCGCAACAATTTTTGAGGGTAGAGTATTCAACCAAAATTTATTGATTCGGCTCAAGGGAGCCAAAGAATATTCTCGAGTATTAGCAGCTGAGTTGTCAATTCAACCACACTTGAAAAACTTAATATCTGCAGCAAACTATTTAGTAGCGAAGTAATGTGGAAGTAACAGTAATGGTGGCAAACGTGAGAGTAGCGGTTTTGTAGTGATTGTAACAGTAGCAACGGAAAAGTAACTTAGCAAAGATCAATATGTGGAAAGCTCGTAGGCAATGGATCGATGATGGATAATTATGTCGGATGGAATTCATCATGCAACAGTCATAACATAGGATGATACAGAACTAGCTCCAATTCATCAATGCAATGTAGGCATGTATTCCATATATAGTCATACGTGTTTATGGAAAAGAACTTGTATGACATCTTTTGTCCTACGCTCCCATGGTAGTGGGGTCCTAATGGAAACTAAGGGATATTAAGGCCTCCTTTTAATAGAGAACCAGATCAAAGCATTAGCACTTAGTGAATACATGAACTCCTCAAACTACGCTAATCACCAGAAAGAATCCCACTTATTGTCACCCTGGGGGATGTGGATCATAACTCGTAATAGGTGTCTATAACTTGCAAGGTAGGATCAAGAAAACATATATATATTCATGGAAACATAATAGGTTCAGATCTGAAGTCATGGCACTCGGGCCCTAGTGATAAGCATTAAGCACAGCAAAGTCATAGCAACATCAATCTCAGAACATAGTGGATTCTAGGGGTCAAACCTAATAAAACTAACTCGATTACATGATAGATCTCATCCAACCCATCATCGTCCATCAAGCCTATGATGGAATTACTCACGGACAACAGAGATCATCATGAAATTGGTGATGAAGCATGGTTAGTGATGATGATGGCGTCCATTTCCCCTATGCGGAGCCCAAATGAGACTCCAAATCTGCCTTCCCGAGGAAGAACAAGTGGTGGCGGCGGCTCCGTATCATAAAACGCGATGAACTCTTCTCTTTGATTTTTTTCCTCCCTAGATAGGAATATATATAAGTGGAAACGAGGTCGGCGGAGCCACAGGGGCCCCACAAGCCAGGGGCGCACCCTAGGGGGGCGCCATGCACGCTTGTGGCCACGTGGTTCCCGCTCTCCAATTGATGCTTTGGCCAATATTTTTTATTAATTCCAAAAACGTTCTCCATAAATTTTCAGGTCAATCCGAGAACTTTTATATCAACACAAAAATAACATCAAGGCAATTCTGTTGAAAACAGCGTCAGTCCGGGTTAGTTCCATTGAAATCATGCAAATTAGAGTCCAAAACAAGGGCAAAAGAGTTTGGAAATGTAGATACGTTCGATACGTATAAACTCCCCCAAGATTAAACCTTTGCTTGTCCTCAATCAATTTAGTTGATAAACTAAAAGTGATAAAGAAAAACTTTTACTAACTCTATTTGATCTTGCTGTTGTAAACATGTCTAACTAATGTTCAGATCTTGAGCTAAGATTATAGGCTAACCATATTCACAATAATATTTAGGTCTCATATTTACTTATATCAATGGAACAATCAACCAGCGAGCAATAATAGTAAGTCTCAGATGACAACAATTTTATCCAAACAATCATAATACAATATGATAAACTGGTATCTCGCTATCCCTTTGTGAGATTGCAAAACATAAATGTAGAGCACCTCCGAAGAACAAGGACTGACTAGACATTCTAATTCATGGTAAAAGAGATCCAGTCATACTCATATCCAATATCAATTAATAACAAAGCATAGAAATGACGGAGGTGCTCTCTAACTGGTGCCTTTTTAAAAGAAGAGGATGACTCAACATTAAAGTAAAATAGCTAGGCCCTTCGCAGAGGGAAGCATTGATTTACACAGGTGCCAGAGCTTGAGCTTTTAAAATAGGGATGAATCAACATTTTGGGTGGTATGCTTTCATTGTCAACATAACAACTAAGAGATCTCAATATCTTCCATGCTAGAAACATTATAGGCGGTTCCCAAATAGAATAGTAAATTTTTTACTCCCTCCACCAATCGATCACACTCCACGGTAGGCCGAATTCATGGGTGCCGTCCATACCAACAACATTCGTGGGGGAGTTTTGGTTCATTATATTTGATTTCTATTTTGAGCATGGAACTGGGCACCCCGATTACCAGCCACTTTCTCGTGAATGATAGTGAATGAACACATATCTTGAGAATAACCCACCTAGCATGGAAGATACCGACAGCCCCTAGAAACTACATGAGCGATTCGGGCATACAAAATAGAATATTAATTTGAAGATTTAGAGTATGGCACATGCAAATTTACTTGGGACGATAGGTAAATACCGCATAAAGGTAGGTATGGTGGACTCATATGGAACAACTTTGGGTTTATGGAAATGGATGCACAAGCAGCATTCCCGCTTAGTACAAATGTAGGCTAGCAAGAGATTGGGAAGCGACCAACTAGAGAGCGACAACAGTCATAAACATGCTTTGATATTAACAAACATTGAATGCAAGCATGAGTAGGATATAAATAACCATGAACATAAACATCATAGAGGCTATGTTGGTTTTGTTTCAACTACATGCGTGAACATGTGCCAAGTCAAGCCACTCGAATCATTCGGAGGAGGATACCATTCTATCATACTACATCACAACCATTTTAATATGCATGTTGGCACTCAAGACAAACCATTATTCACTCCTTGCTAATTAAGCATGTCATAAGTAACTATAATCTCTAATTGTCATTGGATACATGTTCAATCCATAACGAGCCGAATCCAGAAGGATGAGCTAATCATATTTACAAAAACAAGATAGGTTGAGTTCATACCAGCTTTTCTCCACCTCTATCACTTCATCATACGTCGTCATTATTGCCTTTCACATGCACGACCGAACGGTGTGAATAATAATAATAAGCGTGCGCGTGCACTGGACTAAGCTGGAATCTGCAAGCAATACTCAAAGGAGAAGACAAGGTAGTATGGACTCTCTCATAGATAAGAGACAATGAATATGAGAGCCACTCAACATGTCATCGTGGTCTTCTCCTTGCGACCCAAAGTAAAAACAAAAATTATTTACACGGGAAAGCCCCCAACAAGCAAAAGAAGAACGAAAAAACTTTTTGGTTTTTCTTTTAGCACTACAACTTGAACAAACAAGAAGGTAGAGCTAGAACTAATTTTTTAGTTTTTCTCAAGGTTAATGAAATGCACAAGAAGAAAACAAAAGGAAGAAATAAACTACCATGGATGGTACAATGAAAAAGTATGAACACCAACAACTTGAATGAGTGTGTGAGCATGTATGTAATGTCAGTGAGAAATACGTACTCCCCCAAGCTTAGGATTTTGGCCTAAGTTGGTCTAAGGCCATGGCTGGAAATAACCCTCTCCTGAATACTCCAGAGGATACTGAGGGTTCGAATGGTTTGCAATTTCTTGCGGCTCCCACTAAAAAACTAGAACCTGATGCAGATCGAGGGTTGGTGCAGGCTCAGGTGTTGGGGATTGCGACAGGTCCCAGTATTTGTAAATGTCCTCGGGCATAATAGTGTACCCGCCTGAACGGATATCAAACAAAGAAGAAGAAGGCAAAGCAATAATCTCACAAGTACCCTGACTAAATTCTAAGTTATAAAGCAGCCTCTTATCATTGTCTTTCTTAATAAAATCATGTGCTACCATCCTATCATAATCTAGATATCTTATAGGAAGTAGCATTTCCTCTTCCTCGTCAAGCCTAATAGGTATCTCAAAGTGTTTAGGCAAACGAGATGCATAGATACCTCTGAATATAGGGCCCTTCGAACGGTTTAAGTTCAGCCGTTGGGCCACTATAGCGCCCAGACTAAAAGTTCTATCAGCAAATAAAGCCTGGCGCAGAATAGTGAGGTCGGGAGCACTGAGGCTTCCACTCTTGCCGCGACCAACTAAACATCTCCCTGCAAATAATGAATAATAACGTAGAACAGGAAAATGTATGCTGGCCACTCTTGCCTTTGACACCCCTCTCTCTTCCCCAACAGTAATTGTGGAAATAAAATCCTCCATGTCTCTAGGACATGGTTCACTGATGCTGCCCTCAAAAGGTATTCTTCCTAGGATAAAAGTGGAAATTTTGCATGAAAGTATTAGTAAGTAGGAGATACTGGGCACACTTATCGTTGAGGAAATCGCTGATTCCTACATTTTCTGCTAGATAGTAGAAATATTCATAAATTCCGGCCGCCCTCGAGAATGCCTCACTTGGCCATTCACATGGTCGAACTTCTGCGGTGCGAGGAATATTGTATCTAGGCTTGTCATTTTCATTTTCTTTAAAACCCCAGCTGGAAGAGCCTCTCAACAATCTTCTCATCTTTTCTTTCTCTGAAAATAAATCTGAAGTTTTAAGTGACTCCACATAAAAATGAACAAAACTCAATCAAAACTTATAGCAACTACTCCCTCAAGTGCCTAGAAGCTATATCATGCATCAAAACTACTTGGGACCCTACAAATTTGACATGCAAGCTCAAGAACAAGGTTACCACAATAGCACGATTTTGCAATATGTAAACCACTAGAACAAAAACTAATTGGGCCATTGGAGGAGTCACATACCGATGAACAATCCCCTAAAATAGTTTTGCAAATGGAGCTTTGAGCAAGGAGATCGAAAATGGCAGCAAGATGAGCTAAAACACGAATTTGAGCAATGGTGGGATTGTTTCTGGAGGAAGACGAAATGGATGGGTGCTGGAATAAGTGAAGGGGCCCCACGTGGGACCCACAAGCCAGGGGCACGCCTAGTGGGGTGGCCGCGCCCTGCTGCTTGTGGCCCACTAGTGCAGTCCCCTGATGTATTCTTAATACCCAAAATTCTTAAATATTCTAGAAACAATCATACTAAATTTTCACGGCGTTTTGAGAACTTTTATTTTCAGGTTATTTTTTCTATTGCACAGATAAAACGGAAAACAAAGAATTAATAGAATTTTTACTAAATTGAAACTAAGGAACAAAAAATATAAGTTGGGTATAGAAGGTTGTGCTTTCTAAATTCATCCATCTCATGCCCTTAAAAAAGAATCCATCAATAAGATTGATCAAGTCTTATTGACAAACTTTTTTTTAATGACATGGAACCAAAGAATTTTTGAATAACACTAGGTTACCTCAATGGGGATATGCATGTCCCCAACAATAAGAATATCGTATTTCTTCTTGGTAGTTGGAGAGGGAATTCAAAGTCTCCAATTGTAAATGTTGGAAAATTTTAAATGGAGTTGATACTATGAACTAAAAGTTGTTTCCTCGAAAAGTGTACCATATGCTCATTACCATTAACATGAAAAGTGACATTGCCTTATTTGCAGTCAATAACAGCCCGAGCAGTATTCAAAAAGGGTCTACCAAGGATGATCGACAAACTGTCGTCCTCGGGAATATCAAGAATAACAAAGTCCGTTAGGATAGTAACATTTGCAACCACAACAGGCACATCCTCACAAATACCGATGGGTAAAGAAGTTGATTTATCAACCATTTGCAGAGAGATTTTAGTAGGTGTCAACTTATTCAAATCAAGTCTACGATATAAAGAGAATGGCATAACACTCACACCAGCTCCGAGGTCACATAAAGCAGTTCTAATGTAATTTCCTTTAATAGAGCATGGTATAGTAGGTACTCCGGGATCTCCTAGTTTCTTTGGTACTCCACCCTTAAAAGTATAATTAGCAAGCATGGCGGAAATCTCAGCTTCCGGTATCTTTATTTTATTTGTAACAATATCTTTCATATACTTAGCATAAGGAAACATTTTCAGAATATGAGTTAAGCGCATACGTAAAAAGACAGGTCTCAGCATTTCAGCAAAGCGCTCAAAATCCTCATCATCCCTTTTCTTGGATGGTTTAGGAGGAAATGGCATGGGTTTCTGAACCGATGGTTCTCTTTCTCTACCATGCTTTCTAGCAACAAAATCTCTTTTATAATATCTCTTATTCCAAGGTTGTGGTTTATCAAGATCAATAGCTGGTTCAATCTCCACCTCATTGTCATTACTAGGTGGGGCATCGACATGAACATCATCATTAATATTATCACTAGGTTCATGTTCATTACTAGATTGTGCCTCAGTATCAGAAATAGAGATAGCATTTGGGTTTTCATGTGACTCTATAACAGGTTCACTAGCAGCATGCAAAGTACTATCATCATCCTTTTTCTTTTTATTAGAAGGACCAGGTGCATCAATATTAACTCTATGAGAATCTTGCTCAATTCTCTTAGGATGGCCCTCAGGATACAATTTTTCCTGAGTCATTCTACCACCTCCAGTGACAACTCTAACAGAATGATCATTTTTCTTACTAATCATCTCATTGAGCAAATCATTTTGTGCCTTAAGTACTTGTTCTACTTGAGTAGTTACCATTGAAGCATGGTTACTAATAAGCCTAAGATCATTGACAGTTCTACTCATATAATCACCCAAGCGATCAAGCATGTAAGCATTATGTTTCAATTGTCTACTAACATAAGCATTGAAATTTTCTTGTTTAACAACAAAGTTATCAAATTCATCCAAGCATTGTCTAGCCGACTTATTACAAGGAATATCACCTTCATCAAATCTACGAAGAGAATTTACCTCTACTACCCGTGTCGGGTTATCAAGACCATGTATTTCTTCAATAGGTGGTAGATTCTTAACATCTTCAGCTTTAATACCTTTTTCTTTCATAGATTTCTTTGCCTGCTGCATATCTTCAATATTGAGGAATATAATACCTCTTTTCTTGAGAGTTGGTTTTGGAGGTGGTTCGGGAATAGTCCAATCATTGTCATTGCCCAATATATTATTCAATAGTAGTTCAGCTTGTTCAACAGTTCATTCCCTGAAAACACAACCAGCACAACTATCTAGGTGGTCCCCATAAGCATCGGTTAGTCCATTATAAAAGATATCAAGTATTTCAGTTTTCTTGAGAGGGTGATATGGCAAAGCATTAAGTAACTGGAGAAGCCTCCCCCATGCTTGTGGGAGACTCTCTTCTTCAATTTGCACAAAGTTAAATATTTCCTGCAAGGCAGCTTGTTTCTTATGGGCAGGAAAATATTTTTCAGAGAAGTAGTAAATCATATCCTGGGGACTACGCACACAACGAGGATCAAGAGAATTAAACCATATCTTAGCATCATCCTTTAATGAGAATGGAAACAACTTAAGAATATAGTAGTAACAATCTTTTTCCTCATGAGTAAATAGGGTGGCTATATCATTCAATTTAGTAAGGTGTGCCACAACAGTCTCAGATTCATAACCATGGAAAGGGTCAGATTCTACCAAAGTAATTAACTCAGGATCAACAAGGAATTCATAGTCCTTATTAGTAACACAGATAGGTGAAGTAGCAAACTTGGCATCATATTGCATTCTAGCATTCAAAGGTTTTTCCTTCCACTTGCATAGCAATTTCTTAAGATCATGTCTATCCTTACAAGCAAGAAAGTCCCTAGCTACTTCTCCTTCCATAACATAACCCTCAGGTATATTAGGCAATTAATATCTAGGAGAGCTAGGCCTAGTAGGTGCATCATGATGTTCGGTTTCAATAATTTTATCATATTCAGAAATATCATCAGTTTCAGCATTCACTCTAGAAATTTGTTCATGAAGAAATTCACCAAGTGGCACAATAGTATCAAGAAAAGTATCATCACAAGCATCGTGCATAGAATAAGTAGCATGATCAATTACTTGCAACATATCATATTCAGTAGCAGGTGGTCGTGTCGCAAATTTACTCATAACAAACGATGAATCAAGTGCACAGCTAGATGGCAGTTCCTTACGTGCCCTCGTAGTTGAGGGTAGATCTTGGTTTCAGCGTCTTTCAGATTCTTCATTTTGATCAGTAGATATAAATTCCAAGTGACTCAGAGAATAAAGCTATGCTCCCCGGCAACGGCGCCAGAAAAAGGTCTTGATTACTCACAAGTATAGGGGATCGCAACATTTTTTGAGGGTAGATTATCCAGTTTTTGCTATCACCTGTCTGTGTTGTAAAATTCTGAGCTTGTTAAAACTTTTTCAAAAATAATGTTGTGAGTGCCATGATTGACATTGTGTGCTTGTATGTTTGATCATGTGAGGTTTAAAACCCTAAATTCCTTTTTGATATTTTACTGATTTCCAAAAACTTTTGATAACCATAGTAAAACCACCTTGAGTTGCACTGCATGTCCTTGATAGCAAGCAGTGCTACTACTCATATTTGGTAATCTGATTATTACCTATATTGGTATTTCAAAACCACAAAAATAATTATTTTTGTGAGTATTTTCCTAATTAAATAACCTGTCCATTTCTAAGGTCAGAATTGGTATTCCAACATGGAAAAATACTTTTCTGCTTTGGAAAAATCTGATTAAATTTAGAGATGATCAGAAGGACATATATTTTCCATACATAGGATTTTAAACCCCATTTTATATTATATTTATTGATTAAAACTATAAAAGCTATTTCTGTCTGTTTTAGCATTTTGAGATATTTCCAAAGGAAATATTCTCAATAAATTCCTAGAAAATTCCAGTGATGTCCCTAATCCTTGTTTGGTGTCCACATAAAGTTTCACCTTGATCAAAGGTGGGTAAGGACCCCAAATAAGCCAAAAACCATGTCTGTCCAGAATAAAGTTAGAGCAAATCTACATAGCAAAGTTTGTCCAATGAGGCTAAAACTTTGCAGGAGTGCTTAATACCTCAAATGAGGGTTCTAGACCAAAAATTGGATTTGTGGGACTTAGTTTTCCCACACTACCTTTGGAAGGAACAAATCTGGTCATATTGGAGTGATTTCAAGTTTACAAAGCTAAACTTGTCCATTGGAGCTCAAATTTGGTGGAACTCCATGGTTTATCCCCAAAACCAAACATGATAAGTCTCAGCACCAGTGGTGGGGTGCAACCCCCTGTGACCACTGTCGAACAACTTCTGGCAGATAGGAAAAAGCCACCTCATCCACAACTAAACCAAACTCCTTTGCTTCAAACTCTTAGATTAAGTAGCCAACACTAGTAGCTAACCCCAGTCAACTAGCCCCTCACTGGTTCAAAGTGGAAAGGCCAAAAACCCCAATTTAGACATCAGTTCATGACTAACAGCACCAGTATTTCTTGCCTCCTTTGACCAGCCGAAGCTCCCACTAAAACCAAACGGCTAACCACACCCCCAGCAAGTGCCAGGACATGCTAGACACTTCCAAAGTGCCTCAGAGCGCACTAGCATGCCGTGGCATGCCAAAACTGCACTCTCGGCGCGCTACAAGGAGTCACCAAGGTGGGGGCGACGCCCTCAGCTAGTTCCAGCCTCCCCCGAGATGTCCAACCCCTTCCCCGACAACCCCTCTGCATCGGGAAAGCCTCAGGGGCCCTCCTCTCTCGCGCAAGAGCTCGCGCGACGTGTGCCCGCGCGCTCCAGATTCGGCCAAGCTTGCGTGGCCACGAATGCACGACTCTCCTCTCTCTCTCTGCAGCAGACGGTTCGGGCAGTCCAATACCACGTCCTGAGACCATGGTTTCAACCCCAACGTCTCTCTGCACCCCCATGCGCGCGACGGTGAGTCACCGGCGCTCCCGAGTCTAATCACCGCCGCGGGCCTATAAATAGCCCTCCCCCTCGCTCCAGCACCCCTCAAATAGCTTCGCCGCATCCACTAGCACCTCCCTAGCCACCCCAGCAACCCAGCAGAGCCCCGGTGCTCGAGATCGACCGAGGCCCCTCCTCCTCGGAGCTTCGGTCGATCTCTGGCTACACGACGGCTCCTGCGCCCCTCGACGCTCCAAACTGAACCCCTTGACCTCAGGAAGCTTTCCCCCAACTCGCCCCGAGCTTTTCCGTCTCTCTAGACACCCCCTTGACCACTTCCCGAAACCCCTCCGCCATGTCCTCCTCGTCGCCGGCGAACCCCAGCCTCCCCGTCCTTGTTTCGACCACCAGCAGGTAGGCGACGGTCAGACGAACCCATTCCCGTGCTCATTGGAGCTTGAGCACGTCGGCGTCCTCCTCCTCCTCTCTGGCTGGAGGTAGGAGACGACCCCAACATGTGTGCCCCACCTGTCGGTGGCCCAGCCTCCTCCCCCGCGCTGGCCTCGGCTACTGATCGCAGGGCCCCGCGCGTCAGGTTCAAACCTGACGGCACGCGTCTTGGCAGGCCATCGGCTGGCCATGGGCCAGCCCAGCTTTGGGCCAGCCACGCTAGGAGCTGGCCTGTTTTCCTTTTATTTTTAAACCTAGATTTCTAAGATTTTTATAAAAACATTTAGCCAGTGTAAAAAAATAATTCTTCCACTGTTATTTTTCTAAAAATATGTAGTATTTAATGATATGCTTAGATGAATTTTTCCAGCAACTAATCTATTTAACATTATTAAAAAGGGCTAATATGAAATAGTTTTGCTTCTACTTGGTTGTTTAAAAAAATATTCCTTCAAGGAAAATTTAGGCAAGTATTTTTAAAATGATATATTAGATTTATGAGAAATAGGGAACATTTTTAAAATGACTTTGTGGACTGTTTCTGTGTGAGCAAATCTTAGTTGTTGTTTTATCAACGATAGAAAACCCGTGTGACGAGGGAATCGGAGCGGAAGACCTTGAAGACCCCGAATACTTAGCTGACCAAGGCAAGCAACCCTTTGACCATGACTGAGCATATGTCACTTTGCATGTTATAATAGCAAGTATTCCCGTTGCATATGATCATAAGTGCCGGTAACCATTTGATATGATTTCACCGAAGGCTCCTCCGGAGTATTTTGCATTGAGCTTGACTCTACCCCTTAGGGTCATGCTAATACCATGTTGACAAGTAAAAGTAGAAGTAGTTCTATCATGAGCATGATGTTGTCTTAAAGCAAGAGTTTATGAAAACCCCGTCGGTGCCACTAATGCTCGAGGGTGATGAAGATTTGGTGGTCACTTTTGGTGAAGTGATGCACCCGGTATTTGTGTGAGTAAGGTTTCGGAAATGGGATTAGATTTATGATGTGTCGATCGTCCCAACCTTACCAGTACGACCACGTTACCCCTTATGGGATGGGGCTATGTTAATTACTCTGGTCGGTGCTAGAAAAGAGCCACATTACTAGTGGTGGGAGTGATTGTAGTCACTCTTGTGATGGCATCGTGCCGGGTAGGACGACTATGCCATTTTTATGAGTTCCAGTCACACCGTTAGTCCCCGCATGGTTGGTACAGTCCAGAGTTGGAGCTCGTAAGACGTACAACATGTGCGCTGGGTATCAATCGAGTGGATCTCTTCGTCTAGTAGTGTGAGGGGAAAGGCATTGATCGGGTACTTACCTTGGGTATGTGATATACCGCGAGTCATGGATGACACGGATGTTTCCCGGATCTCGTCGGTCCAGCGTACTACCTCTGCAGAGTGTAAACTATTCGAATAGCCGTGTCCACGGTCAAGGACATTTGGGTAAGCCTGCTTAAACTATGTCCTGATATTTCCGCATAAACCAAGTGTGCGTGAGTGAGTCTGTGTGGTGTTGGAAAGGTGTTGTTATGAAAGTAATAATATGACCGAGTTTGGTGACTTGGCATATAGGGTGAACCTGGATGGTTTAGCCCTCAACTGATACATTGAGGATATGACCAAGTTCGATAACTTGGCATATAGGGTGAACCCGGATGGTTCAGCCCTCAACAAATATATTGATATCTGTAACCTGTTCTTCAAGAGTAATTCTTTAACTTGATGCATATTCATGATCATTCCACCCAGATGAGTTACACCAAAGATGCATGATATTTTTATCCTTCACTTTCATTGTTCATATCATGGGCTGTTCGCGAGTACATTCAAAGTACTCATTGGCTTGCCACTGGTTATGTTATTGACCAGACATGGAAGGACTGGAGTTTGGAGATGACTACGTCTTCGGCGACACCCCTGCAAACTAGGACGCTTCCAAGTCAGAATGCCTGTCGGTGTAGGCTTGATGGCATGGGCACCCGCTTAGCCCCTTTGTTTTCCGCTATTAGTGTACTCCTGTGATTTGGCCTTAGGCCCTGTCTTGTGAACTTGACCCTTCGGTCATGTGATGTAATAATCGGTACTTGGATGTAATACTCTTTATTCAGTATCTGTTTTCGGTGAGCATTGATCTCTGGGATCACTGAGCACGACGATTCTCGACTAGTAAGTCGGGGTCCCCACAGAGCTCGTATCAGAGCCATCCTGACTATAGGAAGCCTTAGGTAGAATGGATGATAGCCGGACAATTAGTGCACATAGAGTGACCCGAGGACCGCACCCACTATATATTTCTAACCCTCTCCTCTACACCTTGTAGACGGTCGCCGTACCCGAGACGCTTCTGGAAACGGGCTTTCCTCTGCTTTTGAGTGATAGCCTCGAGAAGTGTCAACTGCGTCGCACGCCCGTCTTTCTCTAGCACGAACATTGGGTCAATGCGGACACTAAGGAGTATCACGTGGACGTGATAGTGAAGGCTAATGACTCCCCAACTTGCTGGTTCTTTGAAGGGCCACAAATGGAGGATCTGATGTTGGCCATGGAGACTGCAGCACGAGAGACACTCGTGCGACTCTGTGACATCCTTTTGTTAAGGATAAGATAGACGGAAGCTGGACACTCAACCCCTCATCTGAGGACGGGATGCCATTAAGGTTTCAGACCTACTTCAGCCTCTCCTCAGACACCTTGACGCATCTTTTGATCAAGGAGTCAACTAGGATTCCCTAAGAGCTGCACCAAGTTAAGGACCTATATCGTATGGAGAAGATGAAGAACAACAAGGTGAAGAAAGAAGGAGCACCTGTGATATCACCTGGTTTTGCTTTCCGAGGAGGAATACCCCCGCTTCAGGCAGTTCGTCTTTAGAGTCGACGCTTAACCACAGAAGAGTACACCGAGCTTTTGGCTACCTCACCAACCAAGAGACGTCAAGATGGTCTACTTCCTTCCCCTACCCCTTCGAGGAAAGGAAGCACTAATGAAGATGAAGACAGAGATGAAGATGAAGACGAAGATCCCACAAAGCCGGCTTATGAGACCGCGCAGTTGATCGCGTAGTAGCGTGGGATGTACCAAATGTAGAAGTTCTTATATCAGGATTTCAAGACCCCGATGTTGTGTGAACCTGTTGGATGCAAGCCGCATTCTGCCTTGAGCGGCATGTGAGCGACTACATCGCTTGCTCTTAAATTAATGCAGTACTTCTTTCCAAAAACCTTGTCATAAAACTTTGCACACTAGCACACACCAGGCCCCCTCTTTACTAAAACGTCATCCCTTTGGAGTGCAACCGGTTTAGCAGAATTTGACCTGTCTACTCCCCAGACAGGATGGTGAGTGCAACTCGCAACAGCACTTTCGGCAACCCCAGCTCTGCCTCTTCAGGACAGCAGTAGGGAACCGGAGGGGAAGCTCAAGCTGGAGATCACCATGTGCAGCAAGACGATGTTCCTCCGCCGCCACCTCCCCCTGAAAGCTTGACCTTGGCTCAGTTCCTTCAAGCTCTTCGGGAGGAGCGCCAAGCTAACAATGCCGCTATCCGGCAGCTGGCTCAAACCTTGGTGAACCACCCACCGCAGAACGGGAATGGCAATGGCCGCTCAACTCTCTCTGAGTTTACGAGGACTACGCCGCCCATATTCACAGAGACGACTGAGCCCTTGGATGTCGATGACTGGATCTGCACTATCGAAGACCTTCCCGCGTTGGTCAAGCGCACTGACGACAATGAGAATGTTCTCTATGCAATGCATTGTCTTGGACGCACAGCCAGAGCTTGGTGGGATGGATTTGAGATCATGCGAGCCGGGCAAGTCATCACTTGGGCCGTGTTCAAGGATGGATTTCGCGCCGCTCACATTCCTCCGAGGATGATGACCATTAAGAAGCGGGAATTCCAAGCCTTAAGGCAAGGCAGTGGATCAGTAAAGGAGTATTTGTAGAAGTTCAACCTTCTAGCAAGGTATGCACCTGAAGATGTCAGCACTGAGGCTGCCAAAGTGGAGCGCTTTATGGAAGGACTGCAGCAGTCACTCCAATATCAGCTGGTTGTTTGTGAATGTCGGACCTTCAGTGACCTGGTTAATAAGGCTCTTATATTGGAAGACAACCGTCGTGCAATGGACGACACCCGTAAGCGCAAGCTAATAAGTAGTGGAGGACCGATCAACTCGAAGCCACGACCATGGCAGTCAGCCCCAGAGACCCAACTATCAGCAGCAGCAGTACAAGCACCCAACATTTCGCCAGAATTACCAACCTCAGCAAGTCAGCATCAAGACAGCAAGCACACCGCCAAACAACGGTGGGAGCAAGACCTATCTTCCAACACAAGTTACCTGTTTCGGGTGTGGACAACCAGGGCACTATTCCAGGCAGTGCCCCAATAAGAAACCAGATGTTCCGCGCCCCAATGCGCCAAATCCAGGCCAAGGAGCGCCAGGCAAGAACCAGGCTCCCCGCAATCAACAGTATCACAACAAGGGGCGGATTAATCATATTTCCTCGGAAGAGGCACAAGAAGACCCGGACTGCATTCTGGGTACGTTCCTCGTCAACTCTACCCCGGCAACAGGATTGTTTGATTGTGGTGCTTCGCATTCCTTTGTTACACAAAAGTTTGTGGAAAAGTGTGGACTAGAACCTACCTTGCTTCGTGGGCATATGGCAATTCAAACCCCGGGGCAGTTTTGAGAACCAACCTAGGGTGTAGGAAGGTTGGGATAGTTATCAATGGGACGAACTTCTGAGCGGATCTCATTGTGCTTAAGTCACAAGGCCTAGAAGTAATCCTCGGTATGGACTGGTTGGCCAAGCATCAGAGTATCTTGGGCTGTGCTAACAGGGCCATTGCCATGACAAGCGACCAAGGGGTCAAAGTCAAGTATGTCTCTGAGCCAGTACCCACTCGAGTGCCACGAGTTAACACCCTATCAGAGGAAGGACTCGAGCGAGTGCCAATAGTCTGGGAGTACCCGGATGTCTTTCCTGATGAGCTACCAGGGATGCCTCCTGACCGAGACATCGAGTTCATCATCGAACTCATGCCCGGATCAAGGCCTATCTATAAGAAGCCTTACAGGATGGGATCCAAAGAGCTAGCGGAGTTGAAGAAGCAACTGGATGAGCAACTCAGGAAAGGATTTATTCGTCCAAGTGCGTCACCTTGGGGATCGCCTGTTCTCTTCGTGTCCAAGAAGGATGGGACAATCCGACTTTGTGTCGATTACCGTTCACTCAATGAGGTCACGATCAAGAACAAGTATCCACTCCCCAAGATTGAAGACTTGTTCGACCAGCTTAATGGAGCAAAGGTATTCTCCAAGATCGACCTCCGATCTGGATATTACCAACTAAAGATTCGACCCGAAGACATTCCGAATACGGCATTTTTGACCCGGTATGGTCTGTACAATGCACTGTCATGTCCTTCGGATTAACAAATGCCCCATCTTACTTCATGTACCTCATGAATAAGGTCTTCATGGAATATTTGGACAAGTTTGTCGTCGTATTCATTGATGAAATATTAATCTTTTCCAAGTCGTAAAAGAGCATGAGCAACACTTGAGGTTAGTATTGGAAAAGCTTCGAGAGCACCAACTGTATGCCAAGTTCAGCAAATGCCAGTTTTGGCTGAACGAAGTTTTATTCCTAGGTCATATCATGACAGCAAGTGGATTGGCAGTTGATCCCTCCAAGATTACCATGGTAACCAACTAGGAATCGCCAATCGATGTGAAGGAATTCAGGAGTTTTCTCGGACTCGCAGGGTATTACCGCAAGTTCGTAGAAGGATTATCCCGCATCGCGCGACCTATGACTCAGCTCTTTAAGAAAGGCAAGAAGTTCGAATGGACGATAGAATGTGAGGCAAGCTTCCGAGAGTTGAAGAGGCTAACCACCGCCCCGGTATTGGCCACTCCAGATATCAGCAAGGAGTTCGTGATATATTGTAATGCCTCCAGGACCGGGCTAGGTGGGGTCCTAATGCAGGATGGCAGGGTTGTGGCATACGTGTCACGGCAACTGCGCCCGCATGAGGAGAATTATGCCACCCATGATCTCGAGTTGGCAACAGTAGTGCATGCCCTGAAGACATGGCGACATTACCTTCTGGGGAAGCAATGTGAAATATACACCGACCACAAGAGTCTGAATTATATTTTCACCCAAAGGGAATTGAATATGAGGCAACGGAGATAATAAGAGTTAATCAAAGACTACGACCTCAGCATTCAATATCACCCCGGTAAGGCAAATGTAGTGGTTGATGCCTTGAGTCGGAAGACCAACACCTTAAACGTCATGCTTATGGAAAGGCAGCCCGCCTTATAGGAAGAATTGGAGAACTTCGGATTGGAACTGGTGGAACCAGGATTCCTGGATAATCTCGAAGTCAAACCAACGCTAGAAGACGACATCAAGGAGGCCCATAAGGGTCACAAGAGTATCAAAGGTATCAAGAAGAAGATTCCAGAAGGCAAGGCCCCAGGATTCTTGGAGGATGATCAAGGAGTGGTGTGGTTTGGGAAACGTTTATGTGTGCCCAACAAGGCCGAGCTCAAGGAAGTCATCCTACGGGAAGCTCATGATGCACCCTACTCCATTCACCCCGGTGGTACCAAGATGTATCAAGATCTCAGAGAAAGATTCTGGTGGCACGGCATGAAGAGGGAAATCGCGTCGTATGTGGCCAGGTGTGATGTGTGTCAGCAAGTTAAGGCTGAGCATCAGTGACCCGCAGGACTGCTACAACCTCTCCAGGTGCCGGAGTGGAAGTGGGATAAGGTAGGGATGGATTTCATTACCGGTCTACCAAGGTCTAGCAAGGGACATAAATCGATATGGGTTGTTGTCGACCATTTGACCAAGGTGGCCCATTTCATCCGTGTCGACACCACTTATGACGGGAACAAGTTGGCCAATATCTATATCGAGCGCATAGTAAGCCTTCACGGAGTTCCCAAGGAGATTGTATCTGACCGAGGCACGCAGTTCACCTCAAGGTTTTGGAGGAAAATTCAGGAAGCCCTCGGTACCAAGCTCTCTTTCAGCACCGCCTTCCACCCGCAGACGGGAGGACAGACGGAAAGGGTGAATCAGATACTCGAGGATATGCTCCGCGCATGTGTCCTAGCGCATGGAGCCAAATGGGAAGACTGACTGTCATTCGCTGAGTTTTCATACAACAACAGCTACCAGTCTAGTCTCCAGATGGCCCCGTTCGAAGTGTTGTACGGACGAAAATGCCGCACCCCGTTCAACTGGTCAGAAACTGGAGACGGGATGATTTTCGGACCAGAAGTTTTGCACCAGGCAGAAGAGAAGGTGCAACTAGTCCAAGAAAATCTGAAAGCACCCAAGTCGCGACAAAGGAGTTATGCGGACTCTCGCCGCAGGAATGTGGAGTTCATTCCCGGAGATCTGGTGTACCTCCGTGTCACGCCTCTCGAGGGAACCAAGCGTTTCCACGTTAAGGGGAACTCGCTCCAAGGTTCATTGGGCCATTCAAGATCACGGCAAGGCATGGACAGGTCGCTTATCAGTTGGAGTTACCTCCAGAACTTTCAGGTGTGCACAACGTTTTCCACGTGTCACAGCTTCATAAGTATCTCCAGACGCCAAGTTGTTCCGATCCTTATAAGGACATTGATCACCGGGCCATTGATCTTCAGTCCAATCTCACCCATCGCGAGAGGCCAATCCGCATTCTGGATGAAGCAGAGCGATGCACTAGAAGCCGCACCATCAAGTATTTCAAGTTTTAATGGAGCAACCACACCGAAGCCGAAGCTTCATGGGAGCATGAAGACTATCTCCGATCTGAGTTTCCACACCTTTTTAGCACCTAGCTTACGAATCTCACGGACGAGATTCTTGTAACGGGGATAGGTCTGTCACACCCTGTTTTTGCTATCACATGTGTGTGTTTTAAAATTCTGAGCTTGTTAAAACTTTTTCAAAACTAATGTTGTGAGTGCCATGATTGACATTGTGTGCTTGTATGTTTGATCATGTGAGGTTTAAAACCCTAAATTCCTTTTTGATATTTTACTGATTTCCAAAAACCTTTGATAACCATAGTAAAACCACCTTGAGTTGCAGTGCTACTACTCATATTTGGTAATCTGATTTTTACCTATCTTGGTATTTCAAAACCACAAAAATAATTATTTTCGTGAGTATTTTCCTAATTAAATAACCTGTCCATTTTGAAGATCAGAATTGGTATTCCAACATGGAAAAATACTTTTCTGCTTTGCAAAAATCTGATTAAATTTAGAGATGATCAGAAGGACATATATTTTCCATACATAGGATTTTAAACCCCATTTTATGTTATATTTATTGATTAAAACTAGAAAAGCTATTTCTGTCTGTTTTGTCATTTTGAGATATTTCCAAAGGAAATATTCTCAATAAATTCCTAGAAAATTCCAGTGATGTCCCTAAGCCTTGTTTGATGTCCACATAAAGTTTCACCTGGATCAAAGGTGGGTAAGGACCCCAAATAACCCAAATAACCCAAAAACCCTGTCTGTCCAGAAGCAAGTTACAAGAACTCCACATAGCAAAGTTTGTCCAATGATGCTAAAACTTTGCAGGAGTGCTTAATACCTCAAATGAGGGTTCTACACCAAAAATGGGATTTGTGGGACTTAGTTTGCCCACACTCCCTTTGGAAGGAACATATCTCGTCATATTGGAGTGATTTCAAGTTTACAAAGCTAAACTTGTCCATTGGAGCTCAAATTTGGTGGAACTCCATGGTTTATCCCCAAAACCAAACCTGTTAAGTCTCAACACCAGTGGTGGGGTGCAACCCCGTGTCACCACTGTCGAACACCTTGTGGCAGATAGGAAAAAGCCACCTCAGCCATAGCTAAATCAAACTCCTTTGCTTCAAACTCTTAGATTAAGTAGCCAACGCCAGTAGCTAACCCCACTCAACTGGCCCCTCACTGGTTCAAAGTGAAAAGGCCAAAAATCCTAATTTAGACATCAGTTGATGACGGACAGCACCAGTATTTCTTGCCTCCTTTGACCAGCCGAAGCTCCCACTAAAACCAAACGGCTAGGGACACCCCCAGCAAGTGCCAGGACATGCTAGACACTTCCAAAGTGCCTCAGAGTGCACCAGCATGCCGTGGCATGCCAAAACAGCACTCTGGGCGCGCTACAGGGAGTCACCGACGTGGGGGCGACGCCCTCGGCTAGTTCCAGCCTCCCCCGAGATGTCGAACCCCTTCCCCGACAACCCCTCTGCGTCGGGCACGCCTCAGGGCCCCTCCTCTCTCGCGCAAGAGCTCGCGCGACGCGTGCCCGGGCGGTCTAGATTAGGCCAAGCTTGCGCGGCCACGAATGCACGACTCTCCTCTCTCTCTCTGTAGCAGACGGTTCGGGCAGTCCAATACCAGGTCCTGAGACCGTGGTTTCAACCCCAACGTCTCTCTGCACACCCATGCGGGCCACGGTGAGTCACCGGCTCTCCCGAGTCTGCTCACCGTCGCGGGCCTATAAATAGCCCCCCTCGCTCTAGCACCCCTCAGATAGCTTCGCCACATCCACTAGCACCTCCCTAGCCACCCCAGCAACCCAGCAGAGCCCCGGTGCTCGAGATCGACCGAGGCCCCTCCGCCTTGGAGCTCCGGTCGATCTCCGGCTACACGACGGCTCCTGCGCCTCTCGACCCTCCAAACTGACCCCTTGACCCCACGAAGCTTTCCCCCAACTCACCCGAGCTTTTCCGTGTCTCTAGCCACCCCCTCGACCACTTCCCGAAACCCCTCCACCACGGCCTCCTCGTCGCCGGCGAACCCCAGCCTCCCCATCGTTGTCTCGACCACCAACAGGTAGGCGACGGTCAGACGAACCCATTCCCGTGCTCATTGGAGCTTGAGCACGTCGACAGCCACGTCGGCGTCCTCCTCCTCTTTTCTGGCTGGAGGTAGGAGACGACCCCGACAGGTGTGCCCCACCTGTCGGTGGCCCAGCCTCCTCCCCCGCGCTGGCCTCGGCCACTGACCGCAGGGCCCTGCGCGTCAGGTTCAAACCTGACGGCGCGCGCGCCCGGGCAGCCCATCGGCTGGCCATGGGCCATCCCAGCTGTGGGTCGAGCCAGGCCAGGAGCTGGCATGTTTTCCTTTTATTTTAAAACCTGGATTTCTAAGATTTTTATAAAAACATTTAGCTAGTGTAAAAATATAATTCTTCCACTGTTATTTTTCTAAAAATGTGTAGTATTTAATGATATGCTTAGATGAATTTTTCCAGCAACTAATATATTTTACAACATTAAAAATGGCTAATATGGAATAGTTTTGCTTCTGCTTGGTTGTTTTCAAAAATATTCCTTCAAGGAAAATTTACGCACGTATTTTTAAAATGATATCTTAGATTTATCAGAAATATGGAACATTTTTCGAATGACTTTGTGGACTGTTTCTGTGTGAGCTATTTCCTATTTGTTGTTTTATCGACGATAGAAAACCCGTGTGACGAGGGAATCGGAGCGGAAGACCTCGAAAACCCCGGATACTTAGCTGACCAAGGCCAGCAGCCCTTTGACCATAACTGAGCATATGTTACTTTGCCTGTTATAATAGCAAGTATTCCCGTTGCATATGATCATAAGTATCGATAATCATTTGATATGATTTTACCGAAGGCTCCTCCGGAGTATTTCGCATTGAGCTTGACTCTAACCCTTAGGGTCATGCTAATACCATGTTGACAAGTAAAAGTAGAAGTAGTTCTATCATGAACATAATGTTGTCTTAAAGCAAGAGTTTATGAAAACCTCGTCGGGTGCCACTAATGCCCGAGGGTGATAATGAGTTGGTGGTCACTTTTGGTGAAGTGATGCACCCGGTATTTGTGTGAGTAAGGTTTCGGAAATGGGATTAGATTTATGATGTGTCGACCGTCCCAACCTTACCAGTACGACCACGTTACCCCTTATGGGACGGAGCTATGTTAATTACTCTGGTCGATGCTAGCAAAGAGCCACATTACTAGTGGCGGGGGTGATTGTAGTCACTCTCGTGATGGGGTCGTGCCGGGTAGGACGACTATGCCATTTTTATGAGTTCCAGTCACACCGTTGGTCCCCGCATGGTTGGTACAGTCCAGAGTTGGAGCTCGTAAGACGTACAACATGTGCGCTGGGTACCAATCGAGTGGATCTCTTTGTCAAGTATCGTCAGGGGAAAGGCATTGATCGGGTACTTACCTCGGGTATGTGATATACCGCGAGTCATGGATGACATGGAAGTTTCCGGGATCTCGTGGGTCCAGCGTACTACCTCTGCAGAGTGTAAACTATTCGAATAGCCGTGTCCACGGTCAAGGACAGTTGGGCAATCCTGCTTAAACTACATCCTGATATTTGCGCATAAACCAAGTGTGCGTGAGTGAGTGTGTGTGGTGTTGGAAAGGTGTTGTTATCAAAGTAATAATATGACAGAGTCCGGTGACTTAGCATATAGGGTGAACCCGGATGGTTTAGCCCTGAACTGATACATTGTGGATATAACTAAGTTCGATAACTTGGCATATAGGGTGAACCCGGATGGTTCAGCCCTCAACAGATATATTGATATCTGTAACCTGTTATTCAAGAGTAATTCTTTAACTTGATGCATATTCATGATCATTCCACCCAGACAAGTTAGACCAAAGATGCATGATATTGTTATCCTTCACTTTCATTGTTCATATCATGGGTTGTTTGT
This sequence comes from Hordeum vulgare subsp. vulgare, assembly GCF_904849725.1. NCBI lineage: Eukaryota > Viridiplantae > Streptophyta > Magnoliopsida > Poales > Poaceae > Hordeum > Hordeum vulgare. The sequence continues at coordinate 144,504,251 of NC_058518.1, read as the reverse complement.
GAGTACATTCAAAGTACTCATTGGCTTGCCACTGGTTATGTTATTGACCAGACATGGAAGGACTGGAGTTTGGAGATGACTACGTCTTCGGCGACACCCCTGCGAACTAGGACGCTTCCAAGTCAGAATGCCTGTCGGTGTAGGCTTGATGGCATGGGCACCCGCTTAGCCCCTTTGTCTTCCGCTATTAGTGTACTCCTGTGATTTGGCCTTAGGCCCTGTCTTCTGAACTTGACCCTTCGGTCACGTGATGTAATAATAGGTACTTGTATGTAAGACTCTTTATTCAGTATCTGTGTTCGGTGAGCATTGATCTCTGGGATCACTAAGCACGGATATTCTCGACTAGTAAGTCGGGGTCCCCACAATTATTCAACCCAAATTTATTGATTCGACTCAAGGGGAGCCAAAGAATATTCTCGAGTATTAGCAGCTGAGTTGTCAATTGAACCGCACCTGAAAAACTTAATATCTGCAGCAAAGTATTTAGTAGCAAAGTAATGTGAAAGTAACGGCAATGGTGGAAAACGTCACAATAGCAGTTTTGTAGTGTTTGTAACAATAGCAACAGAAAAGTAACTTAGCAAAGATCAATATGTGGAAAGCTCATAGGCAATGGATCGGTGATGCATAATTATGTAGGATGGCATTCATCATGCAACAGACATAACATAGGCTTATACAGAACTAGCTTCAGTTCATCAATGTAATGTAGGCATGTATTCCATATATAGTCATACATGCTTATGGAAAAGAACTTGCATGACATCTTTTGTCCTACCCACCCGTGGCAGCGGGGTCTTAATGGAAACTAAGGGATATTCAGGCCTCCTTTTAATAGAGAATCGGACCAAAGCATTAGCACTTAGTGACTACATGAACTCCTCAAACTACGGTAATCACCGGAAAGAATCCCACTTATTGTCACCCTGGGGGATGCGGATCATAACTCGTAATAGGTGTCTATAACTTGCAAGATAGGATCAAGAACACATATATATTCATGAAAACATAATAGGTTCAGATCTGAAATCATTGCACTCGGGCCCTAGTGACAAGCATTAAGCATAGCAAAGTCATAGCAACATCAATCTCACAACATAATCACTAGTAGGAAAAACCTTATAGGTAAGAGCCTAGTAGTAGCGCTGGAAAATAGCCACAGCTACTGCTACATAGCAGTAGTGCTGGAAATATAAAGAGCTACTGCTAATAGCCTTAGCAGTAGCGCTGGAACTATTTGCAGCGCTACTGCTAAAAGGGGCCCAACGAGGCCACCGACATTAGCTGTAGTAGCAAGGCGCGCTTGTGAAAAGTGCTACTGGTAAGTGCCATAGCAGTAGCGCCCCTTTGGAACCAACGCTACTGCTACTGTTGTGGGCAGCTTTTCACCCACACACACCCCCTCTCCCCCTTCCTCTCCCCTTTGCCCTCTCCCCTCCTTTCTCCTCTCCTCTCTCTATGTTACTTCTCCACCATTGTTGCCCTTCTTCTCTCTTCCTTGTACCTATCTTCTCTGCGCACTAATGTCCCCTCCACCCTAATTAATTCTTCTCCATAAATATGGCCTTCTCACTCTAGCTACCTTCCACACGTATTTGGTTCTCCCTCCTTCCATACATATAGATCTAGCTAGCTAGGTCATCTCTCTCCCTCTCCCCTAGTTAGCTAGAGTCATCTCTCCTCACAACAACTAGATCTAGCTATTTATTTAGTCGTGCACAATCTCTCTCGGGGTATATATAGGTGAGTAAAAAGTTGTGCATTTCAATAATGGGAATATGTGTGTTTGCGATATGAAGGGATTTGTGTGAGTGACATAACCCGTGAATTGCTTATGTTTTGCCGAAATGTCGATTTATTTCTATTTCGGCGAATTTCGAGCAAATTCGACATGTCCTATTTTTGGGCAAGGTCATGCAAAATTTATATATGAATGCATTTTGTTTATGACCCTTTTGCTTGTTATACCTTGCAGATATGATGGTGAGTGGTAGGAAGGTGGAGCGATACTTGCAATCGGCGGTGATGGACATGTGTGCAAATAAACAGACTAGGATTAGATGTACGTGTACAAAATGCAAAGAAGGAGTAATTTTCGACCCTTTTGATGGTGGCAGTTTGAAGGCCCGCTTGCTGATCAATGGTTTCATGGATGGCTATACTCTTTGGATAACTGAAGATGATGATGATGACATCCACATGGCAGGGAATAATGACATGGGTCTAGACGAAGAGATGACCGATCGACATGAAGACGATGGCGCCGGACACAGCGGCAGTGAAGAGTACAAACATGGCAACAGGGAAGAGTCTGGACACGGCGGTGGGGAAGAGTCCGAACATGGCGTCGGAGAAGATTTTGGGCACGGCGAAGAATCAGAGTCCGTACATGGCGCAGAAGAGCCGATGGACACGCTGAAACTTGGATGCTACTAAGTTCAGTCGTGCAGGCCCCTCATGTTCGAGACCTCCTTCGCAAGAGTACGAAAAGCGTCAGAGTTGCTTCTAGAGAGGAGGCCAAGCTGGCGCAACTTGAAGTAGACTCCAAGACTCCATTATATGACGATTGTGATCCCGAGGTTACTCTCTTAAGTTTCACGCTAGCCAGTGGAGAGCATTCAACGCCGAACATCGTTTTTTCGGAGAAGATGCAAGGAACATCGTGCTTGGTGTGTGTACTGATAGCATGAATCCGTTTGGAAACCAGAGCACCAACCGAAGCACATGGCCCGTCTTTGTATGCATGTACAACCTCCCCCATGGAAGTGCATGAAGACAAAGTACATACACATGAGAATGCTGATTCAAGGGCCGAAACAACCGGGAAATAATATTAACCTATATATGGGGCTTCTAAAGAGGAGCTAGACACGTTATGGAAATCGCCGGTCAAGACATGGTACATGAGCACAAGAGATTATTTCTATATGAAAGCTGCGCTCATGACGATGGTGCACGACTATCGTGGTTACGGGTACACCTCAGACCAGGTGTGCCACGGGTACTGCGGACGCACCAGGTACATGGATGAGGCAACGCCTCAGCAGCTTACGTCAATGAAAGATGGTGGGTCTGGGAAAATTGTGTACATGGGGCCTTGTAGATGGCTCGAAAAGGATGTCCTGTGGAGAAAACATGAAGATCTATTCAATGGGTTAGCTGAGCATCGAGGACCTCCACGTAAGAGGAGCTGCACCGAAATCAACAAGCTGTTGAATAACTGGCAACAATGCCCCGCTCAAGCAAAGATGGAAAAGGCGCCTGAGCCACTGTTGAAGGTATGGAAAACGAGGTATGGTTTCTGGGACTTGGAGTACTCGCACGTCCGTGAGACGCTTACTGGTCTATGTAACTTCTTCGACGTTATCTCTCGAAAGTCCATTAGTGTGAAGCAGCTCCGAAGGCTACAGGAAGAGATCGTTGTCATACTATGTGAGCTTGAGATGTACTTCCCGCCCGCATTCTTTGACGTCATGATGCATCCTTGTGTCCACATCGTGGATGACATCATCGACCTTGGGCCGACATTCCTTCACAGCATGATGTTGTTTGAGAGGATGAATGGGGTCATCAAAGGATTCGTTCGTAACATGTCCCCTCCCGAGGGGAGCACCGTCCAGGGGTATCTGACCCAAGAGTGCATCTCCTTTTGCGAGAATTATATGGGCAAAGAAGACTCTGTTGTTGGTTTGCCCGTCAACAAGCACCATGGGAGGCTCGGAGTAGAAGGTCACAACAATGGCCGAAGGGAATTGCACGTGGACTACTCGGATCGACGAGACGACTTTGACATGCCTAACTTAGTAGTGCTACAACACCTAGATGTGGTAGATGATTATGTGCCACTGCACAAAGAAATCATCGCAAAGAAGTATCGTGATCAGAGGATGCGCAAGACGGACGACGAAGTTACTATAGAGCACAACGCCACTTTCTTGTGTTGGTTCAAAGAGCAGGTTCGTGCTAATCCCGCCGAAGAGGACGGTGCAGACGGGTTTCTCATACACGTCTTAGCACAGGGCCCCGCGCCCAAACTCGTGTCCTATGAGCCATACGATATCAATGGTCACACGTTCTACACGGAGGCCAAAGATATGGACAGTGATTACTAGAACTCAGGGGTGACGATTGAATGCCTGACCGACTCCAACGGCACAACTGAAAGATTCTAGGAAGTGTCGAAGAGATATGGGAGCTTAACTATGCTGGAAAGCACGATGCGACGATGTACCGTGTCAGGTGGGCTAAGGCCGTCGTAAGAGAAAACAAGTATTTCACTACCATGTCTATACCCGCCGCAAAGAGCGTTACCGTGAACGTTAACGTCATCGCCAAAATTGAGCCATGGATACATGCTAAGCATGTGACACAATGCTTCTTCATAACCTACCCGACCAATCCCAGCCATGTTGTCGTGAGGAGAGGCAAAATGAACATCGTCGGAATGGATGGAGTCGCCAATGAGGAAGACTACGATCAATACGGCAACCTGATGAGGGAAGATGATGATGACGATGAAGCATACGTGAAAAGAAGAATCAAGACTACATTACCTAAGAAAGATAGTACTCCATGGTGCTGGAAAAGAAAAATCAACACAACGAACAAGAAAGGAAAGAAGCTCAATGTGAAACGTCTTTGATGCAGCTGAGAAACAATTATTTATATATATATGTATGTATTTTGTGTACGAAACAACACATGGTTCCTGTAATATTCGCGCAGAGTGGCCGGGAGGGAGACGTTCTCGTCGTCGACTACGTGCGAGGCCGTCGGGATAAAAACAAAAAGGAGAAAGGAATACAAAAGAAAAAAAAAGTAAACAGAAAAGGAAAATAATAAAAGGAAAAGAAAAATAATAAATAGAAAACATAATAAAGAAAAATAATAAAGAAAAATAATAATAAGGAAAAATAATAAAGAAAATAATGTTATCACTAGTGCTGGATTTGTCAGAATGCTAGTGCTAACTGCCCTACGGAATTTGGCAGTAGCGCTGGATCAGAACCAACGCTAGTACTAAGTTACCAGTAGCGCTTGCCTAAATCCAGCGGTACTGCTACGTTTACTAAACTGGCCAAAAAAATTCCTCTCCCTCCACTCCCTCCACTCCTGCCTCCAACTCCCTCCTGCAGTTGCCGCCGCCGCCCCCTCCTGCAGTCGTCGCCGCCACCGGACGCCGATAACCCTTTCTCCCGCTCCATGTAACCCTGCCCCTCTTCTTACACTGCTACTATATAAGATGAGGAGAAGAAGAGGAGGAGGAGAGGAAGAAGAGGAGGAGAGGAAGAAGAGGAGGAGGAGAAGAGGAAGGAGAGGAAGGAGAGGAGGAGAGGAAGGAGAGGAAGAAAATAAGAAGGAGAAGAAGAAGAGGAAGAAGAGGAAGAAGAGGAGGAGGAAGAAGAGGAGGAGGAAGGAGAGGGAATAATGTTTTTTAATATTTTTAGATTAATTCTATTTTTTGTTAGAATTATTAGGGTTAGTAATATTTATAATTAGGTTTTAGGTTAATTCTGTTTTAGAATTATTGGAGGAAGAAGAGGAGGAAAAGAAGAAGAAGAAGGAGAATAACAAGAGGAGGAGATGGGAAGAATAGGAGAAACAGAAGAAGAGGAGAAGTAGAAGAAAAAGAGGAGAAGTAGAAGAAGAGTAGGAGGAGAAGAAAAGAAGCGGAGGAGGAGAAGAAAAGAAGAGGGAGAGGAGGAGGAGAACAAGAGGATGAGAGGAAGAGGAGGAGAAGAAGAAGAGGGGAGGGGATTTCTATTTTATTTTTATTTTTGTGATTTAATTGGTATTGTTATTAGGTAATCCAATGTGCTCTGTTTGTGCTAAGTTTTTGCCAAGTTTTGTTGGAATGTCCGAGTGGCCTATGTTTTGCCGGAATGTTGATTAATTTTCGTTCCGGCAAGGTGCTCCATATGTCCACTTTTTAGCAAAGGTCATGCCGAAAATTTCCGTCCATTTCGGCATGACTAGTGCTAGAAACTAGGACATATGGAGTTCCCGGGAATTACCGGAAAGGGGAATGAATCAACATTCCAACCAAATATAGTCCCCCTTTTATTATTCATGCTTCTGTTTATATAGAGATGTTCAATTCTTTAGATATAGTGTCACAGTTGTTGTTTACGCATTTACAAACATGTTCGACGGATTATAAGTTAAATTACCACATTAAAACAGGAAATGTCTAACGATGATTATTCGGAGTGTGAATATTGCGGCGACTATCGGGGTTAGTCCGACATGCCTCACATGCGAGACAACAGGTTCTTCAGCATCAAGCTTGACGAGACCTTCGAAGTTTCTATGGTAGGCAATGATGATAAGTGTTTTTTCATAATTAAGCATGCATGTCTTCTGTTTCTTTGCTTCGATGTGTAATTTCTGTTTCATACAATTCGATTAGTTCCTCCCTTGCCACGCAAGAAGATATGTGTTGGAGAGGCTCGGTTTCGAAGACCATGAGAGTATGGAGATGAGGAGAGCTAACCTAAGGACTATACATGGTCACACATTTCTGACAAAGTAATGAATTCAATTTTTAACACAGAAATAGGGTGCCCAAATTGGGAATATATTTGAAAGGCATATGGATTTCAGGAGGGTATGGAAATAACCTTTGATCTTCGGCGTGAAGATAATATGCTAGGCAACATCGACGTTTGGGTGGTTGTCGATATGCTTCTTATTTTACCTCCATGTGAGTTCCTCAACCATATTTGTCAAGTAATTTGCATTATATATTTAGAAATAGTTGGTGTTCATCCATATACTAAATTTGACAAATTATAATTTACAACTTAATTCGTTTCTTCGAGTGAATTATGGAAATTAATTGGCACGATACACTACACGTATGGATAACATCTAACTTGGGAGGAGAAGGATGTTCTTCTCTACTTTCTTGTTGGTGTCCTGGTTTGTAGGGATAACTTCCCGTATTTGGGAATTGGCCCAAATTATACATTTTACATGCCACTAGTGCATAGGTTGAGGGCAGATGACATTCGCTGAAATATCTTGGTAAGAGTTTGCTAATTAAGTATGCTCTACTATTGCCTAAATGGTGTTGATTACATTGCTAACTAGGTTATTATTATGTTCTTCAACAGAACTACCAAATGATGTAGTGCATGTGTTGATGAACCCAGAAGGTCATACGAAAATTAAAAGTCCGCTGAGGGCTGAGTTCGATGCTCCATACACGATAACCGCAAATCAAAAAGGCTCCAAATTGAAGCATGGAGAGAAATAAAGAAGGATCACAAGCCACAAGTTGGAGACCGTTGGATCTCTGTGCTTCATCACGGAAACATGTGTATTATTTTGTTTTATGACATTATACCTAGGAGCGAGGACTAGGGCTTATGAGAGACAAGTTTATCTGGTTTATATTAACTTGGCATGAACGATTAGGATGCATGCATATTATGTCTATTATGATGTTTTTCAGTTTTATGAGATTTTAACTTGGTATATGATTAAGATGATGATGAGTTGTTAGATGAGTATATAAGATAACGATGAGTTATATGACATGATACTTTATGTGTATGATATGATGAGAATAGTGCATGTTTATTATGATACGATGAAACTATTGTTTAGAGCATGCAAAAATACGTAGAGGGGGCATAAATACAACGGGAATTACATATTGAAAGTAGGAATATTACCAGTAGCTCTTTATTTATTCCAGCGCTACTGCTAACGTAGATACCAGTAGCGCTTTCAATCCAGCGCTACTACTAACAAGTTAGCTATAGCGCGTTAGCAGTAGCACTGGCCCCAGCACTGCTCGTAAGGCTAAAACCAACGCTACTGGTAGCATTTCTCCTACATTCCCTGGCCAGCTTGCGACCGATCAACAACGTGTTGCATGATTACACACCTAGCATTGAATTGGGGGGCCCGATAGCCATCGTCCCAATTACCCCAACGCCGATTGGGGCTTCGCCTTTGGTCATCGGGTCGGTGACCGAGTGAGCCACTCCTCGTGGGAGGAGACCTGCTTCAGACACGATGATCCTGCCTTCGATCCTCGTGCGGGCCTCCCGGGAGAGGAGGAGACCTTTGGCGTCGTCCCTGCATGTACAGGCTATGAACCGATTGCATGGTGTCCGCCTGGATGGACTTGTCGTGGATGATGTCCCATAACTCCGATACCGAAGAATTCTGTTGCATGGCAGTCCTCAACAAATCTTGAATCTATTGAATGTCTTCACCGACCGCACTAACAGTCGGCTGAATGGAATCAACTATCCGAGTGGCTACGGCCAGGTTCAACAAAGGTGTCCACATCACCTCGATGTGATGCGAACGGTCGTTCGAGAACAAGTGCCGATGACCATGGATGGAGCTTGGCTGGTCCATTTTGGCCTGAGCGTCGAGTTACCGCTGGAGTCGCTTGAGTCGCTCGTGCTCGGACAGATTGGCCAAACGCGCATTCTCTAGTGCGATCTCCTCTGGGGTGTTCCCGATGATGGGGGTGCGGAGAGCTTGATCGCTCGTCTGACGAAGTTCCTCTCGTTGTTGATCGGTGAGTGGCAGCGGAATGTGGTGGTTGTCGTCGCCATGGCGACGCTTTCTGCCATCACGCATGGGAGAATTCTTCGCAACGAAACCAGGGTCGCCTCCCATGTTCGTGTTGGCCATCAAGACCTCGGCGGCTCCCCTACTACTTTCGCAGTCGGAGTCGCTGAGTGATTCCTCGCTTGATGATGGAAAGAGGCTGATGGTGGGCTCATCGGAACTGACAATAGCCACCTGCCCCGAGATGGAATGGTTGGCCATGGCGTGCTTGATCCACTACTGCATATGCGAGCACCTAGAGCGCTTGCGACGAACAACAACATCACGTTGGGTCATCGAGTGATACGGCACCGACGGTTGCCGGATCAGGACTCCGTGCGCAACTGCGCTGAAATGCGACGTACCTCGAATAGGGAGGATGTCGGTGTCCTATGGCGCATCTTATAGCCACGCTGAGTCGTCGACGGCGAAGCTGAGGGAACCGAAGAAGAGTTCTCCGCTGAGTGTCATGGTGTTGACGGAAAATGTAAAAAACTCCAATTGCGCTAAGTTTGCTAGATGCGCCCACCCATGGTGGGCGCCAACTATTGTGGGAATGACCCTGACAATAGTACCTAGTGGTAGGAATGGAGCCGCAAAGTCTAACTAGGCATAGTGGATACACTCGGATGTACGAGTTCGGGCCCCACTTGTGAGTGATAACAATCCTACGTCTCGAGCCGTGAGGCTGATGTTTTCTTATGGGGTATGAACGAATACAAGGTGATGAACCTTGAGCTAGAGCCCGGGAGTGGCGTATATAGTGTATGCCACGACCTGCCAAGCTTCATTACAAGGTGAGTTAATGCTAATATATAAAGGAGTTACTAGAAATGACAGCTATTACATGCAGCGTTACTCATAACGTGGGTCTTCACTACACTTCATGTGATGGATTAAGTCCTTAGCCGTTGCAGTTTCTTCGGTGCCATCACCTTGATGTCGTCTGAGTGCCAGGTTGCATCCGACTGACACAAGGCGATCCGAGTGATTCCACGCAAGCCGTGTGACGGTATGTTGTAACGAGTGAGGTTGAGACTATACGGGTGGCTTGAAGGATATTGATGTCCATAAGGGGTCCTAGGTGGGCCTAGGGAAGCAGGTCCGTAGGCCTACCCCTAATGTACAACCCCGTCAGATGAAGTAACCCTCAGCAAAAGGCTGAAGTCAACATCCTTCAAACCAGCAGATGAAATAGTCAAATTTTAGCTACATCCAATGGACCCCAATAAAACAACATCAGTTGGAGCTCAGCTGGACCCAGCAATTGACGAAGCATTGCGCACATTCTTGCGCGGAAACTGGGACATATTCACGTGGTACCCTTCAGATATGCCAACAATCCCACAAAGATTGACGAGCATAGCCTAAATGTACTTACATGCTAAAACCAGTGATACACACACTGCGCCGATTTTCCGAACCCAAGCGTTAAGCCATGGGTACGGCACTCGCAAAATTGCTTGAGGCTGGATTCATCCGTGATATCAAACACCCTGAGTGGTTGGCAAATTTGGTCATGGTGCCAAAGAAGGACAAATTCTAGCGGCTGTGCATCGATTTTAAAGACCAAAATACCCTAAGGATCCCTTTCCCTTACCTCGCATAGACCAAATCATCGATGCCACTTCCAGACATGGTTTATTGTGCTTCCTGGATGCCTACTCTGGATACCACCAAATCAAAATAAAGTAGTCCGACCAAGCCACAACTGCTTTCATCACTCCCTACAGGCCATTCTGCTTCAATACAATGATTTTCGGGCTAAATACGCACAAGCCACATATCAATGTATGATTCAGACATGCCTAAACCCTTAAATCGGCAAAACGTTCGAGGCATATGTAGAAGACGTGGTCATCAGAACCAAACACATCAGCCAGTTGGTGGATGACCTCCGACAAACATTTGATAATCTACGGACTTACGATATACGACTTAACCCGGACAAATGTGTCTTCGGAGTCCCTGCTGGCAAACTGGTCGGATTCATCATTTCCCATAGAGGAATAGAAGCTAATCCGGCTAAAATCCAAGCTCTGTCGCAGCTTGCAATCCCGACAAAATTGAAGCATCTGCAAAAACTAGGAGGCTGCAAGGCGGGTTTAAGCCATTTCATCTCCCGTCTCAGGGAAAAGGCACTGCCGCTCTACAGATTGCTCAAATGGACCAACAACTTCAAGTGGACTGACGAGGGAACCACCGCATAAGAAGAGATTAAAACACCATTGGCTAGCAATCCAATACTAACACCACAAACTATAGGTGAACCAATGTTGTTGTACATCTCGGCAACCAATCAAGTGGTTAGCACAGTTCTTGTTGTCGAGCGAGAGGCTGAAGGCCACAAGCTCTAGATACGGAAGCCATCCTACTGCGTGTCAGAAGTTCTCATCTCATGCTAAACCCAGTCCCACACTACAAGAAGATAGCCTACACAGTTTTTATGGCATCTTGAAAACTCCAACACTACTTTCAAGAGTGTTCAGTCACGGTTGCATTTGATGTACCCCTAAATGATACAATCAACAACAGGGACGCCACGGGCTGCATAACCAAATAGTCCATTGAGCTCCTGTCTTTTGAAATTGGATACAAGCCACACTGAGCTATTAAGTCCCAAGTTTTGGCTGATCTTCTCGCCGAGTGGACGGCTCCAAGACGCTTGTTGGGCTCGGGGTTGGTGTCATACTTACATCCCCATTGGCGACAATATCTAATACGTGCTACAAATCATGTACACCAACTCCACTAATGCGGCCGAATACGATGCCCTGTTGCACGGATATCGGTTCGCAGTTTCCATGGACGTATAACCTCTAACCTTGCATATCCCAAATCAACGGAAAATTTGAGGCCAAAAACTCAAAATGGTAGCAGATAGAAACATTGTTCTTAAAATATCAGCACAGTTCGAAGGTCTTGAATTCCATCACGTCTCTAGAGACAACAATCAAGTTGTTGACGTCCTCGCCCGCATGGGCACTAAACGCGACCATGTTCCTAGAAATACCTTTGTGGAGCGGCTCTTCAAGCCATCCGTGGTATGGCATGACGAGGAAAATAAAGCTAGAGGTAGTGGTCGGGAACACATCACCCCTTCCATAATTGAACTAGATTAACAAATTATTGGCGGCTCAGCACTTGACGAAAGGCCTTCGTCTCAGGAAGTCATGGCAGTAACTGCGCCATGGACCGAGCCTTTCCTCGCCTATCTTATCCGCCAAGATCTCTCTAATGACCAAACTGAGGCAAGATGCATAATTCGGCATTCCAAGGCTTACAAGGTCCACGAGGGTGAGTTATACAAGAAAAGTGCCACCGAAATTCTCCAACAATGCATATTTGAAGAAGAAGGTAAACAACTCTTGGCCAAAATACAAGCAGGCATGGGTGGTCACCATGCAGCAGCTTGGGACGTGGTAAGCAAGGCTTTCCGGGATGGCTTTTTTTGGCCCATGGCTCACGGAGATGCTCGCACTCTCGTCCAACATTGTATTGGTTTTCAACTATTTGCAAATCAAAGCCATAGTATAGTCACGGACAATGGATCCAATTTCACAGCTCAAGAGGTAAAGGAATGGTGTGCCAATTTAGGCATCAAGCTTGATTACGCCTTCGTCTATCACCCAAAAACCAATGGACAGGTGGAACGGGCTAACAGACTTATTATGAGTGGTATTAAGCCTCGCCTGGTCCATTCTTTGGAAGAATTTGATTGCCATTGGATTGGGGAGCTTGATTCAGTATTTTGGGGTTTGCGGACCACCCCGAACCGGTAAATGGGATATATACCATTTTTGTGGTATACTGGGCAGAAGTGGTGCTACCCTAAGATATCTTACATGACGCACCTTGAGTATGCTTGTACGAGGGAAAGCAAGGCGAGGTGGATCGACATCACAACCTAAACGCCTTGAAAGAAGAGCAGGACACAACTCTGGAACGCTCCACTTTCTATCAATAGCGGGCTCGGCGCTACCAAAGCAGGGAGGTTTGGGCAAAAGCATATAATACAGGCGAGCTTGTGCTATGCCTCCTGAAGAAAAATAAAAAGAAACTTTCACTCAAATGGAAGGGCCCCTTCATAATTTATGAAGTTCTTACAGGAGGAGTGTATCGCCTTAGCTACCCATCAGACAATCGCCTCAAACCAAACCCATGGAATGCAGCTCGTCTTCGACGCTTCTATGTATAAGTCTGGTTTCATCATCACAACTAGTGTTTTTCTCTTTATTCTAGTTTTTCCGTTTCCCTTTTTTCTCTCTTTTAGACTGACTACCTCATACGAGGTTGTGTTCGACTAGACCGAACTATGATCAATATATCTTCAGCGCACATCTTTAAATGTATTATTCGATAAACACTTGGGGGCTTCTTTATAAAGCCAATAAATATACTTTTATGCACCTATTTTCATTTTTGTCGTGTGTGCACCCTTCCTATATTGTTTAAAATCAATTGTATGCATAAATTTGACTCAAGATTTGGCAAAGTTGGGTTGCCTGGCTCCTGTGCTTACCCTCTACATACCCGATCGTTTGGCTAGAGGGTAAAGGCAGCACCTCTACGATTGCTACGACCGGGTCATCCGGGTACGTACCTCAGACGGGTCAAGCTGAAAGCTAGCAATCTTAAAGGACATAATTGATCATCTACAAAGGAAAGGCAACTACTTAGGTGATTATCGCCAAAAATAGGGGTTGTTTTCCCGAAGTAACCATCACCTGCATATTACAGATATTCAGTTGTTGCGTCTATGTTAGATAGCAACCTAAAGAAAGGAACCCATAGAGGAACTAATTTCTTTAGAAGATGTTTCTTACATTAAAAAGTAATATAACATAGCTCCCCTATCACGTTATGTTTGTTAGCACCATATGGACGGATTGCCTCGTTCTCTGAGGTGTTTTCTTGTTATCACGGGTTACATAGTATTGAACACTCCATGACCATTATCCGGGGAGGTAGAAGCGGATTGTCGTTTAAGACAACATTTATAGTATGGATGGAGGAATATTTGATCTAAAGTACATAGTTACATAGAATCAAACATCGGGCTGCTGATCAAGATTGTCAATTATCACATCTAGGCGGCGGTCTTATTGAGAGATACGCGCGGTAGTCATCACTTGTTTATATACCAAATGTAGGGGCACCTCTTCACCATCTGGTCCTACTGGCCCAACTCAAGCCAAGAGTCTCGGGTTAAGTTTGGTGAATTTGGTCTTCACCATTGCCCACGCCTCCCGCGCACCTTCTTGACAGGCTGATATTTTCCAAAATTTGAAATGATGAGGAGCTCCTTTAAAGCAATCAGCCAATTCGTCCATCCCTTTAGGGGGCTTCTCGGTCGTCCATAGCGTCTCGATCATGCTCTCCATTGCCTTTCACCCTCGCTCATCCATGATGTATAATTCCTTTACCAGGTTCCCTCCAAATGAGATGGTTTCTTCTTCAGGGCACCCGGTTAGGAGAGTTCCAAAGGGATGTGGTATGTTTGCTAGTTCGAAATAGTATGTATACGGAACTACAAGCTTGAAGCTTCACTTATCGAACATGCCACCTTTCAATCTCTGATTCTCTTCTTGGGCGTGTACTGGTTGAGTTTTTAAACTCTCAATTTCCTCGGCCTGTTGTTGGTTTCTGCCTCAAGTTTTTTATTTTCGTCGAGATTCCAAGACAATACCCGCATGCCGGCCTCGTGCTATGACTCGGCGTATCTTTTTGATTCTTTGGCCGCCTCCAAATCTTTTTGCAACTGATTTATGGACTTAGCTGCTATAAAGTAAACTTTCATTAGAAAATGGTGCATGGCGCAATTGTGAGTAGCTTGAAGTGTTTACTCAGTGTGTGCTTCTCTTGTGAATTTCTTCACATCTTCCAATTCGGCCTTCGCATCCTTGAGTTGTGTTTGGTTGAGTTCTGTGTCCTCGGATAATTTCTTATTTTAATCCCTCGAGGCATATTAATTGGTGCAGTATGATTATTTAGACCCTTAACTCAGCCATCCTGACCAAATTAATGCTCGAGGGCTACTGGGTTAGGACTTGTGTCCAGTTGTTAAAATCAAACACTTACCTTAAGACTGGTCGACATAAGGTTAGCGACTTCCTCAGGTCCGGCTCGAGCAGATCCGAGGAATGCATCCACCGAATCAATAGCATTAAACTCATGTTCAAAAAATTCACGCTAACGTAGCACCTCTTATTGTTGTCGGTGATTCATCACGCTTTAGACCTTGGAATTAGTAACCGAAACCTTCTCGGGGTCCTCTAGAAGTTGGTTTTCGGCACGGGCCTTTGCAATACCCCTTTATGTTGTCGAACACCTCGGTTTGGGGTCACTACCTTGTACCTTCTTGATGTCTTTGGACATGGGTGGTTGTGTTCGGTTCATATAGTGTTTGACCAAATTATACTCGTAAAAAGATCATAAAACAATACCCGAACTATGAGTTTAAATCATTACCTCTTGAGTGGAGGTATGTCGGGGTAGTCCTCGTGGCTGCCCCACGCTTAGGGGACCTATCATTGTTTGGCACAGGTTCGGCCGGAGCTGTCCTTGCTAGTGTTCGGCGCATGGAGCGGCGGTCCTTGGGCGTGTACTGGTCATCATGGAACCCTGGGTCATCATCGCGGGAATAATTCTCTGGTTGAGGAGGCAGACAGTTAACTGTCTCAATCCAGCGCCTCCGGTCCTATTTGGAGAATCCCGAAAGGTTCTATTAGCCAAGACAATTATAACATCCGAATTATGGAAATGAGATTGTACGCACACACTCGATGGGATTATGATTTGAGTAGCCTTATTTGGTACTAAGGAGGGAGAATCCTTCCTTTTCTCCTTTGAAGAGACCGATCAGTACGGTAGCCATCGCTGCCTAGTCGGTCGGACCCTCCCATTTAGAGCGTGTTGCGTCGCTTAAACCATTGTAACACCATAGGGATATGTTCTTTGTTGGAGGAGCTAGACACATCGACGGATGATCGTGGCAATCACATCGATGATTGTTAGCTTATGATGAGCTAACAATCATATTTTGGCAACTATTTGTTTCACTTCCAAACTATCCCCCTGTAAAGTGCTCTTTGGGAACCACTTGAACTGTTTCTTTAAGGGAGCGGTTGAGAATTTGGGCAGACCCCTCGGAGATGGATCGAATAAGGGGACGTCTTTGAAATAAAACCATTCGAAGGTCCACTTTTTGGGGTCCTACTTCGGGGTCCCTACGAGGTATCATGTGGCTGCTATACGCCATACTTCGTCTCCGCCTACCTCAAAGATCGTCCCTCCTCGAGTAGAGAGGACAAGGAAGAAAAACTCCTCCATTGGTCGAAATGGGCTTCGCAACCTAGAAATATCTCGCAAAGGGATACGAAGACCGAGATGTGAATAATAGATCCAGGGGAAGATGATGGAGCTGAAACCCATAAAATTCTAATATACCCCTTAAGAAGGGGTGGAAGGGAAAACCCAAGCCTCTTAAGAGGAACGGTGCGAAGCATACCCTATCTTCCTTGCATGGAGTGTGTAATTTGTCTCTGAAGGTCTCGTCATTCGCGGAAGTTAATCCAAAATGGGAGTGCGCTAGATCTAAGGAAGGAAGATATCCCTGCACTTCCAGATCGTGGAGACTAATACTTCTTCGTCGTATCTATAATTTTTGATTTCTTCATGCCAATATTCTACAATTTTCATATACTTTTTGTAAAATTTTATATTACTTTTTTGGGACTAACTTACTTATCCAGTGCCCAATGCGAGTTCCTGTTTTTGGTGTGTTTTTTGTTCTGCACAAATTCCATATTAATCAAATTCAAAACGCGATAAAAATTTATGGAGATTTTTTTCTCGAATATATGTGAATTTTGGGAGTCAGATTCAAAGCAAGACATTGCCCGAGAGCCCCACAAGCCAACAGGGTGCGGCCTGGGGGCGCCCTGATGGCTTGTGGCCAGCCCTTAAGTTGATTGAGGCTCTACTTTTGCCACAAGAAATATATTTTTGTGATAAAAATACCCTCAAAATTTCAGCCCGATTGGAGTTACGGATCTTCAGATATGGAAGAAACTGTGAAGGGTGAGAAAACTGAAGTGAAAACAGGAGAGAAACATAGAGAGAGATCCAATATCGAAGGGACTGCTGCCCTCTGGGAGTCATGGAAGCCATGGACCAGAGAGGAAACCCTCCTCCCACCTAGGGAGGAGGCCAAGGAAAAATAATAAGGAGGCGACTCTCTCCCCCTCTCCCCCGGTGGCGCCGGAGCGCCGCCGGGGCAACCATCATGACGGCGATCTACATCAACAACTTCGCCACCGTCAGCATCAATTCTCTCCCCCTCTTTGAAGTGTTGTAAAACCTCTTATCCCCGCTGTAATCTCTACTTAAACATGGTTCTTAATGCTATATATTATTACCTGATGTGTGGCTATCCTATGATGTTTGAGTAGATTTATTTTGTCCTAAGGGTTAATTATGATATGATGTTATTGATATGAGTTGCATGTTGATATGTTGTTATCCTAAGGTGCCTTCTGTAAGGTGCACACGTGAAGGATTCACGCTGGAGGGTTTGCAATATGTTCATGATTTGCTTATAGTGGATTGCTAGAGTGCATATGGGACCTGTGTGCGTAGAGTTGGATTGCTAGAGTGCAGAAGCTTACACTCAAGTAAGGGACTTGTGTGCATATGGGACTAAAGAGGACTTAATGTTCATTGGTATGGTTGGGTTTACCTTAAATATTTCTAGTAGTTGCAGATCCTTGCAAGAGGTCCAATCATAAGTGCATATGATCCAAGTACGAAAAATGTGTTAATGTATGCCTCTCCCTCGTTGCATATGATAAGTATCTATCATGTTATATTCAATTACCTATGGACAATCTTTCTCTTGCGTTACACAAAAAGCTTTCTACTAAGCAATTTACTTTATTATTCTTTATCTAAACAACCCCTAACTTTTATTTTCGTATTGTTTATTATCTTGCAAAACTATCTATTAGACCTAATAAGTACTTCAAGTTTCTTTCCCACAAAGTAGTTTCATACTTGTTCTAGGTAAACTAAGCGTTAGCGTGCGTAGAGTTGTATCGGTGGTCGATAGAACTTGAGATAATATTAATTCTAGATTTAGCTACTCATTGGGTTCGACACTCTTACTTATCAAAAAAGCCTACAACGATCCCCTACACTTGTAGGTTATCAAGACCTTTTTCTCGCACCGTTGCCGGGGTGCAATAGTGTAGCGGTTGATATTCTCGTGTGTGCTTGTTTGCTTTATCACTAAGTAATTTTTATTTGTTGTTATTAGTTGTTTTATATCTATAGTTTTGTATATGGAACACGAAACACACAAAAATTAGTTGTACTTGCTACTCACGGAGATGGGGAACCTCCTATAACCCTCGATGATGTCTTTGTGGAAAACATTAAATACTTCTTTGATAATCGTGAGAATTCCCCATTTAACATGATAATGGGATACATGTTGGATCAACATGAGTATTTTGGGGATTATCGCTTGACTCGGAAAGGGAATGACTCATGGGATCAAATTAAAAGGTTGCGTTGGTATGCTTGGAATTTATGGTTGAGATGTGATTATACTTGTTGCTGTAAGATGGAGACTTCACACCTTCCCTTTCAATATGAATTTAATGATCAGAAAACCTTAGCATCTTATGCTAATGGTATATATGATTACTATGATGTGTAACAAATAGAAGAATTTGTTGCTTTTAAGGGTGCATATAAAATTGCTTCTTTGATTGAAAGTATGATGACATTCCTGACAAATCTATTTTTTTCATACATAAATATTGCTATTGAGAATTATGAATACAATTCGCTATTAACTAATTTTTTGAAACAATGTATGCTTCCTTGCAAGAGATAAATAATTTGCAGGAATCTATGGAAGAAGAAATTGCTCAAACAGTGAGCTCATTAGATAAAAAAGACGAGGGGTTGAGCAAAGAACAAAAGGAGGAAGAGTAGATTAGCTACCCAGTCCAACCTTCTAATGAGATTAACTCTTCCACTCATACATTGTTTACTTTCCCTTGGCACATACCTAAGGATGAATGCTATGATCCCTCGGATTCATTTGAAATATCCCTTTTTTGATGAACTTGATGCATGATATGCTTGTGGCCATGATGCCAATATAAATTATGCTTATGGAGATGAACTTGCTATAGTTCCTTATGTTAAGCATGAAATTGTTGTTGTTGCACCCACACACGATAGTCCTATTATCTCTTTGAATTCTCCCAACTACACTATATCGGAGAAGTTTGCAGTTATTAAGGATTACATTGATGGGTTGCGTCTTAATATCACACTTGATGTTTTTGATGAATACAATATGCATGTGCTTGTTGCTCCTACTTGCAATTATTATGAAAGATGAACCAAATCTTCACATCTCTATGTTTTCAATAAGATCAAATTTGAAGAAAGTACATATGCTATGTATTGGCCTTTACTTTGTGTTAATGAATTGTTCTTTTATGACATGCCAATGCATGGGAAGAGAGGTAGACTTTTTTGTTACATGATATATATCACTTTGTGCTCACTACTTAATTACAAATCATTGTTAATTAAAATTTACTTTGATATACCTTGGGATCCGGATGGATCAATTACTTGAGAACTATATGCATAGCTTAATGGCTTTAAAGAAAGCGATGCCAGGGAGACAACCTCGAAGTTTTAGAGAGTCATTTATTTATGTTGCATTCTTTTAAAATAATTATAAACAAAAAACAAAGTGGGGAACCTATTTTTTCAAAAAATAAAAGTGGAAGTAAGAAGGACGAGCACCGTTTAAGTGGGGGCTAGCCTTGAACTTTGTTCATGCCCATGGAATCTTTGTGAATCTTGATTACATTAACTTTTCAACAAAAATAATTGCCCCTTGTGCAAATCCATTGTATTAGAAAAATAATGTGCCAATATTTACCTTTAGGATGTTTGAATTTCTTGTTTCATATGTGCTATGCAAAAACAGAAACTTTCTTTGTGGTATTTGATTTCTCATATTTTACTCGAACGTCAAAAAAATCTGAAATTTTTACACGGTACTGCTACAAAAATTGCAGGCCATGTCCTAGTGTTTCAGAATTGTCTGAGTTACAGAAATATATGTTTCATCTACATATTTCCACACTCTCTTGTTTTTCACGGGTTGTTGTTATAGTTGTTTTGTGTGCTTATGTTTGAACTCTTGTTGAGACTGATACATCCATTTTGCATCATGCTTTCATGTTGATATTTATCGCTTCTTGGGCTATTATTTCACTTCATTGTACAATACTTATGCCTTTTCTCTCTTATTTTGCAAGGTTTACATGAAGAGGGAGAATGCCGGCTGCTGGAATTCTGGCCTGAAAAAGGAGCAAGTTTGAGATGCCTATTCTGCGCAACTCCAAAAACCGTGAAAATCAACAAAGATTTTTTTTGGGATTTATAAAAAATACTGGGACGAAGAAGTGCCAGAGGGGCGCCAGCAGGTGGCCACAAGCCTGCTAGGCGCGGCCACCCCCCTGGCCGCGCCTAGGGGGCTTGTGGGCACCCTGCTGGCCCACTGGCCCCCCTCTTTTGCTACAAGAAGGGTTTCGGTCTGGAAAAAATCAGGAGGAGGCTTTTCGCATGAATATGATTATGCTTTGTGAGTAGTTACTTTTGTTCCTGGGGACATGGGATAAGTCATGCTAATGGTAGTCATGTGAATTTGATATTAGTTCGATATTTTGATGTGTTGTATGTTGTTTTTCCTCTAGTGGTGTTATGTGAACGTCGACTACATAACACTTCACCATTATTTGGGCCTAGAGGAAGGCATTGGGAAGTAGTAAGTAGATGATGGGTTGCTAGAGTGACAGAAGCTTAAACCCTAGTTTATTCGTTGCTTCGTAAGGGGCTGATTTGGATCCACTAGTTTAATGCTATGGTTAGACTTTGTCTGAATTCTTCTTTCGTAGTTGCGGATGCTTGCGAGAGGGGTTAATCATAAGTGGGATGCTTCTCCAAGTAACGGCAGTACCCAAGCGCCGGTCCACCCACATATCAAACTATCAAAGTAACGAACGTGAATCATATGAACATGATGAAAACTAGCATGACAGAAATTCCTGTGTGTCCTCGGGAGCGTTTTACCTCCTCTAATACTTTGTCCAGGATTGTCCCTTGATAAAAAAGGGATTGGGCCACTTTTCTGCACCGTTGCTACTTTTGTTACTTGCTGCTTGCTACGAATCATCTCACCACACAACCACTTGTTACCGATAATTTCAGTGCCTGTAGATATTACCTTGCTGAAAACCACTTGTCAGATCCTTCTGCTTCTCGTTGGGTTCGACACTCTTACTTATCGAAAGGACTACTATAGATCCCCTATACTTGTGGGTCATCAAGACTCTTTTCTGGCGTCGTTGCCGGGGAGTGAAGCGCCTTTGGTATAGGCTATGTGGAACTTGGTAAGGAAACATTCATATAGTGAGCTGAAATTTATTGTCACTTGTCACTATGGAAACTAATCCATTGAGGGTCTTGTTCGGGGTATCTTCACCTCGAACGGAAGCACAAAGAGTTGCTCCTCAACCTGCTGCACCTACTGAAAATATTTGCTTTGAATTTCCTTCGGGTATACTTGAGAAACTGTTGGGTAATCCTTTTTCAGGAGATGGAACATCACATCCAAACTTGCATCTAATCTATGTAGATGAAGTTTGTGGTTTATTTAAGCTTGCAGGTTTGCCCGAGGATGAGGTCAAGAAGAAGGTCTTTCCCTTTTCTTTGTGGGATAAGGCGTTGACATGGTATAGGCTATGTGCTGATACTGGATCATGGAACTACAATCGATAGAAATTGGAATTTCATCAAAAGTTTTATCCTACGTATCTAGTAGATCGTGATCAGAGTTATATTTACAATTTTTGGCCTCGTGACAGAGAAAGCATCGCTCAAGCTTGGGGGAGGCTTAAGTCAATGTTATATTCATGCTCCAATCATGAGGTCTCGGGAGAAATTATCATTCAGAACTTCTATGCTCGGCTTTCTCATGATGATCGCACCATGCTTGACACTTCTTGTACCGGTTCTTTTATGAAGAGAGATATTGACTTCACATGGAATTTATTGGACAGAATTAAACGCAACTCTAAAGATTGGGAGCTTGAAGAAGGTAAGGAGTTAGGTATGAATTTCAAGTTTGATTGCGTTAAATACTTTGTTGAAACAAATACCTTTTGTGATTTTAGCGCTAAGTATGGACTTGACTCTGAGATAGTAGCTTCATTGTGTGAATCTTTTGCTGCTCATATTGATCTCCCCAAAGAGAAGTGGTTTAAATATCATCCTCCCTTAGAAGTCAATGTAGTTAAACCCAATCCAGTTGAAGAGAAAGTCATTTCCTATAATGATCCTATTGTTCCCAGTGCTTACATTGAGAAACCACCTTTCCCTATTAGGATAAAGGATCATTCTAAAGCTTCAACTGTGATACGTAGAGGCTATATTAGAACACCTACACCCCTGAGCAAATTAGAGTTGAACCTAGCATTGCTATTATCAAAGATCTCCTGTCCGACAATGTTGATGGCCATAATATTCACTTCTATGAAGATGCTGCTAGAATTGCTAAACCTCACGCTAGAGACAAACATAGGCATGTTGTTGGCACGCTTTTTGTTTCTGTTAAGATAGGAGATCATTGCTATCATGGTTTATCTGACGTGGGTGCTAGTGTTAGTGCAATACCTCAATCCTTATATGATGAAATTAAAGACGAGATTGCACCTGTTGAGATAGAGCCTATTGATGTCACTATTTAGCTTGCCAATAGATATACTATCTGCCCTGTGGGAATTGTTAGGGATGTTGAAGTCTTGTGTGGTAAAATGAAGTATCCTGCTGATTTCCTCGTTCTTGCTACCGTCAAGATAGCTTTTGTCCCGTCATATTTGGCAGACCTTTTCTCAATACTGTCAATGCTCATATTGACTGTGAGAAGAAAACTGTCACTGTTGGCTTTGAAGGCGTGTCACATGAGTTCAGTTTCTCCAAGTTTGGTAGACAACCTCATGAAAAAGAGTTGCCTAGTAAGGATGAAACTATTGCCTTAGCTTCCATTGTCGTGCCTCCTACTGATCCCTTAGAGCAATACTTGATTGAGCATGAAAATGACATGCATATGGATGAAAGGGATTAGATAGATAGGGTTGTCTTAGAACAATATCCTATCCTAAGAATAACTTACCTATTGAACTACTTGGGGATCCACCCCCACCAACAGGTGATCCTGTGTTCGAGCTTAAACAGTTGTCTGATACTCTTAAGTATGCTTATCTTGATGAAAAAGAGATATATCCTGTCATAATTAGTGCTAGCCTCTCTGAGCATGAAGAAAAGAAGTTACTAAAAACTCTGAGGAAGCACCATGCTGCTATTGGATATACTCTTGATGATCTCAAGGGCATTAGTCCCACTCTATGCCAGCACAAGATTAAGACTGATCCTGATTCCAAACCAGTTGTTGATCATCAACGGAGATTAAATCCTAAGATGAAAGAGGTAGTAAGAAAAGAAATACTAAAGCTCTTGGAAGAAGGTATTATCTATCCTGTTGCTCATAGTGATTGGGTGAGTCCGGTGCATTGCGTCCCTAAGAAGGGAGGTATTACCGTTGTCCCTAATGATAAGGATGAATTGATCCCACAGAGGATTATTACTGGCTATAGGATGGTGATCGATTTTAGGAAATTGAATAAAGCCACTAGGAAAGATCATTACCCTTTGCCTTTTATCGACCAAATGCTAGAAAGACTGTCTAAACACACACACTTCTGCTTTCTAGACGGTTATTCTGGTTTCTCCCAAATACCTGTTGCACAATCTGATCAGGAGAAAACCACCTTCACCTGCCCTTTCGGTACCTTTGCTTATAGACGTATGCATTTTGGCTTATGTAATGCACCTGCCACCTTTCAAAGATGTATGATGGTTATATTCTGTGACTTTTGTGAAAATATTGTCGAGGTTTTCATGGATGACTTCTCCGTTTACGGGTCTTCTTTTGATGATTGCCTCAGCAAGCTTGATCGAGTCTTGCAGAGATGTAAAGACACCAATCTTGTCTTGAGTTGGGAGAAGTTCCACTTTATGGTTAATGAAGGCATCGTCTTAGGACATAAAATTTCTGAAAGAGGTATTGAAGTCGATAAGGCTAAGGTTGATGCAATCCAGAAAATGCCATACCCCACAAATATAAAAGGTATAAGAAGTTTCCTTGGTCATGCTGGTTTCCATAGAAGGTTCATTAAAGACTTCTCTAAGATTTCTAGGCCTCTTACCAATCTCTTCCAAAAGGATATTCATTTTGTTTTTGACGATGATTGTGAGGAAGCCTTCGAAATACTTAAGAAGGCCTTGATAACCGCACCTATTGTTCAACCACCTGATTGGAACTTACCTTTTGAAATCATGTGCGCTTCTAGTGATTATGCTGTTGGTGTTGTCCTAGGGCAAAGAGTTGATAAGAAGTTGAATGTTATTCACTATGCTAGTAAAACTCTAGACAATGCCCAAAGAAACTATGCTACAATGGAAAAGGAGTTTTTAGTAGTCGTGTTTGCATGTGAAAAGTTTAGGTCTTACATAGTTGATTCCAAAGTCACTATTCACAGTGATCATGCTGCTATTAAGTACCTCATGGAGAAGAAAGACGCTAAACCTAGACTTATCAGATGGGTTCTCTTGCTACAAGAGCTTGATTTGCACGTTGTCGACTGGAAGGGTGATGATAACCCCGTAGAAGATAACTTGTCTAGGTTGGAGAATGTTCTTGATGAGCCACAACCTATTGATGATAGCTTTCCCGATGAGCAATTGAATGTCATCAATACTTCACGTAGTGCACCGTGGTATGCTGATTATTTAAACTATATCGTTGCCAAATATATACCACCTAGTTTCACATACCAGCAAAAGAAGAAATTCTTCTTTGACTTGAGACATTACTTTTGAGATGATCCTCACCTTTATAAGGAAGGAGTAGATGGTTTTATTAGACGTTGTGTACTTGAACATGAACAGGGACAGATCCTACAAAAGTGTCACTCCGAGGCCTACGGAGGACACCATGCGGGAGATGGAACTGCACACAAGGTATTGCAATCAGGTTTCTATTGGCCCACTCTCTTCAAGGTTTCCCGTAAGTTTGTCCTGTCTTGTGACGAATGCCAAAGAATAGGTAATATCGGTAAACGTCAGGAAATGCCTATGAACTATTCACTTGTCATTGAACCATTTGATGTTTGGGGCTTTGATTATATGGGACCTTTTCCAAAATCCAACGGGTATACTCATATCGTAGTTGCTGTTGATTACGTCACTAAGTGGGTAGAAGCTATCCCCACTAGTAGTGTTGATCACAACACTTCTATCACGATGCTTAAAGAAGTTATTTTCCCTAAATTTGGAGTCCCTAGATATCTGATGACCGGCGGTGGTTCACATTTCATTCATGGTGCTTTCCTTAAAACGCTTGCTAAGTACGATGTCAACCATAGAATTGCGTCTCCCTATCACCCTCAGTCCAGTGGCCACGTAGAGCTAAGCAATAGAGAGATTAAATTAATTCTGCACATGACTATCAACAGGTCTAGAAAGAATTGGTCTAAGAATCTCGATGATGCACCGTGGGCCTATAGAAGTGCCTATAAAAATCCCATGGGCATGTCCTCGTACAAAATGGTGTATGGTAAAGCATGTCATTTACCTCTTGAGCTAGAGCATAAAGCTTATTGGGCAATCAAAGAGCTCAACTTTGATTTCAAACTTGATGGTGAGAAGAGGTTATGTGATATTAGCTCACTTGATGAGTAGAGAACTCAGGCATATGAGAATGCCAAGTTGTTCAAAGAAATGGTTAAGAGGTGGCATGATAAGAGGATACAAAAGCGTGAGTTCAATGTAGGTGATTATGTCTTTCTATATAATTCTCGTTTAAGATTTTTTTCAGGCAAGCTTCTCTCTAAATGGGAAGGTCCCTATATTGTTGAGGAAGTATATCGTTCCGGTGCTATCAAGATCAACAACATGGAAGGTAATAGTCCGAGAGTGGTAAATGGGCAGAGAATCAAGCATTATATCTCAGGTACTCCCATAAATGTTGAAAGCAATATTATCAATACCATAACTCCGGAAGAATACCTAAGGGATATTTATCAGCTTGTTTCACACTCCAAAAACGAAAAGGTATGTGATTCGGTAAGAAAACAGACTCCAAAATTTTTCTAGTAGGAATTTTTCTCCGTTTTGGAATATTTGGAAAAATAGAAAAATTGGAAGTAGTCCGGAAAGCGCGCGAGGAGGCGACAAGCCTGCCAGGCACGGGCCACCCCCTGGCTGCGCCTGGGGGGCTTCTGGCCACCTCGTGTGCCTCCCGGACTCCGTTTTCTTGCGGAGTACTCCTTCTGGTCTGGAAAAAATCATTATATATTCTTCCATAAGGTCTGACCCTCGTATCACACAGGTTTCCTTTGTTTTCGTTTCGAGCTTGTTTTCTGCCGCAGATTTAGGGCAAGATGTCGTCTCAGGAATCTGTGGGGGAGAACAATCACCCTCAAGTCTATGGAGAAGTAAATGTTGATCTCAAAAGAATGGAGGTCATGGAGGATAGGGAAAGGCTACCTAAAGAAACCAAGGGCAAAACTAAGGGGAAGAATTAGGCATGGGACGAAGTGCAATATGTTCTCAACAAGGAAGGAGTTGAAGAAGTGGATTTCCTCCAACCCTACCTCCACCTACTGTCTCCATCCTTGATTGAACTCTTGAGGTTTTGTGAAACAACTCGTGCTCGCAATACTTATCTCACTCGTGAAGTTGTTTTCCTGGAGAAACATATCACAGATCTCCAAGGTATAAATCGAAGATTAATGGCCCTCTTGGAATCAAAGATTGCAACAACTCCACCACCATCACCTCCAAAGGAAGACAACTGAGCATGGGTATGGGCAATCCCCTTGGCTTGTGCCAAGCTTGGGGGAGTTGCCCCAGTATCGTATCACCATCACATCTTTTGCCTTTACCTTTGTTTTAGTTTGTTCCTTTTCAGTTTTCTCTTTCTCTAGTAGATTAAAAGTCTTAGTGTTTTAGTCTTGAGTTTGGCTTTGTGTCACCCCCGATGTATTCGAGCTCGTGAGCCATATAATACAGAGTGTCTTAGTTAAGGGCTTTGCCTCGTGCCATGATCAAAAGAGTGAGAAAAGAACAAAAGCATGAAAGATCATGTAATGATCTTATGGGAAGTGATGGCTTCACATATAAAAAGAATGATGATTGAAACTTGTTGAGGGTAGACAAACGTAGACCTTGGTCATTGTTGCAATTAATAGTAAGTGATAAAGAAGGAGAGGTTCACATATAAATATATCATCTTTGACACCATCTATGATTGTGAACACTCACTAAACTATTCCATGCTTAGAAGTATATGTTGGACAAGGGAGACAACATAATGAATTGTGTTTGCTTGGTTCCGAACAATGTTATATGATTAGAGATCCCTTAGCATGTGACGATTGCTTCCACCTCTTATTAGCCAAAACTCCCTCACCAAGTAGAGATACTACTTGTGCATCCACAAACCTTCAACCCAGTTTTTCCATGAGAGTCCACCATACCTACCTATGGATTGAATAAGATCCCTCAAGTAAGTTGTCATCGGTGCAAGCAATAAAAATTTCTCCCTAATATGTATGATCTATTAGTGTGTGGAAAATAAGCTTTGTACGAACCTGTGATGAGGAAGACATAAAAGAGACAGACTGCATAATAAAGTTCTTTATCACTGAAGGCAATATAAAGTGACGTTCCTCCGCACTAAGAGGACACGCATCCAAACCTCAAAAGCGCATGACAACCTCTGCTTCCCTCTGCGAAGGGCCTATCTTGTACCTTTACGTTTTGCCCTAGAAAGAGTCATGGTGATCTTCACCAATTCCCTATTTCGCCTTTATCTTGGCTAACGTAATATGCTTGGGAAAGATCTCTATTCATATGTCAACTTGGAGGTAAGCACTCATGAATTATTATTGTTGACATTACCCTTGAGGTAAATGGTTGGGAGGCGAAACTATAAGCCCCTATCTTTCTATATGTCCAGCTGAAACATTGATCTCATGAGTACCACGTGTGTTGTAGCAATTGTAGAGAACGAAAAGATGATTGAGTATGTGGATTTGCTTTAGAAGCTCTTATTTGACTCTTTCTGATGTTGTCATAAATTGCAATTGCTTCAGTGAATAAAGGCTATCGGTTGTTAATTCTTCGTAAGGTTCTTGATCCATACTTTTACTTGGTGAAGGATTTGTCACTTTAGCAAAAGAGTTGATATGATGGTATTGCTGTTCTGATCATGATCATGATCCCTGCATGTTCGTATGTTGTTTCGTCGACACCTCTCTCCCTAAACATGTTGGCATGTTTATTGATCTAGGCTTTCGCTTGAGTACAAGTGAGGTCTAAGCTTGGCGGAGTTGATACGTACATTTTGCATCATACTTTGATGTTGATATTTATCACTTCTTGGGCTGTTATTTCACTTCATGGTACAATACTTATGCCTTTTCTCTCTTATTTTGCGAGTTTTACATGAAGAGGGAGAATGCCGGCAACTCGAATTCTAGCCTGAAAAAGGAGCAAGTTTGAGATGCCCATTCTGCACAACTCCAAAAGCCGTGAAAATCAACGTGGATTTTTTTTGGGATTTATAAAAAATATTGGGTCAAAGAAGTGCCACAGGGACGCCAGCAGGTGGCCACAAGCTTGCTAGGCGCGGCCACCCCCCCCCCCCCCCCGCGGTCGCGCCTACGGGGCTTGTTGGCACCCTGCTGGCCCACTGGCCCCCCTCTTTTGCTACAAGAATGGTTTCGGTCTGGAAAAAATCAGGAGGAGGCTTTTCGGAGGATTCGCCGTCGCCACGAGGCGGAACTTGAGCAGAACCAATCTAGAGCTCCGTCAGGACGATCCTGCCGGGGAAACTTCCCTCTCGGAGGGGGAAATCGTCACCATCGTCATCACCAACACTCCTCTTATCAGAGGGAACTCATCACCATCAACATCTTCATAAGCACCATCTCATCTCCAAACCCTAGTTCATCAGTTGTAACAATCTTCCTCTCGCGACTCCGATTGGTACTTGCAAGGTTGCTAGTAGTGTTAATTACTCTTTGTAGTTGATGCTAGTTGGATTACATGGTGGAACAGTTGATGTTCAGATCCTTGATGCTACTCATTACCTCTCTGGTCATGAATATGATTATGCTTTGTGAGTAGTTACTTTTGTTCCTGGGGACATGGGATAAGTCATGCTAATGGTAGTCATGTGAATTTGGTATTAGTTCGATATTTTGATGTGTTGTATGTTGTTTTTCCTCTAGTGGTGTTATGTGAACGTCGACTACATAACACTTCACCATTATTTGGGCCTAGAGGAAGGCATTGGGAAGTAGTAAGTAGATGATGGGTTGCTAGAGTGAAAGAAGCTTAAACCCTAGTTTATGTGTTGCTTCGTAAGGGGCTGATTTGGATCCACTAGTTTAATGCTATGGTTAGACTTTGTCTTAATTCTTCTTTCGTAGTTGCGGATGCTTGCGAGAGGGGTTAATCATAAGTGGGGTGCTTGTCCAAGTAAGGGTAGTACCCAAGCGCCGGTCCACCCACATATCAAACTATCAAAGTAACGAACGCGAATCATATGAACATGATGAAAACGAGCATGACAGAAATTCCCGTGTGCCCTCGGGAGCGTTTACCTCCTATAAGACTTTGTCCCGGCTTGTCCCTTGCTACAAAAGGGATTGGGCCACTTTGCTGCACCGTTGCTACTTTTGTTACTTGTTGCTTGCTACGAATCATCTCACCACACAACCACTTGTTACCGATAATTTCATTGCGTGCAGATATTACCTTGCTGAAAACTACTTGTCAGATCCTTCTGCTCCTCGTTGGCTTCGACACTCTTACCTATCAAAAGGACTACGATAGATCCCCTATACTTGTGGGTCATCAGAGACCCATTAACTTGGGACCCCTAGAATTGTGATAGCATACAGTAGATAATGTTGGATTATAATTATACAATAATGTTATGGCAGGACAACATGAGATTTGATGATATATGAACTAACCTTTCTAATGAAAGTTATGTTAAGTTTTGTGTGGATGAAGTGTTCGTAGATCGAGGAGGTATTGATATGAGAAGAATAAGGAGAGGCAAGAGATCGATCTTGGGGATTCCCAAGGCACCCCAAGTAATTATTCAAGGAGACTCAAGCATCTAAGCTTGGGGATACCCCAGAAGGCATCCCATCTTTCTTCTTCAACAATTATTGGTATGTCTCGCTTTTTGTTTAGTTCACATGACATGGGTAAATTTTTGGAGCATCGTGTGCCTTTTATTCTCCTTTTAAAATGAACCATGATGGTATGGGAAAGTCCATGATTGATTTATAGAATGCTCTTTGCACTTCACATATATCTTTTGAGTATGGATTTATAGAATGCTTCATGTGCTTCACTTATATCATTTGAAGTTGGATGTTTGTTTCTCTACATATAGAAAATTGTTATTTGTAGAATGCTCCTTTACTTCACTTATATTAATTAGAGCATGTACAGGTATTTTGTATAAATATTAAACTCTCATGCTTCACATATAACTATTTATAGAGTCAACGGGAATTGGTCATTTACATGGTTAGTCATATTATCCTACATAAAACTTGAAGATCACTGAATATGATATGTTTGATTCCCTCAAATAGTTTTGCGACATTAAGGTAGTAATATGTGGGTGCACTAGTGGATTACTGTGGATTATTAAGAATATTGATGTTAATGTTTGTGTTTGTCGAAGCATGCACGTATAGTCTCTAGTTATGCGCTAAAGTTGGAGCATAACTTATCCTTGATTGAAATCCTTTGTGATGTTATAATCAGAGTCGTGCGATGGTTAAGTCCTCCCAACCTTCTCCCACAGGGCATGTGGGTAGTGCTTTTCTTTGAGAGAGCTAATAAAATCTTGCAATAACTATGTGAGTTATTTATGACTACTGTGAATCCATTGATATACGCACTCTCACCTCCACATATTTGCTAGCCTCTTCAGTACCATGCATTGCCCAATCTCACTTCGAGGATGGGTGCAACTATTGACGGTGCATCCAAACCCTGTGACATGATATGCTCTATTGCACATAAGCCTCATTATGTGTTCCTCAAAACTTCCACCATACCTACCTATCATGGCATTTCCATAGCCATTCCAAATTATATTGCCATGCAACTTCCACCATCACTTCATATGACTTGTACTTCCATTGTCATATTGCTCTGCATGATCGTAAGATAGCTAGCATGATATTTACATGGCTTGTCTGTTTTTTGGTATCTTTTGCTACACTAGATGGTTGCACATCCTGGTACAATGCAAGAGGCATGCATATAGAGTCATACCATCTTATCGATTTTTCATATCGAGTTGTAAGTAAATAAAAGTGTAATGATCATCGTTATTAGAGCATTGTCCAATTAAGGAAATGATGACGGAGACTACGATTCCCCCACAAGTCGGGATGAGTCTCCGGACGAAAAGTGAAAAAAAATTGGGGAGGCCAAATGAGCCCACCATAAAAAAGACAAGAAGAGAGAAATGAGGGAGGCGGAAAAAAGAGCCCACCATGAAAAAAACAAATAAATGAGAGAAAAAAAGAGAAGGGACTTTACTACTATCCTTTACCACTCTTGTGCGTCAAAGTCGCACCATGTTCTTCATATAGAGAGTCTCTTGTTTTGTCACTTCCATATGCTAGTGGGATTTTTCATTATAGAAGTTGGCTTGTATATTCCGATGATGGGGTTCCTCAAATGCATGAGGTCTTCATGAGCAAGCAAGTTGGATGCACACCCATTTAGCTTCATTTGAGATTTCATACACTTATAACTCTTGGGCATCCATTGCATGGGAATCCCTACTCCTCGCATTCCGTTGCATGGCAATCCCTACACCTTACATTGATATCTATTTATGGGCATCTTCATAGCCTATTGATACGCCGATTTGATGCAAGGTTTTCTTCTCCACTTTTACCCCTTTGAAACCTAACACCATATTCTATTCCACCTTTATGCTATATCCATGGTTCACACTCATGTATGGAGTGAGTAATAAAAAGATCAAGCGCATTAAAAAGTAAGATCCAATTGCTTGGTTTGACACCGGGGTGCTCATGATTTATACTTTATGCTAGGAAGAGCAAGCATGAAAGGATATATGATTTTGTAGGGATAGCATTATTCAAGCATTGTTATTTTCAAAGGACATGATTATTTGCTAGTAAACGAGAGTGTGGATGTATTTTTCTCAAATAATAGACTATTACCTTGAATCACTTGTATTTTAATATTCATGCCATGATTAGACATTCGTTCAAGATTGTGTTAGGTAGAATTCCATAGCAAATATTATCTTTTTATCATTTACCTACTCGAGGACGAGTGATACGTCTCCAACGTATCTATAATTTTTGATGGTTTCATGCTATTATCTTGTCAAACTTTGGATGTTTTGTATTCCTTTTATATATTTTTTGGGACTAACTTATTAACTCAGTGCCAAGTGCGAGTTCCTGTTTTTTCCGTGTTTTTGACCCTTTTCAGAGGAGGATTTTAAACGGAGTCCAAACGGAACGAAACTTCCAAAAAGATTTTTTCCGAAACAGAAGACGATCGGGGAACTTGAGAACCAAGGCATGGGGCCACCAGGGACACCACAAGCCCCCTAGCTGCGGCCAGGGGGCATGCCTCCCAGGCTTGTGGGCCCCATGGACCTCCTCTGCCCTAGGTGTTTCGCCTATATATTCCCATAAATTCCAGAAAAAGTCAGGAGATCATCGAAAGTACTTTTCCGCCGCCGCAAGCTTCTGTCTCCGCAAGATCCCATCTGGGGCACGTTCTGGTGCCGTGCCGGAGGGGGATTCGGATACAGAGGGCTTATTCATCAACAGCATGACCTCTCCGATGATGCATGAGTAGTTCACCATAGACCTACGGGTCCATAGCTAGTAGCTAGATGGCTTGTTCTCTCTCTTGGATCTTCAATACAAAGTTCTCCATGATCTTCATGGAGATCTATCCGATGTAATCTTCTTTTGCGGTGTGTTTGTCGAGATCCGATGAATTGTGGATTTATCATCAGATTATCTATGAATCTTATTTGAGTTTCTTCTTATCTCTCTTATGCATGATTTCATATCCTCGTAATTCTCTTCGAGTTGTGGGTTTTGTTTGGCTAGCTTGATCTATGATTCTTGCAATGGGAGAAGTGCTTGGTTTTGGGTTCATACCGTGCGGTGACCTCACCCAGTGACAGAAGGGGTAGCGAGGCACGCATCGTGTTGTTGCCATAAAGGGTAAAAAGATGGGGTTTTCTTCATTGGTTTGAGATTATCCCTCTACATCATTTGATCCTTCTTAAGGCATTACTGTGTTCGTCATGAAGTCAATACACTAGATGCATGCTGGATAGCGGTCGATGTGTGGAGTAATAGTAGTAGATGCAGAAAGTATCGGTCTACTTGTCTCGGACGTGATGCCTATATGTATGATCATTGCCTTAGATATCGTCATTAATTTGCGCGGTTTTATCAATTGCTCGACAGTAATTTGTTCACCCACCGTGATATTTTCTATTTTGAGAGAAACCTCTAGTGAACACTATGGCCCCGGGTCCACTCCACAGCATATTTTCAGCCTTACTCTTTTACTTCGTTGCAGTTTCCGCCTTCAGATCTCACTTTGCAATCAATCTTGAAGGGATTGACAACCCCTTTATAGCGTTGGGTGCAAGCTCTTTTGTGTTTCTGCACGTACTCTGGACTTGACGAGATTCTCCTACTGGATTGATACCATGGTTCCCAAACTAAGGGAAATACTTACTACTCCTGTGTTGCATCACCTTATCCTCTTCAAGGGAAAACCAACGCAAGCAAGTCACCGTCAACGTGTCAGTTTCTAGCGATGTTGTTTGAGAAGTAGTAGAAGGATTTCTGACGCCGTTGTCGGGTAGGATCAAGTCAGAACTCATCCAAGTAAGTGTCGCAAACTCATATCTTGCATTTAATTTTTTTTGCCTCTCGTTTTCCTCTCCCCACTTCTGAAAAACAAAAATTTACAAAAATATTTGCCTTTTTCGTTTGCCTTTTGCCTTTGCCTTTTTCGTTTTCCTTTTGCCTTTACCTTTTTCGTTTGCCTTTTTAACTCCCTCTTTATTTCGCTTGCCTTCTGTTTGCTTGTGTGCTATGTGCCTTGAATATGCTTGCATCTTCGCTTGCTGAAAATCTATTGATATGGATCCTCATCCACTTGCTAATCTCTTTAAGAGATCCAATTATGTTGATCCAATTGCTAGTGAGTTGAGTGCACTTGACTTTCTCTAAGGAGTTTTTGTTGAGATGCATGAATCTGAAAACTGTGATGAAGAAATTTATGAAGTGATTCACGAGGGCTCCTTGGATGAAAAGCATGATTGCAATGGTTCCACTATAAATTCTATTAGTGACAATCATGCTAAAAATATGCAAAACCCTAAGCTTGGGGATGCTAGTTTTGCTATGTCCACTACTAGTTGCAATGATGATGATTGGGGTAATGATTTTTCTTATGATCTTGAAAATTTCTTTAAGCCTCATGATGAATATGATATTTGCAATAATACAGAAAGTGGGTTTGGAGACGTCATGACTTTAGTTGATGATAATCCCACCATTTTTGAAGAGCGTAAACTTTGCATGCATGTGGATCATGAAAAGAATATCCTTTGTGATAGCTATATTGTTGACTTTGAATATGATCCCACATGTAATTGCTATGAGAAAGGAAAATATTGTCGTAAAAACTTTCATGTTACCAATTTACCTCTCATTATTTTGAGATTGCTATTGTCTCTTTCTTCTTCCTTGAATTTGGTAACTATTGGTTGTCTTGCCAATTTGTTTTCCTATAAAATGCCTATGCATAGAAAGTATGTTAGACTTAGATGTGATATTCACATGCTTTATGATGCTCTCGTTGTGCTTCAATTCTTGTCTTTTGTGTGAGCATCATTGAATTATCAATGACTAGCTAAGGGCGTTAAACAATAGCGCTTGTTGGGAGGCAACCCAATGAATTTATCTTTTTCTTTATGTTTTCTTGCATCCACACTATCATAATTCTGATATGATTGTGTCTTTTGTGTTTTTTTTGTGTTTGAGCCAAGCAAAACCTTTATCCCTAGTCTTGGTGATGGTTGTTTTATCCTGCTAGAAAAAGACAAA
Source organism: Hordeum vulgare subsp. vulgare (assembly GCF_904849725.1). NCBI lineage: Eukaryota > Viridiplantae > Streptophyta > Magnoliopsida > Poales > Poaceae > Hordeum > Hordeum vulgare. The sequence continues at coordinate 144,469,284 of NC_058518.1, read as the reverse complement.
AACTTTTCGCTCACGAGATTATTTGTCATTTTTATTCAGAAAGAGCTTTTGATTTGATACTTTTTGCTGCTGGTTGACATACCTTTTTCCCAGGCAGTCGTAATTTTTCAAAAAAATTGAGGTAACAGAACCATACGTGTCACAATCATCCTTGCTGCACACCTTTTGAGAGAGACATGCACTCATCGTGATTTTTCTAGAATGCTCATCGTGCTTCACTTATATCTTTTGAGCTAGATAATTTTGCTCTATTTGCTTCACTTAGATCTTTTATAGCACGGTGGTGCGTGACTTGGTAGTTTGCTTGTGCTATGAAAGTAGTCCCAAAGGTGATAGGTACCCAAAGAGGATACAAAAACCTCCATCTTCATGTGCATTGAGTAGAAAGAGAAGTTTTGATTCCTCTCAATTAGTTTAGAGACGTGGATTTGGTAATATTAAGAGTTATGTTAGTAAGGTGTCGTGAACCAAGAAATACTTGTGTTGAAGTTAGTGATTCCCGTAGCATGCACGTATGGTGAACCGCTATGTTTGGAAGTCGGAGCATAATTGATCTATTGATTGTCATCCTTTGTGTTGAGGTCGGGATCGCGCGATGGTTAACACCTACCAACCCTTCCCCTAGGAGTATGCGTTTAGCACCTTGTTTCGATTACTAATAAAAACTTTCGCAACAAGTATGTGAGTTCTTCATGACTAACGTGAGTCCATGGTATAGATGTACTTTCACCTTCCACCATTGCAAGCCTCTCTAGTGCCGCGCAATCCTTGCCGGTGCACAAACCCACCATATTCCTTCCTCAGAACAGCCACCATACCTACCTACTATAGCATTTTCATAGCCATTCCGAGATATATTTCCATGCATCTCCCACCTTTCCATCTCATGACTTGTGCCATCACTCTCATATTTCCATTGCATGATCGTAAGATAGCTAGCGAGATGTTTCAACGTCATACGCCAAGCTAGATCGTTCCACATCCCGGTATACTGCTCGAGGCATTTCCTATAGAGTCATCATCGTTCTGAGCTTTGAGCTGTGAGTAAATAAAAGTGTGATGATCATCATTATTAGAGCATTGTCGCATGTGAGGAAATAAAAAAAGGCCAAAGAGCCCAAATAAAAAGAGAGAAAATAAAAAATAGAAAAAAAGAGAGGTCCAAGAGCCCAAACAAAAAAAAGAGAAAAAGAGAGAAGGGACAATGCTACTATCTTTTTCCACACTTGTGCTTCATAATAGCACCATGTTCTTCATGATTGAGAGCCACTCGTTTTGTCACCACCATATGCTAGTGGGAATCTTTATTATATAACTTGGCTTGTATATTCCAATGATGGGCTTCCTCAAAATTAGCCTAGGTCTTCATGAGCAAGCAAGTTGGATGCACACCCACTAGTTCTCATTTTGAGCTTTCACATACTTATATCCCTAGTGCATCCTTTGTATGGCAATCCCTACTCATTCACATTGATATCTATTAATGGGCATCTCCATAGCCCTTTGATACGCCGAGTCAATGTGACCATCTCCTCTTTTATTGTCTCACAACTACCACCACACTCTATTCCACCTACACTGCTATATCCATGGCTCACGCTCATGTATTGCGTGAGAGTTGAAAAAAAGTTTGAGAAAGTAAGAGTGCGAAAACAATTACTTGGCCAGTACCGGGGTTGTGCATGATTTAAATTAGTCGTGTGAGGATGATGGAGCATAGCCAGACTATATGATTTTGTAGGGATAACTTTCCTTGGCCTTGTTATTTTGAAAGTTCGTGATTACCTTGCTAGTTTGCTTGAAGTATTATTGTTTTCATGTCAACAACAAACTATTGTTTTGAATCTTACGGATCTGAACATTCATGTCACACGAAATAAGTTACAAAGGATAATTATTTTAGGTAGCATTCCACATCAAAAATTCAGTCCTTATCACTTCCCTACTCGAGGACGAGCAAGAGTTAAGCTTGGGGTGCTTGATACGTCTCCAACGTATATATAAATTTTTATGGTTTCATGCTATTATCTTGTCAATCTTTGGATGTTTTGTATGCCTTTTATATCTTTTTTGGGACTAACTTATTAACTCAGTGCCAAGTGCCAGTTGCTGTTTTTTCCGTGTTTTTGACCCTTTTCAGAGGTGGATTTTAAACGGAGTCCGAACGGAACGAAACTTCTAAAAAGATTTTTCCGAAACAGAAGACGATCGGGGAACTTGAGAACCAAGGCAGGGGGTCACCAGGGAGCCCACAATCCCCCTATCCGCGGCCAGGGGGCGCGCCTCCCAAGGTTGTGGGCCCCCTGGGCCTCCTCTCCCAAGGTCTTTCGCCTATATATTCCCATAAATTACAGAAAAAATCAGGAGATCATCGAAAGTACTTTTCCGCTGCCGCAAGCTTCTGTCTCCGCAAGATCCCATCTGAGGCACGTTCTGGTGCCCTGCTGGAGGGGGATTCGGATATGGAGGGCTTCTTCATCAACACCATGACCTCTCCGATGATGCGTGAGTAGTTCACCATAGACCTACGGGTCCATAGCTAGTAGCTAGATGGCTTGTTCTCTCTCTTGGATCTTCAATACAGAGTTCTCCATGATCTTCATGGGGATCTATTCGATGTAATCTTCTTTTGCGGTGTGTTTGTCGAGATTCGATGAATTGTGGATTTATGATCAGATTATCTATGAATCCTATTTGAGTTTCTTCTTATCTCGCTTGGAGTTGTGGGTTTTGTTTGGCCAGCTTGATCTATGATCCTTGCAATGGGAGAAGTGCTTGGTTTTGGGTTCATACCGTGCGGTGACCTCACCCAGTGACAGAAGGGGTAGCGAGGCACGCACGTGTTGTTGCCATCAAGGGTAAAAAGATGGGGTTTTCTTCATTTGTTTGAGTTTATACCTCTACATCATGTCATCTTGCTTAAGGCGTTACTCTGTTCGTCTTGACTCAATACACTAGATGCATGCTGGATAGCGGTCGATGTGTGGAGTAATAGTAGTAGATGCAGAAAGTATCGGTCTACTTGTCTTGGACGTGATGCCTATATGTATGATCATTGCCTTAGATATCGTCATGACTTTGCGCGGTTCTATCAATTGCTCGACAGTAATTTGTTCACCCACCGTAATATTTGCTATTTTGAGAGAAGCTTCTAGTGAACACTATGGCCCCGGGGTCTACTCCACACCATATTTTCAGCCTTACTCTTTTACTTCGTTGCGCTTTCCGCCTTCATATCTCACTTTGCAATCAATCTTGAAGGGATTGACAACCCCTTTATAGCGTTGGGTGCAAGCTCTTTTGTGTTTGCGCACGTACTCTGGACTTGACGAGATTCTCCTACTGGATTGATACCTTGGTTCTCAAACTGAGGGAAATACTTACTGCTCCTGTGCTGCATCACCCTTTCCTCTTCAAGGGAAAAACCAACGCAAGCAAGTCTCCGTCAACGTGTAAATTTTTGGCGCTGTTGTTTGAGAAGTAGCAATGAGCAGGAATTAAGCGTGGGGATGTTGATACGTCTCCATCGTATCTATAATTTTTGATTGCTTCAAGCCAATATTCTACAACTTTCATATACTTTTGGCAACATTTTATATTATTTTTGGGACTAACTTACTTATCGAGTGCCCAGTGCCAGATCCTGTTTTTTGTGTGTTTTTTGTTTTGCAGAAATTCCATATCAAACGAAGTCTAAACGGAATAAAAATTTACGTAGATTTCTTAGGAATATATTTGAATTTTGGGAATCGGAATCAACGCAAGACGATGCCCGAGGGCCCCCACAAGCCAACAGGGCACGACCTGGGGGAGGGGGCTGCACCCTTATGGATTGTGGCCAGCCCTTAAGTCGATCGAGGCTCTCCTTCCGCAGCAAGAAAGATATTTTCGTGATAAAAATCTCCTCAGAATTTCAGCCCAGTCGTAGTTACGGATCTCCGGATATTTAGGAAACGGTGAAGGGCCAGAAAATTGATGCGAAAACAGGAGAGAAATAGAGAGAGAGAGATCCAATCTCGGAGGGGATGTTGCCCTCTGGGATCCACGGAGGCCATGGACCAGAGGGGAAACCCTCATCTCACCTATCGAGGATGCCAAGGAAGAGAAAGAAGGAGTGGATCTCTCCCCCCTCTCTCCCGGTGGCGCCGAAGCACTGCCGGGGCAACCATCGTGACGGGGATCCACACCAACAAATTCGCCGCCATCACCATCAACTCTCTCCCCATCTTTACAGTGGTTTAAAACCTCTTCTCCCCGCTATAATATCTACTTAAACATGGTGCTTAATGCTATATATTATTACCCAATGATGTGTGGCTATCCTATGATGTTTGAGTAGATTTCTTTTGTCCTACGGGTTAATTGTGATATAATGTTATTGATATGAGTTGTGTGTTGATATGGTGTTGTCATAAGCTGCCTTCTGTGAGGCGCACATGAAGTATTCATGCTAGAGGGTTTGCAATATGTTCATGATTCACTTATAGTGGGTGGCTAGAGTGACAGAAGCTTACACCCGAGTAAGGGAGTTGTGTGCGTATGGGAGTAAAGAGGAGTTGATGTTTAATGCTATGGTTGAGTTTATATTAATGGTTTCTAGTAGTTGAGGATGCTTTCTAGAGGTCCAATCATAAGTGCATATGATCCAAGTACAAAAAGTGTGTTAGCGTATGCCTCTCCCTCATTGCATATGATAAATATCTATCATGTTATATTCAATTGCCTATGGACAATATTTCTCTTGCATTACACAAAAATATTTCTACTAAACAATTTACTTTATTATTCTTTATCTAAACATACTCTAACTTTTATTTTCGTGTTCTTTATTATCTTGCAAAATTATCTATTACACCTACTAAGTACTTCTAGTTTCTTTCCCCCAAAGTAGTTTCATACTTGTTTTAGGTAAAGTAAGATTTAGCGTGCGTAGAGTTGTATCGATGGTTGATAGAACTTTAGAGAATATTAATTCTACCTTTATCTCCTTGTTGGGTTCAACTCTCTTACTTGTAGAAAAAGGCTACAAACGATCCCCTACACTGGTGGGTTATCATAGACAAAGACGAGAAACAAAACAACTTTCGTAGTCGCGTGGGAGAGGGCCGTGGGGACGCAAGGAGGAGCTTTGAGTGTTGGCCATGTCTTTGGCCTCTCTGGTATTTCTTTTCGACAGTTGAGGAACAAGGTGTGCTGCTGGTAGAACCTTTGACTTGTTTGATGGGTAGATTCCTCCCTCGCATGTGAATGGTTTTCTCTTTTGATGACAGTTTATTGGGATCACTTATCTCCCATTGGAGCACAGGAATCAAGGGATGTCATTAGACTTCCGGCAAAAAATAAATTTTGTGGGCCACACGATACTTAGACAATCGGGAATGCACCGCAAGCCGAACTAAAGTCACTCAAACACTGGAGAAGAGGGGAACTCGGCCCGCAAGCCGAAGACAATGGACGCGAGAGGATGCCAGATCAAGACTACATCGTTGGAGGCCAGTTCGGGCGATACTGAGCGAGTCTTGGACTAAGGGCTCCTCGGGCTGTCGGCCTGTCTTATGTGCTAGACAATGGGTCGGTCTATGATTGTCATTAAAGAACCAAAGATTGTGGTATTGCCGTGTCCAGGATGGAAACTTCTTACGCCATGATGTGAACTCCAAGGACAGGATGATAGATTCGGAATATTCCCTCTCTGATGTAACCGGCATTATGTAACCATAGGCACCCCTGGTGACTATGTAAACCAGAGGGTTTTAGTCCATATGGTAGATTACGATCATCACACTTAGGTTTTAGACCACAACATTCGATCTCGAGGTAGATCAACTTTGTACTCGATACCTCACCATTAATACGAATAAAACAGATGTAGGGTTTTACCTCCATCAAGGGGGCCCGAACCTGGGTAAACATCATCTCCCTTTTCTCATCTAACCCATTGATCCAAGATCCACAGTTCAGGACCCCTACCCAAGATCTGCCAGTTTTTGACATCGACATGCGCCACCACATAAGAGGGCGCACCGAGGGGGTGGTCCCGCCCTGTTGTGTGGTGGGGGCCCCCTGGCGCCTCCTGCCATCCATCTTCACTCTATAAATCATCTAAAATCCCCAAAACCCTAGAAAGCCACCCCACACACGTTTCCATTGTTGCAAGTCTATGATCCACCATGTGCCCATCTCAAGCCCTTTTATGGTGCCCTGTCGGAGGGAGAATCAATCATAGAGGGCCTCTACATCAACTGTGTTGCTCCCATGGTCATGTGTGAGTAGTTCACCATAGACCTTCATGTCCATAGTTAGTACCTAGATGGATATCTCTCTCTTGATCTTAAATACAATGGTCATCACATCTTCACTTTGATCTATTCGATGTACTTCTTTTGTGCGGTGTCTTTGTTGGGATCCGATGAATAGTGGGTTTATGTTCAGATTATTCATGACAAATATTTGAGTCTTCTCTAAATTCTAAATATGATTCTTATGTGCATGATCATTATAGCTTCATAAATCTCTCTGGTTTATTGGTTTGCCTTGGCCAAGAAGATTGATCTTTCTTCAGTGAGGGGTGTGTTGTAGTGGGTTCAAACTGATGGGCTTGTATATCCCTATGATAGAAGGGGACAAGATACGTCTTTGTATTTTTGCACTAAGGAAAAAATGGTGGGGTTAATTCATATTGATTGAGTTCTCTTTGTCTACATCATGTCATTGTTCTCCAGGCATTACTCTGTTTTACTTGATACTCTAGATGCGTGATGGATAGCGGTCGATGGATGGAATAATAGTAATAGGTGCAGGAAGGAGTCGGCCTATTTTATTATGGACGTGATGCATATATACACATGATCATTGTCGTGAATATCACATAGCTATGCGCTTTTCTATCAATTGCCCAACAGTAATTTGTTTCCCCGCCGTATGCTTAATTCTTGTGAGATGCCACTAGGAAAAACTATGCTCCCCGGGTCTATTCACTTATAATAAAAAGCTACTATTACCTTGATGCCATTCATTTGTTTTCTATTTATTTTCCTTTTACAAATATGAACTATCATCTACACACTTTACTTGCTTGGAAATAACGAGTCCAAGGGGATTGACAACCCTCTTGCCCGTGTTGAGTGCAAGTATTTGCTCTTTTCTGTGCAGCCGCTGAAGATGGTGGTTGACTATTACTCCTATTGGTTCGATAAACCTTGGTTCTCTAATGAGGGAAATACTTAACTATATTGTGTTGCATCACCTGTTCCTCTTCACGAAAAAACCCAACGCAGGTCACAAGTGTGAGGAAAGGATTTCTGGCGTTGTTGTCGGTGATGGGGTTATAGTCCCAGTGTAGGGTCATAGGTCTGCCCTATAGGTCCTACCCAAGGACTATCCTTCATAGAGGACAAGGCCCTTAGACAGTTCCGACTGAACTAAGGACGCCCCCATCATCCAGTCGGCGACGGTCCACTCGGAGCATATCTAACGTACCGACTGGAATCCACTCTGTACGTCGTAACCTCCCAGGAGGGCAACGGTCATACGTTTTCATACACCATAACTAGCATTTATGGCATACGTTACCAGTAACGCCAGCGTTTACTCGCCACTACTCCACCCCTGTCCACCGGACCATTATGAAGGGCAGCGCACTCTATATAAGCCGCCGTTCACCACTGGTACAGGGGTTGGCACTTGCTGTAATCCCTTTATTCACTCGACACAAAGCTCCCAAGAGCACTGAGACGTAGGGCTTTTACCTCCACCATAGAGGGGCCTGAACTCATACATCCTCGCCGTAGCTAAGGCTCTGCCCATATACTTTCGTACCCCGTACTTCTATTGTCAGACTTATACCCACGACAGTTGGCGCCCACCGTGGGGCAGGCGTCTAAGCGACTTCCGGCGAGTTTGCGATTTCATCTTTTCGTCATGTCATCCTACGGAGATCTGTGCATGTGTCATGAGATCCTCTTCGGTGGACTCTCCTTCATCGCCGATGATTCGGCATGGCTTCAGGATGCGCCCCTCGACGTCGAGAGGCTTCCGAGTCACGGGGCTACGCACTTTCGTGCCAGTTCATGCGGCGTTCTTCTTCTCCAGCCATCGACCCCGGTGTCGATCTTCACCCCCGTCATGCGCCGCAACAAGCGATCCGGTCGTTCGCGGCTCCAGCGTTGGGTGCGACACACCCTAGCGCGACAAAACATGTCCTCTCAAGTGGCGGTACTCGAATCAGTTGTGGTCCCGCGGTCATCCGAGTGCTTGGAGTCAGTTCCGATTGAACTACATTCCGAGTATGAGGGTCATGGGCCAGCAGCCGAATTACTCATCGCCGATTCCCACGAAAGTCCCCCCAGGACTGGTCGGAACGAGCGTGAGATCGGAGAATCATCCGGCGCTCATCGTCAGCACCCTCGTTCTTCCGGTTGACGCGCTCGCCAGAGCAACGTCGAGGTGTTCCGCACACCCATCCTCAACTTGGCTGCAGCCGCCAGGATCGTTGATTCTCTCCAGCCGACTGATTCGGAGGCTGGTAGAGGAATCGAGCAGATCCGTGCCTTGTTGAAAACGGCAAAACTCGGTGGTCTCCCAATCGCACAACAAGATCCACAACAGTTCCGTTCAAGAGAACACACATCGGTCGGTTTTCAGTCCCAGCTCTCATCAGCGTCGCAGAGGGGGCAGCCTCGGGAACGATCATTCCAGGGACCGGAGTCGGAATCCGCTTTCCATTCGGTCCCGTCCCGAAGATCGACGCCGTTCGCGTACTCCTACGCGGAGTGGGCCCTACGGACCCCCGCATTACGATGATCATCGTTCGGGCCGTGATAAGCATGATCAAAGGCCTAATGCAAGAGGGTATAGCACTCAGAGGAAGGTTGATAGAAGCCGAGCCCACCGTGATGGTCACGATAGAAATCATCCGAGTGGAAGCAGGACCGTTGTTTCTGGTCCCGAGTGTTTCAGTCGGGCCATTCGCTCGGCTGACATTCCTCCCAATTTCCGATTGGCGACGGGAATCAGCAAATTCACACGAGAGTCCAAACCAGAAACTTGGTTAGACGACTACAGAGTGGCGGTCCAGATCGGTGGCGGAGATGACCATGTCGCCATGAAACATCTCCCACTGATGCTCGACAGTTCGGCTCGAGCTTGGCTAAACCGGTTAGCTCCATCAAGCATTTACAGTTGGGCAGATCTGTCCCGAGTCTACATCAGGACCTTTGACGGTATGTGCAAATGCCCTGTTGGTCTCAAAGAGCTTCAGCACTGTGTCCAGAACCAAAACGAGCCCTTGCGCGATTTCATCCAGCGCTGGACAACCCTCTACCACACGGTGGAGAATGTTACAGAACACCAAGCAGTATGCACCTTCAAGGCAGGCGTTCGATACACAGATCTATACCTGAAGTTTGGTTGGACAGGCGACATCTCCATGAGCAAGATGGTGGAGATAGCCGCGCGCTATGCAAATGGCGAAGAGGAGGACCGCATACGTAGCGGCAAGCATAAGCCAGTCACCGATGGAGATGGGAGCAGCAGTCGGAAGCAGAAATAGAAAGCCCAATCCACTCCACAAGCAGAGGCGGCAGTCGTTACAAACGCTAAGATCAAAGGCAAGGGGAAACCACAGTACACCCCCAAGAAGAAACAGTCAGGAAATTCCATCCTAGATCAACCGTGTCCAATCCACACAAAGACGGATAAAGAGGGCATTGTCATATTGCCGAAACATACCACTCGGCAGTGTCGCCTCCTGATCTAAGGATTCGGTGAAGGACAACCGAGTGAGAAAGACACCGAGCAAGATGATGAGGACAAGGAGGATCCGTTCCCTCAAGTCCATGCAACGTTAATGATTTTTGCTGATGTAGAAAGCAAAAGTTGACTGAAGCTGGTCAACAGGGAGGTAAACATGGCAACCCCATCCACTCCCACGTTCCTCAAGTGGTCACAGACTGCAATCACTTTTGATCAGTCAGACCACCAAGCACACATACCCACCCTAGGGAGGCAAGCTCTGGTTGTCGACCCGGTGGTGGAAGGAGTTAGGCTGCGCAAAGTCCTCATGGACGGCGGCAGCGGCTTGAATATCATGTACGCCGATACTCTCAAGGGAATGGGCATTCCGATGTCCAAACTTAGCGAGAGCAGTATGCAGTTCCATGGAGTCGTCCCAGCAAGAAACGCCAAATCACACGGCCAGATTGCGTTGGATGTCGTTTTCGGCTCTGACAAGAACTTCCGCAAAGAGAAGTTAACATTCGAGGTGGTAGACTTCCAGAGTGCATACCATGCCATTCTGGGCCGTCCGGCATACGTACGTTTCATGGCCCGTCCATGTTACGTATATTTGAAGCTGAAGATGCCTGGTCCCAAAGGCGTGATTACTGTCACAGGCAATCGGCAGCGGGCCAAGGAGTGTCTGCAATAGGGGTCGAGAATTGCAGACCATCAGATGGTTGTACTCGAGTTGGATGAGTACAAGAAGCTTGCCGACCCCGCTGACCTGATGCATTCAAAGAAGCCAGCTTCCGAGTCCGCATTCTAGTCGGCGGGACACACGAAGAAAGTAAGCATCCACCGGACGGATGCCACCGCCGCCCCAACAAACATCTCCACCACCCTTGATCCAAAATAGGAAGCCGAGCTCATCCAATTCCTCCGTGAGAACTGGGACATTTTTGCATGGAAGCATGCCGACATGCCAGGTGTACCCAGGGAGTTGGCTGAGCACCGACTGCATGTGGATCCTGCCGCTCGGCCCGTCCGAGAACGCCTGCGTCGGTCCGCCGCGCACAAGAGAAAAGCAATCGGAGAGGAGGTAGCTAAACTCCTGGCAGCCAACTTCATTCGCGAGGTACACCACTCCGAGTGGCTCGCTAATGTTGTCATGGTGCCCAAGAAGGACAAGTCTCTCCGTATGTGTATCGATTTCAAGCACCTTAATAAGGTCTGTCCGAAAGGCCACTCCCCGCTCCCCCAAATTGATCAAATCGTTGATTCAACTGCGGGTTGCGAGCGCTTATCCTTCCTTGATGCCTATTCGGGCTATCATCAGATCCGTCTGTATGGTCCAGATGAATTAAAGACATCTTTCATCACCCCATTCGGGTGCTTCTGTTACATCACTATGCCATTCGGTTTGAAAAATGCAGGAGCAACTTTTATGCGAATGATCCAAAAATGCCTCCTAGACCAGATTGGTCGAAATGTGGAGGCATATATGGACGATATCGTAGTCAAGTCACGCAAAGGTACCGACCTGCTGACTGACTTGGCAGAAACATTCGCCAACCTACGTAGGTACGATATCAAGCTCAACCCAGCCAAGTGTTCATTCGGCGTTCCCAACGGGAAGTTATTCGGTTTCTTCGTTTCCGAACGACGGATCGATGTCAACCCCGAAAAGATCGGGACCATTGTTCGAATGGAGAGGCCGATAAGAGTACATGACGTACAAAAGCTCACAGGTTGCCTAGCGCCTTTGAGCAGGTTTATCGCTCGACTCGGCGAGAAGGCGTTACCTCTGTACCGACTCATCAAGAAGTCGGATACCTTCGAGTGGACAGACGAAGCCCAAACCGCATTCGACGACCTCAAAGCCCTGCTTTCCACCCAGCCGGTTCTTACTGCCCCGCTCAGTAAAGAACCCCTTCTTCTGTACATCGCGGCTACAAATCAAGTCGTCAGCACCGTTCTGACAGTCGAACGCGAAGAAGAAGGCAAATCATACAAGGTTCAGCGGCCAGTATATTATGTTTCTGAAGTCCTGACTCCTTCCAAGCAGAGGTATCCCCATTATGAGAAGCTTATTTATGGGATCTACTTGACTGCACAGAAGGTGGCTCATTATTTCCAAGACCACTTGGTATCTGTCATATCTCATGTTCCGTTGTCAGAAATTCTCCACAATCGGGACGCATCAGGTTGAGTGGCAAAGTGGGCAATGGAGATGCTATACTGCGACATCAATTTCGAAGCCAAGAAAGCTATAAAGTCTCAAGCTCTTGCTAACTTCATAGTAGAATAGGTAGAACAATAGCAACCGACTCACATCTACTCGGCTCATTGGACCATGTTCTTCGATGGGTCCAAGATGTTGAATGGCTCCGGCGCCGGCATAGTGCTCATATCCCCGAAAGGTGATAAACTCAAGTATGTGTTGCAGATCCATTTTGATTCTTCCAACAATGAAGCAGAGTACGAAGCTCTCCTTTACGGGTTGCGCATGGCCATCACACTCCGCGTCCGTCGCCTGATGATCTATGCCGACTCAGATCTAGCGGTTAATCAAGTAATGAAGGAGTGGGATGTAAGGAACCCCACCATGACTGCATACTGCAACGCAATAAGAAAGCTCGAAAAGAAGTTCGAAGGTCTGGAAATTCACCATGTTCCTTGACTGAAAAACCAAGCAGCAGATGAATTGGCAAAACTTGGATCCACACGGAGACGTGTCCCGAGTGATGTCTGCCTCGAGCACATACACCTCCCCTCAGTAAAAGAAGATCCTTTCACACAGGAACCTGTGCAACCGAAGAGCTCAACAAATCAGACTGAAGTCGAGGTTCCCGCTGTGGTAGACCTGGTCATGGAGATTCTAGCTGTCATTCCTGAATGGACTGTGCTATTCATTGCGTACATCCTGAGGCAAGAGTTACCGAAAGACGAGGTCCAAGCTAGGCAGATCGCTCGCAGGTCGAAGTCCTTCACCATCGTTGATGACCAGTTATACAGAGAAAGTGTTTCAGGCGTCCTTCAGCGGTGTATCTCTCCTGAGGAGGGTCGGTTAATTTTGGAAGAAATTCACTCGGGAACCTGCGGCCATCACGCCTCCTCAAGGGCAATCGTCGCCAAAGCATTCAGAGTTGGTTTCTTCTGGTTGAGGGCGAATGAAATGGAAAAAGATATAGTCGACCATTGCGAAGGTTGTCAGTTCTATTCAAATAAGTCCCACAAGCCAACGTCCGCGCTGAAGACAATTCCCCTTTCTTGGTCATTCGCCGTGTGGGGATTAGATACAATCGGACCATTCAGAACAGTCCAAGGAGGATTCACCCATCTGCTAGTAGCAGTCGACAAATTTACCAAGTGGATTGAAGCCAAGCCAATCAAGAAGCTTGATGCCCTTACGACCATCAAATTTATCAGAGACATCATCACTAGATATGGGGTTTCACACAGCATAATCACTGACAATGGCACAAACTTTGACTCTCACAGGTTCAAAGGTTTTTGCGCAGGCCAAGGTATCCGAGTGGATTTTCTATCCTTTGCGCACCCCCAAACAAATGGAAAAGCGGAGCGGGCGAATGGACTCATTCTTCAAGGGTTGAAGCCTCAACTCCTACAGGAAGTTGGACATGCCGCCGGCGCATGGGTCATCGAGCTGCCTTCGGTGTTGTGGGGCCTCCGAACGACTCCGAATAGATCGACAGGATGATCCCCGTTTTTCCTCGTTTATGGAGCAGAGGCAGTCCTTCCGAGTGACTTGCTTCACAACTCTCCCCGAGTCGAACTCTTCTCCGAAGCCGAAGCAGAGCAAGCCAGGCAAGACGGATTAGACCTTTTAGAAGACGAGCGCGAGTTGGCATTGATCCGTTCAACAATTTGTCAGCAAGGTTTGCAGCGATTTCATGCACGGCACGTCAGGAGCCGCACGTTCCAAGCAGGTGACCTGGTGCTCCGAGTAGATCAACAGAGACCACACAAGTTGGCTCCCGCCTGGGAAGGACCGTTCATCATTTCTAAGGTGCTAAACAATGGAGTGTATCGACTCTACAACCTCGACAGGGAGACGGACGAGCCACGAGCATGGAATGGAGATCTACTGAAGCGCTTCTCCACATAACCGCCGAGAGACACAATGTAAAGAACAAATGTCATCGAAGTAATACAAAGCGGATTAATTTATTGCGGATTCAAAATTCTTCCGCGTTTGCAGACTCCGGTCTAAAAAACTTGCTCCGAGTGTGCATCAAAAGTCACACTCGGGGACTTAGCTCTGACCCAGAGTAGCCTAAGTAAACAGCTTGCTCCGAGTGTGTACCAAAAGTCACAGTCGGGGACTTAACTGCGACTTAGAGTCGCCTAAGTAAATAACTCGCTCCGAGTGTGCACCAAAAGTCACACTCGGAGACTTAGCTGCGCCCAGAGTCGCCTAAGTAAACAACTCGCTCCGAGTGTGCACCAAAAGTCACACTCGGGGACTTAGCTGCGACCCAGAGTCGCCTAAGTAAACAACTTGCTCCGAGTGTGCACCAAAAGTCACACTCGGAGACTTAGCTGTGACCCAGAGTCGCCTAAGTAAACAACTCGCTCCGAGTGTGCACCAAAAGTCACACTCGGGGACTTAGCTGCGACCCAGAGTCGCCTAAGTAAACAACTCGCTCCGAGTGTGCACCAAAACTCACACTCGGAGACTTAGTTGCGACCCAGAGTCGCCTAAGTAAACAACTTGCTCCGAGTGTGCACCAAAATTCACACTCGGGGACTTAGCTACGACCCAGAGTCGCCTAAGTAAACAACTTGCTCCGAGTGTGCACCAAAAGTCACACTCGGAGACTTAGCTGCGACCCAGAGTCGCCTAAGTAAACAACTCGCTCTGAGTGTGCACCAAAAGTCACACTCGGGGACTTAGCTGCGACCCAGAGTCGCCTAAGTAAACAACTCGCTCCGAGTGTGCACCAAAAGTCACACTCGGAGACTTAGCTGCGACCCAGAGTCGCCTAAGTAAACAACTTGCTCCGAGTGCGCACCAAAAGTCACACTCGGGGACTTAGCTGCGACCCAGAGTCGCCTAAGTAAAAAACCTGCTCCGAGTGTGCACTAAAAGTCACACTCGGGGACTTAGCTGCGACCCAGAGTCGCCTAAGTAAACAACCTGCTCCGAGTGTGCACTAAAATTCACACTCGGGGACTTAGCTGCGACCCAGAGTCGCCTAAGTAAACAACTTTCTCCGATTGTGCACCAAAACTCACACTCGGGGACTTAGCTGCGACCGAGAGTCGCCTAAGTAAACAACTTGCTCCGAGTGTGCACCAAAAGTCACACTCGGGGACTTAGCTGCGACCCAGCGTCGCCTAAGTAAACAACTTGCTCCGAGTGTGCATTTCAAGTCACACTAGAGGACTTAGCTGCGAACCAGAGTTGCCTAAGTAAAGAGCTTCCTCCGAGTGGGCACACAAGTTACACTCGGAGGCTTAGCTGAGTCGCCTAAACAAAAACCACGAGCCAAAATCCTGTCAAAAAAAAACTCAACGAAAGAAGAGCAAAAGATCCGGTTCGAATTCAAATTGAGTTCAACGATCAGTCGGCTCGGTGTGAATCAAGTTTATCCACACTGAGCCACGAATGTACCGGCCAACAGCAGTGGCCAAAGTTTAATACAAACTCCACTCAGCATACCGAGGTAAATGCGCGTTCAGCATAAAGTCCATCAAGCAGCGCCGGGGCTGGCAGGCTCCACGAAGGTGTCAAGGTCGATTCCATCACAAATCCGAGTGGCCGTGTCGAGGAAGGTCTCCATGAAGAATTCAAATCGGAGCTTCTTGGTGTTGGCGACCTGCAATGTCTTTAGCTTGTCTTCATGGGCTTTCTTACAATGCACTCGGACCAGAGACAGCGCCACACCGAGCAACAGATTCTTCCATGCCTGCACTCTGCTTGGAAGATCCTCCAGTCGAGTCATCAACGCCTCTATCTCATTCAGGGAGTCATCTTCAGGCCACAGCTCTTTGTCAATTCGGCCAACAACTTCTCTCAAGCGACTAATGAAAGGACCCACCTTGTTAAGGCGGGTATTCAGTCGGAACATGTCCCGGTTAGCTTCATCACCGAGTGGAACATTCGGTTGCCTAAGCGCCGGTTCAATTTCGGCGGTCTCCGCTTCAACGTCCCGACATAACTCTGCAAAGAAAATACAGGGAGAAAATAAGCGCGCAGTGAACTCCAAAGTCAAAGAGCACTCGGCAAGCAACTTACCAGCAAGCATTGCGACCATCTTCTTCGCCCAGCTGCCGACGTAATTCTCCTGCGCTTTGCACCGAGCGTTCATTGACTTCAGCTGGCCCACCCAATCAGATCTCTCCTTCTTCATATTTTCTAACTCGGCTAACAATGCTTTGTTAGTCTCCCGAGATTCCTCCAAAGATTTTTCTCGTTCAGAGAGAGCCTTCTTCATGCCAGCCATATCATTCGCAGCTAGCTCCAAGTCGGCAGCAAGTTGAGTCTTCTCAGCCATCAGAGCATTATAGGTTGAACCCACTTCACAAGTCTTCTGCCAAAGAGACACAAAGGGAGGATCAGCCAGATTCAACAAGGAAAAAGTCTTGACAGATATGACAAAACAATCAAAACTCAAGATTCTTCAGACCCCTGCCGATGCAAGCAATCGACAGCGGTCTCGGGGACTACACCCAGTGGGTTCACTGAGAGTGACCCCACTGGTATGAAGCTCGAACAGGTCGGTCCCATTCAGCTCCATAGCAAACCAACAACACTATGAGACTACTATTAGTCGACCCGAGTAACAGTACTCTCAGAGACTACACCCAGTGGGTGCACTCGGCATGCCCCCACTGGTACCATTCGGGCAGATCAGCTCTAATCTGTAGAGATTATGGAAAATACATATAAAGACAACTGCCGGTGCAAACACTCGGCAGAAGTCTCGGGGACTACACCCACTGGGTTCACTCAGAGTGAACCCACTGGAAAATTAACCTACTGTATCCGAGTATCTCGCCAAAACCCCTAGTGGGCACCAAGAGGAATGTAAACACTTACTAGTGCACTTACTCGGATATCATCCCGAAGCTCCAAGCTCTTCTTGTATAGGGACGCAACGGAGTGATATGCTCCCTTAGCTTCGCCCACCATCAGCTCCACTTGTACCATGGCGTCCTTGGCAGCTCTTACTTGATCTTCCGGGATGCGTCGGGCAGCATAGTGAATAGTCGACGGACCCGGCGTGGCAGAAGGCGCCCTAGGTATCTCGAGCTCCCTGGGCATCCCGAGCTCTGCTCCATTCGGTTCCACCGTGAAGGCCACCGTCTCAGTCGGCGACACACTCATGGCGGGGTTGGCAGCAGGTTGGATAACCCCACGGACAGGCGCCAAAGCTGGTTCCGACCTCCTTTGGTCGTCGTCCACATGGATCACCTCCAAAGGAAGCCCGACTGAACAAAATAAAAATACACAAAAAGATCAAGATCAAAGACAGCACTCGCGAAACAGTAATACAACTCTCGGAGTCATGACAACGTACCTTGCTGGGACGTGGCGGCGTTATCAGTGTCCATGGGATCGTCACCCTCACGCGGCAGAGAGGTGGCGGAGGTAGCAGCCCTGTTGAGTGAAATCCATTCGACGGGTAAACATGAATTCCCAAAAAGAACAGTCCAATCGGATACTGAAGGAAGATGGAAGAGCAAAGATACTTACGCTGAGGCGACCGGGACGGCGATCCTCATCCGGGGCAAAGCTTTTCGAGGTTTAGACCCGCTGGGTTTAGCCACCTTGGACAGCTCATCCACGGGCTCGGCAGAAGAACCCCTGTTTCTCTTCACACTCCGAGCACTCGGGGCCACGGGAGGAGCCGGCGGAACAGCGGGGTCATGACGGTGCTTGGTTCGGTGTTCTGGTGGTGACCGTGACGAGCTCTGCTCTTCACTCTCCTCCTCCTCCTCTTCTGTTTCCTCCTCCGTCTCCGTACTGTCAGAGACGTACTCGGCACTACCCGCGCTACCCTCCATGATGCCTTCTTCTTCCTCGACCGGATCGCCACCTGAGACTGCAGAATGCCAGTTTGTCCACTCCTACACAAAACACAGTCGGAACCGTCAGTCGGTGAGACAAGAAAAGCAATAAAACTGAGAAGGTTAAAGACACTCGACAACATGTACTCACCTCATTCGGAGGAGGATTTTGGGCACGGAAGGCCTTCACCCGCCGAGCTCCCACGGGGTTATCACATGTGCCCGTGATGCTGCGGACCCACGCATCCACGGTCTCCTCGCTCACATCTTCAGGATGGGACTGAGTGGTATCCGAAGGCCCCATGTAATGCCACATTGCGTGGTCTCGGGCCTGGAGCGGCTGTATGCGTCGACCTAGAAAAGTCTCCAACAGGTCCATGCCGGTGACTCCCTTCCGGACGACGGCTATCAGCGCGTCGATCAAAGGCTGGATCTGGGTTTTTTCTCCCTTAGAGAGCGCTAGCTTCCTGGGAGGGCCCGAACGGTCTAAACTGAAGGGTGGTAACCCACTCGAAATATTCGGGCAGGCAATGTCCTGGCAATAGAACCAGGACGATTGCCAGTTCCTAACCGACTCGGATAGCTGAAGGGAGGGATAACTACTTTTCGTTTTCTTTTGAAATCCTAAACCCCCGCAGAGCTGGAGGATGTGTGTCTTATCGTCAGACTGGCTAATCTTCTTAACCGTTTGAGATCTAGCGGAGAAAACATATTTGAAGAGCCCCCAGTGGGGAGGACATCCTATGAAGCACTCGCAGAGGGTGATGAATGCGGAAAGATGAGCTATCGCATTTGGCGGAAAGTGATGGAGCTGCGCCCCGAAGTAATTCATGATACCTCGGAAGAAAGCATGGGGAGGCAGGGAGAAACCTCTGGCCACGTGGCTGAGCAGCAGAACGCGCTCCCCCTCCTTCAGCGCCGGCTCCATCTCGCCTTCCGGCAGCCTCCAAGACTTGTTGACGACCATGTCGTGCTCTACCAGCTCCAGCACGTCGTTCTCCCTCACCGTGGAGGGGAGGAAGTCCCCGTGGATCCAGCCCACCGGCAACGCCCGCTGCCGCCGCTGAGTGGAGGTCGCCCCCTTCTTCTTCTTCTTCGCCTTGAGCTTGTTGGTCTGCCCCTTCGTCATGGCGAGGGTGACGAATCCGCAAAGGAGGAGGGGAAGGAGGTGGCTAGAGGTGTGCAGGGAGTTGCGGGGAGGCGAGATCCATGGGAGGAAGACGAGCAGCGCAACAGGAAGGACCGTCGGGAAGGCTTTAATAGGCCTCCGACTAAGTCACCTACAGGTGGGCCCAAGATCTTATCCTCCCAACCGGCTGCTGCAAGATTAGTGGAGAAGATCGCGGCACGGTAATCGAGGAGGCGAAATCTACTCGATGGCGATGTCGTCATCCCTGTTGAGCGCGCGGCAACCGAAATTTGAGAATCCCGAAAAATCCGACGCTGTCAGTATGACCGGTCACGTCGAAATATTTCGCGGAAGCAATCGGTCCCTCACGGTTCGTTTCGCTTGCATATTCACTCGGATCACTAGCCGCAAAGATAAAATGGATCGAGGCAGACAATGCTAAGATCACCTCAATACCAGTCGGCACCAAACTTCGGACATCACTTCATCGTTCCAACCCCGATCCATTCGGGGACTAATGATGGGGTTATAGTCCCACGGTAGGGTCATAGGTCTGCCCTATAGGTCCTACCCAAGGACTACCCTTCGTAGAGGACAAGGCCCTTAGACAGGTCCGACTGAACTAAGGACGCCCCCATCATCCAGTCGACGACGATCCACTCGGAGCATATCTAACGTACCGACTGGAATCCACTTTGTACGTCGTAACCTCCGAGGAGGGCAACGGTCATACGTTTTCATACACCATAACTAGCATTTAAGGCTTAGGTTACCAGTAACACCAGCGTTTACTCGCCACTACTCCACCCCTGTCCACCGGACCATTATGAAGGGCAGCGCACTCTATATAAGCCGCCCTTCACCACTGGTAAAGGGGTTGGCACTTGCTGTAATCCCTTTATTCACTCGACACAAAGCTCCCAAGAGCACTGAGACGTAGGGATTTTACCTCCACCGTAGAGGGGCCTGAACTCATATATCCTCACCGTAGCTAAGGCTCTACCCATATACTTTCGTACCCCGTACTTCTACTGTCAGACTTATACCCACGACAGTCGGGGAGTATCATGAACCTACTACAAGAACTTCGCACAATTTATCATTCACTTGTTTTAATTTTTATTTGTTGTTATATTTTGCTTTCTTCTAAAAAATCAAAAATACAAAAAAAATCTTTGCTAGTCACTAATTTACTTCGTTGCTTGCTAGTTTACTTGTTTGCTTGTCGCTATGGCTAGTTCTTGTTTTGTTCCCTTTACTCCCGATAATGAGGTGCTCAATTTTAATAAAGGGGAGGATAAAGTTTAAAATATGTATGGAATATGATTTAAAATGCTCAAAATAAATCAATTCATAAGCAATCCCCTAACATCTTGCTTCATAATTTGTATGTTGGCATTACTACTTTCTATTGATTCGTACTTGATACTATCATCTCTGGTAATTTCTTAATGAGTCACACTTCAGATGCTTTTAAGGCCATGGAAAATTTAGTTGGGTCACCACCTATTACCATTAATGAAACTATTGTGACCATGGAACATGTTATGCGAAAGCTTGATGCTATCGAAAATAAAATTACTATTAGTGAACAAATTGAGGAGTTAGATAAAAACTTCAGAATCATATCACTCAATTTGGGTCATGGGTAGGAATGACTTTGAAAACTTTAAAGGAGAAGGATATAATTATTGATGAGTGGGTAGAACAAAGATTGAATAGGATTGATAAAATGGAGGAAGTCATTGATAAAGTAGGTTCCGCTTTCACACCCTCAAATACTAATGCTAGTACCTCTCGAAATAAATGTCCCAAGTTCATATATGTTCCCAAGAGCATTAGTACCCATCCTACCAAAAGAAATGGAGATCTCCAAATGATTAGTGTGCATCCCTACTTTATAAACTTGATAAAGGACCCTATTTTCCAGCCTCCTATTATTCCTAATAATCACGATTTTGTTATTGAGGATCTTTATGTCAAGGATATCAACACTTGATCGTATACATTATGCCTAGCTAGGGGCATAAAAGAATAGCACTAATTGGGTGGCAACCCAATAGTTATATTATTTTATTGCTTTTTATTTCTCTTTGTGTGTCATGACATGATTGTTGCCTCTTTAATTATTGTGTTTTATGTTTGAATTAGTGTTTGTTCCAAGTAAAGCCTTTGGGATTATTTGAATGATAAGTAGAATTGATACGATGCAAAAACAAAAAACTTCGACGTCCAGTGCAGTATTTCTTTGATTTTATTGGAATGTCTTTTTAATCTGACTTTTTTATGTTGTATTTTTATAAAAATTCCTTGGGGCTTACTAATGTTTTAGAATTTTTGGAGTTACACAATTAAGGTACTTAATTATATCATTACAGACTGCTCTGTTTTAGACAGATTCTGTTCTTGCTTGCATAGTTTGCTTTTTTTAATGATGTTATGGGTTATATCTAGGGGTATAAGTCATGGAGAAGTTAGAATACAATATCTTATGAAATAATAAAATATGAATCAATTTATAACAGTACCTAAAGTAATTTATATGTTTATTATACTAACAGATCTCATGAGTTTTCTGTTATGTTTTGTGTGATGAAGATTTCAAGTTCTGGGTGCTATCACAATGGACCAAGGAATAAGGAGCGGCAAGATCCTAAGCTTGGGGATGCCCAAGGCACCCCAAGGTAATATTCTAGGAATACTCAAGCGTCTAAGCTTGGGGATGCCCCATAAGGGATGCCCCGTAAGGCATCCCCTCTTTCGTCTCAATCCATTGGTATGTCACTTGGAGCTATATTTTTATGCATCACATGATATGAGTTTTGCTTGGAGCGTCATTTGATTTAATTTGCTTTTTTTTAGTTTCCCACAGTCATTTTTTGCTTCATGCACCCACTTGAGAGAGACACACTATCACCTTCATTTATTAGAATATTCTATGTGCTTCACTTATATCTATTGATCTTAGTAGTTGCTCTAGTACTTCATTTATATCTTTTATAGCACGGTGGTGTATAGATATTATAGAAATAGTTGCACTCTCGTTCTTAACTTATATTTGTTTGAGAATTAATAAAAATATATGGTAATTTACATGGGTTATAAGACTTTTCAAAAAATAATAGGTATTCAATGAGTACATAATCAAAACCACATGTAGCACAGAAAAGAGAAATCATGGTTAATGATATTAATGTGGTAATGTGAAAGAGAATGAGTGAATGATCATTGGTCAATAAAAGTATCTTGAATTATAGGTTGTTAACTTGTTGTTCATCCAAATATTTTTATGGCATGGTGATGGTGTGTGAGCATACTTATTCCTCATTGAAATCCTAGTATTGTTTAGGTTGGGGGCACGGGATAGTTAACTCCTACCAACCTCCTCCCTTGGGGCATGCGAGTAGTGCATTGCTTCAAGAGATCTAATAAATCTTGCAATAAGTATGTGAGTTCTTTATTACTAATGTGAATCCATGGATATACGCACTCTCACCTCCACATATTTGCTAGCCTCTTCGGTACTGTGCATTGCCAATTCTCACCTCGAGGATCGGTGCAACCTTCTCTGGTGCATCCAAACCCCTTGATATGATACGCTCTATTGCACATAAGCCCCATTATATATACCTCAAAACAACCACCATACCTACCTATCATGTCATTTTCATAGCCATTTTGAGATATATTACCATGCAACTTCCACCGTCACATCATATGACATGTACTTCCATTGTCATATTGCTTTTTGTGATCATATAAGATGACATAGTATTTGTGGCAAAGCCATTGTTCATCCTTTTTATACATGTTACAGTTGATCATTGCACATCTTGGTACACTTCCAGAGGCATTCATATAGAGTCATATAGTTTTTCATGTTGAGTTGTAAGTAAATAGAAGTGTGATGATCATGATTATTTGGGGCACTTTCTCAGTGTTGAATGAATGATGGAGACAATGATTCCCCCACAAGTCAGTATGAGACTCCCGACAAAAAATAAAAGAAAAAAGGGGAGTAAAAGAAAAGAAATAAGAGAGAAAAAAGAAAAGAAAAAGGAGAAAAGTAAGTAAAGAAAAATAAAAAATTGAGAGAAAAGAGAGAAGGGACGGTGCTACTACTTCCTTTTCCACACCTGTGCCTCAAAGTGGCACGATGTTCTTCATATAGAGAGTCCCTTGTTTTGTCACTTCCATATGCTAGTGGGAGTTTTTTGTTATATAACTTGGATTGTATATTCCTTTGACGGGCTTCCTCAAATGCCCGAGGTCTCCATCATCAAGCAAGTTAGATGCACACCCACTTAGCTTCAGTTGAGCTTTCATACACTTATAGCTCTGATGCATTCGTTGCATGGCAATCCCTACTCCTCATATTGATATATATTGATGGGCATCTCCATAGCCTGTTGATACGCCTAGTTGATGCAAGACTTTCTTCTCCACTTTCACCCCCTTGAAACGTACCACCATATTTTATTCCACCTTTATTATTATACCCATGGTTCGCGCTCATATATTACACGAGTAATAAAAAGTTGAAGCGCCTTAAAAAGTACGCTCCAATTGCCTTACATGACACTATGGTGCTTGACATTTGTATTTATGTGGTGAGGACGGAGCCATGCTATGCTAATATGATAAAATGAATAGGGGTGAACATTCTTCGAGGATCGTATACTTTGAAACTTGATGATTACGGTTCTTATGTTAATAAATATTCCTATACTGATGTTTATTAGTTCATCGTTTCTCAATGATCAAACCTGAAATAGATTACATGTTGGGTAGCATGTAACATAAAAAATTCTATTTTTATCATTTACCTACTCGAGGTCGTGCAGGAATTAAGCTTGGGGATGCTAATACGTCTCCACTGTATCTATATTTTTTTATTGTTCCATGCTATTATATTATCATTCTAGGATACTTTTTGGGTGTTTGTTCACCAATTAATATTATTTTTTATCACTAACCTATTAACCTATTTCCCACTACTAGTTGTTGTTTTCTCCATGTTTTTGGCTTTTCAAGTTATAGTACCAAATGAAGTCCTACTGCCCCAAAACTTTAATATGATTTTTTATGGACTAAACCAAGACCTAGAAGCTCTGGGAAGGACCCGGAGGCCACCAGAGGGAGCCACCACATATAGAGGGCGTGCCTAGGGGGTGACCATGCTCTGTTCTGTGGTGGACCCCCTTCGCGCCTCATGATGTCCCTCTTCGCTCTATAAATCATTTAAAATCCCCAAAACCCTAGAGAGCCACCCGGAACACTTTTTTCACCGCCACAGGTCTCTGTTTCACCGTGTGACCATATGGAGCCCATTTTCGGTGCCTTTCCGGAGGGGGGTCGATCACGGAGGGCCTCTACATCAACCTTGCCTCTCCCATGATGATGTGTGAGTAGTTCACCATAGGCCTACGGGTCCGTAGTTAGTACTTACATGGCAATATCTCTCTCTGTTGAACTTCAATACAATGATCGTCGCATCTTTGCTTTGATCTATTCGATGTAATTCTTTTGTCCGGTGTGTTTGTTGGGATCTAATGAATTGTGGGTTTATGTTCAGATTATTCTTAATAAATATTTGAGCTTCACTGAATTCTAAATATTGTCCTTATGTGCATGATCGGTATAGCTTCGTAAATCTCTCTGATCTATTGATTTTATTTTGCCGAGTAGAATGATCTTTCTTCAGTGAGAGGGGTGCGTTATAGTGGGTTTAATTTGACAGGTTTCTATATCCGAGTGACAGAAGGGGACAAGATATGTCTTTGTATTGTTGCCACTAAGGATAAAACGATGGGGTTAATTCATATTGATTGAGTTATCTTTGTCTACATCATGTCATTATTCTCCAAGCATTACTCTGTTTTACTTAATACTCTAGATGCATGTTGGATAGCGTTCGATGGGTGGAGTAATAGTAATAGGTGCGGGCAGGAGTCGGACCATTTGCTTATGGACGTGATGCCTATATACACATGATCATTGTTGTGAATATCACATAACTATGCGCTTTTCTATCAATTGCACAACATTAATTTTTTTACCCACCGTATGCTTACTACTTGAGATATGTGACCAGGGAAAAATATGGCCCGAGGGTCTATTCACTTATAAGTTTACAAACGCTACTATTACCTTGCTGACATTTACTTGTTTTCTATTTATTTTGCTTTTACAACTATCAACTATCATCTACACACTTTACTTTCTTCCGAATAACGAGTCCAAGGGGATTGACAACCCTCTTGACCTTCTTGGGTGCAAGTGTTTGCTTTTTTGTGTGCAGTCGTTGAACAAGGTGGTTGACCGTTACTCCTATAGGTTCGATAAACCTTTCTTATCTACTCGGGCAAATACTTACCTATATTGTGTTGCATCACCCGTTACTTGATGTCTACTACGCAACCTTCTCCCAAGTGTCCCAAGTGCAGAGGTTTGTAGGACAGTAGCAATTTTCCCTCAAGTGGGTGACCTAAGGTTTATCAATCTGTGGGAGGTGTAGGATGAAGATGGTCTCTCTCAAGCAACCCTGCAACCAAATAACAAAGAGTCTCTTGTGTCCCCAACACACCCAATACAATGGTAAATTGTATAGGTGCACTAGTTCGGCGAAGAGATGGTGAAAAAAGTACAATATGGATGGTAGATATAGGTTTTTGTAATCTGAAATTACCAAAACAGCAAGGTAACTAGTAACAAAAGTGAGCACGAACGGTATTGCAATGCGTGGAAACAAGGCCTAGGGTTCATACTTTCACTAGTGAAGTTCTCTCAACAATGATAACATAATTGGATCATATAACTAGCCCTCAACATGCAACAAAGAGTGACTCCAAAGTCACTAATAGCTGAGAACAAACGAAGAGATTATTGTCGGGTACGAAGCCACCACAAAGTTATTCTTTCTGATCGATCTATTCAAGAGTCCGTAGTAAAATAACACGAAGCTATTCTTTCTGTTTGATCCATCATAGAGTTCGTACTAGAATAACACCTTAAGATACATATCAACCAAGACCCTAATGTCACCTAGATACTCCATTGTCACCTCAAGTATCCGTGGGCATGATTATACGATATGCATCACACAATCTCAGTCATCTATTCAACCAACATAGAGAACTTCAAATAGTGCCCCAAAGTTTCACCAGAGAGTCAAAACGTGTGCCAACCCCTGTGCATAGGTTCCCAATGTCACGAACCGGCAAGTTGATCACCAAAACATACATCAAGTACTCACATGAATCCACGTGTGCCAACCCATATGCATAGGTTCCCAATTGTCGCAAACCCGCAAGTTGATCACAATAGATAGACACGTGCAAGGCATACATCAAGTCTTCTCAAAGACTCAATCCGATAAGATAACTTCAAAAGGGGAAACTCAATTCATTACAACAAGGAGAGGAGGAAGAACATCATAAGATCCAACTATAGTAGCAAAGCCCATGGTACATCGAGATAAAGACATCTCAAGAACACGAGAGAGAGAGAGATCAAATACATAGCTACTAGTACATACCCTCAGCCCCGAGGGAGAACTACTCCCTCCTCGTCATGGAGATCGCCAGGATGATGAAGATGGCCATCGGAGTTGTATTCCCCCTCCGGCAGGGTGCCGGAACGGGCTCCAGATTGGTTTTTGGTGGCTACAGAGGATTGCAGCGGCGGAACTCCCGATCTAGGTTTCTTTTTGGAGGTTTCTGAATTTATAGGAATTTATGGCGGTGGAATTACGTCGGTTGGGCCCACGAGGAGGTCACAAGCCTGGCCTGCGCTAACTAGGGGGGTGGTGGCGGCGTCAGGGCTTGTGACTCCCTCGTGGCTCTTCTGGCCTTCTTCCAAAGCTTCGGGGGTCTCTTTTGGTCCAAAAAAATCATCGTAAAGTTTCATTCCATTTGGACTCTGTGTGAAAATGGGCCAAAAACACGGAATAAATAGAAATTGGCACTTGGCACTGAGTTAATAGGTTAGTCCCAAAAAAGATATAAAATAGCATATTCATGCATATAAAACATCCAAAGTTGACAAGATAATAGCATGGAACCATAAAAAATTATAGATACGTTGGAGACATATCAAGCATCCCCAAGCTTAACTCCTGCTCGTCCTCGAGTAGGGAAGTGATAAAGAATGAATTTTTTATGTTGCATGCTACCTAGCATAGTTGTCCTTTGTAACTTCTCTCACGTGACATGAATGTTCACATCTGTTAGATTCAAGATAATAGTTTGCTATTGATGTGGAGACACTAATACTTCCAGCAAACCAGCAAGGTAATCATGAACTTTCAAAATAACAAGGCCAAAAGAAAGTTATCCCTACAAAATCATATAGTCTGGCTATGCTCTATCATCCTTGCACAACGAATTTAAATCATGCACAACCTCGGTATTGGCCAAGTAATTGTTTTCACACTTTTACTTTCTGAAACTTTTTCAACTCTCACGCAATACATGAGCGTGAGCCATAGTTTTAGCACTATAAGTGGTGTGGAGTGTGGTGGAGGTTGCAAGACAAAAAAGGAGAAGATGATCACATTAACTAGGCATATCAACAAGCTGTGGAGATGCTCATCAATAGATATCAATGTGAATTAGTAGGGATTGCCATACAAATGATGCACTAGAGCTAAAAGTATGTGAAAGCTCTTAAAGAAAACTAGTGGGTGTGCATCCAACTTGCTTGCTCACGAAGACCTAAGGCAATTTTGAGGAAGCCTATCGTAGGAATATACAAGCCAAGTTATATAATGAAAATTTCCCACTAGCTATATGGTGGTGACAAAACAAGAGACTCTCAATCATGAAGATCATGGTGCTTAATATGAAGCACAAGTGTGGAAAGGAGATAGTAGCATTGTCCCTTCTCTCTTTTTCTCTCATTTTTTTGGGTGTGCTCTTTGGCCTCTTTTTTTTCTTTTCTTTTTTAGTGGGCATCTTTGGCCTCTTTTTGTAAATGGGCTTCGCTGGCCTCTTTTATTTCCTCACATGGGACAATGCTCCATCAATGATGATCATCACACTTACAACTCAAAACTTAGAGCAATGATGACTCTATATGAAATGCCTTCGGTAGTGTACCGTGACAATGATCTAGCATGGCATAGACATCAATGGAAACATCATGCTAGCTATCTTATGATCATGCAATGGCAATGTAGAAGTGGTGGCACATGTCATGGTGGTAGTTGCATGGCAATATATCTCGGAATGGCTTTGAAAAAGCCATAGTAGGTAGGTATGGTGGCTGTTTTGAGGGAGGCTAATGGTGGGTTTATGCACCGGCGAAAGTTGCACGGCACTAAAGAAGATAGTGATGGTGGAAGGTGAAAGTGCATCTAAACCATGAACTCAACATTAGTCATGAAGAACTCATATACTTGTGGCAAAAGTTTTATTAGTAATCAAAACAAAGCATTCAACGCATACTCCTAGGGGAAGGGTTGGTAGGTATAAACCATCCGCGATCCCGACCGCCTTAGAAAGGATGACAATCAAAAGACTAATCATGCTCAGACTTCATCACATAGTGGTTCACCATACGTGCATGCTACGGGAATCACTAACTTCAACACAAGTATTTCTATATCCACAACACCTTACTAGCATAACTTCAATATTACCACAACCATATCTCAAAACTAATTGAGAGGAATCAAACTTCTCTAACTATTCAATGAACATGAAGGTGGAAGTTTTCGTATCCCTTTGGATAACTACCCCTTTTGAGACTACTTTCAAAGCATAGATCAACTAACAAGCCACGCACTGCTGTGCTCTAAAAGATATAAGTGAAGCACATAGAGCAAAAGTATCTAGCTCAAAAGATATAAGTGAAGCACATGTGAGCTGAATTGTCTACCAAAGGATATAAGTGAAGCTCGACAAAATCACGGTGAGTGCATGTCTCTCTCTCTAGGTGTGCAGCAAGGATGATTGTGACACAAGAAAAATAAAAGACTCCTACGATACAAGACGCTCCAAGTAAAACACATAACATGTGGTGAATAAAAATATAGCCCCAAGTAACGTTACCGATGGATCGAAGACGAAAGACGGGATGTCTTCCCGGGGCATCCCCAAGCTTAGGATTTTACGGCATACTTGAATCAACTTGGGGTGCCTTGGGCATCCCCAAGCTTGAGCTCTTGCCACTCTCTATCTCTTTGTCCATAAGAACTTCACCCAAAACTTAAAAACTTCACAAAACGAAACTTAAACAGAAACTCGTGATATCATTAGCACAAGAAAACAACCTACCACCTCTTGAGGTACTGTAGAAAACTTGAATTCTATTTATATTGGTGTTAGGTTACTGTATTCTCACTTTTCCATGGCTAGTAACCCCGGATACTATCCATAGTTTCATCAAAACAAGCAACCAACACAACAAAAACAGAATCTGTTAACAGCAGACCAGTCTGTAGCAATCTGTATACTTCGTATACTTCTGGTATTTCCAAAAATCTGAAAAATTACGATAGTCTGAAGAAATTGCATAGAAATAAGCAGAAAAATAAATCAACTCAAAATCTCTTACAGAATAAAAAAGAAAATTCTTTTCGTGAGCAGAAAGTTTCTGTCTTTTTCCAACATGATCAAACAATCACCACCAAGACTAATCATAACGGTTTTGCTTGGCACAAACACAAAAAACACAATCATAACAGAATTATGATGGTGTGGAGAGAAAAAACAGGAAGCAAAAAAGCAAAGCAAAATTTATTCATTGGGTTGCCTCCCAACAAGCGCTATCGTTTAACGCCCTTAGCTAGGCATTGATTTCAATGATGCTCTTATAAAAGGTAAGGATTGAAACACAACGAGAGCATCATGGAGCAAATGGCTAGCACATTTGAGTCTAACCCACTTCCTATGCATAGGGATTTTGTGACCAAACAATTTATTGGAGCAAGAATCAACTACCATAGGAAGGCAAAACAAGCATAGCTTCAAAAATTTCAACATATGGAGAGGAAGCTTGATACTATTGCAATAAGTAGAAGCATATGATCCTCTGTCATAGTAATTTTAAGTAGCGTCATGAATGAATTCAACAATATAACCAGCACCTAAAGCTTTCTTTTCATTGTCTACAAGCATAGAAATTTTACTACTCTCCACATAAGGAAATCTATTCTCAAGAATAGTAGTGGGAGTATCGTAAAAGACTTGAGCACTACAAACTGTGTGCACAATGAAAAAGCAAGGTTTAGCAAAGGGGTTTTCGAAAGTATGACAAGCTTTATCATCCCTCTTCTTCAAAGCATAAGTATCCTCACAATAATCATCATAGATAGGGGGCATGCTTTCATCAAAATAATTTTGATCATTCAAAGTGGAAGAACTAAAAAGATCATCTTCATCAAATATAGCATCCCCAAGCTTGTGGCTTTGCATATCATTAGCATCATGGTATTCATAGAATTCATGCTAACAACATTCTAATCATGCTCATCATTCACATATTCTATGCCAAGCATTCTATGTAATTCCTCTTTCAGCACTTGAGCACAATTTTCCTTCCCATCATGCTCATGAAAGACATTGAAAAGGTGGAGCATATGAGGCATCCTCAATTCCATTTTTTTGTAGTTTTCAGCGAAAGAACAAGAAACAAAAAAGATTTGATTGCAAGATCTAAAGATATATCTTCAAGCGCTAACCTCCCCGGCAACGGCGCCAGAAAAGAGCTTGATCTCTACTACGCAACCTTCTCCTTGTAGACGTTGTTGGGCCTCCAAGTGCAGAGGTTTGTAGGATAGTAGCAATTTTCCCTCAAGTGGGTGACCTAAGGTTTATCAATCCGTGGGAGGCGTAGGATGAAGATGGTCTCTCTCAAGCAACCCTGCAACCAAATAACAAAGAGTCTCTTGTGTCCCCAACACACCCAATACAATGGTAAATTGTATAGGTGCACTAGTTC
This sequence comes from Hordeum vulgare subsp. vulgare, assembly GCF_904849725.1. NCBI lineage: Eukaryota > Viridiplantae > Streptophyta > Magnoliopsida > Poales > Poaceae > Hordeum > Hordeum vulgare. Next base: position 144,438,458 of record NC_058518.1, on the reverse strand, counting down.
GGCGAAGAGATGGTGAAACAAGTGCAATATGGATGGTAGATATAGGTTTTTGTAATCTGAAATTAAAAAAACAGCAAGGTACCTAGTAACAAAAGTGAGCACGAACGGTACTGCAATGCGTGGAAACAAGGCCTAGGGTTCATACTTTCACTAGTGAAGTTCTCTCAACAATGATAACATAATTGGATCATATAACTAGCCCTCAACATGCAACAAAGATTCACTCCAAAGTCACTAATAGCTGAGAACAAACGAAGAGATTATTGTCGGGTACGAAACCACCACAAAGTTATTCTTTCTGATCGATCTATTCAAGAGTTCGTAGTAAAATAACACGAAGCTATTCTTTCCGTTCGATCCATCATAGAGTTTGTACTAGAATAACACCTTAAGATACATATCAACCAAGACCCTAATGTCACCTAGATACTCCATTGTCACCTCCAGTATCCGTGGGCATGATTATACGATATGCATCACACAATCTCAGTCATCTATTCAACCAACACATAGAACTTCAAAGAGTGCCCCAAAGTTTCTACCAGAGAGTCAAAACGTGTGCCAACCCCTGCGCATAGGTTCCCAATGTCACGAACCCGTAAGTTGTTCACCAAAACATACATCAAGTACTCACATGAATCCACGTGTGCCAACCCATATGCATAGGTTCCCAATTGTCACAAACTCGCAAGTTGATCACAACAGATAGACACGTGCAAGACATACATCAAGTGTTCTCAAAGACTTAATTCAATAAGATAACTTCAAAAGGGGAAACTCAATTCATTACAAGAAGGAGAGGAGGAAGAACATCATAAGATCGAACTATAGTAGCAAAGCCCATGGTACATCGAGATCAAGACATCTCAAGAACACGAGAGAGAGAGATCAGACACATAGCTACTAGTACATACCCTCAGCCCCGAGGGAGAACTACTCCCTCCTCGTCATGGAGATCGCCGGGATGATGAAGATAGCCACCGGAGATGGATTCCCCCTCCGTAGGGTGCCGGAACGGGCTCCAGATTGGTTTTTGGTGGCTACAGAGGCTTGCGGCGGCGGAACTCCCGATCTAGGTTTCTTTTTGGAGGTTTGTGAATTAATAGGAATTTATGGTGGTGGAATTACGTCGGTTGGGCCCACGAGGAGGTCACAAGCCTGTCCTGCGCCACCTAGGGGGGTGGTGACGGCGTCAGGGCTTGTGCCTCCCTCGTGGCTCTTCTGGCCTTCTTCCAAAGCTTCGGGGGTCTCTTTTGGTCCAAAAAGAATCATCGTAAAGTTTCATTCCATTTGGACTCCGTTTGAAAATGGGCCAAAAACACGGAAAAAACAAAAACTCGCACTTAGCACTGTGTTAATAGGTTAGTCCCAAAAAAGATATAAAATTGCATATTCATGCATATAAAACATCCAAAGTTGACAAGATAATAGCATGGAACCATCAAAAATTATAGATACGTTGGAGACGTATCATTCCTCTTCACAAAAAACTCAAAGCAGATCACAAGTAGTAGAGATTTGCATGGCTTGCTTTAATAAGCTTCAGAACCTTCCCCATGCTCCCTTCATTCATACGGTCATTGACTCTATCTACCCATGTCTAATCGCCAAGACGTCCATTCACACCTTGTGGACTCCGCGTGATGATTCTTCCACGGGAAGGCTCCTGTTCCTCCATGTGTCAAGACCTCTTGTCGCCACACTCAACCATTTATGAATCCCTTTGACTGTCTAGCTTGCTTTATTGCGAAGTCCCATAAATAAATATATGATGCCTGCTTCTAGACCGCCACACACATTGCTACCGAGGAGGTTCGTCGTATCTCTGAGGCGAACACACTTAGGTCTCGCCTCCGTGCGCGCCCTCGGGGTCTTATGGAGCCCGATGAACCTCTTCATGAGTGGATTCCTCTTGCGGATGTTGACTTTCCTTTAGCGACACATTTTCCTAAGTTCCTTCTAGACATTGCTGATCCGAACGATGGTGATGGTGATGAGGATGCTAAGTGATCCACTTTGGTGCTTCGGTCGTTTCCCTTTCCGGTACTTGCTTCCAAGGGGGAGATGTAATCTTAGGTTTGTGGGGTTATGTTATGGTGTTCCTATTGCTCTTTTCTTGGTATTTCTTAATATGTGATGTTGGCCAAGAACTAGTTATATGTCTTCTTGATGTATTGAACCGATGTGTGTGCTTTTTGTAATGATCCTATGGTCTTGTCTTATGCTACTTTGTAAGGGTTTAAGTATGAAACTTCTGTCACTCCATTCGATACTTATCATTGCTTTCGTTACTTCATTGGTTTTATGACTAATACAACTTATGCCATTACAATATATTTTGCGATTAAGGGAATCCACTCTATGTGTGCATTATTCCCTTATGACTCCATCCTTTGTGCACACATTGAGGGGGAGCTCTCCCTCAACTCATACCGAACCACTCTCCTAAAATATACATCATATATCTCTTTTTTAGAGTTATATGTATTTTCTCGTCAACTATAAAAAAGAGGAGATTTAAAGTGCAATCTTGCCCTTAAGTATATTTTGATGTTGATTGCAAACTACATATAGGGGACTAATTATGTTTGTTGAGTATATACACATGTTATTAGTTCCCTTGGCATCATTATGTGGGATCATGGACACATCATATGAGATATGACTCAAGAAGGTGACCAACAAAGAAAATAAACGTTTGGTTCTTTTATACATTTCTTGAATAATAGGGATCCCGCACTATTAAGAGGGGATCCAAGTGGTATGCTCAAGTTTTTCTCAAGTATCATCATTTAGTCACCATCTCTTGGCACATATGTTGTTTCACGAAACGATTCATAAAGATCAAATATTCCTAGGAAAGTCACTTAGCCAAAACCTACATCACATACGCTCTAAATACTGGTACCTAGCCAGATCATTCGGACCTGATCATGAATTGTTCGGGCTAAGCTCGGATCATCCAGACCTAGTCCCGGATCATCCGGCTAGGTGCTCTCCTGGTACCAGAAGCCCTCGGGCTGAAGCCGGATCAGCCAGACCTGGTCCCGGATCATCCAGACAGATCCCCGGCCGTTTGAATCTAGTCCCAGATCTTCTGGGTAAATTTCTCTCTTAGCAACAACAGCCCTTTGGCTGAAGCTGGATCATCCGCACGGATTTCAGGAGCATTCGGGCTTTGCGTGGATCATTCGGCCACCTCGTAGCACTTTTCTCACAACTATCATCCTGTGTTCCTCCTAGAGTACCGGACCCCTTTGTGTTGTGTTTGTTTTTCAATGTACCCACATGGTCCGGGTTCCTATCCAAATCATCTGGATAGTCATTCGGATGATCCGGGCGGGTCAACTTCTGTTCCAAACGGCCCTAATCTGCTGGAGGTATATAAAGCTCCTTACCTCTTCGGGATAAGTTTGACCACTAGACTCGAAAACACCCGAAGAACACAAGTTCTCCCTCTCTCTGACTCCCCCCTGAAATCCTAGATCCCGAGTCGATCTTTGTGAGTTTGAGAGAGTTGTTCCAATCAAAAGAAAATCTACTCCTTCTCCTTGTAGTGATCAAAGCAAATCGTGATATGAGCAAGTCTTGAGCTTTTACTCTTGGATCTTGTTACTCTTGGAGGTTGAAGACTCCTAGGCGGTAGGAGTGGTCTCGTGAGGAATTTTTCAATGCTATTACCCCCGAAAAGTTTGTTAGGGTTTGGATACCACCCCAAGGTCTACCACTAGTGGTAGAGAATGGCCTTCATGGTGATATATCAAAGAGAGAATAGGGTGAGTGATACGTCTCCAGTGTATCGGTAATTTATGAAGTATTCATGCCATGTTTGCCTATGTTTACAATACTTTTATATGTTTTTTGCACTTTATATGATTTATTTAGAACTAACCCGGACTGGCGCTGTTTTCAACAAAACTACTGTGGTGTTGTTTTTTGTCTAAAAATACAAATACTCGGAATTGGACAAAAAAATTGACGACTTTTTTTGGAGGAAAAGAGAAGTACTCGAGAAAAGAACTACCAGAGGGGGGGCTGGTTCCCACTAGACACCAGGCCGCGCCAGCCCCCCTATGGTGGGGTGATCTCTAGTGGGAACCTCATGGCCCATCTTGGCGCGATTACAACACCCAAAAATCCTATAAATATAGAAGCCTCTATAAATTACCCTAGATCAGAAGTTCCACCGCCGTAGCACTCTGTATCAACAAAAAACAACCTGGAGAGAAAACAGTAGCGAAAATAGGAGAGAAACTAAGAGAGGGATCCAATCTCGGAGGGGCTCTCGCCCCTTCGGGAGCCATGGAGGCTAAGGACTAGAGGAGAGAACCTCTCCCCATCTTGTGAGAGGCCATGGAGGAGGAGGCCTAAGGGGGCAAACTCTCTCCTCTCTCTTCTAGTGGTTCCGGAGTGCCGCTAGGGGAATCACCGCCACGGTGATCGTCTTCATCAACATCACCGTCTTCATCGCCTTCCTCATGTGTTTTCAGCGGTCCACTCTCCCACACCCCGTTGTAATCCCCTACTTGAACATGGTGTTTCATGCCACATAGTATTAATCAATGATTGATTGATATCCTATGATGTTTGAGTAGATCGATGTTGTCCTTTGGATTAATTGAAGATCTTGATCGGTTTGAGTGTATGTTTTATTTTGGTGTTGTCCTAAGGTGCTTTCTGTGATGCGCACACATGAAAGATACACACTAGAGGGTGTTGCAATATGTTCAGGCCTCATTCGACAGTGGTGTTTTTCCACCCCCAAGGGGCTTGGGGATTGGTGGGGATTTGGTGATACCCTCCCCTCCACCAAATCCCCTCAATTCCCCCAAAAATCCCCACCCCCATAATTTTCTATGTTTGGTACAACAGCAAAACAATACAAATTACAACAGCTATGCAACATTCTGATAAGATGATGAAAAATAAAAAAATCCAATCTTTTAGCATCCGGTAGGCTGGGATAGCAGCAACAACATACAAGATACGTACCAACAGCAGCACAACAGATAAGATGGTGCAAAAATAAAAATTGAATCTTTTCAACTTAAACAATATCATAGCAAGAAAAACTTGCTATAACCCATACACAATCCATCACAACTAGCATCTTGCTATCAAATGGACAATAGTGCAGAATATGAATATTACAAAGTAGTGCAAATATATCAGAAATGGCACCCACTTCATGAACAAAGTAGCAGGTCCTAAAATAATTCCATCACAACTAGCTTCTGGGGGCCGCAGCTCTTTCCTTTGCTACTATCTGGTTCTTGGAGGTTGCAGCAAAGACTCAAAATAACTCTGCAAGAAAGCAGTGATCTTGAGCCAACATGAAAAAAGGCAAAAAAAAAACTACTACAAGTGTTATGGATCACAGGAACTTCAGTGTATATGCGAAGACCGGAACATATGCATAACGTAGATATGGACAGTACAATTAGCAACCACAAATATTTAGATGGTCATAAAAACAACCAGGAGACTATAGTGATATATGCAGTACTTGCGAGTCATCTCTTTGTGCCTAGAATAGAAAAGAATGGATCGTGTAAGAACAACATACATACTAACAAGAATATGATCTCCAAGGCTCGGGAAGTAATGAGTATTTCTAAGATGGAGATTAAAAAATAGGTTGATCTTGTTTATTACATAATGGTCGAGTAACAAACAGCAGCCTAACAATCTGACCTTCAGTTATCTAAATCCAACCATTCTCTACACTCCACGTAAAAAACATTACCTACACAATATGCAGGATACCAATTAAGGCAACCGTATTTAGGAGAAAAAAAAGCAATCATATAATACAATATGAGTTGGTTTGACAAACAGCTTGAGATACTGTACGTTTAGTTTTAATTCATGTAATGGAACCGGGAAGGGCCTCCCTCATCTTATTTTAAAAAACTGAATATGGATAAAAAGTCCATGACGTGTATTATTTTTTAAGAGGAAAAACTACTTGTATCCATAAAGTAGGTGTCATTTTGGTTTTGCTTCGATCACAGCAGCTTGTAAAAGGCAAACACTTGTATGTCAAATTCAGTCATGATTACATATTTCTTCTCACTGATATGACATGGAGGTGATTCTTGATTATTTTTTCAGTTTCTTTTGCACTTAATACTTTTGAGATGCCATTAGAAAAGCCGTGGTGGAGAATTTTAATCAATCTATTCAGATGCCATTTTTCCTTTCTATTTTCATACCAAGATCATTGTTGTCGAAACGGAAAATTTGAACATACCGAGGACTAGTTATGTGCATTGACTAATGGAAAGGAAAGAGCCCAGCTCATTGTACAGGCAATGTACGTAGGCACTATCCACCCCAAACATGTAGGCAAAAACAACCAGTTCATTGTACAGGTAAGTACGAGCATCAAGTTAAGGCACGATTCATGAGACCTTAGTTATGAGAAAACAACACCTAATACTAACTGAACCCATATTAAAAAACAGAATTTGCAAATATGAGCTGTTCTTGATCTTGATATAAATTCAACAAAGGAGGGCATCACCTCTCTAATCAAAGATGTAAGCGCATCTTAACTAGAAGCTGCAGACTAAAGCTAGCCACAAGCATATTGGCAAGAACTAAGAATATACAAGGCTCACAAAGAATCATAGGAGTATACCAACGGTAAAACCCTAGAGAAAGGGGAGGGGAGGGGTGAGGTGGAACCGGTCCATACCGGCGAAAATGCCAGGTTTCGGGAAGGATCTGGATGGCGGCGGAGAGGGGTGGATGGGAGCGACGGCGGACGGCGGCGGCAACAGAGTGGGTGGCCACGGCGGCAATGGAGTGGACGGCGACGGCGGCAAGAGCTAAGAGGCCTCGGGATCTGATGCAGCACTTGACTGGCTCGGCTTGGACGGAGTCGGGGAAGAAGGCGAACCGGCGGGGAACTACGGGAGGGAGGAGGGCCAAGGAGGCGGCGCCGTCACAGCCGGGGGAGAAATTTCGCGAGGTTTAGCTCGCGTCTCCTCTCACACGAGTACTGGAGGGTTTGGGGTGTAATTTTCTGAATGGACCGGTCTAATACCGGGGTACCGAATGGGCCATTGGGGAACTTTCGGGATTTCTAAACCGGTCGGTAAAATACTCGTTGAAGCGTATAAATACACTAGTGCCGAACGAGGCCTTAGTGCATAGCTGTTAACTATTGTTGTTAGTAGAAAGAACAACGTGGGCATCAGGCGTCTCTATGCAATGCTCATTCATGGCCGTTGGATGATAAATAAGCGCTGGATGGGTGGCCGTATGTTACGGCGTGGCTGCTCGTAGGCATGTCACCTAATCCCTGTCCACTTCAGATGGGTCGGCTGAGGTGCGCGGGAAGGCACAATCTTATTTTATTTTTGTTTTCTGTTTTCCTTTTATATTTTTTGTTTCACCTTTTGATTTATTTACTTTTGTTTACACTTTTGAGAATTGTAAACATGTATATATACATTATTAGAATATACTTCACATAATGTTTTTCAAAATGTTAATCATGTATTTAAAAAAATATATAATGTATATAGAAATAATGTTGATCATGTATACGAAGAATATACACAGAAAATATGCAATGCGTGAAAAGAGTTGATCATGTATTTTTTTAAATGTTAATCAAGTGTTTGAGAAAAGGCCGACGAGACATTTTAAAATGTTAAATGTGTATCGAAAAATGTTGATCATGTATTTATAAAATGTTAAATACGCATTTTTAAATGTTAAATGTGTATAGAAAAAATTAACAATCTATTCACAAAATTGTCAACCTTTATTTTTTAAAACATAAGTGTGCATAGGAAATGTTTTGATGATGTGTTAAAAAATGTGAAACTTGTATTTGAAAAATGTTAAATGTGTATACTAAAAATGTTGACCATGTATTTAAAACATGTGAAACTTTTATTTAAATATTTTTAATGTATATAGAAAAAATACTGACCATGTATCTAAAAAATGTTCAACTTGTATTTGGAATATGTTAAAAAGTATTTGAAAAAGAAAATGTTAATTATGTATAGGAAAAATGTTTAGCGTGTATCTAAAAAATGTTAATTTGGTATTTAAATAATGTTAAAGGTGTGTTAGAAAAATGTATTAGATATATACAAAAAATCTATATAGAAAAATAATGAATCCAAATAATAAATAGAAAAGTTATTGAGAAATGAGAAGAAAACGAACAAAACCGAGGAAAAAGGAAAGAAAATAAAATAGATAGTGAAAACTGAGTAGGAATAAAGAAAATTGAAAAAAATGGCGAAAAAATAGGAAATAGAGAAAACAGTAAAACCAGAAGAAAAAAATAAACCCAGTGAAAAAGCAAAATCGTAAAAGAAAAACCGGAAAAACCTGGTGGAAAAACCATTCGCATTAAGTAAGTATTGGATCTGGGTGTAGTGGCTACCATCGCCGGTGATTGCTAGTAGACAAGAGTTCGATCTGTGTCGCTACCTGAATTTTCTACGCTCATTAACCATACTAGCAAAGGGGCTCGTGCATTGCAACGGAAAAAATACTTATTATTCAATTGTTTGTTTAGCCGTTCCAAACTTGTAATCCTAGCTCCACCAGCGGTCAGAAAAGAAAAAATGAGAAGAAGATGACCAATTGTCGAGTTGAATGTTGTGTGTATTTGTATTAGTTATAACTGATTCATTGGTGTACGATTTTATCTTTGAAAGATGGTTGGAAGAGAAATCTTATCTACATGTAGGTTAATTCTGCACATTACAGGTTCCGGTTTTACTTGTTTGCAACCTGCAACATCTGAATTTCTTTACTTTGCACATGGAATATGTAGATGGATGTAATTTGATAGCATAACAACATAGATATATAGCAAAATTTGATAGGCCCATGCAATTTGACAGCATATTAGCAATATATATCAGAAGACTTGGTTAACGAATGGTTTGTGCGACTCAAGTACACGGGCCAAATCGATCCCAACGTTGATCCCCGCCCCCACCATGATCCCCTCCAGCTTGGGTGGCCAGTTCATTAGAACACCATGCCCCTCGCACTCTGCCATTCCCTTGCCTGTGTTTGTCGCTATGCCAGAGCCCGGAGCCGCCGCTTGGGATGCCGAGCAAAGGTACATCCGCCAAAAGTCTGTCCCGCCTACAATCGCCCATGTCGTCCCTCCCATCCTCTCATCCACGGCGACTGCGCTACCACGCCTCCCAGTGCAGACGTTCATCCCTCTAGCACCTTCATGTGAAAAGCCCCGGCCGGTGTCATCTCTCCCCATCGCTCCTCCTCCCAAGTGACAATCGGTCGGTTGTCGTCCCAGTCCATGCGTATTTGTAGCAGCACCCGGCAAGCTCGTGCCGAGGACGCCGCACCTCCCTCCTTTCTTCCTTCTTCTCTCCCTCACCTTCTTCTTTCCGCCCACGAGATGCAGATGCCATGGATCCGCGTGGGAAACCAGGCTCCAGCCTTCCTCTTCGTCACCGGCGACCCCCGCCTCACCGCCCGCCTCCAAATCGACGGCCCAATCCTCTACAGTGCATCGATCCAGCCCATGCCGAGCAGTTGTCGCCGTCATTCCGCATCGAGCAGTCGTTCTTGGAAATATGAGCAATTTACCATAGGATTTAATTAAAAAAAACTAGGATAAACATAACCACCATGATAAAGATGGAAGAAGGCATGCAATATAGAGATGAGATGACAAAAGACATGTGCACGTATGATCTAGAAAAGAACATATGTGTAACCGTTCTATATAGACAAGGTATCATAGGAAGTGATGAGAAGAAACTGAACATATCTAGAAGAGATACTATAGCAAAAAAATTGTGGTAGGAACTGAAAGAAGAAGAACATGACTACGTACTGAGTTGCAGCAGCAGTAGGATTGGTGTTGGCGTTGTCGTTGGCCATGTTACCAAAGAGGTGGTCGACGTCGGGGAAGTAGTCATTGTCCGGGAAGAATTCATCGGTGTTTGTGATGGAAGCCAGTAGTCGCGCTCAGCGCTCCCCAAAAAACCTTATCGCCCTTCTCTCGTACAGGACTCGAAGAGACGGAGTTTCGGAGGCCTACTGTCCCGACGAATGGTGCACGCCGCAAGACGGGATGGGGAAGAACGTAGCAGAAGCACAGGGAAAGGAACCAGTGGCAAAGGGAACTTCTGATGTGTAGTCTCTGGAGAGGAGCAACCTCTCTTTTATAGGCGCGGGAGAAGGAGGCGAGAGGCCAGCGTCGGGAGCCAAAGAGAGAGACGGGATATGAAACGAACAGACAGCAGCGACGAAACTACAGCGTTCGCTTTCAATATCCACTAGCAAAAACGTTCAGCTTCTCCGAGTGGACTTTCGTATACCAGTCGTACGTGGCAAAAATTTAGTTCGGCTCGGCTCATTTCCGCGGCGCGACGTGTCGTGACGAGGCGAGGCGGGCGGAGGAGGAGGAGCGCGCGTGTATGTCTCTCTTGTTCTCAAGCTCATACATGTGTGGAAACATCCTCCCTTATAAGGAGGTTCGACTCCCACTAAACTAGCAATGTGGGACTAAACATTTCCACCTCTTGCCTTACACAAATGGGCTACATGGACCTCTAGGATTTATTAGGAATTGTCTGAAATCATATATATTGGGCTGTCCCATATTTGGACAAAATTCCAGCAATCCCCCACTAGATCCCAAAGGCACACAAAATTTGCCTTTGGTTCGAAAACACTGTTTTATATACCGGTACTGCAGTGGAGACTTTTAAGTTGATCTTCCACCTAGAACTCTATGCTACACTAGTAAGCAACTTGAGCAGTGGACTAGGTCTTGAACTGCAAGTTTTCTGCGAAACTAGCTTCACAGAGAGGTTTGATCGATACTAGGCTACCGTGGGACTTCCTCGCGGGTGGAGCTTATGCGTCATACTCCGAGACCTTTCAGGAGTTTACTAGAGAGCACCCTACTCTCATAGACTGCGAAGTTAACAATCAGACTCATATAGGTATGTTCTTCAAAAGATGTTATGCAGGATAACATTTGTGCTTCAATAAGCTACTTAGAACATATTAAGATGTATATCAACTTGCCATGCAGTTTAGGAAAGTATTGCATCTTCATGGAGTGGTATTATTAATGATAAGGATACTTTCCTCTCAGTTGACCAACAGCTCGTCTTCCACATCTAATTCACGGGATCTCCGATCACAAAGAATAGGTTACTACTGTGAACAACTCAAATTGTGGGTCTCATACCCATCTCCCTCGATGCATTTTCTATCACATTACTTGATAGACCCTTAGTAAAAGGATCTGCCCAATTTTTAGATGTTTGGATATAATCCAATGCAATAACTCCGGAGTTTCTCATTTTCCTGACAGATTTTAACCTTCTCTGAATGTGTCTTGATGACTTCATGTTATCCTTTGAGTTGCTCACTTTCTTGATCACAGTTTGATTGTCGCAGTTCATAAGGATACCCGGTACATGTTTCCCGACAACCGACAAGTCACTCAAGAGCCGGCGAAGCCAATCTACTTCGACTGTAGCTGCATCTAGTGATGTGAGTTCTGCTTCCATTGTTGACCTTGTTAAGATCGTTTGCTTGCAAGACTTCCAAGAAACATCGCCACCTCCATGAGTGAATACATATCCGCTCGTGGCCTTTATCTCAACAGCATGAGAGATCCAGTTTGAATCACTATTGAAAGTGCATGCTATGCCCCTAATCGTCTTTTGGTGTTAATGACAACACATATATAGGAAACTAATCCTATTTGTTGAGTGTATCTCAGGATGGCAAGTACTTTAGTAGATTGAGAATTATGTGCCAAAGTTTGTCTGAGAAGATTGGGGATTTATATTTTGAGAAGGCTCGGGATTAAGAAAAGATGATGTAGACTAGTCTTTTGAGTTTACTGATATTGAGTATAGGGATCCCGCACTATTAAGAGGGGATCACAGGTTTTGCGATGAACTTGCTCATACCACATCTTTACTTTCATACCCAATACCACATACTCTCCACTCTGTTCTTATGTCAAGGGAGATATATAACTCGGAGATCCGGCTCCCTTCACCAGAAGTTTGTGAGTCATATAACTCGGAGATCCGGCTCCCTCCGGACATCCGAGGGTCGGACGTCCGGCCAAGCCCCGGAAATCCGGAACCCTGCACCAGTAGAAGTTGAGTTCTATAACTCGGAAATCCGGATCCCTCCAGACGTCCGAGGGCCGGATGTCCGACCCCCGTCGGAAATCCGAAACCTACCACCAGAAGAAGTTGAGTTGTATAACTCGGATTTCCGGTCCTCTCCGGACGTCCGGTTGTTGTTTAATTCAAAATAGTTTCAGTCGTATCTACACGCCTCGGACGACAGACCCCTGTCAGACGTCCGACCCCTCGCGGACGCCCGGACTTCCGGCAACTGTCGGACGTCCGGACCCTATGTGACTTAAAGTACCTCCAACGGCTGGATTTCACTCCCCACTATATATACTCTTCTCCCACCTCGTGAAAGGGTGTTCAACACAACTAGAATACACCCAAGAACACATGTCCTCTCACTCACTCTTGTCTACACCAAATCCTAGATCCCAAGAGCATTTGTGAGTCCCTTTGAGTGTTGTTCCAATCAAAAGATAGATCGTCTCCCTCTCCTCCTTCCCACCAAAGTGATTTGTGATTTGAGCAAGTTTTGAGCAATCCCCGTGATCTTGTTACTCTTGGAGGCTGGAGACTCCTAGGCAGTAGGAGTCTTCGGAGAGGAATCAAACCATTGTGATATCCCCCGGAAAGTTTGTGAAGGTTTGGAAGCCACCTCAAGGCTTACCCCTAGTGGTTGAGAAACGCCTTTGTGGAGTTATCTCAAAGGGACAATAGGGTGAGCCTTCGTGGCGTTGGTGTGCCTTCGTGGTAACATCCGCCCCTCTAACGGTGACGTAGCTTCCCTCCAAGGAAGTGAACATCGGGATACATCCTTGTCTCTCTTGGAGTTTCGGTTATTCCTAACCCTAACAATCCATTTGTGTTAATCCTTATTACATACTTGTATTTGATTATTGTTTACCACTTGTCTTACTTCACTCTAAATAGCTTACTCTTTGTCGTAGCAATTATTAGGCTTACACTCATATTTCGCACTTTTGCCTAAAATTGCTAAGTAATTATTAAAATTTGGATTTGTACCTATTCACCCCCCCCCCCCCTCTAGGTCCATCTCGATCCTTTTCAATTGGTATCAGAGCCTCGTGCTCTATTCGTGTGGCTTAACCACCCTAGAGCGAGATGGACGTGGATCCAGCTACGGTAGCTCCAGTGCAGAGGGACGGGACTTCCTCGGAAGTCAAGTCTTTCACCTCTAAGGACCTTGGGCGGGCCCTTGCCAAGCAAAAAGAGGAGCATGCTGCTTCTCTTGAGGCCATGGTCCAAATGACACTAGCATCACTAACCACGGGGACAACCACGTCCCCGAGGGCCTTAGGGCCCCATGTGCACGGTACTTCATTTGGCCAACCACCTCCGGAGAGTAACCAAACCAGTGTTCCATGGCTTTATGCTAGATCTCAAATTGAGAAACCTAAGTACAATCCTGGAGGAAAACCTCCCTTGCTTGATGACAATTCCGATTTTGCATTGTGGAGAGTTGGTATGCAGGATCATCTTAGGTACGCCAATGATGACATGTTGGACGTCCTCGAGCATGGGTACAATCTTGTAGATCCAAGGTGCCTCACGCCCAGAGAAACTTATGACAAGCATCTCACTGACACTGCGATCATGTGCATAAGAAAAGGAATGAATGACAAGCAACGAAGACCATACATTCACATCACAAGTGCCAATGAACTGTGGGATAGCATCATCAGGACCAAGACCGGTACCTCCACTCTTCGGCTTGCTCAATATGAAATTGCCAAGGGGAAATTACATAATTTCTGTATGGAAAAGGGGGAATCTCCCAAGCAACTACTAGAACGGCTCATGACTCTCGCCGCAGACATTGAGTCATGTGACTGTGACAAGATGCAAGATGGCTTCAATCTGACCAAGGGATTTCTTGTGGACAAGTTACTTCACGCTCTTGCTCCGTATCACCATCAAATGGTATGGGACATGAGGCAGCATCAAGGGTTCAAAGAAATGACTCCGGATGACATCATATCCACCTTCCAATTATTTGAAGAGTCAAAGTCAAATGCAACAAAACACCTTGCCATGCATGGCACTTCAACATCAAATATCAATCTTGCTTTGAAAACCAAGCATGAATGTGACGAAGAAGAAAGTGAAGAAGAAGAGGGTGATGATGACTGCAAAGATGGTGATGATGTTGACTCTGATGAAAGCCCATCTTATGAGGACATTGCTCTCTTTGTAAAGAAGTTCAGTGCAGGAAAGTTCAAGGGAAGATTCCCAAAGAAGAAGGTAAGGAAATGCTATAACTGTGAGGAAACCAACCACTTCTCCAATGACTATCCTTATGAGAAGAGAGAAGACAAACCAAGGTTTCCAAAGACCTTTGTAAAGAAGAAGTTGCCAAACCCTATGAACTCCAAGTTCAAGAGGACAGATGGAAGAGCAATGGTTGCGCAAGAAGAATCAGATCCAGAAGATGTTGGTGGAGTTGCCGGAGTAGGTCAGGATACACAAAGCACCTTGAGGCTAGTCAACAAAAGTGGTGATGTTGTTCATTACAACTATATGAAGGACTACAAGGGAAACGCCCACAAGTGTTTGATGGCAAAGACTGCCATGGGAGATGAGGAAGACCAAAGCTCCCATGATAAGGTCAAGGTAACTCCACCGTTAAACTCTTTCAGTCTAGCTTCTACTCCATTTGATGAGTATCTTGATGCGGAAGATCACTATGAGGATAATGACTTAGATCATCCCATGTTTGCTAAAATAAACAAATTTATGTGTTCTCTTAAAGGAAAGAAGCTCACTATGTTTCGCATACTTATGGAAATGGTGAGTAAGCACACCAATACCATCAAGGAACTCGAAACCCTCGTCACTGAGGAGAAGGAAAGAAATGAACTCCTTGAACATAAAGTCATGTATGAGGAAGCACAAAATGATGCACTATGTTCAAAAGTAGGTGAAAACCTTGATAAACATGCTAATGATCTTGCCTCCTTGAAAAAGGCTGAATCTGTGTGCAAAGAATTACTAAATGATAAAGACCGACTTGTGAACTCTCATGCTTCCCTTTCTAAGGACTGTGAGCGTCTATCCTTGTCTCTCAAAGACAAGGAAGAGAAACTCACTGTTCTTACAAAGAGCTTTGAGGCACTTAAAGTCACTTATCTTGACACTCTAGCTAAGGCCTACTCCTCACCTATTATCAATGTTGATACCTGTACTACTAACTCTAGTAGTGAACTGACATCTATCCTTGAGGAAAACTGGTCGTTAAAGGCACAGCTAGACAGAGGTCTCATGACATGTGCACAAGGACAAAAGACTCTCAATGAGATCTTAAGTCGACACAATGGAGGTTTCGCCAAGGAAGGGCTTGGGTTCAACCCAAGCACTGCCAAGAAAAGTGCATCTCCTCTCAAGTGTACCACTCCGCTTAAGGAAATATTTGTACGAGAGGGACACACGGAGAAAGGTAAGGTTGTGAGTGGATCGGCCACTAGGGGTTCGTCTACTCACAACAAGACAACCGAATTCATGCCTCTATCCTATGTACTACGCAAATCAAAGGAAGGAGAGGTCTATGCTAAATTCGTTGGTCCCAGTAATGCATTTCGATTCTATGCTATTTGGGTCCCTAAGACTCTTGTAACTAATGTGAAAGGCCCCATGAAAAAATTGGTACCTCAAACCAAGTCTTAATTCGTTATAGGCTGTTTTCTCCGGAGGAGCCAAATGGGTGATCGACAGTGGATGCACCAATCATATGACCGGAGATAGTAACTTGCTCTATGACTTCATGCAAGCCATTCGACCATACATGAGCATTGTATTTGGTGGAGGGTCGAAAGGGGAGGTAATTGGGTTGGGCAAGGTGGCAATCACTAATGACATGTCTATTGCAAATGTCATGCTTGTCCAATCTCTTCAATATCATTTACTTTCAGTTTGCCAATTGGCTTCCGTCGGTTATGACACATTATTTGGACTAACGGATGTGAAAGTCTTTAAGAGAGATACTCTTGAAGTGGCCTTTGTTGGAGAGTTGGATGGCAACCTTTACACGGTTGATTTCTCGAAAGAGAGCACCTTCCATACAACTTGTCTAATGGCCAAGGCCGACATGGGATGGCTGTGGCATCGCCGGCTCGCCCATGTTGGCATGAAAAATCTTCAAAATCTCTTAAACGGCAATCACATCCTTGGACTAACAAATGTATCTTTTAAGAAAGATCGTGTGTGCAGTGCATGCATAGCTGGGAAACAACATCAATCAAGACATCCACCCAAGAACATTGTATCCACTTCGAGGCCGTTAGAGCTCCTTCATGTGGATCTGTTTGGGCCTCCTTCATGGGCAAGTCTTGGAGGGAAAAAGTATGGCCTAGTCATTGTTGATGATTACTCAAGATATGCATGGGTGTTCTTTCTCAAGTCCAAGGACGAGACGAAGATCACTTTCATTGACTTTGCCAAACAAGCCCAGCGGAAGTTTGACAAGGACATCAAGGCAGTAAGAAGTGATAATGGCTCTGAGTTCAAGAACTACACCCTAGAAGAATTTCTTAGTGATGAGGGAATTGAAAATCAGTACTCCGCACCTTACACCCCTCAACAAAATGGTGTGGCAGAGAGAAAGAACCGGACACTTGTGGAAATGGCAAGGTCCATGTTAGACGAATACAAGTCACCATATAGTTTTTGCGCTGAGGCCGTCAACACAGCATGTCATGCATAAAACCGGCTCTTCCTCCGATCAATATTGGAGAAGACTCCATATGAGCTCCTAACTGGGAACAAGCCCAATGTTAAGTACTTTCGTGTGTTTGGATGCAAATGTTTCATCCTCAACAAACAGGAACGGTTAGGAAAATTTCAATCCAAAACAATTGAAGGGATTTTTGTTGGCTATGGGTCAAACTCTCACGCCTACAGAGTCTACAACAAATCCACTGGATGTGTTATAGAAACCTGTGATGTGACGTTTGATGAATTTAACCGCTCCCATGGGGAGCAAGTTGATCTAGATGATGCAGGTGAAGAAGACTCCCCACAAGATATCTTAAACATGGGTGTAGGTGCACTTCTTCCCATGGAACAAAGACCCCATGATGATGATGAAGATGATGAGAGTATGTCTCATCCTCAAGACAGGTCACTGCCTGTACCTCCACAAGATACTAGCACACACATCATGCCAGTTGTTGAGGATCAAGTGGGAGAACATGTCTCTCACCCTGATGACACTCAAGAACAAGTTGATCTTCAAGAGGTAGACCAAAGTATGGGTATGTTTGATGATGAACCTCAACAGGTGCAACGCGAAGAGGAATATCTTCCTCCGCACATAAATGATCCATATGTTGAGGACGTTGATGATGGAAACAAAGTCGAACCTCATGAAACCTTGACCTCCATCATGCCACGTGTGGTCGGTCGTGTTGATATTGATCAAATCCTCACACGCGTGTCAAAAGGTAGAGTGACTCGTAAACAATTAACAAACTTTTGTGCTCACTTTTCGTTTGTCTCTAGTACCGTGCCACACAGGGTTCAGGATGCATTGTGCGACAATGACTGGCTACTTGCTATGCAAGAGGAGCTAAACAGTTTTACACGCAACGAAGTATGGTCATTGGTAGAACGACCAACTGAGGAACACAATGTCATTGGAACTAAATGGATTTTCAAGAACAAGGAAGATGAGAACGGGACTGTCCTACGCAACAAGGCAAGGTTAGTAGCACACGGGTACTCCCAAGTTGAAGGTTTGGACTTTGGTGAAACTTTCGCCCCTGTTGCTCGTCTTGAGTCCATTCGCATTTTATTGGCCTATGTTGCTTTCAATGGTTTTACTTTGCATCAAATGGATGTGAAAAGTGCTTTTCTTAACGGTCCTCTACAAGAAGAGGTATGTGTATCACAACCACCTGGGTTTGTTGATCCTCATCACAAAGACCATGTATATAAACTTCACAAGGCTCTGTATGGTCTTAAACAAGCACCCCGTGCTTGGTACGATCATCTTAAGAAGTTCCTACTCGATGATGGCTTTGTGCTGGGGGTGATCGATCCCACTCTTTTTACTAAGAGGGAAAATGGTGATTTGATCTTATGCCAAATCTATGTAGATGACATCATTTTTGGTTCTCCTAACATCCATTTGTGCAAGAAGTTTTCGGCCTCCATGACCAAGACCTTTGAGATGTCACTCAACACAGACTTGAAGTTCTTTCTTGGTTTTCAAATACAAAAATTTCAAGAAGGGATTTTCTTGTCTCAAACTAAGTACCTCAAGGACATTCTTCAAAAATTTGATATGACAAATGCTAAACCAATAAAGACACCCATGGCCACCGATGTAGTTCTAAATGAAGACACAAACGGTATTCCGTTTGACCCATCTACTTACCGCTCCATGGTTGGTTCGCTGCTTTGTCTTTGCGCATCTAGACCGGACATCTTGTTAAGTGTAAGAATATGTGATAGTTTTCAAGCTTTCCCTAGGGAAAGCCATCACACGGCGGTTAAGCATATTCTTAGATACCTTGTTCACACCCCAAAGTTAGGCTTATGGTACCCTAAGGATGCAAAGTTTGATCTTATTGTGTATTCCGATGCGGATTGGGCCGGTGATAAAGTGGGACGGAAATCCACTTCCGGTGCATGTCAGTTTCATGGACGCTCCTTGGTACGTTGGTCCTCAAAGAAGCAGAACTGTGTTTCTCTCTCCACGGCCGAGGCCGAATATATTGCAGCCGCAAGCTGTGCAACCCAACTGCTATGGATGAGGCAAACACTAAAGGATTATGGTATCACATATCGACACGTTCCTCTTCTCTGTGATAATGAAAGTGCCATAAAGATATTCGAGAACCCCATTGATCACCCTCGCACAAAACATATTGATATTAGGTATCATTTCTTGAGAGACCATGTGCAAAAGGGTGACATTGATATTACCCATGTGGGTACCGACATGCAGTTAGCCGACATTTTCACCAAGCCACTTAGCGTAGCTAGGTTCTGTCAACTTAGGCATGAACTTGGTATCTTGGAGCTTGACAACATATCTTAAAATCTTGCACATATACACACACTCACATTATGTTTGTGTCTTGATGTGGGCATGTATTTAGGGGGAGTGAGTCTTAATTTTCTGTTTTTAAGCTTACAAAGTACGCATAAATTAATTCATACATGTAATGCTTGTAGGAAACTATGTTCGTATTTTTTTGTGCAAAACCATGCAAGTCATCATCTCATCATCAAAACAAAAAATCCAGAATCAGTCTCTGCCTCCTCCTCCTTCTCGGACGTCCGACAGGTCTCGGACGTCGGGCGGCAAAATCCCTTCCGGTCGTCCGACCAGTGTCGGTCGTCCGACGCCAACATCACCTCCGGACGTCCGACGCCTCGGGCCTATATATATAGCTGGGCGCGGGGGCTGGGCTCTTTCCCTAACCCTCAGCACCCCTTTTCCCTACCACAGCCGCCGCCGCTAGCTCGAGGAGCTCCTGTCTGCGCCGCCAAACTCGAGATCGGGCCGATCTCCTCCGCGGATCCTCCACTCCTTCCTCCTATTCTTCGTGGGATCCGTCCTCAGGTCGCTCCTCCGTTTCCTTTCGCGTTTTTTTTGATTCTCTCTCTCTCTCTCTCCCATGTATCTCCATGTTCATTCCTCATTTGGGGATTTTTCATCCGCGTAGGTGTTTGTGCTCCATGGGGAAGACCAAGCACACCTCTCGGAAGACCATGGCTGGCTCATCCTCTCGCGCCCCTATTAACACGGGGTCGGACTCGGATGAGCCACTCCGTCCCTTCAAACGGACTGCCCGGCGTTCTCCGTCTCCACAACTGCCCTCGTCGTCTGATGGTGATGACCCTGACTTCGAGGAGGAGCTTGCCGCCGACGACCTTCCTGTCCAGCACGTCGATCGAAGGTCCAAGCCAAAGCCCGGGACTCGCAAGGCGTCCTACATGCCACAACCTCCTCCTGCCCAGCCCGCAGGTGAAGCTCGCCGCATCTCACTAGAACCTCCTGCCACGTTAGGTCGTGCTATCATGAACTTCACCACACTTGGTGCAGCTTCATATCTTACTTTCCGCCACGACATTGATCCATACGCTGTCGTACGTGACTCTACTGACTCACGTTTCCGCACAAACGTCCAGGCGGACATTTTTACCACAGTCATAGTTCCTAAGGGGTTATCTATTCATCACTCTATTGATGTTGAGCATATTCGCATGCACCCGGCGAAATATCCGGGTGCCATTGAGCTTATTGAGGCATCGGGGCTTGCCGCCCCGTTTGCCTTTCATTGCGACTTTAATGCTGTTGCCATTCACAAGTTCTATGCCACATGCCATTTTGGCCCAGACCACACTGTCAGCTGGATCACCTCTGACGTTCGCTTCACAGCTTCTTATGATACATTTGTTGCCGTATTGGGTTTCCCCAATTCCGGTTTCAAAATACACAGGGATGATCCTAACCATGCGCCTAAGTCTATTGACGCGTGTGGGCATCTTCTCAAGCCACTACGTGAGCTTGATGCGGATGAACGCATGAAGGACCTTAACCAGGTATCCATCTGGCGGTCACCTTATTTCATCATTTTTCAGTGTCTCATCCGCACCATCTATCCCAAGATGGGTGATAAGGGTTCTTGCAGTGGCTATTGTATCGACATCATGTCTCACTTGTTCGAGCACCCCAAGGTCAAAATCAATGTGCCTCATTTTCTATGGCATGAGATTCGGCTTGCTAGCTTTCAGTACAAGCGAGCCTTTCCTCACGCCCCTTTCATCCAGGATCTTATTAACCATGTTGCTGATTTCTCTGTGGCTGTCACTCACACACATCGCAAGTGGGTGATTCCCGCTCACATGGCGGATGACTATGCTCCCAAGAAAGCCCCCTCATCCTCCAAATCAACTCGCCGCACTGCTGCACGGGCCGCCACCCCCTCATCTAGCTCCGCTCCTCTCAGTCGCATTGCCAAATTCATTGGCAAGGCACATTCTGCTTTGATGAAGGTCGTTTCTTTCCAGTGTGGTCAAACCCATGATGTGGTTTCTCGCTTAGTCTCCTCCAAGAATGCCCTCAAGGCTCGTTTGAGAGCCTCGGACGCTCTTGATGTGAGTGATGATGAGGCCCCTCCTGCTGCTCCTCCTACTGATTTTGGCTTCCCTTCTGGTCCTGAGTGGTCTGATTTCCTTGACGAGGCTGGTGGCAGTGGCTTGCCTGATGATGCTGATGATGATGGTGATGAGCTCTCAGCGTGATTGGTACTGTTGATGGCTCCCTTTTTGGTACTTGGTGCCAAAGGGGGAGTAATGTATCGTAGTTTTTAGTCTTTGGAGATTTAATATAATGGATAAACTCATGTATGGCTACTTATGAATGGTTGTGATTTGCTATGGATTGCTATGATATCATCATAGACTATTATGTCTTGCTCCACTACTTCTATGATGATCTATTATCTTTACATGTTGATCCATTGGAGCTTCGATTTTTTATTATCATGCATATACTAAGGGGGAGCTCCGTACTAAATATCTCCTAGACTATAATGTATGTTAAATCCTTTTGAGACCTATGTATATATTGTCATCAACTACTAAAAAGGGGGAGATTGAAAGTGCATGCTATGCCCCTAATCGTCTTTTGGTGTTAATGACAACACATACATAGGAAACTAATCCTATTTGTTGAGTGTATCTCTGGATGGCAAGTACTTTAGTAGATTGAGAATTATGTGCCAAAGGTTGTCTGAGAAGATTGGGGATTTATATTTCGAGAAGGCTCGGGATTAAGAAAAGATGATGTAGACTAGTCTTTTGAGTTTACTGATATTGAGTATAGGGATCCCACACTATTAAGAGGGGATCACAGGTTTTGCGATGAACTTGCTCATACCACATCTTTACTTTCATACCCAATACCACATACTCTCCACTCTGTTCTTATATCAAAACAGGTCTATTGCCTCGGACATCCGGCTCCCTCCGGACGTCCGAGGGCCGGACGACCGGCAGGCTTCGGAAATCCGCAGCCCTTCACCAGAAGTTTGTGAGTCATATAACTCGGAAATCCGGCTCCCTCCGGACATCCGAGGGTCGGACGTCCGGCCAAGCCCCGGAAATCCGGAACCCTGCACCAGTAGAAGTTGAGTTTTATAACTCGGAAATCCGGATCCCTCCGGACGTCCGAGGGCCGGACGTCCGACCCCCGTCGGAAATCCGGAACCTACCACCATAAGAAATTGAGTTGTATAACTCGGATTTCCAGTCCACTCCGGACGTCCGGTCGCTGTTTAATTCAAAATAGTTTCAGTCGTATCTACAGGCCTCGGACGACCGACCCCTGTCGGACGTCCGACCCCTCGCGGACGCCCGGACGTCCGGCAACTGTCGGACGTCCGGACCCTGTGTGACTTAAAGTACCTCCAACGGCTGGATTTCACTCCCCACTATATATACTCTTCTCCCACCTCGTGAAAGGGTGTTCAACACAGCTAGAATACACCCGAGAACACCTTTCCTCTCACTCACTCTTGTCTACACCAAATCCTAGATCCCAAGAGCATTTGTGAGTCCCTTTGAGTGTTGTTCCAATCAGAAGATAGATCGTCTCCCTCTCCTCCTTCCCACCAAAGTGATTTTTGATTTGAGCAAGTTTTGAGCAATCCCCGTGATCTTGTTACTCTTGGAGGTTGGAGACTCCTAGGCGGTAGGAGTCTTCGGAGAGGAATCAAACCATTGTGATATCCCCCGGAAAGTTTGTGAAGGTTTGGAAGCCACCTCAAGGCTTACAACTAGTGGTTGAGAAACGCCTTCGTGGAGTTATCTCAAAGGGAGAATAGGGTGAGCCTTCGTGGCGTTGGTGTTCCATCGTGGATCCGCCCCTCTAACAGTGACGTAGCTTCCCTCCAAGGAAGTGAATATCGGGATACATCCTTGTCTCTCTTGGAGTTTCTGTTATTCCTAACCTTAACTCCCTACTTGTGTTAATCCTTATTACATACTTGTATTTGATTATTGTTTACCGCTTGTCTTACTTCACTCTAAATAGCTTACTCTTTGTCGTAGCAATTATTAGGCTTACACTCATATTCCGCACTTTTGCCTAAAATTTCTAAGTAATTATTAAAATTTGGATTTGTACCTATTCACCCCCCCTCTAGGTCCATCTCGATCCTTTTCAACTATACACTTCAAGCACCTTTGGGTGTCCAGTATAGTGAATTCCATAATTTGTAGTGCCTTTCAAATAACGCAAAACTCTGTCTAGAGCTTTCCAATGCACATCTCCTGGTTTTGGGACAAACCGACTCAGTTTGCTAACAGCAAAAGAGATGTCAGGTCTTGTAGCACTAGCTAAGTACATAAGCGAGCCAATAATCTGAGAATATTTCAATTCGTCTCTAGCAATTCTTCGATTCTTTTGAAGCAGCATGCTTGCATCATATGGTGTGGGAGAGGACTTGCAGTCACTATACCCAAAGCGACTCAAGATCTTTTCCACATAGTGAGACTGAAGCAACGTAATCCCACCATCTTCTCTCTTAACAACTTGAAGTTCAGAATGACATCAGCCACTCGTAAATCCTTCATCTCAAAACAGTGAGATAGGAAATCCTTGACCTCTTTAATAACGTACAGATTTATTCTGAAAATCAGTATGTCATCAACATACAAGCAAAGGATAACTCCCTCGCCCCCACTATGGCGATAGTACACACATTTATCAGCTTCGTTTACAACAAAGCCTGCAGTTGTGAGAGTTCTTTCCAACTTCTCATGCCACTGCTTGGGTGCTTGCTTAAGTCCATATAAAGACTTCAGCAACTTGCATACTTTCCCTTTCTGACCATCTACTACAAACCCATCTGGTTGTTCCATGTAAATTTCCTCATCCAACTCTCCATTTAGGAAAGCAGTCGTAACATACATTTGATGAACGAGAAGACCATGTGAGGTGGCTAGTGAAAGTAGTAATCGAATAGTGGTCAGTCGAGCCATGAGTGAGTAAGTAGCAAAGAAGTCTTCACCTTCCTTTTGGGTATACCCCTTATCCACGAGCCGTGCCTTGTACTTTTCGATAGTAACATCAGGTCTAAGCTTCTTCTTGAATACCCATTTGCATCCTATAGGTTTGCACCCATAAGGACGATCAGAGATGTCCCAAGTTTCATTTGCCAAGATGGAATCCATCTCACTACGGACTGCTTCCTTCTAGTAGTCAGCATCTTCAGACGCATAGGCCTCGGAAATAGAACTAGGAGTGTCATCTATGAGATACACAACAAAATCATCACCGAAGGACTTTGGAGTCCTCTGTCTTTTGCTCTTGGTAGGAACTTCATTGTTCTCCTCCACAATATTTTCAAAGTGTTCCATCGAAATGATAGGTTCAACAATTGTGACTAATTCATGGTTTGATGAATTAGGCATCTCCTGATTAGATGAGGTAGCTATATCCTTCATGGGAAAGATATCTTTGAAGAAAGTTGCATCATTTGACTCCATGATTGTACCGACATGCATGTCAGATACCTCAGATTTTACAATCAATAATCTATATCCAATGCTATGAAAAGCATATCCAAGAAAAACACAATCCACAGTTTTTGGTCCTAGCTTGCGCTTCTTTGAGATTGGCACATTGACTTTCGCCAAACAACCCCAGTTTCGTAGATAAGAGAGTTTTAACCTTTTCTTTTCCCATTCCTCGAATGGAGCTATATCTTTGTTCTTTGTGGGAACTCGATTCAAGACATGACATGCGTCAATATCGCCTCCCCCCACCATGCCTTGGAGAGACCCGATGTATCTAACATGACGTTAACCAAATCAGTTAGAGTACGGTTCTTTCTTTCGGCTAACCCATTTGATTGAGGTGAATAGGGAGGCGTCTTCTTATGGATTATACCATGTTCCGCACAGAAAGAATCAAATTCATTTGAGAAATACTCTCCACCACGATCGGACCTAAGCCTCTTGATTTTTCGATCAAGTTGGTTTTCTGCTTCAGCTTTATAGATCTTGAAAAAGTTCAAAGCCTCATCCTTAGATTTCAGAAGATACACTCGGCAGTATCTAGTGAAGTCATCAATTAGTGTCATGAAATATTTCTTTCCACCTTTTATCAAAATGCCATTCATTTCACATAGATCTGAATGTATGAGCTCTAGCAGAGCTAGATTTCTCGTTTCGGCAGTCGTGTGAGACTTACAAGGTTGTTTGGCTTGGACACAAACTTGACACTTAGGTCCCTTGACGGTGTTAAAGCTAGGGATTAAGTCCAATTTAACTAGTCGCGACATGTAACCAAAATTAACATGACAAAGACGTGAATGCCACACATTTGATTCACTATTGTTGTAAACATGATTAACAACTTTATTGCAAACGTATGCCAAGGATAAACGGAACAGGCCTCCTGACTCGTAGCCCTTACCAACAAAAGTTCCATACTTTGATATTACAAATTTATTATACTCAAAGACAAGCTTGTAGACATCTCTACACAAAAGAGATCCGCTAACAAGATTTTTATTGACGGAGGGGACATAATGCACGTTCTTCAGCCGCACGATCGTTCGCGAAGTAAACTTCACATCGACCGTGCCAACACCACGAACAGAAGCACGTGAACCATTGCCAATCAGGACGGTGGAATTCCCTGCGGATTGATAAGATCAAAACATGGAAATATCACCGCATATATGCACATTAGCACCCATGTCAATCAACCAATCAGGAAAATGACATACTGAAAGAATAGTGGGTAATATACCATACTCAACATCCTCAACGTCAATGTCAGCAATGACGACATTAGCAGACTTGCCGCCTTTCCCATTTTGACGCTTGTCATAACGATTAGGGCAGTTAGGTGCCCAATGATCAGGATCTCCGCACACATGACAAACACTTTTCTTATTGTCATTCTTCTTCTTGAAGTTGGTGTGCTGTACAGCCTTGTTCTTCCCATCGAACTTTCCTTTACCATCAAACTTGCCCTTGTTCTTGAAATTGTGGGGCTGAAAGTTTTTCTTCTGTACCAGATTGGCACTAGACCCTCCCTCAATAGCTCGAGCACGTGTGTCTTTTGCTCTCGCCTTTTCTTCCACATCAAGAGTACCTATGAGATCCGGAACGGAGAACTCCTGTCTCTTATGCTTCAGTAAGGTAGCAATGTTCCTCCACGAAGGAGGAAGTTTAGTGATGATGCCTCCGGCAACAAACTTGTCCGGTAGCAAGCAATTGAAGTGCTCAAGTTCTCTTGCAAATGACTGTATTTCGTGAGCTTGCTCAACGACAGAGCACTCTTCAGTCATCCTGTAGTCA
Source organism: Hordeum vulgare subsp. vulgare (assembly GCF_904849725.1). Lineage (NCBI taxonomy): Eukaryota > Viridiplantae > Streptophyta > Magnoliopsida > Poales > Poaceae > Hordeum > Hordeum vulgare. The sequence continues at coordinate 144,411,990 of NC_058518.1, read as the reverse complement.
TAGAATTGTTCCATGATGTACAGCTCAGTGCCAGCATCCGAGACCCCAAACTTGGTCTCAAGTGCATCCCACATATCTTTTTCATTATCAATTGACGCATAAGCATCAACTATGTTCTCACCAAGAACGCTCAAGAGAGCAGCCTTAAACAAGGTATCCATTTTCTGAAAAGCTAGATCATGTTGAGCATCATGATCTCCTTCAGATTTGCCAAGAGTGGCGTCATAGCAGCTCATGGTTTGAAACCATAGAACAGCTCTCACGCGCCATCTCTTGTAGTGAACACCCTCAAACATAGGAGGTCTCATGGAGGCAGCAAAACCACTCGGGGTAAATTGCCTATAATAAGGTTTTTGGATTGTTGGAAATATGAGCAATTTACCATAGGATTTAATTAAAAGAAAAAGTAGGATAAACATAACCACCATGATAAAGATTGAAGAAGGCATGCAATATAGAGATGAGATGACAAAAGACATGTGCACGTATGATCTAGAAAAGAACATATGTGTAACCGTTCTATATAGACAAGGTATCATAGGAAGTGATGAGAAGAAACTAAACATATCTAGAAGAGATACTATAGCAAAAAGTTGCGGTAGGAACTGAAAGAAAAAGAACATGAGTACATACTGAGTTGCAGCAGCAGTATGATTGGTGTTGGCGTTGTCGTTGGCCATGTTACCAGAGAGGTGGTCGACGTCGAGGAAGTAGTCATCGTCCGGGAAGAAATTGTCGGTGTCCGTGATGGAAGCAAGTAGTCACGCTGAGCGCTCTCCAAAAACCTTATCGCCCTTCTCCCGTACAGGACTCGAAGAGACGGAGTTTCGGAGGCCTACTGTCCCGACGAACGGTGCACGCCGCAAGACGGGATGGGGAAGAACGTAGCTGTAGCACAAGGAAAGGAACCAGTGGCAAAGGGAACTTCTGATGCGTAGTCTCTGGAGAGGAGCGACCTCTCTTTTATAGGAGCAGGAGAAGGAGGCGAGAGGCCTGCGTCGGGAGCCGAAGAGAGCAACCGGATATGAAACGAACAGACAGCACCGACGAAACTGCACCGTTCGCTTTCAGTATCCACTACCCAAAACGTTCAGCTTCTCCGAGTGGTCTTTCGTATACCAGTCGTGCGTGGCAAAATTTTAGTTCGGCTCGGCTCATTCCCGCAACCCGCGACACATAGTGACGAGGCGGGTCGTGGAGGAGGACGAGCGCACGTGTATGTCTCCCTTGTTCTCAAGCTCATACATGTGTGGAAACATCCTCCCTTATAAGGAGGTTCAACTCCCACTAAACTAGCAATGTGGGACTAAACATTTCCACCTCTTGCCTTGCACAAATGGGTTGTGTGGGCCTCTAGGATTTATTAGGAATTTTCTGAAATCATATATATTGGGCTCGCCCATATTTGGACAAAATTTCAGCAGTCGTCGCTGCCGTTCCGCATCGAGTAGCCGCCGTCCCCAACCGCGTGGATAAGGAGCGTGGGCGGAATTATTATATGACGCAAGGGTTATCTTGTAAACTAGAAATGTTTTTTTTCAGATCCACTTACATAGGGACTGTGGGTTGAATACCCAGAAGCGGATGAACTTTTGTGCAAAAATGCCGACGACGGACGACAGAAGACATCGGTGCTTTATTATTAGGGAGAGATTAAAAAATAATTAAAAAGAGTAGCCTGATCGATCCATTTGACAAAATGTAGCTTGATGACCGGGCCCAAATTTTCTTATTCGATGGGTAGGCCGAATAATCTACAGCAGGAATTTTTTTCCCACGTGTTCATTTAGTTATGATTTTAGAATTTCGAATGTCGAGGCTTACAATCTCACAAAGCATGCTCTTTCTTTGTGGGTTGATCATCATGCTTGGTTAGGTCAACCCAAAGATGTTTTATTTGTCCCTGTAAATATTGTGACGACTTAATTAAACGTGCGAGTTTGCCTAAAAAATAAAGCCTACTGCCGTAAGCATCGATCCATTTTTATGCAAACAACACCGGTCTACGCTTTCCATGCTCGCAAGCAATCTCATAAGACTAGCAGGCAGAGGCGCGGCGACACGCCGCAACTGTCGTGAAACCCGTTTGCGTGGTTATGTTGTGTTTCTTATAGAAGAAAAGAAGGTAGGTGGTAATATGCAAGCTAGTTTAACTTAGATAAATAGAAAAAGGTAACAAAAACAGTTTATGCAAACACATAGCTATATATCCTAAATGTTTCAGCCAAATCTGTTTCTACCAAGAGAAACACAATTTGAAAATCGTCTGATGCAACCAACAGTTTTAAGAAATGAAGGTCATTCAAACCAAAGGAAAATTCCACATGTATATATTCCAAAGTTCACATTTCTCAGTCCTACAACAGATGGAAATTTGTACTATTGAATGAAGCAAGATATAAACGAAGGAAAAACAACTGAAAAAATGCATTGAAAAATAGAAAGAATTAACCTTTATACAATGGTTCATTCTTTCTGGCTCGGTGTTGGCAACCCAGTGAAAAAGTCATCATTGTAATTGTTTCCTCCAATGCATGCAAATTTTTGTTCACAAAACAGCAAAAAAGAATGAAAATACTCTAGTAAAAAGATAATACCTTTGTCATTATAGTGCATTGTTGATTTCTTTATACGTGATATTTTCAGTAATGTATGTTTGATTGCTTAACCCTTAGTTGTGAAAAATAGCATGCATAAGCAACATAATTAGAGATGCATCATCAATCAAAATCAATCCTAATTCTCATAGTCTAAATTGCACTAACCTGGATACTCTAAGGCACACAATTTTCTCTGATTTGCTTATCCTATGGTGTCATGCAGAAAAGAGTTGCTCGTTATCACATCATAATTAATTCAACTTTATACAAAAGGTAGAATGAGAAAAAATGCTACACTTTATACTAGTCACAACGTTATAAAGGTAGGGTGTGCGTGTGTGTTAATCGGGGTGAGCGTATGTGATTATATATGAGCATATGCGTTGTATCGTGTTGGCTCTGCTGCTTGCATTTTTCTGGATTTATTTTAGACTCTTCGGTGATATTCATTTAGTGGTGGAGACGTTCCCCTCGACTACGAAAGCGCCTAGGATGGCGTCGTCGATTTTAAGATGTTGTGTTGGCTCAGTATCTATATAGAAGGTAGAATGAGAAAAAAATGCCACGTTTATACTACTCATAGCGTTATAAGGGTAGGTTGTGCGTGTGTGCATGAATACGGGTGGATGTAATGTGTATATATATGAGCATATGTGTTGTACCGTGTTGGCAGTGATGCTCGCATTTTTCTGCATTTATTGCAGAATCTTCGACGATATTTGTTTAGTGGGGGGAAGTTCCTGTCGACTATGAAGACGCCTAGGATGACTTCATCAATTTCAGGATGTTGTGTCGGCCCACTATCTATATAGAAGGTAGAATGAGAGAAAATATTATGTTTATACTACTCACAGCGTTATACGGACAGGATGTGTATGTGTGTGTGCGTGAATAGGGGTGAACGTATGTGTATATATATATGAGCACATACGTTGTACTTATTTGCATTGGTGCTCATATTTTTCTTTATTTATTGAAATCTCTTTGCATTAGTCGTTTAGGGCGGAGACGTTTTCATCGGCTATGAAGGCGACTTGGATGACTTCATCAATTTCAAGATGTTGTGCCGGTTCAGTACCTATATAGAAGATAAATGAGAAAAAATCATACGCTCCTCACATCGTTAGGGGTAGAATATGCATGTGTGCATTGATAGGGATGAGCGTATGTGCATATATATGAGCACATGCGTTGTATTTTGTTTGCACCGGTGCTCATATTTTTCTAGATTTATTGAAAGCTCTTCGCATTATTCGTTTAGTGCGAGGAGATGTTTCCGTTGACTATGAAGGTGCCTAAGATAACTTCATCAATTTTAAGATGTTGTGCAAGCTTCTATATAGAAGGTAGAATGAGGAAAATGCTATACTACTCACAACGTTATGGCGATAGGATGTGCATGTGAGCATTAATAGAGGTGAGTTTATGTGCATATATATAAGCATATGCGTTGTATTGTGTTGGCATTGGTGCTCACATTTTTCTTGATTTATTGCAGGCTCTTTGGCAATATTCTTTAGTGAAAGGAGACGTTTTCGTCGGCTATTGAGGCGCCTCGAATGATTTCATCAATTTCAAGATGTTATGCCATTTCAATACCTATATAGAAGGTAGAGTGAGAGAAATGCCACGCTTTTATTGTATTCACAAATTTATACGGTTATGGTGTGCGTGTGTCTTAATAGGGGTGAATATGTGTATATATATGAGCATATCTCATCAACTGTGTTAGTTAGTGCTTGTGTTTTTCTGTATTCATTTATTTATTGGGCTTTTAGGCGTTATTCATTTAGTAGGAGGAGATGTTTCCTGTCGACTATAATGGTGTCTACGGTGACTTCGTCAATCTTAAAAAATTGTGCCGGCTCAGTATTTTAAAAGTTATTAGAAAGATAGGATGTGAATGAATGCATTTGTAGGGATATGTGTATATGCATATATATATATATATATATATCTATATATATATATATATATATATATATATATATATATATATATATATATATATATATATATGAGTTGTATTGTACTGTGTTAAAAGAGAAAGACAAAAAATCCGGTAGTGAGCCAAATAAAAGCCAACACGTGTCGGCCTCATGCCATAGTACATGGAAGCTTGACGGGAGGGCTAGTTTAGTAGCTTTAATATTTGTATACTAGTAGACGAACAACATATTACGCCGTACGGTTGAACCTGTGATTGCATGTTTGTTGTTTTTTATTTTCACATGAGAGAAGGAATGACAATGGGCTTAAGGCCGAGTTTGTGGAAATGACCTATATAAAGGACACCTTTTCATACAGATTGTAATTCTTAGATCACTGCTTACCATGAGATCTCACTTTAGAATATAAATTGTAAAGCGATATGCCACACCTTTCACATAGGGAGCGTCTCCTTTATCTGCACATCTGGATGCTTGAATAACTTTCTAGTTATCAAGGAAAGAGAGAATCACCTTTTCCTCGCTCATAGTGTGGATGATTGGCTGAACCTGTGAGTCAAACCTTTGGGTTATGGCAATGCATTACTTCAGGAGGTTGCCTGGCTATGAGAGAGAGGTTGCACAATGAATGAATAGTCTTGCATGGAGTCGTGCATCACCCATGACCCCATGTTCGAAAAAACTATCGTCGGAATTCATTGTAGCATCGTATATAGTAAAAATCAGTTAATAGTAAGTGTTTCAGTAATGCAAGTAGTTCAAAGGAATTTAAGTATTGATTAGGTGTGGTCTAATTTATGATCCATACTTATGTAAAACTTGATCTAAAAGTTGTTTATTATGTTATATATTCCCTTTTTCTATCACAACATGACAAAATTCATACTAATCAACGGAAAGAATCATTTTAAATTGGGAAAAGTTAAATTTGTGCGCAGAACTTGAATATGCAGGAGAGGGTTATGTTGAGTTGAAAATAATCCATTGTAGCAATACTTCGATTTCTTTAGGCCATATTTGTTGTATATTTAAGCCTAACCCACTAAGTGGGTTTAATTGTGTATGCTAACATGCAAAAAACTTTAGCATTTATGAAGAGAGTGACTTAATTTTAGGATTTATACATATATCAAAACTAATATAAGATTTCCTAATTTTTCACGTATTTCTTTTCCAGAAGATTAAGCAGCATAGAGGCTGTAGAACTTAGTGGTCTTCTTGATGTCTTTGTTGATCGGCCTTTCAATGCTATACTTGTGTTTATTGTGCATAACATATGTGGAAGCACAAATATATAAATAGTGTTTATAAGAATAGAAGCAAAGGAGGAATTATGGAGAAAAATGCAAAGAAGGAATGACTATTAGCAACCATAAGAAAGGAGATTTATTTGTTAATGATCTACTACTTTGTCCTATATGCTATTCAAAAGACTTCGTAAATTTGAACTAGAATATAGACTTCTCTATCTTTGTATAGAAACCGATATATACAAAATTTTGCAGGAACATTCAGGTCATAATTTTCATAGTGTTGTATAGAAACTGGAAAAATCTTACCTGAGAATTATAAGGTCCCCATTGATACTGCACAACCTTTTTTCATAAATCAAACATCAGTTATTTGTTAATTACTCAAGGCAGTTGTACAGTATGTATTCAATATGACATTCCTGCAAAAAAGTTAACACTTCCTAAATGTGTGTGCCATGTACATAGTTGTTGTCTAAAACCATTTAGTATAGTTACAGATATGCTCTACTGGAATTCAGTTTTTTGCCGTCAGCCAAATCTTTGTCGTCTTCTTGCTGATGGCAAAGAGTGTCTTTGTCGTCCGCTGCCCCAAAGCTGACGGCAAAGAAATGGCTGATGGCATAGAATGTCTTTGCCATCAGTCACTTCTTTGCTATCAGCCACAGACGACAAAGATTAGGACAGCAGAAGGCAAAGCTTTGGACTGGGCCCACCTGGCCGAGGAAATGTTAGGTCAAACTACAGCCCCTTCTCTGCCGTCTGCTAGCGGACGACAAAGAGTCCGGAGGCACACGACAAAGAGTCTAGACCCTTTGTCGTCCGCCAGCAGACGGCAAAGCCTTAGTATTCTGTAATGGCCGTCCCGCCCCCACCCCGGCCCTCTCTCTCACTAGTGTCTAACGGTCGTCCCTCCTTCTCTTCTTCTCTTCCACTCCTCCCCCGACTCCCACCGTCGCGCCGCCGCCCCCGTCGCCCCCATCGCATCGCCGGTGCCCCACAACCCTACCGTCGCCGTCCCACCGCCCCCGGCGCCGCCCCGGTGCCCCACAGCCCCTCGGAGCCGCCGCCCCACCGCCCAGGGCGTCGCCCCGCAGCCCAACACCCCCGGCGCCGCCCCACCGCCCCAACACCCTCGGCCCCGCCGCCCATGACGCCACAACCGCCCCTGCCGGTGAGCCCCCACACCCACAACCCTATATATGGATCTATAAAGAAATTTTCATTTCAACATTCCGAAAATGACACTCAAAATGTTCTTGGAATTGCTTGTAGTATATATATATTGTTGGGATTTGGTTATCCAGAATATGAATCGAAAAATGTAAATACATATGCTTTATTGAACTTGATTATAACTTTTTGTAAAATATTTATAAAGTATAGTATGTAGCATTTTCCATGCATGTTGAGAGAAATATAAGTAGTGGGGTTCATGAGGTGGTATGTATGGTCAAGTGACATGTGTTCATATTGAGACAAATAAAAATAGTATTGCAAGGATCAACTATATATATATATAGTATTGCAGGGATCAACTATATATATATATATATATATATATAGTATTGCAGGGATCAACTATATATATATATATATATATATGTATATATATATATGCACCCTAGCAGCATATAGGTGGTTACTAAAAAACCAATTGTAGGAATTATAACGTGTAACTTGTTTTAAAAATTATGGCAAAGATATTGAGATCAGTGACGAATCTAGAAAAAATGGAGGGGGGCTGAGCTGCCTTAGAAGTGCAAATATGTATTAGGTGAGCTAAAAATGATTAGATTGGACTTTGAAACTAGTAGTAAAAATTATTTTAGCAGTGCTGGAGAGAGGGCGACTCAATCTCAAGGGAGCCCTCTAGTTGGGTTTATAAGGCAGGCACGTGTTTTTAGGTCATCAATTTGACTAGGGAAACATATGTTATATTTTACAAAAATATATTTTTAGATTCGTTGTAAAATGATGACTCTAACCATATAATTTGTGATGCATATTTATATTTTTTATTAGTTAAATCAAAGTCCTAAAACCTCACGCGTGACTTATAAACCCAATCGAGATGCAACATCCGCTCTAGGTATAAATGTGCAACTAATACCATCCAATAGAGATGAAGAAAATAAAAAAAAATTAAGATTGACATAAGATTGACATCCGCTCTAGGTATAAATGTGCAACTAATACAGCATTGACATAAGATTTGGAGTTCAAACTGGATACACATGCTCTAGTAAAAAAAGTTAAGATGTAATCATTGTGAATAGTTAATGGATACTACTGATAGCATATTTTAGTTTCTTGGCAGATCTTAGTGATGATGATTATTAGTTTGTAAGATTCACAACTTAAATTATATATGTACATATTATTATTCATGTCAGTTATTTAAATTTTTTATGTTGTATTAATTTCTTTTAATCTTTATCATGGTACTCAACAGGTGTTGAAAGATGGTGGGCGCGTGTCCAGATCGCTCGACGGGTTCTTCTTCGACGGCCCGCACGAGGAGTGGTACTTCCATTCCTCCCCTATCTCTTCGTAGAGCCTTGAAAGACTGTGTGACGACACCACCCGCGGGTGCTTCTTCGTCGGCGGCATTGCCCACTGGGAGAGGTGTTGGTCGGGTAGGGAAGAAGGGGAAGGTTATAGGGAGACGTGGTGTCCGCGGAAGAGGTAGGCGGACTGTTGCGCCGTTCTCGCCACCACCACCTGCTCATTCACCCGAGCACAGGACTACTATGGTGGACCCGTTTGAGGAGGAGGCTACGGGGACTCCGGTCCAGGAGCCTCGGGTGGACGGGCATTCGGCCCATATGACTCCGGTCCAGGATCAGCCTCGGGTCGAGGTGCCTTCGGCCCACGAGACTCCGGTTTCTGAGGCTACGTCCCAGGAGACTCCTTCCACACACGCTTCGGCCGACGTGGAGAGGTCCGGATGGGGTGCCTGGCCGGATCGGGCCGAGGTGCCGGATTGGACCGAGGGTCCGGGTGGCTGTCCTATTGATGGCGGGGATGAGTTTACGGATAGTGAGGGCGACATGTAGGTGGACGGGGCCACCGTGTACAAGCATGGTAGTACACGTCTCCCGGTCGTGTCGGCTACCCGTGAGCAGAGGCCGGTGATTAAGCCTGAAGGAGATAGGTAAGTACATTTACTCTTTTTTAGCTTTTGCCTTCAAGTTTCTTCAAATATCTAATGTGTTGACCTTATCATACTGCAGGGGATGAGCACACCCTCGTGGAGTCCACAAGCCGAACATCGTCCTTGGTGTGCTTTGTCGGACAAATTTTCCGGGGTTTGTCATGTTGCCTCGTGAGGGTCAGGTTCCTACACTAGGATTTTCCTCGGAGCACTACCAGGCTGTGCAGGCCCCGCCGGAGGAAATTATAGATTGTGTCTTGTACCACACGAGGGCCGAGATGGTGATCAAGAGCTTTTGGGTAAATTATCCTTTTACACAATCTAAAATTAACAATATAGCTAATTATTGTACTAATCGGTGTTGTCTCGTTTGATTGCAGACCTTCTATAGGTGTGAGGAGGGATATGAGGAGGAGGCGGCCAAGGTTATCGAGGCCTAGTGTAAGTGATTATTACAGAACTTACGCCACGAGGCTCGGTCGCAGGCTATTCGATACTACTATGCCACGCGTGGTATTAAGAAGCGGAAGAAGGAGTGCATCGGAAAGTATCTGAAGAAGGAGCAGTACATGAAGGTAATTACCTATTCTTAAGGCCTTCTAGGTAGTTTTCTTGATTTGATTCATAGGCGTAACACTCAAAATTCTTTCTAATCACTTATAGGTGCCCCCAAGATGGTGTGCGGATAAGATGGATTGTTGGGAGGCGTTGGAGGATGAGTGGTGCACAAGGAACTGGCGAGCCGTCCACGACAATGCGAAGGATCGGCGTAGCCAAATGGTTGGTGTGCCACACCATCAAGGCAGTGCCAACTTACTTCAGTTCGGACAAAACTGGGTATGTGTTTGCTTCATGATTCATGCAATTCATTCTTCATGCTAGCTTGAGCCCCTTACAAATACTTTGTTCCTCTCTTTTAGGCGCATCACAATAAGATGGATATACCACACTTGTACGACCTTTATGGCATGGCCCATAGTGCCTCCTACAAGAAGGTGAAGGCATTCTCTGAGTCTGACCTTGATGATCCAAATAACTTCACCAACATATCATCCCACCACAAGCTCGTGACATACAGGGACGCGGGGAAGGCTAGAAAAGGGGAGGACTTTAACCCGAGCCAGGAACCTTTGGATCCAGAGCTCGTGATGATATCTGGTGGCAGGAGGCCCCTGCTACGGCAACAAAAGACCTTCCCTCGCAACGGCACCAGGAATCCTTCTGCTACGGGCGACGCCTTTAGGGACTTCCTTGGCAAATATGCAAAGGATTCCCCCGCGGCCATGGAGCCTTGCGTTGGTGTTCCCTCGAAGCGAAAAGGGTGATGTAGCACAGCGGCGGTAAGTAGTCCCCTCAGTTTGAGAACCAAGGTATCAATCTAGTAGGAGGATCGCGTCACGTCACAAGTACCTGCACAAACACAAAGAGCTTGCACCCAACACTATGAAGGGGTTGTCAATCCCTTATAGATTGTTTGCAAAGTGAGAACTGAAAGCAAAAAGTAAACAAAGCAAAGTAAAAGTAAAAGTGGAGACGATAGTTGTGAATAGACCCGGGGGTCGTATTGTTCACTAGTGGCTTCTCTCATGAAAGCAAGTACATGGTGGGTGAACGAATTATTGTCGAGCAATTGATAGAACCGCGCAAAGTCATGACGTAATCTATGGCAATGATCATATCTATAGGCATCACGTCCAAAACAAGTAGACCGATACTTTCTACATTTACTACTATTAATCCACACGTCGACCGCTATCCAGCATGCATCTAGTGTATTGTGTTCATAAGAACAGAGTAACGCCTTCAGCAAGATGACATGATGTAGATGGACAATCTCAAATCTATGATGAAAGCCCATCTTGTTACCCTTGATGGCAACAACACGATGCATGCCTTGCTGCGCCTTCTGCCACTGTAAAAGGTCACCGCATGGTATGAACCCAAAACCAAGTGCTTCTCCCATTGCATGAATCATAGATCTAGTTGGCCAAACAAAACCCAAGACTCGGAGAGACTTACAAGGATATCAAATCATGCAAATAAAAATCAGCAAAGACTCAAATATAATTCATAGATAATCTGATCACAAATCCACAATTCATCGGATCTCGACAAACACACCGCCAAAGAAGATTACATCGGATAGATCTCCATGAAGATCATGGAGAACTTTGTATTGAAGATCCAAGAGAGAGAAGAAGCCATCTAGCTACTAACTACGGACTCATAGGTCTGAAGTGGACTACTCACGAGTCATTGGAGGGGCGATGATGTTGATGTAGAAGCCCTCCAGCTCCAAAGTCCCCTCCGGCAGGGCACCGGGAAGGGTCTCCAGATGAGATCTCGCGAAAACGGAACCTTGCGGCGGCGGAAAAGTGGTTTCGTGGATGCCCTGTTTTTTTCTGTGATTTTAGGGAATTTATAGGTCAAAGAGCTAGGGCAGGGAGCGCCAGGGAGGCCACAAGCCTAGTTGCCATGGCCCCCCTGGCCGCGGCAACAGGGCTTGTGGGCTCCCTGTGGGCCCCCTGCCTTGGCCCTCAAGTCCCCCGATCTTCTTCTGTTCTCGAAAAATTTATTTCGGGGATTTTATTCCATTTGGACTCCGTTCCAAAATTAGATCTTAAAAGAGTCAAAAACACAGAAAAAACAGGATCTGGCATTTGGCACTTAATTAATAAGTTAGTCCCAAAAAAGATATAAAAGGTATATAAAACATCCAAAGTTGACAAGATAACAACATGAAACTATCAAAAATTATAGATACGTTTGAGACGTATCAGCCCCATGGCTCGATAGCCATTGGAGATGGGATAATACGTTATCCACTCACTCCCCCAAAGATCAAGGCGTATCAAGGTTAGTTGTACGGACTCAGAAAACTTTCATCCATTTCATTATGTGTGTGACCATCGATCATTACTATGGTAACAAGGAATGGTGTTGCAGGCTCCTCTTCAGAAAGTGCGAGCGGCAAACCAGGATGCTCTTGAGAAAGAGAGATTGGCAAGCCAGGCTGCTCTTCAGGCTGCTCTTGAGGACAGGGACCAGACCACGACATGATTGATTGAGGAGGAGAGGGCCCGGAATGACGCTGGTCAACGGGCCTTGTACGAGCTTTTTGTGGTAAGTTTTTTTTCACATTAGCCAAATCATGTGTGTAATGTTTGTTTCATTACTAACTAATACGACCGACTCTGTGCCTCCGCCGATGCCCGTCTTCTGTGCGATTGGCATAGTGAGTTTCATTTCAATGGTCATTATAAAATAGTATTAACAATTGAGTGTCATCATGCTAACTGAGACATTGCAAAATATCTTTTCTGCAGAATAATTCCCGAGCGGCATCGCACGACACTTCTCGAGGGCAACCGTCTCCAAACGAAGCCGCCACGAGCAACCCTGGTGTTTCTCCTCCTTGATGACAATGACGGTAAGTTTTCTCTAGTTCATTTTTGACATAATTAGATTATTTAGCTCTAAGAAGACGAGAAGAGGAGAAGAAATAGAAAAAATGAAAAGAAGGAAGAAGAAGAAGAAGTGAAGAAGAAGGAGAAGGAGGAGGAGGAGGTGAAGGAGGAGGAGGAGGAGAAGAAGGAGAAGGAGGAGAAGGTTGTCACCTTCTCCTCCTTCTCCTCCTTCTCCTCCTTCTTGTTCTCCTTCTTCTTGATTTCTTCTTCTTCTTCTTCTCCTCCTCCTCTAAAATGACATATTTAACCTAAGTTAGCTCCAAAACGACATATAGTTAGATTGGCATCCACCTAAATGATATAATTAGCTTAGTTAGCTCCAAAATGACCTATTTAATAAACAAAATGACCTATACTTAGCTAAGTTCTCTCCTAGATGACATAATAAGGCTTACGTAGATCCAAGATGACCTATTCCCCCTAACTTAGGTATTAAATGGCCTATAATTAGCTTAGCTAGCTTCAAAATGGCTTAATAAGCATAGTTTGCTCCGAAATGACCTATTTTACCCAAGTTAGCTCCGAAAGGACCTATAGTTAGCTAGGCTTGCACCTAAATGACATAATTAGCTTAGTTAGCTCCAAAATGGCCTATTTAATAAAAATGACATATACTTAGCTAAGTTCTCTCCTAAATGACATAATAAGGCTTACGTAGCTCCAAGATGACCTATTCCCCCTAACTTAGCTATTAAATGGCCTATAATTAGCTTAGCTAGCTCCAAAATGGCTTAATAAGCATAGTTTGCTCCGAAATGACCTATTTTACCCAAGTTAGCTCCGAAAGGACCTATAGTTAGCTAGGCTTCCACCTAAATGACATAATTACCTTAGTTAGCTCCAAAATGGCCTATTTAATAAAAATGACCTATACTTAGCTAAGTTCTCTCCTAAATGACATAATAAGGCGGGATATTTGTATTTGTGCCCTTAGTTGTGTCCCCCTCGACTGATTTGCCCCTAATTTTTGAAAACAAGCGGTCTTGCCCAGCTCACCTCCCTCTTCTTGCGGTTTTGCCCTTCCGGCACGGCTCCGTCCAGTCAGCGCCGTTTGACCGCAAACGACGCGTTACTTTGGACATTTTTACCCCTGTCTGATGAACACTGTCTCTGCCCAGCTCACCTCCCTCCTCTTGTATTTTTGCTTGTGCTGCAGCCGTGGAGTTAACCGTGCGTGAGACCGCAAAGAGATGCGATGTGTTACAGGCTGGATTCCTATGACTTAGGATCGGGGTCCCGACAGCGTTGGTATCAGAGCCTGACTGACTGTAGGATTACTAAGCCAAACTGGTCGAAGTTGAGTCTAGAATTGCTTTAGTTATATATAAGGGAATTGTTTGTGGAAGGGAACGTAAGACTCTTGTTCTCTTCTCAAGTTATTCTATTCTGGTCATCCTCGTCGTTTCTCTGGGAATTAAGGACTAGGTTGCTCATCTTCTTCTAGGCTCGTGTTTCTGATCAGTAGATTATAGGACTACGGGTCAAGAGATATTTGGGTTTCTTACATTCCTAGGAAAAAGGGAAGTAAGTTTGATGATCAGAGAGTTGAACTTGATAGTTGAGTGGTTACGCTATTCCATTTTGGGTTGTCTCAAAATTTGTTTTTGAGCATTTACAGCCGTTATGCTGCCCAATTTTGCATTCGGAGCTCTAATGCTTTTGCATTACTCTCTATTTACAGATGCCTGGCCATCCTTCTCGTCAGGTGGTACGTCTGACCAGGTGCATTGATGTACCGGGTCATACGGCCATGCTGGTCAGGGTGATGTCGTTGTGCGGTTACCGCTGGTACCCCGAGTACACAGTGGAGGAACAGTACCGAGACTTCAACCAGAGCCAGTACATCTGCACTGTTAGGGTATTTCCAGACTACCCTGGAGCTGAGGAGCCAATCCATTGGTCCTATGGGTTGGGAGTCACAGTTGACATGGCAGTACAAGATGTTGCCTACTCAATGCTGACCATTATGAGAGCGAGACATGCACTCCTTTAGAATTCAGAGTTCTGCTATGTTCCGGCCTCTCAGCCTGGTGAAGAGGGATACCTCAGTGGAGTCTATTTTGATTCTTCTATGGAGGATCCACTACTGCAGTCCACTGTTGAGATGTCAGAGAACAGAGACAGGGATGCTCGTGCTCTCCGCATGGAGCTTTATGCTACCCGTGCCCGTCTGTGGACGGCTTTGACGCAGTTAGCACCGGTAGTCCACACAGGGTACGGAGATATGGAGATGTTGAACCCTGTTAGGACCCATCTTCCGGCCCACGTTGACTGGCCAGCTATAGGAGGAGTCACCCCTCTTCGGGGACCCCTCTTACCACCAGTTAGGGGACCAAGGCCACATCCGTGTCCTTATGGATCCCAGGGATCTCAGGCTAGAGTGTTTCCTGATCCGCAAGTTGAGCTTCCAGGTCATGGAGGTAATCTCTATGAGATGTTCTATGCGGATGCCTGAGCTGTGAGCGGAAGGATAGTATGGTAGTAGCCGTACGTTCACAGTTCTGCGTTACTTGTGAAGTATGCCTATGATGTGAAATGAATTCCGGAGGCTTAGATAAATAATGTATAGGAAGCTTGTAAGCCTCTGATGAGTAGTTTCATAATTTCAGTAGTTTGCTATTCGAGTAAGTTTGTGCTGAACTATGTAAGGGTGTGTATGAACCATGGTCTATATATAGCTGTTGCTTGTTACCATGTTGTTCGGATATTCATTTCCGCATTCCATGTGTTCAGTACATTCTTAATCCATAGCTAGTATTGATATGATATTGGTCTAAGTTGTGAGTTTGTTTGTCAGGATGGTGTTCACCAGGTTGAACCGTGCCCCTGGTCATGAGCAAGGCGAGGGTAGTCAAGCGTCGCAGGAAGACCTGCCTCACCCGCCCTCTCTGGCGGAAGTTATGCTTGAGGCAGAGGGAAACAAAAGGGAGACCAACCGACTGTTAGAGCGTATTGAGCAGAATACGGCTCGTCAGCCTAGGAATGTTGCAGTGTCCCTCAACGACTTTGTGAAGCTGAATCCTCCAAAGTTTCATCATTCCGTCGATCCCCTCGACGCTGATGAGTGGTTGTGCAGCATCTCACGCAAGATTCGCTCTGCGAATGTGTCTGAGGCCGACAAGGTGACCTTTGCGGCGTATTTCCTGGAAGGACCAGCCAATCTATGGTGGGAGAATTTTGAAGCTATGCGTCCTGCTGAACCAGTAGCCACATGGGCAGACTTCTGTGCAGCCTTTCGTCTGCACCATATTCCAGAGGGCCTGATGGATAGAAAGAGAGAGGAGTTATGTGCCTTCACTCAAGGCAAGTTGACCATGGATGCCTATAGCCGCGAGTTCGGTAACCTCGCCCGCTATGCAATAGAGGAGGTGTCTACTGACGCCAAGAAGCAAGCAAGATTCCGTAAGGGTCTGAGCCCTGAGCTTCGTCGTGATCTGCGCCTCCACGAGTGTGCAAGCTTTCAAGCCCTGGTCAACAAGGCGATCAGTGCCGAGACTGGTCATACTTACTTTGAAGCCACAAGGAAGCACTCCCGTGACTTTGGCTCGTCTTCTGGTTCCGCATTTCCCAAACGCAGGCTGTGGGTTCCAAAGAGTTCTCTGCCGCCAAGATACACTCCGAGGCCATCCTACATGGCGCCTCAGACGAATCAGACCAACCCTCCAGCAAAAACTTATGGTGGTCCAGCTAGCAATGCTGCACCACGTGCCAACCAAGTGATATGCTACAAGTGTGGAGAACCAGGGCACTATTCCCATGAGTGTCCTCAAAATGTGGGTGCCAAGTAACCCGAAAAGTCCGTCGGGCAAGGCAAGTCGGGCAAAGCTTACTATGTGAAGCCGACTCCTGCACGTGGTTGTGTGAACTATGTGTCAGCAGAAGAAGCTGCAGAGGATCCCGACGTCATGCTGGGTACGCTTCTTGTTAACAATCACCCAGCGTCTGTTCTCTTTGACACTGGGTCTTCTCATTCCTTCATTTCAGAAAGTTATGCACAGTTGCGTAACAAATCTTTTTGTGATATTCCAATTCCATTGGTTGTCCAAACTCCTGGTAGTAAATGGCAAACCTCTAGGATAACCTATGACAATGAAATTCTAGTAGACAGGCTAGTTTTTCTAGCCTCATTGATAGCCTTGAAATCTTTGGATATTAATATCATCTTGGGCATGGACTGGATGTCAGCTCACTATGCCAAGATTGATACTCATTCTAGAAATGCCCAGCTTACCCATCCCTCGGGTGAGATAGTAAATGTCTCTACTCGAGTTGCCAAATGCCAACTCTATTCCTTAAATGCCAACCCTCTTCCGGAACTTGAAGACATTCCGGTAGTCCGTGACTTCCCGGATTTTTTTCCAGAGGAACTGCCAGGAATTCCACCCGACAGAGATGTAGAGTTCGTGATAGATCTTGTTCCGAGAACTGTCCCAATAGCCAGAAGACAATATAAGATGGCACCCCTGGAGCTAGCCGAACTTAAGAAGCAACTAGATGAGGCCTTGAATAAAGGTTTCATTCGTCCTAGCTCTTCTCCTTGGGCTTGCTCCGTCCTCTTCGTCAAGAAGAAAGACGGAACGGATCGGATGGTTGTAGATTACCGACCAGTTAATGTGGTCACCACAAAGAACAAGTATCCGCTCCCCAGGATCAACGACCTGTACGATCAGCTCGTTGGATCCTCAGTCTTCTCTAAAATGGATTTGAGGTTGGGATACCATCAAATCAAGATCAAGAACGGGGACATTCCAAAAACGGCTTTTGTTACTCGTTATGGCCAATACGAGTACACCGTCATGTCCTTCGGTTTAACCAATGCCCCAGCCACCTTCTCTCGTCTGATGAATTCAATCTTCATGGAGTATTTGGATAAATTCGTCGTGGTATACCTCGATGATATTCTCATCTACTCGAAGAACGAACAAGAACATGCCGAGCATCTAAGGCTGGTATTGATGAAACTTCGAGAGCATCGCCTTTATGCCAAGTTTTCAAAATGTGAATTTTGGTTACCAGAAGTGACCTATTTAGGTCACGTAATCTCTCGTAAGGGTATTGCTGTCAATCCCGAGAGAGTTCAAGCTGTCCTTGATTGGACTCAACCTGAATCGGTTAAGCAAGTTAGGAGTTTTCTTGGTCTAGCGAGCTATTATCGCCGCTTTGTTGAGAATTTCTCCAAGGTTGCAAAGCCTCTAACTGAACTCCTCAAGAAGGATAAAAAGTTCGAGTGGACACCATAGTGTGAGCATAGTTTTCAGGAACTGAAAAGACGCCTGACTTCCGCACCTGTGTTGCTACCACCAGATTTTTCTAAGGACTTTGTTATCTATTGCGACGCCTCGCGACAAGGATTAGGTTGCATTCTCATGCAAGATCGTCATGTGATCGCATACGCATCTCGATAGTTGCGTCCACATGAGGATAATTATCCCACACATGACCTTGAGCTTGCAGCTGTGGTCCATGCACTAAAAACCTGGCGACATTACCTTTTGGGTAATCGTTGCGAAATATTCACTGATCACCAAAGTCTGAAATATATCTTCACCCAGCCGGATTTGAATCTCAGGAAAAGACGGTGGGTTTAGTTGATCTCGGATTACGACTTAGGGATAACTTAGACCCCGGGGAAGGCCAATGTTATGGCCGATGCACTAAGTCGTAAATCTTATTGTAACCATTTGATGCTACAACAAGGTCAACCACATCTCCATGAGAACTTTCGGAAGTTGAATCTTCATATTGTTCCTCAAGGATTCCTATCTACCCTGGTGGCGAAGACTACCCTTAAGGATCAAATTATAGCTGGCCAAAAGCGTGACAAGGGTATATCACGGATCAAGGAGAATATCTT
Source organism: Hordeum vulgare subsp. vulgare (assembly GCF_904849725.1). Taxonomy (NCBI): domain Eukaryota; kingdom Viridiplantae; phylum Streptophyta; class Magnoliopsida; order Poales; family Poaceae; genus Hordeum; species Hordeum vulgare. The sequence goes on along the minus strand of NC_058518.1, from coordinate 144,393,713 downwards.
TAGCGGAAACGCTAAAGAATTTTCCATGAACGATCAAGGTGTTGTGTTCTTCCAGAATCGTCTAGTGGTTCCTAAGAACCCACATCTAAGGCAGTTAATCCTTAAGGAGGCCCATGATTCTCCTCTCACCATTCATCCCGGTAGTACTAAGATGTATTAGGACCTACGCCAGAGGTTCTGGTGGACTAGGATGAAGAGAGAAATTGCTGAGTTCGTTGCTAACTGCGACATTTGTCGTCGATTTAAGGCAGAACATCAAAGGCCTGCTGGCACCCTTCAAGCTCTAGCTATTCCTGAATGGAAATGGGATAAAGTTAGTATGGATTTCATTACCGGATTTCCCAAGACCAAGAAAGGAAATAATGCTATCTTTGTGGTCATTGACCGTCTTTCCAAAGTGGCTCATTTTCTTCCTGTTCGTGAGAGTATAACAGCTAGCCAGCTAGCAGATTTATATATCTCCCGAATAGTGTCTCTTCATGGTGTTCCCCTGGAGATTAACTCGGACCGTGGGAGTATCTTTATTTCTCGCTTCTGGGAAAGTTTTCATAATTCCATGGGGACCCACTTATCTTTTAGCACTGCTTTCCATCCCCAATCAAGTGGTCAAGTAGAAAGAGTGAATCAAATCCTAGAAGATATGCTCCGAGCTTGTGTTATATCGTTCGGTATGAGTTGGGAGAAGTGCCTTCCATTCGCCGAATGTGCTTATAACAATAGTTATCAATCAAGCTTGGGCAAAGCTCTTTTTGTAGTTCTCTATGGACGAAGATGTCGAACGCCTCTTAATTGGTCAGAAACCGGAGAGAGGCAACTCTTTGGCCCGGATATGATCCAGGATGCAGAAGAGCAGGTTCACATTATTCGTGAAAAGTTGAAAACAGCCCAGTCTCGTCAAAAGAGCCAATATGATCGTCATCATAAGGCTGTGACCTTTGAAGTTGATGAGAAGGCTTACCTTCGGGTTACACCTTTGAAGGGTACCCATCGATTCGGTATCAAGGGCAAGTTGGCTCCTCGTTACATTGGTCCTTTTCGCATTCTTGCCAAACAAGGAGAAGTTGCCTACCAGTTGGAACTTCCTCCGCGTCTTTCCAAGGTTCACGATGTCTTCCACGTCTCACAACTCAGGCGTTGCTTTTCGGATCCTATCCGTGAAGTGGACCACGAAACGCTTGATCTCCAAGATAACCTTTCATACCGAGAATACCCCGTGCGTATTCTTGATCAAGCTGAGCGTACCACTCGACGTCAAAACCTCAAGTTTCTTAAAGTTCAATGGTCAAATCATTCTGAAAAGGAGGCAACTTGGGAAAGAGAGGATCGTCTCCGGCTTGAGTATCCTGCATTATTCCCGACGACTTCTAAATCTCGGGACGAGATTCTTTTGAGTGGGGGTGAGTTGTCACATCCCTGACACCTTAAGCAAGTTAGCTTTGTGCTCATGTTTTCTTTGCATTGCATCTAAGAAATTTTCAACAAGAACAAAGCAAGTGGTGAAGGAAAATGCTAAAACCCTAGCCACTTCTCAAAATAAGGAAAATACAAACTAGTTAAAATCAATGAACCCAAAATGGCCTCAAGAAAAGTTGAATCTTTATGTTAAATCATGAAAGTAAATGAGCAATGAAGAAAACCATTTTCTTGACACTTTAAGCATTTTAAATAAATGCAAAAAGCTACTATTTTCAAGTTTTAAATTTGAAATCAGAAACTTTAAGTTTTCAAAAATGTTGAAAACTTTAGGAATGATTGGATACTTTCCAACTAATATTTTGATGTGTTCAAAATAGTTTTTACAAACTATTTTGGGAGCTGAAATAAATAGCAAATAAAGAGTTGTCAAAAACAGAAAAAAAAACAGAAAAGAAAAGAGAAAGAAAAAAAAAGGAAAAACCTTACCTGTCGCCGGCCCAGCCCACCAGGGGCTCCCCGGTCATCTTCCTCCTCCTGCTAGTAGGCAGGGGAGAAGATGAGCACGATGGCCGAGCCGGCCACCTCCTGCCTGCCGGCCCACTGCTGGAGGCCTCCAGGAGCGCCAGCGCGACGACTGCGCCTTCTTACCCTCCTCTCTACGGCTCTATCCTCTCCCCTAAGCCTCGATTCCCTTTCCCCCTCTTGGATCTCTCTCTCCCCGAAGCTCCGGTCACCGTCGATTCGTCGTCTCCCGGTCCTCCCGGCCCTGCCGGCAGCCTCACAAGATCCGTCGTGAGCTCCTCTTCCTGTTCCCCCTCTTCCCGAGGCTTTCCCCCTCCTATAACCACGTTAGCCGCCGGAGCCCGAAGGACCTCGTCGCCGGCCATGTCATTGCCGTCGATGTGGTACTCAGCTCGCGAGGCTGAGCTCAGGAATGAGCTCCTCGAGTTATATAGATGGCGTAGGGCCTCTCTCCCAGCTCGCTAGTCCCCTGCATCGGCACTTCTGTCGATGCCCGAGCCGCAGCCGCCGCTGACCTCATCGCCGGCATGGATTCCGGTGACCACCGGGTCCAGCTCCACGCGCTTTAGATGCGGCGTTTCACTAGCTGCACGTAGCTCTATTCTGCGCCCAAAACCGACGGCCGTAGCGCTGTTTGGCTCTCTCCGCGAGCCCTCCGTTGGGCCCGTGGTCGCCGCCAGCCATATTCCGGTGGGGGCCGACGTGGCCAACCTAATCCAGCAGTTTAAATGCTTAATCTCTCGCTGGCAGTGGGCCGAAGGCCAAGTGAAACTCAGTTAGGGGCTGGTCAGCGCGGGATTAACCCCTGAGAGGCTCACCAGTGGGTCCCCCCTGTCAGGTTTGACCTGATCAGGTCAGTTGACCTGCTGATGTTAGGGTGACGCAATAAAGGGATTTTCCAGTATAAAAAAAATTCCAGAAATGTTTAAAACTTCAAAAATTCATAGAAATTAATTTGTAACTCCAATGAAAATAATTTATATATGAAAATGTTTCTGAAAAATTCAAGGAATCTGAATATGCCATTTTCAAACATGTTTCAAAATGTTACAGAACCCAAACATGTAGTTTAATGGATAAGTCAATTCTTATAAATACTTTATAAATGGAATTTGGAAAATATTTAAATTTCATTATGAATGACATGATCAAACACTGTTCTAATTACAAACCAGCAACTTAACATGTCATCCCATGCATGTTAACATCAAGTTGATCTGAGCATGAGGTCGAATCAATTAAAATGGTATCCGAGAATACCTCGTTTGAAGTGATATTTGAATTTGATTCAAATCAACTTCAAACCTAATACATGCTAGCTATATTAGTTTATCACCTTGCATTCTCATGCCATGCTCATGCATCATCTTGATTGCATATGTTTGTTATTGATTGTTGTCATTCCTTTCGATAGGCTCCGCTCCCCCGGATTCCACCAAATATCCGTCTAACGGATATTGTCACTCCTCTGAGCAACAAGGCAAGCAACCATTTTGATCATCCCGATAAATCCCATGTTCTTGCTCCTACACTTACTTATTGCATTAGGATCAAATGCTTCAACTGCTTTTGCCACGTTAGTTAAACCCACTTCCTTTGCATGACCTATCCTTGTCACAGTAAATAGCTGAACCTTGCAACCTAGCATACCTGGTAGTTGCTTGACCCGTGATGTGCCTTATCCTGCTATGCATGCTATGCTTAGAGTTGTGTATGGTCTGTCATCTGGGAGATGAACAGAATTGTGAGAATGTGTTCGGTAAGCAAAGGTTGTGTGTTGAATCTGATTTGGTAAAGGTACCGGTGAAAGGCTGTGTAGGAGTACATGGCGGCTTGTTTCATTGGAACCGTCCTTAGGAACTGAGTTCCGTGTATGTAATCCAAGGCTAGATACTACCACATGCTGGGCCCTGAAATATGACCCCGCTCGACTTATTAATCGCTTAGTACTCGGTCCAGTAGTTGCAAGTAGTTTCTGGTGTTTATAGTCATGCTGGAGGCCGTACATGGTGCTGACCTGAGAAGTGGGCCGTGATCCGGTAGGCAGTGGCACGGTGTACCAAGTGGCACCCGTATGGTGGGCTTGGGAACCCTACGCACATCGTTTGAGGCCGTGGCGGAAACCTCGGTCGGACTTCCGTACGGGTTACTCTCAGATAGGCGATAAACCTGGACAAGGTACTAGTGTGGTTAACGGTCGTGGCCGACTCCCTCGCTAGGCTTCCGCTTGAAGGTTGCCGAGGTGCATGACGTGCACATGGCGATAAGTGGCGAGAGCGTGTGTGACGAAGTACACCCCTGCAGGGTTATGATCTATTCGAATAGCCGCGTCCGCGGATATGGACTACTTGGAGACATATGTTGTTCATAGATAACTTCAATGGCTACTCATAAAATTGTCAAGATAAGCGTGAGTGTCGTGGACGGCATTTCCGTATGGAGACGGAATGATTCCACGATGGTGTATTGTTGTGGTGTTAGTGGACTTGTGTGCGAGAAATCAAGTTGTCAAAATTATTCAAAAATGCAAGTTGTCTAGCCACGAGTCAAATGCTGGCTTTCCGCATGAAACCCCACAATACCTTATTGATACATTGCATGAGTAGATAGTTATCCTAAACTCTTGCTGAGTACCTCCGTACTCATGTTTGCTTAATAAATGTTGCAGAGGTTGCTAATGACCCTAATGGAGGGTTCTTCATAGACATCGACGACGACGAGTAGCTGGTGTCCCAGCTACGATCTGGCCCTACGTTGGGTCTGTAGTATAGTCAGGCCATGTCCCTTCTAGTTGCACATGTCTTTACTCAGACAGTTTTAAATTCTTCCGCTGGCTTGTAACTGAATGACTTCTATTATGGGTCGTGAGACCCTTAATGTGTAATATTATGTGTGTGGCTCTTCCGAGCCTCTTAAATAAAGTTTGTATGTTTATGGTTATGTTGTGATGCCATCGATGTATCTATACATATCAATATGCCATGCGTACGTGTGTCGTACTTGATATGTATGGGGTTCGATTACCTAGTCATGAACTTTAGTAGCACTCCTTACAAGGAAATGCCCCTTTGTGATCCAACGAGCCTTGGTAGTTCGCTACTGCTCCGGACACATTGGTTGACCGGCATGTGTCCTTCTTAGCTGTTGTGTCTGTCCCCTTTGGGGAAATGTCACGCGATGTAATGGAGTCCTTGTAGCTTGCTACGACTCGTCTACACTCGCTGGTGACCGACACCTGCTTTGTTGGGTCATGTATGCCTGTCCTTGTGCGGTACTGCCACTTTGGTTTGTGACTAGACTTGTCGATCCGTGTTCTTTGACATTGGAATGCTAGCTACACTATTGCATACGTGAGTCAAAAGACGCAAACGGTCCCGACTAAGGTAAGGCTGCAGCCGTGGAGTTAACCGTGCGTGAGACCGCAAAGAGATGCGATGTGTTACAGGCTGGATTCCTATGACATAGGATCGGGGTCCCGACAAGGCCGTGCTTACCTTGCACGCCAATAACTTCGATGACGCCATCGCCAAGCACCCCTTCATCCTCGTCGAGTTCTACTCTCCATGGTTGGCCCTCACCTCTGCTATCCGTGCGCGTGTGGAGTGTCCGTGCGGGTCCAACGGGTTTAGATCGTGGTCGGTTTCGAGGGGTCTCAAATTTGTGAATTACGGACCACGGGGGATCTGGCTTTGATGATTTGTTTGATTGGATCGTTGATTCCTCTATAGTTTGGGTTTGATTTGAAGTTCCTCGAGGGTTTAAAGGTTCTTGGGTTGGGATTCTAGTGTGTCCAACTTTATACTGTAACTATGTAGTGTAGATTCTACCTGTTCGACTTATTTTAGTATAATCTCACTTAGTTTGGTCTGAATTTTGTAAAAGTCATTGCTAATTCTTTAAAATTGATTATTAAGGTGTGAACACTACAAGAGCCTAGCACCAGAGGTAATTCTTCTACATGCTTGGACCACTTACTTAGCACTATGTTATATGTTGTATTTATTGACCTCATTCGTTGAATTTCCACTTGTGTGTTGTTGCGGTATGAGAAGGCGACCTAGGTGCCTAGCTGTTGAGCAAGCACAACCCAACGATTGTTCTTGCTAAGGTTCATGCCAACAATGAGAAGAGCAAGCCGCTTGCGGGCAAGTACGAGGTCCAGGGCTTCCCTACCCTTAAGATCTCGAGGAACAGAGGAAAGAACATTCAGGAATACAAGGGGCCCATAGAGGCTGAGGGAATTATTGAGTACTTGAAGAAGCAGGTTGGCCCTGCTTCCAAGGAGATCAAGGCACGTGAAGATGCTACTTACTATAGCTCGAAGATGCTATTAATTGTGGAATCAACACACTTCCCTCCATCTAATACATCAAACAGAAGGTGAATATCGCTTTTCTTTGATTTCTTTCAACATGAACGGGGATGTGCGTATCCAGATAACTTTTATTGTTAGTGTTACTTGAATACGGATTTATTATTTTTTCATCTTTTTAACTTTAGGCACTGGAATGGTTGTTGACTGGAGGCAAGTTGTAGTTTTTATGTTTCATCGTGTACATGCGTCTACATCAAGGCACATGCACACGGGCAGGCAAACTCCACGCACGCACACCCGCAGCTATGGCAGCCGGATCGACGTGCGATTTCAAGGTGAAACCACCAAGGGAAGCAACTGCCGCCAGCCTCGTCCTTACCCCCTGATATCAAATATGTGATTCCTGATTTTATGATGCAGATTTCCTGTCATGTAGTATATCCGTGTATGGACTTGCAATTGTAGACTACATGTTGTCCGAATGCCTAGCTATGTGAATTACATGGTAGGTGTGCTCCACCAATGGAATCATCAAGCAATGCGACAAGCACTGAGGGAATGGAGTGCACGGACATAGCAGAAGTTTCATAGTGATTTGTGCTTCTCTAGGTAATTTTGTTATTGTATCCGTCAGCCAACTCTCTAACAAATAGTTTTAATCTCTTGGTTTCCAAATAGCTACAAATTCTAATGAATATACACATATATTATGTGGACTACAACAAATAGTTTTTTTATTGTTTAAGCTAAACATACAAACTACATGTTCCATTTTCAGCAGCTTGGAGTGTTTAACGGATTTTTCATAAAATCATTTATTCTGAATTGAAACGACCGGTCCTTCAATATGCTGCACACACACATTGGCAAGTTGTATTTTATTTTCTTCTAAATATGTTCCAGTACAAATGTCCACGAATAAGTATATCTGCTATTTTAGTTTATATGTTGAGACTCCATAGTTCCTCAGAGATTCAAGGACTGCCTCCATAACCTTGACGACGGACCCTTCCTCCTTCGCCCATGTGGCTGCTCCGCCGCTGCGGAGACGGCGATTCTGCTTTTGCGGCTGAAGTGGCGGCGATGAAGAAGGTCTCCTCGAAGGAAGGGACGGTCAACAACGAATTCCTAGGCCGCAAGAGTTCCAAAAAGTGTTGCATCTTCCACAAGGAGATGCCATTCAAAGAGGACTACAGCGACAACGAGGCGGAAGGCGGCCACGAGAATCTGCGAGGAGACAGCAGCTAGGGGACGAGCGCGGGAAGGGAGGCTAATCTTCCTCTATTGTGGCCATGAACATGGCCAGAGACACCACCACTGAGCTCTGCAACATTCCCATATACAAGCCTACAAGGTCTGTACAAACAAGTCTTACTTGCCAAAAAACAAGGTAACATACATTCCCACCAATCATTTTCTTTGAATGTACTCAAAACAAATAATGCATGAGAGAGATATGGAGCTCAGCTCTTTCGTTTGGAAATCTATATGCTTCTCCCAGTAAATCCTTGCATCTTAGAGGCTTGATCCAACGCTCCTTCATGTTTTGATAGAAGTTTTCTTTGAAATATTATAGGTCTAAATATTAATATATTATTAGGCTTTCCTTTTCTAGAACCAACCATTGTTGCATGTAATGAACGGATCTCCACCAATATTAGTCTTGCCATCCCAGCTTGCAAGGGATCAGGGCACACGTTTTTTAGGTTCTACTGCTTACAAGTTGCAAATTGGGCCCTCCTTAGTTATAGTTAAATAAACATTCATCAGCTTTAACAAACACAAAATGCACCCCTACACAGCCACAAGATGTTTTCCACGCTCCACATAGATTGAACTAACAACATTTAGAAAAAAAATTAGAATAATCACATTTTGTTTTGAAATGCTTCCAGCAAACAAAATGTTGCCAGGATAAAAGGGATGGCAAGTTATCCCGATTTCTTGCTACACAATTCACATTATTTCCAATTCCCAGAAAAATTCATACACAATAGAGATGGTGTATGCCCAATAAATTAGACAATGTAATAGTTGTAAATAGGCCAACCAACAGTCTGGAATAACACAGTCATGGGATTATTCCAGATAACACAATTTACTACAAAGAAATGACCCATTCTTGAAATATTCTTTGGATTTAATTGCTAATGGTAAGTTGGCTTAGATTTTCAGCTTTAGACTATATAAGCATGCATTAGCCATCAGATTATCATTAGGCCGCTTTTTGTTTTTGTTCGGACTTCGGAGTACAAAATCTATTTCTTTTTGTGATGGCGGTCCAACGAATTCCAATACATAGTTCTGAGAAAAAAAGAATTGATTTTTTTATGTGTTCCTTTCCATAATTGAATGACATCTGTACTATAGATTTCTCATATTGTACCTGTAGATGAGACTGCCTCAGATTTTCTTTCTTGATTCAATTTTAATGTGCTCCACTCTACACAGGTAAAGTTGCCTACATAGAGCTTTTTATTGTCCATTCAGTTTACCAAAATATTGTGAGGCTTCTATACCTTCTTTTTCTTTTCCCCTTTTTCTTCATGCCTCTATTTCTCTTCCTATAATCTTAGTTATTGTTCTGCAGGTTTCCTGATTTATTGTTACATTTTTGCGGTGATCTATTATATGATATTTACTTTTCCCCCCACTTCCATCCTAGAAGATATAAGCATAAGCCCATTTCATTTATTTTGTTCATGCTTCAGAAAATTCTTCAATGATGCTTGCGCAGACAAAGGTCAAGAATAGCACTCAAAGTGAAGTCCACAAGTTGTAAATGGAGGTGGTAAAATAAATGCATTTTTCGTATGTTATGTTTAGAGGTGCATGCTTACCATCTTATGTAAGTTCATAAAATATAATATGATAAAATAAATGCATTTTTTGTATGTTAGAGTGAAGGGGTAGATTCACATTGCTTATTTCTAGAAACTTCTACGAAATTGAACTTCTATTTTAAACATTTCCTTAGAGAAATGCCATAAGCAAAGATAGTTGACCACTTCTATATAGTGAAGTAAGTTTAGTTCTAAATTCAGCATTATATTTATATATGGTGCAAAACAACAAACTACAATAAAATAGAGGCGCACAACCTACACTTATCTCTTACCATTTGCATCACTTGCATGTAAGTAGCTGATTGCAAGGATGTTGGTTAATGAGATGCAAATGACTATTAAGGACTTTTATTTATGTGTCTATATGTTATTTGCTATCCCGTGGCAATTGCACGGGCATTAAGTTAGTTTTTTTTCACCAATATACATTTGCATGTTTTGTCGTGTACTGATATAAGCTTGCCTTGCCTTTTTCCTTTCTGGTAAGAACAAAATCCGGTTGCTATCCTCTTGTTATTGCCTTGTTAAGTACAATTATCTTTGTTTTGGAAAGTCACATATTTATTCTCATTCATAATAGCATCAAATTGGTTACTGTTTAGGTTAGAACATGGCAAGTTGGAGCCAATGAATAGTTCAGAATTTTGAGAACATGATAATTCACTATAGTAGCTACATGTTTTTATGATGATTCATTTTCACCAGAATTTAGGTGCACTTTGACCATAAGTTGCACTATACATTATTACTATAAGAAATTTTATGCGGCATCATGGAACGAATTTGTGTGCGGCAATTGCAGACATATCTGGAGAAGGAATGATGCATCCAGTTGAGTCAAAAAAAACCTGTAGAGTCAACCTATAATGGCAGAGGCTAAACCTTTGAGATCGTTCCCTAGAAATTTATGGTGACAATCTTTTTGACAAACTTATTTTTCTCTTTTACCGTAAACTATAATAGTATCTCTTTTTAATGTAGCTTATTTTGTTGCTGCTTATTTAAGGTGTTGGCAAATAAGCGATTATTCTCCACGAGGAATCATTGATTGACTAAGTAAGTTTTTACTCATTATCTAGGCTAGCCTTTTTGCAGGGAACTACGATCTTCTTCCTGCAATACACCTATTTCTAACATATTCACTACTGGAATTTATAATTTTGCCATCTGCCATGGCTAACGGCAAAGGGGGGAACCACGGACAGCAAAGGCTTTGCTGTCCGTCAGCAAACGGCAAAGTAGACGGCAAAAAAAATTCCTGTGAAGAGGTTCTTTGCCGTCTGCTTTTGCAAAGCGGACGGCAAAGAATCTTTGCCATGAGGGGGCAGACGGCAAATTAAATGGGATGGCAGATCCACCAACGGTCCTGTTAAGTGTTAACGACAGGCCTCCCCTCTTTGCCGTCAGCCCTCCCCCCTTTGCCATGAGGGGGCTGACGGCAAAGGAGGGAACCAGCCCCTCTCTCTCCCCTCTTTGTCTTCTGCCCTCCCCCCCTTTGCTATGAGGGGGCTGACGGCAAAGGGGGGAACCATCCCCTCTCTTTCCCCTCTTTGTCGTCTGCCCTCCCCCCTTTGCCATGAGGGGGATGATGGCGGAGGGGGGAACCAGCCCCTCTCTCTCCCCTCTTTGTCGTCTGCCCTCCCCCCTTTGCCATGAGGGGGCTTACGGCAAAGGGGGGAACCAGCCCCTCTCTCTTCCCTCTTTGCCGTCTGCTCTCCACCCTTTGCCATGAGGGGGCAGACAACAAAGGCTGAAAAAACCCTTTTTCTATTTCTTATTATATCCAGCAATTTTCACAATAATCAGGATATATATATATATGACAAAAAAAATTGTTTCCGTACTCATAAGCATATTAAAATAACTTTCATCCATAGTACATACATATTATGCAAGTCGCATCCGTACCAAACCATATATTACACCAGTTTCATCAACATGCATACAAAGTTTCATATATATTCATATACTACAATAGTTTCAATACAAGCTTCCGTGAAGCCATGGTACAAGAAATCATATTCAAGCATTCCATCAATATAATCCAAGCTTCCCATGAAGTGAATGTAATATGCAAAATGACAAATAATAAAGTTAGAAGAAGAATACTAGATGACGAAGTATATATAGGTTATTTCGGAGAGAACTTAGCTAAGTATAGGCCATTTAATAGCTAAGTTAGGTGGAATATGTCATCTTGGAGCTACATAGCCTTATTATGTCATTTAGGAGAGAACTTAGCTAAGTATAGGTCATTCTAGAGCTAACTTGGATAAAATATGTCATTTTGTAGCCAACTATGATTATTAATCCATTTCGACCCGATTATGTCATTTTGGAGCTAAATTAGTCATTTTAATGAGCTAACCAAGGTTCTTATGATGTTTTTATCTAACTATGCTAATTATGTCATTTTGGAGGCTAATTAGCTAAGTATGTCTTTGTTGGGGAAAATAACCTACGTAGAAGAAGAAAGAGAAGAAGCAAGAAGAGAAGAACCAAGAAGAGAAGAAGAATGAGAAGAAAAAGAAGAAGAAGAAGGAGGAGGAGAAGAAGGAGGAGGAGAAGGAGAAGGAAGAGGAGAAGAAGAAGGAAAGAAGAAGGACAAGAAGAAGGAGAAGGAGGAGAAGAAGAAGGAGAAGGACTCCTTCTCCTTCTTCTCCTCCTTCTCCTTCTCCTTCTTCTTCTCTTCTTCTTCTTCCTTCTTTTAATTTTTCCTCTTTCTTCTCCTCTTGTCCCCTTCATCGGGCTAAATTAGCTAATTATGCCTTTTTGGAGCTAATTATGTCATTTTGAGGATAATTAGGTAAGTATAGGTCATGTTTTATTAAATAGACCATTTTGGAGCTAAGTAAGCTAATTCTGTCATTTAGGTGGAAGCCTAGCTAACTATAGGTCATTTCGGACCTACTTGGGTAGAATATGTCATTCCGGAGCAAACTATGCTTATTAAGCCATTTTGGATCTAGCTAAGCTAATTATAGGCCATTTAATACCTAAGTTAGGGGGAATAGGTCATCTTGGAGCTACGTAAGCCTTATCATGTCATTCAGGAGAGAACTTAGCTAACTATAGGTCATTTTTTATTAAATATGTCATTTTGGGGATAACTAAGCTAATTATGTCATTTAGGTGGAAGCCTAGCTAACTATAGGTCGTTTCGGAGCTCACTTGGGTTAAATATGTCATTTAGGAGCTAACGATGATTATTAAGCCATATTGGAGCTAAATTGGCTAATTATATCATTTAGGTGGAAGCCAAGCTAAGTATATAATATTCATGAGCTAACCATGGTTCTTATGCCATTTTGAGCTTATTATTTCATTTTTTAGCTAAATTGGTCATTTTAATGAGTTAACCAAGGTTCTTATGATGTTTTCACCTAACTAAGCTAATTATGTCATTTTGTAGGATAATTAGCCAATTTAGTCTTTGTTGGATGAGTCTAAGCTACGTAGAAGAAGAGAAAGAGAAGAAGCAAGAAGAGAAGAAGAAGTAAAAGAAGAAGGAGAAGGAAGAGGAGAAGAAGAAGAAAATAAGAAGGACAAGAAGAAGGAGAAGAAGGAGGAGAAGGAGGAGAAAGAGCTTCTCTCCTCCTTCTCATTCTTCTCCTTCTTCTTCCTCCTTCTCCTTCTCCTTCTTCTTCTCTTCTTCTTCTTCTCTTCTTCTTCTTCTTCCTTCTTTTCATTTTTTCCTCTTTCTTCTCCTCTTGTCCCCTTCTTTGGGCTAAATTAGCTAATTATGCCTTTTTGGAGCTAATTATGTCATTTTGAGGATAATTAGCTAAGTATAGGTCATGTTTTATTAAATAGACCATTTTGGAGCTAAGTAAGCTAATTATGTCATTTAGGTGGAAGCCTAGCTAATTATAGGTCATTTCGGAGCTAACTTGGGTAAAATAGGTCATTCTGGTGCAAACTATGCTTATTAAGCCATTTTGGATCTACCTAAGCTAATTATAGGGCATTTAATATCTATGTTAGGCGGAATAGGTCATCTTCAAGCTACGTAAGCCTTATCATGTCATTTAGGAGAGAACTTAGCTAGCTATAGGTCATTTTTTTATTAAATAGGTCATTTTGGAGCTAACTAAGCTAATTATGTCATTTAGGTGGAAGCCCAGCTAACTATAGGTCGTTTCGGAGCTCACTTGGGTTAATTATGTCATTTAGGAGCTAACTATGCTTATTAAGCCATATTGGAGCTAAATTGGCTAATTATATCATTTAGGTGGAAGCCAAGCTAAGTATATAATATTCATGAGCTAACCAAGGTTCTTATGCCATTTTGAGCTTATTATTTCATTTTTAGCTAAATTGCTCATTTTAATGAGCTAACCAAGGTTCTTATGATGTTTTCACCTAACTAAGCTAATTATTTCATTTTGTAGGATAATTAGCCAATTTAGTCTTTGTTGGATGAGTCTAAGCTATGTAGAAGAAGAGAAAGAGAAGAAGCAAGAAGAGAAGAAGAAGTAAAAGAAGAAGGAGGAGGGGGAGGAGGAGGAGGAGAAGGAGAAGGAAGAGGAGAAGAAGAAGAAAATAAGAAGGACAAGAAGAAGGAGAAGAAGGAGGAGAAGAAGGAGAAAGAGCTTCTCTCCTCCTTCTCCTTCTTCTCCTTCTTCTTCCTCCTTCTCCTTCTCCTTCTTCTTCTCTTCTTCTTCTTCTCTTCTTGTTCTTCTTCCTTCTTTTCATTTTTTCCTCTTTCTTCTCCTCTTGTCCCCTTCTTCGGGCTAAATTAGCTAATTATGGCTTTTGGAGCTAACTATGTCATTTTGAGGATAATTAGCTAAGTATAGGTCATGTTTTATTAAATAGACCATTTTGGAGCTAAGTAAGCTAATTATGTCATTTAGGTGGAAGCCTAGCTAATTATAGGTCATTTCGGAGCTAACTTGGGTAAAATAGGTCATTCCGGAGCAAACTATGCTTATTAAGCCATTTTGGATCTAGCTAAGCTAATTATAGGCCATTTAATACCTAAGTTAGGCGGAATAGGTCATCTTCGAGCTATGTAAGCCTTATCATGTCATTTAGGAGAGAACTTAGATAACTATAGGTCATTTTTTATTAAATAGGTCATTTTGGAGCTAACTAAGCTAATTATGTCATTTAGGTGGAAGCCTAGCTAACTATAGGTCGTTTCGGAGCTCACTTGGGTTAAATGTGTCATTTAGGAGCTAACTATGCTTATTAAGCCATATTGGAGCTAAATTGGCTAATTATATCACTTAGGTGGAAGCCAAGCTAAGTATATAATATTCATGAGCTAACCAAGGTTCTCATGCCATTTTGAGCTTATTATTTCATTTTTTAGCTAAATTGCTCATTTTAATGAGCTAACCAAGGTTCTTATGATGTTTTCACCTAACTAAGCTAATTATGTCATTTTGTAGGATAATTAGCCAATTTAGTCTTTGTTGGATGAGTCTAAGCTACGTAGTAGAAGATAAAAAGAAGAAGCAAGAAGAGAAGGAGAAGTAAAAGAAGAAGGAGGAGGAGGAGGAGGAGAAAGAGAAGGAAGAGGACAAGAAGAAGAAAAGAAGAAGGACAAGAAGAAGGACAAGAAGAAGGAGAAGAAGAAGGAGAAGAAGGAGAAGGAGGAGCTCCTTCTCCTTCTTCTTCTTCTTCCTCCTTCTCCTTCTCCTTCTCCTTCTTCTTCTCTTCTTATTCTTCTCTTCTTCTTCTTCTTCTTCCTTCTTTTCATTTTTCCTCTTTCTTCTCCTCTTGTCCCCTTCTTAGGGCTAAATTAGCTAAGAATGCCTTTTTGGAGCTAATTATGTCATTTTGACGATAATTAGCTAAGTATAGGTCATGTTTTATTAAATAGACCATTTTGGATCTAAGTAAGCTAATTATGTCATTTAGGTGGAAGCCTAGCTAACTATATGTCGTTTCGGAGCGAACTTGGGTTAAATATGTCATTTTGGAGGATAATTAGCTAAGTATATGTCATTTTTGAGCTAATTATGTCATTTCGAGGATAATTAGCTAAGTATATGTCATTTTTATTAAAACACTAGAAATAACATACCATTATCGTCATCACGGCGGTGAAGCACGGTGGCTGTGGCTTGTTTCACGTGGAGAAGGCTCCAGTGTAGAAGGGTCGTGCGATGCGTTTCGGGAGATATTCTGCACCAAACATCGTTTGCAATGTGTCGTTAGCATGAGGACACTCTCAAGATCACTGCACTGAAATGAAACTCACCGTCCCCGCCATGTTAATGACTGGCATCGCCAGTGGGACTTGGCCGGTCTTCTCGCACATAGACTGTACATTTGGTTTCCACAAGTCAAACTTTTTAGTTATTAATGAAACGAACATTAAAATGCAAGATTTGAAATAATATGAAGAAGAAACTTACCACGAAGAGCTCGTATGTGGCCGTGATAGACGCATCATTACGTGCCCTCTCCGCCTCCACCAATGCAGTCGTCCTCTCCTCCAGCTCCCTCATCTCCTTATCCTTCTCCGCCATAACCGCCTGCATTGCCTCTCTCTTTTTCATAATAGCAGCCTACAACACAACTCATTGTTAGCATTGTAATCATATTGGTTCCAATGTACAACATAATGCGGAAAGATAGTTGAGTCCATTAAACTAACCTCGATGGCGAGCTCGACTAGCCGTGGACGAGGTGTTATCTCTGGACAGGAGCTCGTTTGGTGTGCCTTTATCTGCCGGAGAGTTCTAGGACAATGTATAAGGCCGTCTCCAATGGCGATCGAGCCATGGGGCCTCCCGTTGCCAGCTATCATCACCAGCTCTGGATCAATAGGCCCCTCGCTCGGGTTAAAGTCCTCCCCTTTCCCCGCCTTCCCGCGATCTCTGTACTTCACGAGCTTGTGGTGGGAGGAGATGTTGGTGAAGTTTTCTGGATGCTCGTGGTCAGACTCATAGAATGCCTTGACCTTCTTGTATAAGGCAGTATGGGCCATCGCATAGAGGTCGTACATCTGTGGCACCTCTTATTGTGACACGCCTAAAAGAGAGAGAGAGGAAAATTGTACTAGTAAAGGGCTCAAGATAGCATTAAGAATGAATTGCATGAGGCATCAAGCAAACCACATACCCAATTCTCGCCAAATTGGATTAAGTTGACGCTCCATTGATGGTGTGGCACACCAACCATTTTGTCGCGCCTCTCCTTGGCGTTGTTGTGGTTGGTTTCCCACGTTTTGGAGCACCACTGATCCACCAAGGCCTCCCAACAATCCATCTTATCCACACACACCATCTCGGGGGCACCTAAGTTAATAAAGAGAAATTTGAGAGAGTAAGAACCAAATCAAGGATACTAACTACAAAGCCTTAATAATATCTAATTACCTTCATGTAATGCTCCTTCTCCATCTTAGAATCACGGCACTTCGCCTTGTCCTTCCTAATACGCCGCGTGGCATAGTAGTCTCGAACAACGTGCACCCGAGCCTCGTGCCGAAAGTTTTGAAGTAGGCGGCGACATTCGGTTTCGATAACCTTTGTCGCATCCTCCTCGTATCCCTCCTCACACCTGTAGTAGGTCTACAAACGAGACAATACCGATTAGTACAATAACTAGCTATGGTTGATTTATAATTGTGTGAAGGAGAAATTATCCAGAACTGTCGGATCACCATGACGGCCCTCGTGTGGCACAAAACACCGTCGATCTCCACCTCCAGTGGGGCCGGGGCACCCAAGTAGTGCTCCCAGGTCATTCCTACCTCTCGCTCCCGACCGGGCAACGCAACAAACCCTGGGAAGTTTTGACGGCAAAGCACACCAAGGATGCTGTTGGGCTTGCGGACACCCTTGGCAACAATCCAACCCCTATGGTATGACAAATTAAAGCCAAAACATTAGATATTTGAGAAAACGTGAAGGCAAAAGGTTAAATAAGAATAAATTAACTTACTTGTCCCCATTTGGCTTAATCGACCACCTCTGCTCGCGGGTCGCCGGCACGAGCGGGAGCCCCGAACTACCACGCTAGTAGACGGTAGCCCCCTCACCCAGCTCCTCATCGCTACCAGCATGGCCACTTGGCTCAGCCCAGGTATCCCACTGGGTCTCTGGGGACGTACCCTCATCCCTCCTTTGCTCCGGAGTCGCCTGGAATGAAGCCTCTGGGACACGAGTCTTGTGGGTCGAAGGCTCGTCGACCTGAGGCTCGTCGACCCGAGGCTTCTGAACCGGAGACCATGTAGCCTCCACCTCAGACGAATCCACCCTAGAAGTCTTGTGCTCAGGTGAATCAGCTTGGGGTGGTGGCGGAGACCGTGTAGCCTCCACCTCATAAGGCGTGGCAGCCACCGCCCTACCACTCCCATGGCCACGTGTACCTTTAGTACAACATAAATACCAACATGAGTAATAAAATGTATATAAATACCAATATGCATACAACATAAATACCAACATGAATACAACGTGTACCGTTAGTACCTCTCAGCTTCACGGTGGGTCGACCTCCTCTCACGGGGGGCGCTCCTTGCAGAGTAGAGGGAAACGCTCTCCAAAGAGGCGAGGGAGGAATGGAAGTACCCATCCCACCACCCGCCAACGAAGAAGGAGCCGCAGAGTGCTTTCGACCCTTTCCCACCATCTTTCAACACCTGTCATGACAAAGAGTAAATGAAATAAGTACAACATAAATACCATCATGAGTAATAAAATGTATATAATTTAAGTGTATCATCGTCATAAATACCAACATGACTAATAAAAATTGAATACCTAACATGAACTCAAAATTTATATGTAGTAATAGTTAAATACCTGACATGAACTAATAACAATTGTGCTCGTCTATATATGCTTCGGGGTCAATAAATGCATCATGATCATCACTATCATCAATAAATGCATCATCATCATCACTATCAGGAAGAACATGTGGAAAGCCACCATTATGTAATCGGTCAAGAAGTGACAGGTCATCTGTAGCAGTAACCTCTTCTTCTTCCAGCTCTTCCTGTTCGGGCTCAGGGGTTAAGAAGGATTCACTGTCGCTGTCTACTTCAATGTTCTAGGGTGAAGTAGAGTGGTTCTTGAAACGTTTCTTGGACATACGTGTTTCTTGGAAGAATTCTCCTTCATATGTGTCTGGGTTAATGTGAGGTTCGTAATCCTCTTCATTGAGGGTAGGTGATCTAAAATGTGCTGGCACTTCATAAACGACATCCCAACCTTTGACATTTGGATCAGTTTGGCAGGCCCACGTTAGATAGAAAACTTGTGTCGCCTGTTGAGCAGTAATATAGACATCGGGAACATCTAAGTGGGTGTTTTGATTGATTTCGACTACTCCTATATGTGTCGCCTGTCAAGATTGAACCATGCCTTTGGCTTCGCTATGCTTTGCTTTCCTTTCCGTTGTCGCAAGTTTTGCAATGGTCTATCACATAGAGCCTCCAGGTCGATTCTATCCTTAGGATTATCTTTTGACTTCCCCTCTATGCCGAACAATGTACTAAAAATGGCCTCCGCAATATTATTTTCAGTGTGCATCACGTCGATGTTGTGTGGGCAAAGGAGGTCTTTGAATTAAGGCAAATCCCATAAGCATGACTTGTGAGTCCAGGCGTGTTCCGTATTATACCCTTTGAAGTATCCTGGACGCAAAGGATCAGGCTCGAGAGCGTTTAACTGATCAAGGGTCTGTTAGCCTGTCAACGCAGCTGGTGCAGTGTTTTTGACAACTCTACCTTTGATGAAATTCTTCTTGTCTTTTCTGAACTTATGGTCAGGATCCAGGAATTGACTATGCATGTCGAAGCAAGAAAACTTGCGACCAGCCTGCAGCGAACGGAACTGAAGAGCTGCCTTGCATGTGGTGCACGGGAACCTTCCATGCACACACCAGCCAGCGAATAGTGCAAACGTCGGATAATCATGCGTCGAGTACATGTACCACACAGGCATTTTGAATTTTGTTTTGATAGCCGCGTCGTAGGTCTTGATCCTATTATCCCAGGCTTCTTGCAACTCATCCTTAAACGGTTGCATGTACACATTCATATTCTTCCCCGAATAGTTGGGTCATGGAATTATCAACGTCAGGAAAATGTTCTTTCTTTTCATAATCTCTCCGGGTGGCAAATTGAGTGAATGACAAATACAGGCCAACAACTGTATTGTGTTGCCATCATACCATACACATTGAACCCATCCGTGCTGATGGCAACTCTATGTTGCCTTGGATCTTCCGATTTATCCTTATGTAATGCATCAAAGTGCCTCCACGCAAAACCATCTGAAGTGTGTACCAGCATCTTGTTCCCATCCGCATCTAGTTTGGTTCTTTTGCCCAATTTGTGCCATGTCATCTGTCTGACCGTCTCTTCGACCATGAAAAGATGTTGAAGTCTTGGTACGATTGGCAGATACCGAAGAACACTAATGGGGATTTTGGTCTAATTCTTCTCACCCATACCGTTGTCTACCACAATATACCTGGAAGAATTGCAAATGGGGCAATAGTTCAAGGCCGTATACTCAAGCCTAAATAAGGCACATCCATTCTCACAGTCATATATCTTCTCATAGGGCATCTTAAGTACACGGAGGATTTTCTATGACTGGTACAGGTTTGCAGGCAGTACATGGCCTTTGGGTAGAAAGCGTCCAAATATCGTCATCATCGCGTCGTAGCATTCTCTGCCTAGGTTGAATTGAGACTTCAGAGCCATTACTTGCGCGGTGGCATCCAGCTGAGAAAGCTCAGTCTGCTCGTGGAGAGGACGTTTTGAAGACTCCAACATTTCATAGAAGGACTTTGCAGATTCCTCCATCTCATCGTCCGAATCCCGAGAATCATCAAAGTCTTGCACCATGTCTTCAATCTCGGAACCATGCTCGTCGGTGCGACGACGAATCACCTCAGCTCTGGCACGTTGGTCAGACTCACCATGAAAAGTCCACACCGTATAATTAGGCGTAAAATCCGACTTCTGCAGGTGTTTACCCATTTCAAACTCTGTCTGCTTTTTCCAGTTGTCGCAGTTGGGACAGGGGCACCATGTTTTTTGCTGGCCATTTGCAAATGCGGCTCTCACAAACCCCCTGGTTTTTGTTAACCATTCATGGGTCATGACTTTCTGACTAGGGTGACCAGTATACATCCAAGCACGATCACTCATGTTGCCTAACTACCTATGGGCACACAAGAAATAAATATATAATTCATCATCTATATTCATATGCTAATCAAGTTTGTCAGTTTTATTACGTCCATGCAACCTACTCCCTCCGTTTCTAAATATAAGACCTTTTAGAGATTGTACTATAAACTACATACGGATGTACATAGACATATTTTAGAGTATAGATTCACTCATTTTGCTCCGTATGTAGTCTCCTAGTGAAATCCCTAAAAGTTCTTATATTTTGGAACGAAGGGAGTACATGCTAATAGGTAAAGATAGGTCCTAATCCCACCCGAGTATGTGTAGATTGGGTTCGTTTTCCCATGCTCTGCACCAGATGCGACCCAGAATTTCGGCAGCACCTTGATACGTCCATTTTGCATCATGTTTTCATGTTGATATTTATCGCTTCTTTGCGTGTTATTTCACTTCACGGTACTATTCTTATGCCTTTTCTCTCTTATTTTGCAAGGTTTACATGATGAAGGAGAATATCGGCAACTGGAATT
Organism: Hordeum vulgare subsp. vulgare; assembly: GCF_904849725.1. Taxonomy (NCBI): domain Eukaryota; kingdom Viridiplantae; phylum Streptophyta; class Magnoliopsida; order Poales; family Poaceae; genus Hordeum; species Hordeum vulgare. The sequence continues at coordinate 144,372,971 of NC_058518.1, read as the reverse complement.
CTGGCCTGAAAGTGGAGCAAAGTTGAGATACCTATTCTGCGCAACTCCAAACGCCATAAAAATCAACGAGGATTTTTTTCCGATTTATCAAAAAAACTGGGCCGAAGAAGTGCCAGAGGGGCGCCAGGGGGTGGCCACAAGCCTGCACTGCGCGGCCACCCCCCAGGCCGCGCCATGGGGGCTTGTGGGCACCCTGCTGGCCCACTTGCCCCCCTCTTTTTCTATATGGAGGGTTTCATCCATAAAAAAATCAGGGAGGAGCTTTTTCGTGGTTTCGCCGCCGCCACGAGGCGGAACTTGAGCAGAACCAATCTAGAGCTCCGGCAAGACGATCCTCCCGGGGAAACTTCCCTCCCGGAGGGGGAAATCGTCGCCATCGTCATCACCAACACTCCTCTCATCGGAGGGGACTCGTCACCATCAACGTCTTCATCAGCACCATCTCATCTCCAAACCCTAGTTCATCACTTGTAACCAATCTCCGTCTCGCGACTCCAATTGGTACTTGTAAGGTTGCTAGTAGTGTTGATTACTCTTTGTAGTTGATGCTAGTTGGATTACTTGGTGGAAGAGTTTATGTTCAGATCCTTGATGCTACTCATTACCTCTCTGGTCATGAATATGATTATGGTTTGTGAGTAGTTACTTTTGTTCCTCAGGACATGGGATAAGTCATGCTAATAATAGTCATGTGAATTTGGTATTCGTTCGGTAATTTGATATGTTGTATCTTGTTTTTCCTCTAGTGGTGTTATGTGAACGTCGACTACATAACACTTCACCATTATTTGGGCCTAGAGGAAGGCATTGGGAAGTAGTAACTAGATGATGGGTTGCTAGAGTGACCGAAGCTTAAACCCTAGTTTATGCGTTGCTTCGTAAGGGGCTGATTTGGATCCACTAGTTTAATGCTATGGTTAGACTTTGCCTTAATTCTTCTTTCGTAGTTGAGGATGCTTGCGAGAGGGGTTAATCATAAGTGGGATGCTTGTCCAAGCAAGGGCAGTACCCAAGCGCTGGTCCACCCACATATCAAACTATCAAAGTAACGAACGCGAATCATATGAACATGATGAAACTAGCATCACAGAAATTCCCGTGTGTCCTCGGAAGCGCTTTTCCTCCTATAAGACTTTGTACAGGCTTTTCCCATGGTACAAAATGGATTGGGCCACTTTGCTGCACCGTTGCTACTTTTGTTACTTGTTGCTTGCTACGAATCATCTTACCACACAATCACTTGTTACCGACAATTTCAGTGCCTACAGATTTTACCTTGCTGAAAACCACTTGTCAGATCCTTCTGCTTCTTGTTGGTTCGACACACTTACTTATCGAAAGGACTAAGATTGATCCCCTATACTTGTGGGTCATTAAGACTCTTTTCTGACGCCGTTGCCGGGGAGTAGTTGCCTAGTAGGGATGAAACTATTGCCTTAGCCTCTATTGTCATGCCTCCTATTGATCCCTTAGAGCAATACTTGCTTGAGCATGAAAATGATATGCATATGGATGGAAGGGATGAAATAGATAGAGTTGTCTTAGAAGAATTTCCTATCCTTAAGAATAACTTGCCTGTTGAACTGCTTGGGGATCCACCACCTCCAAAGGGTGATCCTGTGTTCGAGCTTAAATAGTTCCTGATACTCTTAAGTATGCCTACCTTGATGAAAAGGAGATATATCCTGTCATTATTAGTGCTAGCCTCTCAGAGCATGAAGAAAAGAAGTTACTAAAAACTCTAAGGAAGCATTGTGCTGCTATTGGATATACTCTTGATGATCTTAAGGGCATTAGTCCTACCCTATGCCAGCACAAGATTAAAATTGATCCTAACTTCAAACCAGTTGCTGATCATCAAAGGAGATTGAATCCTAAGATGAAAGAGGTAGTAAGAAAATAAATACTAAAGCTCCTAGAAGCAGGTATCTTTTATCCTCTTGCTCACAGCGATTGGGTGAGTTCGGTACATTGCGTCCCTAAGAAGGGAGGCATTACCGTTGTCCCTAATGATAAGGATGAATTGATCCCACAGAGGATTATTACTGGCTATAGGATGGTGATCAATTTTAGGAAACTGAATAAAGCCACTAGGAAAGATCATTACCCTTTGCCTTTTATCGACCAAATGCTAGAAAGGTTGTCCACACACACACATTTCTGCTTTCTAGACGGATATTCTGGTTTCTCCCAAATACCAGTTGCACAATCTGATCAGGAGAAAACCACTTTCACCTGCCCTTTCGGTACCTTTGCTTATAGACGTATGCCTTTTGGCTTATGTAATGCACCTGCCACCTTTCAAAGATGTATGATGGCTATATTCTCTGACTTTTGTGAAAAGATTGTGGAGGTTTTCATGGATGACTTCTCCGTTTACGGGTCTTCCTTTGATGATTGCCTCAGCAACCTTGATCGAGTCTTGCAGAGATGTAAAGACACCAATCTTGTCTTGAATTGGGAGAAGTGCCACTTTATGGTTAATGAAGGCATCGTCTTAGGACATAAAATTTCTGAATGAGGTATTGAAGTCGATAAGGCTAAGGTTGATGCAATCGAGAAAATGCTATACCCCACAGATATCAAAGGTATAAGAAGCTTCCTTGGTCATGCTGGTTTCTATAGAAGGTTCATTAAAGACTTCTCTAAGATTTCTAGGCCTCTTACAATATCTTGCAAAAGGATATTCCTTTTGTCTTTGACGATGATTGTGAGGAAGCCTTCGAAATGCTTAAGAGGGCTTTGATAACTGCACCTATTGTTCAACCACCTGATTGGAACTTGCCTTTTGAAATCATGTGTGACGCTAGTGATTATGTTGTTGGTGTTGTTCTAGGGCAAAGAGTTGATAAGAAGTTGAATGTTATTCACTACGCTAGTAAAACTCTAGACAGTGCCCAGAGAAACTATGCTACTACGGAGAAGAAATTTTTAGCAGTAGTGTTTACATGTGAAAAGTTCAGGTCTTACATAGTTGATTCCAAAGTCACTATTCACACTGATCATGTTGCTATTAAGTACCTCATGTAGAAGAAAGACGCTAAACCTAGACTTATCAGATGGGTTCTCTTGCTACAAGAATTTGATTTGCACGTTGTCGACAGAAAGGGTGCTGATAACCCAGTAGCAGATAACTTGTCTAGGTTGGAGAATGTTCTTGATGACCCACAACCTATTAATGATAGCTTTCCCGATGAGCAACTGAATGTCATCAATGCTTCATGTAGTGCACCGTGGTATGTTGATTATGCAAACAATATCGTTGCCAAATATATACCACCTAGTTTCACATACTAGCAAAAGGAGAAATTCTTCTTTGACTTGAGACATTACTTTTGGGATGATCCTCACCTTTATAAGGAAGGGGTAGATGGTGTTATTAGACGTTGTGTACCTGAACATGAACAGGGACAGATCCTACAAAAGTGTCATTCCGAGGCCTACGGAGGACACCAGGCGGGAGATAGAACTGCACACAAGGTATTGCAATCAGGTTTCTATTGGCCCACTCTCTTCAAGGATGCCCGTAAGTTTGTCTTGTCTTGTGACGAATGTCAAATAATAGGTCATATTAGCAAACGTTAGGAAATGCCTATGAACTATTCACTTGTCATTGAACCATTTGATGTTTGGGGCTTTGATTATATGGGACCTTTTCCAAAATCCAACGGGTACACTCATATCCTAGTTGCTATTGATTACGTCACTAAGTGGGTAGAAGTTATCCCCACTACTATGCTGATCACAACACCTCTATCAAGATGTTGAAAGAAGTTATCTTCTCTAGATTTGGAGTCCCTAGATATCTAATGACCGACGGTGGTTCACACTTCATTCATGGAGCTTTCCGTAAAACGCTTGCTAAGTACGATGTCAACCATAGAATTGCGTCTCCCTATCACCCTTAGTCCAGTGGTCAAGTAGAGCTAAGTAATAGAGAGATTAAACTGATTCTGCAAAAGACTCTCAACAGGTCTAGGAAGAATTGGTCTAAGAAGCTCGATGATGCACTGTGGGCTTATAGAACTGCCTATAAGAATCCCATGGGCATGTCTCCGTACAAAATGGTGTATGAGAGAGCATGTCATTTACCTCTTGAGCTAGAGCATAAAGCTTATTGGGCAATCAAAGAGCTCAACTTTGATTTCAAACTTGCCGGTGAGAAGAGGTTATTTGATATTAGCTCGCTTGATGAGTGGATAACTCAGGCATATGAGAATGCCAAGCTGTTCAAAGAGAAGGTTAAGAGGTGGCATGATAAGAGGATACAAAAGCGTGAGTTCAATGTAGGTGATTATGTCTTGCTATATAACTCTCGTTTAAGATTCTTTGCAGGCAAGCTTCTCTCTAAATGGTAAGGTCCCTATGTTGTTGAGGAAGTATATCGTTCCGGTGCTATCAAGATCAACAACACGGAAGGTAATTGGCCGAGAGTGGTAAATGGGCACAAAATCAAGCATTATATCTCAGGTACTCCCATAAATGTTGAAAGAAATATCATCAATACCATAACTCCGGAAGAATACCTAAGGGATATTTATCAGCCCGTTTCAGACTCCAAAAACGAAGAGGTATGTGATTCGGTAAGAACACAGAATCCAAAACTTTTCCAGCAGGAAATTTTCTCCGTTTTGGAATATTCAAAAAAATACAAAAACTGGAAGTAGTCCGGAAAGTGCGCGAGGAGGCGACAAGCCTGCACGGCACGGGCCCACCCCCTGGCCGTGCCGTGAGGGCTTGTGGCCACCTCGTGCACCTCCCGGATTCCGTTTTCATGCAGGGTAGTCCTTTTGGTCTGGAAAAAATCATTATATATACTCCCGTTTGGTCTGACCCCTGCATCACGCGGATTTCCTCTGTTTTTCGTTTCGAGCCTGTTTTCTGCCACAGATCTAGGTCAAGATGTCGTCCCAGGAATCTGTGGGGGAGAACAACCTCTGTCAAGTCTATGGAGAAGTTCATGCTGATCTGAAAAGGATGGAGGTCATGGAGGCTAAGGAGAGGCTACCTAAAGAAACCAAGGGCAAAGCTAAGGAGAAGGATCCGACATGGGACGAAGTGCAATCTATGCTCAACAAGGAAGACGTTGAAGAAGTGGATTTCCTCCAACCCTACCTCCACCTACTGTCTCCATTTTTGATTGAACTCCTCAGGTTTTGTGAAACAACTCGTGCTCGCAATACTTGTCTCACTCGTGAAGTTGTTTTGCTGGAGAAACATATCGCAGATCTCCAAGGTATAAATCAAAGAAAAATGGCCCTCTTGAAGTCAAAGATTGCAACAACTCCTCCACCATCACCACCAAAGGAAGACAACTGAGCATTGGTATGGGCAATCCCCTTGGCTTGTGCCAGGCTTGGGGGAGTTGCCCCGGTATCGTATCACCATCACATCTTTTACCTTTACCTTTGTTTTAGTTTGTTTATTTTCAGTTTTCTTTCTTTTTCTCTAGCAGTTTAAAAGTCTTACTATTTTAGTCTTGAGTTTTGCCTTGCATCACCCCCGATGTATTCTTGCTCGTGAGCCATATAATAAAGAGTGTCTTAGTTGAAGGGCTTTGCCTCTTGCCATGACCAAAAGAGTGAGAATAGAACAAAAGCATGAAAGATCATGTAATGATCTTATGGGAAGTGATGGCTTCACATATAAAAAGAATGAGGATTGAAACTTGTTGAGGGTAGGCAAACGTAGACCTTGGTCATTGTTCCAATTAACAGGAAGTGATAAAGAAGGAGAGGTTCAGATATAAATATATCATCTCTGACACCATCTATGATTGTGAACACTCACTAAACTATTACATGCCTAGAAGTAGATGTTGGAAAAGGAAGACAACGTAATGAATTGTGTTTGCTTGGCTCTGAACAATGTTATATGACTAGAGATCCCTTAGCATGTGACGATTGCTTCCACCTCATATTAGCCAAAACTCCCGCACCAAGTAGAGATACTACTTGTGCATCCATAAACCTTCAAACCAGTTTTGCCATGAGTGTCCAGCATACCTACCTATGGATTGAATAAGATCCCTCAAGTAAGTTGTCATCGGTGCAAGCAATAAAAATTGCTCTCTAATATGTTTGATCTATTAGTGTGTGGAAAATAAGCTCTGTACGAACCTGTGATGAGGAAGACATAAAAGCGATAGACTGCATAATAAAGTTCTTTATCACAGGAGGCCATATAAAGTGACGTTCCTCCGCACTAAGAGGACACACATCCAAACCTCAAAAGCGCATGACAACCTCTGCTTCCCTCTGCGAAGGGCCTATCTTGTACCTTTACTTTTTTCCCTTGAAAGAGTCATGGTGATCTTCACCAATTCCTTATCTCGCCTTTATCTTGGCTAACGTCATATGCTAGGGAAAGATCTATATTCATATGTCAACTTGGAGGTAGGAATTCATGAATTATTATTGTTGACATTACCCTTGAGGTAAGCAGTTGGGAGGCAAAACTGTAAGCCCCTATCTTTCTCTGTGTCTAGATGAAACTTTGATCTCATGAGTACCACGTGAGTTGTAGCAATTGTAGAGAACGAAAGAATGATTGAGTATGTGGATTTGCTTTACAAGCTCTTATTTGACTCTCTCTGATGTTGTGATAAATTGCAATTGCTTCAATGACTAAAGGCTATCGGTTGCTACTTCTCGGTAAGGTTCTTGATCCATGCTTTACTTTGTGAAGGAATTATCACTTTAGCATGAGAGATTATATGTTGGTATTGTTGTTCTGATCTTGATCATGATGCATGCATGTTCGTATCTTGTTTTGTCGACACCTCTCTCCCTAAACATGTGGACATATTTATTGAGCTCGGCTTTCGCTTGAGGACAAGCGAGGTCTAAGCTTGGGGGAGTTGATACGTTCATTTTGCATCATGTTTTCACGTTGATATTTATTGCTTCTTTGGATATTATTTCACTTCACGGTACTATTATTATGCCTTGTTTCTCTTATTTTGCAAGGTTTACATGAAGAGGGAGAATACCGGCAACTGAAATTCTGGCCTAAAAGTGGAGCAAAGTTGAGATACCTATTCTGCGCAACTCCAAACACCGTAAAAATCAACGAGGATTTTTTTCTCGATTTATCAAAAATACTGGGCCGAAGAAGTGCTAGAGGGGCGCCAGGGGGTGGCCACAAGCCTGCACGGCGCGGCCACCCACCAGGCCGCGCCATGGGGGCTTGTGGGCACCCTGCTGGCCCACTTTCCCCCCTTTTCTGCTATATGGAGGGTTTCGTCCAGAAAAAAATCAGGGAGGAGCTTTTTCGTGGTTTCGCCACCACCACAAGGCGGAACTTGAGTAGAACCAATCTAGAGCTTCGGCAGGGCGATCCTGCTGGGGAAACTTCCCTCCCGGAGGGGTAAATCGTCACCATCGTCATCACCAACACTCCTCTCATCGGAGGGGACTCGTCATCATCAACATCTTCATCAGCACCATCTCATCTCCAAACCCTAGTTCATCACTTGTAACCAATCTCCGTCTCGCGACTCCGATTGGTACTTGTAAGGTTGCTAGTAGTGTTGATTACTCTCTGTAGTTGATGCTAGTTGGATTACTTGGTGGAAGAGTTTATGTTCAGATCCTTGATGCTACTCATTACCTCTCTGGTCATGAATATGATTATGGTTTGTGAGTAGTTACTTTTGTTCCTGAGGACATGGGATAAGTCATGCTAATAATAGCCATGTGAATTTGGTATTTGTTCGGTAATTTGATATGTTGTATGTTGTTTTTCCTCTAGTGGTGTTATGTGAACGTCGACTACATAACACTTCACCATTAGTTGGGCCTAGAGGAAGGCATTGGGAAGTAGTAAGTAGATGATGGGTTGCTAGAGTGACAGAAGCTTAAACCCTAGTTTATGTGTTGCTTCGTAAGGGGCTGATTTGGATCCACTAGTTTAATGCTATGGTTAGACTTTGTCTTAATTCTTCTTTCATAGTTGCGGATGCTTGCGAGAGGGGTTAATCATAAGTGGGATGCTTGTCCAAGTAAGGGCAGTACCCAAGCGTTGGTCCACCCACATATCAAACTATCAAAGTAACGAACGCGGATCATATGAACATGATGAAACTAGCATGACAGAAATTCCCGTGTGTCCTCGGGAGCGCTTTTCCTCCTATAATACTTTGTCCAGGCGTGTCCCTTGCTACAAAAGGGAGTGGGCCACTTTGCTGCACCGTTGCTACTTTTGTTACTTGTTGCTTGCTACGAATCATCTCACCACACAATCACTTGTCACCGACAATTTCAGTGCCTGCAGATTTTACCTTGCTGAAAACCACTTGTCAGATCCTTCTGCTCCTCGTTGGGTTCGACACTCTTACTTATCAAAAGGACTACGATTGATCCCCTATACTTGTGGGTCATCACACCTTCCCGCAGTTCTCCTGATACACGTCTCAGCAATAAGCAGAGAGGATGTGTACCCGGAGAACAACAGGGAGGCACTGACGAAATTCTGCATCGGATCCAGAGCACAACATACGGGAAAACGAACCCAATCTACACATACTCGGTCTGTCCATGGATAATGTTGGACAATTTGAAAGGATGGCAGTTATAAATATGCAAAGAAATGCATATTTATAGATGTCACCCTTTCGAACGGGAGACGCATACTAGTCACGCATACTCATGATTGAAGAAACCTATAGCTAGCAAGTTTCATCGGCACGAAGACCGGGACAGAGCAAATTAAGGGGGTAGGAGGAGAAGTCATTTGTGCTCACCAACAAATGCAGGGGCGGATCTCGTCGAACGCACGTGGAGGTCGTCGAACAACTGCACATTGAAATTTACACGATCAACACAAATATGATGTTTTTATAATTAACATAATCGGAAAATATGTGACCTAACTCATAATTTACAAAACTATGACCCCGTGAGCCTTTAGAAGGCCGAAAAGCACCTTCTCGTTCAACAGTAAGTAGAAGAGGTGCCGGGGGTCGGGGCTTAGTGGCGTCGAGGGTCGGTGGTGTCGGGTGTCGGTGGTCGGGAGTCGGGTTAAATGCGTCGATGGTCGGGGGTCAGTGTCGTCGGGGGTTGGTGTCTTTTCGATCAACAAGAGGCCAAAGAGGTGTCGGCGGTCCGGGGTTGGGGGTTAGTGGCGTCGGGGGTCGGGGGTAGGGGGTCGGGGGTCGGGGGTTGAGGGTCAGTGGCGTCGGGGGTCGGGCGTCGGGGGTCAAGGGTCAGTGGCGTCGGGAGTCGAGGGTCAGTGGTGTCGGGCACCGGGGGTCGGGGGTCGAGGGTCAGTGGCATCGGGAGTTGAGGGTCAGTGGCGTCGGGCGTCGGGGGTCGGGGGTTAGTGGAGTCGGGGGTCGGGAGTCGGGGGTCGGGGGTCGGGGGTCAGTGGTGTCGGGCGTCGGGGGTCGAGAGTCGGGTGTCAGTGGCGTCGGGGGTCGGGGGTCGAGGGTTGGGGGTCGGGGGTTGGTGGCGTCGGGCGTCGGGGGTTGGCGGCGTCGGGCGTCAGGGGTCGTGGGCGGGGGGTCGGGGTCCTCTTCTTTCCTCTTCTCCTCTCTCCTCTTTTTCTTCTTCTTCTTCTTCTTCTTCTTCTTTATCATCTTATTACTATTATTATTATTCTTTTTTCTCCTCCTCCTCTTCTAACAGTAACCTAATTAACACTAAACTAATAGTGACCTAATTAACCTAAACTAATAATAACCTAATTAACACTAAACTAATAGTAACCTAATTAACCTAAACTAACATTAACCTAATTAACAATGATAGTAACCTAAACTAACAGATGCAATGAAATGAAAAAATAAAAAAATGAAAGGAAATGAACTCACCAAAATGAGGGAGGAGGTGTGGTAGTGGGGGAGGAGGGCCATAGTAGTGGACGGGAGGGCCGTGGGGAGGGGGTCGTCGCGGGGAGGGGTCGTCGCGGGGAGGGGGCCACCGCGGGGAGGGGGTTGCCGCGGGGAGGGGATCGCCGCGGGGACGGGGTCGCCGCGAGTAGGGGCTCCGCCGGTGGTGCATGAGCGAGGCGGGGCGGCGGCGGGACGAGTGAGGTGAGGGGAGAGAGACAGTGGGGGAGAGAGACAGTGAGCGAGGGGGAGTTGACGGTCGTTATAGGGTCGGCCCCTTTGCCGTCCCCCCCCCCCCCGACGGCAAAGGGCCCCATGGAGGACGGCAAAGGCCCCCAGATGGCAAAGTTTGCCTTCCATCGGACACGGCACGCATGGGACCCACCCGTCCTCTTTGTCGTCTGCCCTGGGTCCCTTTGTCGTCCGCTGGCAGACGGCAAAGGGCCGACACATGGCAAATAGTATGTTTGCCATCAGTCAGCCCTTTGCCTTCTGCTTGGTGTCAACTGACGGCAAAGAGGTTCTTTGCCATCAGCGAGCAGACAACAGAGAACTGGCTGACGGAAAAGAACTGGATTCGAGTAGTGATTGTGTGATAGTTGTTTCTTATGCCATTTTTGTTGTTGTTCTTCTTTCATTTTTTTATCTTGTTACTGATAGTTCTTTTTATGAATAGGTTGGGTCATCATCTATGTTGTCATAGCAAAGGTTATGTGTCATGTAAGGCTGCTTCTACCTTTTTTCGTTCTCGAGTAACTTGTTGTTATCCTAATTCCCACACAATCAAGGATACTAAATTTGGAGCAAAGTACTTAATGCACAAAATAATTAAAATAGCATTATGTTCAATGTACATACTTTACTTTACATAGATCATATATTCTTGTAAGTACATGGTGTAGGCACTAGAAAAAGAATGTAATAACATGTAGCCATCTAGAATGATTCGGAGCATTCTAGAATAATACGCCACTTCCATTATTCAGCTGATTATTTGTTGTGCTTATATAAACAAAAAATATCCAAGGATTTCAAACAACAGTGGAAAAAAATCGAGGTGATCTAAGACCAGTCAATCCAGTCTTGTTTTGCGTACAGATTTGACTATGGTTTGGGTCTAGAATTCGAGATTGAGCATGAACCTATCAGATTTTGTTTCAGTTTTCAAGGGAAGATGTTATATATGGCATGATTGTTGGTATTGGCTCAATTTCTACTCCAGTGATTCAAAAAAGGATATGTAAAGATGAGCAGAGTGAGTAATCACATGCTTTTTATTACTCTGCTGTTCATATTTAGAACTAGATAAAGGGAAAGAGAGTTGCTAGCTCATACTATTTGAGAGTGAAGGTCATTAGGACTTCAATTTTTTGTATAATACCTTATATGATGGCATGTAGTTTTCGTATATACATATACTTGAGATGTTTCTGGGTAAATCTGGAGCTATGAATCTAAGCTTAGCCTTTTTTACTTTTAGGGAACAGTAATATAGCATGATTATGAATTCGTAAGCTTACCATGGAGCGGAGTATCCATGGTCTTAAAACTTTTTGAGCTCCATAAACAGAAATGACAAGGTAATAGTGCTAATAAGGCAAATTCAAAGCCAGATTCATAGGATGATTTGTGCTTTTTCTTTCTAAGTTGTGTTTGGTTTACATTAAACCTTTCCCAGTCCTTTCACCCTTGCCGAGGCATTGGTTGATGTGGGTCCCATGTCTTCCTTGATTAATGTGTGCCCTTCACATGTAACTATATGTTGTAGGAAACAACAAGAGCTCGGCAACTATTCGAAAGAAATGCACACATAATAAAGAAGCTATTGCAAGCCCACATATGAGGACCAGACACAGAAGTAGCCAAGCATTATCTTCTTGTATTTCAGGTGGCACCTAAGTTTTGGAGAGATGGACATGGTGATTGATAGGGATTTCAGTGGGAGTAATACATACGACTCTGTAAAAGAAATTAAAGACCTTCCGATTTCAATACATGGTCAAACAATTTCACTCTGTGTTGTATATAAACAATCTAGCTACCAATATGTACTTAGATTATATTAAACATCTCTTTTTGCGGTTCAAATTATTTTTAGTGGGCAAGCATATATTGATCAAATTATGTTCAGTTTTATATATCACTATCATAATTTAATATGGCTTAGTCTTTTTTTCATCTTTCCAACTGGGTGTTCTTTTGCCTTACTCCCTTTGATGAGTTATCACAATAAATTCAGGTTTGGAAAATACATGAAGCATTGGTTAGAATTGTTTGGTTAATACAAATTATGAATTTTCAGGAAAACAACTCATCATTCATGAGTGTTATTGATCCATACAAAAAGCAAGAGGCACAACGTAAACGCTAAGTCGGTAACATATCATGGCATCGTAAACATTAACATACCATATAAGAGAAGCACATACCTACGCATGAGCGTTTGTCTTATTCGTAGGGTATGGTGTCCCGTGACAACGCAATGGCGATCAACTAGTATATACTAGTAACAGTGCAGGTGTAACGCACGTGTAACCGAATAAATTTCCTCATTCATCAGGTTGTCAACCAGTTAATATTGGATGAAAACAATGGATATCTTACTTTGAGAAAGTACACAAGTAATATTCCAACACATAACACATTGATACCTGTACATTATTGACATTACACAACTACATCTACACTATCAGCAACATGTATATATGAAAGCTCATGAACTACCCATCATAGCATGCCCACACCAAAGAATATGCTAAGCCTAGCTAGAAATGAGATTGAGAAAGATGAAAAACATGAAACCCGTGGTAGGGTCCGAGAATAGAAAAGCAAAGATGAATCAGTCATGGTAGAAGAGGAGCATGAAGACAAATTGCTGGTGATGTAGAGGTAGATTTAATACTCTCTCCGCATCTTGTTGGATGGTGTAGAGCTTGATTTAATACTCTCTCTGCATCGTGCAAAGCAATAGTTCCAGTAGTAAAAAGTTCTTCGTGAAAAGGCTCTATATCACCTCCAAATAGGACATAAGGTACAAGGAACATCCTAAACGTGCATGTGTGAGGTTAATTTACAAGATATTAGACTGGGAAGTAGAAAGAGTGTTGCAATTCAACATAATGAAGGAGACAACAGGGTCACATCAGTATAAAAAACAACAAAATTTTCCTAAGTCAAGACTTTAATAATGATATGCGCTAAAGGGCTATCCAAATATGTCCCATGTTAAAACATTTTGAGAGACTCCAAATTTGAAAGCACGTCTTGGATTTTAAGTTTTATGATCTCGTAATTACGTAACAAGCAAAATATTGATGTGTAAATAATTTGAGTTGCTTTCTTCTTATACCTGGATGGATGTAACGATAGTAGCTACATCATAAGTTGGAGTACACCGATTCTATAGGATATCTAAACATGTGCTTCCATCAGCATAAACTGCAAAGCATAAGAAAAATGTTAGTGAAAAATTAAACTGAAGAGTATTTAGATTAGTATATATTATATTGGATTTCAAGCATCATATTATAGAGAAATAGCAAGAGCTTCGTCAGTTCAAAATCATGAGAAAAACATGTACTCAAAATATGATGTAAAGGATGTAGTATCCTTGCTCGAGGTAATCACCAAGTATGTATTAACATCACAAAATTTTGTAGAATGGAGGGTAGCGAAACCGAGGTAGAGCCGCACACACACCGTGTCGGGCTTGGCCACACCGGATGAGTACTGTTGTTGTTATGCTGCCAAGCAAGTATAAAATTGGTATCGGTCCTTTGCTTTTAGTTGTTTTTCACTACCAGTTTCCAAATTTCGGTCTGGTATGTTCACATTAAGAGACAAGTAGAAACTACTCAGTATAGAAACATGGCTATGCCAGTGATTAATTCTCTGATCACTAAGTATGCATCTCAATCTTTCATAATATATTATCATTAATCTGTTGACTTGAAATCTTAAGAAAAGCATAATAAGCTTAAGGTATGGAGGGTAGTTTAAGGACTCAAGTATGGAATTACCAATAGCCTGGGATAAAAAGTGTTTTAAAAGCATGTGTTAGCCATTCAGCTGACTCTTCTTCCATCACATCCTGAGTCACTACAACACCAACATTTTAATAGTAAGGTCAAATACAATTGATATGAATCCCTTGTGCAATAGTAGACACAAAAACAGTAGTATATTACCAAACAGGAGACATGAATAAGTGAAGTTAATACCATATCCATGTCAGAGAGGTTAATACAGGAGACAAAATTCCATGTCGTCACTGAGAAAGATACAAAATCTAGATAACTACCAAACCCACATATGTAGTTTCTGTGCCAATTTAAATATTTTCAGATGAAAAATTGTAAACGGTCTACCAGCCATCACGTGTCGGCATTTCACGTTATCTGCATAGCACTGATCACTGGGTTCGTATAAATAGGGTCAGCTACTCGATTTTCTGACATCCCAAGGGTCATATACATCTAAATATCTTTTCCGACTGTGACAGAATTCTATGACTTGCCTTGAAGGCATTTGAATTTGCTCCCATTCAGAACAATTGGCCCTTTTAATGTAAAGCCGCAAAATATTCCGAAGTCCTCTGCATCCAAAAAGTATTCTGTCAGTCTTGGATAGATGATAGACAAATGCCATAAACAAAGGAAAAAGAACATCTTAGCACCATTGTAGTTTATTTATGAACCATAAAAAATGGAGATAAGGCACAAAAACAATGGATCATTGGCATTGCATAATACAACTTCCGTCCAGAATTAACGGTCTCTGAAATGAGTGTATCTAGATGCGTGTAGATACACTCATTTCAGCGACATAATTCCAAACGGAGGGAGTACTTAGCAAGTTAGCATAGTGGAACTTGAATCCAAATCCTCATATGTTAACCAAGATAGTACTATAGTGTGGATTGCTGCTATTTTTTTAGAGATTCTGAGGGCCGAATATCATAATTAACCTCAAACCATGATTGTGCCTCAAGGATGGATCAAAATAAAGGAACTATTTGATACTTCAAAATTCAGACTTCATTTTAAAGTACATGGAAAGGCCGGTTATTTACCTTAGCTGAGGACTTGCTATACAAGGGGTACAGAACCATCCCTGCGTGCAGCTATATCCAGCATAAATCAACTGCATATAACACGTATTACTAAAACAGTCACCTAGAGGTCGCGCAACAGCATAACATAGAATTCTAAGGTACCAGATAACTATGCCACAGAAAATGAAAAGGAGCCTTTGAAGCCAGTTTCTTTCTTTATTCAGAAGTTACATATTCTAGAAGAACTCGCAGAATCACATCCAGCTTATCTATCAACTACACAGCTGGATCTACGTAATAATAATAGGGAGAGCATGGGTGCATGAGTTCTATTGTATGTGTGCAACATCGTGTGATCTATCAGTCCGCCATACTTATATCCTACTGATACAAGACAACTAACTAATCAAGATGTTGCTAACCAGCACATTCTGAATGCTAAGCTCCTCACCAAAAGAATCCAGTAAATTACTGTGGGCTTCGAAAAAAATCACACTTCACAACT
Source organism: Hordeum vulgare subsp. vulgare (assembly GCF_904849725.1). Lineage (NCBI taxonomy): Eukaryota > Viridiplantae > Streptophyta > Magnoliopsida > Poales > Poaceae > Hordeum > Hordeum vulgare. Next base: position 144,357,584 of record NC_058518.1, on the reverse strand, counting down.
ACATATTACATGAAAAGTTTAAGCAACTACATATTACACCATTAAATATGTTCTTTCCGCACCTTATTTGCAACTGGTCCTTGAGCAAGATATGGCTTTTCATCTCGTAGATGATGGAAGCCATATGCGACTTGGGCATCCATCCCTATCCAAAATAAATGGCACACTCAGCAACGAATCAAGGCTCTAACAAATTGTAATAAAGAATAAACCATATAATTTAGCAAAAAATCATTGACCTGGTACATTCATGTCTTGTGGTTTCAGTTGTAGTCTTACAACTTTATATTATCATAGATACAGTGTATGTAGTTTTAGATTATATATTTCACATCGAACTTCCAAATACTGAAGAATATTCGGCCATTCAAAATTTCAAATTAAGGTTTAGCGCACACAAAGAATTTGAGACAACCCTAAACACCTAGGAACTGGAGAGAAAATAGATATTACATGTATTATCCAGTTAGTTTGAATATAAAACCTCTCAAGTACATGTAGATCACCATGTGAAGTTCACAAGAATTAACAGAATTAGCCAAGGAAAGGAAGTAGATGAAGTAACAAAGTAATGCCAATGCTAAGGTAGTTGTAGAATACGCCTTTATAGCAAGAAGCTTTTTCGGTTAACTCACTGCCACTTGCCTGCACCAAATTACACAAGGCCTTTAGCAAATACATAATTACTTGCACACTCACTGAGAAATATTATATGAGGGATCGCAGTATTTTCAAGCATAGTTGACAGTCGACAGAAGAAAATAAGATGCCGGAACAATCCACCAAACTATTCAAGAGAAAGAAAATGTAACAAGCATTTTAAAACAACAAGTATGGCAGGCAACCACACAGAGTCAAGGAGTAGCACGCATTCAAAGCTACTATGCAAAAATTAGTAGTAACTGAAATTATTTTCCTAGGTAAGTAAGGGACATCCTGTATGCAACTTGGATTTTCAGAATTGACTTGAATATTTCTTAAAAATGTGAAGTTTAAACTATCTTTGATCATTTAGGCGCAGACAACAAACAATATAATGCAGAGTTCATGTTACAACTCGCATTCAAAAAAGAGCTACCTCAACAATAGTTTTTTATGTTGTCATTGCAATCTTAAACAGATGTCTAAAACAATGTTCTTAAGTGGAGAGGAGATCTAACAATCGAAGAAGAGGATGCTACCGAGTGTATAGATTTGAGCTAAAGTCTGTTTTCTATTTCAGGGTGTAATTCCAGGTAAATTCATAGTCAAGACCTTGCTCAACTCCAGCTGATCGACGGGTTCTGCTTTCTTAAGTACATGTGGCAACTCTGTTATTTCTCCCTCTGGCATCTTAATCATAGCCTGCCAACTGCAAAAACATTGGTAGCGATTTTCAGAGCAAAAACAGATGAAAAGTGTATGTCCAATTATTAGAAGAAACATCTAGAGTTGAGCTTATCCACGATGTACACATCTTACGCATTTGGAGATAATAAATATGGCAGATAGCTGCTGGGCATATGTAGATTGATGATTTTCTTTCACCATCGGGAAATATATTCGAGAAAGGTATATGATAAGTTTTACTCGGCAGTGCTAAATATGTTCTTCAAATTTAAGTACCAACGATCAACAAAATCGAGCTGAATACGCATAGGTGAACAAAGAGAGAAATAACTCTCGAGCAATGATCTCAAAATCTCACTTGTCAAGATGGACGGCCGAAGCAGAAACGACCTTGTTGAGATATCGCTTTACAGTTGAACGCCAACCAAAGGAAAAAGGGCCACCCCGGTCGGCGGGGCGAGCAGGGGGCGGCGGTGGGCGGGGCGAGCAGGGGCGGCGGTGGGCGGGGGGGGGGGGGGGGGAGGGGCGGGGGCGAGCAGGGGGCGGTGGGCGGGGCGAGCATGGGGAGGCAGCGGGCGGGCCGAGCCGGAGGGTGCGGGGAGGCGGGGTTGAGCGGTTTAGGCCGCAAAGAGAACGTGCGAGAGGATTTCGTCGTGGTGTTAACGAAGGAGTCATTAACGAAGGATTTTGTTAATGAAGATTTTTAACCATTGATTTTCTGATTAGATGGCTAAGATGATGAGTTGGATGTGCCTCTTCGTGCTTTTAATAGTACAAATTCAAGATCAACAAATGCAAGGAAAAAATCACCGAAATCATGCGCGCACACAAGCCACAACCTTCAAGTAGCGCACACTCGTGTCTTCTCTCTACTCTCGTCTGCCTGCCTGCCTCCTTGGGCTGATGCACGGAACATATGATCGAACCACGCCGCGCCGGTCACCGGATGAGTGTGTCTCTCGCCGCGCGGCGGCACTTATTCGAGGTACGGCGCGTGCGCGCGTGCGACGTGCCCAGGCATGAGCCATGATTGGGCCGGCCAGACGCATCCATGGTTTGTTGATTCGGCGTCCGCTGGAACCGGCCAGAAGCCACTCATCAAAATCGTTCACTTACCCGCCCGGCACCCAAGGATGCTGACGGGCGCATCTGATCAACAACACGTGGCCATGCCCGTTTGTTGGAGCTCCTCGCGCTGCCGCCTGCCGGAGGAGCAGGCGGTATGCGGCAGGTCGCCGCCGCCCGTACGTATACTCCGGCTACCCGCTACTAGTACTGTGGAGGAGCGCAGCGTACGTCACCAGCGAAGCAAAACGATGTTTAGTGCGGGCTCCAAATTAAAATTAATAAACGCCCGTCCCCGCCGCATGCAGTACAGTACACTAGTGCCTGTAACCCGGCCTAGGAAATGACGGTGGTGGCCCGGTCCGTCCCCTGACAGTTTTGAATCAGGCAGGGACAGGGATAGGGATAGGCAGCGAAGCAAAGCAAAGCTCGTGGTCGCGCGCGCGGCCCGAGGGGAGGCGCGTAGTACGACCGGGCTGCTCGGTTCGAGTCTGGTCAGGGGAATAAACGCCGACCATGCCGTCACCTGACGTAGGCCCGAAGATTCCTTATCTCTTTCCCTATCTCTCTCTCTCTCATCATCATCTCTCTGGCCGCGTATGTGCGGCCGGTGAGCGAGTGTGGGTGCCTCTGGCATGCCTGTCTGAAAGTTCAAAAAGATTCGGTGGATCTCATCTCACCTCCTTCTGCTCAACCGCCCCTACAAAGGCGGGCGCGTGAGCGGCACCGGTAGTGAAGTATTTTTACCGCCGAACTGCCCTGCTGCGTTTAGTACGTATGGCGATGCCCCCACCCAACGCCGTTCCGCCGCCCCAGAAAAGCCGTCGCGTCACCGCGTTATGATAATATGTCACCGGTGATAACCACCGTTAAATAAGTAATCACGCGCTGTGCTGTGCTGTGCTCGATCACTGTCGCTCTGACCACTGACGGCCGGATTAGCATGTGAATTTTTTTTGACAGGAAATTAGCATGTGAATTAGTAGGCGCAAGTTAACAGTGAAACCCCGGATGTGACCACTGGAAACCAGAGACAGAGAGAGTCGTCGCCACTGGCCGGGATCTTTGCTCCAACCACGTGCCCGCACGTCTCGGTCTGCCTCGTCCAAGCGCGAAATGTGGCAATTCTGCAACGACGATGTATCAAGGCATGGCGGTTCGTTTGAATGATCTCTCTATAGGAATATGATGCAATTCTTGATATATTAATTGAGTGCAAACGCACCTATATATGATAAATAGGTTAGACCACAATCTTAATTATGTAAAAGAAAATGCGGTGGGTCAACTATACAAGATACATGCGAAATATACTCAACACCCTTGACTACGTCATTGGTGGTGCTGACGCAAAGACTGGACCAAAAGTCTTCAAATGACGCCGTAGGCAAGGCCTTGGTCATGATATCTTCAAATTGCTGATAAGCACTAAGTAGGGACTTATAAAACACGGACATGGCCAAGAGCCACCTATTCCCGAATAAAATGAATACCCAGCTCAATATGCTTGGTCCGACGATGGTGAACGGAGTTGACGGAAAGGTAGACGGCAACCACGATCTCACAGTAGACCACCGTGGCCTTATTAACGGGACACGATAGCTTAAGAAGTAACTAGCGAAGCCACGAACACTCGGCGACGACGTTGGCCTCGGCGTGATACTCAGCCTCTGCACTGGAACGTTATACTCTAGGTTATCACGCCTCTGCACTGGAACGTTATACTCTAGGTTGTTGCTTGGACGACCAAGAGATGAGTGATGGTCCAAGAAAGACACAATAACCTGTGGTGGAGTGGCAAGTGTCCGGGCAGCTGACCCAGTCAGCATCCGAGTAAGCAGTAATGTCGGTGGCGCTGGAGGCGTGCAACATGATGCCAAGGTCCATAGACCCCCGAATGCATCGAATAATTTGCTTCACTGCAGTCTAGTGAGCATCCCGGGAAGCATGCATATGAAGGCACACTTGTTGGACTGCATAATGCAACTCCAGTCGAGTGAGAGTAAGGTACTGAAGAGCACTAACAATGGACCGGTAGAAGGGTGCATCGGGAGCAGGCAAAACGTTAGTGGCAGAGAGCTCGGCCTTCGTATTGATGGACGTAGACGCAGGTTTGCATTAAGCACTCCGACACGCACGAGGAGCCCATAGGCATACTTCCGCTGATGAAGAAAGAAGCCATCGCCACGACGCACCACCTCAATATCGAGGAAGTAGTGCAAAGGACCGTGAAGATGATGAGTTAGCTGACGAAGGAGGCCAGGCGTGCATGCTGTAAGGATGATGTCGTCGACAGAGAGGAGTAGATAGGCCGTGTCAGCGCCATCGTGGTACACAAACAACGAAGCATCGGAGCGTCTGGAGCGGAAGCCAAGTCAATGAAGAAACGCCACGATATGCTAGTACCAAGCACAGGGAGCCTACTTGAGCCCATATAATGAGTGCGAAAGCATACACACATGATCCGGGAGGTTCGGATCCGAGAATCCCATGGGTTGCTGAAAGAAGACCTCCTCATCAAGATGAACATGACGGAAGACGTTAGAGACATCCATCTGATGTACTGGCCATGCACGAAAGACTGCAAGTTCAAGAACAGTGTGGATTGTCTTGGGTTTGACAACCAGGGCGAAGGTGTAGATGAAGTTGATGCCAGAGCGCTGCTGAAAACCATGGACAACCCAACGCAACTTGTAGCGATCTGGAGTGCCATCCGGGCGCAGCTTGTGCTAGAAGACCCACTCCCCGGTGATCACATTAGCGTGCCAAGGGCGGGGAACAAGCTGCGAGGTACGATTACGCTGCAAGCCATCAAGCTCCAAACGAGAGAGGGTCACGGAGCACCGCATGGGCGAACGTCGGTAGAGGTGACAGTGACGAGGTAGAAGTCGTTCATGCACACTCCTCCGAAGCATAACGAGTGCTTGGATGAAAGAGCCCCACACGAGCATGGGTAATGGGGCCAACAGGAGTCGACGTCGGAGTCGCTGCGGGTGGTGGCGATGAAGGACCCGCAGCCGATGACGACAGTGCAGACGACAACGCAACAGCCGATGGCACAACAGCCGGCGACGAAGCAGCCGATGACATAGCAGCCACCGATGCAGGAGGGCGACCGAGGAGTCGGTGATGCACGAGTAGGTGACGAAGTAGCCGACGACCTAGCAAACCGTGAAGACGGGTGTAATGCCCCAAGTGTGTAATTGCCATATTTGGAACCTATCTCATGTGGGTCCACCTTGTCATGGATATGAGAGTGTCATATTGCTTCTATGATTTCATGTGTTGTCTCATTATTATTTCTTCCCTTGCTTGCATGCATATCATATCATGTCATGTGTTAGGTGTTGTTGCAATATGGTCATATCATTTCATGTGGTGGTTGTGATCTTGTGGTTATGTACCTTCTGATTTCATGTGATCTTATCTGGTGATGTGAGATATGATCTTGTGAGGAGTATGGCTTGTGCAAGAAGGTTCATCTATGTTGGGTTGCTTAGGATTTAAAACCTTTTCTCTCTCTTTTATTCCAAGCTCAAGAAACTCTTCTTCTTTTTCTGTTTTAAAAATGCCTATGAGTTTGCAGAATTTGTGTTGGATGTGGAGGGCATGTTTTCTAATTTTTTCAAACAAGTTTAAAAGGTGCAACTAGTTACAAAACAGCCAATGACAATGTTGTTTTGTAAATATTTAGTTTCCCCAAATACTTCTCTGTTATTTTATTCAAATAGAATAGATTTCTCCATGCACACGGGCATTTTAGTTGTATTTTTCTCCCCAGTAGTTTTCTCTGTGCATTTCCCTTATTCTCTGGTTTTTCCCGTTAAAAGAAAAAGGGCCAGGGTGTTCTTTTCTTTAAATGGCGCCACCTGTGGGCTCACTCCCACAGGCCGGCCCATCCCTTCCTCTCCCACTCGTGCGCCAGGAGCCCAGCGAGGCAATCTTCTCCTTCCCTGACGCCTGTTTCCCCTTATCTGTCTTTCCGTCACACCATCACAGAGAGCACGCAAGCGCCGTGAGGCACTAACGTCGAGGCTCCCTATTAATCTTGGCGTCCGTGCCTCCCCGAAACAAGGGTTCCCTCTTCTCCCGCAGCCGTCGCCGCCACCTCTCTCCTTTCCCCTCCATCTCTCCCTTCCTCCCCAAGGTAATATCTGGAGTTCAGGTAACAGAGAGAGAGAGAAGTAGAGCGCCGACGACCGCCGCGCGTACATCCCCTCCAGCGCCGACCAGCATGTCCGGGAGCTCGGGGGTAGCCTCCGCGTTCCATTCCCAACCTCGGTGAGGCCGGGGAACATCTACGTCAACGGCTAGCTCGACGTCAACCACCCTACTCCGGTGCACCTCTTCTTCCTCGGCTCTACTTCATCTACAGCTCGTTCGGCGTCGGTTCTTCTTCCCCTCCAGCGCCTCTTCCGCCGCAGATCGATCTCCTACTTCCTACTCTAGGTGAGGACGTCACCCCCTTCCTTCCTCCCCCCTTCTCCTCGACTAGCAGGACTAGGACTCGCCGGAGTAGCCTCTGTCAGGAAGAGATCCGACGCAGTAGACGTGTTGTGTGCATGTTGGCTTGTGTGGGTAGGGACGTGGCATAGCAGGGGCTTGTCCCCCCTTGTAGTGATCTGATGTAGGGGCTCGCCTCTCTGGCGTGGCGCAGCAGCAATAGAAGCAACAGCGAGGCATGCCCGGCGACCTCCCTGTCGCCGGCAGCCTCTGTAGGCAGAGCAGAGCACCGTTGCTAGTATTCCTCGCATGCGTGCTCTTCTCTGTCAGTTATCGCATTCGTAGCGCAGTGGTAGAGAGCCCTGGGAGTTATCGAGAGGTGCAGGGATCGAGTCCCAGGTGGTGCACCCCCTTTTTGGGTTTCTTTTCTCTGATCGATAGCAGTAGCAGCAGCAGGGAGGGGTTAACTTGCTCTGTTCCCCTCTCTCTGTCAAAACGATGATAGTAGGAGAGTGGTTTGGGTATGTGGCTTGGACCACGGGCTCTGGGGTTCGATTCCCCACCAGTACCTTTTATTTTTTTTGTTGCAATCTTTCTGTTTTTGCTTTGTAAATTCGTAGAGATGGATGTAGGGAGTAGATCTATCTTGTGGGTATTTTTTCCCTTGCTACCTCCAACAGCAGGAGTTGCTAGTATTCCTGGCTAAGTATTTTGCTAGCATGTGTATATGTGAGTGTGTAGGTATTTGCAAGGTAGTGAAGTGCATGTGTGGAACTTCTACCATATATGATGTTTGTGAGGTGCTTAACTTGTGGGTGTTTAACTAAGCTTAGTGTACTGCATGTGTGTGAGCAGCTCTCCCTCATGGTGATGATGATGCACTAGTGCATGATAGTGTGGTGTTTTGTGTGTGTGGATAGCTTGGTAGAGTTGTTTGTGATGTTGATGTGTTATGACACACTTACATGGGGTCAAAACCCTCATTTCACTATTGTCTTTGTGCACATGAGCATAGCTGTATGGTAGTTGATCTAGTGTGTGCACATGAAATGTTGCATTATTCAATTTGTAGGAACCTATGTAGTTTTTCCTTCCTAGTTTGTGGCCACTTGCTCCAAACAAGTGTATGCATATTTTATATGTTTTTGGGGTAGAATCTCCCAAGGAATCCATTGGTGAACTCAGTTTTGCCATTGGAACATTTTCTGGAGATGACATATTTTCATTTTCTTCTATGTTTGGAGCTTGCACTAGTAGAAAACAGGGCTACCGTTCGGCCCTAGCCAGCCCATTAGTCCCGGTTCTTCAAGAATCGGGACCAATGGAGGGTATTACCCGGTTCGTGAGCCCAGGGGGCCAGCCGAGGCCTCGTGGGCATTGGTCCCGGTTCGTGTGGAACCATTTGTCCCGGTTCGAACCGGGACCAATGGTCCTCGCTGCTGGCCCACAACCTTTAGTCCCGGTTCATGCCACGAATCGGGACAAATAACTTGCCTACATATATACCCACCGCCGCGGCAGAGCACTCCACAGAGCTCTGTTTTTGTCGAGCCGGCGAGGGGAGGGCATTTGGGTGCTCTAGTACACCTCCTATGCACATGAGGTGTTCAATGAAATGCTCGAGCCACACTGGTTAAGCTTTCTCCTCTCGAAACTCGACCTTCGAGCTCCATTTTCAACGAGACTTGTCTAGATTTAGCGGTCCGTCACGCCCCGTCCCCGCCCCGTCTTCACTGCCGTTGATCGCCCGCGCCGATCTCGTCGTCGGCACCACTGTGGTGAGCCTCTTGTTCTTATCTTCTTTCTGAAAGAAAAAAATCTGACTTCAGATAGATACTTGTCTAATTTTCTTACTTTTATTATTCCTTGTCATTATATAGTGCGATGGTTTTGGTATCCGCCCCCGTCGGCCCTCGTCCTGTCTATGATTCAGATGTGGTATATATTATCTTTTCATAACTATTTGGTTCATTTATTGTTTATGACAATTATGATGACAAACGTGACATGTATTTTTAATCTAGGAGGTATGTGAACCGGAAATTCCAACCCACCTAGAAATGCTTCTCGAGAAGTTAACTTTGGTTGAAAAAGAAAACAAATACTTGAAGGAAAAATTGAAAATAATTGAGGATAAGAATATGGAAATGGAGTTGCATGTTGCCGAGGTCATTGACAATCGCAAGATGAAGATCGATGCGATGCGGTTGAAGATGGATGCAATGCGCTTGAAGATTAGGAATATTAGAAAATATGCCATTGATAAAGAGGCATGGTATCATTATGCTGTTGGGTCAATTGTTACCTTACTTGCGATTTTGATCGCGTTTGTTGTTGCATTTAAATGTTTTACATAGTCATATGTTGTTTTATGAGAGAACTTTATGTATTTATTTTTCAATAATAACATTCGATCACTATTGTGCTTTGGTTTTAATGTGATGATGAACTTGTATTAATCCGGTCATTTCTCTATTCATTTTGTTCTGCAATGGTTTTTTGATATATACTTAATTTCATAATAGAGATGAACCGCCAATGGATGTACGGTGACCGATGCACTTTGGAGTACATTACGAACCGGGACTAATGACTGAGTCGAAAAGGGTTGTAAATTGATGATGTGGCTTTGAATGGTGCATTTTGAACACAGAAAAACTATGGAGTTCAAATAAGTTCAAAAAAATGAAATCCCTTTGTAACAAACGAGTTTCCGTATGAAACCCTGATACTTCGAAAGAGATTGTCCGTTTTGTACACGAAGAGCATCCAGTTTTTGCCGTAACCCTCTCAACTTTCTCGCACATGCTATGTGGGTGAAATGATGATACCATGCCAACTTGGAACATTTTCAGAGTTCATTTCAAATGCTTTTCAATTTCATGGTCTTATAGCTCATAATAATCAGTAAATGCATTAAAAATAACAAATGAAGTCAGAAAGGGTTGTAAATTGATGATGTGGCTTTGAATGGTGCATTTTGAACACAGAAAAACTATGGAGTTCAAATAAGTTCAAAAAAATGAAATCCATTTGTAACACACGAGTTTCCGTATGAAACCGTGATACTTCGAAAGAGATTGTCCGTTTTGTACACGAAGTGCATCCAGTTTTTGCCGTAACCCTCTCAACTTTCCCGCACATGCTATGTGGATGAAATGATGATACCATGCCAACTTGGAACCTTTTCACAGTTCATTTCAAATGCTTTTCAATTTCATGGTCTTATAGCTCAAAATAATCAGTAAATGCATGAAAAATAACAAATGCAGTCAGAAAGGGTTGTAAATTGATGATGTGGCTTTGAATGGTGCATTTTGAACACAGAAAAACTATGGAGTTCAAATAAGTTCAAAAAAATGAAATCCCTTTATAACAGACGAGTTTTCGTATGAAACCGTGATACTTCAAAAGAGATTGTCCGTTTTGTACATGAAGTGCATCCAGTTTTTGCCGTAACCCTCTCAACTTTCTCGCACATGCTATGTGGGTGAAATGATGATACCATGCCAACTTGGAACCTTTTCAGAGTTCATTTCAAATGCTTTTCAATTTCATGGTCTTATAGCTCAAAATAATCAGTAAATGCATGAAAAATAACAAATGAAGTCAGAAAGGGTTGTAAATTGATGATGTGGCTTTGAATGGTGCATTTTGAACACAGAAAAACTATGGAGTTCAAATAAGTTCAAAAAATGAAATCCCTTTGTAACAGACGAGTTTCCGTATGAAACACTGATACTTCGAAAGAGATTGTCCGTTTTATACACGAAGTGCATCCAGTTTTTGCGTAACCCTCTCAACTTTCTCGCACATGCTATGTGGGTGAAATGATGATACCATGACAACTTGGAACCTTTTCATAGTTCATTTCAAATGCTTTTCAATTTCATGGTCTTACAGCTCAAAATAATCAGTAAATGCATGAAAAATAACAAATGAAGTTAGAAAGGGTTGTAAATTGATGATGTGGCTTTGAATGGTGCATTTTGAACACAAAAAACTATGGAGTTCAAAGAAGTTCAAAAAATGAAATCCCTTTGTAACACACGAGTTTCCGTATGAAACCCTGATACTTCGAAAGAGATTGTCCGTTTTGTACACGAGGTGCATCCAGTTTTTGCCGTAACCCTCTCAACTTTCTCGCACATGCTATGTGGGTGAAATGATGATACCATGCCAACTTGGAACCTTTTCAGATTTCATTTCAAATGCTTTTCAATTTCATGGTCTTATAGCTCATAATAATTAGTAAATGCATGAAAAATAACATATGAAGTCAGAAAGGATTATAAATTGATGATGTGGCTTTGAATGGTGCATTTTGAACACAGAAAAACTATGGAGTTCAAATAAGTTCAAAAAAATGAAATCCCTTTGTTACACACGGGTTTCCGTAGGAAACCCTCATACTTCGAAAGAGATTGTCCATTTTGTACACGAAGTGCATCCAGTTTTTGTCGTAACCCTCTCAACTTTCTCGCACATGCTATGTGGGTGAAATGATGATACCATGCCAACTTGGAACCTTTTCAGAGTTCATTTGAAATGTTTTTCAATTTCATGGTCTTATAGCCTAAAATAATCAGTAAATGCATGAAAAATAACAAATGAAGTTAGAAAGGGTTGTAAATTGATGATGTGGCTTTGAATGTTGCAGTTTGAACACAGAAAAACTATGGAGTTCAAATAAGTTCAAAAAATGAAATCCCTTTGTAACAGACGAGTTTCCGTACGAAACCCTAATACTTCGAAAGAGATTGTCCGTTTTGTACACGAAGTGCATCCAGTTTTTGCCGTAACCCTCTCAAATTTCTCGCACATGCTATGTGGGTGAAATGATGATACCATGACAACTTGGAACCTTTTCAGAGTTCATTTCAAATGCTTTTCAATTTCATGGTCTTATAGTTCAAAATAATCAGTAAATGCATGAAAAATAACAAATGAAGTTAGAAAGGGTTGTAAATTGATGATGTGGCTTTGAATGGTGCAATTTGAACACAAAAAAACTATGGAGTTCAAATAAGTTCAAAAAAATGAAATCCCTTTGTAACAGACGAGTTTCCGTATGAAACCCTGATACTTCGAAAGAGATTGTCCGTTTTGTACACGAAGTGCATCCAGTTTTTGCCGTAACCCTCTCAACTTTCTCTGACATGCTATGTGGGTGAAATGATGATACCATGCCAACTTGGAACCTTTTCAGAGTTCATTTCAAATGCTTTTCAATTTCATGGTCTTATAGCTCAAAATAATCGTTAAATGCATGAAAAATAACAAATGAAGTTAGAAAGGGTTGTAAATTGATGATGTGGCTTTGAATGGTGCATTTTGAACACAGAAAAACTATGGAGTTCAAATAAGTTCAAAAAAATGAAATCCCTTTGTAATAGACGAGTTTCCGGGACTAAAGATCCAGCGAAACCACGTGGTGTGACGCGCAAACACGTGGCGTGCCACATATGTTATTAGTACCGGTTCAAGACAAAAACCGGGACTAAAGATCCAGCGAAACCACGTGGCGTGCCGCGCAAACACGTGGCATGCCGCATATGTTATTAGTCCCGGTTTTAGATACGAACCGGGACTAAAGGATTGCCTATATAAACCCTCCCCCTCCCACCCCTCTCCCGTGTTTTTGGGTGTTGAGGTGTGAGCATGCATGCCATGCTCTTGCCACTCTAGCTCATGCATATGAGAAAAGAAGAATGCCGACTGTTGTTATGGGGGTCACTCTTCCTTCTTCTCCTTGTGCTAGATATTTGTTATGCATTAGGGGAAGAAGGAATAGCGGCCATCATCGACGGTCGAAAAATCAGGTGAGGGAATGTCCACCATATATGAGAGAAACTTTAATAGCAAAAAGAATTATTATAAAATAAAATTAATGAGTAATTATAAACAAAATAAAATAAAATAAATAAGTATTCTGTTGTAAGTAGAAACAAAACAAAATAAGCTAACTAGCACTTTGAATTTAAGTAGAAACAAAACAAAATAAACAAAACAAAAAATAAAAGAAAAAATAATCAGTAAATGCAACTAAAATTATCAAAGTATTTTGTGTTAAAAATCATTAAAAGCAAAAAGAATTTTCATAAAGAACTTTTTTGTTAAAACTTTAATGGCAAAAAGAATTATCATAAAATAAAATAATTAAGTAATTAGAAACAAAAAAATAAAAATAAAAATTATTTTGTTGTAAGGAGAAACAAAACAAAATAAGCTAACTAAAAAAAATAAAAAATAAATAAATAAAGCAGAAAACAAAACAAAAATAATGGGAAAAAAATTAAAAAATAGATGTTCCTCTCCACGTTGGAGCCGCGGCGGATCTTATAAAGAGGCTCGGAAGCCCTTCGCTTGGCGAGGTGGGACTAAACATTCAACCGCACCACGGGTGTGGCAAGCAACCAGTACCAATGCAAAAAAGAAATAAAATAAATAAAGCAAAAAAGAAAACAAAAAAAAATTGGGAAAAAATAAAAAAAATTGCACCAACTGGGCCACCACGGCGTGAATACGACTAGAAACCCATCCATGGGCAAGGATTCAGGCCCGCAGTAGGCCGAGAAGGCCCATCACGCAAAGCATTAGCAAGTAGGCCCGTAAGCCTGTAGTGGAGAGGAGCTCGAGAGGGGTGCGGCAATGGGGCTTATAAACCACTGCGCGCCCTCTCAACTAGCGAGGTGGGACTAAACTTTGGCCGCGACGCGGGCAGCACAGGGGCCTTTGGTACAGGTTCGTGGCACCAACCGGCACCAATGCCCACCCTTTAATCCCGGTTGGTGCCACCAACCGGGACCAAAGGCCGCCGCTTCCCGCCCTTTGGGTTGCTGAAAAGTGACCCTTGGTCCCGGTTGGTGGCACCAACCGGGACTAAAGGGGCCATTGGTACCGGTTGGTGCCACGAACCGGTACCAATGGCTTTGCTATATAAGCCAGCAGTTGTGAAAATTTCGTCAGTTTCTTCGATTCCTCCGACGACGCCGCGAGGCTGCCCGAGCTCGCCGTCCTCGCCCCTGCCCCCGACCACGCCGCCGTTGCCCGGCCCGACCACGCCGTCGTCGCCCCTGCCCCCCGACCACGCCGCGCGCCCTCGCCGTGCCTCTACCGTGCCCCTACCCGCCCTGTCGACGCCGTCGCCGCCCTTTGCCCCGTCGATCGCCATCGCCCCTGCCCCGACCACGCCACCGTCGCCCCTGCCCCGACCACGCCGCCGTCGCCGCCTTCTACACCGACGCCGGCTTCATGCCTCTCCTTGATCAGGCCGGCGCCGCGCACCCTGTCCTCTCCTTTGTTCATATAAATGATGATTTGTTTTTTGCATTTTTATAAAAATGTATATATGTATGTATGTTCTCTATGCATATAAAAGTTAGATTTTTAGTATATTTGGGTACATTTTAGGTTAGTTTTATCTATATATGTTCTCTGATTTAGTACATTTTAGGTTAGTTTCATTTTTAGAAAAGTTTTATATATTTAGGAAAAGAAGGAAGAGAAGGAAGAAGGAAGAAGGAAGAAGAAGAAAAAGTTTTATATATGCAAAAGTTACATTTTTAGAAAAGTATTATATATAGCTAGGAAGATAACGAAGAAGAAGGAAAAGAATGAGAGGAGAAAAAGGAAAATAAGAAGAGGAAGAAAGGAGAAGAAGAGGAGAGGAAGAAGAGGAGAAATAAATAAGAAGAGGAAAAAAGAAGAAAAAGAAGAGGAGAAGAAGAAAGGAATAGAGGAGAAAGAAGAACAAAAAAGAAATTTTCTATTTTTTTTCTTCTTTCTCCTCTATTCCTTTCTTCTTCTCCTTTTTTTGTTTTTTTTTCTTCGATTGCTTCTCTTATATTCCTTTCTTCTTCTCTTCTTTTTATTTCTTCTTTTGTCTTCTTATTTTTTATTGGGTATGTCATTGTCGATATACCCCCTCCCGATCGAACTTCAACACGAGGGGGGGGGTACCGATATACCCCCTCCCCGATAACATTATTTTCCCATCTATATGTATGTCGCGTCGTTGTCGATATAACCCCCTCCCGGATAACTTCGACATGAGGGGCGGTCGATATATATACCCACTCTCGACCGTGATAACTTATACCACGGGAGCACCCCCCTCAGCCCTCTCGCTCGACCAAAACTCTCGAGGACACCCAAACCCTAGAGAAAAAACGATGTTGGTCTCGTACCCCCTCCCACCATGCCCCTACCCGACAAACTCTCTCGAGGCCACCCAAATTTACCAAGTTAAAAGAGCGTTGTCGTCAGGGCCACCCCAAACCCTTGAAGCGTTGTGTCGAGGCCACCTCAAACCCTTGAAGCGTTGTCTAGGCCACCCCAAACCCTAGAGAAGCAGCATCGAGGCCACTAACATGATTCCTAATTGTGACTAGCTAGCTAGTTCTACGTTTTCCACTAATATATATCCATCTGTACCATGTTAGAATAATAATTGACATGTTGTAAATATTTGCAGAAACTACGGATCACTCCCGAGACGAAGAGGAAGAAGCGATGTTGGGGGAGATAATCGCACAAGGAAGTGATGCCATTGCGTCGTTTCTCAGAGACACCGATGGTCTGGAAGGACCGGGTGAAGAAGAGGGCTATGTTCATGATGATCTGGAAGGATCGGGTGAAGAAGAGGGCGTTCATGATGATCTGGAAGGACCGGGTGAAGAAGAGGGCGTTCATGACGGCTCCGTTGACCGAACCGAGTCCGGCCAGGTATATATATATTAGTTAAGCCCGTGTTGACTAGTTAATTGATGCATTCATTGTTTTCATATGTACACATATTAATTAACTCTCGTCTTTCTTCTTTTTTCTCTAGCCCTCCGGATCGACCTCAACTTCGGTAAAGAAACGAGGCCCGAAGAAAAAGTTGCGCTCGGATGAAAGGTTTGAGATCACAGCAATCGCACACGATGGCAAGCCGATTGAACCCATCCGGACAAGGGATGTATTTCGTGCTCAGTGCGGGGTTCTTGTTAGGGACAAGATCCCGATCAGTATCCAGCAATGGTTAAAGCCAAAGAAGGAAGACCCTGAGGTGCTGACGTCTTATGTCTCTGATAAACAGAAAGAAGATCTTTGGACAACGCTTAAGGGAAATTTCACCCTACCGCCAGAGGAGGATCCAGAGAAGCCAGTTAAAGAGGAATTGATCAAGTCTCATGCTCTTAAGAAGATGGCAGAACTATTCAGGAGGTGGAAGAATGAGCTGAAAACGTTTGTCGACAAAGAAGAGAAACCAGAATTCACCGGCCGGTTTGAGAAGATCAGAGATCAATGGCCCGCATTTGTGGCCCACAAGACATCGGAAAAGAGCAAGAAGGTGTCAGCGACAAACAAGAAAAATGCTGCGAAGAAGAAGCATCACCATCGCACGGGGTCAGGTGGTTACCTCAAAGCCCGACCTTTGTGGGACAAGGCTCAGAATGACGTGATTGCTAAAGGGGTCGAACCAGAGACATTGAGATGGCCAGACCGTTGCCGGACTTGGTTCTTTGGGGTTGGCGGAACCTTGGACCCTGTATCAGGGGAGTGCGTTTGGACGGAAGAGCAATTGCGAATACCCGTCAGGAAGCTTCAGCACTATATCGCCGCAGCACAGGAAGGGCGTTCATTCCAGACAGAAAGAATGACGAGCTCACAATGGCCCTCGGGAATCCTGAGCACCCTAGACGGACACGAGGCACGCCAGGCTCCCTTCCGTGGAAGGCTGGGTTTCCGGATGCAGGGGGTTACAAAACCCAGGAGAGGAGGAAGAAAGCGGAGCATAGCCAACTACAGGCGCTGCACGAAAGGGTACAAGGGCTAGGGGAACGAGAAGCAGATCGCAGCAAACGACCTGTCGAAGCTTCCCCTGAAGCTACCCCGCCATCTCAGCGGAGAAGAAGCATGGCTTCCACCGAGCAGACTCAGCAGTTGGAGCCTGTCTTCACGTGCTACCCCGTGGATGCTATCACATAGTCTCAACATTGCTACCTTATGACGCAATGGATGAGAATCAAAGTCAAGGCGGCTGTTGGCTCTGTTATACCTAATGAACCTGGCTCAACCTACCACGGCCAGCCGATTCCAGAAGGATATGCTAGGGTGATGGTGGATCATATAACGGAAGGATTTGAGGACCTTGAGCTTGACCACCCTACGGGTGAAGGGGAGATTTGGCTGGGTTCTTCTCTAAAGACTCCATGCCTACGGCGGAAGGAGCTCATCCACCTTCCGAACTGGACGCCTCCGCCTCCTCCTCCTCCTCCGGCGAGTCAAGGCCCGCCTCCTCCTCCGCCTCCTACGGCGAGTGATTAGGGCACTCAGCCTCCTTCTCCGGCGCGTGACGGTACTCCGCCTCCTTCTCCGCCTGCGCCGGTGCGCCCGAGCAGCTAGCTGCCTCCTCCTCCGCCTCCTACGGCGAGTGATTAGGGCACTCAGCCTCCTTCTCCGGCGCGTGACGGTACTCCGCCTCCTTCTCCGCCTGCGCCGGCGCGCCCGAGCAGCTAGCTGCCTCCTCCTTCTTCGCCTTGTCAACAAGGGCTGAAGAGACCCGCCGCCGCTCCGGCTCCTCCGGCGCGTAGTCTTATCCTCCACCTGGTAAGAAAGGAAAGACAGTCGCAGCCGCTCCGTCTGCTCCGACGTGTAGCAGTACATCCAGAGGCAGGCAATACAAATACGGCCCTTCTGTGAAGCCTCTAGAGAAGTTACCATATGAGAGGAGCCCGGAGGAAAACGAGAAGATCGTGGAAGCCGAAGTGAAGAACTTCTTTGAAGGGGTGAAAGCAAAAAAACATCCACCTCCAGAGGAGAAGATAGATCCGGTAAAAGCAAAGCGTACTCTGGCTGCCCTGAAGAAACCACCAAAGTCTCCGACGAAAGGCAACTATGAGCGCAATATTACAAAGTCATTTATCGAAGCGCAGTGGTCGGGAAGTACTGTGAGTGATCAAAGGTTAGCATAACGACGAGCTGGGAAAAAAGTTGCCCAGATCGGCGAACAAGCGAACCAATCGTTCCCCCCGCTCAAGGTGTCTAGCGATATCGTCGCTAATCATCCGGGGATCTTGTTGCCCGGTACCAATCCTGCAGATTACCTGCCCGATGATGCACATTTTGATTTATTGGAGGTGTACGAACACAAATACGTGTACGGGAAGCCTCATGTCAAAGATGAAAGATCTCTAACAACGATGATGTGAAGATTCCATGATTGGTACATGAAAACTTGCAAAGAGTCTGGGGGGAGTAATATTTTGACACTGGGAGTTAGAAAGGAGCATGACCTCGTTGGACTTGAACTGTTGATGGTTCCATTTGAGGAGTTCTTCCTGTTTTTCAATCTAAAGGCCCTCGATAAATTAATGATCACTTGCTACTGCCTGTAAGTAGTACTACTTCTGTCATTAAGTCTCTATATATAGGTCAGCTCTTTCATTGCATGTATTTTTAATTATCCTCACTATATTATATGCAGATTGAAGATCGTCCAATTGAAGAAAAGACAAATCGGTGATATTCGGTTCATTAACACAAATCTCGTAGATGCATTTATGATTAAATCTCAGGCCAAAGATACTGAGGCCAACCTGCTACAATCGTTTGTATTGCATCAAAACAAAGCTATAATACTCTTCCCTTACGAATTCCAGTGAGTGTTACTGTCTTGTGCATATTCGGTTTCCCTTATCAGTCAAGGTTATAGTAATGTAATTGATGAGTTATGCATGCGTGCGCAGCTTCCACTATATTCTCCTAGAGATTAAGCTTGAGCAGGGACTAGTAACCGTCTTAGACTCGAGATGAAAAGATCCCAACGAGTATGCGGACATGACTGAAATTCTAGAGAAGTAAGTTAAATCGATCATTATCGCACCATATCGGCAACTTTGTTCATTTCCTGATATCAAGTAATTGTTTTCTTTGTCTGACAGGGTTTGGAAAAAATTCACCGCAAAAACTCCGGGACTGCCGAAGAAGCTGCAATTTAGACACCCGAAAGTAAGTACTATAGTAGCATGTTCCACGCATCTCCTAGTGATTCAAGCGCTAGTTTCATCAATACCGTTTAGCATGCTTGCTTTCTATCAGTTTGATTGACCTCTATTTCTTGTAAAGTGGTTGTGGCATGAACTAGGGAATGATTACTATGGATACTACATTTGCGAGTCCATCCGCCATGTGACCTGTGAGCGAGGCTACTCTGACAAACAATATGACGTGCGTAAATAATAATATTCACAATTTTATTTTATTACCATCATTTGTGTTCAATTTCATTTATTCATATATATGTATTGACCCCCTTCTTCAAATTAGATATATCGGATGCGGAATGAACTCCTACCAGCAGATCGTATGCGAGGAATTCAAGAGGAATTGGCGGCATTCTTTCTTGACCACGTGATCACTAAAGACGGAGAATACCATGTGAACCCTAATGAGTTGAATTTTAATTAGGAGATTATATTGTAAGTGATAATTATATTGTATATATGTAGCCAGTAGCGTCGGATAGATATACAAGAACTTGTTGTTCGACCAATCTCTCAGAGAAGGAGAGGTGGTCGATATCACTTCTCTTTGTATGCATATGTTCATGACGATCTTCTGTTTCCTTCATTTTCTTACTAGCTAGCGTGTCTAGTCCTCTCCATACGTATAGTATGCAGCGTCGAGCAAGCAAGGAGATAAGAGAGGACACTTCTCTCTATTCATTAGCTAGCTAACACAATATATGAAACACCTAAATTAACACCCCAAAACCCCCTAACCCCCCCCTTTAAAAAAAACCATCACCTGAAATGGTGATGCGTGGATGCCTTTTGGTCCCGGTTGGTGTCACCAACCGGGACTAAAGGCCCCCCTGCCCGGGCTCGCCGCACCGGCCACGTGGAGGCCCATCTGTCTCGGTTCATGTAAGAACCGGGACTAAAGGCCAAGGGCATTAGTAACGACCATTTAGTTCCGGTTCCGAAACTGGGACAGAAGGCCCTTACGAACCGGGACAAAAGGCCCTTTTTCTACTAGTGTTGGTTCCATGAGTTGTGGTGAGCCTTTGTTATTGTTTCTTGGTTGTGCTAGTAGAGGGTGACCCCCTCTACCTCTTTTTGGTTTCATCTCATGTTTAGGATTCCATATGTGCAAGTTATGCCCACTCAAAGTAGGCATGTGGCTGAAATTCCATATTAGTGAAAATCTAAGATTTTTACTAAGTCTGAGAATCTGTTTATATTTTCTTCTCCTGTTGATGAGGTTGTTCTGGTCATTGTGTTGTGATCTAGCCTTAGAGTTCAACTAGAAAGTTGGACCTGATATGGTTGTATAGATCCCTGTAAAATTTCATGTCATTTGGAGTCCTGTAGGTATTGTTTTGGCTGCTGTCAAAATGCTTCAGAGAATAGGCAGAAAGTGAGAATCTGGAATTTTCACTAAGTCCGTGAAAACTGATGTTTTTGGGCAAGTTTGCAGCCTTGTAACTTTGTGTGTTTAATTACTTTTTGTGTAACTCTTGCTTGTGCTTGTAGTATTCTTGGATAGCTATAGCCACTTATATTGTTTGTCATGTTTGGGTGGCTGTAGGTGCTTTGCATGTAGCTCACAAAGTGCTATGATGCAGTTTATGGCAGATTGTGTAGTTTTGTCATTTTGATGTTTGTGAGTGCTTAGTTCATGTTGTGGTGTTCTTCTTTTCTCCACCCCATCCATGATGGTTTGTTTTATGTCTTGGCAACCTGGAATTATCAGAGTTGTGCCATTTGAGTGTGTGGTGATGATTTTGACATGTAGGGCTTCATATCTTGTTTCGTTGATTCCCGTTGATCCGTAGCTCCGATTGTAATGTTCTTTATATGATTTTGCATCGTTTTCTCGAGACGCATCTGATCATGTCATTCTCATGCATGTGAAAATAGGTTAGCATGCAGTTCTGTCCAGGAACATGTATTTACTCCTTATGCTTGTGCTAGTGATAGAAATAGTGATGCATGCTCATATTCATCTCATGCATCATGTGCTTGTTGCATCTTGAGGTGCTGTTGTTCATTGGATGTTATCATTATGTTGGGTAGCACCAGGATCGGAGAACGAATACGTGGAGTCAGGAGAGTACGTGCAGGACGATCAAGAACCATTCCAAGCTGAGGATATCACAGGCAAGATGATATGACCTTGATTCCATCTCTAGACTTGTTATGCTAGATTCCGTTTCCTTGTCATATACTCGGTGCCTACCACTGAAATATTTGCCTCTTGATATGCCATGAACCCAAACACTTACCCCTTCCTAGCAAACTTGAATGGCTAAGTAGGCTTTGCCCAGCTACTAATATTAGCGTTGCTAGATGCAGGTGCTTTGTCTCATGTGATTACATGAGCTTGATATCATTATCTTAAATTCTGTTATTTAATTAATGCACCTATATACTTGGTAAAATAACGGAATCCCTAGCCTTTTGCCGGGTGCTTTGTTCCGTTATTGCCGCCATAGTTTCCGGCTACCGGTGTTTGATTGCATATTGATCGCTCCTAACACGTTCGGGGTTGTTATGGGGACCCCCTCGATAAATCGCGTAGTGTTAAGACTTGTCCGACAGGACCCAACATTGGTGTTAATTTGTTAATCACTTAATAATAATCTGCAGAGGGAATAGCTACCCCGAGGAATTTAATCAACAACCCGGGCCAATGCTCCTCATGAGTGTTGGTCCAAACTAGAGCACTGTGCGGGGCCAGCTTAGGGCAACTTGGGAGATTTCTATCGGGCCACTGTACGCGTCGCTCATCCGTCGTGCACTGAGACTGAGATACGCGGCTCTTATCAGGGTCGTCGACACGACGGGAGGTCCTGCTAGTCTCGTCTTACCTTAGCGATATATCTTGCGTATAGGAATCCTAGTGAAGCTTTGGTTCTCCCCAGAGTTGAGGTTTTCCTCTAAGGAGTCCGACGAGATCACGAGATTCGTGATACAGGATTACTTTGCGGCCTGTGTATGTTTGTGATGTACTAGTTGGAGCACCCCTACAGGGTTTATTCTTTCGGAAAGCCGTGCCCACGATTATGTGGCAACTTGCAATATTTTGTTAACATCCGTTAATAGATAACTTAAACATAAGCTAATAAAATTGCCAACTGTGTGCGTAACCGTGATTGTCCCCTCGAAGATCTCTCTTCGATCGGGAACACGACGGGGTTATGAATGACGTAGGTAGGTGTTCAGGATCACTTAGTGATCAAGTATTCTCGACCGCTAGTATAGACCACCTTCATAAATGTTCTACGTAAGATAGCCACCATATCAATCTTAGGATGCTGCAACCTTAAACACTCAACCTATCCAACCTAATAAATTGACTAGTTCTGGCACCAAGGTCTTAGATTGCTAAGTCCCCGTGGCTCACAGATTCCTTCACAACACCAACAGGTTCAGGTACCCCAAAGACAGGTGATCCCGACGGCACGCAGGTGGCGTGGCAGTACGACGAGGAGTCTGACCTCCTGTACGTGAACTATCCAGAAGATTGAGGCGTGGTCGTGATCATGGGCCAGCAGGCAGGGTAGCATAGCCTTTTCTCTTGTTTTGTAGTCTGTAGCGGAACTACTTTGGTTGTATGCGTGATGTACTCTGATATCATTATGAGAAGGCAATTGAACCCCTGATTGTCTATCTTTTATTATTAAGTATGTGCTGTGTTACCTGTTTGCGAGACGCTTAGATGCGCTCCTTTCCAATTCGGGGCCTCGATCCCCAGATCGGAAAGGACCGCATCTTGGTCGTTACAAGTTGGTAATCACAGCCTTACGACCATAGGAGCCTTTGTGTGATCGTATTTGGCCGAGTCGAGTCTAGAAAATGTTTTGAGTCTTAGTTATATCGGAGAGTAGGATTCTTTTTTCTCCTCTTCCATGCTCTGGTGAGGTTCCCGACTTAGGAAATCTTTAATTCTACTCCTTTTCTCGCTCAAATTTTTTTTAGGATCACGCGGGTATTTGTGACGTCTATATGATTTCGATGTGACGGAGTCCTGTCTTGGTGCCTCCTGTCTGCTTTGAGTTTCTTCCGGGGAGTTGAGCTCCAGGGGATTCTTGCGCACATCACCATCATTCAGATTTCTGAGTATCTAAGAACGAAGGATGTTCGTTATTGCTTCAATACTGGTAGTGGCGAGATAACCCCGATGTCCCCAGTACTGGTGCAGATTGTTCGGGAGTACTGCCATACTTAGTATAGTTGTGATCACGAGGGTCTGTTGTAGATGAAGGTCCGAGATGCTGGTTGTGTGTTGACGGATGTGATACAGGTGATAGGTTAGTTTAGGAGTTGTGTGATATACTCCTTGTATCCGTGTACCAGATTGCATGACCAGTTATTTCAGGAATGCATAGGTGGGATATCAAGTAGTATCTTATAGGACTATCTTCCTACAGATGCATGATTGAGGTTGGGAAAATCTCGATCATATTTTTGTTCCGAGCAGTTCTAGCTCATACTTGTTTGCAGTGGTCTTAATCGGAATTTTGTCGTCCATCACTTTGAGGAATCATTCTTACTATTTTGTTCGAGTGCAATTGCTTATTCGTGTCTTTTGATTCAGCAATATCTTTAAGTTATGCTATGGGCTAATATGATTTCCGTCTTCGGGATGGCTCCACCGACTCGTCAGAACCCAGGGCGTGAGGATATGCCGCCTCCACCTCCCCCTCCGGAGAACCCTCCGCCGCCGCCTCCTCCTCCTGCTGAGGCCTGGCAAGCGGTGATGGCTGCTACTAATGCAAACACCTAGATGCTGCTACAGTTGCTGCAAGAAAGAGCCAATCAACAGCCAGGCAATTTCCAGCATGGTGGCAATCACTTTGCCAATCTGAGCCAGTTCCTGTCGAATCAACCAAAGACATTCACTTCTTGCGACCAGCCATTTGATGCAGAAGATTGGATCCGGGATTTGAACAAGCATTTCGAGTGTAGCAACGTGCGTCCAGAGGATCATGTCAAGTTTGCAACGTTCCAGTTGAAGGGCAGGCTTCTATCTGGTGGCAACAGCTCAAAGACTCCAAAGGCGCTAGGGTGATTTCTTGGGATGAGTTCTGTCGTGAGTTCAGGTCCCACTACACCCCTTCCAGCTTTGTGGAGGAGATGCGTGAGAAGTTCAGGCGTTTGAAGCAGGGTGGCAATTCCGTGTACAAGTACAATGTTGAGTTCCACGAGCTGGCCCGTTACGCGCTGCAGGATATCCCGGATCAGAAGAGCAAGATTTATCAGTTCAGAGGTGGCTTTAAAGAAGATTTGCAGCTAGCTCTTGCCTTGCACGATCCTGAGGAGTTCCACAAGTTCTACAACCTAGCTCTCAGAGCAGAGGCAGCCTTGCTCAGGGTGGAGAATTCTAAGAAGCGCTTCAGAGATTCCAGCTCTTCCTCGACTTAGGTGGTTCAGAAGCAACAGAAGTTCTGGGTTTCTCCTCCTCCTCCTCGGCACTCGCAGCAGCTCAAGCACTCAGGTGGTCGTGGTTCTTCCTACCCACCCAAACCTGTCTTCCAGCAGAGATACCAGCATCAGAAGCAAGGGCCTCCTCAGACTCAGTACCGGCAGCCAGCAGATGTCACTTGTCACAAGTGTGGGCAGAAGGGTCACTATGCCAACAAGTGTACATCTCAGCTCCGACTGTTGCCTCATCCTTCAGGCAAACCTCCAAGCAACGCTCTTATCAAGTTCAACCCCAGATCAGCTCGAGTCAACATGGTGAACGCAGCTGAAGCAGACAACTCCTCTGATGTGATCATGGGTAACCTCCTCGTCAATGATATTCCTGCTAAAGTGTTATTTGATTCTGGTGCTTCTCATTCGTTCATGTCTAGAATGTTCTTTGCCGAGCATGATTTTGATTCTGAGTATTTGAAGACGGCATTGCGTGTGGTGTCACCCGGTACTCTTATGAGCGCCAACAAAGTGGTTCGTGATGTTTCTGTCAAGATAGGCAGTTATTCCTTTCTGGCGTCTCCTATTGTCTTGGGCAATTCCGACATCGACTTGATCCTTGGTATGGACTGGCTGGCCATGAACAAGGCATCAATTGATTGTGAAGCTAAAGAAGTGAAGCTTACCCACTCTTTAGAGGACGTGATTATATTCGCGACGCGTGATGATACAATCCGTCTGTTCTCTTTGAATGAAACGGGTGAGATCAATCCTATCTCGCAAGTCCCAGTGGTCCGCGAGTATGAAGATGTGTCTCCTGAAGAGCGTCCAGGCATGCCTCCGCACCGTGAAGTTGAGTTTGTCATTGAGCTTGAGCCAGGCACAGAGCCAGCGTGCAAACGGCCGTACAAGCTGGGTCCAGAAGAATTGAAGGAACTTAAGAGGCAACTCGATGAGCAGGAGCGTTTGGGTTTGATCAGACCGAGCTCGTCTCCGTGGGGCCGTGGTGTTCTGTTTGTCAAGAAGAAGGATGGCACGGAGCAGCTGTGTGTCGATTACCGTCCATTGAACAAGAAGACAATCAGGAACAAATATCCACTTCCGAACATAACTGAGTTGTTCGAACAATTGAAAGGTGCTAATGTCTTCTCCAAGCTTGATCTCAGAATGGGCTATCATCAAATTCGCATTCGCGAGGAAGATATTCCGAAGACTGCCTTCAGGACTAGTTTTGGCTCGTATGAGTATACGGTCATGTCTTTTGGTCTGGAAAATGCTCCTCCGACATTCTGTTGATTGATGAACTACATATTCTCTCCGTTCAAGAATGACTTTGTCTTGCTCTATCTCGACGACATTCTAGTCTTTTCTGAAACTGAGGAAGAACATGAAGAACATCTCAGGTTGGTGCTTGATAAGCTGAGAGAGTACAAGCTATATGCCAAGTTTTCCAAGTGCGAGTTCTGGCTGAAAGAAGTGGTTTATCTTGGGCACATTATCTCTGCCGAGGGCATTAAAGTTGATCCTTCCAAGGTTCAGGCCATTGTTGAATGGGAGCCTCCACAGAATGTGAAGCAGCTTCGAAGCTTTCTCGGGCTTGCTGGCTATTGCAGAAGGTTCGTTGAGAACTTCTCCAAGATCGCCAAGCCACTCTCAAGTCTTCTTCAGAAAGGTGTTAAGTATGCTTGATCTCCAGAGTGTCAACTGGCCTTCGATACACTCAAAGAGAAGCTTACCTCCACTCTAGTCTTGGTTCCTCCGGATGATTCCAAGTCGTACCAGGTCTTCTGCGACGCTTCTCTCCAGGGCCTTGGTGCAGTCTTGATGGAAGATAAGAAGGTGGTTGCTTATACCTCCAGGCAGTTGAAGCCAGCGGAGAAGAACTATCCTCTGCATGATCTTGAGCTAGCAGCTGTGGTACACGCTCTGATGACTTGGAGACACCTCTTGTTGGAACGTAAGGTTGAAGTTTTCACCGATCACAAGACTCTCAAGTACATCTTCACTCAGCCTAACTTGAATCTTCGGCAAACACGTTGGGTGGAAATGCTCCAGGATTTTAATCCGAGTGTTGAGTACACGCCAGGCAAAGCTAATGTCGTGGCGGATGCATTGAGCAGGAAGGCATATTGCAACAGTCTGATTCTGCAACCTCTCCAGCCGGGTCTTAGTGAGTCTTTCAGGAAGCTCAACCTTCAGCTAGTACCTCAGGGATTTCTTGCAAACCTTCAGATCTCTCCTACCTTGGAAGATCAGGTCCGCGCAGGTCAGCTTCTTGACGCTATGGTGAAGAAGGTCAAGATTGGCGTGGGAAAGAGTCTCCCCAAGTATAAGTGCTTCACTGTTGATGCCAGGGACACGTTGTTTTTCGAGGATCGCCTTGTCATCCCGAAAGGTGATCTCAGGAAGGTAATCATGGAGGAAGCTCATAACTCTCTGCTCTCTATTCATCCTGGAAGCTCCAAGATGTACCATGACTTGAAGGAGACCTTCTGGTGGACTCGTATGAAATGTGAGATTGCTCAGTTCGTAAATGAATGTGATGTATGTCGAAGGGTGAAAGCAGAACATCAATGCCCAGCAGGCCTTTTGCAGCCTTTGCCGATTCCCGAGTGGAAGTTCGATCACATTGAGATGGATTTCGTCACCGGGTTTCCAAAGTCCAAGAAGGGTAATGATGATATATTCGTCGTCATCGACAAGTTGAGTAAAGTGGCTCATTTTCTTCCAGTCAGGGAGTCCATTTCAGCAGCTCAGCTGGCAGAGTTATACACCTCCAGGATTGTCTCTTTGCACGACGTGCCTATGATCATCTCTTCGGATCGCGAAAGTATCTTCACTTCCAAGTTCTGGGACTCCTTTTAGTATGCTATGGGCACGAAGATCCGCTTTAGCACAACGTTCCATGCTCAAACTAGTGGTCAAGTGGAGCGAGTGAATCAAGTTTTTGAGGATATGCTGAGAGCTTGTGTTATCTCTTTTGGCATGAAGTGGGAAGATTGTCTGCCTTTCGCGGAGTTCTCGTATAACAATAGTTATCAAGCTAGTTCTGGCAAGGCTCCGTTTGAAATTCTCTATGACAGGAAGTGCCGTACCCCGCTCAACTGGTCCGAGACCGGCGAGCGTCAGATCCTTGGGAATGATTTGATAGAAGAAGCCGAGGAGATGTGTCGGATCATTCGCGACAACCTCACAGCAGCTCAGTCCTGTCAGAAGAGCTATTATGATAGCAAGCACCGTGACATGTCTTATGAGCTTGATGACTTCATCTATCTCAAGGTGTCGCCTATGAAGGGTATGCAACGCTTTGGCATCAAAGGCAAGCTTGCACCTTGTTTCGTCAGTCCGTTTAGAGTGGTTGGCAAGAGAGGCGACCTTGCGTACCAGCTCGAGCTTCCATCAAACATTGCAAATGTCCATGATGTGTTCCATGTTTCTCAGCTTCGGAGGTGTTTCAAGACCCCCGAACGCACTGTGCATCTTCAAGACATCGACCTTCAGCCTGACCTTTCTTATCGTGAGCATCCAGTTGCGGTTCTCGAGGCGACTGAGCGCAAGACCTGTAACAAGACCGTCAAGTTTCTCAAAGTGCAGTGGTCACACCATTCCGATAAAGAGGATACATGGGAACGCGAGGACCACCTCCGTTCTGAATTTTCCAATTTCATTTAGTCTTAGATCTCGAGGACGAGATCTTTTTCGTAGTGTGGGAGAGTTTGTAATGCCCCAAGTGTGTAATTGCC
The DNA here is from genome assembly GCF_904849725.1 of Hordeum vulgare subsp. vulgare. Taxonomy (NCBI): domain Eukaryota; kingdom Viridiplantae; phylum Streptophyta; class Magnoliopsida; order Poales; family Poaceae; genus Hordeum; species Hordeum vulgare. The sequence goes on along the minus strand of NC_058518.1, from coordinate 144,329,596 downwards.
ATATTTGGAACCTATCTCATGTGGGTCCACCTTGTCATGGATATGGGAGTGTCATATTGCTTCTATGATTTCATGTGTTGTCTCATTATTATTTCTTCCCTTGCTTGCATGCATAACATATCATGTCATGTGTTAGGTGTTGTTGCAATATGGTCATATCATTTCATGTGGTGGTTGTGATCTTGTGGTTATGTACCTTCTGATTTCATGTGATCTTATGTGGTGATGTGAGATATAATCTTGTGAGGAGTATGGCTTGTGCAAGTAGGTTCATCTATGTTGGGTTGCTTAAGATTTTAAACCTTTCCTCTCTCTTTTATTCCAAGCTCAAGAAACTCTTCTTCTTTTTTTGTTTTAAAAATGCCTATGAGTTTGCAGAATTTGTGTTGGATGTGGAGGGGCATGTTTTCTATTTTTTCAAACAAGTTTAAAAGGTGCAACTAGTTACAAAACAGCCAATGACAATGCTGTTTTGTAAATATTTAGTTGCCCCAAATACTTCTGTGTTATTTTATTCAAATACTCCCTCCGTTCCATAACTAAGTCTTTTTTAGAAATTCCACTAGAGGACTACATACGGATGTATATAGACATACTTTAAAGTGTAGATTCATTCATTTTGCTTTGTATGTAGTCCCTTAGTGAAATCGCTTAAAAGACTTATATTTAGGAACGGAGGGAGTAGAATAGATTTTTCCATGCACAGGGGCATTTTTGTTGTATTTTTCTCCCCAGTAGTTTTCTCTATGCATTTCCCTTATTCTCTGGTTTTTCCTGTTAAAAGAAAAAGGGCCAGGGTGTTCTTTTCTTTAAATGGCGCCACCTGTGCGCTCACTCCCACAGGCCGGCCCATCCCTTCCTCTCACTCTCGTACGCCAGGAGCCCAGCGAGGCAATCTTCTCCTTCCCTGACGCCGTTTTCCCTGTTTGTGTCTTTCTGTCAGACCACCAGAGAGAGCACGCAAGCTTCATGAGGCACTAACGTCGAGGCTCCCTATTAATCTTGGCATCCGTGCCTCCCCGAAACTAGGGTTCCCTCTTCTCCCTCAGCCGCCGCCGCCACCTCTCTCCTTTCCCCTCCATCTCTCCATTCCTCCCCAAGGTAAGATCTGGAGTTCAGGTAACAGAGAGAGAGAGAGAGAAGTAGAGCATCGACGACCGCCGCGCGTACATCCCCTCCGGCGCCGGCTAGCATGTCCGGGAGCTGGGGGGTAGCCTCCACGTTCCATTCCCGACCTCGGTGAGGCCGGGGAACATCTACGTCGACGGCTAGCTCGACGTCAACCACCTTGCCCCGGTGCACCTCTTCTTCCTCGGCTCTACTTCATCTACAACTCGTTCGGCGTCGGTTCTTCTTCCCCTCCACTGCCTCTTCCTCCGCAGATCGACCTCCTACTTCCTACTCTAGGTGAGGACGTCGCCCCCTTCCTTCATCCCCCCGTCTCCTCGACTAGCAGGACTAGGACTTGCCAGAGTAGCCTCTGTCAGGAAGAGATCCGACGCAGTAGACGTGTTGTGTTCCTGTTGGGTTGTGTGGGTAGGGACGTGGCATAGCAGGGGCTTCTCCCCCCTTGTAGCGATCTAATGTAGGGGCTCGCCTCTCTGGCATGGCGCAGCAGCAGCAGCAGCAACGGCGAGGCATGCCCGTCGACCTCCCTGTCGCCGGCAGCATCTGTAGGCAGAGCAGAGCACCGTTGCTTGTATTCCTCGCATGCGTGCTCTTGTCTGTTAGTTATCGCATTCGCAGCGCAGTGGTAGAGAGCCCTGAGAGTTATCGAGAGGTGCAGGGATCGAGTCCCAGGTGGTGCACCCCCTTTTCGGGTTTCTTTTCTCTGATCGATAGCAGTAGCAGCAACAGGGAGGGGTTAACCTGCTCTGTTCCCCTCTCTTTGTCAAAACGATGACAGTAGGAGAGTGGTTTGGGTATGTGGCTTGGACCAGGGGCTCTGGGGTTCGATTCCCCACCAGTACCTTTTATTTTTTTGTTGAAATCTTTCTGTTTTTGCTTTGTAAACTTGTAGAGATGGAAGTAGGATGTAGATCTATCTTGTGGGTATTTTTTTCCCTTGCTACCTCCAACAACAGGAGTTGCTAGTATTGCTAGCTAAGTATTTTGCTAGCATGTGTATATGTGAGTGTGTAGGTATTTGCAAGGTAGTGCAGTGCATGTGTGGAACTTCTACCATATATGATGTTTGTGAGGTGCTTAACTTGTGGGTGTTTAACTAAGCTTAGTGTACTGCATATGTGTGAGTAGCTCTTCCTCATGGTGCTGATGATGCACTAATGCATGATAGTGTGGCGTTTTGTGTGTGTGGATAGCTTGGTAGAGGTGTTTGTGATGTTGATGTGTTATGACACACTTACATGGGGTCAAAACCCTCATGTCACTATTGTCTTTGTGCACATGAGCATAGCTCTGTGGTAGTTGATCTAGTGTGTGCACATGAAATGTTGCACTATTCAATTTGTAGGAATCTATGTAGTTTTTCCTTCCTAGTTTGTGGCCGCTTGCTCCAAACAAGTGTATGCATATTTTATATGTTTTTGGGGTAGAATCTCCCAAGGAATCCATTGGTGAATTCAGTTTTGACATTGGAACATTTTCTGGAGATGACATATTTTCATTTTCTTCTATGTTTGGAGCTTAGTTCCATGAGTTGTGGTGAGCCTTTGTGATTGTTTCTTGGTTGTGCTAGTAGAGGGTGACCCCCTCTACCTCTTGTTGGTTTCATCTCTTGTTTAGGATTCCATATGTGCAAGTTATGCCCACGCAAAGTAGGCATGTGGCTGAATTTCCAGATTAGTGAAAATCTGAGATTTTCACTAAGTCTGAGAATGTGTTTATATTTTCTTCTCCTGTTGATGAGGTTGTGCTGGTCATTGTGTTGCGATCTAGCCTTAGCTTTCAACTAGAAAGTTGGACCTGATATGGTTTTCTAGCTCCCTGCAAAATGTCATGTCATTTGGAGTCCTGTAGGTATTGTTTTGGCTGCTGTAAAAATGCTTCAGAGCATAGACAGAAAGTGAGAATCTGGAATTTTCACTAAGTCCGTGAAAACTGATGTTTTTGGGCAAGTTTGCAGCCTTGTAACTTTCTGTGTTTAATTTCTTTTTGTGTGATTCTTGCTTGTGCTTGTAGTATTCTTGGATAGCTAAAGCCACATATATTGTTTGTCATGTTTGGGTGGCTGTAGATGCTTTGCATGTAACTCATAAAGTGCTATGATGCAGTTTATGGCAGATTGTGTAGTTTTGTCATTTTGATGTTTGTGAGTGCTTAGTTGATGTTGTGGTGTTCTTATTTGCTCCACCCCATCCATGATGGTTTGTTTTATGTCTTGGAAACCTAGAAATACCAGAGTTGTGCCATTTGAGTGTGTGGTGATGATTTTGACACGTAGGGCTTCATATCTTGTTTCGTTGATTCCGGTTGATCCGTAGCTCCAATTGTAATGTTCTTTACATGCTTTTGCATCGCTTTCTCGAGACGCATCTGATCATGTCATTATCATGGATGTTAAAATAGGTTAGCATGCAGTTCTGTCCAGGAACATGTATTTACTCCTTATGCTTGTGCTAGTGATAGAAATATTGATGCATGCTCATATTCATCTCATGCATCATGTGCTTGTTGCATCTTGAGGTGCTGTTGTTCATTGGATGTTATTCTTTTGTTGGGTAGAACCGGGATCGGAGAACGAATACGTGGAGTCAGGAGAGTACGTGCAGGACGATCAAGAACCATTCCAAGCTGAGGATATCACAGGCAAGATGATATGACCTTGATTCCATCTCTAGACTTGTTATACTAGATTACGTTTCCTTGTCATATGATCGCTGCCTACCACTAAACTATTTGTCTTTTGATATGCCATGAACCCAAACACTTATCCCTTCCTAGCAAACTTGAATGGCTAACTGGCTTTGCCCAGCTACTAATGTTAGCGTTGCTAGATGCAGGTGCTTTGTGTCATGTGATTACATGAGCTTGATATCATTATCTTAAATTCTGTTATTTAATTAATGCACCTATATACTTGGTAAATAACGGAAGGCCTAGCCTTTTGCCGGGTGCTTTGTTCCGTTATTGCCTCCATAGTTTCCGGCTACCAGTGTTTGATTCCATATTGATCGCTCCTAACACGTTTAGGGTTGTCCGGCAGTTCCCAACATTGGTGTTAATTTTCTAATCACTTAATAATAATCTATATAGGGAATAACTACCCCGAGGAATTTAATCAACAACCCGGGCCAGTGCTCCTCATGAGTGTTGGTCCAAACTAGAGCACTGTGCGGGGCTAACTGAGGGCAACTTGAGAGATTTCTATCAGGCCACTGTACGCGTCGCTCATCCGTCGTGTCCTGAGACTGAGATACGTGGCTCGTATCAGGGTCGTCGACACGACGGCAGGTCCTCCTAGTCTTGTCTTACCTTAGCGATATATCTTACGTATAGGAATCCCAGTGAAGCTTTGGTTCTCCCCAGAGTTGAGGTTTTCCTCTAAGGAATCCGACGAGATCACGAGATTCGTGATAGAGGATTACTTTGCGGCCTGTGTATGTTTGTGATGGACTAGTTGGAGCGCCCCTGTAGGGTTTAATCTTTCGGAAAGCCGTGCCCGCGGTTATGTGGCAACTTGGAATATTTTGTTAACATCCGGTAATAGATAATTTAAACATAAGCTAATAAAATTGCCAACTGTGTGCGTAACCGTGACTGTCCCCTTGAAGATCTCTCTTCGATCGGGAACACGGTGAGGTTATGAATGACGTAGGTAGGTGTTCAGGATCACTTAGTGATCAAGTATTCTCGACCGCTAGTATAGACCACCTTCATAAATGTTCTACCTAAGATAGCCACCATATCAAGCTTAGGATGCTGCAACCTTAAACACTCAACCTATCCAACCTAATAACTTGACTAGTTCTGGCACCAAGGTCTTAGATTGCTGAGTCCCCGTGGCTCACAGATTCCTTGACAACACCAACAGGTTCAGGTACCCCAGAGGCAGGTGATCCCGACGGCACGCAGCTGGCGTGGCAGTACGACGAGGAGTCCGACCGCCTGTACGTGAATTATCCAGAAGATTGAGGCGTGGTCGTGATCGTGGGCCAGCAGGCAGGGTAGCATAGCGGAACTACTTTGGTTGTATGTGTGATGTACTCTGATATACTTATGAGAAGGCAATTGAACCCCTGATTTTCTATCTTTTATTATTATGTATGTGTCGTGTTACCTGTTTGCGAGACGCTTAGATGCGCTCCTTTCCAATTCAGGGCCTCGATCCCCAGATCGGAAATGACCGCATCTTGGTCATTACAACGGGGCAGCCGACGACGCAGCAGCCGAGGGCACAAGCGCGCATACAGTCGACGCGAGGCGGCGACGCGGGGCGCCCATCGTCGGAGATGATTCCACCTGTGTCTATGCAAAGGAAAACAATGCTCATAAAAGTACACGTGCCGGGAGGTCATGACGCGATGGGACACCGGGTCATAGCAGCGGTAGCCTTTGGTGCTAGCCGAGTAACCAAGGAGACACAAGGAATGGAGCGGGGAGCAAGTTTGTGAGGAGTCGTAAATGCAATGCTAGGATAACAACGACAACCAAAAATACTGAGGCCATCATAGGAGGGTGGGGTGCCATAAAGAAGATGATGAGGGGAGTAATGCAAGTGCGAGCGACATGCGCGTAGGTTAACGAGAAGTGTGGCAGCGGAGAGGGCATCATGCCAGAACTGTGGAGGTATGTAGGTGTGAAAGAGAAGAGTGCGAACACACTCGTTAAGAGTGCAAATGATGCGTTCAGCGCGACCATTTTGTTGGGATGTGTAAGGGAAAGTTAGGCGGAAGATGGTGTCGTGTGTAGAGAGAAGGGTGAGAATGGTGAGATTGTCAAACTCTTTCCCGTTGTCAGTTTGAAGAACTAGTATGGTGCGACCAAATTGTGGAAACGTAGGAGTAAAAAGCGCGGAGCATAGCAGGAACACCATATTTCATACAAAGAGGAAATGCCCACACAAAGTGAGAGAATCATCTAGAATAACAAGATAATGAAGGAAACTAGTGTGACTCGAAACACAAGATGTCCATACATCGCAATGCAGTAGCTCAAATAGAAAAGACGCAACTATGAAGGAGGAACTAAAAGGAAGGTGAACATGTGTTACCGAGACGACATGCTTCACACGAGTGAGCACCCGTTTTATTACATGTAAAAGGAAAACTCCTCATTATTTGATGAAGCAAAGCGGAGCTGGGGTGTCCAAGGCACGCGTGCGAGAGATCAACACTAGCAAAAAGAGCTCAGGGAGCGGACGATGTGGAGGATTGCTGCTGAACTAGATAGAGGTCATCAGGACTGTCACATCGGTGTAGAACCATCATGGTATGGGCGTCCTTAACAGAAAAACCAACTTCACCAAATTTCACACTTACAGAATTATCATGGAAAAGTTTATGAACATAAACTAGGTTGTGAATAAGCTTAGCAGAAAAAATGACATCTTGGAGAGACATTGTCCTAGATGAGGAGGGAAAACTAGTGGAACCAATATGCGAGATGGGGAGGCCGACACCATTACCAAAGATGATGCGGGTGGAATTAGACGTGGGAAAGGTGATGGAGAGGTTACCCGGATGTGTTTCTATGTGGGTGGAAGCCCAGTGTCCATGAACCAATCACCCCTGCCATTGTAGGGCGCAACGAGAGGCTGCTGAAGAGCGGCGAGGAGTGATGGGTCCACCGTAGGATACCCGTGAGGACCATCGTAAGCACCGTAGAGGGTGGCGAGCTGTGGGCCTAGGAGTCCGGCATGGTTGGGTGGCGCAGGTGTGCTGTAGCCAGGTCGCAACATGGAAAGCATGGCCTAATGCATCACTGGGTGTGGGCCGAAGAGGCCCGGGGCTGGGGGGCGCGACACGCGCATGTTGTAGGCGTGCACGACCCCAGTCCACGGGTTATAGCCACCACCCCAAGGTGGTAGAGAAGTCGTGTTGGAGTAGCGCGACCGGCCACCGCCACCGCCGTTGCCGGAACCGCCACCGTTGCGGTTGCCACCGCGGCCTTGACGACGGTTTCCTTTGCCACCATTGCCGCGAGTGCGCTATTGCGGCTGGGGCGGCTATGGTGGGAATGGTGCAAACTGGGCGGGAGGAGCCGGATGCGGGGCCGGAGAGCGTGGCCGTGGAGCCGGCGCGGGTGGCGTGGGTCCACCGCGGGATATCCCGACGGCGAGGGTGGTGTGAACGATGTGGGTGCGTGTGTGCTTCATCCGCCGTTCCACAAGACGGAGATAGGCGACCGCACACTCGAAGGTGGGATCCACCATAGGGTGTGGTTGAAGGCGGCATTGGTGAAGTCCTCGTTGAGACCGGCGGTACAACGGGAGAGGAGAACCTCATCTCCAATCTTAAAGTCAATGTCATTGAGTTCATCACAGAGGGTCCTGAGCCAAAGACAATAGGCGTCGATCGAGAGCTCGTTTTGATGACACCCAAAGAACTACTATTGTAAGAACACAATGCGTTGCAGCTTGTTGTAGGTTAAGAGGCTGTTGATCTTGGTCCACACCATGTAGGCATCGTCCCCGTCGGGAATGACGATGTGGAAGATGTCTGACGAGAGGTGAGGAAGAACCACAGGATGAGGTTGGTGTCAATGGCCATCTAGTTGGCGTCGCGACCCATAGCAAGGAGGTTGGCAGTGCCATAGACGTGATCATCGAGGTTGTACTCCCGAAAGAGGAGGTTGAAGTAGGTATTCCAAATGTAGTAGTTAGCCTCCTTGTAGGAGAGCTTGATGGGAGCGTCATCGGAGAGAGGAACGTCATGGATGTGGGTGGCATTGGGAACCTCAGAGTCAGAGGAGAAGGAGGAGCCTAAGGGGTTGTCGCTACGACTGTAGAAGACATGGCGACGGTGGCTGGGATGGAGCGGAAGCGTGGGTAGGATTAGGGTTTGGAGCAACGCGATCGAGAGGTGGCGGCAACACAGGTGGGAAGAGACGTTGAGCGGCCGTTGGGGCGGCAGCGCGGGGAAGAGTAGGGGCGACGTGACGGATCGGAGAAGGCGCGAAGGGGCGGCGACTAGGGTAGGCGCGGTGGCACGGAGGAGACGCAATGCGACGACGGCTAGGGTAGGATCAGGTTTAGGCTGATACCATGTAGAGGAATATGATGCAACTGTTGATGTATTGATCGGGTGCAAGCGCACCTATATATGATGTACAAGGTGGGCCACACCTCAACTGTACAAAGAAGTAGGAGGTGGGCCAGGTATACAAGATACACGCGAAATATACTCAAGAACCTCGATTTCCATAGGAGTACTACAAGTACTCCCTATGTTCCTATATATAATTTTTTTAGAGGTTTCATTAGAAAACTACATACGAATGTATATAAATACATTTTAAAACGTAGATTCATTCATTTTGCTTTGTATGCGGTCTCCTCGTGGAATCTCTAAAAACTGTTGTATGTGCCATCTGCCTGTCGTACGAGCTCAAAGACGTGTGCCCTTCCCCTGCCTCGTCCGAGCCTTGTTCTCTAGAAACTGGCAATTCGAGCGTAGCTATTGGTACTCGCTCGGAGTTGTTTTAAAGTTCACGCCATGCAGTCCGAACAATGTATGTGGTCAACCAATCAGCTCGTTTTTGAAAGCGCGATATATCGACTAGAGGGGGGGGGGGTGAATAGGCGATTTTTACAAATTCATCACCGAGGAATAAATACTTGAGGAATTTGTTAAGTGATGAAATACAAGCATCAGGTGAAATACTCAAGTGCATGCATAACATAGCAGTAGGATAGTCATCATGATGAAATGAAGCATACAAAGAGCACAAGTAGCGTCTAAACATGATAAGCAGGAGGAAGACAAGGTGACTGAGGAATTTGTATCGAGGAAATTAAGAAAGCCTTCAGTCAAAGTCTTCAAACAATAAAGACCAATTTCATCAACAACTAAATATGAAAATGAAAGAGTTTAGAAATAGAACCAGTTGCTCGGTGAAGACAAATGTTTGGTCTACCAGTTCCAACTATTGTGACAGTCGTACGTCTGGTTTGGAGGGGCTTGGTATCTAAGCGAGAGGACACACAGTCCCAGGACACACAATCCTTATCATATTCTCCTTGATCTAAGATCACACAGACCTCACCCAATCACCCATGATAAGTCTTCAAGGTAGACTTCCAAACCTTAACAAACTCGTTCACCTGGAAATCCACAATTTCCTCTTGGATGCTGATACGTCCCAAACGTATCTATAATTTCTGCTTGATCCATGCAAGTTTTGGGTGATATTGCTATGTGTTTTGTACGCTTTCATACCTTTTTCAACATATTTGGACTAACCTACTAAATCAGTGCACCCAGTGCCAGTTTCTGTCTGCTGATGTCTATGAATTGTAGGTTTATACCCATATTTACACTGCCCGAAAAATTCCACAAAAATATATAAAAAATCAGCGTTCCAGAAGACTCCAGATGACTGAAGGAGGGCCAAAGGGGGGTCATCAGGCCCCCAGGCGCCCTGGTGGTGCGGCCTGCCCCGTGGCCGTGCAGGGAGGCCGCGTGGGTGGGGCCCACCCCCTTTGGTGCCCTACCTTGGCTCCTATTTTTACCCCGTGGAGGAAACCATGATTCCGGAACCCTTTCCTCGAGAAGCAATTCCGATCTCCGCCGCCATCGCCAACAATTTTCGGGGGACCATCATTCCTGTGCCGGCACGAAGTGCCCCCGGATTCATCTCCGTCGACGTTGCTTCCTCCCTCCATGAAGCGGGAGTAGTTCCTCCTCGGGGCTGAGGTCTTCTGGAGTAGCTATGTGGTTAATTCTCTCTCCCATGATGTGATCTTGATTATGATCATAGGCTATGTTAACCTAGGGGTGATCCCATGATGTTTCCCCTTCTTGTATGTATTGGATTGATGTACTCACTTGATCTTATCTAGTATAATCCCCGAGACCATGGTGACAGCGGTCTATTGGACATGTATTAGAAGAATATTTTCATGAGTGATTTCCTCTTTTGTGAATTGATTGAAGATTGAGAGTCTTTTGGTGCTTGTCTTTCACTATCCCTTAGATACCTTGTGGTGATTGTGGTACTCTCTTTGGATGGTCGCGGCGACATTGGAAAATCCAGAGATGAGAACTACGAACTCTGAGGTGTGCTTTTGTAGCCCTACATAATTCTTGTCCTCTCTTGATCACAAAGGAATGACCTCCGAGTACGTCACCATTGCACGTTTTAGTGGAAATATCATGTGATTAGACTATGTTAATGTTGTTGGGAGTTGCCACTAGTGAAAGTATGAATCCTAGGCCTTGTTTCTCACCATTGTTACACCGTTTATGCTCACTTTTGTCACTTGCTACCTTGCTGTAATTTTTATTACATGTTTATATTACCTTGCTTTGCCACACCTATCACCCATATTTTACCATCTCTTCGCTGAACTAGTGCACCTATACAATTTACCATTGTATAAGGTGTGTTGGGGACACAAGATACTTCTTGTTTCTTAATTGGAGGGTTGCTTGAGAGAGACCATCTTCAACCTCTACTTCCCTGAGTTCGATGAACCTTAGGTCATCCACTTGAGGGAAATTGCTGCTGTCCTACAAACATGTGCGCTTGGAGGCTCAACATAGTTTACAAGAATAGAAGCGGGCGTAGAGATCAGATGCTCTAGACCATGACGCCTAACCATTTGGAAGATATAGAGTCTTCAAAGGTAACAAGCGTTGGTTCCACACAGGAACATTCTCTTCAATGATGCTCAATCACTTTGGGTTTTAGGTGTTTGGGTTTTTCCTCAGTGATGATTTTCTCTCAAGGTCCTTAGATGATGGGTTGCTCTCAAATGACGCTTGTCAATTTCTCTCTCGGAGCAGCCAACTAGCTAGTGTGTGTGTGGGGGGGGGGCTATTTATAGCGAGGGTGGAACCCGACATGATAAGACATAAATGACCCTAATAGTATGACTGTTGCAAGGATAAGATCCTTTGGGACAGCCGACGCTAAGCAGAGCAACAACCTAAATTCGAACTATCAAATTCCTGAGGGCTATCATATTCATCACGATAGGCAATTTGCATCAGCGAAATCCTAACTCCCGAGGCAGACCCATTTCCTCGGAGACCAGAAAAACTTTGTCTCTGTCACTAAAGTATTTGACTGAGCTGTAAGAGATTTCCAAAGGCTTCACTCGAAGGGTTGGGTATGTGTAAGTTTTGAGATGAGCATCACTTAGAAATTTTTCCTTGGTATAACCTCGACCCCCTTTAACAATATGGTATTTCCTATGACTCAAAAAGTGGAAATGAAATTAAGTAAACAAAGTCTTCAAGCTTCATAGTCCACGCATAAATATCTTAAAGGTCACACCAGTTTCTTCATTTTTAAAGTCTTCAAGAAAGCATCAAAGTCTTTAGTTGAAGACATTCATTTTCACACGTCAACATTCGTTGGATATATCAAACTCCTCAGTGACTTAAAAAACATGTGTACACTCACAAACACATTAGTCCCTTAACCTATAGGTCTTCAATACACCAAAATAACTAAGGGGCACTAGATGCACTTACAATCTCCCCCCTTTTTGGTGATTGATGATAAATAGGTTTAGTTTTCAACGGGGTAAACATATGAAGTTGAGAGATTGATAGAAGAGGTGTCTGGGGGGGGGGGTGAATAGACTACTTGCATAAATTAAAATCCTAGCCTTTTCCCAATTTGATGATAGGCAGATTTTAGCGATTCTAAGAAGTCAACTGCACCCTAGACATGCTAGTCAACAAATACGGCAGCGGAAAATTAAGACTTTGCACATGTAGTAAGGAGTAGAGTTTAGGAAGATCAAACGCGAAGAAGTTGACACGAAGATTTTTGGCATGGTTCGGATAGGGGGCGCTATCGTACATCCATGTTAGTGGAGACTTCAACCCACGGAGGGTAACGGCTATGAGAGTCCACAGAGGGCTCCAACCACAAGGGGTCCACAAAGAAGCGGTCTTGTCTATTCCACCACGGCTTCCGTCCACACAGGACTGTCTCACTCACGGTAGATCTTCACGAAGTAGGCGATCTCCTTGCCCTTACAAACATCTTGGTCCAACTTCACAACATGAAGTAGGAGGCTCCCAAGCGATACTAACCAATCTAGGAGGCACCACCCTCCAAAAGGTAATAGATGTGGTAGATCGATGGACTCCTTGCTCTTGTGCTTCTAAAGATAGTCTCCTCAACACTCACTCACTCTCTCTCTTATTTGGCAGGGGAAGGAGAGATTGATCTTGTCGAAAGTAACTTGGGGAGGCTAGAAATCAAGGTTCAAATGGTTGGAATGGAATCTTTTGATCTCAACACATGAGTAGGTGGCTCTTTCTCGGAAAAATGGATCTGTCAAGTGTAAGTGTGTTCACAGTGCTTCCTCTATGAGTGACTGGTAGGTGGAGGGGTATATATAGGCATCCCCCAAAATCCAATCGTTACAAAATTATTGCCCAAATCGGTGACACCAAAATGTTAATCTCGATGGTACCGAGTTGCACTAAATGTGGCAATTTTGAATTCTCGGTGAGACCAATATATGAATCTCGGTGGTACCGATATGATGACCTAGGCTGGTTTTCCAAACTCGGTGAGACCGACTTCAAACTCGGAAATTCTGAAACTTGAAATTATCTCAATAGAATGTTGGTCACCTAATCTTAGTGGCACCGATAGGAATGTTGGTTGTACCGAGATGGTGGGATTGGCATAGGATCTGTCTAAGTGTAATATCGGTATAGCCGAGTGGGAAATGTTGGTGACATTGATTTTGCATATGTGGCTTGGGACAGATATATTTTGTGGGAAAGTGGCTGAGTATTTTTGGTGGCTCTCTCTAAGCACTTGAGAAACCAATTCATCATAATACCTCATCCCCTTTTAATAGTATTGGCTTTCCTATGGACTTAAAATGATTTCTCACAAATATAAAATGAAGATTCTTCTTGCTTGAAGCTTTAGCCAATCTTATTCCTTTCCTTCATGAAGGGGCTTCTCCACACAATCCTATAGCCAAAACGCTCTATGGACTATACCTAAAATATACTAGGTAAAAGTATTAGTCCAAGAGACAATGTGTGTTGTCATGAATTATCAAAACTACCAAGGGAGCATACATGCTTTCAGAAGTGTATGTGCAAACTTTGAGAAATTTGATTGCAAGATATAGAGGAACCCCCCTGAATATGTGAATATTTGAGGAATTTGCTTTGGACTGCAAATGGACATGGTAGGATAAAATCTTGGAGATCTCCGCCTATATATTGTAATCCATACATGCATGTAACATAAAACATGAGGAATTTGGAATGCATGATGGAAAATGGTGTCTGACGAAATTCAGCATGCATGCATTAATGAACTTGAGGAATAATCATGCAGAAAATAGTTCAAAAGAGTCACACCACCATCAGACTTAAGTTTAGAGCCAATCAAATAAACACCTCAGAATAGAAAGAATTGTAACTTAAATAGAAAAAGGCCCATATATAATGTCCCGCCTGAAGACTGACTCAAATTTCTCCCTCTTATTATCAAGTGACGAAAAGGGACGAAAATTAAGGACTAGCGCACCTAAAGAATTTCATCTCCAAGGTGGAGGAGGAGCGCCAGCTTTGTTGTTGGGGTCGTTTGTTGGAGCAGGGCCTTTAAAAGTGTCGTCAAGGTCCTTAGCTTCATCTGTCTTGCATGATGAAGAATATGAGGTTGTAATAAGGTGAGGAACTTGATCCTTCTTGAGCTTCTTCGAAGGAGGGTATGGCCAGCCAAAGTTCGGCTAAAATTCCATCTCCTTGAGTTTTTGAGGTGTCTTGTGATGAGATAGAATGGACCAGGTGCGGTCAAACATTTCATGCACGTAGTGGTGGTTTTTCTTTATAGTGTTCATTGTCACCCTCACGTTTTGAAGAATTGCATGAAACTGATGTTTGACCCACTTGTGATTACGATCAACTTTCTAGTGAAGACTTAAGAGAAGTTCACGATCAGTCATCTCATGAGGGACAATGGCTTGAGGATTTGACCTGAAGCATTTGCTGCAGAGTCTTGCGAGGCAGTGCCGTCATTTGTGGAATATGATGCAACACGATGAAATTGGTTATCCAATGGGCGAGTGCCTTCATCGACAATAGCTTTGCCTCTTCCATCTACTAAGGAAAATGTATTTTTGATGACTTCAATCGGAGGTAGGAAGCTGAAGTGATTCTGAAAGTCTACCTGATAGTGAATTGAAGACCTTAATCTTATGAATCTCATAAACCATGGTGCATAAGGCTTCAAGTCAAATGGCGACATTGCAACACTGCCCAAAGTACTCATGAAGAATCGTGAATATTGATGAGAATACCATGAATGATGTTGAATAGCATATTCTTTATGATGCCCACAACGTCTTCTTCTTCAAAGTCGTGGTCTTTGATGGGACTGAGGGTTTTGTTCAGAATATGATAAACAGTTTTGGCCACATATAAGAAATCATTCACAAGGAAGGTTGTTCTTGGAGCTCTGTGAGCGGCCAATGGCTTCATTAGCACTTGCATCATGTGATTTGGAAGTTCTGGTCATCATATACAAGTCTTCCACCTTCTGGAGGAGGACTACCAAGTAGGGCATCAAGCAATTTTGTGGCGCGTGCTTTATAGTGAGTGTCTTCAGTCATCGAGTCTAGAATCCACGTCTTGATATCAGAAGCCTCATGAGAGATGTGCGAGGTCGCATATAATTGAAGAATAAGCTCCTCATTCCAATCATAGATAACGGAGCAAAAGTATATCAGAGCAAAAGCTTAGGAGCTGAGCTCCATGAAGAACATTTAGTACTAGTGAGAAGCATGGGATGGATTCCATATCCACATGAGGAACTTGCGGGTGTTGGAAGACTTTGTTCTTGTGAAATAGAACAGAGGCATATAAGTTTATGTGGTTTGAAGCCCGGAACCTCTTTCTCCTGATTCTTGCTGAGTCATAAGGATTTTCACCTATGAAGAAATGACGCTTAGCGAAGAAGTGGACCTTGTTGAATTTGGGCCTGTTTGTGACTTTGAATGACAGTGAGGGCTTGGTGTGAAGATTTTGTTTGAAGCGCTTCACAATATCCCTAGGCATAGTTTCAGTAATTTCAGATGAGGAATTTGTACAACAGGTTCCTCAATAGCAGTCTGGGTGGTAATTTCCTTAGGTGATGCAATTAGTGTTGGGGAACGTTGCATGGGAAACAAATAATTTCCTAGTCATACGGAATACCTATCCATGGTGATGATCATCTATGAGAGGGGAGAGTGAATCTATATACCCTTGTAGATCGCTAAGCGTAAGTGTATATAACGCGGTTGATGTAGTGGAACATCTTCGTGATCCAAATCGCAGTCCGTCCCGCGATCTCATCACGAACCGTCCAGCGATCCCATCACGATCCATCCCGATCTAGTGCCGAACGGATGGCACCTCCGCGTTCAGCACACGTATAGCTCGATGACAATCTCCGCCTTCTTGATCTAGCAAGAAATACGAAGAGGTATCTGAATTCTCCGGCAGCACGACAACGTGGCGGTGATGGTGGTGGAGCTAATTCGGCAGGGCTTCGTCGTGCCGTACCGAACAAGCTACAAGGTGTCACGAAGTGGTGGAGGGAGAGAGGACTGCACAATGTCTTGGGGTGCAAAATAGCCTCTCGAACCTCCACTATATATAGGTGGAACAAGAGGGAGGGTTGCCTTGCCTCCTACTCAAAGTAGGAGGGTTCGGCCGAACCAAGAGGGAGGAGTCCTCCTCCAATTCGGTTTGGTGGAGGACTCCCTTCCCACTTTTCCACCTCCTTCCTTTTTTTCCTTTTATTTTGCCTTTGGAGGAAATACCTTGTTGGGCTGGCCTCATTAGAACACTAAGGGCTGGTGCGCCACCCATAGGCCTATTAGGTCCTCTCCCACGTGAGTGGCCTCTTCCGATAAAACCCCGGAACCCATTCGCCACTCCTCGTACTTTATGGTAATGCCCTAAATATTTTCGGAAGCCAAATGCAACATTCCTATATATCAATCTTCATTTTCGAACCATTCTGGAAACCCTCGTGATGTCCGGGATCTCATTCGGGACTCCGAACAACATTCGGTTACCAACATTAATAATTCAACTATACCAAAAACATCACCAAACCTTAGGTGTGCTGACCCTGCGGGTTCGAGAACTATGTAGACATGATCCGGGACACTCTTCGATTAATAACCAATAGTGGGACCAAGATGCCCATATTGGCTCCTACATATTCTACGAAGATCTTTATCGGTTGAACCTCTATGTCAAGGAATTAGTTAATACCGTATGTTGTTCCCTTTGTCCATTGGTATGTTACTTGCCCGAGATTCGATCGTCGGTATCTCTATAGCTAGTTCAATATCGTTACCAGAAAGTCTCTTTACTCATTCTGTAATACAAGATCCCGTGACTAACTCCTTAGTCACATGGCTTGCAAGGCTTATTGTGATGCTGTATTACCAAGTGGGCCCCGAGATACCTCTACGTCATACGGAGTGACAAATCCTAGTCTCGATCAAAGACAACCCAACAAACACCTTCGGAGATACCTATAGAGCACCTTTATAGTCACCCATTTATGTGGCGACGTTTGATACACAAAAGGTATTCCTCCAGTGTCTGGGAGTTGCATGATCTCATGGTCATAGGAAGAGATAATTGACATGAAGAAAACAATAACAATAAACTGACACGATCATATGTTATGTTCATAGTCTTGGTCTTGTCTATCACATTATTCTCCTAACGATGTGATCCTGTTATACAGTGACAACACGTGTCTATGGCCATGAAACCTTCACCATCTTTAATCAACGAGCTAGTCAACTAGAGGCTCACTAGGGACAGTGTGTTGTCTATTCATCCACACATTTATTTGAGTTTCCAATCAATACGGTTCCAGCATGGATAATAAACGATTATCATGATCAAGGAAATATAATAATAACCAATTTATTATTGCCTCTAGGACATATTTCCAACAGTCTCCCACTTGCACTAGAGTTAATAATCTAGTTCACATCATTATGTGATTGTAATGAATCAAACACCCATATAGTTCTAGGCTTCGATCATGTCTTGCTTGTGAGAGAGGTTTTTAGTCAATGGGTCTCAACCTTTCAGATCCGTGTGTGCTTTACGAATATCTATGTCATCCTATAGATGGTGCTACCACACACCATTTGGAACTATTGCAAATGACTGCTCCACTATACGAATCCGGATTACTACTTAGAGTTATCCGGATTAGTGTCAAAGCTTGCATCAATGTAACCCTTTTATCACCTCCATAATCGTTCCCTTCCTTAGTCCTTAGTCCATTGATCCATTCATGGATCACTCTAGCACCCCTCGAAATATTCATGGCAAGGCACACATCAGGTGCGGTACACATCATGGCATACTATAGAGCCTATGACTAAGGCATAGGGGACGACCTTCATCCTTTCTCTTTATTATGCCGTGGTCGGTCTTTCAGTCTTACTCAATACTTACACCTTATAACACAGCCAAAAACTCTTTCTTTGACTGGTCTATTTTGAATTCCTTAAAAATCTTGTCACAATATGTATTCATTTGAAAGCTCTATTAAGCGTTTTGATCTATCTCTATAGATCTTGATGCTCAATGTTCAAGTAGCTTAATCGAGGTTTTCCTTTGAAAAACTCCTTTCAAACAACCCTTTATGCTTTCCAGAAATTCTACATCATTTTCGATCTAAAATATGTCAATGACATATACTAATCAGAAATTCTATAGTGCTCCCACTCACTTCTTTGGAAATACAAGTTTCTCATAAACCTTGTATAAACCCAAAAGCTTTGATCATCTCATCAAAGCGTATATTCCATCTCCGGGATGCTTGCTCCAGTCCATAGAAGGATTGCTGGAGCTTGCATACTTGTAGCATCCTTAGGATTGACAAAACCTTCTAGTTGTATCACATACAACCTTTTCCTCAAGGAAACCGTCGAGGAAACAATGTTTTGACATCCGATCTGCAATATTTCACAAATAATGCAACAACTTCTAACATAATTCCAACAGACTTTTAACATTGCTACGAGTGAGAAAGTCTCATGATAGTCAACTCTTTGAATTTGTCGAAAACATCTTTGCGACAAGTCGAGCATTCTTAATGGTGACTTTTCACCATCATCCTCTGTCTTGCTTTTAAATATCCATCAGTACTTAACACTCTTACAACAATCAAGTAGTTCTACCAAAATCCACACTTTGTTTTCATACATGGTTTCTCTCTTGGATTTTATGGCCTCCAGCCATTTGTCGGAATCCGGGCCCACCATCGCTTCTCCATAGCATGTAGGTTCCTTGTTTTCCAATAACATGAACTCAATACAGGGTTACTGTACCACTCTAGAACAGTACATGACCTTGTCAACCTATGAGGTTTGTAGTAACTTGATCCGAAGCTTCATGATCACTATCATCAACTTCCATTTCAATTGGTGTAGGTGCCACATGAACAACTTCCTGTGCCCTGCTACACACTAGTTGAAGTGACGGTTCAATAACCTCATGAAGTTCCACCATCCTCCCACTTAATTATTTCGAGAGAAACTTTTCCTCGAGAAAGGACCCATTGCTAGAAACAAACACTTTGCTTCTGGGTCTGAGATAGGAGATATACCCAACTGTTTTGGGTATACTATGAAGATGCATTTATCCGCTTTGGGTTCGAGCTTATCAGACTAAAACTTTTTCACATAAGTGTTGCAGCCCCAAACTTTTAAGAAACGACAGCTTATGCTTCTCCAAACCATAGTTCATCCGGTGATCTCAACGGAATTATGTGGTGCCCTATTTAAAGTGAATGCGGTTATCTCTAATGCTTAACCCAAAAACTATAGTGGTAATTCGATAAGAGACATCATAGTATGCACCATATCCAATAGGGCGCGGTTATGACGTTCGGACGCATCATCACACCATGGTGTTCCAGGTGGTATTCGTTATGAAACAATTTCCACATTATCTTAAATGTGTACCAAACTCGCAACTCAGATATTCATCTCTGTGATCATGTCATAGATATTTTATCCTCTTGTCACGACGATCTTCAACTTCACTATGAAATTACTTGAACCTTTCAATAATTCAGACTTGTGTTTCATCAAGTAAATATACTAGTATCTACTCAAATCATCTGTGATGTAATAACATAACAATATCCATTGCGTGCCTTGCTTAGCAGTCCCCGGCAACGACACTAGAAGAATGTTGTTGACGAGTCCCTGACTTGATGCCTTCGCGACAACAAAGCCAGAACTGCTCCCAGTTGCTCAACAATTAGCAATTGTCTTGCAATGGCCCACCAGCGCGTGGGTTCGTTGTAGTTTTCGAGGGTAGAGTATTCGACCCAAATTTGTTGGTACGCCAGTCAGGAGGTGAGAGAATACTCTCGAGTATTAGCAGCTGAATGTGTCAAATTCAACCACACCTGAAAGATTAGTATCTGCAAGCAAATTATCAGCAACAAAGTAGGATGATAACAATGGTGTCAGAAACGATCTGTTGACACGGCAGACTATTTCTAACAGTCGTATCGATGGCGCCAGAAGTTGCCCGTTGACGGAAATTGTCTTTTCCCGTCAATGCAAAGTGAACCAGAATTGTAGCAGGTAGCAGCAACGTAACGAGTAACAGCAGTGGCAAGGAATAGGAGTAGTGACATCGGTAGCAAGTAGCAATAGTAGCAAGTAGCAGCAGAGCAAGCGACAGTAGTAACAGCAGTAGCAAGTAGCAACAATAGTAACAACAGCAGTGCAGACCAAGTAATAGCAGCAGAGCAAAACAAGTAACAGCAGCAGTGGGACAAACTCGTAGGCAATGGGTCGGTGATTCGTTTGGATGATATTCATCATGCAACAGTTATAACACGGAGAGATATGTGGCTAGCTCCCGTTCGTCAATGTGATGTAGGCATGCATTCCGTGTGTAGTCATACGTGCTTAGGGAAAAGAACTTGCATGACATCTATTTTCATCCCTCCCGTGGCAGTGGGGTCCAAAAGGATACTACGGGATATTAAGGTTCTCCTTTTAATAAAGAACCGGAACAAGGCATTAGCACTTGGTGAACACATGAACTCCTCAAACTATGGTCATCACCGGGAGTGGTTCCGGTTATTGTCACTCCGGGGTTGCCGGGTCATAACACATAGTAGGTAACTACAACTTGCAAGATCGGATCTAAAACACACATATATGGTGACAACATAATAATTTCAGATCTGTAATCATGGCACTCGGGCCCTAGTGACAAACATTAAGCATGGCAAAGTAGTAGCAACATCAATCTCAGAACATAGTGGATACTAGGGATCAATCCCCGTCAAAACTAACTTGATTACATGATAGATCTCATCCTACTCATCACCGCCAACGAGCCTACGAATAGATTAATCACGAACGATGAAGAGCTTCATGGAATTGGAGAGGGAATAAGGTTGATGATGACGATGGCGACGATTTCCCCTCTCCGGAGCCCAAAACGGATTCCACATCTGTCCTCCAGATGAAGAACAGGATGTGGCTGCGCCTCCGTATCGCAAATGCGACGAAATCCAAATTTTTTTCTGGGCGAAAGTGAATTTATAGAGCTGGAGTTGGGGGCGGCAGAGCCACGTGGGCCCCACAAGCTTGGTTGCCGCGACCGGGGGGGGGGGGGGGTGGCCGCGGCAACAGGGCTTGTGGCCCATTGACCCATCCCCTCCGGTGGATCTTTGCGCATGTATTTTTCATATTTTCCAGAAAAATTCTCCGTAAATTTTGAGGACGTTCCGAGAACTTTCATTTCTGCACAAAAAGAACACCATGGCGATTCTGCTGAAAACAGTGTTAGTCCGGGTTAGTTCCATTCAAATCATGCAAATTAGAGTCCAAAACAAGGGCAAAAGAGTTTGGAAAAGTAGATACGATGGAGACGTATCATGCCTCAACACTCATTGGACTACATCCATCAGAATGTATTACTTCCAATAAGTTACTTTCCTGTTCCATCTCATTGGAAAAAGAGGCCTTCAGTCATCTTGCCCATGTGGCATGATTTGCATGTCTCAAGTGATTCAAAATCAAGTGAGTCCAAACGAAAAAAGAGTGAGTCCAAAGATCCATCACTATGTAGCTTCTTCATGCGTTTTATACCAATATGACTCAAGCGGCAGTGCCACAAGTAAGTGGTATTATCATTACTACTTTTTATCTTTTGGAATCAATATCATGAACATGTGTATCACTACGATCGAAATTCAATAAACCATTGAAGGTATTTATTCAAGCAAATAGAATAACCTTTATTCTCTTTAAATGAATAATCATATTACAATAAACATGATCTAATCATGTTCATGCTCAACACAAACACCAAGTAACATTTATTTAGGTTCAACACTAATCCCGATGGTAGAGGGAGCGTGTGATGTTTAATCACATCAACCTTGAAATTTCTTCCAACACACATCATCACCTCACCCTTGGTAGTTGCTACCTCTTGAGCTTGCATTGGTTTTTCCCTTGAAGAGGAAAGGGTGATGCAACATATTAGCAGTAAGTATTTCCCTCAGTTTGAGAACCAAGGTATCAATCCAGTAGGAGTATCAAGATGAGGCACCAATGTTCCTGCGCAAAAGCAAACAAACTAGCACCCAACGCTATAAAGGGGTTGTCAATCCCTTCACGATTATTTGCAAGGTGAGATCTGAAGGTGAAAAGTGCAACAAAGTAACTTTGTAGATCTGAAAATATGATGTGAAGTAGACCCAGGGCCATACTCTACACTAGAGGCTTCTCTCATGATAGCAAGTATTATGGTGGGTGAAGGAATTACTGTCGAGCAATTGATAGAATCGCGCAAAGTCATGACGTTATCTAAGGCAATGATCATACATATAGGCATCACGTCTGAGACAAGTAGACCGATACTTTCTGCATCTACTACTATTACTCCACACATCGATCGCTATCCAGCATGCATTTGGTGTATTGAGTTCATAACAAACAGAGTAACGCCTTAAGCAAGATGACATGATGTAGAGGGATAGATTCATGCAATATGATATAAACCCCATCTTTTTACCCTTGATATCAACAATACGATGCGTGCCTCGCTACCCCTTCTGTCACTAGGTGAGGACACCGCACGGTATCAACCCAAAACCAAGCACTTCTCCCATTGCAAGAATTATAGATCAAGTTGACCAAACGAAACACACAACTCGAAGAGAATTACAAGGAAAGGAAATCATGCATATAAGAGATCAGAGGAGACTGAAATAATATTCATAGATAATCTTATCATAAATCCACAATTCATCGGATCTCGACAAACACACCGCAAAAGAAGGTTACATCGGATAGATCTCCATGAAGATCATCGAGAACTTTGTATTGAAGATCCAAGAGAGAGAAGAAGCCATGTAGCTACTAGCTATGGACCCGAAGGTCAATGGTGAACTACTCAAGCATCATCGGAGAGGCAATGGTGAGCTACTCTTTTTCTCTCATATTTTTGTGTTTGGGCTCTTTGGCCTCTTTTTCTCATTTTTTTGGTGGGCATCTTTGGCCTTTTTTTATTTCCTCACATGGGACAATGCTCTAATAATGATGATCACCACACTTTTACTTACTCACAACTCAATACTTAGAACAATGATGACTCTATAGGAAATGCCTCCGGCAGTGTACCGGGATGTGCAACGATCTAGCTTAGCGTATGACGTTGAAAGATCTCGCTAGTTATCTTACGATCATGCAATGGAAATATGAAAGTGACGGCACATGTCATGAGACGGAACGGTGGGAGTTGCATGTCAATATATCTCGGAATGGCTATGAAAATGCCATAATAGGTAGGTATGGTGGCTGTTTTGAGGAAGGTATATGGTGGGTTTGTGCACCGGCGGAAGTTGCACGGCACTAGAGAGGCTAGCAATGGTGGAAGGTGAAAGTGCATCTATACTACGGACTCACATTAGTCATGAAGAACTCATATACTTATTGCAAAAGTTTCATTAGTAATCGAAACAAAGTGCTAAACGCATACTCCTAGGGGAAGGGTTGGTAGGTGTTAACCATTGCGCGATCCCGACCGCCACACAAAGGATGACAATCAATAAATCGATTATGCTCCAACTTCCTAACATAGCGGTTCACCATACGTGCATGCTACGTGAATCACTAACTTCAACACAAGTATTTCTAGATTCACAACACCCTACTAACATAACTCTAATATTACCATATCCATATCTCAAAACTAATTGTGAGGAATCAAACTTCCCTTACTAATCAATGCACTCGAATATGGAAGTTTTATTATATCCTCTTTGGATGCCTATCATCTTTAGGACTACTTTCATAGCACACGCCAATTACCAAGTTACTTAGAGAGAGCACTCTCAAAAAGATATAAGTGAAGATCGAGAGTTCTTATTTCTTCAAAATATGACACCGCCGTGCTCTAAAAAGATTTAAGTGAAGCACTAGAGCAAAGTCATCTAGCTCAAAAGATATAATTGAAGCACATGCGAGCTAAATTGCCTAACTCGAAAGATATAAGTGAAGCTCAATGAGTATTCAAGCAAATTCACGATGAGTGCATGTCCTGCTCAAAAATGTGTGCAGCAAGGATGATTGTGACAAAACAAAAACAAAAGACTCCTATAATACACGACGCTCCAAGCAAAACACATATCATGTGGTGAATAAAACAAAAACTCGTGATATCATTAGCATAAGAAAACAAACCACCACTTCTTGATGTAGCACCTTGTGTTTTCCCTGACTAATTAACTTATTTCAAAATTTAGGACCATTCAATTTTTTTTGTGAATGCTTGTGATGCTTGGAGTGACTATTGTTTGCCTGTTTGCTTGAATGCATGCGATTGCTCCCCATTAATTCTTGCCATCCTCCTAGCCACCTCCTCATTCCATGATCTCCTGCCTAATGATCATGCCATGTGTTTAGGACAAATATCTATTTTTAGGAAATATTAGATTCACCAAAAAGCATTTCTTTGAATTAAACTTTCAAACCCCTGAGATGAGGTTTGTGCTACAAGTCCTCAAATTAGGGAAATTCTTTTGCACCAATTATTTTATTTAAAACCTATTATCAAAATGTCTTCCAAAAACCACCATATTATTATTTTAAAAGTAATTTTATTATTTTTTTAAATGCCTTTCTGTGAGGCCAGAAATGATCTCTTATGAAGGAAAGTTATTTTTATAGCTTTCAAAATATTTAAGAAAATTTAGGGAAACTCAGTGGATATATTTATTCCATATTTATGAGTTTCAACACATGGTCATGTTCAAAATATTGGGCAAACCCCTCCAAAAACATTCCTGCCTATTTCAAGCTTTTAAAATATTTCTATTAGAAATATTCTCAATAAATTCCAGTAAAATTCTAGCATGTCATCTATGATATTATTGATGATCTTGCCAAGTTTCATTTCAATCCAAGTTGATTTGGCTCCCCTAATCACTCTAAAACCCTATCTGTCCAGAATCAAATTTGAGCAACTCTACATGGTGAAGTGTCTCCAATTGTGCTCAAATTTGGTGGACATGCTTTAATACTCCAATAAGGAATCCACAAAAAGTGGTATATCAAGGAGAATAGAAGAACTTGTCCTAAGACCCTCAAAACCCTCTGTGTTGATTTCTGACTGGTAAAACTTTACATTATAAAGTTTCTCCAATTGACCCCAAACGTTTTGTGCATGCCTTAATATTCAAATAATGCCCCTACACCAAATATTGGATTTGTGGGAATTGATTTGAATAAGATTGTAAGCAGAAAGCCATTTCTGCCCATTCCATGGGTTTTCCAAGTCTACATTGGAAAACTTCTCCAGCAAATCCCAAATTTGGTGTGCAAGCATATTTTCATATATTATTTGATCATGTTAAGTTTCATAGCCATTGGAATCCATCTGGTAGCCTAACCACAGATCAAACACCTTGTATGCACTCATTGTATTGGCTTTTTTGACCCCTTCCACTTTTATGCTTGAGCTCATCTTTCTACCTCAGCCTCACATAGTTGCATTTTACCTCCAGTAACATCCCCATGGCCACTGGTCAATTATTGGAGAAGGACCCTTTGTAACTTTCTCTCATTTTCACCCTTGGATCACTGTTTTACCTCTCTTCGCATGCTTCTGCTTAACCCAAAGCCCCCAACTCTTTCCAGAGCATCTATTGTATGCCAACGCTTCATTTAGAACCAAGAGATGGCATGCTCATGTGGAGAAAAGGAGCAGCTCTTCTGCAAATGGATTTCTGGCTGAAGCATGGCTTTGAACAGCAAGTAGTAGCTACCCTCCCTTGTTTGAGCTGAAACTTTGCAGTAATGAAGTCCTTCCAGGCCTAAGACTGCTAGACATGCTTTTATTCCTGTATCTCTCAAGATAGTGCCCTATCTACCCACCTTAAGTTTGCTGTTGCAAACTTAATAGCAGTCAAACTCATCTCTAACCAGCCTCAGATGCTTCCAAACTCCAGAGTCTCCCTCCTGAATGGGTGCCCTACGTGCCACACATGTTTCACTGGTCTTGTGTGCCATGTGGACGTGAGTGTCCATGGTGACCACCTCCCTAGAGTGCAGAAACGGTGATCTGCACCTTGTCTCCTTCCTGCAGCTTGATTCAGGCGACCACATCTTGTCTCAGCAGGCCACATGATTCCCCTTGACTCGTACAAGGTCCTACCGACGCTAGCTAGCTTCCAAGCCTCCTCATGCACACGTGGCATCCATGCCCACGAGTGCTCCAGGAGCTCCCGAAGCTCTTTGAGCTCTCCCTTCGTCTCCTCCTCCCCATATGGCTTTCCCCGAGTCCAGCAGCCTCACTTGCTCTCCCCCTCTCTCCCTGGAAACCCCTTACTTGAGCCCCTCTCCTCTCGGGCTCTCTCCTCTCCCCATGGTCGCGGGTAGAGCTTCGGCCTCCGCACGGGGTTGGCGCGCTCGGAGCCTCCCCTCGCCACCTTCCTCCCCTGCCGGAGACTCCAGCCAACCACATCTCCTCTGCATCGCCTCCTGCTCTGTCCCTTTGCTCCTCGTGCCGAAGCCAGGGGTAGACGGCCTCCCCGCAACCTCCTTCGCCGGCGCCCTTGCGGCCCTCCCCTGTAGGCGCCGAGCAGGGGAACGGGGGCGGCTAATACGTCTCAAACGTATCTATAATTTTTGATGGTTTCACGGTGTTATCTTGTCAACTTTGGATGTTTTGTTTACCTTTTATATCTTTTTGGGACTAACTTATTAATTCAGTGCCAAGTGGCAGTTCCTGTTTTTTCTGTCTTTTTGACTCTTTTCAGATCTGATTTTGGAACGAGTCCAAATAGAATAAAATCCCCGAAATAAATTTTCCTAGAACGGAAGAAGATCGGGAGGCCTGAGGGCCAAGGCAGTGGGCCCACAAGGGGCCCACAAGCCCTGTTGCCGCGGCTAGGGGGGAGGCCACGACAACCAAGCTTGTGTCCCCCCTGGCGCTCCTCTACCCTAGGTCTTTGGCCTATAATTCCCTAAAAATCCAGAAACAATCTAGGCATCCACGAAAACACTTTTCCGCCGCCGCAAGCTTCCGTTTCCGCGAGATCTCATCCGGAGACCCTTCCCGGTGCCCTGCCGGAGGGGAATTTGGAGCTGGAGGGCTTCTACATCAGCATCATCGCCTCTCCAATGACTCGTGAGTAGTCCACTTCAGACCTACGGGTCCATAGTTAGTAGCTAGATGGCTTCTTCTCTCTCTTAGATCTTCAATACAAAGTTCTCCATGATCTTCATGGAGATCTATCCGATGTAATCCTCTTTGGCGGTGTGTTTGTCGAGATCCAATGAATTGTGGATTTGTGATCAGATTATCTATGAATTATATTTGAGTCTTTGCTGATTTCTTATATGCATGATTTGATATCCTTGTAAGTCTCTTCGAGTCTTGGGTTTTGTTTGGCCAACTAGATCTATGATTCTTGCAATGGGAGAAGTGCTTGGTTTTGGGTTCATATCGTGTGGTGACCTTTCCCAGTGACAGAAGGGGCAGCAAGGCACGCATCGTGTTGTTGCCATCAAGGGTAACAAGATGGGCTTTTATTGTAGATATGAGATTGTCCATCTACATCATGTCATGTTGCTTAAGGCGTTACTCTGTTCTTTTGGACTTAATACAGTAGATGATTGCTGGATAGCGGTCGATATGTGGAGTAATAGTAGTAGATGCAGAAAGTCTCTGTCTACTTGTTTTGGACGTGATGCCTATAGATATAATCATTTCCTTAGATAACGTCACAACTTTGTGCGGTTCTATCAATTGCTCGACAGTAATTCGTTCACCCACCGTCTACTTGATTTCATGAGAGAAGCCACTAGTGAACACTACGGCCCCCGGGTCTATTCACACCTATCGTTTCCACTTTCACTTTTACATTGCTTGTTTACTTTGTTGCTTTCAGTTCTCACTTTGCAAACAATCTATAAGGGATTGACAACCCCTTCATAGCGTTGGGTGCAAGCTCTTTGTGTTCGTGCAGGTACTTGTGACTTGATGAGATCTTCCATTGGTTCGATACCTTGGTTCTCAAAACTGAGGGAAATACTTACCGCCGATGTGCTACATCACCCTTTGCTCTTCAAGGGAACATCAACGCAAGGCTCCAAGGCCGCGGGGAAATCCTTTTTATATTTGCCAAGGAATTCCCTAAAGGCGTAGCTGTAGTAGCAGGATTCCTGGCGCCGTTCCAGGGAAGGTCTGTTGTCGCAGTAGCAGATGGATTTCTGGCGCCGTTGCCGGGGAGATCAAGTCAAGAATAGTCTCTCGTCAACGTGCTGATTTCTGGCGCGGGGAGGACATCTATCCAAGTAGGTGTCACAAACTCATCTCTTGCATTTACCTTTTTTCTAGTTGCCTCTCGTTTTCCTCTCCCCCACTTCACATTTGCCGTTTTCATTTGCCTTTCTCCTTTGCCGTTTTCTTTTGCCCTTTGCCGTTTTCCTTTGCCAGTTTTCTTGCTTCCTTGTGTGCTTGTTTGTTGTTGAAGTCATCATGGATGAAAACACCAAACTTTGTGACTTCTCGAGTACCAATAATAATGATTTTATTAGTACTCCGATTGCTCCCGCCACTAGTGCGGAATCGTATGAAATCAACGCAGCTTTGCTGAATCTTGTTATGAAAGAGCAATTCTCCGGCCTTCCTAGTGAAGATGCCGCATCCCATCTCAATACCTTCATTGAGCTTTGCGATATGCAAAAGAAAAGAGATGTGGATAATGACGTGATTAAGTTGAAGCTTTTCCTTTCTCGTTGCGAGATCGCGTAAAAACTTGGTTTTCTTCTTTGCTTAAAAATAGTATCAATTCTTGGGATAAGTGCAAGATGCTTACATATCCAAGTATTTTCCGTCGGCTAAGATTATCTCCTTACGTAACGATATCATGAATTTCAGGCAACTTGATCATGAACACGTTGCACAATCTTGGGAGAGGATGAAGTTAATGATTAGAAATTGTCCCGCTCATGGCTTGAGTTTGTGGATGATTATACAAATCTTTTATGCTGGTTTGTATTTCGCTTCTCGCAATATCTTGGACTCCGCCTCAGGTGGAACGTTCATGGAAATCCCGTTAGGAGACGCTACAAAACTCCTAGACAATATCATGACCAACTACTCTCAGTGGCACACTGAAAGGTCACCTGCTAGCAAAAAGGTACACGCTATAGAAGAAATTAACTCGCTTAGTGCTAAGATGGACGAGTTGATGAATTTGTTGCTAGTAGAAATGCTCCATTAGATCCTAATGACATGCCACTATCTTCCTTGATTGATAGTAGCAACACTAGTTTGGACGTTAATTTTGTTGGTAGGAACAATTTTGGCAACAACAATGCTTTTAGAGGAAACTATGTTCCTAGGCCTTTTCCTAGTAACTCCTCTAACAATTATGTTAATTCCTACAAGAACACTTATGGAAATCACAACAAATCACCCTCTAATTTAGAGAGTAATATCAAAGAGTTCATCAACTCTCAAAAGATTTTCAATGCGTCCATAGAGGAAAAACTACTCAAAATAGACGATTTGGCTAAGAGCGTTGATAGGATGTCTTGTGATATTGATGCTTTGAAAGTTAGATGTGCTCCTCCCAAGGTCAACTTGGATGAAACTTTGAAAGCTGTGCGTGTCTCCACGAATGAGAGCAAAGAAAGAACCGCCCAAATTCGCGCTAGGCATGAATGGTTTAAAAGGATGTGTTCTAGTGATGAAAATCACGAAGATCTTAAAGTGCTTGGTGTGACTCATCTTGAATCTTTGTTTTCGCGTGTCAAACCTATTGTTGAAGGGGCTGGATATGCATCCACTTTGGTTGAAAAACACCCCAACGATTCGGAGTCCACCTACCTTGATGATAAAGGTGTGGAGAGTGGAGTAGAAGAAATCAAAATTTTGGGTAGTAATGAAAGTGTGGAGAGTGGAGTAGCAGAAATCAAAATTCTGGGTAGTATGAAACTCCCACTTTGGATTTCAAGAAATTCAATTATGATAGTTTCTCCTTGTTTGAGTGCATTTCCTTGATGCAATCCATTGCAAACTCTCCACATGCTTATAGCCAAAGCAAAGCCTTTACCGCTCATATCGTAGATGCTATGATGAAATCTCTTGAAGAGAAGCTCGAATTAGAAGTCTCTATACCTAGAAAACTTCATGATGAGTGGGAACTACTATCAAAATAAAAATAAAAAACTATGAATGCAATGCTTTGTGTGATTTGGGTGCTATTGTTTCCGTGATTCCAAAGTCTTTGTGTGATATTCTTGGTTTTCTTGAGATTGAAGAGTGTTCTCTTGATTTGCATCTTGCGGATTCTACTGTCAAGAAACCCATGGGAAGGATCGATGATGTTGTTATTGTTGCAAATAAGAACAATGTACCCGTGGATTTCATTGTACTTGACATAGATTGCAATCCTTCATGTCCCATTATTCTTGGTAGACCTTTCCTAAGGACTATTGCTGCTATCATCGATATGAAGGAAGGGAATATTAGATTTCAATTTCCCCTAAAGAAGGTCATGGAGCATTTTCCAAGAAAGAAAATAAGATTGCCTTATGAATCTATGATGAGGGCTACTTACGGTTTGAGCACCAAGTATGCCCATCACCTTATGCCTAGCTAAGGGCATTAAACAATAGCGCTTGTTGGGAGGCAACCCAACGAATCTATCCTTTTCCTTTCTGTTTTGTGTTTTCCACACTTTCATAATTCTGTTATGATTGTGTTTTTCGTGTTTCTTTTTGCGTTTGTGCCAAGTAAAACCGTTATGATTAGTGTTGGGGATGATCGTTTGGTCATGCTAGAAAAGACAGAAACTTTCTGCTCACGAAAAGAATTTTCATTTTTTTATGTAAGAGCTTTTGAGTTGATTCTTTTTGCTGCTGATTGCTACGCAAATTCTTCAGACTGTTATAATGTTTCAGAATTTTTGAACTACCAGAAGTATACGAAGTATACAGATTGCTATAGACTGGTCTGCTGTTAACAGATTCTATTTTTGTTCAGTTGGTTGCTTATTTTGATGAAACTATGGATAGTATCGGGGGGGGGGGGGGGGTATTAGCCATGGAAGATTGAAAATACAGTAAGCAAACATAAACATAAGTAGAATTTAAGTTTGCTACAGTACCTAAGGAAGTGGTGGTTTTCTTTCTTATACTAATGTTATCACGAGTTTCTGTTTAAGTTTCGTGTTGTGAAGTTTTCAAGTTTTGGGTGAAGTTCTTATGGACAAAAAGATAAAGAGTGGTAAGAGGTCAAGCTTGGGGATGCCCAAGGCACCCCAAGTTGATTCAAGGATGTCGTAAAAGCCTAAGCTTGGGGATGCCCCGGGAAGGCATCCCCTCTTTCGTCTTCAATCCATTGGTAACGTTACTTGGGGCTATATTTTTATTCACCAAATGTTATGTGTTTTTCTTGGAGCGTCTTGTATCGTAGGAGTCTTTTATTTTTGTTGTGTCAAAATCATCCTTGCTGCACACCTAGAGAGAGAGACATGCACTCATCGTGATTTTGTCGAGCTTCACTTATATCCTTTGGTTAGACAATTCAGCTCATATGTGCTTCACTTATATCTTTTGAGCTAGTTGATTTTGCTCTATATGCTTCACTTATATCTTTTAGAGCACATCGGTGCGTGGCTTGGTAGTTGATCTATGCTATGAAAGTAGTCTCAAAAGGGGTAGTTATCCAAAGGGATACGAAAACTTCCACCTTCATGTGCATTGAATAGTTAGAGAAGTTTGATTCATCTCAATTAGTTTTGAGTTGTGGTAATGGTAATATTGAAGTTATATCAGTAAGGTGTTGTGGATCTAGAAATACTTGTGTTGAAGTTAGTGATTCCCGTAGCATGAACGTATGGTGAACCGCTATGTGATGAAGTCTGAGCATGATTAGTCTATTGATTGTCATCCTTTGTGTGGCGGTCGGGATCGCGCGATGGTTTATACCTACCAACCCTTCCCCTAGGAGTATGCGTTGAATGCTTTGTTTCGATTACTACTAAAACTTCTGCAACAAGTATATGAGTTCTTCATGACTAATGTTGAGTCCATTGTTTAGATGCACTTTCACCTTCCACCATCTCTATCTTCTTTAGTGTCGTGCAATTTTCGCCGGTGCATAAAACCCACCATTAGCCTCCCTCAAAACATCCACCATACCTACTTACTATGGCTTTTTCAAAAGTCATTCCGAGATATATTTCCATGCAACTACCACCATGACATGTGCCACCACTTCTACATTGCCATGGCATGATCATAAGATAGCTAGCATGATGTTCCCATTGATGTCTATGCCATGCTAGATGATTGTCACGGTACACTACCGAAGGCATTTCATATAGAGTCATCATTGCTCTAAGTTTTGAGTTGTAAGTGTGATGATCATCATTGATGGAGCATTGTCCCATGTGAGAAAAGAAAAGAGGCCAGCGAAGCCCATTTACAAAAACAGGCCAAAGATGCCCACCAAAAAAAAGGGGGGCAAAGAGCCCACCAAAAAAATAATAATGAGAGAAAAAGAGAGAAGGGACAATGCTGCCACCTTTCCACACTTGTGCATATTAAGCACCATGATCTTCATGATTGAGAGTCTCTCGTTTTGTCACCACCATATAGCTAGTGGGAAATTTTCATTATATAACTTGGCTTGTATATTCCAGTGATAGGCTTCCTCAAATTTTCCTTTGGTCTTCGTGAGCAAGCAAGTTGGATGCACACCCACTAGTTTTCTTTAAGAGGTTTCACATACTCTTAGCTCTAGTGCATCATTTGTATGGCAATCCCTACTCATTCACGTTGATATTTATTGATGAGCATCTCCATAGCTCATTGATATGCCTAGTCAATGTGACCATCTTCTCCTTGTTTGTCTTGCAACCTCCACCACACTCCACACCACTTATAGTGCTAAAACCATGGCTCACACTCATGTATTGCGTGAGAGTTGAAAAGTTTGAGAAAGTAAAGGTGTGAAAACAATTACTTGGCCAATACCGGGGTTGTGCATGATTTAAATTTGTTGTGCAAGGATGATATAGCATAGCCAGACTATATGATTTTGTAGGGATAACTTTCTTTTGGCCTTGTTATTTTGAAAGTTCATGATTACCTTACTAGTTTGCTTGAATTATTATTGTCTCCACGTCAATAGCAAACTATTGTTTTGAATCTAATGGATCTGAACATTCACGTCACATAAGAGGAGTTACAAAGGACATCTATGCTAGGTAGCATGAAATCATCAAAAATTCATTCTTTATCACTTCCCTACTCGAGGACGAGCAGGAGTTAAGCTTGGGGATGCTTGATACGTCTCAAACGTATCTATAATTTTTGATGGTTTCACGCTGTTATCTTGTCAACTTTGGATGTTTTATTTACCTTTTATATCGTTTTTGGGACTAACTTATTAATTCAGTGCCAAGTGCCAGTTCCTGTTTTTTCCTATGTTTTTGACTCTTTTCAGATCTGATTTTGGAACGGAGTCTAGATGGAATAAAATCCCCGAAATAAATTTTTCCATAACGGAAGAAGATCGGGAGGCTTGAGGGCCAAGGCAGTGGGCTCACAGGGGGCCCACAAGCCCTGTTGCCGCGGCCAGGGGGAGGCCACGACAACCAAGCTTGTGGCCCCCCTGGCGCTCCCCTGCCCAACGTCTTTGGCCTATAAATTCCTTAAAAATCCAGAAAAAATCGGGGCATCCATGAAAACACTTTTCCGCCGCCGCAAGCTTCCGTTTCCGTGAGATCTCATCTGGAGACCCTTCCCGGTGCCCTGCCGGAGGGTACTTTGGAGTTGGAGGGCTTCTACATCAACATTATCGCCTCTCCAATGACTTGTGAGTAGTCCACTTCAGACCTACGGGTCCGTAGTTAGTAGCTAGATGGCTTCTTCTCTCTCTTGGATCTTCAATACAAAGTTCTCTATGATCTTCATGGAGATCTATCCGATGTAATCCTCTTTGGCGGTGTGTTTGTAGAGATCCGATGAATTGTGGATTTGTGATCAGATTATCTATGAATTATATTTGAGTCTTTGCTGATTTCTTATATGCATGATTTGATATCCTTGTGAGTCTCTCCGAGTCTTGGGTTTTGTTTGGCCAACTAGATCTATGATTCTTGCAATGGGAGAAGTGCTTGGTTTTGGGTTCATACCATGTGGTGACCTTTCCCAGTGACAGAAGGGGCAGCAAGGCACGCATCGTGTTGTTGCCATCAAGGGTAACAAGATGGGCTTTTATCGTAGATATGAGATTGTCCATCTACATCATGTCATGTTGCTTAAGGCGTTACTCTGTTCTTTTGGACTTAATACACTAGATGCATGTTGGATAGCGGTTGACGTGTGGAGTAATAGTAGTAGATGCAGAAAGTATCGGTCTACTTGTTTTGGACATGATGCCTATAGATATAATCATTGCCTTTGATAACATCATGACATTGCGCGGTTGTATCAATTGCTCGACAGTAATTCGTTCACCCACCGTCTACTTGCTTTCATGAGAGAAGCCACTAGTGAACACTACGGCCCCTGGGTCTATTCACACCTATCGTTTCCACTTTCACTTTTACTTTGCTTGTTTACTTTGTTGCTTTCAGTTCTCACTTTGCAAACACTCTATAAGGGATTGTCAACCCCTTCGTAGCGTTGGGTGCAAGCTCTTTGTGTTTGTGCAGGTACTTGTGACTTGACGAGATCTTCCATTGGTTCGATACCTTGGTTCTCAAAACTGAGGGAAATACTTATCGCCGCAGTGCTACATCACCCTTTCCTCTTCAAGGGAACACCAACGCAAGGCTCCAAGGCCGCGGGGAAATCCTTTGCATATTTGCCAAGGAAGTCCCTAAAGGCGTAGCCGTAGCAGCAAGATTCCTGGCGCCGTACCATGGAAGGTCTGTTGTCGCAGTAACAGCGGCTAACTCCCCCGAGCCTCCTGGTGGTCGGGGCATGGCCTAGGGTGGCTGCGGCCGCCGGAGAATGCTCCAGCGCCGGCCGGCTCCTGCTCCTGTGCTCCCTCTGTGTCCAGCGAGGGAGGTAGAAGAAGACTGCATGCAGGGCCCCCTCGTCTGCGAGCCAGGGCGGAGGCCCACCTGATAAGTGGAGGCGCCCCGGCGCTCTACGCCTCCTTCCAGCCGGAGGCGTATTCTATTGAATACGTCTCCTACGTGGCCCCTGCGCGCCAGGCTAAGCCAGCAGGCTGGCCCATCGCCTAATAGCCACCCGGAGGGCACTATAGCGTTCCCTGGTGGCCTCGTTTGCCTTTTTCTTTTCTCCAAAACTTCAAAAATCCATAGCAAATTCATACTAACTCCAAAAAATTTGATTCAAATTTCTACAGGTTTCTAAATTCAAGCTCTATCCACCTATGTGCCTTGCACACTTTTCCAAGACATGTTACTGTGGTGTTTTTATTTAAATCCATTTCTGGATTATTTAAACCCACCTTGTGGAAATCCTAGAAGTTCCAATTGAACTCCAAATGGAGTTATTCCAATCCTAGGGGCATCTAAAATCATTCCCTACTTTTAGAACCCTAGTCAACATTTT
Source organism: Hordeum vulgare subsp. vulgare (assembly GCF_904849725.1). Classification (NCBI taxonomy): domain Eukaryota; kingdom Viridiplantae; phylum Streptophyta; class Magnoliopsida; order Poales; family Poaceae; genus Hordeum; species Hordeum vulgare. The sequence goes on along the minus strand of NC_058518.1, from coordinate 144,294,369 downwards.
TGTGTGACCAATTTCTGTTATAATGAATAAATAGCTTCCTATTGCTATTTATTCCACATTAGAATGTTCCTAGAATATTCATACCAACTCCAAATCCAGTGAAACCACTTCCTAAATATTTCTAAAATCATTCTCTGTTAAATGGGTGCCTCCACTCATTTTTAACAGAATGATTTCTGTTGGCTCCTTCAATAATCACCTATTCCTCCTTTCCTTTCATTTAGACACCCTGATGATCCAAAACCCCTTGGCAGAGATTCAGGTATTTTTCTTATGACCAGAGAGGTCCAAGAAAAATAAAACTTCCATTTATAGAACACTTTTTTTGTGCTTGATGGGTGGCTTACTATGATTGTTTTCGATGATAGTTGACGGTAGACGGAGTATTCGGAGTTGGAGCGGAAGACCTCGAAGACCCTGAGGACTTACGTGAGCAAGGCAAGCAGCCCTTTGAGCATGACTGAGCATATGTTACTTTGCATGTTATAATAGCAAGTATTCCCGTTGCATATGATCATAAGTGCCGGTAATCATTCGATATGATTTTTACCAAAGGCTCCCCCGGAGCACATGCATTGAGATTGACTCTACCCCCTTAGGGTCATGATAATACCATGTTGACAAGTAAAGATAGAAGTAGTATTATTCATGAGCATGATGTTGTCATAAAGAAAGAGTTTATGAAAACCCCGTCGGGCGCCACTAATGCCCGAGGGTGATGATAAGTTAGGTGGTCACTTTTGGTGAAGTGATGCACCGGTATTTGTGTGAGTAAGGTTTCAGAAATGGGATTAGATTTATGATGTGTCGACCGTCCCAACCTTACCAGTACGACCACGTTACCCCTTACGGGACGTGGCTATGTTAATTACTCTGGTCGGCACTAGCAAAGTGTCACATTACTAGTGGCAGGAGTGATATGTGGTCACTCTCGTGATGGGGTCGTGCCGGGTAGGACGACTATGTCATTTTTATGAGTTCCAGTCACACCGTTGGTCCCCGCATGGTTGGTACTGTCCAGAGTTGGTGCTCGTAAGACGTACAACATGTGGGCTGGGTACCAATCGAGTGGACCTCTTTGTCTAGTATCGTCAGGGGAAAAGCATTGATCGGGTACTTACCTCGGGTATATTAAATACCGCGAGTCGTGGATGACACGGAAGTTTCCCGGATCTCATGGGTCCAGCGTGCTACCTCTGCAGAGTGTAAACTATTCGAATAGCCGTGTCCACGGTCAAGGACAGTTGGGTAATCCTGCTTAAACTACATCCTGATATTTCCGCATAAACCAAGTGTGTGAGTTTGTGTGTGGTGATGAGAAAGGTGTTGCTATGATAGAAATGATATGACCAAGTTCGGTGACTTGGCATATAGGGTGAACCCGGATGGTTCAGCCCTCAACAGACATGTTGATATCTATAACCTGTTCTTCAATAATAATTCTTTAACTTGATGCATATTCATGATCATTCCACCCAGATGACACTACTGGAATTGAGAAATTTGCCATCTGCCATGCCTTTGCCGTCTGCTGACGCATGGCAAAGATCCTCTTTGCCGTCAACTGGCACAAAGCAGACGGCAAAGAGGTTGCTGATGGCAAAGGTTTTATTTGCCGTCGGCCACCTCTTTGCCGTCTGCTGACGCATGGCAAAGGCCCCAGAGGCGGACGACAAAGAGAACCCAGACGACAAAGGGGCACCACCCTAACGGCCGAAGCCCGCCCCACCCCACCCACCCCTTTGCCGTCTGCCTCCCAGCTTCTGCAGACGGCAAAGGGGGGCTCCCCCTAACGGCACCCAGCCCCCACCCCCGCTCCCCTAACGGCACACTCCACCCCCGCTCTCCTCGATCTCCTGCGTCTCTCGCGCGCGCCCCTACCCACTAGAGCGCCGCCGCCACCACCCCCTTCACTGCTCCGACCCACCGCCGCCGCCCACGACCGGAGCTCCCCGCTCCCCTCTTCCCCGCGTCCCTCCTCCCTGCGGCCCTCCTCCCCGCGGCCCTCCTCCCCGCCGCCCATGACCGGAGCTCGCCGCTCCCCTCTTCCCCGCAAAGGGGCGGCACCCCCACGGCCGGAGCTCGCCCTCCCCTCCTCCCCGCGCACGTCCTCCCCACGCCCCTCCTCCCCGTCGCCCAGGGCCGGAGCTCGCCCTCCCCTCCTCCCACTGCCCTCCTCCCACTTCAGGTAAGTTTTTTTTTTCTTTTTTTCTTTAATTCCTGTTTTTTCTTTTAAACTAGTAGATAGTATATAGTATAGACATATAGTGTGTTAGTTAAATGACACTTTTAATTTTACATATACAATAGATAGTATATAGTATAGACATATAGTGTGTCATTTATTTAGGCTTCACATGTCATGTTTAGGCTTCACATGATTCTTTTTCTTTTCAAAAATATGCCTGAATGACTATGAACAGACAATGATCGAACCACCGTACTCGTAAACCAGCGCTAATCATCATGGAGAGAAAAGTACAGAGAGTAGTATCACTAAAAAATCGAAACCAAGCTGACCAAAACATTTGGTAATGTGGTGTTCCAATTGTGAGGAGAGAATCTCTGGTGTACTTTTATGTTCAAAAGAATCATTTTCATCATCTACCATCTTAACCTTGTAGACCAAGCACCCGGATTAGCTCATCTCGCGTCAAACAGAATAAACCATTATCATCGTCTAGCATCATAGATGGTAGTTCCAATATATATTTTCCAATGAACTCTAGCCTGGAAACGATCAACTACATCAGAATATCCTACTCTTACTAACCAAGTTCAGAATATCGTCCAAACCAACATCTTAACTTCTCAATGGTGAAAATAAAAGAGAAATATGGACAAATTCAAGCATGAAGAAACTGGACTACATAATAAAGACCTCCAAGTTAGTAGTACCTATGAAGAGATGGCTGAAAATATTAAGAGGTTGTCACAATGAAAAATATGAAAGATAATAAATAAAAAAGAAAGGTTGCAGCAACAGCATTAGAAAAAGTAGATAGAGAAGAAAACAATAGATAGAAAAAAACTTAGAAGAAAATAAGAGAATAATAAACTAGAAGAAAAAGGAAGAAGAAGAAGAAGAAGAAGAAGAAAGAGGAAACGAGGAGAAAGATAAAAGAAAGAAGAAGAGGAGGAGGAGGAGGAGGAGGAGAAAGAAGAAGAAGAATAATAATATGATGATCAAGAAGAAGAAGAAGAGGAGAGAGGAGAGGAAGAAAGAAAAGGACCCCGACCCCCGACCCCCGGCCCACGACCCCCGACGCCCGATGCCACCAACCCCCGACCCTCGACCCCCGACCTTCGACGCCACTGAGACCCGACTCCCGACCCCCGACGCCCGACACCACTGACCCCCGACCCCCGACTCCACTAACCCCCGACCCCCGATGCCCGACGCCATTGACCCTCGACTACAGAAGCCACTGACCCTCGACCCTCGACCCCCGACGCCCGACGCCACTGACCCTTGACTCCCGACGCCACTGACCCTCGACCCCCGGCCCCCTACCCCCGACCCCCGACACCATTGACCCCCAACCCCCGACCCCGACACCTCTTCGGCCTCTTGTTGACCAAAGAGACCCCAACCCCCGACGCCAGTGATCCTCGACCCCCGACAACACTAACCCCCGACCACCGACACAACTAACCCCCGACCGCCGACGCCACCGACACCCGAGACCACCGACCATCGACCCCACTAAGCCGAGGGGGTCATAATTTTGTAAATTATGAGTTAGGTCACATATTTTCCGATTATGTTAATTATAAAAACATCATACTTGTGTTGATCGGGTGAATTTCATTGTGCAGTTGTTCGACGACCTCCACGTGCGTTGGACGACCTCCGCCCTTGCGTTTGTTGGTGAGCACAAATGACTTCTCCTCCTACCCCCTTAATTTGCTCTGTCCCGGTCTTCGTGCCGATGAAACTTGCTAGTTATAGGTTTCTTCAATCATGAGTATGCGTGACCAGTATGCGTCTCCCGTTCGAAAGGGCGACATCTATAAATATGCATTTGTTTGCATATTTATAACCGCCATCCTTTCGAATTGTCCAACATTATCCATGGACAGCCTGAGTATGTGTAGATTGGGTCTGTTTTCCCGTATGCTGTGCTCCGGATCCGATGCGGAATTTCGTCAGTGCCTCCCCTGTTGTTCTCCGGGTACACATCCTCTCTGCTTATTGCCAAGATGTGTATCAGGAGAACAGCGGGGAGGTGCTGCCGAAATTCTGCGTCGCATCTGGAGCAGAGCATGGGAAAACGAACCCAGTCTACACATACTCGGGTGGGATTAGGACCTATCTTTACCTATTAGCGTGTAGGTTGCATGGTCGTAATAAAACTGACAAACTTGATTAGCGTATGAATATAGATGATGAATTATATATTTATTTCTTGTGCCCCCATAGGTAGCTAGGCAACATGAGTGATCGTGCTTGGATGTACACTGGTCACCCTAGTCAGAAAGACATGACCCATGAATGGTTAACAAAAACCAGGGGGTTTGTGAGAGCCGCATTTGCAAATGGCCAGCATAAAACATGGTGCCTCTGTCCCAACTACGACAACTGGAAAAAGCAGACAGAGTTTGAAACGGGTAAACACCTGCAGAAGTGGGGTTTTACGCCTAATTATACGGTGTGGACTTTTCATGGTGAGTCTGACCAACGTGCCAGAGCTGAGGTGATTCGTCGTCGCACCGACGAGCATGGTACCGAGATTGAAGACATGGTGCAAGACTTTGACGATGCTCGTGATTCGGACGATGAGATGGAGGAATCTGCAAAGGCCTTCTATGAAATACTGGAGTCTTCAAAACGTCCTCTCCACGAGGAGACTGAGCTTTGTCAGCTGGATGCCATCGCGCAAGTAATGGCTCTGAAGGCTCAATTCAACCTAGGCAGAGAATGCTACGATGCGACTGTCACATCCTAGTTTTGGCTCTCCTGACTAACTAACTTGTTTCAAAATTTAGGACCAATTAAAATTTTTGTGAATGATTGTGATGCTTGGAGTGACTATTGTTTGCTTGTTTGCTTGAATGCATGTGATTGCTCCCCATTCATTCTTGCCATCCTCCTGATCACCTCCTTACTCCATGATCTCCTGCCTAATGAGCATGCCATGTGTTTAGAACAAATATCTGTTTTTACCAAATATTATTTTCACCAAAAAGCTTTTCTTTCAATTAAACCTTCAAACCCTTGAAATGAGGTTTGTACTACAAGTCCTCAAATTAGGTAGTTTATTTTGCACCAATAGTTTTATTTAAAACCTATTATCAAAATGACTTCCAAAAACCATCTTATTATTATTTTAAAGGTTATTTTATTATTTTATTTAAAAGCCTTTCTGTGAGGCCAGAAATGATCTCCTATGAAGGAAAGTTATTTTTATTGCTTTCAAAATATTTAAGAAAATTTAGGGAAACTCAGTGGATGTATTTATTCCATATTCAAGAGTTTCAACACATGGTCATGTTCAAAATATTGGGCAAACCCCTCCAAAACCATTCCTGTCTATTTCAAGCTTTTGGAATATTTCTATAAGAAATATTCTCAATAAATTCCTGTAAAATTCTAGCATGTCATCTATGAAAATCTTGATGATCTTGCCAAGTTTCATTTCAATCCAAGTTGATTTGACTCCCCTAATCACTCTAAAACCCTATCTGTTCAGAATCAAATTTGAGCAACTCTACATTGTGAAGTGTCTCCAATTGTGCTCAAATTTGGTGGACATGTTCCAGTACTCCAATGAGGCATCCACACCAAGTGGTACACCAAGGAGAATAGAGGAACTTGTCCTAAAATCCTCAAAACCCTCTCTGTTAATTTCTGACTTTGACAAACTTTACATTATAAAGTTTGTCCAATTGACCTCAAACTTTTGTGCATGCCTTAATGCTCAAATAATGCCCCTACACCAAATATGGGATTTGTGGGAATTTATTTGAATAGGGTTCTAAGCAGAAACCCATTTCTGCCCATATCCAGGGTTTTCCAAGTCTACATTGGAAAACTTATCCAGTAAATCCCAAATTTGGTGTGCAAGCCTATTTTCATCTATTATTTGATCCTGTTAAGTTTCATAGCCATTAGAATCCATCTGGTAGCCTAACCAGAGATCAAACACCTTGTGTGCACTCACTAATTTGGCTTCTATTGCCCCTTCTAGTTTTACCCTTGAGCTCAACTTTCTACCACAGCCTCACATAGTTACATTTCACCTCCAGTAAAATTCCCATGGCCACTGGTCAATTATTGGAGAAGGTCCCTTTGTAACTTTCTCTCATTTTCACCTTGGCAGCACTGTTTTACCCTTCTTCCCATTCTTCTACTTAAGATATCACTCCCAACTCTTTCCAGAGCATCTAATATATGCCAAGGCTTCATTTAGAACAAAGATATGGCATGCTCATGTGGAGAAAATGAGCACCACCTCTTCAAGTCCATTTTTGGCTGAAATATGGCTTTGTACAGCAAGTGCTAGCTACACTTGTTTTCTTGAGCTGCAACTTTGCAGTCTTGTAGTCCTTCTATAAACAAGAGTGCTAGACATGTTTTTATTCCATTATCTCTCAAGTTAGTGCCCTATCTACCCACCTTAAGTTTGCTGTTAGAAACTTAACAGCAGACAAAACCCCACCTAGACAGCTCCAACATGGTCCAGACTTCACCAGTGCATCATGGCAAGCATGCCTTGCACGGTTGACACCTTGGCTTGGCCAAGGGGTGCCCAGGACACCAGGTGGGGTGGTGACCACCACTCTGGCCTGCACTAATGGTGCTCTGCGTCATTTTCTTGTTCCCTAGCTCATGTCCCGAAGCTGCAGCATGCCCCAGCGCGCCAGGACGCTCCCCTTGACCATTCCAAGCACCTCCATCTGCCAGCTAGCCTCCAAAGCCCTCCTGTGGTGCATGGCATCCATGCACGAGGAGCACCCGAGAGCTCTCGAACTCTCTTTCTCCCTCTCCCCCCTCTTATCTCCTCTCCTCGAGACTCTCTGGTGCGCCACTTGGGTTCTCCACCCTCCCAGCAACCTCATGACCTCCTCCCCATCTCTCCCAAGCCCTCCTCTTCCTCATACCCCGCCATGGCCGAAGCCCACCGGAGGTCGCCGCTCGAGCATGGCCAACCAGGGGATCTCCCCTCGCCTCTACGCCCCTGGGGGCTCCCGAGCCGGCGCCGTCCCTTCCCTCCCTCTTCTTCCCTCCAGTTGGCCGAGGGCACCATCCTCCTCCTTAGCCGAAGCTGGGCCGCCGCGGCAAAGATCTAGCTTGCCTGCAGTTTTCCCCGCAGGACTGGGTCCTCGTGGTGGCGGCACCTCTTTCCCCCGAGCCTCAGGCGTCCAGAGCACCACCGTGGCAGTGGCTAGAGCGGCGGGGTGGGCACCTGCCGTCGGGTCCTGCTTCCCTGGCCCCCTGCTGTTCGATCGGGAGGAAGGAGATGGACCTGGCAGGAGGGCCCCGCCTGTAAGTGGCTATGGTCCGAGCCCATGGGGTGAAGTGGCCGCGCCCTCCTGGGATGCGCCACCCTGTGGTGGAGGCACCCCTCTCAGATCCCGCTTCCATGTGGGGAAAGCGCCCCCAGGAAAGGCGCCATCGACGTGGCCACTTAGCTAGCCAGCTAGCACTGCTGGGCCGGCCTGGAGGCCTACCAAGCGCCAGTGCGCAGGATAGCCCCCAAAAGTTGAGCCCTTTTATCCTTTTCCCATATTTCTTAAACTTATAAATTCCATCCAAAAATCATACTAACTCCAAATTGCATGATTCAAATTCCTGCTGGTTTCTAAATTCAAGCTCTATCCACCTATGTGCCTTGCACATTTTTCCAAGACATTTTTCTGTGGTGTGATAATTAAAATCCACCTCTCGATAAAATTAGCCCACCTTTCAAAAATCCCATAGGCTTCATTTCAACTCCAAATGGAGTGATTCAAACTTCCAAAGACTTCTAAAATCATTCCCCATTTTTAGAACCCTGGTCAACATTTTTGTGTGACTTATTTCTATTGCTTATAATAAATAGCTCCCTATTGCTATTTATCCCACCTTAGAAATTCCTAGTAAATTCATTTCAACTCCAAATCCAGTGAAACCACTTCCTAAATATTTCTAAAATCATTCTCTGTTAAATCGGTGCGTCCACTCATTTTTAACAGAATGTTTTCTGTTGACCTCTTCAAAGGTCACCTATCCCTCCTTTCCTTCCATCTAGACACCCTTGATGGTTCAAACCCCATTGCAAGGATTCAGGTATTTTTCTTATGACCAGAGAGCTCCAGGAAAAATATAACTTCTATTTATAGAACACTTTTATTCTGCTGGATATATGGCTTACTATAGTTGTTTCCGACGATAGTTGACGGTACACGGAGTATTCGGGGACTGAGCGGAAGACCTCGAAGACCCTGAGGACTTACGTGAGCAAGGCAAGCATGACCTTTTGCCATGACTTAAGTAAATAAAATGATGCATGCTAGAATAGCAAGTATTTTCCGTTGCATGTGAGCTCGATGCCGGTTCATCATTGATGTGATGGTACCAAAGGCTTCTTCGAAGCACTTGCATTTATAGTAGTGATATTCACATGGCTCCTCGGAGCATGAGCATGATGAGCTGATCCTACCATCTACGAGGATCATGCTACTGTCACGTTGGCTAGTAGAGTGTAATCACTGCATTGAGCTTGACCCCGTGAGGGTCATGATATTATCATGTTGACAAGTAACAATAGAGAATTTTATCATGAGCATAATGTTGAGTTAAATAAAGAGTTTATGAAAACCCTGTCGGGTGACACTAATGCCCGAGGGTGATGATGAGTTGGTGATCACTTTTGGTGAAGTGATGCACCGGTGATTTTGGTGTGAGTATGGTTTCGGAAATGGATTAGATTTATGATGTGTCGACCTTCCCAACCTTACCCAGTACGACCACGATACCCCTTTATGGGACGGGGCTTTGTTGATTACTCTGGTCGGTACTAGCAAAGAGCCACATTACTAGTGGCGGGAGTGATCGGTGTCACTCTCGTGATGGGGTCGTGCCAGGTAGGAAGACTATGCCATTATTATGAGTTCCAGGCACACCGTTGGTCCCTGCATGGTTGATACAATCCAGAGTCGGTGCTCGCAAGACGTACAACATGTGGGCTGGATACCAATCGAGTGGATCTCTTTGTCTAGTATCGTCAAGGTAAAGATGATGATCGGGTGGTACTTACCTCGGGTATATGTGATATACCGCGAGTCGTGGATGACACGGAGGTATTCCGTTTCTCGTGGGTCCAGCGTACTACCTCTGCAGAGTGTGAACTATTCGAATAGCCGTGTCCATGGTCAAGGACAGTTGGGTGGTGCTGCTTAAACTACGTCCTGAGTTTCCGCATAAACCAAGTGTGTGTGCGTGGTGTTAAAAGGTGTTGTTATGATAATCACAATAATATGATCAAGTTCGGTGACTTGACATATAGGGTAAACCCGGATGGTTTAGCCCTCATTAATATCTTGAGGTTATGACAAGTCCGATGACTTGGCATACAGGGTGAACCCGATGTGTTCAACCCTTGTCAGATATGTCAATATCTGTGACCTGTTCTTCAAAAGTAATTCTTTAAATTGATGCATAAACATGATTATTCCACCCAGATGAGTTACACTAAAGATACATGTTATTGTTATTCTTCACTATCAATGTTCATATCATGGACTGTTTGCGAGTACATTCAAAGTACTCATTGGCTAGCCACTGGTTATTTCATTGACCAGGTGTGGAAGACATGATATGGTGAAGATTAACTCGGTGACGTTCTTGCGAGCTAGGACGCTTCCCAGTCAGAATGCCTGTAGGTTAAGGCTGATGGCATGGGTTCACGCTTTCAACCAATAATTCCGCTATTGGTTCAGTTTCAAGTGTAGGCCTTTAAGGCCCTATGTATGTAAGACTCGACCGAAGTGGTCATTTATTGTAACAAACGGTATGTATGGATGTAAGACTCTATTATTCAGTATCTGTGTTCAGTGAGCATTGATCCTTGGGATCACTGGGCACGACGATCTCGACTTACCAGTCGGGGTCCCCACAGCGACGATGACGATATTTGGACGCTTTCTACCCAAAGTCCATGTACTGCCTGCAAACCTGTACCAGTCAGAGAAAATCCTCCGTGTACTTAAGATGCCCTATGAGAAGATACATGCCTGTGAGAATGGATGTGCCTTATTTAGGCTTGAGTATGCGGCCTTGAACTATTGCCCCATTTGCAATTCTTCTAGGTATATTGTGGTAGACAACGGCATGGGTGAGAAGAACCAGACCAAAATCCCCATTAGTGTTCTTCGATATCTTCTTCCTCCGTCTTCCTCCTTCTTCCTCCTTCTCCTTCTCCTTCTTCTTTTCTTCTTCTTCTCCTCTTCCTTCTCCTTCTCCTCCTCCTCCTTCTTTTACTTCTTCTTCTCTTTCTCTTCTTCTACGTAGCTTAGAGTCATCCAACAAAGGCTAAATTGGCTAATTATCCATCTAAATGACATAATTAGCTTAGTTAGCTCCTAAATGACCTATTTAATAAAAAATGACCTATACTTAGCTAATTATCCTCAAAATGACATAATTAGCTCCAAAAAGGCATTCTTAGCCAATTTAGCCCGAAGAAGGGGACGAGAGGAGAAGAAAGAGGAAAAATGAAAGGAAGGAGGAAGAAGAAGAGGAGAAGAAGACGAAGGAGAGGGAGGAGGATAAGAAGAAGGAGAAGAAGGAGGAGAAGAAGGAGAAGGAGCTCCTCCTTCTCCTTCTTCTTCCTCCTTATTCCTCCTTCTCCTTCTCCTTCTTCTTTTCTTCTTCTTCTCCTCTTCCTTCTCCTTCTCCTCCTCCTCCTCCTCTTTCTTTTACTTCTTCTCCTCTTTCTCTTCTTCTACGTAGCTTAGACTCATCCAAGAAAGGCTAAATTGGCTAATTATCCATCTAAATGACATAATTAGCTTAGTTAGCTCCAAAATGACCTATTTAATGAAAAACGACCTGTACTTAGCTAATTATCCTCGAAATGACATAACTAGCTCCAAAAAAGCATTCTTAGCCAATTTAGCCCGAAGAAGGGGACAAGAGGAGAAGAAAGAGGAAAAATGAAAGGAAGGAAGAAGAAGAAGAGGAGAAGAATAAGAAGGAGAGGGAGGAGGATAAGAAGAAGGAGAAGAAGGAGGAGAAGAAGGAGAAGGAGCTCCTCCTTCTCCTTCTTCTTCCTCCTTCTTCCTCCTTCTCCTTCTCCTTCTTCTTTTCTTCTTCTTCTCCTCTTCCTTCTCCTTCTCCTCCTCCTCCTCCTCCTCCTTCTTTTACTTCTTCTTCTCTTTCTCTTCTTCTACGTAGCTTAGACTCATCCAGCAAAGGCTAAATTGGCTAATTATCCATCTAAATGACATAATTAGCTTAGTTAGCTCCTAAATGGTCTATTTAATAAAACATGACCTATAGTTAGCTAAGTTCTCTCCTAAATGACATAATAAGGCTGACGTAGCTGCAACATGACCTATTCCCCCTAACTTAGGTATTAAATGGCCTATAATTAGCCTAGCTAGATCAAAAATGGCTTAATAAGCATAGTTTGCTCCGGAATGACCTATTTTACCCAAGTTAGCTCCGAAACGACCTATAGTTAGCTAGGGTTCCACCTAAATGACAAAATTAGCTTAGTTAGCTCCTAAATGGTCTATACTTAGCTAATTTCTCTCCGAAATAACCTATATATACACTAATTCATCTTGTATTATTCTTCTAACTTCCTTATTTGTCATTTTGCAGAGTACCTTCACTTCACGGGAAGCTTGGAAAATATTGATGGAATGCTTGAAGATGATTTCTTGTACCATGGGTTGTATTGAAACTATTGTAGTATATGAATATATGAAACTTTGTATGCACGTGGATGAAACTGGTGTAATATATGAAACTTTGTATGCACGTGGATGCAACTTGAAAGCTGGATATAAGAGGTTATTTTAATATGGTTATGAGTACGGAAAGAAATTTATTTATGTCAAATATATATATATATATATATATATATATATATCCTGATTATTGTTAAAAATGCTGGATATAACAAAAAATAAATAAAAAAGGGGCTGGTTCCCCTCTTTGCCGTCTGCCCCCACATGGCAAAGGGGGGGAGGCAGACGGCAAAGGGGGGAACTGCCCCCTCTCTCTCCCCTCTTTGGCGTCTGCCCCCACATGGCAAAGGGGGGGAGGCAGACGACAAAGGGAGGAGGCCTGCCGTTGACACTTAACGGGGACGTTGCAATATATGCTGTCCCAGTTAATTTGCCGTCTGCCCCCTCATGGCAAAGATTCTTTGCCGTCCGCTTTGGGAAAGTAGACGGCAAAGAACCTCTTCACCGGATTTATTTTACCGTCTACTTTGCCGTCAGCTGACCGACGGCAAAGCCTTTGCCGTCCGCTTTGGCAGACGGCAAATTTCTGAATTTCAGTAGTGTGAGTTACCCTAAAGATGCATGATATTGTTATCCTTCACTTTCAATGTTCATATCATGGGCTGTTTGCGAGTACATTCAAAGTACTCATTGGCTTGCCACTGGTTATTTCATTGACCAGGTATGCAAGAACAAGATATGGGGAAGGTTAACTCGGTGACGTTCTTGCGAGCTGGGATGCTTCCCAGTCAGAATGCCTATAGGTTAAGGCTGATGGCATGGGTTCACGCTTTCAACCAATAATTTCGCTATTGGTCCAGTTTGGTGTGTTGGCCTATAAGGCCCTATATATGTAAGACTCGACCGAAGTGGTCATTTATTGTATCAAACGGTATGTATGGATGTAAGACTCTTCTATTCGGCATCTGTGTTCGTTGAACATTGATCTCTGGGATCACCGAGCACAGCGATCTTGACTCGTAAGTCGGGGTCCCCACAGAGCTGGTATCAGAGCCATCCTGACTGTAGGAAGCCCTTAGTTAGCACGGACGTTAGTTAGGATAAAACTGCTTTCCAGATCCTTCAAAGATACTTACAAAACCTATATATTTTCTCGACTCTCCTAAATCTTCAAAGAAATTGAAGGTTATGCTCTAGCCTTCCACCCTTATTTTCTTGACACTCCTCGTCTACTTTTTCAAAACTTGCAAATGGTCACTAGTACCTTATGCCCTCTGACCACGGGATAAATTGAAATCCTCGTGGGCAGCCTGGAAGGAAGTAACCTTTCCAGGCAAACACCTGTGCTGAAGGAACGAGAAGACAACTGTGCGACTAGATGACACCAACAGAAGTACCTCCCCGAGGAACAAGGACATCGAGGCTTAGAAGATGGTGAAACCCTGGGCACTGTTCCATAGTAATGCCACTTGCACCTACGATAATCTGGACATAATATATGCAAACCTTGATCTGCATCACTAATAGAGCGGCCCTGACAATTATGAGGATTGTGTCGACCACCACCGGTGGGTGAGAACCTTGCCATTTGGTCCGCCTCACCTTAGTGACCAGGAAAACGGTTCTCTTCATTCCCCGCTCTACGTGTCGATATCACAATTGGTATGATTGACAGATCAAAACTCTATCAGGTCGTGCAAATATTGATGCATGAAGATGTCCACTTGAGACTCTCGAAGCCTCAGAAGACAAGAGGACACTGACAAGATCATGAAGAGAAGAAGATCCTGTCAATGACAACCATGAAGAACCACCTTCGTCAGCAACTCCCTAGACGAGAAGACAACAAGAGTTCTTTACAACTCAAGTGAATTGCTTCGGCAAGCGACAAGAAGAGGCGTGGCAACACCATGAGAAGGTCCAGAAGACTTAGCGAACTCCTCTCCGGAGCATGAAGCAAGCACGACTGTCGAATCCCAGAACCTAGGATAAGATGAGTCCTAAACTCCCTTATGCGAAGTCGAGTCCGTGAAATGGTTCGGATGGACCATGTTGTGTGTTGCTTATTTTTGTTGTTTGTGCCTTGATATAAGTCGCACTTTTGCTAGGCAACAAGCATGCAGTTATATCACTCGTCTTATTTTGATGTTCAAAATGATTTTGGCACTTGTTTGAGTTGACTTTCAAACGCTTGTTTGATTGCACTAAGACCCTTAGACACTCCCCTCTGTGCTCTCTCTCTCACCCCTCTCGACAACTGAATACGGCAAGGCAAGATGCACCAAGGGTCCACTTCGAAGGATGGCTGACACTGAAGACACTAACTATGCTATGCTTAACCACACGCAACCCGTAGTAGTGGTGCTTTTACCTCAAGATTGGGAAACCACACTAGACCAGACTAACCTCAACAAGCCTTTCCGGCTCAAATTTTCTGGTCACGTGTCTAGTACACGGACTTCCGAGAACACGTGTAGGTCCTCGATAAACCCCGCTTAGCACCGGGTTCCGTATGGAACGAGTGATTGCAGTGAACAAGTAACCTTCAATCTTAAGATAGCACCATAATCCTGATGCTATAAGAGGATCGTTCTCTGATATAAGAGTATTAGACTAAAGACTCTCATGGTGATGATGATATGTGTCTTGAGGATATAGCTAGTCTATCTTGGTGGATCGTAAGGTTATTATGAAGGTAGGTGAATTTGGTGGAACAAGTTGGTATAGTAGCATAACCTACATAATCTGGAGTGAGATTGAATTTGGTAGGACGATTTCGATTGCGAACATTATTCTTAGTGGTATACATGACTTTAGCAAGTGGATGGCATGGTTTGGAGATAATTGTTATGACGACTTGGAGTATCAAGTAGAATTCTTATTGGATAAGAGTCTTGGATTGAAATAGGTAATCTTAATAGAGTATCGAGGATGACAGGGACCACATGGTTCGGAGTAAATTGGGTTTAGCCTGATAATCTCGATCTTGATGCCATGTTTCTCGGTCGATATAGAGTGCGCGTACTTGGAGTTGTTAGGTTGGTTTACAAACCTATGTGGACTGGCATCGGAGATTAGATGGCCAGGATCATTGAAGTTGGTGGATATACTATGACGTAATCCTTGGAGTAATATGCGAATTAGGAAGACTCTGAGATTATGTAGAACCCCGTCAATATTGGATTTGTAGGAGTGACAGGTCCAGTAAAGAATGATCGGATTGATGGATCACTTGATCGGATTCGTAGCAGGGAAGACAAGATATTGGATTGGTATACTATGTGTTTCCTTAATGTAGTAATATAGTACCCTGTCCATTGTGTTATCTAGCTGGACATTGGATTTGTAGCATCCCAATACTACCTTAGAAGCTTGTATGTCTCCCCGAGGTTCTTGCATAAGAATGCATGTGCATCGTTGCTACACCATACTTGTAGTGTTTGGGTTTAGTTCTTCCCTCAACCCGGAGTTGGCTAGCATGAGCGGTGTGGATATGACCCACGCGGGATGGTATCTTGTATGAGATAGGTGATGTCGTCCCAAGTTAGCAGTCGAACTATTGGCATCTAAGGAATGTGCTTAGAATTAAGATGATAACTGTTCGCCCACATCCTAAGTTCCTTGAGACCCTAAAGCTTCACTGAGCCACAAGATGGACGGAATACGACCATAGAAGTGTTGGGGAATGTCGCGTGGGAAATAAAAAAAATTCCTACGCGCACGAAGACCTATAATGGTGATGTCCATCTACGAGGGGAATTTCAGATCTACGTACCCTTGTAGGTCGCACAACAGAAGCGTTAATAAACGCGGTTGATGTAGTGGAACGTCCTCACGTCCCTCGATCCGCCCCGCGAACCGTCCCATGAACCGTCCCGCGATCCGTACCACGATCCGTTCCGATCTAGTGCCGAACGGACGGCACCTCCGCGTTCAGCACACATACAGCTCGACGATGATCTTGGCCTTCTTGATCCAGCAAGAGAGACGGAGAGGTAGATGAGTTCTCCGGCAGCGTGACGGTGCTCCGGAGGTTGGTGGTGATCTAATCTCAGCAGGGCTCCGCCCAATCTCCGCAGAAACGCGATGTAGAGGAAAAACCGTGGAGGTATGTGGTCGGGCTGCCGTGGAAAAGTTGTCTCAAATCAGCCCTAAAACCTCTGTATATATAGGTGGGAGGGGAGGGGCCTTGCCTTGGGGCTCAAGGATCCCCAAGGGGTTTGGCCGAAAGGGGAGAGGAGGAGTCCTTCTCCAATCCTAGTCCAACTAGGTATGGTGGAGTCCTTCCCTTTGTTCCCACTTCCCCCTTTTTTTCACTTTGATTTTCTTATCTTCGTGCGGAGGGGTCTCTTTGGGCTTGCCCACCAGCCCACCAAGGGCTGGTGCGGTACCCCTAAGGCCTATGGGCTGCCCCCCGGTGAACCTCTGGAACCCATTCGTCATTCCCGGTACATTCCTCGTAACTCCGAAAACCTTCCGGTAATCAAATGAGGTCATCCTATATATCAATATTCGTCTCCGGACCATTTCAGAAACCCTCGTGACGTCCGTGATATCATCCGGGACTCCGAACAACATTCGGTAACCAACCATATAACTCAAATACGCATAAAACAACGTCGAACCTTAAGTGTGCAGACCCTGCGGGTTCGAGAACTACGTAGACATGACCCGATGGACTCCTCGGTCAATATCCAATAGCAGGACCTGGATGCCCATATTGGATCCTACATATTCTATGAAGATCTTATCGTTTGAACCTAAGTGCCAAGGATTCATATAATCCCGTATGTCATTCCCTTTGTCCTTTGGTATGTTACTTGCCCGAGATTCGATCGTCAGTATCCGCATACCTATTTCAATCTCGTTTACCGGCAAGTCTCTTTACTCATTCCATAATACAAGATCCCATAACTTACACTAAGTCAAATTTCTTGCAAGGCTTGTGTGTGATGTTGTATTACCGAGTGGGCCCCGAGATACCTCTCCGTCACACGGAGTGACAAATCCTAGTCTCGGTCCATACTCACTCAACGGACACCTTCGGAGATACCTTTAGAGCATCTTTATAGCCACCCAGTTACGTTGTGACGTTTGATACACACAAAGTATTCCTCCGGTGTCAGTGAGTTATATGATCTCATGGTCATAGGAATAAATACTTGACACGCAGAAAACAATAGCAACAAATGACACGATCAACATGCTACGTCTATTAGTTTGGGTCTAGTCCATCACATGATTCTCCCAATGACGTGATCCAGTTATCAAGCAACAACACCTTGCACATAGTCAAAAGACCCTCACTATCCTTGATCAACTAGCTAGCCAACTAGAGGCTTACTAGGGACAATGTTTTGTCTATGTATCCACACATGTATCTAAGTCTTCATTCAATACAATTATAACATGGATAATAAACGATTATCTTGATACAAGAATCATAATAATAACTTATTTATCATTGCCTCTAGGGCATAATTCCAACAGTCTCCCACTTGCACTAGAGTCAATAATCTAGCCCTCACATCATCATGTGAATTACATTGTAATAAATCTAACACCCATACAGTTCTGGTGTTGATCATGCTTTGCCCGTGGAAGAGGTTTAGTCAGCGGGTCTGCTACATTCAGATCCATGTGCACTTTGCATATATTTATGTCCTCCCCTTCGACGTAGTCGCGGATGAGGTTGAAGCGTCGTTTGATGTGTCTGGTCTTCTTCTGAAACCGTGGTTCCATTGCTAAGGCAATGGCACTCGTGTTGTCACAAAACAAGGTTATTGGATTCAGTGAGCTTGGCACCACTCCAAGATCCGTCATGAACTGCTTCATCCAGACACCCTCCTTAGCCGCCTCCAAGGCAGCCATGTACTCCGCTTCACATGTAGAATCAACTACGATGCTTTGCTTGGAACTGCACCAGCTTACCGCACCCCATTAAGAATAAATACGTATTCGGTCTGCGACTTAGAGTCGTTCGGATGTGTGTCAAAGCTTGCATCGACGTAACCTTTTACGGCGAGTTCTTCGTCACCTCCATACACGAGAAACATCTCCTTATTCCTTTTCAGGTACTTCAGGATATTCTTGACCGCCGTCCAGTGATCCACTCCTGGATTACTCTGGAACCTGCCTGCCATACTTATCGCCAGGCTAACGTCCGGTCTAGTGCACAGCATTGCATACATGATAGAACATATGGCTGAAGTATAGGGGACGGTGCTCATATGCTCTCTATCTTTATGAGTTGCTAGGCACCGAGTCTTACTCATTCTCGTACCTTGTAAAACTGGCAAGAACCCCTTCTTGGACTGTTCTATTTTGAACCTCTTCAAAACGTTCTCAAGGTATGTACTTTGTGAAAGTCCCATCAGGCGTTTTGATCTATCCCTATAGATCTTAATGCCTAGAATGTAAGCAACTTCTCCTAGGTCCTTCATAGAGAAACTTTTATTCAAGTAATCCTTTATGCTCTCCAAAAACTCCATGTTGTTTCCAATCAGCAATATGTCATCCACATATAATATTAGAAATGCCACAGAGCTCCCACTCACTTTCTTGTAAATACAAGATTCTCCAACCACTTGTATAAACCCAAATGCTTTGATCACCTCATCAAAGCATTTATTCCAACTCCGAGATGCTTGCACCAGTCCATAAATGGATCGCTGGAGCTTGCACACTTTGTTAGCATTTTTAGGATCGACAAAACCTTCGGGTTGCATCATATACAACTCTTCCTTAAGGAAACCGTTAATGAACGACGTTTTGACATCCATCTGCCAGATTTCATAATCGAAAAATGCAGCTATTGCTAACATGATTCTGACGAACTTAAGCATCGCTATGGGTGAGAATGTCTCATCGTAGTCAACTCCTTGAACTTGTGAAAAACCCTTTGCCACAAGTCGAGCTTTATAAACTGTCACATTACCGTCAGCGTCCGTCTTCTTCTTAAAGATCCATTTGTTCTGAATAGCCTTGCAGTCTTCAGGTAGTACTTCCAAAGTCCACACTATGTTTTCGTACATAGATCCTATCTCGGACTTCATGGCCTCCAACCATTTGTTGGAATCCGGGCCCACCATTGCTTATGCATAATTCGCAGGCTCATTGTTGTCTAACAACATAATTGATAAGACGGGATTACCGTACCACTCTGGAGTAGTACGCGGTCTCGTCGACCTGCGAGGTTCAACAGGAACTTGATCCGGAGTTTCATGATCATCATCATTAACTTCCTCCTCAACTGGCGTTGCAACGACAGGGGTTTCCCCTTGCCTTGCGCCACCATCCAGAGGGATGCGAGGTTCGACAACCTCATCAAGTTCTATCTTCCTCCCACTCAATTCTCTCGAGAGAAACTCCTTCTCGAGAAAAGCTCCGTTCTTAGCAAAAAACACTTTGCCCTCGGATTTGAGATAGAATGTATACCCAACTGTCTCTTTTGGATAACCTATGAAGATGCACTTTTTCGCTTTGGGTTCCAGCTTTTCAGGCTGAAGCTTTTTGACATAAGCATCACATCCCCAAACTTTAAGAAACGACAACTTTGGTCTTTTGCCATACCATAGTTCGTATGGTGTCGTCTCAACGGATTTTGATGGTGCCCTATTTAAAGTGAATGCAGCTATTTCTAATGCATAACCCCAAAACGATAATGGCAAATCGGTAAGAGACATCATAGATCGCACCATCTCTAATAAAGTACGATTACGACATTCGGACACACCATTACGCTGTGGTGTTCCAGCGGTGTCAGTTGTGAAACAATTCCACATTGTCTTAAGTGAGCACAAAACTCGAAACTCAGATATTCACCCCCATGATCAGACCTTAGGAACTTGATCTTCTTGTTACGATGATTTTCAACTTCACTCTAAAATTGCTTGAAATTTTCAAATGTTTCATATTTCTGTTTCATCAAGTAGACATAACCGTATCTACTCAAATCATCAGTGAAGGTGAGAAAATAACGATATCCGCCGCGTGCCTCCACGCTCATCGGACCTCACACATCGGTATGTATGATTTCCAACAAGTCACTTGCACAGTCCATTGTTCCGGAGAACAGAGGTTTAGTCATCTTGCCCATGAGGCATGGTTCGCATGTGTCAAGTGAATCAAAGTCAAGTGACTCCAAAAGTCCATCGGTCTGGAGTTTCTTCATTCTCTTTATAGCAATATGACCTAAGCGGCAGTGCCATAAAAACATGGCGCTATCATTGTTAATTCTAACTCTTTTGGCCTCAACGTTATGTATATGTGTATTATCACTATCTAGATTCAATATGAACAATACTCTCACATTGGGTGCATGACCATAAAAGATATTACTCATAGAAATAGAACAGCCATTATTCTCTGACTTAAACGAGTAACCGTCTCGCAATAAACAAGATCCAGATATAATGTTCATGCTTAACGCAGGCACTAAATAACAATTATTTAAGTTCATAAATAATCCTGATGGTAACTGAAGTGAAACTGTGCCGACGACGATTGCATCAACCTTGGAACCATTTCCCACGCGCATCGTCACTTCATCCTTGGCCAGCCTTCGCTTATTCTGCAGTTCCTGTTTCGAGTTGCAAATATGAGCAACAGAACCAGTATCGAATACCCACGCACTACTACGGGAGCTGGTTAAGTACACATCAATAACATGTATATCAAATATACCTGATTTTTCTTTGGCCGCCTTCTTATCATCCAGATACTTGGGGTAGTTGCGCTTCCAATGACCCATACCCTTGCAATAATAGCACTCCGTTTCAGGCTTAGGTCCAGCTTTGGGTTTCTTCGTCGGATTGGCAACAGGTTTGCCACTCTTCTTTGAATTACCCTTCTTTCCTTTGCCATTTCTCTTGAAACTAGTGGTCTTATTCACCATCAACACTTGATGCTCTTTATGGAGTTCTGACTCTGCGACTTTCAGCATCGCGAACAACTCGCCGGGTCACTTGTTCATTGCTACTGCAACAAAAGACCTTCCAACGGCGCCAGAAACACGTGCTGACGGGAGACTATTCTTATCTTGATACTCCTCAGCAACGGCACCAGGAATCCTTCTGCTACGGCTACGCCTTTAGGGACTCCCTAGGAAAATATGCAAAGGATTTCCCCATTGGCCTTGGAGCCTTGTGTTGGTGTTCCCTCGAAGCGGAAAGGGTGATGTAGCACAACGGCAGTAAGTATTTCCCTTAGTTTTGAGAACCAAGGTATCGATCCAGTGAAGGAATATCACAAGTACCTGCACAAACACAAAGAGCTCGCTCCCAACGCTATGAAGGGGTTATCAATCCCTTATAGATTATTTGCCAAGTTAGAACTGAATGCAACAAAGTAACAAAGCAAAGTAAAAGCAGAAGTGGAAATGATAGGTGTGAATAGACCCGGGGGCCGTAGTGTTCACTAGTGGCTTCTCTCATGAAAGCAAGTAGACGGTGGGTGAACAAATTACTGTCGAGAAATTGATAGAACCGCGCAAAGTCATGACGTCATCTATGGCAATGATTATATCTATAGGCATCACGTCCAAAACAAGTAGACCGATACTTTCTGCATCTACTACTATTACTCCACACGTCGACTGCTATCCAACATGCATCTAGTGTATTAAGTGCAAAAGAACAGAGTAACGCCTTAAGTAAGATGACATGATGTAGATGGACAATCTCATATCTATGATAAAATCCCATCTTGTTACCGTTGACGGAAAAAACATGATGCGTGCCTTGCTGCCCCTTCTGTCGCTGGGAAAGGTCACCACATGGTATGAACCCAAAACCAAGCACTTCTCCCATTGCAAGAATCATACATCTAGTCGGCCAAACAAAACCCAAGACTAGGAGAGACTTACAAGGATATCAAATCATGCATATAGGAAATCAGCAAAGACTCAAATGTATATCATAGATAATCTGATCACAAATCCACAATTCATTGCATCTCGACAAACACACCGCCAAAGAAGATTTCATCAGATAGATCTCCATGAAGATCATGGAGAACTTTGTATTGAAGATCCAAGAGAGAGAAGAAGCCATCTAGCTACTAACTATGGACCCGTAGGTCTGAAGTGAACTACTCACGAGTCATTGGAGGGGCGATGATGTTGAAGTAGAAGCCCTCCAACTCCAAAGTCCCCTCCGGCAGTGCACCAGCAAGGGTCTCCACATGAGATCTCGTGGAAACGGAACCTTGCGGCGGTGGAAAAGTGTTTTCGCGGATTCCCAGTTTTTTTTCTGTATTTTAGGGAATATATAGGCGAAGGAGCTCGGTCAGGGGGGCGCCCGGGAGGCCACAAGCCTGCTAGCCGCCGCCCCCTGGTGGTGGCTAGACGGCTTGTGGGCCCCCTGTAGCTTTCCTGCCTTGGCCCTCAAGCCCCGTGATCTTCTTCCGTTCGGGAAAAATTTAATTTGGGGATTTTGTTCAATTTGGACTCCGTTGCAAATTCAGATCTAAAAAGAGCCAAAAACATAGAAAAAACAGGAACTGGCACTTCGCACTGAATTAATAAGTTAGTCCCAAAAAGATATAAAAGGTACATAAAATATCCAAAGATGACAAGATAACAACATGAAACCATCAAAAATTATAGATACGTTTGAGACGTATCATTCATCCCTTGCATGTTGTAGTTCAACACAAAGCCCTTATAGCTTGGCGGCAGTGATTGAAGAATTCTGTCAGGGATAGCCTCTTGCGGGAGTTCAATCCCCAGCTCAGCTAGACGGTTTGAGTACCCAGACATTTTGAGCACATGTTCACTGACAGACGAGTTCTCCTCCATCTTGCAAGCATAGAATTTATCGGAGGTCTCATACCTCTCGATCCAGGCGTTCTTCTGAAAGATAAATTTCAACTCCTGGAACATCTCATATGCTCCATGACGCTCAAAGCGATGTTGAAGTCCCGGCTCTAAGCCATACAAGACTGCACATTGAACTACTGAGTATTCCTCCTTACGTGTTAACCAAGTGTTCTTAACATATTGGTCATCCGTAGCGGGTGGTTCATCTCCTAGCGCAGCATTAAGGACATAATCCTTCTTCCCAGCTTGCAGGAGCAACTTAAGATTACGAACCCAGTCTACAAAGTTGCTTCCATCATCTTTCAACTTAGCTTTCTCTAGGAACGTATTAAAATTCAGGGTGACTGTCACGTGAGCCATGATCTACAACACAAATATATTCAAAGTGGACTTAGACTATGTTCAAGATAATTAGAGTTTAACTTAATCAAATTACTTGCTAAACTCCCACTCAAAAAGTACATCTCTCTATTCATTTGAGTAGTTCATGATCCAATTCCACTAGCTCAAGTCCGATCATCACGTGAGTTGAGGATAGTTTCAGTGGTAAGCATCCCTATGGTAATTATATCAACTATATGATTCATGATCGACCTTTCGGTCTCATGTGTTCCGAGGCCATGTCTGCACATGCTAGGCTCGTCAAGCTTAACCCGAGTGTTCCGCGTGTGCAACTGTTTTGCACCCGTTGTATGTGAACGTTGAGTCTATCACACCCGATCATCACGTGGTGTCTCGAAACGACGAACTGTAGCAATGGTGCACAGTCAGGGAGAACACAATTTCGTCTTGAAATTTTAGTGAGAGATCACTTCATAATGCTACCGTCGTTCTAAGCAAAATAAGGTGCATAAAAGGATTAAAATCACATGCAATTCAAAAGTGACATGATATGGCCATCATCACGTGCTTCTTGATCTCCATCACCAAAGCACCGGCACGATCTTCTGTCATCGGTGCCACACCATGATCTCCGTCAACGTGTCGCCATCGGGGTTGTCATGCTATTCATGCTATTACAATTAAATCTACATCCTAGCAAAATAGTAAATGCATCTGCAAGCACAAACGTTAGTTTAAAGACAACCCTATGGCTCCTGCCGGTTGCCGAACCATCGACGTGCAAGTCGATATTAACTATTACAACATGATCATCTCATACATCCAATATATCACATCACATCGTTGGCCATATCACATCACAAGCATACCCTGCAAAAACAAGTTAGACGTCCTCTAATTGTTGTTGCATATTTTACGTGGTGACCAAGGGTATCTAGTAGGATCGCATCTTACTTACGCAAACACCACAACGGAGATATATAAATTGCTATTTAACTTCATCGAAGGACCTCCTCGGTCAAATCCGACTCAACTAAAGTTGGAGAAACTGACACTCGCCAGTCATCTTTGAGCAACGGAGTTTCTCGTAGCGATGAAACCAGTCTCTCGTAAGCATACGAGTAATGTCGGTCCGAGCCGCTTCGATCCAACAATACCGCAGAATCAAGAAAAGACTAAGGAGGGCAGAAAATCGCACATCACCGCCCACAAAAACTTTTGTGTTCTACTCGAGATGACATCTACGCATGAACCTAGCTCATGATGGCACTGTTGGGGAACGTCACATGGGAAACAAAAAATTTCCTACGCGCACGAAGACCTATCATGGTGATGTCCATCTATGAGGGGGATTTCAGTTCTACGTACCCTTGTAGATCGCACAGCAGAAGCGTTAATAAACGCGGTTGATATAGTGGAACGTCCTCATGTCCCTCCATCCGCCCAGAGAACCGTCCCACGAACCGTCCCGCGATCCGTCCCACGATCCGCTCCGATCTAGTGCAGAACGGACGGCACCTCCGCGTTCAGCACACGTACAGCTCGACGATGATCTCGGTCTTCTTGATCCAGCAAGAGAGACGGAAAGGTAGATGAGTTCTCCGGCAGCGTGACGGTGCTCCCGAGGTTGGTGGTGATCTAATCTCAGCAGGGCTCCGCCCGAGCTCCGCAGAAACGCGATCTAGAGGAAAAACCGTGGAGGTATGTGGTCGGGCTGCCGTGGAAAAGTTGTCTCGAAGCCCTAAAGCCTCCGTATATATAGGTGGGAGGGGAGGGGCCTTGGCTTGGGGCTTAAGGAGCCCCAAGGGGTTCGGCCGAAGGGGGGGGAGGAGGAGTCCTCCTCCAATCCTAGTCCAACTAGGATTGGAAGGTGGAGTCCTTCCCTTCCTTCCCACTTCCCCTTTTTTTCTTTCTCTTTGATTTTCTTATCTCCCTGTGCAGAGGCCTCTTTGCGCTTGCCCACTAGCCCACTAAGGGCTGGTGCGGCACCCCTAAGGCCTATGGGCTTCCCCGGGGTGGGCTGCCCCCCCGGTGAACATCCGGAACCCATTCGTCATTCCCGGTACATTCCCGGTAAGTCCGAAAACCTTCCAGTAATCAAATGAGGTCATCCTATATATCAATCTACGTCTCCGGACCATTCCGGAAACCCTCGTGACGTCCGTGATCTCATCTGGGACTCCGAACAACATTTGGTAACCAATCATATAACTCAAATACGCATAAAACAACGTCAAACCTTAAGTGTGCAGACCCTGCGGGTTCGAGAACTATGTAGACATGACCCGATGGACTCCTCGGTCAATATCCAATACCGGGACCTGGATGCCCATATTGGATCCTACATAATCTACGAAGATCTTATCGTTTGAATCTCAGTGCCAAGGATTCATATAATCCCGTATGTCATTCCCTTTGTCCTTCGGTATGTTACTTGCCCGAGATTCGATCGTCAGTATCCGGATACCTATTTCAATCTCGTTTACGGGCAAGTCTCTTTACTCGTTTTGTAATACAAGATCCCGTAACTTACACTAAGTCACATTGCTTGCAAGGCTAGTGTGTGATGTTGTATTACCGAGTGGGCCCCGAGATACCTCTCCGTCACACGGAGTGACAAAGCCCAGTCTCGATCCATACTCACTCAATGGACACCTTCGGAGATACCTGTAGAGCATCTTTATAGCCACCCAGTTACGTTGTGACGTTTGATACACACAAAGTATTCCTCCGGTGTCAGTGAGTTATATGCGCTCATGGTCATAGGAATAAATACTTGACACGCAGAAAATAGTAGCAACAAAATGACACGATCAACATGCTACGTTTATTAGTTTGGGTCTAGTCCATCACATGATTCTCCCAATGACGTGATCCAGTTATCAAGCAACAACACCTTGCACATAGTCAGAAGACCCTGACTATCCTTGATCAACTGGCTAGCCAACTAGAGGCTTGCTAGGGACAGTGTTTTGTCTATGTATCCACACATGTATCTAAGTCTTCATTCAATACAATTATAGCATGGATAATAAACGATTAGCTTGATACAGGAATCATAATAATAACTTATTTATCATTGCCTCTAGGGCATAATTCCAACAAGAAGACGACTCTAAGTCGTTAAAATGTGGCCAGTACCCGCCCATAGAAAGTTCTGTTCTCCTTGCCGACTCTTGAGCACTGTGCTTATGTCTTGTTTGGGGAAAATATGTTGTCATCCTCATTGATGACACACTTATTCACCCAGTAAGTGGAAGAGCACCTTAGTCCTGTCTGGACGAGCCCCAGGAACGCCGATTGTTATGTCTCTTGAGGGTACAGTGTTATCTCGAGAAGGTGGGCTTCTCGAAGCAGTCCCAAGACAACGGAAGTCGATCCTACTCGAATCAGGATGAAGGACCATCGTGGAGAGGAAGCCACGACAATGTCAATAAAGCAACAGAAGTCAACCACCGACCATGCACCGACTACATCAACGACGTCAAGAAGCCTCGATGATTCAAGACGATGAAGCCTTTGGACAAGCAAAGAATTGGACGACCTCTCCTTGGTCCAAATCAAGGACGCGAGTACTACTAAGTCGTGATAAAGACCGGCCAAAGGCGATTCACCCACCCGCTGAGTCGCAGACCTTGGGAATGGATGACTGGTCTATACTCTTGGGTGGCTAGCTCATCCAGACACCCTCGCTAACCCTCCCAGAGGGCAGGACCTATTCTGAACTCTGAGCCTCCGAGCTTAGACTCATAGGTGAGACCCAACCCGGACCCATCCACGAGAAGCCTTAGAAGACCGTTTGCGACCATAGCTTGCCTGCCGAAAGGAAGTCAAGGACTTCCCTGTAAGCAGGAAGCTACATGAAGACTTTGGCAATGCGTTCTAACACGAGACATCTTGATGCCACTAACCGGCATGCGAAGTGCCAGGACGAGAACCAAGACACACCATCTTGCCACGTATTCTGACTTTGGAATACACTTGCAAGCCAGAACCTTGCACAGACTTAGCTCACCAAGCCCTTGACCTGGTCAAGCATAACTTATTGCCAGACCCCACCCACGATCAGGCAAGGACGTGCGAAACATTCAAAGTTGTATCATCAAGCACCTCAAGACCACGACAACAACATGGGGACATGAAGACTACCTCCGACTCAAGACTTTGTATCTCACCAACCCCTAGCCTAGAAACCTCGGGGACGAGATTTTCTTAAGGGGGTAAGGTGTGTAACACCCTGTGTTTAGCTTTCCCTAACTAATTAAATTATTTCAAAATTTAGGACCAATTAATTTTTTTTGTGAATGCTTGTGATGCTTGGAGTGACTATTGTTTGCCTATTTGCTTGAATGCATGCGATTGCTCCCCATTAATTCTTGCCATCCTCCTAATCACCTCCTCATTCCATGATCTCCTGCCTAATGATCATGCCATGTGTTTAGGACAAATATCTAATTTTACCAAATATTAGTTTCACCAAAAAGCATTTCTTTGAATTAAACTTTCAAACTCGTGAGATGAGGTTTGTGCTACTAGTCCTCAAATTAGGGAAATTCTTTTGCACCAATTATTTTATTGAAATCCTATTATCAAAATGTCTTTGAAAAACCACCATATTATTATTTTAAAAGTTATTTTATTATTTTATTTAAATGCCTTTCTGTGAGGCTAGAAATGATCTCTTATGAAGGAAAGTTATTTTTATTGCTTTCAAATTATTTAAGAAAATTTAGTGAGACTCACTAGATATATTTATTCCATATTTATGAGTTTCAACACATGGTCATGTTGAAAATATTGGGCAAACCCCTCCAAAACCATTCCTGCCTATTTCATGCTTTTGAAATATTTCTATTAGAAATATTCTCAATAAATTCCAGTAAAATTCTAGCATGTCATCTATTATTTTATTGATGATCTTGCTAAGTTTCATTTCAATCCAAGTTGATTTGGCTCCCCTAATCACTATAAAACCCTATCTGTCCAGAATCATATTTGAGCAACTCTACATGGTGAAGTGTCTCCAATTGTGCTCAAATGTGGTGGACATGTTCTAATACTCCAATAAGGCATCCACACCAAGTGGTACATCAAGGAGAATAGAAGAACTTGTTCTAAGACCCTCAAAACCCACTGTGTTGAATTCTCACTTTGGTAAACCTTACATAATAAAGTTTCTCCAATTGACCTCAAACTTTTTGTGCATGCCTTAATACTCAAATAATGCCCCTACACCAAATATTGGATTTGTGGGAATTGATTTGAATAATATTGTAAGAAAAAAGCCATTTCTACCCATTCCATGGGGTTTCCAAGTATACATTGGAAAACCTCTCCAGCAAATCCCAAATTTGGTGTGCACCCTTATTTTCATATATTATTTGATCCTGTTAAGTTTCATAGCCATTGGAATCCATCTGGTAGCCTAACCACAGTCAAACACCTTGTGTGCACTCACTAAATTGGCTTATTTGACCCCTTCCACTTTTACCCTTGAGCTCAACTTTCTACCTCAGCCTCACATAGTTGTATTTTACCTCTAGTAACATCCCCATGGCCACTAGTCAATTATAGGGGAAGGACCCTTTGTAACTTTCTCTCATTTTCACCCTTGGATCACTGTTTTACCTCTTTTCCCATGCTTTTGCTTAACCCAAAGCCCCCAACTCTTTCCAGAGCATCTATTCTATGCCAAAGCTTCATTTAGAACCAAGAGATGGCATGCTCATGTGGAGAAAATGAGCAGCACTTCTGCAAATGGATTTCTGGCTGAAGCATGGCTTTGAACAGCAAGTAGTAGCTACCCTCTCTTGTTTGAGCTGAAAGTTTGCAGTAATGAAGTCCTTCCATGCCTAAGACTGCTAGACATGCTTTTCTTCCAGTATCTCTCAATTTAGTGCCCTATCTGCCCACCTTAAGTTTATTGTTGCAAACTTAACAACAGTCAAACTCATCTCTAACCAGACTCAGATGCTTCCAAACTCCAGAGTCTCCCTCTTGAATGGGTGCCCTACGTGCCAGACATGCTTGACTGGTCTTGTGTGCCATGTGGACATGAGTGGCCATGGTGACCACCTCCCTGGAATGCAGAAACTGTGCTCTCCACCTTGTCTCCTTCCTGCAGCTTGATTCAGGCGACCACAACTTGTCTCAGCACGCCACAGGATTCCCCTTGACTGGTCCAAGCTCCTACCAACGCTAGCTAGCTTCCAAGCTTCCTCAGGCACGCGTGGCATCCATGCCCACGAGTGCTCCAGGAGCTCCCGAAGCTCTTTGAGCTCTCCCTTCGTCTCCTCCCCCCCATATGGCTTTCCACGAGTCCAGCAGCCTCACTTGCTCTCCCCCTCTCTCCCTGGAAACCCCTCCCTCAAGCCCCTCTCCTCTCGGGCTCTCTCCTCTCCCCATGGCCGCGGGTAGAGCTCCAGCCTCCGCACGGGGTTGGCGCGCTCGGAGCCTCCCCTTGCCTCCTTCCTCCCCTGCCGGAGACCCCAGGCCACCGCATCTCCTCCGCATCGCCTCCTACTCTCTCCCTTCGCTCCTCGTGCCGAAGCCAGGGGTAGACGGCCTCCCCGCAACCTCCTTCGTCGGCGCCCTTGCGGCCCTCCCCTGCAGGCGCCGAGCGGGGGAACGGGGGAGGCTAACTCCCCCGAGCCTGCTGGTGGTCGGGGCATGGCCTAGGGTGGATGCGGCCGCCGGAGCATGCTCCAGCGCCGGCCAGCTCCCGCTCCTGTGCTCCTCTATGTCCAGCGAGGGAGGTATAAGAAGCCTGCACGCGGGGCCCCCTCGTCAGCGTGCTAGGACGGAGGCCCACCTGATAAGTGGAGGCGCCCCGACGCTCTACGCCTCCTTCCAGCCGGATGCGTATTCTGTTGAATACGTCGCCTGCGTGGCCCCTACACGCCAGGCCGAGCCAGCAGGCCGACCCATCGCCTAATAGCCGCCCGGAGCGCACTATAGCGTTCCCTGGTGGCCTCGTTTGCCTTTTTCTTGTCTCCAAAACTTCAAAAATCCATAGCAAATTCATACTAACTCCAAAAATGGTGATTCAAATTTCTACAGGTTCCTAAATTCAATCTCTATCCACCTATGTGCCTTGCACATTATTCCAAGATATGTTACTATGGTGTTTTTATTTAAATCCAATTCTGGATTATTCAAACCCACCTTGTGGAAATCCTAGAAGTTCCAGTTCAACTCCAAATGGAGTTATTCCAATTCCTAGGGGCATCTAAAATCCTTCCCTACTTTTAGAACCCTAGTCAACATTTTTGTGTGACCTATTTCTGTTATAATAAATAAATAGCTTCCTATTTCTATTTATTACACATTAGAAAATTCCTAAAATATTCATACCAACTCCAAATCGAGTGAAACCACTTCCCAAATATTTCTAAAATCATTCTCTGTTAAATGGGTGCCTCCACTAATTTTTAATAGAATGATTTCTGTTGGCTCCTTGAATAATCACCTATTCCTCCTTTCCTTCCATTTAGACACCCTGATGATCCAAAAACCCCTGGCAGAGATTCAGGTATTTTTCTTATGACCAGAGAGGTCCAAGAAAAATAAAACTTCCATTTATAGAACACTTTTTTTCTGCTTGATGTGTGGCTTACTATGATTGTTTCCGACGATAGTTGACGGTACACGGAGTGTCGGAGTTGGAGCGGAAGACCACGAAGACCCCGAGGACTTACGTGAGCAAGGCAAGAAGCCCTTTGAGCATGACTGAGCATATGTTACTTTGCATGTTATAATAGCAAGTATTCCCATTGCATATGATCATAAGTGCCGGTAATCATTCGATATGATTTTTACCGAAGGCTCCCCCGGAGCACATGCATTGAGCTTGACTCTAACCCCTTAGGGTCATGATAATACCATGTTGACTAGTAAAGATAGAAGTAGTATTATTCATGAGCATGATGTTGTCTTAAAGCAAGAGTTTGTGAAAACCCCTTCGGGTGCCACTAATGCCCGAGGGTGATGATGAGTTAGGTGGTCACTTTTGGTGAAGTGATGCACCGGTATTTGTGTGAGTAAGGTTTTCGAAATGGGATTAGATTTATGATGTGTCGACCGTCCCAACCTTACCAGTACGACCACGTTACCCCTTATGGGACGGGGCTATGTTAATTACTCTGGTCGGTGCTAGCAAAGAGTCACATTACTAGTGGCGGGAGTGATATGTGGTCACTCTCGTGATGGGGTCGTGCCGGGTAGGAGGACTATGCCATTTTTATGAGATCCAGTCACACCGTTGGTCCCCGCATGGTTGGTACTGTCCAGAGTTGGTGCTCGTAAGACGTACAACATGTGGGCTGGGTACCAATCAAGTGGACCTCTTTCTCTAGTATCGTCACGGGAAAAGCATTGATCGGGTACTTACCTCGGGTATATGAAATACCGCGAGTCGTGGATGACACGGAAGTTTCCCACATCTCGTGGGTCCAGCATACTACATATGCAGAGTGTAAACTATTCGAATAGCCGTGTCCACGGTCAAGGACTATTGGGTAATCCTGCTTAAACTATGTCCTGATATTTCCGCATAAACCAAGTGCGTGAGTGTGTGTGTGGTGATGAGAAAGGTGTTGCTATGATAGCAATGATATGACAAAGTTCGGTGACTTGGCATATAGGGTGAACCCGGATGGTTCAGCCCTCAGCAGACATGTTGATATCTGTAACCTGTTCTTCAAGAGTAATTCTTTAGCTTGATGCATATTCACGATCATTCCACCCAGATGAGTTACCCTAAAGATGCATGATATTGTTATCCTTCACTTCCAATGTTCATATCATGGGCACTTTGCGAGTACATACAAAGTACCCATTGGCTTGCCACTGGTTATTTCATTGACCAAGTATGCAAGCACAGGATTTGGGGAAGACTAACTCGGTGACGTTCTTGCGAGCTAGGATGCTTCCCAGTCAGAATGCCTGTAGGTTAAGGCTGATGGCATGGGTTCACGCTTTCAACCAATAATTCCACTATTGGTCCAGTTTGGTGTGTTGCCCTATAAGGCCATATATATGTAATACTCGACCGAAGTGGTCATTTATTGTATCAAACGGTATGTATGGATGTAAGACTCTTTTATTCGGCATCTGTGTTCGGTGAGCATTGATCTCTAGGATCACCGAGCACGGCGATCTCGACTCGTAAGTCGGGGTCCCCACACTTGAGTACTGTAGTAAACTTGATTTCTATTTAGATTGATGTTATATTACTGTATTCTCACTTTTCCATGGCTAGGTCCCCCGATACTATCCATAGTTTCATCCAAATAAGCAATCAACACAACAAAAACAGAATATGTCAAAAATAGACCCATTCTGTAGGAATCTGTATACTTCGTATACCTATGGTATCTCAAAAATTCTGAACAATTATGACAATTAGGGAAATTTTCATATCAATCAGCAGCAAAAAGAATCAACTCAAAAGCTCTTTGTGGATAGGAATTAAAAATAATTTTGTGAGCGCAAAGTTTCTGTCTTCTTCAGCTTGATCAAACAACTATCACCAAAACTAATCATAAAGGTTCTACTTGGCACAAACACTAACTAAAACATAAAAACACAATCATAACAGAATTATGATGGTGTGGAC
This sequence comes from Hordeum vulgare subsp. vulgare, assembly GCF_904849725.1. Lineage (NCBI taxonomy): Eukaryota > Viridiplantae > Streptophyta > Magnoliopsida > Poales > Poaceae > Hordeum > Hordeum vulgare. The sequence goes on along the minus strand of NC_058518.1, from coordinate 144,261,691 downwards.
ACAACAAAACAGAAAGTAAAAGGAAAAATAATTTATGCATTAGGTTGCCTCCCAACAAGCGCTTTTCTTTAAAGCATTTTAGCTAGGCATTGTTAATTCAATGATGCTCACATAAAAGATAGCAATCGGACACGAAGAGAGCATCATGAAACATGTCACAAACATATCTAAGTCTAACATACTTCCTATGCATGGGCATTTTATAGGAAAACAAATTATCAAGACAACCAATAGCTACCATATGCATGGAAGAAGAAAGCGACAATATAAATCTCAAGATAACGAGAGGTAATTTAGTAACATGAAAGTTTCTACCACAATACTTTCCTCTCTCATAACAATTACATGTGGGTTCATATTCAAATTCAACAATATAGCTATCACATAGGATATTCTTTTCATGATCCACATGCATGCAATGTTGACGCTCTTCAAAAATAGTGGGATTATCATCAACTGAAGTCATGACTTCTCCAAACCCACTTTCAATATTATTGCAAATATCATATTCATGATGAGGCTTAAACAAATTTTCAAGATCATAAGAAAAATCATCACCACAATCATGATCATTTCAACAAGTAGTGGACAAAGCAAAATTAGCATCCCCAAGCTTAGGGTTTTGCACATTCTTAGTATGATTGACATTAATAGAATTCATAGTGAAACCATTGCAATCATGCTTTTCATTCAAGGAGCCCTCGTGAATCACTTCATAAATTTTTTCATCACAATTTTCAGATTCACGCATCTCAACCAAAACTTCATAAAGATAGTCAAGTGCACTCAACTCACTAGCAATTGGTCCAACATAATTGGATCTCTTAAAGAGATTAGCAAGTGGATGAGGATCCATATCAATAGATTTTCAGCAAGCAAAGATGCAAGCATATTGAAGGAACATAGCACACAAGCAAAGGAAAGGCAAACGAAAAAGGCAAATATTTTTGTAAATTTTGTTTTTCAGAAGTGGGGAGAGGAAAACGAGAGGCAAAAGGCAAATAATGTAAATGCAAGAGATGAGTTTGAGATAGTTACTTGGATATGTTTCACTTTGAATACTCCCCGGCAACGGCGCCAGAAATCGGCACGTTGACGGGAGACTATTCTTGACTTGATCCTCGCCGGCAACGGCGCGAGTAATTCTTCTTGCTACCTCTTGAGCTTGCGTTGGTTTTTCCCTTTAAGAGGAAAGGGTGATGCAGCACAATAACAGTAAGTACTTCCCTCAGTTTGTGAACCAAGGTACCAATCCAGTAGGAGTATCAAGATGAGGCATGAATGTTCCTACGCAAAAACAAACAAACTTGCACCCAACGCTATAAAGGGGTTGTCAATCTGAAAATATGATGTGAAGTAGACCCGGGGGCCTTAGTGTTCACTAGAGGCTTCTCTCATGATAGCAACTATTATGGTGGGTGAACGAATTACTGGCGAGGAATTGATAGAATTGTGCAAAGTCATGACGATATCTAAGGCAATGATCATACATATAGGCATCACGTCCGAGACAAGTAGACCGATACTTTCTGCATCTACTACTATTACTCCACACATCGACCGCTATCCAGCATGCATCTAGTGTATTGAGTTCATAACAAACAGAGTAACGCCTTAAGCAAGATGACATGATGTAGAGGGATAGATTCATGCAATATGATATAAACCCCATATTTTTACCCTTGATGGAAACAACATGATGCGTGCCTCGCTACCCCTACTGTCACTAGGTGAGGACAGCGCACGGTATGAACCCAAACCAAGAACTTCTCCCATTGCAAGAATTATAGATCAAGTTGGCCAAACAAAACCCACAACTCGAAGAGAATTACAAGGATATGAAATCATGCATATAAGAGATCAGAGGAGACTCAAATAATATTCATAGATAATCTGATCATAAATCCACAATTCATCAAATCTCGACAAAAACACCACAAAAGAAGGTTACATCGAATAGATCTCCATGAAGATCATGGAGAACTTTGTATTGAAGATCCAAGAGAGAGAAGAAACCATCTAGCTACTAGCAATTGACCCAAAGGTCTGTGGTGAACTACTCACGCATCATCGGAGAGGCAATGGTGTTGATGAAGAAGCCCTGCGTGTCCGAATTCCCCTCCGGCAGGGCACCAGAACGGTCCCCAAATGGGATCTTGCAGAGACAGAAGCTTGCGGCGGCGGAAAAGTATTTTCGTGGTTCTCTGTGGCGGTTTTGGATTTTTAGAGAATTTATAAGCGAAAGATGTAGGGCAAAGGAGCCACGGGGGGCCCACAAGCTTGCTAGGCGCGCCTCCGAGGCTGCGGCTAGGGGGCTTGTGACCTCCCCCTAGGTACTTTGCCTTGGTTCTCAAGTCCCGTGCGTATCTTCTGTTATGGAAAAAAAATCATCCCGCGGGTTTTATTCCATTTGGACTTCGTTAAATATTCTTCTCTGTAAAAGGTCAAAAACACGGAAAAAACAGAAACTGGCACTTCGCACTGAGTTAATAGGTTAGTCCCAAAAAATATATAAAATAACATATTCATGCATACAAAACATCCAAAGTTAACAAGATAATAGCATGGAACCATCGAAAATTATAGGTACGTTGGAGACGTATCAGTAGTGTCCTTTTATTCCGTAGCTTTTATTTTGAGTTACTAACACTTAGCAACTGAACCAGTATCTAATACCCTGGTGCTACTAGGATTACTAGTAATGTACGCATCAATATCATGTATATCCAATATACTTTTGTCGACTATGTCAGCCTTCTCATCTACCAAGTAACTAGGGTAGTTTCGCTCCAGTGACCGTTTCCCTCATAATAGAAGCACTTGTCTCGGGTTTGGGTTTAACCCTGGGTTTCTTCAGTAGAGCGGAAACTGGTTTGCCTTTCATGAAGTATCCCTTCTTACCCTTGCCCTTCTCGAAACTAGTGGTTTTACTAACCATCAACACTTGATGCTCGTACTTGATTTCTACCTTCGTGGTGTCAAACATCGCGAATATCTCAAGGATCATCATCTCTATCCCTGATATGTTATAGTTCATCACGAAGCTCTGTAGCTTGGTGGGAGTGACTTCGAAGAACTATGTCAATCACTATCTTATCTCGAATATCAACTCCCACTCGATTCATGCGATTGTAGTACTCAGACAATCGGAGCACATGCTCAATGATTGAGCTTTTCTCCCTTACCTTGTAGACAAAGAATCTTGTAGGAGGTCTCATACCTATCAACTCGGGCATGAGCCTGAATCCCAATTTCATCTCTTGGAACATCTCATATGTCCCGTGACGTTTGAAACATCTTCGACGCCTCAATTCTAAGCCGTTTAAGCATTATGCATTGAACTATCATGTAGTCATAAAAAATGTGTATGTCAGATGTTCGCAACATCTATAGATGACGATCGGGGTTTAGCACACCGAGCGGTGCATTAAGGACATAAGCCTTCCATGCAGCAATGAGGACATTCCCCAGTTTACGGACCTAGTCTGCATAATTTCTAGTATCATCTTTCAACTAAATGTTCTCTAGGAACATATAAAAAACAATAGAGCTACAGCGCAAGCTACAACATAATTTGCAAAGACCTTTTGACTATGTTCATGATAATGAGTTCAATTAATCATATTACTTAAAAATTCCCACTCAAATTGACATCCCTCTAGTCATTGGAGTGGTACATGATCCAAATTCACTAACTCAAGTCCGATCATCACGTGAGTTGAGTTTAGCTTCAATGGTGAACATCTCCATTTTAATCATATCCACTATATGACTCATGCTCGACCTTTCGGTATTTTGTGTTCTGAGGCCATGTCTGTACATGCGAGGCTCGTCAAGTTTAACCCGAGTGTTCCGCGTGTGCAACTATTTTGCACCCATTGTATGTGAACACATAGTCTATCACACCCGATCATCATGTGGTGTCTCGAAATGATGAACTGTCGCAATGGTGCACAGTCGGGGAGAACACAATTTTATCTTGAAATTTTAATGAGGGATCACCTTCTAATGATATCGTCGTCCTAAGCAAAACAAGGTGCATAAAAGGATTAAGACCACATGCAAATCATAAGTGACATGATATGGCCATGAACTTGTGCTTCTTGATCTCCATCACCAAAGCACCGGCATGATCTCCATCATCACCGGCGCCACACCATGATCTCCATCATTGTGCCGCCATCGAGGTTGTCGCGTTAACTATGCTGTTACTACTGAAGCTACTACTAGAGATACAACAAAGCATCTCCAAGCGCAAAATAATTAAAGAAAACCCTTGGATCCTGGTGGTTGCCGTAGCATCGACGTGCAAGGCGATATTCAACTATTAACAACCTGATCATTTCATATATCCAATATATCATATCATGTCTTTGGCCATATCACATCACATGCATACCCTGCAAAAACAAGTTAGACGTCCTCTAATTTGTTGTTGCAAATTTTACGTGGCTGCTATGTGCATCTTGTATGATCGCATCTTACTTACGCAAAGCCACAACAGTGATATGCAAGTTTCTATTTAACCTTCTCCAAGGACTGCATCACTCAAATCCGATTCAACTAAAGTTGAAGAGACACACACCCGCCAATCATATTTATGCAACAAGTTGCATATTAGTCGATGAAATCGGTCTCCCGTAAGCGTACGATTAATGTTGGCCCGGGCCACTTCAATCCAACAATACCATTGAATCAAGAAAAGACTAAGGACGATAGAGAATTGAACATCAATGCCCAAAAACTCTTTTGTGTTCTGCTCGAGATATCATCTACGCATGAACCTAGCTCTGATACCACTGTTGGGGAACGTTGCATGGGAAACAAAAAATTTCCTACGCACACGCAATACCTATCCATGGCGATGATCATCTACGAGAGGGGAGAGTGAATCTACATACCCTTGTAGATCGCTAAGCAGAAGCGTCTATAACACGGTTGATGTAGCGGAACATTTCGTGATCCAAATCGCAGTCCATCCTGCGATCTCATCATGAACCGTCTCACGATCCCATCACGATCCATCCCGATCTATTGCCAAATGGATGGCACCTCCGTTTTCAACACATGTACACCTCGATGACGATCTCCGCCTTCTTGATCCAGCAAGAGAGACAAAGAGGAGCTGAATTCTTCAACAACATGATGGCATGGCGGTGATGGTGGTGGAGCTACTCCGGGAGGGCTTTGCCGTGCCGTACCGAACTAGGTACAAGGTGTCACGAAGTGGTCGAGGGAGAGAGGGCTGCACAATGGCTCGGGGTTCAAAAAAGCCTCTCAAACCTCCACTATATATAGGTGGAACAAGAGGGAGGTTTGCCTTGCCTCCTACACAAAGTAGGAGTGTTCGACCGAACCAAGAGGGAGGAGTCCTCCAATTCAGTTTGGTGGAGGACTCCCTTCCCACTTGTCCACCTCCTTCTTTTTTTTCCTTTTTCCTTTTTTTTGCCTTTGGTCGAAATAGCTGATTGGGCTGGCCTCATCAGCCCATTAAGGGTTGGACCTTTCAATCTATGTATTAATAGAATCTATAGTATTCATATAGAATAGAATAAGAATAAAAATTAAGACAATAAACTGCAGATTCTTTGACAGATCGACAATTACTTAGATATGTACATATCGCTGGAAAAGCAAAAAGGTCAACAGGCCAGGTTTTACTACAATTACTTGAAATGCGTTTGGATAATATCCTTTTTCGATTGGGTATGGGTTCAACTATTCCTGGGGCCCGCCAGTTAGTCAACCATAGACATATTTTAGTTAATGGTCGTATAGTCAATATACCAAGTTTGCACCACCCATAGGCCTATTAGGTCTTCTCTCGAGTGAGTGGCCTCTCTCGGTAAAACCCCGGAACCCATTCATCACTCCCGGTACTTTACCGATAATGCCCGAAATCTCTCCGGAAGCCAAATGCAACATTCCTATATATCAATCTTTGTTTCTAGGCCATTCCGGAAACCCTCATGACGTCCAGATCTTATTCGGGATTCCGAACAACATTCGGTTACCAACTTCAATAATTCAAATATGCCAAAAACATCATCGAACCTTAAGTGTGTAGGCCCTGCGGGTTCGAGAACTATGCAGACATGACCCGAGACATTCTCCGGTCAATAACCAATAGGGTACTTGGATGCCCATATTGGCTCCTACATATTCTAGGAAGATCTTTATTGGTTGAACCTCTATGTCAAGGATTCAGTTAATCCCGTATGCTGTTCCCTTTGTCCATCGGTATGTTACTTGCCCGAGATTCGATCGTCGGTATCTCTATACCTAGTTCAATCTCGTTACCTGCAAGTCTCTTTACTCGTTCTGTAATACAAGATCTTGTGACTAACTCCTTAGTCACATAGCTTGCAAGGCATATTGTGATGTTGTCTTACCGTGTGTGCCCCAAGATACCTGTCCTTCATATGGAGTGACAAATCCCAGTCTCGATTCATGCCAACCCAATAGACACCTTCGGAGATACGTGTAGATCACCTTTATAGTCACCCAGTTACGTTGCGACGTTTGATACACACAAGGCATTCCTCTGGTGTCCGGGAGTTGCATGATCTCATGGTCATAGGAACAGATACATTGACATGCGGAAAACAGTAGCAATAAATTGACACGATCATATGCTACGTTCATAGTTTGGGTCTTGTCCATCACATCATTCCCCTAATGATGTGATCCCATTATCAAGGGACAACAATTGTCTATGTCCAGGAAACTTTGAGCATGTTTGATCAACGAGCAAGTCATCTAGAGCCTCACTAGGGACACTGTGTTGTCTATGTATCCGCATAGGTATTTGAGTTTCCAATCAATACAATTCTAGCATGGATAATAAACGAGTATCATGAACAAGGAAATATAATAATAACCAATTTATTATTGCCTCTAGATCATATTTCCAACAAGTGGAACTTCTTCACGTATGGACTTGAGAGGAGTTGGACGTCCTTCAGATCTAGCCAATATTTCCTTAGTGTGAGCACGAGACCGATGAATTTGAGTGAGGGGTGTGGTGATTGGGAAATTTGGGTGTGCTGTTTCCCAATATTCATCATTTATGAGTGGATTTTTTGAACCAATATCCACCTCCTCATCGATTTCTTCAACGCTGGCATCTTTAGAAGTGAACTGAGTCTTCAGCGAGGATACCTCTAGAGATGAAGCATTTGCACCAACGTAATCTCTTCACCCACCTTCTCTAAGGAAGTAGCAGAGTGGGTTTCTTCATCTTCATCATTTGGGAATACATAGTCTTCACCAAATGGAACTATCTCAAAAGAAGGCAAGACTCCGATTGGTGTTGCGGAAATTGCCTCCTGTGAGAAACTAGGCAAAGCCCTCATTTTCTTTGTAGCTGATGATTCTGCCGACGCTAGTGCCTTTCTTTTCTTTGGGACTGCCTCTTTTTTTTTGCACCTTTGGTTTTCTTCACTTCTGATGCAGAAGGAAGTGTGACTTTCTTCACCCTTGAAGATTTTGTAGGAGCAACTAAGGAGGATGAAGGTGGTGCGGTTTCTTCAGGCACATCAGTTTCCTGACCTGGCTGTATTGGTTCTTCAGGTGCAACATTGCGTGTTGCCTTGGAAGTTTCTTCAGCAGTGGTGCAGATGAGCTAGCCAGAGGAATTTGCAGTTGTGACTTTGCAGCAACGCTTGAGTTGTGGTCGCTGAACACCGTTGTTGTTTTGTTGATGAATTTGATCTTGGCCCCTTTCCGGTCATCATAGTATCTTTCATTCTCATCACCGAGGCCTTTAATTTTAGCTTCCATTGCAACAAGTTCTTCAGGAGACAAGTTGAAAAAGTTGTTCCTCAGAAGTCTTTCTTTCTTGTACCGGGACTTCTTTAGTTGGCGAGCTGTCTCATACTTCCATTGTTCTTCAGCTATGAAGATTGTCAGAACATGTCTTCGACTAGGTGGCAGATTCAAATCATCAATAGGCGTGTTTGGATCTTTGTGCCATATGTCGATGAAGTCAAGCACATCCTTTGGATATAGAAGAAGAGTACCTTTAGCTCGAGCAACTCTCCATTGCTTGTTTCTAATGATTTCAGCGAGTTCTTCATCATCCTCAGATTCTAAGGGAACATGAAAGTGAACCTGCTTCTTATGAGGACTTGGTCTTTGACTATGTCCATCAGTCGTCTTTATCTTCAGAGCAGTGGCACTTGAAGAAGTGTCACCCAAGACAGATGCAAATGCCCCTGAGGCGATTGAAAAACTCGTAGACCGCTGACACATTGCAATATTAACACACATTGATGCTTTGGTGGCAGTGGCTGATGAAGTTGCTGCAACAGAGGGCATTGGATCTGCCCTTGAGGAAGTTGCTTGAGAAATTTTCTATGAGGACTCTACAGTTTAGGAACTTGGCCTTGAAGGCATTGAGGTTGAAAACTTTGGCCTCACAACATATTTCTTGTGCACAGTCTTCTTAGGCGTTGTGCTACTTGCACATGCCTCAACAGCGACAACTTGAGAATCCTCATTGAATTTCTTCACAACTTCAGCAGCAATCTTTTGCAGTTTTGCCTAGCATTTGGCCACTCTTTGGGAAAGTCATCACAATTCCTAATGATGGTGGGGTCTGCTTCTTGACTAACAACCAGAGGAGTTCTTGAGAATGGAGGAGTGACAACGAACTTCATCACATACTTGGGAGTGAAATATCTATGTTCATTCCACTCCTTATCCCATCTTCTCTCTATTTTCTATATGCGCGTTTTTTGCTGCTGCTTCATCTTTTTTCCTATAAGTTTCCTCATGAGGAGTACATTATTCATCGTATATGTACTCAGGAATTTCAATACTAGTACTTACTTTAGGCTTCTTTCCTCCTTTCCGAGATCTCTTTCCACTTGCCATTTTCTTCACTTCAGGATTCTGAAGATGTATGCAATTTTTCTTTGAGAAACGATGTAAATGACTTAAGTTGATGAGAACCTAGAGATTCATCACCACACATTTGTACGTGTGAACAAAGTATAGGTGCAAATAATTTGAAGGCGTGATATTCGTTCTCTGAATTTTTTGAAAGTATATCAATTTGAGGAATGTGACCATAGATGTCTTGAAGAATTTCACTAAGTGTTCTTGACTTAGGTTATAGAGTTGTGCAGATTTAATAAGCCACACAACTGAGGAATCATGAAGAAAGTCATAACATAGAGAAATAAATCAAGGGAAACTATCTTGACGGTGTTTGGAGAATGAAATTTTGAAGAATAAACACCTTTGAGGATTTTGTGGCAATATACAGATCAAATAGGACAGTAAAATATTATTTTAATTACCCGTTATGAATAACTTGACAAAATGGGAGTAAGAGTGAAGAACCTCGTCAGCTCGGATCTCCCGCCCCTAATTTGGCGATGGAAGATAGCTATGGCGGCGGCACAGTGAACAAATCCACGATCGGTGTGAGTACGACGACGAGGAGGTCTACGAAGTGAAAATCTTTCTCTCTCGTGATGATGAATGTTAGCGGCGATGCTAAGTGATACGTCTCCAACGTATCTATAATTTTTTATTGTTTTGTGATGTTATATTATCGGTCTAGGATACTTTTTGGGTAACAGTTTACCAATTTATATTATTTTGAGCACTAACATATTGACCTAGTGCCAAGTGCCAGTTGCAGTTTTCTATGTGTTTTTTACTTCTTAGGTTTACAGTACCAAATGTAGTCCAATTTCTCCCAAACTTTTTTATGATTTTTTTGGACCAAAAGGAAGCCTGGAAGCCGCGGGAGAAGACCAGAGGCCACACGCTGGAAGCACAAGCGAACAGGGTGCGACCAGGGGGGTTGGCGCGCTCAGATGGCGTGTCCCTCCCAAGAGGCCCCTTTGCCTCTGTTCTCTAGAGTATAAATTCACATATATTCTAAAAACCCTAATAACGATCACGGGACACTTTTTGCACCGCTGCAAGTCTCTATTCTACGATGATCCCATTTGGAGCTCCGTTTCAGCACCCTACCGGAGGGGGGATCGATCAAGGTGGGCCTCTTCATCAACCTTGTTTCCCTCATGATGATGTGTGAGTAGCTCACGACAAACCTATGTTCCCTAGTTAGTACCTAGATGGCTATCTCTCTCTATTCATCATCAATACAATGGTCATCACATCTTCGCTTTGATCTATCCGATGTAATTCTTCTGTATGGTGCGTTAGTTGGGATCCGATGAATTGTAGTTTTATGTTCAGATTATTCATGTAAAGTATGTGAGGCTTCTCTAAAATTATTATGATTCTTAATTTGATGATCATCGTCGCTTAATAATTCTGTGTGATCTATTGAATTGCTTTGGACAAGTACTTTGATATTTCTTCACTCAGAGGTGTGCGTTGTAGTGGGTTCAACCTGACGGGTTTCTTTATCCCAGTGATAGAAGAGGACAAGATATGTCTTTGTGTTTTTTATACTAAGGATAAAACGATAGGGTTTATTCATATTGATTGAGTTTACTTTGTCTACATCATGTCATTGTTCTCCAAGCATTACTCCGTTTGTCATGAACTTAATACGTAGAGCGGCAAACATAGAAGCGCTCTTGAAGTGGAGTAATAGTAGTACGTGCAGGCATGAGTCGGCCTATTTGCTTATGGACATGATGCCTATATACACATGATCATTTCCATTAAAACCACATAACTATCCGCTTTTCTATCAATTTTCCAATAGTAATTTGTTTACCCACCGGTATGTTGTTTTCGTGAGAGATGCCACTAGAGAACACTAAGGCTCTTGGATCTATTAACTGATATATTCACAAAACTTATCTTTACCTTTTGGTTGTCATTTGTCTTTTATTTTATTTTTCAAGTTACAATTATCTACACACTTCATTCGCTTGCAAATAATGATATCAAGGGGATTGACAACCCTCTTGCCCTCGTTGGGTGCAAGTTGTTTGCTCTTTTGTGTGCAGCCGCTGAAGACAGCCGGGGATTGGTATTCCTATTGGTTTGATAAACCTTGGGTTTCTTAATTGAGGGAAATACTTACCCATATTGTGCTGCAATTACCCGTTCCTCTTCACGGAAAACCCAACACATATCACAAGTATAAGGAAGGATTTCTGGCGCCATTACCGGGGAATATCATCACCAACTATGAAGTAACTTCACACAAATTATCATTCACTTGTTCTTCTTTTTATTTGCTGTTATATTTTTCTTGCTTAAGAAAACCAAAAATACAAAACTATTTACCTTTTCTTGTTACTCCTTTGCTTGTCACCCTTGCTTGAAATTTGCAATCTTGTGTGAGTTTGAAACTAGTGGTACCTCCGCCTCTAGTATGGAAGCCCTTGATTATGCAACTTTAGCTTGTGATAAGAATGATAAAAGATTTTTTGATGAATTTGCTATAGAAAAACTTTATAACCTTGCTGATGATGATCATTCTAAGGTAGAACTATTATGCAAACTAAGAAACTCCGCATAGGTAGTGGTAATATTATTGTAATGGGTGTGATTCATGATTTTTCACTTGTGCGGGATCACTACCCTTGGTAGGAGGTTCTATTGTTGCTATAACTACAAGTTATGTGGATGATATATCTTTTTTATAGTTCAATTGGAAAGACAATTTGTGCACATGCATCCTTTCATACAATAGTTGTTTTTAGAATTCTTTAATATTCATGAATTTTCTACCAAACGTCTAGCCACTATATTTTTTGTTCAAGAATTTAGTAATATCATGCAAGAGGCTAGAGATATATTTGCTCATTATAGGGTTAACAGTGAATTCCACCCATAGAGGGGATTCTTTGTGACATGGAAGAAATAAGAAAACTAAGATCCATAGACTATATTGCTTATGATGAAAATCTTAGAAAGAAGTTTCCACTTAATGTCTTAGTTGATAATATTTCTGAACATAATGATCAATTTTCTATACGAAAACTTGGATTGGGTTATGATCTTGAGATAGCATTAAGAAAATACCTCTATCGCAACCTATACAATGTGGAGTTGACTATCGCTTATTAAAAACCTAAAGAAGAGCCTCATGTTCCTCCCGAGATAGACCCGAGAGATCCTTGTGTTGTGCATTTCATTCCTTTCAATTAGTTTTGTTCACCAATTAGAAAACTTGCTGCTGAAACGAGGTAATATGATTATAGCATGACGAGTCATCTTGTGAAGGATGACAACACTTGATCATATGCATTATGCCTAGCTAAGGGCATAAAACGATAGCGCTTGTTGGGAGGCAACCCAATAGTTATCTTAATTTTTGCTTTACTTTCTATTTTTGTGTGATTACATGATTATTACCTCTGTAATGTTGTGTTTTTTGTTTAAATTGGTGTTTGTGCCAAGTAAAGCGTTTGGGATTACTTGTATGATAAGTAGAATTAATACAATTCAGAAATAAAAGTTATGACGGCCATTGCAGAATTTGAGTGAATTTACTCGAGCTCAACAATATTTCTGTAGAAATTCCTCAAGTCTTCCTCATTTTCAATTTTTTGTAGTTACATAAGTATAGGTTCTTTACAGATCATTACATGTTGTTCTATTTTAGACAAATTTTGTTTTAGCTTGCATAGTTTGCTTGTTTTGATGATGCTATGGATTGTATCGGGGGGTATAAGCCATCTTGAAATTAGAATACAATACCTATTATGCAATTATTAATTATGAATCAATTTATAATAGTACCTAAAGTATTTGATATGTTGCTTATACTAACAGATCCCACAAAGTTTTGTTGAGTTTTCTGTTATTGAAGTTTTCAGGTTTTGGGTGTTATCACGAAGGACGAAGGAATAAGGAGAGGCAAGAGACTAAGATTGGGGATTACCAAGGCACCCAAAGGTAATATTCTAGGAATACTCAATCGTCTAAGCTTGGGGATGCCCCGGAAGGCATCCCCTCTTTCATTTCAATCCATCGGTATGTCACTCGGAGCTACATTTTTATTCGTCGCATAATATGAGTTTTGCTTGGAGAATCATTTGCTTTTGTTTGCTATTATTTTATTGTGACACAATCATCATTTGCTGGACACACCAACTTGAGAGAGACACACGATCATCATGATTTGTTAGAATAATCCATGTGCTTCACATATATCTTTTGAGCTTAGCACTTGCTCTAGTACTTCACTTATATCTTTTTGAGCACATGGCGTATAAATTTTATAGAAATATTTACACTCTTGTTTTTCACCTATATTTGTTTGAGAGTTAATAAATAGTAACGCTAATTTGCATGGGTCATGAAGCTAGTTCAAAAATAATAAGTATTCAATGAGTGATAATCAAAACCATCTTGTAGCACTCAAAAAGAAATTGTGGGTTAATGATATCGATGTGATAATACGAAAAAGGTGTGATTGCATCATTGTTTATTTGTATAAGTATCGGTATTAAGAGGTGTTAGTTTCTTGTTTTGTCTGAATATCAGAAAGGCATGGCGGGGATGTGTGAGAATTTCTATTCCTCATTAAAATCGTAGTGTTGTTTCGGGTCAGAGGCGCGCGATGGTTAACTCCTCCCAACCCCCTCCCTCGGGCCATGCGAGTAATGATTTGATTTTTGATAAATCTAATAAAACTTTGCAATGAGTATATGAGTTATTCATGACTAATGTGAAACCATGGACATACGCAATATCACCTCATATTTTTCTAGCCTCTTCGGTATCGTGCATTGCCGACTCTCACCTCGAGGATTGGTGCAAACTTCGTTGGTTTATCCAAACCCCGTGTCATGATCTGCTCTGTCACACATAAGCCTTCCTACATCTTCCTCAAAACAGCCACCATACCTACCTATCACGGCATTTCCAAAGCCATTCTGAGATATATTGCCATGCAAATTCCACTATTACATCATATGACTAGTTTGTTCATCATCATGTTGCTTTGCATGATCATATAGAGCTGACGTAGAACTTGTGGAAAACAAACCATTCATTATATTTTTGATACATGCAATGCTAGATCATTGCACATCCTGGTACACTGCCACATACATTCATATTAAGTCATATTGCTTCACAATTCTTCATATCAAGTCCTCATGGAGTTGTAAGTAAATAGAAGTGTGATGATCATCATTATTAGAGCATTGTGCTAGTGAGGAAAGGATGATGGAGACTATGATCCCCCCACAAGTCGGGATGACACTCAGGAAAAAATAAAGATGGGGGAGGCGAAAAGAGCCTATCATAAAAAATGAAAAAAATGAATGAGATAAAAAGAAAGAAGGGACTTTGCTAATATCCTTTACCCGACTCGTGCCTCAAAGTGGCACCTTGTTCTTTATATAGAGAGTCTCATGACATGTCATTTTCATATGCTAGTGAGAATAACTTTTCATTATTATAAACTTGGCTTGTATATTCCAATGACGAGCTTTCTCAAATGCTCGAGGTCTTCATGAGAAAGCAAGTTAGATGCACATCCTAGTTAGCTTCCATTGAGCTTTCATACACTTATAGCTATAGTGCATCATTTGCATGGAAATCCCTACTCCTTGCATTGACATCTATCGAGAGGCATCTCCATAGCCCTTCGGTATGCCTAGTTGATGTGAAACTATCTTCTCCACTTTTTACCCCTTTGATACATACCACCATGTACTATTCCACCCTATTGTTATGTCCATGGTTCACGCTCACGTATTGCGTGAAGAATAAAAAGTTGATTCACATTGAAAAAGTACAATTAAAATGCCTAACTTGGACACCATGGTGATTGACATTTTTATTAATGTGGTGAAGACAAAGCCATGCCTTGCTAATATGTTAATATGAATAGGGGTAAACATTCTTTTAGGATCGTATACTTTGAAAGATTGATGATTTTGTTGCCTGTGCTTATAAATATTACTATGTTGATGTTTGTTAATTCATCATTTCTCAATGAGAATACATGCAAAATATTACATATTGGGTAGCATGTCACATCAAAAATTCTATTTTTATCATTCACCTACTCGAGGACGAGCAATAATTAAGCTTGGGGATGCTTGATACATCTCCTATGTATCTATAATTTTTTATTGTTCCATGCTACTATATTATCATTCTAGGATACCTTTTGGGTAATAATTTAAAAATTTATATTATTTTTGAGCACTAACCCATTGACCAAGTGCCAAGTGCGATTTGCTATTTTCTGTGTGTTTTTTACAATTTAGATTTACTATACCACACGAAGTCCAATTGCTCCCAAACTTTTTTATGATTTTTTGGACAAAAAGAAAACGTGGAAGACTTGGGAGAATACAAGAGGCCACACGAGGGAGGCACAAGCCAACATGGCGCGACGAGGGGGCCGGCATGCCCTAATTGGTTGTCCCTCCCTGGTGGCCCCTCTACCTCCGTTCTCTGGTCCATAAATTCATATAAATCCCAAAAACACTAAGGACGATGGCGGAACACTTCTTCTACCGCCACAACTCTCTATTCCATGGTGATACCATATGAAGATCCGTTCCGGCACCCTACCGGAGGGGGATCGATCATGGAGGGCCTCTTCATCAACCTTGCTACCCTCATGATGATGTGTGAGTAGTTCACCACTCACCTACAGATCCTTAGTTGGTACCTAGATAGCTATGTATTTCTCTTGATCCTCAGTACAATGGTCATAGAATCTTTGCTTTAATCTAGATGATGTAATTCTTTTGTATGGTGCAATGAATTGTGGGTTTATGTTTATATTATTCATGAAAAGTATTTGAGTCTTCTCTGAAATTATTACGATTCTTCATTGCAGGATCATCATAGCTTCTTAATTCTTTCTGTTCTATTGATTTTTTTAGCCAAGTAGTTTGATATTTCTTCGGTGAGAGGGGTGCATTATAGTGGGTTCAACTTGACAGGTTTCTATATCCCACTGACAGAAGGGGACAAGATACATCTTTGTATTATTGCTACTAATGATAAAACTATGGGGTTTATTCATATTGATTGAGTTTACTTTGTCTACATCTTGTCATCGTTCTCCAAGCATTACTCCGTTTGTCATGAACTTAATACATAGAGAGGCAAGCATGGAAGTTCTCTTGAAGTGGAGTAATAGTAGTAGGTGTAGGAAGGAGTTGGCCTATTTGCATATGGACGTAATACCTATATGCACATGATCATTGCCATGAAAATCGCATAACTATCCACTTTTCTGTCAATTGCCCAATAGTAATTTCTTTACCCACCATATGCTGCTTCCATGAGAGCTACGACTAGAGAACACTATGGCCCCTAAGTCTATTCTCTTATATATTCGCAAAACTTATCTTTACCTTGCTATTCTTATTTTTATTTTGTTTTATTTCCCAAGTTACAATTGTTTACAATTATCTACACACCTCGTTCTGTTGCAAATAACGAGATCAAGTGAACTGGCAACCCTCTTGACCACGTTGGGTGCAAGTTGTTTGCTCTTTTGTGCGTAGTCGCTGAAGACGGTTGAGGATTGATATTCCTACTGGTTCGATAAACCTTGATTTCTTAACCGAGGAAAATATTTACCCGTATTGTGCTGCAATTCCTCAGTCCTCTTCACGAAAAACCTGACACAAATAACAAGTATCACTAGGTTTGAGCTCGAGAGTGACGAGAATGAGTGACTCTCAAGAAGTGAACGGGAGGGGGTATTTATAGTGAGGTGAAAAACCAAACATCCCGAAGAATTTGGATATCTATACCCGTGACCCTTGGTATCCTATCGACATGTGTTACTCACGTACATAGTAGTGGAGATCGTGGGGGAGTATTTCAATCCAGCCGTTGGAAGTGGGATAGGTTTGAGCGGCAACCACTAAAATTGTTATGAAATTTTTAATGTTTCGTTTGCAAATTCTTCAGCTGACAAAGATACAACAAACCTTCAAACGGATTTCAAGTTGAACGCATATAAAGAATTTGTGAACACACTAGGTTGAGTTTAGCATAGAGGGGAAAGGTTCCGATCACATTCAGTTAGATGATAGATCAACTTGAAGAACAAGCTATAAGTGAATGCTGTTAAGGACGTTGAAACAGAAATATATATATATATATATATATATATATATATATATATATATATATATATATATATAAATTATTTGGGGGCATCTAGTCATCTGTTATGGCAAGCCATTTTTATTAATGCATGGCATGCAATAAATGAAATCCATTTTACGTTTGCATTCACTACTATTCTTAATTGTCAATGATTGATTTTCATTTTTCATTTGCATGCACTACTATCCTAAATATAATTCCGTTCCAAATATTATCTTTGTGTATTATACCTAATGAAAATATACACATACACGGGCTACTATATCTAATGAAAGTACATACACATCATAAGTATTATACTTAATAAAAAATGTACCTGTGATATTATATGTACATATACACAAGGTATTATACAAAATAAATATTATATATATACCTGGGGTATCTCAAATACCTACTACCATACTCAGAAATGTCATACGTATGTAGATACCTTGTAAATATTATGAGTATGTAGGAAAATTTAGTATATATCATGAGTATGTAGATACCTTGAAACATTCATAAGTATATATGTAAATACCATGTCAATGTATATATCCCGCTATGTGAATAAAGTAAAAAAATATTTTACATATTCGGCCGACGTATATACTCGTCCATGTGAAAAGAGGTAGGAAAATATTATACATACTTGGTCGGTCCATATTTTGGGGTATGTATATATACCTGAGATGTTCTACACACAAACTATTTTTTCCAAAATTGAAAAATGAATATAGTATCATGTGACAAACGTTTCTTTAAAAAAGTTATAACACGTCAATGAAATATGAATTATATTCTGTGTACAAACATACATGTACCATGCATGTGATCCTTAATTGTTTATTTTCTTTTTTCATTCTAATGTGGCCATTAAATGTCCATATCAAGCAATAATTAGAAATAATTCTCTCCTAATAAAACATTCTAATACTAATACAAGTACACACATCTCAGCGTAATATATATATATATATATATATATATATATATATATGTGTGTGTGTGTGTGTGTCTATGTGTGTGTGGGTGTGTAAAAAGTTTAAGGCACCTAGATGCCTCGGCACCTTGTTCGGGTCCAACTCGCTAATGCATTTAAGTGGAAACGTAATGTATTAGTGTTTATTTGTTTTTTAATACATTTGCATGCATGGAACATTTAAAATTTATTTTCAAATTTATGTGCCTGCTCTATTTGGAGGCGACTCCCGCACATGGAAAATCAAAATTCATCATACACACACGTACTTATTATTAGATGCGACACTAGTCATTACAATATGCACTTATACATGAAACTAGAGGACGACACTACTTGTTGGGTATTATACCTAATACAAATATATATGCGTTGATGATATGCCTAACAAAAATATACACATACATGAAGTATTATATCTAATAAAGACACACACATTTCTGGGTGTTATACGTAATGAAAAAATCATGTACCTAGGGCATTATATCTAATGAATATAGACAAATCCGTGATGTTGTACCTAATGAAAAAAATACGCATACGGCATGTGTTATACCTACTGAAAATAAAGATATATTGTTTGTATCTATTAAAAATACACATATAATTTGATCTATGCAAAATATAAACATAGCAGCTTTATTATATTTATTGAACATATTAACATACCCGAGCTACTGCACCAAATGAAAATATACACATATTCGAGTATTATACCTAGTTAAATATATACCTAAAGTAAAATATGGACTATATACTATCTTGTAGGTATCCAGCGAATGCGTATATACCTAATTAAAATATACATATACATATACTAAATATACTGAATGTATTCCATCTAATTAAAATATACATATACTAAAGATACCCATGCGTACGTGCTCACACATCAATAAAAATACGCGCACATATAATTACAAATAGTTTTTCTCTAGTACCTAGAAATATTATGTACCTTTCATCTATGAAACATAGTAAGAAAGAAGAGACAACTAATCATGCCACATTTATTATTGATTGCTTTCTTCTATTATGTCTCAACATGGAACGTTTCCAGCATAGTATGCAGGGCCATTATTATGACATTCAATAAGTGATTATGTCATATTTTTTCATTGATGGTTTCTAAATAAATAATCAGTTAACAAATATACCCGTTACAACAGTGTGCATCTAAATGCAATCTAGTGGAGGAATGGCAAGGAGCCTTGGCACCTTGGTGCCCCAAACGATATGTATGTATATATATATATGTATGTATATATAGCCCGTCTATTCCGCTAATATTAGCAGAATAATTATTCTGCACACACTTCCCAACTCCACGTTCAACGTCAGTGCACTGCATCCCTATCAAACGAAACACTGCAATGTCATAAAAAAAACTGCACATGCTTTTTCGATGCTGTTTTGGTGCTAGTTTTCAAAAAGTTTGTCGGAATGAGGTGTATAACATACTGTTGGATTTCTACAGAAAATCCCCAACTCCGACATGTTGAACATTTTTCACGATTCCTTGCGGTTTGAGAGCAGTTTCGAAAATGGTGGGCGCATGACGTGCTGCAGTGAGCGTATTTTTTCGATTGTCTCTTAACCGCTCATCGGAAAGAAGCAAACGATATGGCGTTGCAAAGATATTGTCGAGCCGCATATTTTTTATGTATATTACTCTCTCTAATTCCTTACAGTTTGAGATTAATTTCCAATTTACTAAAAAACGGAATTCTGTTTTTCAAAAGTTTTGATTTTTTCTGTATGTTTTTCGCCGTAGTTTTTAAACCGTTCCTCGGAATGAGGCGGATGATACGGCATTTAAAGGCTGTAGAATAGAAGCAACTTTCATATGTTGGCCATTTGTTGAGATTCCTCGCGGTTTTAAATGAATTTTAAAAATGGTGCCGCTGCGTATGAGTTGTAGCAAGCGTATTTTCATAAATTTTTCCAATCTGCTCGTCGTTGGAAAGATATCAACGAGGCGCATATTTTTCATGTACAACACTCTTTCTAATTTCTTACGTTAAGAACAGTTTTGAAATTACTGAAATGTGGACACTCTATTTTTCGCGACACCAAAATCAACGCGTGAAGCCGTGAACCCCATCAGACAGAAGAATGCAGTGCTTTGGGCCGAAAACCGCATTGCATCACATGGACAAGCAAACTTCACAATTTTTTTCGTCGGACGCAAATTTTTCAAAATAAGGAAGTGGACCGCACTTCACGTCACACAAGTAAGTGAACCGCGATACTATGGAGAAGTGCACCGCATCGCTTATTTTTTTCGTTTCTGTTGCATTTTTATCAAGGAATCACATAGTTTTTTTTACACTGAACCACATCTGAGTATTGTTTTATAAACAAAAAAGCCCACATAGTAAACCTGGTATCATTTTTTGAAACCTAACATCCAAGTATCATTTTATTTTGACTCGTTATCTTTTTATAAACAAGCAGCACACCTGATACACACCAACTTCACGACACAAAACCAGCGTCCGGTAACCAGCCACACCACATTGATTACCTAAAGGAGCTGCAGTGTTTGTGACTAAGAGGAATCACAAGAGAGGTGCATAACCATTTTTTCCAAGCACAAACATATCTTTTTGCAAGGTCAACTCTATCTTAACTACATGAGAGCTTCAACCGAGCTGCACAAGTAAGTTATGTGGGTAAAAAAATAGACATTGAACCAGTAGCGTTTTTGACAAAAATGTCACCCATGGCCAAAAACACACACCGCACTGCACATCATCGTGCTGGCAAACTACAATGAGGACTCGGGATAGCGCCATCGATTGGAGGGATACTGGGAGTACCAGAGCCGCCATCAAGATGCTCAATCACAACGCGCGCTACACGACGCCGTAGTCGGACAGAGCTGCTCGACCCTCATTTCGCTCGCGTGCAACATCCACAGGTAGAAGCGAGTTGTCGACGCGTGCCGAACTGCATGCATCCTGACCATCTAGGAAGGAGGCAGTTCAACCGCCACATGGCTACAACACACATGCGGTTCTCGACCGATTAGGATAAGTAGTCGGGTGGGGCGCCCGCACGCACGCGCCTTTGGCTTTGGCGATCTCGATGTCGTGGTCTCTAGTTACCACGGGCGAGGCAGGGGATAGATCGGGCAGGTGCAGGGCATGCGGCACCTGAGGTCGCCGAGATATGGATGTACAGGGAGGTGGCGCGTGACATGAGGTGGTGGGGGAATGGCGGGGCACCATGGTGTGGGAGGGAAGGCATGTCGGGCGGTAGTGGGAGGGGACGATGGCGCCAGAAGGCTGGCCGGATGTGGGATGGGGGAGTGGAGGCACAACGGGTGGGAGTGGGAGGGGATGACGACGGTTGAAGGATGGTAGGATGTGGGGATGGGGGAGGGGAGGAGCGGTGGCCATGGGAAGGGAACGCGCGACATAGTAATTTTAAGGTGGCGACATGGTGGCGACACAGTGGTGGGAGGTGGGACAGGATGGGTGAACGGGAGTTCCTGGGCGTCACTGGTGTCGGGGAAGCGGTTGGAGAGCAAGGTGTTTCCATGGGCATGGAGAGGAGCGCCAGAGTAGGTGGGGCAATTGGGCGGACCTCGCGGCGCGTTGGGGCTGTGGAAACAAAAAAATTCCTACGCACACGAAGACCTATCATTGTGATGTTCATCTACGAGAGGGAGATCCGATCCACGTACACTTGTAGATCACGAAGCGGAAGCGTTAATAAACGCGGTTGATGTAGTGGTACGTCTTTAAGATCCGTCCCACGAACCGTCCCACGATCCGTCCCATGAACCGTCTCGCGATCCGTCCCACGATCCGTCCCGATCAAGTGTCGAACGGATGGCACCTCTGCGTTCCACGGACGTACAACTCGATGACGATCTACGCCTTCTTGATCCAGCAAGAGGGGAAGGGAAGTAGATGAGTTCTCCGGAATCGTGACGGCGCGCCGGTGATGGTGATGATCTATTCCTGTAGGGCTTCGCCCGAGCTCCACAGAAAACCGATCTAGAGGAAGAACTACGATCAAGAGGAGAGGGCAACACGTGGCAAAGTTGTGTCTCAAAAGCCCTAAACCTCTAGTATATATAAGAGGAGGGGGGAGGCAGCCTTGGTTTTCCAAGGAGGGCCTCCTTGGGTCGGCTGAAGTGGGGAAGGGAGGAGTCCTCCTCCAATCCCACTTGGATTAGGACTCCTTCCTTATTTTCCCACCTCTTTTGGATTTTCCACTTTTTCCTCATGGGCTATCCTTCGATGACATTGTCAGCCCATTATACCTTATTGCGCATCCAATAAACCCACGTGGACCCCTTGGGGCATGGTGGGCCGACCCAGTGGGCCCCTAGAACCCATTCGTCACTCCCGGTACACTACCGGCAATGCCCAAAACCTTCCGGAATCCAAACACCAACTTCCTATATATCAATCTTCATTTCCGGACCATTCCGGGACTCCTCGTGATGTCCAGGATCTCATGTGGGACTCCGAACAAAACTTCGGTCACCAACACATATAACTCAACTATACCGAAACGTCACCGAACCTTAAGTGTGCAGACCCTACGGGTTCGAGAACTATGCACACATGACCTGAGACACTCTTTGGTCAATGACCAACAGCGGGACCTGGATGTCCATATTGGTTCCTACATATTCTATGAAGATCTTTGTCGGTTGAACCTCTATGTCAAGGATTCACATAATCCCGTATACTATTCCCTTTGTACTTCGGTATGTTACTTGCTCGATATTCGATCGTCGGTATCTCTATACCTAGTTCAACCTCATTACCGGCAAGTCTCTTTACTCGTTCTGTAATACAAGATCCCGTAACTAAATCTTTAGCCACATTGCTTGCAAGGCTTGTTGTGATGTTGTATTACCGAGTGGGGCCCCGAGATACCACTCTATTACACGAAGTGACAAATCCCAGTCTTGATCCATGCCAACCCAACAGACACCTTTGGAGATACGTGTAGAGCTCCTTTATAGTCACCCATTTACGTTGCGACTTTTCATAAGCCACAAGGTATTCCTTCGGTGTCGGGGAGTTGCATGATCTCATGGTCATCGGAACAGATACATTGACATGCAGAAAACAGTAACAATAAACTAACACAATCATATGCTACGTTTATAGTTTGGGTCTTGTCCATCACATCATTCTCCCAATGATGTGATCCTGTTATCAAGTGACAACACTTGCCTATGGTCAGGAAGCCTTGACCATATTTGATCAACGAGCTAGCCAACTACAGGCTCACTAGGGACAGTGTGTTGTCTATGTATCCACACATGTTTTGCGTTTCCAATCAATACAATTATAGCATGGATAATAAACGATTATCATGAACAAATAAATATAATAATAACTAATTTCTTATTGCTTCTAGGGCATATTTCCAACAGGGGAACCGGGTGGGTGCTGGTGTAACACCCTGTGTTTAGTTTTCCTGACTAATTAACTTATTTAAAAAATTAGGACCAATTAATTTTTTTTGCGAATGCTTGTGATGCTTGAAGTGACTGTTGTTTGCTTGCTTGCTGGTATGCTTGTGTTGGTTCTCAATAATTCTTGTTACTCTCCATACTCACCTCCTAAGCCCAAAAATCCTGCCTAGTGATCATGCCATGTGTTTAGGACGAGAAACTATTTTTTATCAAATATTATTTTCACCAAAAAGCATTTCTTTGAATTAAGCTTTCAAAACCCATCTGATGAGATTTGTACTACAAGTCCTCAAATTAGGGAATTTCTTTTGCACAATTATTTTATTTAAAACCCATTATCAAAATGACTTCCCAAATCCACAATATTATTATTTTAAAAGTTATTTTATTATTTTATTTAAATGCCTTTATGTGAGGCCATAAATGATCTCTTATGAAGGAAAATTATTTTTATTGCTTTCAAAATATTTGAGAAATTTTAGGGAAACTCAATGAGCATATATATTCCATATATATGAGTTTCAACACATGGTCATGTTCAAAATATTGGGCAAACCCCTTCAAAATCTCATGCCTATTTCAAGCTTTTGGAATATTTCTAGAAGAAATATTCTCAATAAATTGAAGTAAAATTCCACCATGTCACTTATGATATGTTTGATGATCTTGCCAAGTTTCATCTCAATCCAAGTTCATTTGACTCTCCTAATTATTCTAAAACCCTATCTGTCTAGATCCAAATTTGAGCAACTCTACATTGGCAAGTGTCTCCAATTGTGCTCAAATTTGGTGGACAAGTTCTCATACTCCAATAGTGCATCCACACCAAGTGGTGCATCAAGGAGAACAGAGGAACCCGTCCCAAGCCCCACAAAACCCTCTTTGTTGATTTCTGACTTTGGGACACTTTACATTATAATGTTTATCCAATTTCCCCCAAACTTTTTGGGCATGCCTTAATGCTCAAATAATGCCCCCACACCAAATATTGGATTTGTGGGAATTGATTTGAATAGTTTTGTAAGCAGAAAGCTATTTCTGCCCATTTCATGGCTTTTCCAAGTTTACATTGGAAACCTCGTCCACCAAATCCCAAATTTAGTGTCCAAGCTTATTTTTATCTATTATCTGATCATGTTAAGTTTCATATCCTTTCAAGTCCACCTCGTTGCTCTGCCACTCATCAAACACCTTGTGTGCATTCACTTTATTGGCTCCTTTGGCCCCTTCCACTTTAACCCTTGAGATTAAATTTCTACCACAACTTCATATAGTTAGATTTTACGTCCAGTAACATTTCCATGGCCACTGGTCAATTATTGGAGAGAGGCTTCATGTAACTATTCCTCATTTTACCCTTGGAATCACCATCTTCACCCTCTTGCCCCACTTCTGCTTAAGACAAAGCCCCCACCTCTTGCCAGAGGGATCCTAGCAACCCAAAGCCTTGTTTAAAGCCAAGAGATGGCATCTCATGTGGAGAAAGTGAGCAGCACATCCTCAAGGTGAATTGTGGCTGAAATATAGCTTTGTACAGCAAGTGCTAGCTACCCTTCTTTGCTTGAGATGAAACTTTTCAGAAATGTAGTCCTTCCATGCCTAAGGCTGCTAGACATGTTTTACCCCCATTATCTCTCCTGTTAGTGCCCTCATTAGTAGCCTTAAGTTTGCTGTTGCAAACTTAACAACAGTCAAAACCAATTCAAACTAGCTCCACTTGGGGCCAAACTTCACCAGTGCCTTGTGGCATGCATGCCTTGCATCTTTGACACCTTGGCCTGGCCAAATGGTGGCCCAGGACACCAAGTGGGGTGGTGACCACGTCCCTGGAGTGTAGGAATGGTGCTTTGCATCTTGTTTCTTCCCTCCAGTCCATTTCTAGCTGGTCCAAGATGCCTCGGTATGTCTCAGAGCCTTCTTTTGACCGTTCAAACCACTCCCCATCACCAGCTAACTTCCAAGCATCTTCTAGGGTGCGTGGCATCCATGCACAGGGAGCTCCAGAGAGCCCCGAGCACTCTCTCTCCCTCCTCCTCTCCTATCTCCTCTCCCCCGAGCCTCCCTTGCTTCTCTCTTCCCCAGAGCATTTGCAGAACGTCTCCTTGAGCTCCCCTCTCCTCCCAAGATTCCTCCTCCCTCCCATAAGCGCCGTAGATCCGCCGTGGCCCGTGCAGTCGGGATTTGCCCGCTCTTTCCCTCTCCTCCTCCGGCTGCATAGGAGAGTCCCGGAGGCCCTGCATTTCCTCTGCACCCTCCCAGCGCCCCATTTTCACCTCTGTTTGGCCGAGCCGCCGAGCCCCGGCTGAGATCGCTGTCGGCCTCCGCCATGGCAGAAGCTACCTCACCCCGAGGCCCCCCTTGCGGGGCTAGGCTCCTCTTCGGGTGCGGGAGGCCTTGCCCCGAGCCCTGGTGGTCGGCGCGCCACCGGAGAGGGGCTAGAGCTGCCGTAGCCGGCCCTTCCATCGACCAGCCGAACCCCGTGCGTGCCCCAGGTCAAGCACGAGGTAGGAGAAGGCTTGGCAAGGCCCCCCCTTGTAAGCCTCTCCCAGCCTCTCCCAAGCCCCATAAGTGGAGACGGTTTCCTCCGCATGCGCCTCCCCGCGCTAGAAAGCGTACATGACGTTGTGCGCTTTGGGCGTGGCCTCCTTTGGCGCCAGCTAGCGCGGCTGGGCTGGCCCATCTTCTCTTCAACGCCCTGGGCGCAGGATAGCTCGTGGAGTTGAAGCCTTTTCTGATTTTCTCTTTTTGTAGAACTTCAAAAATCCATTCAAAAATCATCCTAACTCCAAATTGTTTGATTCAAACTCTCGCATGTTCCTAAAATTCAGGGCTATCCAAATATGTGCCTTGCACATTTTTCCAAGCAACATTTCTATGGTGTTATTATTTAAATCCAAATCTGAATATATTTGGCGCCAGTTTGTGAAAATCCTATAGGGTTCAAATCAACTCCAAATGGAGTGATTCCAATTTCTAGAGCCTTCTAATATCATGCCCTATTTTTATAGCCTTGGTTAACATTTTTATCAGGCTTTATTATGTTGTATTAAATAAATAGCTTCCTATTGCTATTTATTCCATATTAGAAAATTCCTAGAATATTCATTTCAACTCCAAATCTAGTGAAACAACTTCCTAGATATTTCTAAAATTATTCTCTGTTAAATGAGTGCCTCCACTCATTTTTATCCTAATAATTTCTGTGGACTTCATAATGAATCCCCTACTCCTCCTTTCCTCCATTCAGAAATCCCTGATTATCCAAACCTCCTACGGCAAGCTTCAGGTATTTTTCTTATGACCAGAGAGGTCCAAGTAAAATATAACTTCTATTTTATATAGCACTTTTGTTCTGCTAGTTGTGTGGCTGACTGTGGTTGTTTTCGATGATAGTTGATGAGTAGACGGAGTTCTCGGAGTTGGATCAGAAGACCTCGAAGACTCTGAGAGCTATGAGAGCAAAGGCAAGCAAACCTTTGACCATGACTGAGCATATGTTATATTGCATGCTAGTGTAGCAAATATTTCCGTTGCATATGATCATAAGTGCCGGTAAATCATTGAAGTGATGTTACTGATGGCTCCTCCGGAGCACATGCATTAAGCTTGATCCTACCACCTATGAGGGTCATGCTAATATCATGTTGACAAGTAAAGTTAGAATAGTATTAGCATAGGCATGATGATGACATAAATCAAAAGTCTTATGAAAACCCCGTCGGGTGCCACTAATGCCCGAGGGTGATGACGAGTTAGGTGGCCACTTTTGGTGAAGTGGTCCACCGGGTATTTGTGTGAGTATGGTTTCGGAAATGGGAATAGATTTATGATGTGTCCACCATCCCAACCATACCTGTACGACCATGTTACCCCTTTCACTACTAGAAAACAGTTTTTTGCCATCTGCCTAGTCTTTGCCGTCTGCTAGCTGATGGCAAAGAGTGTCTTTGCCGTCAGCTTCAGCAAAACAGACGGCAAAAGCTGATGGCACAGGCTGATGGCATAAAGCCTTTGTGCCATCTGTCACTTCTTTGTCGTCTGCTAGCGGACGGCAAAAAGTCCAGAGGCAGACGACAAAGATATAGATAGGCCCACCTGACCGCGGGGTGGCTAGGTCAAACTGGAGTCGGCTCTTTGCCGTCTGCTAGCGGACAGCAAAGAGTCCGGAGGAAGACGGCAAAGAGTCTAGACTCTTTGCCGTCCGCTGGCAGACGGCAATACTCTAAAACCGTTAACGACTCCTTCCCCCCACCCCGCCCCTCTCTCTCTCTGTAACGGTCACCCCGCGCTCCCCTCTCTCTCTCTCCCCACCCCGCGCGCCCCTCTCTCTGTAACGGGCGCCGCCACCACCGTCACGCCCCCGCCCTCGTCGTGTCGCCGCCCCTGTCGCCCCCGCCGCCGCCCCTCTCTCTCCCCACCCCGCCCCCGCTGCCGCTGCCACCACCGTCGCACCGCCGCCCCTGTCGCCCCGATGGCCTCCACAGCCACCCTGCCGCCACCACTGCCCCCCGCCGCCGCACTGCCCCCGGCGACGCCCCACTGCCCCATCGCACCCGTCCTCCTTGCAGCCCCGACGCCCCAGCCGCCCCCGCCGGTGAGTCCCCCCCCTTTTTTTGTTTTTCCTTATTTTTATTTATGTTAAATTAGTTAGGTTAGTTTTTTAGTTTATTAGGTTAGTTAGGCTAGTTAGTTAGGTTGTTAAATTAGTTTAGTTTAGGTTTAGTTTTAGTTTAGGTTTAGGCTGCGTTTGACAACAAAGTATTGTAAAAATCGGTGTAACGGTAAACTACAGTATTTTAACCCGTTGGTATAAGATATCATGGTTTTTAAATATGAAAGTATTTTAGAGTATCAATGATACAGAGGACCTGTTTGGTTTCTACCCTATGCATCGACGTGAAAATTGCTGACTGGCCATTAATTGTTGCAAACACACCCGTTTTTTATGCTAGCTAACAACTAGCTACCACGGACTTCGCTAGTTCTCTGCCTCCAGCCGGCCATGTCAATTTTTAATCATGTACTGGACTAGGAGCCTGCCTCACTTTTGGATGTTTTTTTTAGTCAAATCATAATTGGAGGATCCTAATGGAAAGTACAATCGCCTAACAGAAGGTACTAATAAATCGGACGCACAGTTAGATAGGAAAGAACAACGGCCTTGGCACCTTGCTCCGTGCATGGAGTGGATTCACTTATTCCAGTGGCTC
Source organism: Hordeum vulgare subsp. vulgare (assembly GCF_904849725.1). Taxonomy (NCBI): domain Eukaryota; kingdom Viridiplantae; phylum Streptophyta; class Magnoliopsida; order Poales; family Poaceae; genus Hordeum; species Hordeum vulgare. Next base: position 144,233,025 of record NC_058518.1, on the reverse strand, counting down.
AGTTTTAAACAAGAGGTCAGGGTTTCTTTTTTAAATACTAAAAAAATACCATGGTTTTGGACATACTGTAGTATTAATACCACAGTTTTTTTGGGTAGCCAAACAACTCATAGTAATCAAAACTGTAAATATTAGAAAAACTGCGGTATTCTCATAATACTTAGAAAATACTAAGCTATCAAACATGGCCTTAGTTAGGTTAGTTTAGTAAAGGAGAAAAGGAGAAGAAGAAGAAGGAGAAAAGGAGAAGAAGAAGAAGGAGAAAGGAGAAGAAGATGAAGGAGAAAGGAGAAGAAGAAGAAGGAGAAAGGAGAAGAAGAAGAAGGAGAAAGGAGAAGAAAAAAATAAGAAGAAGAAGGAAAAGAAGAAGGGGAGAATTGATTATCACCCCCCTGTTCGTGCGCCACCACAACATAAGCCCCCCTGTTTGCCTGGCTGGGGCAGATGCGGCGGCTGGGGCAGCTGCGGCGGAGGCGAGGCGCAGCAGCGCTTGGGGCGGCTAGGTCAGGGAGGGGAACGAGCAGAGAACGGGAGCACCTTCTGCCCAGCTCGTGTGACTTATACTAGATGAGGGAGGGTAGTTTTGTCATTTCAGAAAATAATTAGACTAGTCGGTGCTATTATTTGCTTAATGTAGAGCTAATCAACTCAAAGGGGGCCATTAGCAACATCGTTAGCACAACTAGGGGGTTAAAAGGGAGCCAGGCAAACAGGGGGGCTTATGTTGTGGTGGCGCACGAACAGGGGGGGTTAAAAGGAAAAGGAAGGGAAGGAGAAGAAAGAAGAAGAAGAAGAAGAAGAAGCAGGAAAAGGAAGGGAAGGAGAAGAAGAAGAAGAAGAAGAAGAAGGAAAAGGAAGGGAAGGAGAAGAAAGAAGAAGGAGAAGAAGAAGAAGGAGAAAGAAGAAGAAGAAGGAGAAAGGAGAAAAAAAAATAAGAATAAGAAGGAAAAGAAGAGAAGAAGGAGAAGGAGGAGGAGGAGGAGAAGGCCAAGGACCTTCTAGTCCTTCTCCTCCTTCTCCTCCTTCTTCTTGATTTCTTCTTCTTCTCCTCCTCATCCTCTTTGTTCTCCTCTTTCATATTGTCCTTGCTTTAATTAACCCAACAATCACATAATTAGCCAATTTAGCTCCAAAATACCATAATAAGCTCAAAATGGCATAAGAACCTTGGTTAGCTCATGAATATTATATACTTAGCTTGTTTTCCTCTAAAATGGGATAATGAACCCATTTAGCTCCAAAAAGACATAATTAGGTAATTTAGCTCCAACAAGAGGAGAAGAGGAGAAGAAATAGGAAAAATGAAAAGAAAGAAGAAGAAGAAGAAGAAGAAGAAGAAGAAGAGAAGAAGGAGAAGGAGGAGGAGGAGGAGAAGGAGAAGGCCAAGGACCTTCTAGTCCTTCTCCTTCTTCTTGATTTCTTCTTCTTCTCCTCCTCCTCCTCTTTATTCTCCTCTTTCATATTATCCTTGCTTTAATTAACCCAACAATGACATAATTAGCCCATTTAGCTCCAATACCATAATAAGCTCAAAATGGCATAAGAACCTTGGTTAGCTCATGAATATTATATACTTAGCTTGTTTTCCTCTAAAATGGGATAGTTAACCCATTTAGCTCCAAAAAGACATAATTAGGTAATTTAGCTCCAACAAGAGGAGAAGAGGAGAAGAAATAGGCAAAATGAAAAGAAAGAAGAATAAGAAGAAGAGAAGAAGGAGAAGGAGGAGGAGGAGGAGAAGGCCAAGGACCTTCTAGTCCTTCTCCTCCTCCTCCTTCTCCTCCTTTTTCTTGATTTCTTATTCTTCTCCTCGTCCTTCTCTTCCTTCTCCTCTTTCATATTATCCTTGCTTTAATTAACCCAACAGTGACATAATTAGCCCATTTAGCTCCAAAATGCCATAATAAGCTCAAAATGGCATAAGAACCTTGGTTAGCTCATGAATATTATATTCTTAGCTTGTTTTCCTCTAAAATGGGATAATTAGCCCATATAGCTACAAAAAGACATAATTAGATAATTTAGCTCCAACAAGAGGAGAAGAGGAGAATAAATAGGAAAAATGAAAAGAAAGAATGAAGACGAAGAAGAAGAGAAGAAGAGAAGAAAAATACCTTCTACTCCTTCTCCTTCTTCTCCTCCTCCTCCTTCTCCTCCTTCTCCTCCTTCTCCTCCTTTTTGATTTCTTCTTCTTCTCCTCCTCGTCCTCTTTCTTCTCCTCTTTCATATTATCCTTGCTTTAATTTCCCCAACAATGACATAATTAGCCCATTTAGCTCCAAAATGCCATAATAACCTCAGAATGGCATAAGAACGTTGGTTAGCTCATGAATATTATATACTTAGCTTGTTTTCGTCTAAAATGACATAATTGGAATATTTGTGTTGATCGGGTGGATTTACATGTGATAGTTGTTTCGTCGCTGTGAGGCCTACTGTGCGAAGACCTGCCCGTGCCTTGTACGAGCTCCACCCCTGCATTCGTGGGTCAGTACAAATTTCATCTCCTCCCCGCCCCTTCATTTACTGTGGCTCGGTTTCCGGATGAAACTTTCTAGGTTTAGGTAATTCAATTAATTTATCTGTATGCGTGACCAGTATGCGTCTCCCGTTCGAAAGGGCGACATCTATAAATATGCATGTCTTTGCATATTTATAACTGCCATCCTTTCGAATTGTCCAACATTATCCATGGACAGCCCGAGTATGTGTAGATTGGGTTCGTTTTCCCGTATGCTGTGCTCTGGATCCGATGCGGAATTTCGTCAGTGCCTCCCTACTGTTCTCCGGATGCTCATCCTCTCTGTTTATTGTGGAGACGTGTATCAGGAGAACAGCGGGGATGTGCTGCCGAAATTTCGCGTTGGATCCGGAGCAGAGCATGGGAAAACGAACCCAATCTACACATACTCGGGTGGGATTAGGACCTATCTTTACCTATTAGCGTGTAGGTTGCCTGGACGTAATAAAATTGGCGAACCTGATTAACCGATGAATATAAATGCTAAATTATATATAAATATATTTCTTCTGTCTTTAGTAGCTACGCAAGATGAGTGTTCGTGCGTGGATGTATACCGGTCACCCTAGTCAGAAAGAGATGACGAAAGAATGGTTTGTAAAAACAAAGGAATTTGTGAAAGCCGCATTCGGAAATGGCGAGGAAAGAAATTATTGCCCCTGTCCTGGATGCGACAACTATAAAAAGACGACAGAGGATGTAATGATTAAACACCTGCAGAGGAGGGGTTTTAAGCCTAATTATACGGTGTGGACATTTCATGGTGAGTCTATACAACGCACAAGAGCTGAGGTGGTCCGTCGTCGCACGGACGAGCATGGTACCGGGATCGAAGACATGGTGCAAGACTTTGATGATGCTCGGGATTTGGAAGATGAGATGGAGGAATCTGCAAAGGGCTTTTATGAAATGTTGGAGTCTTCAAAACATCCTCTCCATGAGCACACTGAGCTCTGTCAGCTGGATGCAATTGCACAAGTAATGGCTCTGAAGGCTTAGTTCAACTTGGGAAGAGAATGCTACGACGCGATGATGACACTATTTGGACGTTTCCTACCCAAAGGCCATGTCATGCCTGCAAACCTGTACCAGTCGGACAAAATACTTGTGTACTTAAGATGCCCTATGAGAAGATAGATGCATGTGAGAAAGGATGTGTCTTATTTAGGAAGGAGTATGCACACTTGGACTATTGTCAAAATTGCGAGTCTTGCAGGTATCTTGTGGTAGACAACGGTATGGGTGAGAAGAGGCAGACCAAAATCGCAGTTAGTGTTCTTCGGTATATACCAATCGTACCAAGACTTCAACGTCTTTTCATGGTCGAAGAGACAGCCAGACAGATGACATGGCACAAATTGGGCAAAAGAACCAAACTAGATGCGGATGGGAATAAGATGATGGTACACACATCAGATGGGGAAGCGTGGAAACATTTCGATGGATTGCATCAGGATAAAGCGGCAGATCCAAGGAATCCTCGAGTCTGCGCCGCCACGGATGGTTTTAATCCCTTCGGCATGACGACAACCCAATACAGTTGTTGGCCTGTATTTGTCATTCCACTCAATCTCCCCCCCCCCCCGGGCAGATTATGCAAAGAAAGAACATATTTATGACGTTGATAATTCCAGGGCCCAATTATCCGGGGAAGAATATGAATGTGTACCTGCAACCTCTTAAGGATGAATTGGAAGAAGGTTGGGAAAATGGGGTCAAGACATATGATGCCACTATAAAAGAAAACTTCAAAATGCATGTGTGGTACATGTACTCTATGCATGACTTGCCAGCGTATGCGCTATTCTCTGGATGGTGTGTGCATGGAAGGTTCCCGTGCCCCCAATGCAATGCAGCTCTTCAGTTCCATTGGTTGCAGGAGGGTCGGAAGTATTCTTGATTTGACTTGCATAGACAGTTCCTGCATCCTGACCATCAGTTCAGAAAAGACAAGAAGAACTTTACCAAAGGTAAAGTTGTCAAAAAATTTGGCACCACCTGCGTTCACAGGCCAACAGATCCTGGATCAGTTAAACACCCTCGAGCCTGATCCAGAGCGTCCAGGGTATTTCAAGGGGTATAATTCAAAACACGCGTGGACTCACAAGCCATGCTTCTGGGATCTGCCTTACTTCAAAGACCTCCTTCTTCCACACAATATCGACATGATGCACACTGAAAAGAATATCGGAGAGGCTATTTTTGGTACATTGTTCTACATAGATGGGAAGACAAAGGATAATATTAAGGCTTGAGTTGATCAAGAGACACTATGTCATAGACCGTTACAAAACATGCGAGAAGGCAAAGGAAAGCAGAAGTGGTCGAAGCCAAAGGCCTGGTTCAATCTTGGAAGGCCAGCTATGAGGGAAATTATCTTGTGGGTCCAAATGCACTTGATGTTCCCCGATGGGTATGCAGCAAATCTAAAGAGGGGAGCGAGTCTTGAAAAAATAAAAATCTTTGGTCCCAAGAGTCATGATTGGCACATATGGCTAGAGTGGGTAATGCCGGTGACATTACGTGGCTTTATTCCTCAGGATGAATGGCTAGTACTGGCGGAGCTGAGCTATTTCTTCCGTGTTCTTTCTGCGAAAGAATTGTCGCATGGCGTGGTAGAAGACATGGAGGAGTTTGCACTGGAGTTGTTGTGCAAGTTAGAGAAGATCTTTCCACCGGGCTTCTTTAATCCAATGCAGCATTTGATTTTACATCTACCGACCGAGGAAAGATTGGGTGGGCCCGTGCAAGATCGTTGGTGCTATGCAACTGAGAGAAAGCATCGATGGTGAGGCATTCATTACTGAGGAGATGGCAAACTTTGTGACAGCACACTACGAAGCCAAAAATCATCATTTGCATAATTCGAAGCCTCGGCACAATGATGGGGACCCTAAAAAAGGTGGGTCCAACCTCAACCTATTCAAAGGGAAGCTCGCACCAGGCGGTGCTTCGAAACCAATAACGTTGGATGTCGAAGAATGGTGGAACATTTCGTTGTATATCTACAACAACCTAACAGAACTGCGGGCATACATCGAGTGAGTTCTCGGCACATTTTCCCGTAACTTCTAATTCATTTGAACTGCTCTTATTCCCGGATATTTCAAAAGCTGTTACGTCGTCAAATTCTCGGATGGAGCGGTGATCGAAAATGATTCCGTCGAAGAGTATGAGCTTCTGTCAAAGACAGGAGGCGGCTATCCCAGTTTCATCTCTTGGTTCAAACAAACGCTAATTATCAATAATGGACCATTTCATTCTGGGTCTAACTTGCGGCTAATGCAACAAGCATTTCGTGTTAAACTTGTATGCTAATTCAGAGTCTATGGACGCCGAATTGAGACAAGTCACTAATGGTTTTGACTATAAGGTCCGTTCATTTGAGAAATACAACATCAACGGGTATCTCTTTCGTACCTTTGGCAAAGAGCTATCTATGCCCGACCGGAAATCTACAAATTGTGGTGTCTCTACTATCGGCGAAGGTGTTATCGAGTATTATGGAAGAGTTGAAGCAATTTATGAACTTCAATTCTATGGTGAAAACCCACCGAACGTCGTAGTCTTCAAATGTTATTTGTTCTAGCCGAAAAAGACTAGAAGGACTCGTGAACATTTAGGACTAGTCGAAATCAATCCAAACACCCTTTTAGATGTTCCAGATGTCTATATTACGGCTCAATAGGTGACCCAAGTTTTCTATCTACCATGGGCATGCCAAACGGATAAGAATCTGGAAGGTTGGAATGTTGTTTATGAAGTGTCGCCACATGTCATACCACCTCTCCCAAAGATCCAGGAGGACTGTTGAGCCGTCCTCGCCACCACCACCAGCTCATTCACCCGAGCATAGGACTAGTATGGTCGACCCGTTTGCGGAGGAGGCTACAGGGACTCCGGTCCAGGAGCCTGGTGTTGACGGGCATTCGTCCCATGAGACTCCGGTCCAGGAGCAGCTTCGGATCGAGGTGCATTCGGCCCAGGAGCAGCCAGAGGAGACTACGGTTCCGGAGGCTTCACCCGACGTGGAGAGGCCTGGATGGGAGATTTGGCCGGATCGTACCGAGTTGCCGGATTGGACTGAGGGTCTGGGTAGCTCAGGGGGCGGGGATGGCGGGGATGAGCTTACGGATAGTGAGGGCGATGTGCAGGTGGACGGGGCCACCGTGTACAAGCGTGGTAGTACACGTCTCCCGGTCACCCCTGCTACCCGCGAGCAGAGGCCGGTGATTAAACCTGAAGGAGATAGGTAAGTACATTTACCCTTTTTTAGCTTTTGCCTTCAAGTTTGTTCAAATATCTAATGCGTTGATCTTATCATACTGCAGGGGATGGGTACACCGTCCTTGGTGTGCTTTGCCGGACAAATTTCCCGGGGTTTGTCACATTGACTGGTGAGGGTCAGGTTCCTACACTAGGATTTACCTGGGAGCACTACTAGGCTACGCAGGCCCCGCCGGAGGAGATTATAGATGGTGTCTTGTGCCACACGAGGGCCGAGATGGTTATCAAGAGCTTTTGGGTAAATTATCCTTTTACAGAATCGAAAATTAACAATATAGCTAATTATTGTACTAATCGGTGTTTTCACGTTTGATTGCCGACCTTCGATAGGTGTGAGGATGGATATGAGGAGGAGGCGGCGAGGGTTCTCGAGGCCGAGTGTAGGCGGTTACTACAGAACTTGCGCCACGAGGCTCGGCCGCAGGCTATTCGAGATTACTACGCCACGCGTGGTATTAAGAAGCAGAAGAAGGATTGCCGCGGAAAGTTTCTGAAGAAGGAGCAATACATGAAGGTAATTACCTATTCTTAAGTCCTTCTAGGTAGTTTTTTTTATTTCATTCGTAGGCGTAGCGCTGAAAATTCTTTCTAATAACTTACAGGTGCCCCCGAGATGGTGTGCGGATAAGATGGATTGTTGGGAGGCGTTGGTTGATGAGTGGTGCACATGCAGCTGGCGAGCCGTCCACGAGAATGCGAAGGATCGGCGTAGCCAAATGGTTGGTATGCGACACCATCAAGGCAGTGCCAACTAACTTCAGTTTGGACGAAACTAGGTATGTGATTTGCTTCATGATTCATGCAATTCATTCTTGATGCTAATATTTTGTTCCTCTCTTTTAGGCGCATCACAATAAGACTGAGATGCCACACTTGTACGACCTTTATGGCATGGCCCATACTGCCTCGTACAAGAAGGCGAAGGCATTCTCTGAGTCTGACCTGGATGATCCCAATAACTTCACCAACATATCATCCCACCACAAGCTCGTGGCATACAGGGACGCGGGGAAGGCTACGAAAGGGGATGACTTTAACCCTAGCTAGGAACCTTTGGATCCAGAGCTGGAGATGATATCTGGTGGCGGGAGGCCCCATGGCTCGATAGCCATTGGAGATGGGATAATACATTGTCCACTCACTCTTCCGGAGATCAAGGCGCGCCAGTCGAGCAGCTGTCCTGAGATAACGCGTCGTCCACGGCCAGTCGAACTTGCCATCGAGGTTAGTTGTACGGACTAAGAACACTTCCATCCATTTCATTATGTGTGTCACCATAGATCGTTACTGTGGTAACGAGGAATGGTGTTTCAGGCTGCTCTTCAGAAAGAGTGAGCAGCAAACCAGGCTTCTCTTGAGAAAGAGAGATTGGCAAGCGAGGCTGCTCTTCAGGCTGCTCTTGATGAGAGGGACCACACCACGACACGATTTCTTGAGGAGGAGAGGGCCCGGAATGAGGCGGGTGAACGGGCCCTGTACGAGCTTTTTGTGGTATGTTTTTTTTCACATTAGCCAAATCATGTGTGTAATGTCTGTTTCAATACTAACTAATATGACCCACTCTTCAGGGTCTGTGCGAGAAGAGCGGTCAAGTCCCTCGGCCGATGCCCGTCTTCTCTCTGATTGGCACGGTGAGTTTCATTATAAACTAGTATTAATAATTGAGTATCATCATGCTAACTAAGACATTGCAAAATATCTTTTCTGCAGAATAACTCCCGAGCGGCATCGCACGACCCTTCTCCAGGGCAACCGTCTCCAAACAAAGCCGCCGCGAGCAACCGTGGTGTTTCTCCTCCTTGATGACCACTAGGGTAAGTTTCTCCTCCAAACATAGCTTGTTTTCCTCTAAAATGAGATAATTAGCCCATTTAGCTCAAAAAGACATAATTAGGTAATTTAGCTCCAACAAGAGGAGAAGAGGATAAGAAATAGGCAAAACGAAAAGAAAGAAGAAGAAGAAGAAGAAGAAGAAGAAGAGAAGAATGAGAAGGAGGAGGAGGAGGAGAAGGCCAAGGACCTTCTAGTCCTTCTCCTCCTCCTCCTTCTCCTCCTTCTTCTTGATTTCTTCTTCTTCTCCTCCTCCTCCTCTTTCTTCTCCTCTTTCATATTATCCTTGCTTTAATTAACCCAACAATGACATAATTAGCCCATTTAGCTCCAAAATACCATAATAAGCTCAAAATGGCGTAAGAACCTTGGTTAGCTCATGAATATTATATACTTAGCTTGTTTTCCTCTAAAATGGGATAATTAGCCCATTTAGCTCAAAAATACATAATTAGGTAATTTAGCTGCAACAAGAGGAGAAGAGGAGAAGAAATAGGCAAAATGAAAAGAAAGAAGAAGAAGAAGAAGAAGAAGAGAAGAAGGAGAAGGAGGAGGAGGAGGAGGAGGAGAAGGAGAAGGCCAAGGACCTTCTAGTCCTTCTCCTCCTTCTCCTCCTTCTTGATTTCTTCTTCTTCTCCTCCTCCTCCTCTTTCTCCTCCTATTTCATATTATCCTTGCATTAATTAACCCAACAATGACATAATTAGCCCATTTAGCTCCAAAATACCATAATAAGCTCAAAATGGCATAAGAACCTTGGTTACCTCATGAATATTATACACTTAGCTTATTTTACTCTAAAATGGGCTAATTAACCCATTTAGCTCCAAAAAGACATAATTAGGTAATTTAGCTCCAACAAGAGGAGAAGAGGAGAAGAAATAGTCAAAATGAAAAGAAAGGAGAAGAAGAAGAAGAAGAAGAAGAAGAAGAGAAGAAGAGAAAGGAGGAGGAGGAGGAGGAGAAGGAAAAGGCCAAGGAACTTCCAGTCCTTCTCCTCCTCCTCCTTCTCCTCCTTTTCCTCCTTCTTCTTGATTTATTATTCTTCTCCTCCTCCTCCTATTTCCTCTCCTCTTTCATATTATCCTTGATTTAATTAACCCAACAATGACATAATTAGCCCATTTAGCTCCAAAATACCATACTAAGCTCAAAATGGCATAAGAACGTTGGTTAGCTCATGAATATTATATACTTAGCTTGTTTTCCTCTAAAATGGGATAATTAACCCATTTAGCTCCAAAAAGACATAATTAGGTAATTTAGCTCCAACAAGAGGAGAAGAGGGTAAGAAATAGGCAAAATGAAAAGAAAGAAGAAGAAGAAGAAGAAGAAGAAGAAGAGAAGAAGGAGAAGGAGGAGGAGGAGGAGGAGAAGGAGAAGGCCAAGGACCTTCTAGTCCTTCTCCTCCTCCCCCTTCTCCTCCTTCTCCTCCGTCTTCTTAATTTCTTCTTCTTCTCGTCCTCCTCCTCTTTCTTCTCCTCTTTCATATTATCCTTGCTTTAATTAACCCAACAATGACATAATTAGCCCATTTAGCTCCAAAATACCATAATAAGCTCAAAATGGCGTAAGAACCTTGGTTAGCTCATGAATATTATATACTTAGCTTGTTTTCCTCTAAAATGGGATAATTAGCCCATTTAGCTCAAAAAATACAGAATTAGGTAATTTAGCTCCAACAAGAGGAGAAGAGGAGAAGAAATAGGCAAAATGAAAAGAAAGAAGAAGAAGAAGAAGAAGAAGAGAAGAAGGAGAAGGAGGAGGAGGAGGAGGAGAAGGAGAAGGCCAAGGACCTTCTAGTCCTTCTCCACCTTCTCCTCCTTCTTCTTGATTCCTTCTTCTTCTCCTCCTCCTCCTCTTTCTTCTCCTCTTTCATATTATCCTTGCTTTAATTAACCCAACAATGACATAATTAGCCCATTTAGCTCCAAAATACCATAATAAGCTCAAAATGGCATAAGAACCTTGGTTACCTCATGAATATTATACACTTAGTTTAGTTTACTCTAAAATGGGCTAATTAACCCATTTAGCTCCAAAAAGACGTAATTAGGTAATTTAGCTTCAACAAGAGGAGAAGAGGAGAAGAAATAGTCAAAATGAAAAGAAAGAAGAAGAAGACGAAGAAGAAGAAGAGAAGAAGGAGAAGGAGGAGGAGGAGGAGGAGAAGGAGAAGGCCAAGGACCTTCCAGTCCTTCTCCTCCTTTTCCTCCTTCTTCTTGATTTCTTCTTCTTCTCCTCCTCCTCCTCTTTCTTCTCCTCTTTCATATTATCCTTGCTTTAATTAACCCAACAATGACATAATTAGCCCATTTAGCTCCAAAATACCATAATAAGCTCAAAATGGCATAAGAACCTTGGTTAGCTCATGAATATTATATACTTAGCTTGTTTTCCTCTAAAATGGGATAATTAACCCATTTAGCTCCAAAAAGACATAATTAGGTAATTTAGCTCCAACAAGAGGAGAAGAGGATAAGAACTAGGCAAAATGAAAAGAAAGAAGAAGAAGAAGAAGAAGAAGAAGAAGAAGAAGAAGAGAAGAAGGAGAAGGAGGAGGAGGAGGAGGAGAAGGAGAAGGCCAAGGACCTTCTAGTCCTTCTCCTCCTTCTTCTTGATTTCTTCTTCTTCTCCTCCTCCTCCTCTTTCTTCTCCTCTTTCATATTATCCTTGCTTTAATTAACCCAACAATGACATAATTAGCCCATTTAGCTCCAAAATACCATAATAAGCTCAAAATGGCGTAAGAACCTTGGTTAGCTCATGAATATTATATACTTAGCTTGTTTTCCTCTAAAATGGGATAATTAGCCCATTTAGCTCAAAAAATACATAATTAGGTAATTTAGCTCCAACAAGAGGAGAAGAGGAGAAGAAATAGGCAAAATGAAAAGAAAGAAGAAGAAGAAGAAGAAGAAGAAGAGAAGAAGGAGAAGGAGGAGGAGGAGGAGGAGGAGAAGGAGAAGGCCAAGGACCTTCTAGTCCTTCTGCTCCTTCTCCTCCTTCTTCTTGATTTCTTCTTCTTCTCCTCCTCCTCCTCTTTCTTCTCCTCTTTCATATTATCCTTGCTTTAATTAACCCAACAATGACATAATTAGCCCATTTAGCTCCAAAATACCATAATAAGCTCAAAATGGCATAAGAACCTTGGTTACCTCATGAATATTATACACTTAGCTTATTTGACTCTGAAATGGGCTAATTAACCCATTTAGCTCCAAAAAGACATAATTAGGTAATTTAGCTCCAACAAGAGGAGAAGAGGAGAAGAAATAGTCAAAATGAAAAGAAAGAAGAAGAAGAAGAAGAAGAAGAAGAGAAGAAGGAGAAGGAGGAGGAGGAGGAGGAGAAGGAGAAGGCCAAGGACCTTCCAGTCCTTCTCCTCCTCCTCCTTCTCCTCCTTTTCCTCGTTCTTATTGATTTCTTCTTCTTCTCCTCCTCCTCCTCTTTCTTCTCCTCTTTCATATTATCCTTGCTTTAATTAACCCAACAATGACATAATTAGCCCATTTAGCTCCAAAATACCATAATAAGCTCAAAATGGCATAAGAACCTTGGTTACCTCATGAATATTATACACATAGCTTGTTTTCCTCTAAAATGGGATAATTAACCCATTTAGCTCCAAAAAGACATAATTAGGTAATTTAGCTCCAACAAGAGGAGAAGAGGAGAAGAAATAGTCAAAATGAAAAGAAAGAAGAAGAAGAAGAAGAAGAAGAAGAGGAGAAGGAGAAGGAGGAGGAGGAGGAGGAGAAGGAGAAGGCCAAGGACCTTCCAGTCCTTCTCCTCGTCCTCCTTCTCCTCCTTTTCCTCCTTCTTCTTGATTTCTTCTTCTTCTCCTCCTCCTCCTCTTTCTTCTCCTCTTTCATATTATACTTGCTTTAATTAACCCAACAATGACATAATTAGCCCATTTAGCTCCAAAATACCATAATAAGCTCAAAATGGCATAAGAACCTTGGTTAGCTCATGAATATTATATAGTTAGCTTGTTTTCCTCTAAAATGGGATAATTAACCCATTTAGCTCCAAAAATACATAATTAGGTAATTTAGATCCAACAAGAGGAGAAGAGGATAAGAACTATGCAAAATGAAAAGAAAGAAGAAGAAGAATAAGAAGAAGAAGAGAAGAAGGAGAAGGAGGAGGAGGAGGAGGAGAAGGAGAAGGCCAAGGACCTTCTAGTCCTTCTCCTTCTTCTTCTTGATTTCTTCTTCTTCTCCTCCTCCTCCTCTTTCTTCTCCTCTTTCATATTATCCTTGCTTTAATTAACCCAAAAATGACATAATTAGCCCATTTAGCTCCAAAATACCATAATAAGCTCAAAATGGCATAAGAACCTTGGTTAGCTCATGAATATTATACACTTAGCTTGTATTCCTCTAAAATGGGATAATTAACCCATTTAGCTCCAAAAAAACATAATTAGGTAAGTTAGATCCAAAAAGAGGAGAAGAGGAAAAGAAATAGGAAAAATGAAAAGAAAGAAGAAGAAGAAGAAGAAAAAGAAGAAGAGAAGAAGGAGAAGGAGGAGGAGGAGGAGGAGAAGGAGAAGGCCAAGGACCTTCCAGTCCTTCTCCTCCTCCTCCTCCTCCTCCTTCTCCTCCTTCTTCTTGATTTCTTCTTCTTCTCCTCCTCCTCCTCTTTCTTCTCCTCTTTCAAATTATCCTTGCTTTAATTAACCCAACAATGACATAATTAGCCCATTTAGCTCCAAAATACCATAATAAGCTCAAAATGGCATAAGAACATTGGTTAGCTCATGAATATTATATACTTAGCTTGTTTTCCTCTAAAATGGAATAATTAACCCATTTAGCTCCAAAAAGACATAATTAGGTAATTTAGCTTCAACAAGAGGAGAAGAGGAGAAGAAATAGTCAAAATGAAAAGAAAGAAAGAAGAAGAAGAAGAAGAGGAAGAAGAAGAGAAGAAGGAGAAGGAGGAGGAGGAGGAGGAGAACGAGAATGCCAAGGACCTTCCAGTCCTTCTCCTCCTCCTCCTTCTCCTCCTTTTCCTCCTTCTTCTTGATTTCTTCTTCTCCTCCTCCTCCTCCTCTTTCTTCTCCTCTTTCATATTATCCTTGCTTTAATTAACCCAACAATGACATAATTAGCCCATTTAGCTCCAAAATACCATAATAAGCTCAAAATGGCATAAGTACCTTGGTTACCTCATGAATATTATACACTTAGCTTATTTTAATCTAAAATGGGCTAATTAACCCATTTAGCTCCAAAAGACATAATTAGGTAACTTAGCTCCAACAAGAGGAGAAGAGGAGAAGAAATAGTCAAAATGAAAAGAAAGAAGAAGAAGAAGAAGAAGAAGAAGAAGAGAAGAAGGAGAAGGAGGAGGAGGAGGAGGAGAAGGAGAAGGCCAAGGACCTTCCAGTCCTTCTCCTCCTCCTCCTTCTCCTCCTTTTCCTCCTTCTTGATTTCTTCTTCTTCTCCTCCTCCTCTTTCTTCTCCTCTTTCATATTATCCTTGCTTTAATTAACCCAACAATGACATAATTAGCCCATTTAGCTCCAAAATACCATAATAAGCTCAAAATGGCATAAGAACCTTGGTTAGCTCATGAATATTATATACTTAGCTTGTTTTCCTCTAAAATGGGATAATTAGCCCATTTAGCTCCAAAAAGACATAATTAGGTAATTTAGCTCCAACAAGAGGAGAAGAGGATAAGAACTAGGCAAAATGAAAAGAAAGAAGAAGAAGAAGAAGAAGAAGAAGAAGAAGAAGAAGAAGAGAAGAAGGAGAAGGAGGAGGAGGAGGAGGAGAAGGAGAAGGCCAAGGACCTTCTAGTCCTTCTCCTCCTTCTTCTTGATTTCTTCTTCTTCTCCTCCTCCTCCTCTTTCTTCTCCTCTTTCATATTATCCTTGCTTTAATTAACCCAACAATGACATAATTAGCCCATTTAGCTCCAAAATACCATAATAAGCTCAAAATGGCGTAAGAACCTTGGTTAGCTCATGAATATTATATACTTAGCTTGTTTTCCTCTAAAATGGGATAATTAGCCCATTTAGCTCAAAAAATACATAATTAGGTAATTTAGCTCCAACAAGAGGAGAAGAGGAGAAGAAATAGGCAAAATGAAAAGAAAGAAGAAGAAGAAGAAGAAGAAGAAGAAGAAGAGAAGAAGGAGAAGGAGGAGGAGGAGGAGGAGGAGAAGGAGAAGGCCAAGGACCTTCTAGTCCTTGTCCTCCTTCTTCTTGATTTCTTCTTCTTATCCTCCTCCTCCTCTTTCTTCTCCTCTTTCATATTATCCTTGCTTTAATTAACCCAACAATGACATAATTAGCCCATTTAGCTCCAAAATACCATAATAATCTCAAAATGGCATAAGAACCTTGGTTACCTCATGAATATTATACACTTAGCTTATTTTACTCTGAAATGGGCTAATTAACCCATTTAGCTCCAAAAAGACATAATTAGGTAATTTAGCTCCAACAAGAGGAGAAGAGGAGAAGAAATAGTCAAAATGAAAAGAAAGAAGAAGAAGAAGAAGAAGAAGAAGAGAAGAAGGAGAAGGAGGAGGAGGAGGAGGAGAAGGAGAAGGCCAAGGACCTTCCAGTCCTTCTCCTCCTCCTCCTTTTCCTCCTTTTCCTCCTTCTTCTTGATTTCTTCTTCTTCTCCTCCTCCTCCTCTTTCTTCTCCTCTTTCATATTATCCTTGCTTTAATTAACCCAACAATGACATAATTAGCCCATTTAGATCCAAAATACCATAATAAGCTCAAAATGGCATAAGAACCTTGGTTACCTCATGAATATTATACACTTAGCTTATTTTACTCTAAAATGGGCTAATGAACCCATTTAGCTCCAAAAAGACATAATTAGGTAATTTAGCTCCAACAAGAGGAGAAGAGGAGAAGAAATAGTCAAAATGAAAAGAAAGAAGAAGAAGAAGAAGAAGAAGAAGAGGAGAAGGAGAAGGAGGAGGAGGAGGAGGAGAAGGAGAAGGCCAAGGACCTTCCAGCCCTTCTCCTCGTCCTCCTTCTCCTCCTTTTCCTCCTTCTTCTTGATTTCTTCTTCTTCTCCTCCTCCTCCTCTTTCTTCTCCTCTTTCATATTATACTTGCTTTAATTAACCCAACAATGACATAATTAGCCCATTTAGCTCCAAAATACCATAATAAGCTCAAAATGGCATAAGAACCTTGGTTAGCTCATGAATATTATATACTTAGCTTGTTTTCCTATAAAATGGGATAATTAACCCATTTAGCTCCAAAAAGACATAATTAGGTAATTTAGCTCCAACAAGAGGAGAAGAGGATAAGAACTAGGCAAAATGAAAAGAAAGAAGAAGAAGAAGAAGAAGAAGAGAAGAAGGAGAAGGAGGAGGAGGAGGAGGAGAAGGAGAAGGCCAAGGACCTTCTAGTCCTTCTCCTCCTTCTTCTTGATTTCTTCTTCTTCTCCTCCTCCTCCTCTTTCTTCTCCTCTTTCATATTATCCTTGCTTTAATTAACCCAACAATGACATAATTAGCCCATTTAGCTCCAAAATACCATAATAAGCTCAAAATGGCGTAAGAACCTTGGTTAGCTCATGAAAATTATATACTTAGCTTGTTTTCCTCTAAAATGGGATAATTAGCCCATTTAGCTCAAAAAATACATAATTAGGTAATTTAGCTCCAACAAGAGGAGAAGAGGAGAAGAAATAGGCAAAATGAAAAGAAAGAAGAAGAAGAAGAAGAAGAAGAAGAAGAAGAGAAGAAGGAGAAGGAGGAGGAGGAGGAGGAGGAGAAGGAGAAGGCCAAGGACCTTCTAGTCCTTCTCCTCCTTCTCCTCCTTCTTCTTGATTTCTTCTTCTTCTCCTCCTCCTCCTCTTTCTTCTCCTCTTTCATATTATCCTTGCATTAATTTACCCAACAATGACATAATTAGCCCATTTAGCTCCAAAATACCATAATAAGCTCAAAATGGCATAAGAACCTTGGTTACCTCATGAATATTATACACTTAGCTTATTTTACTCTAAAATGGGCTAATTAACCCATTTAGCTCCAAAAAGACATAATTAGGTAATTTAGCTCCAACAAGAGGAGAAGAGGAGAAGAAATAGTCAAAATGAAAAGAAAGAAGAAGAAGAAGAAGAAGAAGAGAAGAAGGAGAAGGAGGAGGAGGAGGAGGAGAAGGAGAAGGCCAAGGACCTTCCAGCCCTTCTCCTCGTCCTCCTTCTCCTCCTTTTCCTCCTTCTTCTTGATTTCTTCTTCTTCTCCTCCTCCTTCTCTTTCTTCTCCTCTTTCATATTATCCTTGCTTTAATTAACCCAACAATGACATAATTAGCCCATTTAGCTCCAAAATACCATAATAAGCTCAAAATGGCATAAGAACCTTGGTTAGCTCATGAATATTATATACTTAGCTTGTTTTCCTCTAAAATGGGATAATTAACCCATTTAGCTCCCAAAATACATAATTAGGTAATTTAGCTCCAACAAGAGGAGAAGAGGATACGAACTATGCAAAATGAAAAGAAAGAAGAAGAAGAAGAAGAAGAAGAAGAAGAAGAAGAGAAGAAGGAGAAGGAGGAGGAGGAGGAGGAGAAGGAGAAGGCCAAGGACCTTCTAGTCCTTCTCCTCCTTCTTCTTGATTTCTTCTTCTTCTCCTCCTCCTCCTCTTTCTTCTCCTCTTTCATATTATCCTTGCTTTCATTAACCCAAAAATGATATAATTAGCCCATTTAGCTCCAAAATACCATAATAAGCTCAAAATGGCGTAAGAACCTTGGTTAGCTCATGAATATTATATACTTAGCTTGTTTTCCTCTAAAATGGAATAATTAACCCATTTAGCTCCAAAAAGACATAATTAGGTAATTTAGCTCCAACAAGAGGAGAAGAGGAGAAGAAATAGGCAAAATGAAAAGAAAGAAGAAGAAGAAGAAGAAGAAGAAGAAGAAGAAGAAGAAAAGAAGGAGAAGGAGGAGGACGAGGAGGGGAAGGCCAAGGACCTTCTAGTCCTTCTCCTCCTCCTCCTTCTCCTCCTTCTTCTTGATTTCTTCTTATTCTCATTCTCCTACTCTTTCTTCTCCTCTTTCATATTATCCTTGCTTTAATTAACCCATTTAGCTCCAAAATGCCATAATAAGCTAAAAATGGCATAAGACCCTTCGTTAGCTCATGAATATTATATTCTTAGCTTGTTTTCCGCTACAGATGACATAATTAGCTGAAAAACATCATATTTTGTTCTTCTTCTGACTTTCTTATTCACATTTTTGCAGATTGGATATACTACATGCATGGAAGCTGGCATTCATGGAGTTGAACAATGTCGATGGATGAACTTTATATGTATATCATCTAGTTTTCATTTGAGTTGATGAACAATGTCGAACTATATGTATATGTATATATGGATAAAAAGTGCAATACTTTGTATGTTGGTTCTTTGGATATATGGGGATGTACATTGATTTATATGTATATCATATATGTGTGGCGAATTATATATATGTGTTGGCAAGTATATGTGTGGTGAATTATATAAATGTGCTGTCAAATATATATATATATATATATATATATGTTCTTGGAAATAATATAAAACAAAAAAAACAGGTACTATATGGGCTCTTTGCCGTCTGCCAGCTGATGGCAAAGACATGTGCCATCAGCTGGCAGATGGCAAAGGTGCCACATGGCACCCAACTGTGTATCCTGGGGTGTTTATATAGTCTCTTTGCCGTCAGCCTCCAGGGTGGGCAGACGGCAAAGAAGAGGGCACAGAGGAGGGGGGAGAAGGAGGCAGACGACAAAGAGTGCACGGGGAGAGGCAGACGGCAAAGAGTGGAGGGGGGGGAGAGGCAGACGACAAAGAGTGGAGGGGGGGAGGCAGACGACAAAGATGGAGGGGGGGAGGCAGACGGAAAAGATGGAGGGGGGAGGGGAGGAGTAGGCAGACGACAAAGATGGAGGGGGAGGCAGACGACAAAGATGGAGGGGGAGGCAGACGACAAAGCCTTTATTAACCCCTAACAGAGGCAATGCTTGTTGGCTGCCGTCTCGAGCACTTTGCCGACAGCTCCTAAGGAAAGCTGACGACAAAGAGCTTTGTCGTCCGCTTTGGGGGGCAGACGGCAAAGAAGGTCCTATGTCGTCGTAGGCTGATGCAGAAATTTTGCCGACCGTCAGAATCTTTGTCGTTTGTGGTTTTGTCTTTGCCGTCCGGGATTTTGTCTTTGCCGTCTGTGATGGAAGACGGCAAGGAAGCTGATTCCTGTAGTGTTTCTGGGACGAGGCTATGTTGATTACTCTGGTCGGTGCTAGCAAAGAGCCACATTACTAATGGTGGGAGTGATATGTGGTCACTCTCGTGATGTGGTCATGCCAGGTAGGCCGACTATGCCATTTTTATGAGTTCCAGGCACACCGTTGGTCCCCGCATGGTTGATACTGTCCAGAGTCGGTGCTCGTAATACATACAACATGTGGGATGGGTACCAATCGAGTGGACCTCTTTGTCTAGTATTGTGAGGGGAAAGGCATTGATCGGGTACTTACCTCGGGAATGTTATATATCGCGAGTCCTGGATGACACGGAAGTTTCTCGGATCTCGTGGGTCCAGCGTACTACCTATGCAGAGTGTGAAACTATTCGAATAGTCGTGTCCATGGTCAAGGACAGTTGGGTAATCCTGCTTAAACTACGTCGAGTCGTTTCCAAATAAACCAAGTGTGTGTGTTACATGGAGTTGTTATGGAAGAAGTGATATGACCAAGTTCGGTGACTTGGCATATAGGGTGAACCTAGATGGTTCAGCCCTCGACAGATATGTTGATATGTGTAACCTGTTCTTCAAAAGTAATTCTTTAACTCGATACATATTCATGATCATTCCACCACGATGAATTCCACCCAAGATGCATGTTATTGTTATCCTTCACTTTCATTGTTCGTATCATGGGCTGTTTGCGAGTACAATCAAAAGTACTCATTGGCTTGCCACTGGTTATTTCATTGACCAGGTATGAGAGAGCAGGATTTGGTGAAGAGTAACTTGGTGATGTTCTTGCGAGCTAGGACGCTTCCAAGTCAGAATGCCTATAGGTTAAGGCTGATGGCATGGGTTCACGCTCTCGACCGATATTTCCGCTATTGTTCCAATGTGGTGTATTGGCCCTCAAGGCCCCATATATTGGTAAGACTTGACCGCAATGGTCACTTGTTATATCAAATGGTATGCATGGATGTAAGACTCTTAATATACAGTATCTGTGTGTTCGGTGAGCATTGATCTCTGGAACCACTGAGCACGTTCATTCGACGATCTCGACTCGTAAGTCGGGGTCCCCACAACAGGTGGGGCGCTGGTTGTCGGTTGGGCGGAGCACCACCGGTGGTGGGTGGATCGGGGGATGGGGTGTGGGAGGAAGAAGGTGGATGGGAGGGGATCTAGGGAGGAGTGGGGCTTCAGGGAGAGTGGTGGGTGGTTGTGGGAGGAGGGGTGATTTAATTCTATTGAGTCCGTCACTCGAGAGGCTTGGAAGAATAAGCGAAAGTGTGTGCATAATAAGGGTCTTAGTGGGTGTTTGTAGAATAGACCCACCCTATATATATATATATATATATATATGAATGAAGATAAATCTCAAATGAAGAGTACCAATTGTATAGTTTTAAAAAATTGAAACCATGTACATACGCAATCTCACCTCCTCATATTTTTCTAGCCTCCTCGGTACCGTGCATTGCCCATTCACACCTCGAGGATCGTTGCAAATTTCGTTGGTGCATCCATACCCTTTGGCGTGGTATGATCTCTCACACATAAGCCTTGCTATATCTTCCTCAAAATAGCCACCATACCTAGCTATCATGGCATTTCCAAAGCCATTCCGAGATATATTGCCATGCGAATTCTACCGTTACATCATATGACTAGTTTGTTCATCATCATATTGCTTTGCATGATGATATAAAGCTAACATAGCATTTCTAGCAAAGCCACCATTCTTTATATTGGTGATACATGTCATACTAGATCATTGCACACACCAGTACACTGCGAGAGGTATTCATATTGAGTCATATTGTTTCATAGTTCTTCATATCGAGTTCTCATTGAGTTGTAGGCAAATAGAAGTTTGATCATCATTATTATTAGAGCATTGTCCCGGTGAGGAAAGGATGATGGAGACTATGACCCCCCACCAGTCGGGATGAGACTCCAAACAAAATAAAAGATAGGGGAGGCCAAATGAGCCCACCATAAAAAATGAAAAAAATAAGAGAAAAAGAGAGAAGGGACTTTGCTACTATCCTTTACCACACTTGTGACTCAAAGTGGCACCTTGTTCTTCATATAGAGAGTCTAATGATATGTCATTTTCATATTCTAGTGGTATTCACTTTTTCATTATTATAAAGATGGCTTGTATATTCCAATGACAGTCTTCCTCAAATGCCCGAGGTCTTCATGAGCAAGCAAGTTACATGCACACCCCACTTAGCTTCCATTGAGCTTCCATACACTTATATCTCGAGTGCATCATTTGCATGGCAATCCCTACTCCTTGCATGGACATCAACCAATGAGCATTTCCATAGACCGTCGATAAGCCTAGTTGACGGGAGACTATCTTCTCCACTTGTAGCGACCCGACTCAAAACGAGTCAAGCCTCTCTGTTTCTGTGCCATCCCTGGATCAGTATGCTGGCACACACAGTACATCAATGTATATATCAAAGTGCAATCACATGTAAATAGCATAAAACTGATATATACCTTAAATATCTCAGCGGAAGCAGTCAAGGGAGTGGAGTCCCAATAAACACCAACGACAAGTTGAGTGTAGACCGTAACCCTGAATCGTACTCTTACTCGTCGAAGAAAAATATCTGCAACATAAGACGTTGCAGCCGTGTAGGTCAGCATATTGAATATGCCGTGAAGTCACATAAGAGAGGGGTGAAAAGTAATCATCTATACAATATGCATATATGGCAGGTGGGGCTATAATTTTTTAGCGAAAAGCAAGTTTTCTCCTACATCAAGAGAATCTTAAAAGCAAAATGTTACTACGTTGTTTGTTGTTAACGAGATGGTTCCGCCAACCAATTCTCGTACCCATGTTGTCAATAATACCCACATCAATATTATTATTTGTGTTGAGAATTTCAGATAACTTCAGTTCCTTTGGCTCAAGTTGTCCAAGACCGTGGACACGGCTAATCGATTAGGTTTGAGTACTCTGCAGAGTTTTGCACACGTTCCCCACAAGATTTGATCGCCTCCGTGTATGTCCTCGCACTTCAGGGTGTTTGAAGACCGGATGATCAAAACATGGTCTTTCAACGGGTCTCTCTGAATCCCTGTCGGTGCCCATCCATTCCTACCGTTCTTCTACATCTGCTAGCACCGCCTGTCCAGAGTCGCCGCGTTGTCCAACCAAGCCAGAGCCCATATTGACTTGTGGCTGTGCAGGTAAGCCTTGGGTCTTGAAAATATCCGCCCGTCTCTTTGAGCCTGGGTGAAGCTTTCCGCAGGATGTCACGACCGTCTCCAGCATCCCGCGTCATCCACTGGGTTCTCCAGGGAGCCGATCAACCGTCCTTCACCCAGAGTTGCATTGCGTCCGAGGTCTTGAAAATCTTGTCTTAACCAGTCTTGATTATTTAATCAACCTCGCATCACTCGTGTTATGCACTCAACCGAAATCCCGTCTACTCAAGCATAGCAATATGAAATTTGTCGTCCCGGGGCCAAGTATCGGGGTTGTTGGTTGCCTACCACATGATACTACAACCTATTCTAAAATTTCCAAGTACCTAAGCAGCATGCAATTTGGGCATAGGATGGTAGAACTACGATGCATAAAACATAGGTGATAGTATGATCAAAGTGACTTGCCTGGTGATGTTGACGAAGAAGAATTTCTCGAGAAATAACTTGATAGACTACTCGTCACTCTCCGATGAAATCTATATAACAAACATATCATTCACATAAGCACTCATACTAGCAATCATTCTAGCAATCAAAACAAAAGAGAGAGCGAATAGGAATCCGAAGGAAACTTCAAATAAGACTAGGGAGTCTTCTACTACATCAAACACTAATTAGTTTTTGTCCAACGGAAAATAATAACAGGGAACTAAGATATAAGTTTAACTAAGATAAAATAAAGTATTTTTCACAAAACTATTTGAAAGTACTTCCAAACGGGATTTGAAACAGTGGAGAAACCAATTGCAAGTTATTAGGGAACTAGAATTGATTTCACGATAACATATAGAAATAAAAATCAAAACTTGTTGCAAACCTACTGGTAACTAACAGAAACAACACATAATCTTTCTGAAATATAAAAGAAAATAATTTAAAAGAAATTATAGAAAAGGAATTAGTCATAATCCTAAAAGAGGTGAAACAGAAATTGTTTCACAAGAAACCATGAGCTAAAATACTCAACCAAATCTGAAATTTTTACCACTGGTAAATAAGATCACTAGTGATCAGTAGAAAAAAGAATCAAATTAAAATCTATCTTTAAACTCCTGGAATAAGCAAAACATGGTTTAAACTAAATCTGATCTAATTCAAATTTGAAAATTTCAAACATAGACAAATTATATGTTTTTAAAACTACAGAAAATTTGTGAGCTACTGGAAAAAGAATCAACTCCATTGAAGTTGTGGATCAACAGTTATGATCAAAACAAAATTAAAACTCTCTCTGTTTTTGGAATTAAAACAGAGAAGAAAAATTGAATCTAATCAGACACTGTGTACACGCGGCGCTCTCTGATTGGTCCTAAGATGTTTGCTGCGAGGAATTCTAACAAACGGCCAGAATCAAACTAAAAACTCCGGCTAACTAATAAGTAAAGGAAAACCGGCTCGGTCTTTTAACTAAAGCCGAAGGGGTATAATGATTCTAATCTACACCGTAGATTAAAGATCTAACAGCTACAGGCGGGAGATGGGGCAACTCACCGTGGCAGGAGCTCCGGCGAAGATCTCCGGCGAGGCCGAGGCGGAGGGAGGTCGGGGGCGGCGCTCCGGAGGTCTCCGGCAAGGCCTGAGGGTTCGGGGAGACGGCGGGGTTCCTCCTGCGGCGATTGGTGGCGGTGGGCAGGCAGCTCGGGGGCCGGGGAAGGAGCAGGGCGCCGGGGAAGCTTCGGCTGGATCTTAGCTCCGGCGAGCTTGGGCAGGGGCGGTGGGGCTTGGGCAGGGCGGCGACGAGGGGGAACGGGGCGAGGAGGGGCCGGGGGTGGTCGGGTTTTATAGGGGGAGGGGGTGGCTCCAGAGGGAAGGAGATCGGGCATGGGGCGGCATCTGCGGTGAGGGTGGCGAGGCTGTCGGGCGCGGGGAGGAAAGAGAGGGAGCGCAGGGGAGGGGGTGACCGGTCGGGTGGGGCTCCGGGCGGTGGGGCCCAGGTGGCAGTGAGGTGGGCTCGGGGCGGCTCGGTCGGCTGGCCTAATCCTAAGGGATTCGGTCCGGCTATGGGGGGATTGGGCCGACAGTGCTATAAAGCGCCCACGGTGCTTTCCTAATAAAAAAGATATACTTCCCGATTTTGTATTTTTTTTCAAAAACAGAAAGTAAAAATAATAAAAAGGAATAAAATAAAATCCAAATATAGGGGTATTATATACCAAAATTATCAGCAGAAAAAATAGAATTTGTTTAACATTTTTCCACGACCAAAAGAAAAACTTAAAAAAAATGTTTTTCAGAAAATCCCCTAAATGCTTTATTTTCTTTTGGCAAAATATTTTCCCCATAAACTTGGTTTTTTCTTGGCTCAAATATTTTCAAAATTGCCTCACATTTTGGAGGGTCATTTTCCTCCGCTCTTTCTTGCTTGCAAGAAATTATTTCCCGGCACTTCTTGCACGAAGAAAACAAATAGAAATGCGAAAGAAAATTTTGAAGAATTCAAATGCAAATCTCCGTTCAAATTCTTTATAGTTGAAGAAGTCACGTCATCTTCTCTCTTTGCTTTTAAATGATTGAATTTGAATTCCCGGAGAAGGGGAAAGTCATTTTATTCCCTCTCATTCAAAAGTTTTGAAAAGTTTCAAATTTCACTCAAGTTTCAATCACTCAATCAAACAAACAATCATTCTAATAATTATTTTAACATTCCAAAATTTGGGATGTTACAAACCTACCACAATTAAAATGAATCTCATCCTCGAGATTCGAAGAGGCTAGAAAGAAAGGTTAGGGTTTGGGGGTCTTCTAGCAATTCCAATCTCCGGCAAGGTGGGATGCTACCACACTTAAAATGAGAGATACTGGTCCCTTAAGATTATAACAATCCTCTGGGGTTTTTGGCAACTGACCTCCCACAGTCTTCATACTAAATCCTTTGGTGATGCTCTCCCGTAATATTCATAACATTTTCCATCAAAAACGAGGGCTCTTCCGTTGATATAAACTTCTTCCGTTATTGGGTCTTCTTAACTGACAGTCTCGTGGCCAATTCTAAATAACATATCGATGGTTCTCATGGTGGTCTACCATTTGTGGTTATCCTGCAGAGAGAGGGTCTTGGTTTCATCCTCACCGTAAAATTTCTTACGCGTGACAACAAATGCCATGTACATGGGGCTTTCATCATACCATTCTAAGGCTTAAACAAGAGCTTCAAAGAACGTCGTCTCTCACTATGGGTAAGTCTCTCAGTTTTACCATTCCGAATAGCAAGAGAATGATAATAGTAAGTCGTCATGGTGGCCAAGCCATGTCGCACTGAAATCATTGCCTTGCATAAGGCTTAGTGAATCTTGTATTCTAACACTTGGGCATCCTCACAAGCGTTGAAGAATTTCTCTTGTCCACGAACGGAGTTCGGATAATCCATTGGTTCTGCAAGCTGAACCAAACATCTATCGTTTCTTCACCACTCTCAGGTTGTCGTATGCTCCTAAGAAAATGTTTGCTGCTACAAGTTTCCTTCTCCAAAAAGATAGTACTTGATCCTTGTTAGTCCCGGGGTCTGTGGGTTTCAGGCATACTTGGTGTAAATGTGACACGCCGCTGGGTAGTGGGTGGTTCCTTCACACAATAAACAAGTCACCTGACTAGTTGGGCATTCCTCAGCTGGGTGATTTTCTTCACAATGAGTGCATCCATCCTTGTGTCCCTCCTGGGTGTGTCCTATTTCTCCACAGATCTTGCATGCACAGGTCTTCTCCTTTGGATTGTCATAGCACTTCTGAATAAGTCGGGATCTTAACAGAGTGTTCTTGAATTCATCCCAAGTTTCTGCTCCACTAAATCCTTGTATGGCATGGTGCATTTTCCACTAGATTGCAGCACTTTGTGTAAAGTAATGAAGAGTGTGTCCCACTTCATATTCCTTGAGATCAAG